>NC_091285.1:490421789-491678039 GCF_032444005.1 Ranitomeya imitator | reverse complement strand
ATCAGTAGCACATGTTGTCCAGAAACAAAAGTGAAGAAAGTCAGCGCCATGTCATAGAGGTGCTATCCGCCGCTGCAGAGAGGAGGAAAGCAATGCTGGATACCATCTCTACACCATTGCGTTGAGTTTCTTCACTTTTTTTCTGGGCACCATGTGTTACCGATGAAGGTCTATTGTTTGGACTGAAACGTTTGATGAGTTTGGATTGCAACCACAAATAAAGATCTAATCAGGAATCTTTCTGAGCGCCAAGTTCTACATTCATTGTATTACAGGATTGGATCCTACTTGGGCACCTTCGTGCCTGAAGTCGTGACTTCTTCTACTAAATACTGACAAAACCTTATTTCAAAAAAGAAAATGCCCCCATCTACCGTACTGGTGTTGGCTTATGCTGCCAGACTATCTGGAGGGCCCAAATGTTTGGTCTCCCCTCTTTACTATCCCGTTGTATAGAAAAATAAATGTCATAATAGGGGCTAAAATGGTCCCACCATGCTCTATATCAAGTAACGAGCTTTATCTGTTTGCCCCCCACCCCATTACAGCTGCATAACCATTGCCATATGTAAATGACAGCTGAAGGTTCCGCGGCGCATGTCTTCTACTTGGACTTGGACGGCTTTTAAGTGCGTCACACCTTCCTAGTTCATGTCCAGTGGGATTTCTGTACAGACTTCTCATGACTGGCACATTGAATCCCTACAAAAAAGGTTCTATGCCTGATAAAGAGGCCTGAGTAGTCTCGAAAGCTGGGAATTTGTTACCATCTCTTCAGTTAGCCATTAAAAGGTATCAACCACTGAGGACTCTCAATTCTAAATATTTTTCTACAAAAAAGGTATAATTTCTATGATATTATTTAAATACAAGCCCAGTCATACCGTTATTTACATATGTAACATTTTGCCGACAGATCCCACGGAACAATGCATGTAAATAAATACATAACCAGTCCTAGAACACATATCTGGAGGCTTGCGGAGCCTGTACGGTTGCATTCATAAAGGGAAACCACTTTGATCTATATTCTGCCCCCATCAGGTGTCTGTATTTCAATCAATCTCATCCCAATATACACTCAGTCATAGGCTACGTTGACACAGCCATCATCATGTTCATCTATCTCCAAGTGCCCTGGCCGTACATCTGCAGTGTATATTTTATTAATATTGACCTTGGTTACAAGGTAAATTAGAGTAACAGGTTTCTGTAAGCAGATTCCCAGTAAATCCAGCTGTGACCCGATGGCAGGTTGTGGATGTGCTCCCCGCTGCTGACCACCAGCTTGTTTTCTCAGGGCACTAAAAGATTTTTTTCCTCTCTTACAAACAAACCAGAACAAATTGATGAATTGGGCTTTCACTATGCTAATTTAGACATTATAAATATTTAACTAACATCCCTAATAGCCATCTATAGAGGACCCTTTCTCCTTTACACGCTTCTTAATCTAAAGTAAATGCTTTTCCCATTAATAGCTGACTGCTATATCAGCTCTTTTGGAAAGCATTTTCCTTTAGCTCAAAATAAGTAATCTCTGTAGGGTTTCACTTAATAAGGAATGTTGGATCATGTCATGCCTGTACTTACGCCTAATGGACATGTGCCATGCAATGTGCTTGCTGTCAGCACACATCTCCTGTAATGTTTTTTATGTGAATTTCATATGTAAAATTATAATAAAAGAAATGTATGACTGCAATATGATGGCGCTATTAGCATCCATACAAATGATACAGGAAAGGACTCACAGCATTCCGAAAGACTCCAATTGAAAAAATAAATACTGGTAATAATAATAATCATTTTTATTTCTTTAGCTCCAAAATTCCTCAGCAATATACAATTCAAAGGAGACAGAAATAACATATTACAGAGTAACACATGATTCATTAGGAATTATTGTTATTTTATAGTATCCATCAAATAAAGCTAATGGAGATGTGATACTTTGTTACAATAAGATGTGTCCATTCTCCCAAAACAAAATAAATTATACAAATAAACACAGCAACAAATAAAAAAATGGGTTTCAAACATAGACCTTCATCGAAATAGTAGCAACACAAACAGATACAATTTAGACTGTAACCTTCTAAAGGGAAACCTGTGTGCATAACAGATTTGGTATCAGAACATGCTATTGAAGTGTACATTTTTGCCCATACAGTCGTGCTCAAAAGTTTACATACCCTGGCCGAATTTTTGCTTTCTTGGCTTTTTCCAGAGAATATGAATGATAACACCAAAACTTTATCTCCACTCATGGTTAGTGGTTGGGTGAAGCCATTTATTGTGAAACTACTGTGTTTTCTCTTTTTAAATCATAATGACATCCCAAAACATCCAAATGACCCTGATCAATAGTTCACATACCCCATTTCTTAATACTGTGTATTGCCCCCTCTAACATCAATGACAGCTTGAAGTCTTTTGTGGTACTTATGGATGAGGTTCTTTATTTCTTCAGATGGTAAAGCTGCCCACTCTTCTTGGCTAAAAGTCTCCAGTTCCTGTAAATTCCTGGGCTGTCTAGCATGAACTGCGCACTTGAGATCTCCCCAGGGTGGCTCAATGATATTAAGGTCAGGAGACTGAGATGGCCACTCCAGAACCTTCACTTTGTTCTGCTGTAGCCAATGACAGGTCAACTTGCCTTGTGTTTTGGATCATTGTCATGTTGGAACATCTAAGTACGTTGCATGTGCAGCTTCCAGGCAGATGAGTGCAAAATTGCCTCCAGTATTTGCTGATAACTTGCTGCATTCACTTTCCTTCAAAATTGATCAGGTTTCCTGTGCCTTTGTAGCTCACACATCCCCAAAGCATCAGCGATCCACCTCCATGCTTTACAGTAGGAATGGTGTTCCTTTCATCATAGGTCTTGTTGACCTCTCTCCAAATGTAACATTTATGGTTGTAGCCAAAATGTTCAATTTTGGTCTCATCCCTCCAAATTACCTTGTTCCAGAAGTTTTGAGGCTTGTCTCTGTGCTGTTTTGCGTATTGTAGGTGAGATACTTTTTGGGCATTTGCACAGTAATGGCTTTCTTCTAGTGACTCGACCATGCAGCCCATTTTTCTTCAAGTGCCTCCTTAATGTGCATCTTGAAACAGCTACACCGCTAATTTTCAGAGAGTCAGTATTTTAGCTGATGTTATTTGTGGGTTTTTCTTTGCATCCCAAACAATTTTTATGGAAGTTGTGGATGACATTTTTGTTGGTGTACCTGACCGTGTTTTTATTTTTACAGAGCCCCTGATTTTCCATTTGTTAATCACAGTTTGAACGCTGCTGACTGGCATTATAAATTCCTCAGATATCTTTTTGTATCCCTTACCTGTTTTATACAGTTCAAATACCGTTTCCCGTAGATCCATTGACAATTCTTTTGCTTTCCCCATGACTCAGAATCCAGAAACATCAGTGGCTGGATGAAAGATTCAAGAGTCTGTCTGGATCCCAGGAACTCACTCAGCTTTTATGCACACACACTGATTACAAGCAAAAAGTTAAAGGTGAGGATGTTACCTTTAGTAGCCATTCAAACCCATTTGTGTCAACTTCTGTGCATGTTATTAGGCCAAAATCACCAGGGTATGTCAACTTTTGATCAGGGTCATTTGCATGTTTTGTGTTGTCGTTATGATTTAAAAAGACAAAACACAGTAGTGTCACAATAAATGGCTTCATCCAACTACTAACCATGAGTGGAGAGAAAATTTTAGTGTTATCATTCATATTCTCTGGAAAAAGGCCAAGAAAGCAAAAATTCTGCCGGCGTATGTACATTTTTGAGCACGACTGTGTATGTTATGACGTGACCTGGGTTTATTTATACTAGCTAGAAATTTCCAAAAAGCCGACACTTGCTCAATGATATTTTGGTTCTGTTATTTATTAGTACAGGACAAAGGGTTGACCATTGTCATGACTTGCATTTTATATATCTTTCCCTAAACTTATTCTCTCAGGAAATTTCAACACCCAACTTTTATAACGGTCACTTACCTCTGCTTCACTCCCACTCCTTGTTCTGGTCAACTCACACAGTTGCCACACTTAATCACGTAGCTTCCCCTCCTCTACTGCTCATAAATCCTTGAATATACCTTACAATGGCTGAAACATCATATCACTGCTGCTTGCTGTAATGTTCACAGTGAAGCTCTATTGCTCCAATTGGCCTACATTGTCTGTCGGCTGGGTATGCACATTGATTGTAAATTTCTTTCAATATCAAACCAATATTTTTTTTATCCATCGCCCGGAGCTCCCAAAAGACATGGGACTCATAGGCCAGTGCCTACTATGCCTAACTGGTAATTCGGTACTGAACAGTAGAGGAAAATGCTGCAGTAGCTAACATTACCTGTTAGTTAATGTGGGCACATCAAACTCTACATGTTAGAAAGAAGTAGAAAGTAGGAGTCTTAGAATTCCAAATACAAGAGCAGTAGGATCCTGCTACCTAGAAAACGCAGGAAGGCTGAGAAGTAGTGAGGTAAGAAGGGTAATCACATACCATATTCCTATGGGACTTTCCACCCGTTGATCTTTACAAAATTATCATGTGCAAAATAGATCTTTTTTATATTGCGCATAACTCTGAGTAGTCCACATCTAAGAGAAAAAAATATGTGAAAATTATGTATCCCAGTATAAAAAAACACTGCGTCTTTGCAGGTCCTGCTAGGGTCATAAATGATTTACAAGAGTTACATTTATGTAATTTCTTGTTTGAAAATAGGTTGATTTTATAATATGTATTATGACACATATTCAATGTGCTTCCAATATATCCATAACAAGGATCCCTGTGGAAAATGTAAAGACTAATTCAATGCTTCATCATATTTTTTGTTTCATGAACTAATAACAGCATTTTTTTAATATAGTGCAGTAAAAGGGGACATGATATGTAGTAAGGGGTTCTTCAAATCTGATGTCACGTTCGTGACTATATTTCTTATATTAATACCTGGGTCAATATTCATAGGCATAATTTCGCTATAATTTGAACTTTTTGGAAACTGTCTTAAATTGACTGGGAACTTTTCAACAGAATTCTCAATTAAAATAAAATTGTAGTTCTCCAGCAACATGTGAGTGAAGCCCTAGAGTCCTTCCCTTTTCCTATGTAATGCCCCCCTTTAGCACACCTAAAGATGCATTTCCACTAAAGTAAATGATGGCATATTTCTGAGGTAAGCCTTCACTTACTGATTTTTAAGGATCTGACTGTCTGGACACCATGGGTCTTAAGAGTTCATGTGTTGTCAAAGGAAGAAATGGAAGAAATTAGCTCCATACACCTTTGAATTCATACTGCCTGATCTTTATCTCCCATAACATCTGGGACAGTTGGGAAGCCCCATACACATTAGATGGTTGTTCTATTGAAATTGGTAGGTTCTGCCCTCTTTAATTTTATGAGTATGTTAGCCAGAATGTAGGGACCATAGTGCTAGTCCAGGTGTATTGACACTCCTGGTCTTCTGCTATGCACAGAACTATAGCATGGTCCTATTAAAGGAGTATTCTTACCTTAGACATATAGTATTTAGTCTGGATATGCCATAAATATAAGATGGACTAGATGGTGGCCCGATTCTAACGCATCGGGTATTCTAGAATATGCATGTCCATGTAGTCTATTGCACAGCCCACGTAGTATATTGGCCAGCCACGTAGTATATTACCCAACCACGTAGTATATTGCCCAGTCACGTAGTATATTGCCCAGCCATGTAGTATATTGCCCAGTGACGTAGAATATTGCCCAGTGACATAGTATATTTCCCAGACACATAGTATATTGCCCAGCTACGTATTATATTGCCCAGCGATGTAGTATATTGCCCAGCCACGTAGTATATTGCCCAGTCACGTAGTATATTGCCCAGTCACGTAGTATATTGCACAGTCACGTAGTATATTGCCCAGCCACGTAGTCTATTGCCCAGCCACATAGTATATTCCCCAGCCACGTAGTATATTGCCCAGTCACATAGTATATTGCCCAGCCACGTAGTATATTGCCCAGCCACGTAGTATATTGCACAGCGACGTAGTATACAGCACAGAGCCACGTAGTATACAGCACAGACACGTAGTATACTGCTCAGTCACGTAGTATATTGGCCAGTCACGTAGCATATTGCCCAGCTACGTAGTATATTACCCAGCCACGTATGTAACAGGTTAAAAAATAAAAAATAAACATATACTCACCTTCCGAGGGGCCCTTGTAGTCCTGTCGCCTGTGTGCTGTGCACCCAGCAGCTTCCGGTCACAGGGTTGATATGAGCTCAGGACCTGTGATTACATCGTGGTCACATGACCGTGATGTCATGGTAGGTCCTTCTCGCATAGCATCCTTAGCATCGGAACCTGCCGCTTGCACTGCCGAGGACAGGGGACGCGACGTTGGAGGGTGACAATAACCTTTTTTTTTATTATTCTAATTTGTAACATTAGATCATTTTACTATTAATGCTGCATACACAGCATCAATAGTAAAAAGTTGGTCACACAGGGTTAATAGCTGCGTAACCGGAGAGCATTACACCGCGCTCCGGTAACTCTGGCATTAACCCTGTGTGAGGGCTGACTGGATGACTGGAGGGGAGTATGGAGCGGGCACTGACTGCAGGGAGGAAAGAGCGGCCATATTGCTGCCGGACTGCGGCCGTCGCTGATTGGTCGTGGCAATGGTCGTGGGAGTTTTGCCACGACCAATCAGCGACTTGGATTCCATGACAGACGGAGGCCGCGACCAATGAATATCCGTGACAGAAAGAAAGACAGAAGGACAGACAGACAGAAAGACGGAAGTGACCCTTAGACAATTATATAGTAGTTCCAGCAGTGAGATTCCTTCCCTGTTCTAACTGATGAAGCAGCTGCTGCCCCCCACAGTAGGCAGAAAATAAATGGAGATTTTACTGTTTGTAATGACCAGGGGTCCAAATCAGATCCAGTGGGTCACAAACTGAAACTGAGGCAGAAATAACAATACTGTCTTTACTAAAATTACAGTCGGAGTGAGATTTGATATTTGAAGGAAACAGGCTGAAATTCTCTTATTAATTATACTCAGTCAGCCAGAGCTGAAATCAATGTGCCAATCCCAAAGTACCCGATTTGAGTGTGTTACACTAAGGTTTGGAATACATTTATCTATCCAAAAGGTCAAACAAAGTACCAAGAAAAACAGGTGTAAATCGAATGAGGTGGTCTTATGGGACTCCCTGGGATGGCATACTGAGTATAAACTGATCAAAACCCACAATAACAATACATATAGATATAACAGAAGCTCTTAAACACTGAATCTGGGGATACCCGGGTATCTATTATTATGGTACCATTAACCTGAAGGGAGTCTCAACTCAGGCATATAACTTGCATCGGCTGCAGCCAGTCCCAAAATCTTCTGTGCTAAAACAGCTACAGCAAAACAAGGCTCTGCTTCTTGTCGGCCAATGCCGAGCCCACACGCCGGGGAGTTGCAGCTCTGTAGCCTCAGGATGTGGTCCGGAATGGCACTTCAACGGGGCTTGTCAGGATCCCTCTCAATACAGATGTTACAGGATACCATCTCTCCTCCTAAAGTCACTCACAAATTCCCTGAAAGCAAGCTGCCTGGGTCTGCACAGGATCAATGTCTTCTGTTGCTTTTCAGCTCAGCACAGCAGGGATTCCACAGAGCTCCAAAGTCACGCAGCTCTCATGGTTAATACCCTCACAAACACGCTGGAAGCAAACAGTCCTTACAGAGTCCAAACTCCTCACCTCTTATCAGCTGCCTCACAGTGCATCTCACATGGCAGTCTCTGCTTCTCGCAGCATCACCTCTCAGTGTCCTACACCAGGGGTGTCAAACTGCATTCCTCGAGGGCCGCAAACTATGCGTGTTTTCAAGATTTCCTGAGCATTGCACAAGGTGCTGGAATCATTATGTGTGTAGGTGATTAAACTATCACCTGTGCAGTACAAGGAAATCCTGAAAACATGACCTGGTTGCAGCCCTAGAGGAATGCAGTTTGACACCCCTGTCCTACACGGCAGACACTAGGCTCCACCCCCAGCAAACACACTTTCCTGGGCATTTGCTCTCAGCTCAGACCTGCAGCAACAGCAGGGTCCTAATGCTCTCCTGATGTTATCACAGTTCACCCTCTTACACTGTTCACGTGTGTGATTCTCTTTATTCACATACACTATATACTATCCATCTATTCTTCATCTATGTGTGTATATCCATTAGCCATGTAGCCATTTGTACTTCTGTACGCACTTATTCATAAGATCCACCGATGCAGGATAAAATGCAGAGTCAAAATCTGTTCCTATGTTCTCTGGTGAGAATCCAATGATAGTGTTATAGCATACACTTGTAACATGATGAGAGGGCATCACTGTGGCTCAGTGGTTAGCACTGTTGCTCTGCAGCACTGGGGTCCTGGGTGCAAATCTCACCAAAGAATCTGCAAAAAGCTTGTATGTTCTCCCCGTGTTTGCGGAGGTTTCCTCCGGGTTCTCTGGTTTCCTCCCACACTCCAAAGACATACTGATAGGGAATGTAGATTGTGATCCCCAATGGGGACAGTGATGATCAGTAAAGGGGCTTCCTGGGAAATATAAATAAAAGTGTTTGAGAAATCCTGTTTAATAATTTTATTGTAGAAATACTTCTCTGTTGTTCAATCTTTGCCCGCACATGTCTCATCCCAAAAACAGCCTGGGGTTAATAAATGATATCTGTTTGTAAATCAAATTGACCTACATGAAAACAAGCTCCGTTAACATGTCTTAAGAGATCACTGTTGGGTAATACAGCCCTCCTAAATGAAAAATGCCAGCCTTGTCCTTAGACACTTTTTAACGGGAACCTATCTGTAGTTTCATCCTGCCCTGACTAGCAGAAGAAACGGGAAGAAGCCAGCAGATACTTAACCAAATGTCCAGGTCTATTTTCTGAAGCGCTACAATATTTTAAAGTAAAAGGTGATTAATTGTAATAAGGAAGCCTGTTGGTATTTCTTGCTGCATTTGGTGAGAGCAGCATGGATCTGCTGACAGGTCTTCTTTCAAGAAGAAAAGTGGCAGAGAAAATTTAGTAAACCAATTACCTCGCCCTCTTTTCCCAACACAAACGAAAAAAGTCCTACTTGGAGACCTTCATGCATCCTTCTTTTGAAATTGTGTTGGTGATCACTATAATAATAGAAAATGGTGTCACGGAAGTATGAGACATCAGTGTATGTGACATTTTCCGAACACATCCTTTCTCCATACAGTTGTATCAGCACTTGCTCGGAGTTCCATATCAGTTTGAAGCCAGTAGCTGGTAGCACCAGCCCGGGTGGGAGACTATGGAAAGGTTATATCAGCTAAGGTGGGAGATAAAGAGAACAGTTCACAGTGAGAGCTCCAGTCATTTGTGCAGCCCTTAGATCTTAATTATCTTGATTGCTTCAAGTGATGCTGCTACTCAAAATATAAGTCAAGATCCTTATTTTTTTGACCCTTCTAACCTCCTATTTCTCTGAGCAGAGGAAACATACCTGTGTTTGAAGCAGTGTCAACTCAGAATGATCCTATGCAATTTATCTAATCTCTGCAGGGCTCAGGCATCAAAAGTGATATTCTCTCTTAACATTGCAGCTTTTAGAGAAATTATATTGTAGCGCACAGAAATCTATGTGAGAATTGCTGTATTGTGATAGACATCAATAGGACATTAATTTTAAGCATAATAAAATGCTGGTATGGATTTCTACAAATTCAAAGGAAGCAAAATGGGCATATCATATGTTTTAGTTAACTCCTTAGAACCCCAGCCAGTTTTCACCTTCATGACCTGGAGAAATTTTAGAATTCTAACCACTGTCACTTTATGTTATAATACATTTGGGATGCTTTAACGGATCTCAAAGATTCTTTGATTATTTTTTGTGACATATTTTACTTCATAGTGGAACAATTTGTTCGATATGACTTAAGTTTATTTGTGAAAATATCGGAAATTTGATGAAACTTATGAAAATGTAGCAAGTTTCAAATGTTTATTTTATATGCCCTTAAATCAGAGAGTTATTTCACACATAATAGTAAATGGATAACATTTACCACAAGTCTACTTTACATCTGTATTATTTTTTTAAACATTTTTTTTGTCAAGAAGTTAGAAATTGTAAAAGTTAACCAGCACTTTCTCATTTTTCCAACAATATTCACAAAACCAATTTTTTTAGGGACTACATTATATTTGAAGTGACTTTGGGGAGCCTATATGACAGAAAATAGCCAAAAGTGACACTATTCTAAAAAGAAAACCCTTCAAACCTCTCAAAACTTCACTCAAGAAGTTTATCAACTCTTCATGTGCTTCACAGGAATTAAAGCAATGTGGAATTAAAAAATTAACATTTTACTTTTTTTCTCAAAAATGTTACTTTAGTCACTTTTTTTTTCACAAGGGTAAAAGGAGAAAATGAACACCAAAATGTATTATTCAATGTATCTTGAGTATGCCAATATCCCATGTGTGGGGGAAAACTACTGTTTGGGTGCATGGCAGGACTTAGAAAGGAAGGAGCACTGTTTGACTTTTTGAACGCAAAATTAGCCGGAATCGAGAGCGGACATTATGTCCCATTTTGAGAGCCCCTGATGTGCCTAAACAATGGAAACCCCCCAAAAGTGACACCATTTTGGAAACTAGACCCCTCAAGGAATTTATCAAAATGTGCGGTGAGCTCCTTGATCTTCCAGGTGCCTCACAGAAGTTTATAACATTGAGCCGTGAAAAGAAAAAAAATCACATTTTAACCACAATAATGTGTTAGCCCCAAATGTTTTCATTTTTCACAAGGATCACAGAAAAAAGAAATGCAAAAGTTTGTTGTACAATTTCTCCTGAGTAAGTAGATACCATATATGTGGTCGAAAACTACTTTTAAGGCACTGTCACCGGTTTACCGCAACAGAGAGGAGCCAGAAGAACACAGTGTCTGATTTCTCCTACTCCTGCACTGATTAGAAGCACTTCACCTTCATATTAAATGGTATAAGTTTCTTTTAGCAGTCAAGCCGGTGATTTTCTCATTTGAGAGCTCCTGATAGCTTTCCTGCATTAAGGCTCTCAGCTATGCACTTTTAACCACTGCCATCTCCTATATAAACTGGGCCCTGGCTAGCACTCATTGTCAGAGCAGGTTTTTGCTGCATGGCTGGATGTTGTTGGTGGTTGATATTGGATAAATCAATTGATGGTTTTATCTGTGACTGTTGCTAGGTTTTGAGTGTGTGATAATTCCCTTTCTACTCCTACTTTGGTTTAACCCCATTCTCCACTCCAAGGTGTTTACCTCTGTTCAGGGGAGGACAGTGACAGCTTGGGGCCCCTGTGAAAGAAATGTGCCTGGGCCCTCCTTCTTTTATGGTGACAAAGCTAAATATTATTTATTATTATAGCGCCATTTATTCCATGGCGCTTTACATGTGAGGAGGGGTATACATAATAAAAACAAATACAATAATCTTAAATAATACAAGTCACAACTGGTACAGGAGGAGAGAGGACCCTGCCCGCGAGGGCTCACAATCTACAAGGGATGGATGAGGATGCAATATGTGAGGGTAGGGCTGGTCGTGCAGTGGTCAATCGGTGGTTACTGCAGGTTGCAGGCTTGTCGGAAGAGGTAGGTCTTCAGGCTCTTTTTGAAGGTTCCAATGGTAGGTGAGAGTCTGATATGTTGTGGTAGAGAGTTCCAGAGTAGGGGTGATACACAAGAGAAATTTTTTATGCGATTGTGGGAAGAGGAGATAAGAGGGGAGTAGAGAAGGAGATCTTGTGAGGATCGGAGGTTGCATGCAGGTAAGTACTGGGAGATGAGGTCACAGATGTATGGAGGAGACAGGTTGTGGATGGCTTTGTATGTCATGGTTAGTGTTTTGCACTGGAGTCTCTAGGCAATGGGAAGCCAGTGAAGGGATTGACAGAGGGGAGAGGCCAGGGAATAGCGGGGGACAGGTGGATTTGCTGGGCAGCAGCATATATATCTGTATATATATAGTCACACACATACATGTATATATATTACATAGTCTACTTTATTACGTATATTACCATCCCTTATTACACAGTGCCTTCTCTTGTTATGTACAGTACTGTCCCTTACATATTGAATTATATAGAGCCCTGTTTTTTTATTACATACCATCCTGTCTTGTTAGCTGTATAATGCAATGATGGCTGATGGAGCATGGGAAAGCTTCTTTTCTAATGGAGAAGCTGATGGACTGGTCGTCTGGTCACTGGCTCCTCAATCAGCAGTCATTTTATATCTAAAAAGAGAGGGGACTATGTAATAAAAGAGGGCACTGTGAATAACAAAACTAACAAGAATACACTCTGTAAGAGACAGTACTGTACATAACAGCAGAGGAAGCTCTATAATAAAGGATGGCACCATATATAACTAGAGAGGATGGCCATAATAACGGACGATGTTATGCATAATAAAAGAGGAAACTATGTAACTAAGGATGGTGTTATACAGAATTAGTGAGTACACCATATACTAAGGGACTGTGTTATATATAATAAGTACGTACACTCTATACTAAGGGATTGTGTTAGACATAGTAAGCAATAATAATGTCTTCCTCCACCTCCCCCTGTTCCTAAGTCTATTATAAGTCCCCCTTTATCCCATCCCCCACACCACTCATTGTCCTCCTCCCCCGCATCCCATTATTGTCCTCTCCCCCACCCCATCATTGCCCTCTTCACCATCTCCATCATTGCCTTCTCCACCACCACTATCATTGCTTTCTCCCACACCACCCCATATCATTGCCCATTCCACCACTTCCATCATTTCCTCCTCCCCCACCACTCCCATCGTTGTCTTTTCCCCATCACTCCCATAATTGCCCATTCCACCACCTTCATCATTTCCTCCTCCCCCACCAACCCCATAATTGCCCTTTCCACCACCTCCATCATTTCCCCCTCCCCCACCACCCCCATTATTGCCCTTTCCACCACCTCCATCAATTCTTTCTCCCCCACCAACCCATCATTGTCGTTTTCACCACCTCCATCATTTCCTCCTCCCCTACCACCACCATTATTTCCCTTTCCAGGACCACCATCATTGACCTTTCCACCACCACCATCATTGCATTCTCCTCCACCACCCCATCATTGTTCTTTCCACAACCTCCATCATTGTTTTCTCCCCTACCACCCCATCATTGCCCTCTTCATCACCCCCATCATTTCCATTTTCACCACCTCCATCACAGCCTTCTCCTCCACCAGCCCCATCATTGTCTCCTTCCCCACCTCTCCCATCATTGTCTTTTCCACTACCACCATCATTGCCTTCTCCCCACCTCCATCATTGCCTTCTCCCCACCACCCCCATCATTGCCCATTCCACCACCTTCATCATTTCCTCCAACCCCACATCCCCATCATTGCCCTTTCCACCACATCCATCATTTCCTCCTCCCCCACCATCCCCATCATTGCCCTTTCCACCACCACCATCCTTGCCAATTCCACCACCTCCATCATTTCCTCCCCCCTCCACCACTGTCCCTATTATGCTACGCATGCACACACACACATGCACACACACACACACACAGTACCTCTCCGCATGCTCTGCCGCAGCATCATCATCGCCTTCCTTTCTCTGGCACAGCCGGCTGCTGAATGTTGACATCATCCAGCAGCGCTGCTGTCTGTGTGAGAGGAAGCGAGGGCAGGAAGCAGGACAGATTGCTGCAGTTACGCTGCTATTCTATCTTGTAGGCAGCGGAGCTGCAGGGATCTCTACCTGCCTGCCGCACATGAGAGCAATCTGGCCAAGGGCCAGATTGCCCTCATTATTAGCTACCCTGCAGGGGCCCCCCTCCATCTCTGGGCCCCAGTGCAGCCATACAGGCTGCACATGCGGTATGTTGGCCCATGATTTACAGGTGTAGTTTAACTACCCTGGGTGTTTTCCAGAAACAAGCAGCAGTGGATATTGCTGAGTGTAAATTGCACATCTGCTATTGTAGTGACCATACATTGTATTGCTCAGTACATTGTAGTGCCCATACATTGTAGTGCCTGTACACTGTGATGCCCAGTACCTTGTGCCCAGCTTGTGTTTCTGGAGACATGGACTAGTAAATTAGGTGAGCTCTCATCGCTACAGAAATGCCAAACACATGAATTCTAATTGTGGTTTACACTCATTGGGGCTCAGAAGGGAGGGGGCATTTGGATTTTGGATTACAGAATTTCTTTTGGGGGCGAGGAGCCATTTCACTTTTCCAGAACCTTTGTGCTACCAGTAATGTGGAGGCCCTCTATATTTCCATTAGCAGATGATTGACCTTAGTGGGGACTTGCTTTTTCTGTGGATTGACTTGAAGCTTTTATTGGGAACATTTTACATACAGTGGCATTTAAAGGTTTGGGCACTCCTGATGAAAATTGTTGTTCTTGGGAACAGTTAAGCAAGTTGAAGATAAAATGGTCTCTAAATTTCCTTTGTATTTTAGGCCGAAAATGGGAAAATGGGCCGATGCAAATGTTTGGCACCCTGCATAGTTATTATCTAATAGCACCACATTTTGAAAGTATCACAGCTTGTAAATGCTTTTTGTAGCCAGCCAAGAGTTTTTCAATTGTTGTTTGAGGGATTTTCATCCTTTCTTCCAGGAAAATTCATCCAGCTCTGTGAGATTCCTGGGTCGTCTTGAATGTGCTGCTATTTTGAGGTCTAGCTACAAATTTTAAATGATGTTCAGATCAGGGGACTGTGGGGGCCATTGTAAAACATTCAGCTTGAGCCTTTTGAAGTAGAGTTAAGCGCTGTCCCCTGCTTTGGGTGCTGAATCCAGAATTCATTTCTTCTTCCCAGCAGCGTTCGCTGAAGAGAAGGAATGAAAAATCTGTTGTTTTTTTTTGTGTGTGTTTAAAATAAAGTTCCCGGTCAGCTCCCGCCTCCCTCCCCCTGTGCGCCCGCCCGCTGGCATTAAAATACTTACCCAGCTCCCTCGATGCTTCCTCTCAGCGTCGCTGCTTGTCCTGTATGAGCGGTCACATGGTGCTGCACATTACAGTGATGAATATACGGCTCCACCCCTATGGTGGAACGCTGCTGGGAAGAAGGAATGAATTCTGGATTCAGCACCCAAAACAGGGGACAGCGCTTAACTCTAGCGCTGTCTCCTGCACGGTGCGTGTGGTACCCAGTCGGCACACGGACGGCACATGGACAGCATCCGTGTGCGGTACGTGTTTACACGGACCCATTGACTTTAATGGGTCCGTGTGATACGTGCGCTCCCACAAACACTGACATGTCTCCTTGTTTTTCAAACAGACACACGGTCCGTGAAAACACGCTGACATGTGCAGAGACACATTGATTTTAATGTGTCTACGTGAGTCAGTGTCTCCGGTACGTGAGGAAACTGTCACCTCACGTACCGGAGCCACTGACGTGTGAAACCAGCCTTAGAAGAACTCATGGACACTATTCTTTGGCACAAGGTTAGAGGAGGCTGGTTTTTTTTTATAAAACTGGGAAATTTGCATCACCTGGCTTTTTCTAACGATGAAAGTGAACAAGCCATAACCATACCAGGCTAATTAAGGTCTGAAACCTTGGTCAAAATTATCTGAGCACACAAATCTTCAAGAGTGCCCAAACTTTTACATTGACACATTCTGTGTTAGGGGTCGAGTTCCCACCTCTGCACAGGGGGAATCTCGAGACATCTCCACTGCGGTCTCCCATTCTTCTCCTGCCACAGTGGAGCCTGCTCAGCGGAGGCGTTGGTCCCAGCGTCTCGCTAAGTCTGACACTGTGCTAAGGGTTACTGCTGCCTTTCCAGCTTCTGCCATTGTAGCCAGTACTGGTCAGCGGCGAGCAGACGTCTTTGGGACTAACTCCTACTTTTCCCCATCTGAGCATGCCCAGGGTAAGATCTCTCATTGGAGATCAAGAGTCACATGCTCAGGTACTGCAGCAACTCCCATTGGTCCTCTGGGAAGCTCCTAAAGTTGCTCAAGTTCTGTGGCAGCCTCCCATTGGTCCTTCTGGGAAGGTCTTGTAGTTGCTGCAGCTATAGGGTATGTTCACACGTTCCTGATTTCCCTCCTTTTTTTTTCAGGACTGAAACCGCAGCTCTTTGCAGAAAACGCAGGTCCTTTTTTTGGTGCTTTTTTGGTGCGTTTTTTGATGCGTTTTTTTATGCAGTTTTCTATGCAGAGTCTGTGTGTTTTCTAGGAAGTTTTTTAGGGTTAAAATGGCTGAAAATACCCTAACCCTACCCCTACCCCTAACCCTACCCCTAACCCTAACCCTACCCCTACCCCTAACCCTACTCCTAACCCTAACCCTACCCCTAACCCTACCCCTAACTCTAACCCTACCCCTAACCCTACCCCTACCCCTAACCCTATTCTAACCTTAGTGGAAAAAAAAAAATTCTTAATTTTTTTATTGTCCCTACCTATGGGGGTGACAAAGGGGGGGGGTGTCATTTACTATTTTTTTTATTTTGATCACTGAGATAGGTTATATCTCAGTGATCAAAATGCACTTTGGAACGAATCTGCCGGCCGGTAGATTCGGCGGGCGCACTGCGCATGCGCCCGCCATTTTGCAAGATGGCGGCGCCCAGGGAGAAGACGGCCGGACGGACACCGGGAGGCCGAGTAAGTATAAGGGGGGGAGATTAGGGCACGGGGGGGGCATCGGGGCACGGGGGGGGCATCGGAGCACGGGGGGGTGGGCATCGGAGCACGGGGGGGGCATCGGAGCATGAGGGGGTGGGATCGGGGCAGCCACACTCCGCCCACGCACTTCCACCCGCTTCCCCGCACTTCCTGCTGCAGCGGTTCGGCACCACAAACCGCAATAAAACCCGCAGATATATTTTTGATCTGCGGGTTTTACTGCGGGTTTGACCTCACAATGGAGGTCTATAGGTGCAGAACCGCTGCGGCTCCGAAAAAAGAAGTGACATGGTACTTCTTTTTTACCGCGGCTATTCAGCGCGGCTTTTTTTCCCGATTCCCGCATCATGTGCACAGTGGTTCCTGTTTTCCATAGGGTACATTGTACTGTACACTGCATGGAAAACAGCTGCGGAACCGCAGCGGCAAAAACGCTGCGGTTCCGCAGAAAAAAACGCACTGTGTGAACATGGCCATAAAAGGTTTGCATGACCACACGGCCATGCGCTAGTATCAATCTATGTTATGTGTTTTGCGCCATTGTGGTCTTGTGTGTATGTATTTAGGGCCTCGGCTGAAATAAGCCCCTAGAATACTGGTACCTCCGGTGAGGAGTTTTGTGTGTATGTATTCAGGGTCCCGGCTGAAATAAGCCCTAGAATATCGGCACCTCTGGTGAGGAGTTTGTGTGTGTGCAAGACCACTGACTGCTATCAGCTCAGCAGTTAGCTGTGTACTCCTGTGAGTCAAACAGGGCACAGTGCTTTCTTTTGTCGGTGACTCTGTGAAGTAACAGAGTTCGCTTATACCATCATATAGTGCCATTCGCTAGCAGCAGGTTCCTCCTGCACGGTGGACCCTGGGCTGCGAACGCACCAATAACTTCATCTATTTACTCGATGCGTTCCGCTAGCCCTAACATTTTGTTTTTTGTAAATTTTAAAATGTAAAACATGACAATATATATATTTTTTTGCCTAAAATACAAAGGAAATGTGTCATCTATAACTTAAGCCTTTTAGAGATCATTTAATCTTCAGCTTGCGTAACTGTTCACAATAACAGTAATTTTGACCAGGGGTGCTTAAAACTTTTACATTCATATATATACACACATATAGACATATATGTATACATGTATATATATATATATATATATATATATATATATACACAGTTAGGGCCAGAAATATTTGGACAGTGACACAATTTTCGCGAGTTGGGCTCTGCATGCCACCACATTGGATTTGAAATGAAACCTCTACAACAGAATTCAAGTGCAGATTGTAACGTTTAATTTGAAGGGTTGAACAAAAATATCTGATAGAAAATGTAGGAATTGTACACATTTCTTTACAAACACTCCACATTTTAGGAGGTCAAAAGTAATTGGACAAATAAACATAACCCAAACAAAATATTTTTATTTTCAATATTTTGTTGCAAATCCTTTGGAGGCAATCACTGCCTTAAGTCTGGAACCCATGGACATCACCAAACGCAGGGTTTCCTCCTTCTTAATGCTTTGCCAGGCCTTTACAGCCGCAGCCTTCAGGTCTTGCTTGTTTGTGGGTCTTTCCGTCTTAAGTCTGGATTTGAGCAAGTAAAATGCATGCTCAATTGGGTTTAGATCTGGAGATTGACTTGGCCATTGCAGAATGTTCCACTTTTTGGCACTCATGAACTCCTGGGTAGCTTTGGCTGTATGCTTGGGGTCATTGTCCATCTGTACTATGAAGCGCCGTCCAATCAACTTTGCAGCATTTGGCTGAATCTGGGCTGAAAGTATATCCTGGTACACTTCAGAATTCATCCGGCTACTCTTGTCTGCTCTTATGTCATCAATAAACACAAGTGACCCAGTGCCATTGAAAGCCATGCATGCCCATGCTATCACGTTGCCTCCACCATGTTTTACAGAGGATGTGGTGTGCCTTGGATCATGTGCCGTTCCCTTTCTTCTCCAAACTTTTTTCTTCCCATCATTCTGGTACAGGTTGATCTTTGTCTCATCTGTCCATAGAATACTTTTCCAGAACTGAGCTGGCTTCTTGAGGTGTTTTTCTGCAAATTTAACTCTGGCCTGTCTATTTTTGGTATTGATGAATGGTTTGCATCTAGATGTGAACCCTTTGTATTTACTGTCATGGAGTCTTCTCTTTACTGTTGACTTAGAGACAGATACACCTACTTCACTGAGAGTGTTCTGGACTTCAGTTGATGTTGTGAACGGGTTCTTCTTCACCAAATTAAGTATGCGGCGATCATCCACCACTGTTGTCATCCGTGGACGCCCAGGCCTTTTTGAGTTCCCAAGCTCACCAGTCAATTCCTTTTTTCTCAGAATGTACCCAACTGTTGATTTTGCTACTCCAAGCATGTCTGCTATCTCTCTGATGGATTTTTTCTTTTTTTTCAGCCTCAGGATGTTCTGCTTCACCTCAATTGAGAGTTCCTTTGACCGCATGTTGTCTGCTCACAGCAACAGCTTCCAAATGCAAAACCACACACCTGGAATCCACCCCTGACCTTTTAACTACTTCATTGATTACAGGTTAACGAGGGAGACGCCTTCAGAGTTAATTGCAGCCCTTAGAGTCCATTGTCCAATTACTTTTGGTCCCTTGAAAAAGAGGACGCTATGCATTACAGAGCTATGATTCCTAAACCCTTTCTCCGATTTGGATGTGGAAACTATCATATTGCAGCTGGGAGTGTGCACTTTCAGCCCATATTATATATATAATTGTATTTCTGAACATGTTTTTGTAAACAGCTAAAATAACAAAACTTGTGTCACTGTCCAAATATTTCTGGCCCTAACTGTATATATACACACACAGTCATGTCCAAAAGCATTGACATCCTTGAAATTGTTTCAGAAAATGAAGTATTTCTTCCAGAAAATTGTTGCAATTGCACAAGTTTTGTTATTAACATGTTTATTTCCTTTGTGTGTACTGGAACAACTAAAAAAAATAGACAAAGAAAGGCAAATTGGATACAATTTCACACAAAAGCAAAAAATGGTCCAGACAAAATTGTTTGCACCTTCAACTTAATAACTTACCGTATATACTCGATTATAAGCTGACCCGAGTATAAGCCGACCCCCCTAATTTTGCCACAAAAAACTGGGAAAACTTCATGACTCGAGTGAAAGCCTAGGGTGGGAAATGCAGCAGCTACCGGTAAATGTCAAAAGTAAAAATAGATACCAATAAAAGTAAAATTAATTGAGACATCAGTAGGTTAAGTGTTTTTGAATATCCATATTGAATCAGGAGCCCCATATAATGCTCCATAAAGTTTATGATGGCCCCATAAGATGCTCCATATTAAAATATGCCCCATATAATTCTGCATAAAGGTTAATAATGGCCCCACAAGATGCTCCATAGACACATTTGTCCAATATAATGCTGCACAAATGTTGATTATGGCCCCATAAGATGCTCCATAAAGATATTTGCCCCATATAGTGCTGCACAAACCTTGATTATGGCCCCATAAGATGCTCTATACAGACACTTGCCCCATATAATGCTGCACAAATGCTGATTATGACCCCATAAGATGCTCCATATAAAAATGTGCCACATATAATGCTCCATACAGTTCATTATGGCCCAATAAGATGCTCCATATAAAACTGTGTCACATATAATGCTCCATACCGTTCATTATTGCCCCATAGATTCTCCATATAAAGCTGTGCCACATATAATGCTCCATACCGTTCATTATTGCCCCATAGATACTCCATTTAAAGCTGTGCCATATATAATGCTCTATACCGTTCATTATTGCCCCATAGATGCTCCATTTAAAGCTGTGCCATGTATAATGCTCTATACCGTTCATTATTGCCCCATAGATACTCCATTTAAAGCTGTGCCATATATAATGCTGCTGCTGCAATAAAAAAAAATGACATACTCACCTCTCTTGCTGCCCGCAGCTCCTCAGCGTCCCGTCTCTCCGCACTGACTGTTCAGGCAGAGCGCAGCACGCACACTAGAACGTCATCGCGCCCCCTGACCTAAACAGTCACAGCAAGAGGACCGGAAGATGGAGCGGCGCCCGGCGGGTGGAACGCGGACAGGTAAATATGAAATACTCACCTGCTCCCGGCGTCCCTGGCTCCTTCTCCCAGACAGATGGTCTCCGGGCACTGCAGCCTCTTCCTCTGTCAGCGGTCACTGGCACCGCTCATTACAGGAATGAATATGCGGCTCCACCCCTATGGGAGTGGAGTCCATATTCATAACTTTAATGAGCGGTACCACGTGACCGCTGAACAGAGGAAGAGCTGCGGCACCCGAAGACCATGGGACAGGCAGGGACAGCGCCAGGAGTGCTGGAAGCAAGTGAGTATGCGACAGTCCTCTCTCCCCCTCACCCGCCGACCCTGCCACTGACCATGACTCAAGTATAAGCTGAGAGGGGCACTTTCAGCCCAAAAATTTGGGCTGAAAATCTCGGCTTATACTCGAGTACTTACGGTACTATTTGGTTGTAAACCCTTTGGAATAAATAACTGCAATCAATCGCTTCCTATAACCAGCAAGCTTCTTACACCTCTCAACTGGAATTTTGGACCGCTTCTTTTGCAAGCTGTTTCAGGTTTCTCATTTTTGAACTGAGCCTTTTCTCAACAGCAATTTTAAGATCTCTCCATAGATGTTCAATTGGATTTAGATCTGGACTCATTGCTGGCCACTAGTGATGAGCGAGTATGCTCGTTACTCGAGATTTCTGAGCATGGTTGGGTGTTCGAGTATTTTGGGTGTGCTCGGAGATTTAGTCTGTGTCGCCGCAGCTGGATGATTTGCGGCTGCTAGACAGCCTGAATACATGTGGGGATTTCCTAACAAACAGGCAAACCCCACATGTATTCAGGCTGTCTAACAGCTGCAAATCATGCAGCTGCGGCAACACAAATTAAATCTCCGAGCACACCCAAAATACTTGGAGAACACCCGAGCATGCTCAGAAATCTTGAGTAACGACCATACTCGCTCATCACTACTGGCCACTTTAGAACTCTCCAGTGCTTTGTTTTCATCCATTTCTGGATGCTTCTTGAAATATGTTTGTGGTTATTGTCCTGCTGGAAGACCCATGACCTAGGACAGAAACCCAGCTTTCTGACACTGGGCACTAAATTGTGACCCAAAATCCTTTGGTAATCTTCTGATTTCATAATGCTTTGCACACAGTCAAGACACCCAATGCAAGGGGCAGCAGAACAACGCTAAACCATCTTTCAACCTCCACTATATTTGACTATAAGTACAGTGTTCTTTTCTTTGTAGGCCTCATTCCACTTTCAGTAAACTAGGAAGATGTGCCTTACCAAAAAGCTCTATCTTGGTCTCATCTGTCAACAAGATGCTTTCCCAGAAGGGTTTTAGCTTATTCATATACATTTTTGGAAACTGCAATTTAGCTTTTTCATGTCTGTGTCATCAGGGGGATTCTCCTGGGTCTCCTGACATAACGTTTCATTTAATTTAAAATGTCAATGGATAGTTTGCACTAACAATGATGCACCCTAAGCTTGCAGGACAACTTGAATTTCTTTGGAACTTGATTAGGGCTGCTTATCCACCATCCGGACTATCCTGCGTTGCAACCTTTCATCAATTTTTCTCTGCTGTCCACGTCCAGGGAGATTAGCTACAGTGCTATGGATTGTAAACTTCTTGATTATGTTGTGCACTGTGGACAAAGGAACATAAAGATCTCTTGAGATGGACTTGTAACCTTGAGATTGTTTATACTGTATTTTTCAACAATTTTGGTTCTCAAGTCCTCAGACAGTTCTCTTCTCCTCTTTCTTTTCTTCGTACTTAGTGTAGCACATACAGACAAACAATGCAAAGATTGAGTCAACTTCACCCCTTTTATCTAGTTTCAGGTGTGATTTTCATATTGCCCACACCTTTTTATTTTTGCCACAGGTGAGTTTGAACGAGCATCACACAACTGAAACAAAGTTATTTACCCAAAATTCTGGAAAAGTGCCAACAATTTTCGAATTTACCTTTTTTGTCTGTTTTTTGTGTTGTTGCAACACACAAAGGAAATAAACATGTGTATAACAAAACATGTGTAATTGCAATAATATTCTGAGAGAAATGTTTCATTTTCTAGAACAAATACACTGCTTCTATCGCTGTCCCCTGATGACAATTCATTTGAAGGTGGTGCTAGAAGCTATGGAGCGGCGCTAATGTCACTCACTGCTTTTATCTCCACCCCCTGATGACGTATTCTTGCACAGTTAGAAGAATTGGGGGTGGAAAAGCAGAGTGTGGGTGATGCACTCACCCCTCCCACAGATTCTGTCACCATAGATCCAGGAAATCTTCAGAAGACTATGATGTAAGAAACTGTAGTAAGTAACTGCAGTATCACTCTCCTGGTGACGTTTTGTTCCAGTAGGGACATTTTAGGTACCAGACCAGCCCTTTAACCCCTTTCTGACATCAGACGTAATATTTTGTCCATGTGACCTGGGCCTATTTGACCATGGACGGAATTTTACGTCTGAGCGATCGGCCGCTAATTGAGAATATTAAAAGAGTGTGTTATTTTTTCAATTAAAGGACTTTATTCTGGCTGTGTCTCTATTTACCATATAACTATTGGATTAGTAATGGAGAAGTGTCTTATAGACGCTTCTCCATTACTAAGCCATGGGCTTGATGTCACCTGACAGTATAAAGGTGACATCAACCCCACAAACTTGCCACCGCTACAGGGCAAGTGGGAAGAGCCAGGCAAAGCTCCAGAATTGGCACATCAAATAGATGCACCTTTTCTGGGCAGCTGCGAGCTGCTGTTTTTAGGCTGGGGGGCCTATATCAATGGCCCCTTACCAGCCTGAAAATACCAGTTGTGAGCTTTAGCAAGGCTGATTGTCAAAAATGGGGGTAACCCATGACATTTTTTAAATTATTCTTGATAACCAGCCTTGCTGAAGCTGACAGCTGAGGGTTACAACCCTCAGCTGTGAGTTTTGTCTGTCTGGTTAAAGAAAATACAGGGGAACCCACGCTGTTTTTTACATTTATTTATTCATTTATTTATAGTGTAGGAGGCAGATTATGAATACCCCCATCAGCTTCTCCTGCTGTCACTGTTATTAGCAGCAGCAGGGGTAGGCTGATGGGAGTAATAGTCTCATTAGCTGCCGTCTTCTGTCTCTTTTATCACTTAAATGTAACTTTCATCATTCTCCCCTGCTTGTGCCGATCACCAACAGAGCAGGCGAGAATGATGAGAGCCGTGTTCAGCACCCGGCACCAGCACTTACTTTAACGCTTCTTCCGTGGCACCAATACATGTCACACAGATGACATCCATGTGTGTTACGCGTATGCACGTGTGCGGGACGTTTTGTGGCCCGTACTGACATTAAAAAACAGACATGTCAGCGTGTTTTGCCCATGGACACATGGTCCATGGAAACACACTGACATGTGCACAGACCCATTCACTTGAATAGGCAAATAGCACTCCGTTACTCCCGAATCTCTCTGTATGGCTAAGCAGTACTGTACAGCCACATATGGGGTATTGCCACGTTCAGTAAAAATTGTGGGACAAATTTTGGTGCCATTTTTACCCACTTTTCACGTGAAAATGTAAAATATTTGGCTAAAGCAAGTTATTTTGTCTTCACTTCCCAATGGTATAAAATTCTGTGACACATCCATGGTGTCAATATGATCACTGCACCCCTAGAAGAATTCATTGAGAGGTGTAGTTCATAAAATGAAGTCACTTTTTTTGGGTTCTGCTGTTCTGGCATCTCATGGGCTCTCCCAGTGGGTTATGGCACCTGCAAATCATAACAGTAAAATCTAGCGCTCCTTGCCTTCTGAAGTTTGCACTGTGCCTGAAAAATATTTCCCAATTACATGTAGGGTATTGGCGCACTCAGGAAAAAATGGACCTCAGTTTGTTGTAAAAAAAATTCCTATTAGCCCATAGAAAAATTAAAAACTTGGTACTAAAACAACATGCTAATTGGTAGAAATGTAATTTATTCGTTCTTCACCGCTCAGTGGTATAAAATTCTGTGAGGCACATGTGCTGTTATTATGATCACTGCACCCCTAGATGAATTCATTGGTGAGCGTAGTTTGTAAAATGAGTTCACGTGTAGGGGGTTTCTGTTGTTCTGGCACCTCAGGGGCTCTGCCAATGTGTCATGGCACCCCCAAACCTTTCCAGCAAAATCTGAACTCCAATATGGCGCCTCTTCCCTTCTGAGCTTTGCACTGTGCCTCAAAAGTAGTATTCCCCTACATATAGGGTATCGGCATACTCAAGAAAAATTGCACAACATCTTTTGGGGTCCAATTTCTCCCGTTACCCTTGGTAAAATAAAAAAATGGGGGCAAAAACATCACTTTTGTGGAAAAAATATGATTTTTTATTTTCACTGCTCTACGTTATAAACTTCTGTGAAAGCCCATCGGGGTTCTCCAATTGCGACATGGTGTCTGATTCTAATTCTAGCCAATTTTGCGTTGAAAAAAGTACAACGGCGCTCCTTCCCTTCCGAGCTCTGCAATTTGCCCAAACAGTGGCTTACCTGCACATATGGGGTATCAGTGTACTCAGGCCAAATTGCACAACAACTTTTGGGGTCCAATTTCTCCTGTTACCCTTGGTAAAATAAAAAAGGGATCTGAAGCAATTTTTTTGTGAAAAAAGTTAAATGTTCATTTTTTTTAAACATTCCAAAAATTCCTGTGAAGCACCTGAAGGGTTAATGAATGTCTTGAATGTGGTTTTTAGCAACTTGAGGGGTGCAGTTTTTAGAATGGTGTCACTTTTTGGTATTTTCTATCAAATAGACCTCTCAAAGTGCTTCAGAGTGACGCAGATATTGATGGAATGGTCTACAAGTGTCATGTCGCGTTTGATAGCCGCTGATGTGTCTAAACAGTGGAAACCCAACACAAATCACCCCATTTTGAAAACTAGACCCCCTCAAAGCATGTATCTAAATTCATGGTGAGCACCTTGAACTCCCAGTTGCTTCACAGAAGTTTATAATGCAAAGCTATGAAAGTAAAAAAAAAAATCACATTTTTGCCATAAAAATGTGATTTTAGCCCCCAATTTTTTATTTTCACAAGAGTAACAGGAGATAATGGACCTCAAAATTTGTTGTGCAATTTCTCCACAGCACGCTTCATATGGGATCAAAAACTACTTTTGAAGCACAGTGCAAAGCTCAGAAGGGAAGAAGCACCTTATTGTAGTTAACATTTTGCTGGACTGGTTTTGAGGGTGCCATATCACATTGCTAGAGTCCCTGAGGTGCCAGAATAGCAAACCCCCCCATAAGAGACACCATTTAACAAACTACCCCTCTAAATTAATTCATCTAGGGGTGCAGTGAGTATATTGACACCACAGGTGGGTCACAGACTTTTATACCATTAGGAAGTGAAGAAAAAAATAATTTACCTTTTCACCACCAAAATTTTGTTTTAGCCCCAGATTTTACATTTTCACTCTGGAAAATGGGTGAAAATGGGCAAAAATGGCACCAAAATTTGTCCTACAATTTCTTCTGAACGTGGCAATACCTCATATGTGGCTGTACAGTATTACTTAGCCACACGGTGAGACTCGGGAAGGACGAAGAGCTATTTGCCTCCTGGAGTGCAGATTTTCCTAGAATAGTTTGCAAACTCCTTAAACAGAGCCCCTAAGTGCTAGAAGAGCAGAATACCCCCCTCAAGTGAGCCCAATTTGAAAATTATACCCCTTCCAAATATGTAGATGCTAAATGTGGTTTAGGCACAATATGGGGCTCAGAAGGGAGGGGACATTTGGATTTAGGAATGCAGAATTTGCTGAATTTCTTTTGGGGAGTATGGAGCAATTTAGCTTTTACAAAGCCTTTGTACCTTATATTACCATTAACAGATGATGGACCTGAGTGGAGGTTTTTTTTTGTGGATTGATTTCAAGCTTTTGTTGGGAACATTTTGCATAACACTTTGTATTACATTTATCCTGTGTCTATGCTAAGCACTTATGTGACGCCCAGGAGACCGGGGTACCCAGCACCGGACCAATGGGGTCTGTCTCTTGAGGGAGATGTCACGGTTGGCTTGACCCGATGCTGTGGCCTCAGGCAATGCACAGTGTAAGGGGTATCGTGAGGGGACAGGCACTTACTTGATCAGCAACAGGTTCTCCCAGCGGTGATGATCCTGATCCTGGATAGATAGCTATTGTCCAAATGAAAGTCTGAGGCACTGAAACGTTTAACCAGTTTACTTTAACATAAAAGGATTTACAACCAGTCCTGTCACCGGAGTCTGTATGGGAACTCTGAGTTACTTTGACCCTGCCGGGGTCTTCGCCTCTTATTGTATGCAATTTCTGTGTGGCCCTGCTGCTGTATGTGAACTGGCTGCCGGCCCAATCTGTCCCCTCCGGGTCCTGGTTCGACGGGCAACCCGAGTCCTTTTATCGGCTTACCCCCTCCAGGAGTACCGCTGAACTCTGTGTCTGTTGCTGCGTCCGGCCCTAGTGAAGCTGATATCACCTCACGTTTTTCCGGTTGCTGTATTATATATAATGAATACAGCCACGGATCCGGTATCCGTCTTTGCGCCTGTTCTGGGTAGTGATTAATGCTACCCGGTTCTCACAATGTCCTTTTTCTCTATCCCTTTTCTTCTCAGGCCGGTGATTTGGGCCTGGAAACCGTCATAGGACTGTTAGAAATTCAGTTGTATGACCTCTCACTTTCAGCTCCTTAGCCCAACTGCCAGTTTTTCTCTCAGACCAGAATGGATCAAGGGGAGTCTCTGGAGCTCCCCCTTCTGGCCGGAGGTGGTAGTGCAGTTTTGCTATCTTAGTACCTGTATTTAGTGTCAGTAACTATTTTTGTGGCAAATACCCCTAGGGGTGCCACATTCCCCCTTAGTTAAGAACAGTACTCCGGGACTGTGGGACGATAACATTTTGAAATAACAATTAATATGTACAGAGTCTTAAAAATGAAAAGTTACAAAAACCACTCAAGGAAACAAAAATAGAGTTCTGTAAAAAGTCACTTCAAATAGCGTCCATTAATACAGTTCTATCCTTGAAGGTACTAGGAAAGGCACTGCACTTTGTGTCCAACGGAGTTACCAATATAAAGTCTACAGAAAGTTCAAAAAGAGCAAAAAGCAAAGTTCAAAAAGCAGTCTTTCCAGAGCTTTGATTTAGTGCCTCCGGGCTGATAAAAAGTTCAAGAATATGCAATAAGTTCATACAGACAAGTCTCTGTAGGCACTGGGCTTAAACGTTGCAGACTGATAACAATGACTATACTACATTTTCTGTTTAACTATATACGGCATAACATATATACAATTCACATTATGAGCTTTATAGTTGGTAATCTGCATACCTGGCCGGTAATTGACCCTGGGTACTACGCTGTGATCTACGTAATAGCGGTGTCTCTTCATGTGGTGTACTACTGTCTACTGCGGATGTAGTATCTGCCCGCTCTGCTAAAGATAATTCCACGACTATGGAGTTGGCAAGTCCACCGTGAATGGGATCACTCTGATCAGGAATCTGTTCTTCCTGGCCTGGAATCTCCTGTAGTACGGGGTCAGCCTCTTCCTGTCTTGGGACTTCTGGTATTGGGTTCGGTGTTGGGTAAAAGGCCACCATGGGAACCACTACTGCACCATGGTATGTTAGTAGGGTTTTGGGAAAGTCTCCTATACAGGTGTGATACATTTCCTCTTCTTTTTCCTTTACTGGTTGGACCTGCATGGGTTGAATAACTTCTGGTTCTGGCTGGACAACTTCTGTCTCTTTCAATGCTTCCGGACATAATTTAAGATTGTCTCTTGACACTAGTACAGATGATAAGCCCCCGTTTTTGCTAATGAGACACATTTTAGGATTATCCATTCTTGTTGGTAAAACTGTGTAGGGTACGGCTTCCCACTGATTGTCTAGTTTATTGGTTCGACGATTTCTCTTGAGCACTTGGTCACCCGGTCTTAATGGGGTCGCTAGAGCATTCTGGTTGAAAGTTCGCTCTTGTCTTTCTCTAGTTTGCTGAAGGCTTCTTTCCACACTCTCTTGCACTTGGCGATACTGCTTTTGCCGTATGATATCCCAATTGGAGTCTTGGACTTCTGCGTCTGGTTTCAGAATTCCCATTTCTAGATCGATTGGTAATTGGCCGGGTCTTGCACGCATAAGGTAAGCTGGAGTGCAATTGGTGGAGCTCACCGGGACATGATTATACAGATCCACCAAGTCAGGCAATTTCTCTGGCCATTGATTCCTTTCTGTCTCAGGTAAAGTCTTTAGTAGGTCTATTACAATATGGTTCATCTTCTCGCATAAGCCGTTTGTTTGTGGATGATAAGCCGTCGTCCGGATCTTTTTGCAACCATACATATTACAGAATTCTCTGAAGATCTCTGATTCAAAGGCTGTACCTTGGTCGGTGAGAACCTGTTCCGGATATCCATGGGGTCTACAAAAGTACGTTTGGAACGCTTTGGCTGCTGTTTTTGCTGTCAGATCTTTTACGGGTACTACTACCAAGAAGCGTGAATAATGGTCCACGATTGTCAAGGCATAGACGTAGCCAGACCGGCTTGGTGTCAACTTCACATTGTCCATGGCTACAAGTTCAAGTGGTTGTTTGGTGATTATGGGCTGCAGTGGTGCTCTTTGGTTCTTTTGATCGTTTCTTCTGAGGTTACACGAGCCACAATTTCTGCACCACTGTTCGATTGATTTTCTCATCCCGACCCAATAAAATCTTTCTCTTAGAAGTACTTCTAACTTTTTCCAACCGAAGTGACCAGCACCATTATGGTAAGCTTCGAGGACCATCTTGACATCTTGTTTAGGCACGATAATTTGCCAAACCAATTCATGTGTTTTCGGATTGGTGTACCTTCTACAGAGCTTCCCTTGATACAGGAACATTTTGCCTCTCTCTTTCCAGAGTTGATGCGTCTCTTCTGGGGCATCCCCATCGGGATATGCACTTTGCTCAGTCAGCAGTTCCTTCACCAACTTCACAGCCGGATTGCTGTCTTGGGTGTCAGCCCATCTATGGTGTGCTAACGGATTAAAATTCACCTCTTGTTGTTTCTGATAGGTACTTGACTGATGATGTTTTGCCTTGGGATGATGGAAGGCTGGTAATTCAATTTCTTCAAGCTCCCCCGTTTCCTCTTCTACATCTCTCAAGTGTGGCATCCGGGATAGGGCATCGGCATTTCCATTCTTGCGACCTGCTCGATACTTGATTATGAAGTTGTAATTAGATAACCGGGCTATCCATCGCTGTTCTAACGCACCTAATTTGGCTGTGTCCAGGTGGGTCAACGGATTGTTGTCAGTATAGACAATAAATTCTGCAGCGGCCAGATAGTGTTTGAAACGTTCAGTCACAGCCCAAACTACTGCCAGTAGTTCCAATTTGAAGGAGCTGTAATTTTCTGAATTTCTTTCAGTAGGCCGGAGCTTTCTACTTGCAAAGGCGATTACTTTCTCCCGACCTTCTTGCTTTTGTGACAGCACCGCTCCTAGTCCCACATTACTGGCATCGGTGTAGAGAATGAAAGGTTGATGGTAATCTGGGTATGCCAGAACCTCTTCTCCGGTTAGTGCCTTCTTTAGTTGTTCAAAGGAGTCTTCCCTTTCGTCGTTCCACTGAAAAGGAGGGTTTCGGTTTGAAGGTTTCTTCGTCTGCCCTACCAAGGTGTCTTGCAAGGGTGCTGCCAACTTGGTAAATCCTTTTATAAATCTGCGATAGTAACCCACCAATCCCAGGAATTGTCTCACTTCTTTTGCGCTGGTAGGTCTTGGCCAATCCCTTATGGCGCTTATTTTCTCGGGATCTGGTGCTACTCCATCCGAACTCACGATGTGTCCCAGGTACTGTACCTTTGGCTTGAGAAGGTGACATTTGGATGGCTTGACTTTCATGCCATACCTGGATAAGGCTTCGAACACTTCTGCCAGGTCTATTAAGTGTTGTTCGTAAGTCTTTGAGTAGACGATCACATCATCTAGGTACAGGAGGATGGTCTCGAAGTTCTTGTGTCCGAGGCAGCATTCCATCAGCCGCTGGAAGGTACCGGATGTGTTGCAGAGTCCGAACGGCATGCGATTAAATTCACATAGACCCATTGGTGTGGTGAATGCCGTCTTTTCCTTATCTCTCTCAGCCACAGGGACTTGCCAATACCCGCTTGTTAAGTCTAAGGTGGAAAAATAATTAGCAGATTTCAAAGCAGTCAAGGACTCTTCTATCCTAGGCAAGGGGTAGGCGTCTTTATGGGTGATGTTATTAATCCGCCGGTAGTCTACACACATTCTCATGGTTCCGTCCTTCTTTTTGACAATCACTAGAGGGGCCGCCCAGGGGCTACAGCTGTCTCTTATTACCCCGGCCTGTTTCATCTCCCTCAGCATATCTTTTGCACATTGATAGTGAGCAGGCGGTATGGGTCTATATCTTTCTTTTATTGGGGGATGGTCACCGGTGGGGATTGTGTGTTCTACCCCTTCTATCCGTCCGAAGTCCAATGGGTGTTTACTGAAGACTTGTTCATATTCCGTCACTAGCCTATACACCCCTTGTTTTTGATGGGTAGGTGTTGAATTTATGCCCACGTGTAGCTGTTGGCACCAATCCTCCAATTCTCCATCTGAGCCGTTGACTTCCACCTGACAGGTTGGTTCTAAGGGCTCAATGGTTGTGATGGCATTGTTGTCAACAGTAAATAGCTTTGCCACTGTAGCATACCTTGGCAAAGTGACCTCTTCCTCTCCACAGTTCAAAAGTCGTACCGGCACTCGTCCCCGGTGTACCTCGACTACCCCTCGTGCTGTGAGTATAGTGGGCCTGCTGTCGGTGTACACTGGTTCTATTAAGGCTTGATAATCTCGTCCCTTAGTACCAATGGCTGCTCTACACCATACCAGCATTTCTGTTTTTGGTGGGATTACAATAGACGTTGGATCACTTACCCTCACACTGCCGATTTCTCCACCTGCAACTTCTACCTGTTGCCTTAACATCAATACTTTTATTTCCCTCCGGAGAACTCTCTGCTGGTAGGATTGGGCAGTTTCAGCAATTTGCTGTAAGACAGAAATAACTTTGGAAAAGCAGTTCTCTAACACATTCATTCCTATCAATACAGTGGGTTCACAGTTCCACCGGTCAATATCAACAACAATTATACCCTGTTTCTTCAATTCTACTTTACCAATCTTTATGGTCATCTCCCTGAATCCTAGTTTCGGTACCAACTTACCATTACTGGCCCATATATCTAGATCAACATCAGAGGGCCCTTTATCAATATCTGCATCAGCCCAGTACCTCTTATAAAGAATATACGGTATAGATGAAATCTGGGAACCTGTGTCCAGCAAAGCGTTGAGGGGAATTCCGTCCAGCACGATAGGGATAATGGGTCGTCCTCCGATGTACCTGTCGTGCCAGGGTGTTGGGCCTTGAAAGTTCATTCCTGCGAAGCGGCCCGCATTCCCAGGGGATTCCCATTTAAATCACAATCTCGTGCAAAGTGGCCTGGCTGCTGGCAACGGCGGCAAATGGGCTGTCCATCCGGTTGGTAGCGGTCGCGGGGTCGTCCTCTCCATGTCGGGTATCTCCGGGGTCTCATCCATGGAACATCCTCTCTACAGTTTGCCAACTCCATCTTGTGTCCTCTCATCTCCTGCATGGTTTTAGCCATTGAAGCAACAACATCAGCTAAAGAGTCAAGCTTTTGTTGAAGAGCCTCATTAGTAATGGGCCCCAGGGGCTTAGCAATGGCCCCAGACATAGCTGATGTCACTGGCACTCCCTGTTGTTGAGGTGCCTCTGCCATGGGTTGCACAGGATCCTGATCCCGAGGTGCCTCTGCCAGCTGGAGACATATAGCGCTCTCCTTTAATTGGGCAAATGTCAATTCAGGGTTCTTAAAAACAAGCATACTCACATGCCCCCGGTGAGAAGGGGTGTAGAGTCCCTCAATAAATTGATCTCTTAGCAGTTTATCCGCTCCGGTGTTAAAAATGGGTTCAGCCAGTGTAAGTGATTTAAGGGCTTCCTGCAGGTTTAAGGCAAAGTCTCTCACGCCCTCATTAGCTTTTTGTTTGCAATTAAAGAATCGTATTTTAGCTTTGCTGCTGGCCGTGGTTTCAAATGTAGCTTTTAATCCAGCAAATATGCGTTCAACAGTGCCTTTTAGATCAGCTGCCCATGCTGTGACTTCTCGCTTAGCATGGCCACTTAACTGCATCATCAGGAGACTAACACGCTGAACTTCACCCACGTGGAACATGTCAAAATGGGCCAGCATCTTTTCTCTGAAATCGTCAAGGGTATTAGGCTCACCTTCATACATTGGAAGCCACGGGCCACCCGGGGTATATGGCATCATCACCGGCATGATGGGCGCCGCTCCTTGCACCGCTGCGCTACCGGACTCTCTATTGACACTCTGTCTTTCAGCTGCATTAGCATCGCCGGGTGCTGCGGCGTCTCCGTGCTGCGACATACTGTGCCCCCTTAGTTAATTCGGACCTTCCGGTCCTCCGCTTCCGTCGGGATAGTGTAGATTAGTTACGCTGCGCAGCAGGATTGGTTTTTCCCTTGCTCTGACGTCAGAGCGCTCAGCTAGGTGCCGCCCACAATGACACGCCCCCTGCTGCTCCCGCCCGCCACGCGCTCTGTAATGGCGGATTCTGAAGTTTTTCAGTCAGACTGGGGCTCAGGTAATGGCATAGCTCAATTAACAGTCTCGTGCCTAACGGTTATGAGGTGATGGCAGCCATCTTTACTCCATTATAACCAATGGGGAAAAGTCACTTTCAATAGTTTTTAATGGGAAATGGAATTTTCTTTAATAAAGTCAATTTTCAAGATTTTTCATCCAAGTTTTCACAGTTTTGGGCTCCAAACACGGCACACAATACCCGGTATACGGGCTGGCTGAATCCTGTTCGTGACGCCAATTGTGACGCCCAGGAGACCGGGGTACCCAGCACCGGACCAATGGGGTCTGTCTCTTGAGGGAGATGTCACGGTTGGCTTGACCCGATGCTGTGGCCTCAGGCAATGCACAGTGTAAGGGGTATCGTGAGGGGACAGGCACTTACTTGATCAGCAACAGGTTCTCCCAGCGGTGATGATCCTGATCCTGGATAGATAGCTATTGTCCAAATGAAAGTCTGAGGCACTGAAACGTTTAACCAGTTTACTTTAACATAAAAGGATTTACAACCAGTCCTGTCACCGGAGTCTGTATGGGAACTCTGAGTTACTTTGACCCTGCCGGGGTCTTCGCCTCTTATTGTATGCAATTTCTGTGTGGCCCTGCTGCTGTATGTGAACTGGCTGCCGGACCAATCTGTCCCCTCCGGGTCCTGGTTCGACGGGCAACCCGAGTCCTTTTATCGGCTTACCCCCTCCAGGAGTACCGCTGAACTCTGTGTCTGTTGCTGCGTCCGGCCCTAGTGAAGCTGATATCACCTCACGTTTTTCCGGTTGCTGTATTATATATAATGAATACAGCCACGGATCCGGTATCCGTCTTTGCGCCTGTTCTGGGTAGTGATTAATGCTACCCGGTTCTCACAATGTCCTTTTTCTCTATCCCTTTTCTCCTCAGGCCGGTGATTTGGGCCTGGAAACCGTCATAGGGCTGTTAGAAATTCAGCTGTATGACCTCTCACTTTCAGCTCCTTAGCCCAACTGCCATTTCTTCTCTCAGACCAGAATGGATCAAGGGGAGTCTCTGGAGCTCCCCCTTCTGGCCGGAGGTGGTAGTGCAGTTTTGCTATCTTAGTACCTGTATTTAGTGTCAGTAACTATTTTTGTGGCAAATACCCCTAGGGGTGCCACATTTACATATAGGCTTCTATTTAAATCTCTGAATGACATGATTTAGATGAAACCCCTGAGGGATCCATTCACTATAATGAGGCAGCAGAGTTGCTCTGGATACCGACTAGCCTCTGTTAAGCAGTGTCCTTCTTTTCAGAAGTGCACAAAATTGTCACATCCGGTCTTTTATGCATGCCTAAAAAGATGGACACCACCGGGTCATAGGCCAGATGGTGTCCACAGTGCCTCCATCTGCCTCACTATAGGGAATCTTTCATTGGGGGTTCTGTCTGAATCACATATTTCAAAGATTTACACTGAAACCCCGATGTAAATGCTCTGCTTAGAGAGCAGGATAAATGTGCATCAGGCCTTGCTACAATCTTTGAGAGGCAGAATGAACAATTCAACAGCATGTGAAGAAATGGTTTTATTTATTTTTTATGCCGGTTCTCATACAGCATAAACAATTAGGCGACCTTATTCTCGGGTCCGTGCAATTACAGCAATACTAGATTTATATTGGGGTTTTTTATTTTTGTCTGCTGTTACATACTAAAAAACGTTTTTATTATCGTCATATTTTGATAGCTATAATTTTTCCTTTGGTGTTTTCCAGAAACAAGCAGCTGTGGATGTTGCTGGGTGAAAATTGCAAACTGCTTAACTGTGGGTTAGGCACACTGTGTTATAAAAAAGGGAGAGGGGTATTAAGATTTGAAAGCGTAGAAGTTGCTGAATTTCTTTTGGGTGGGCGAGGAGCCATTTCACTTTTCCAGAGCCTTTGTACTACCCGTAACATGGAAGCCCCCTATATTTCCATTAACAGATGACAGACCTGAGTGAGTACTTGCTTTTTTGTGTATTTAATTGAAGCTTTTATGGAGAACATTTTACATAACGTTTTTGATCACAGTTATCCGGCCCTCTGCACTGAACACTTACTATGGGGTTTCCATCTAAATCTCCGAGTGAAGTGTTTCAGATGAAACCTTCAAGGGATCCATTCACTAAAATAAGGCAGCAGCATTACTCTGAACTCCTTCTGGCCTCTGTTCAGTGGTGTCCTTCTTTTCAGAGGTGCACAAAACTGTTGCGGACCTTCATGGGTTTACCGCGACAGAGAGGAGCCAGAAGACCGCAGCATCTGATTTCTCCTACTCCTGCACTGATTAGAAGCATATTAAGTGGTGGAGGTTTCTTTTAGCAGAACATTCCTCGAGGGCTGCAAACAAGTCATGTTTTCAGGATTTCCTTGTACTGCACAGGTGATAATTTAATCACCTACACACATAATGATTGCAGCACCTTGTGCAATGCTAAGGAAATCTTGAAAACATGCATGGTTTGCGGCCCTCGAGGAATGCAGTTTGACACCCCTGTCCTATATAATCTGGGCCCTAGCAAACACACATTGCCAGAGCTAGCTCATGCTGCATGGTTAATAGATAATGGATGGAGGTTATTGTTTGAGAAGGCGTTTAGCGGATTTATCTGAGACTGTTGCTAGGTTTTGGGTGTGTGCTAATTCCCCTCCTCCTACTTTGGTTTTACACCATCCTCTGTTGTATACCTCTGTTGTTTGTGTGAGTATATTCGTATGATTGGTATTTTCCTTTGTATTACCTTGTTAGTCTGGTTCCTGTATTATGATGCACTACTACTCCCCTGTTCCCTGGGTGGAGGAGGGGTACAAACTGAGTGCTTCTTAAGGAGCTAAGGCAAAGTACATGGCCCCGGCATCTTCATCCTCAGTAGTAACCTGGGTAACAGGGCAAGCTAGTACACCCTAGCTTTAAGGACAGGGAAGGAGCCCATGGTCCCAGGATACGCAACAAAAGAGCTGTGACACGGACCATGCTTTTATGCATGCCTAAAAAGACAGCACCACCAGACTACAGGCAGCCAGACAGTATCCACAGTGTTTACTTGTGTCTCATTATAGGGAATCTTCTGTTGGGGGTTCTGTATAAATCACGTATTGGTTTTATTTTTTTTAATGCCGTAACTCGTGCGGTATAAGTGTTTATATCACTTTATTCCTCGGGAAGGTGCGATTACAGGGATACTAGATTTATATTGTGTTTTTCTGTTTGGCTGCTGTGACACACTAAAAGATGCTTTTTTGCATTGCCATATTTTGAGAGCTATAATTTTTCCATATTTAGGCCAAAACAGTCATGTGATGGCTTGTTTTTTGTGGGATGTGTTGACGTTTTTATTGGCACCATTTTTGCACACATGATATTTTTTGATTGCTTTCTATTCCGATTTTTGGGTGGCAGTATTAATAAAAAACAGCAATTCAGGAATTCTATTTTTTAATGTTGTTCCATGTGTGGTAAAATTGATAAGGACAGTATGATTACAGTGATACTAGATTTATACTTTTTTATGTTTTGGTGCTTTTACACAATAAAAACTATTTTATTGAAAAAAATAATCATTTTTGCATCACTCTATTCTGAGAGCTATAACTTTTTAATTTTTCTACTGATGGAGCTGTAAGGCGGCTTGCTTTTTGTGGGACTAGATGATGTTCTGAGCAATACCATTCTTATTTACATTCTTTTTTTATCGCGTTTATTCCACTTTTTATTCGGCGGTATAATTATTTGGCATAGATTTTTGCCTCTTTTTTTACTGTGTCCACTGAAGGGGTTAACTAGTGGGACAGTTTTATAGGTCAGGCGTTCCAGACGCGACAGTACAAAATATGTGTACTTTTTGTTTATTTTTTGTCATAAAAATATTTATTTATGGGTACTATATATTTATGGGTATATATAATGTGCTTTTTCCATAGTTTTACATTTTTTTCATCTTCTTTTTAGTTTTTTACTTTTTCCCAGTTTGGGACTTTCACTTTTTGCAGTCTGATCGCTTGTAAAGCATAGGAATGCAGGAGTATTCCTATACTTTACAAACTTGCTGCATCAAGCCTTGAGTATGATTTAGCAAATTTGCTAGCTCTGGTGACCAAAATGTTGTCATGATGACATTGAATCACCATGGCAACGACCGGCCCCTTGTGATGAAGTAGTGGTGGTGCTGATCGGAGCGCAGCGGGTTCTCCCTCCCTCTGTTTGCCTGCCTGTGATCGATATCGATATTTAGGGATTTAGGGAGTTAAAGTGCCAAGAGTGGTGTGGGCATTACTCCTGCATGAGTGCCTGGTGTCATCTGTCAGAATCAGCTGACACACCGGCACGATCACGTGCCTATATTCACAGCTTATGTGCGCGCAAAATAACCATGACGTATCCATACGTTATAGGTGGGTAAGTACTAGACGACCATGATGTATGGATACGTCCAATGTCAGGAAGGGTTAAAAAAAATGTTCTGTGGCAGTAAGTCTTGTCAAAATTTTGGAAATTGTTCTTGCTTTCAGTGAGATACAAGAGATAGAGTGCTGCTGAGCACTGTAAGTTTCCTGCCAATTGATGAATGCACAGTGGCTGAACTAAGAGAAGTAGGGGAATTCCTGCAGAATTTGTGTGTGTGTCTTGAATGATGGATGTATATTTTATAGTACATATAGCTATGATTGTTTGTATACAATGCCAAAATCACAAAATCATAATAATCTGTGGAGATCAGATAGTGAGCAATCCAGTACGACCTGAATCTGATAATAGCAAGTCTGAAAATAATGGCTTAAGAGGGGAAAAGTTCAGTACCAACATTATGATAAAATGATGAAGGCCAAGAGAGCACGGACTTCATCCCAATAACATAAAACAAGAACATAATGAATAAAACATCATATTTTTTGCAGTATAGAAGCTGTGTGCAGCACATTTCACTGACTGGAGCCAGTGTTTGACCACAATTAGACCCAGTCTTTTCTGCTGAGTAGTTTTGGTCTCTAATTTTTTTTTGTAATGGCTATACTTGAGACGTATCTCTAATTGCTTGGATTAGTTTAGAAGAACCTTGATTAGGTCAAAGTCAGCTTATTGAAATATATTAGGTTTAGCTACTAAATCTTAAAATACTGCAGCATATACAGTAACTTTTAATTCTTTCAAGTACATGTCATCTTTTTTCCTCATGATAAAAGTCAGGACACATGAACAGTTTGCATTTACGTTATCTGGCACCTGCTGTTCTTTCTACTTCTTCATCTGGTGGCAGCTGCTGTCCTTTCTACTACTTCATCTGGCATACACAGACATGTCATTTCTCTATATTTCCTCTTGGCTTAATACACTTCCAGATGAGTAGCATGAAATGATTAACCTTCAAAATAAAAATATTTTCGAATACTTACAATGCATTGCAGAATTAGGCAAAGTCTTTTTTTAAGGCTGTTGATTTTGCATCGTTGGGATATCATGAAATAAGAGTATTTATAGAGAAGGACACGTTTATATACTCGTATAGTACTGCATGCAAACTGCTTACATAAAATTTTATAAACAGCTATAGGGATTGCAGGATGGTACATAAAAATCATGTGGCCCAATAGCACAAGACACAATTTTGCCACCCCTCAAAAATTAGATCACCCTGCTGACTAAGTTGGGTCATTTTGCATAGGTACAGTCACAGAAAGGCATACCTCCTTTTAAAATCAGGGAGAGGAATATGTATTTGGGTACATACTGTCACCCTATGTATTATGGCACAATAGTGTTTTCGTTCACTGTAATACTCGTTTCATGATCCCAATAAAGATGCCATGCAAAGTGTCCCTGAACACAGTATGATACCGCCACAATGAATTCTCCTATATAATTGTCCCACAGTATCTCACTCAATAATGATGACTACAAAGAGCCAAGAAACACAGTATGATGTCCCCACAGTGCCCTCACATAGTATGATACCCCCACAGTCTGACCACATATTATGCCCCCTACAGTGTCTCCCAACTGTATGATGTTCCAACAATGACAGCTTCACACAGTATAATGTCCCCATAGTGATGCCCCACACAGTATGATGACCTCACAGTGACTCCCCACAGTATGAGACCCCACAGTGGCATCTCAATACAGTATGATGCCCCTATAGTCCCCCCACATAGTATCATGCCTGTGTAAAGGGATGAACAGAAGGATGGACTCAAATGGGGTTGCCTCCTCTGCTCCGTGTCCAGAACGACTGTGGCAGATACCAGTGTTCCCTGGGGGAAGCTTACCTGTCCTGGATCAACCTTCCCATGTGACAGAAGGGGGTGGGTACCGTCAAAAGGCACTGCACGCGGGGAGCTGACAAGAGTCCGGGCGGGAAAGTGCAGAGCGCAGGAGAGTGAACTGCCAGCTGTGCCGCAGTCACTAAGCATGAGGGCCTCCAGACCGTGGACGTGAGCAGAGAGGCTTGATACTGTGAGCGCCCCCCGAACTGATGCTGACCGGCTAGCCTCTGTGACTGGAGGAGACTCCCCTGACAAGTTTGAGGCAGATGCTGGCACGGGCAGGCCCAGTGAACTGAGTAGTAGGCCTGAGCCCCTGAGAGGAGTATTTGGACTTACCGAGGAGCGCAGTACCATTCCTATGGTGACTCGTTCTGGACAGAGCTTTGTGACTAAGGCCTCTTTCACACTTCAGTCTTTTTATTTCCATCACAATCCATCGTTTTGTGAAAAAAACGGATCCAGCAACTGTCTGATAGACTTGTATTAGCGACGGATTGTGAAGGATGGCCTTCCGTTTCATCTGTCCTTTGACAGATCCGTCATAAATTCTGTGTCCTATACAAAAAAAGGTTGCACTCTATCATGCCAAAACACGTCAAATATGAAATACATGAAATTTGAATAGCAAAATTGCTTTTTGAACATTAGGAAAATTTTTTTTTTTTGAGACGCTTAGCACAGAATTTGGCCAAATAGTGTGAGCCCATCAACCATCGTCAAGGTGGTCTCATTAAAAAACTGATGGGTACCTGACCTCCCTGTCCAAATGTGAACACTTACCGAAGGCTAATGTCTGCATGCTTGGGTGAATATGGACACCTCTCTCAGCAAAGCCTACATATGGGTTGGCCGGAACCAAGTGTCAAATATGAAATACATGAATGAGACCACCTTGACGATGGTTGATGGGCTCACACTATTTGGCCAAATTCTGTGCTAAACGTCTCAAAAAATTTTTTTTCCTAATGTTCAAAAAGCAATTTTGCTATTCAAATTTCATGTATTTCATATTTGACGTGTTTTGGCATGATAGAGTGCAACCTTTTTTTGTATATTATATATGGAGATAGCTGCTCCTGGTATGCACCTATTCACACTAGTTTGGATGTGCCAGTCTTTTTTCTGTCATTCATAAATTCTGTGTCCGTCGCCCGGAGACAATGGACATAGTAACGTTTTTGTGTACGTCAGAAAATCATGCGCTGTCCGTCGCTGGCTGTAATGGAAGCCTATGGACGCAAGATCCGTCGCTGTCTGTCAAAAGACAGAATCCAGCGACGGAGTCTGTTTTTGGAAACTGAGCATGCCTGGAAGAATTTCTGATATGTTTCCATTCAGGAAAAAAGTCTCTCTCTCTCTCGCTCTCTCTCTCTCCAGAATTCTGTTCTTTTAAATTCTGGCCACAGCTGATTCGACAGATCCGTCAAAAAAGCGGATCCAGTGCATCAGTTTTTTACAATCTGCACACGATCCGTCTTTTCAACACTTTGACGGATTGTGACTGATTCTAAAAAACCTATGTGTGAAAGAGGCCTTAGACCGGTGAGAGCAGGACCTTGCCTCACCACACGCCGCCCTGTTACCTGCTTTGGGAACCGTATCTTCGCCGTGGACTGGGACCTGAGAGACTTAATGTGCCACTGTTAACAGTGCCAAAGTTGGAGAATTAGAGCCTTCAATCAAGCCTCCTTCGGACTAATAAGTTTATACCTGCCTTTTGTTCATTTCCCTGAAATACTGTTTCACCTTTTTAATTGTTGCATTTAATTCCCCCATCCTCTCCTCCCTGTGTGGAGTAGTAATCCCTGTTAATAAATCTTTAACTCTTGGTCTGCCTCAGATCCGTGGCGACATCCCCCGTATCTGCAGATTATTACAAGTGGTGTAGTCGGCAGGATATCGCACAGCGGCATGGAGGCGGCAGACCAAGCAGTTGGGGGAGGCCCCAGGTCTAACATTTCCCTGGGAGCCATGCTAAACAACTTACCGAAATTCTCTGGGAACAATGTGATGTTGTGGAGCTGGACAGAAAGCATCCGGGGAATGATGCGAATGCATCCAATGACGCCGGCCCTGGAAGTGGAGATAACAATGATAGCCCTAGAGGGGGAGGCCCGAGGCTCCATTATGCTTAGACCCCTCCAGGCGAGAAATACCCTGGACAAAGTCTTAATGATACTTGAGGAGACGCATGGGGACCCCACTGATGTAGGAGAACTGCGCATGTACCTTTTCCACTGGGTTCAAAGAGAGGGGGAGATGGTGACACAGATCATGAATGCATTGGAGGAACTTCATACAGCCATTACCCGGAAGGATGGCGTAGGTGTAGGGCCGATTGATGTAATGCTGTGAGACCAGCTAGAGACAGGTCAGCGTGACGTGATGATGAAACAGGCTCTGCGGGAGCGCATGCGGGTAAAACCAAGTATGACTTTCTCTGAAGTAGGGAGTGAGGCGCGCACGCACGAGGAGCAGGGAGTGATAGTACCGGTGGGGAAGGTCCAGAGCGGGGAGGTAGCTGCCACCACAGCCATTGACCCTCAATGGGTGGAAGACTTGAGAAAAGAGATACCACAAATCCGCAAAGAATTGGCTGATTCCAAGAGACCCACTGTAGTAGAGTCCAGCCTGCCGGTGTGCGGTAGAGAGCCCAACCCCCAGTGAGAGACTTGTGTCACCCGCCGTAGTGGACCTCCCACAACTGTGAAGAACCAGGATATATAGCTCGGTGGTGCACTCGATGGAGATGACTCCTGCTGTGCCACCCATTAAACTAGATGGCTCCAAGCCTGGGGGATGCCACCCGGAGCCTGTCAATTCGAGAAGTAGTATCGAAAGTCCCACCAACTTCATTTCCACGGGTCCCTTGGTCTGGGCTAAGATGAACGGGCGAGCAGTATGTTGCCTAGCAGACACAGGCTTTCAGGTTACCACCATGCCTGAGAGATATTTTTGTCGACACTTCATGGAGGCGATGCAACCAGAATGGGGACCAGTGGTTAAGCTCACAGCAGTCAACCGCTTGCCCATCCCGGTCACTGGGGTGGTATGGATGAACATGGTGGTCTGCGGCAAAGATGTGGGGAGAAGAGGAGTAGCGCTGGTAGATGGAGAGGCAGCCAAGGATCAAACTGTGACCTTGGGCATGAGCATGCTTAAAGATTTTGGAAGCCTTCTTACTAATGAGTCCCCAGACCAGTTCATGCGACAGTGGAGCATCCATGAATCCATGCCCCTCAAAGGAGGATCTTCCAGCAGCTGATATGGATGGCTCAGGCTCAGGAGACATGTAGTGAAGGAAAGCCGCTGGGAAAAATAATTGTGCTCGCATCTGTTAATTGAGTGTTGCCTCCAGGACAGACCGTGCTTCCCCTGTCCATCCAGGACCCCCTCTGGAGGGGGATGAAGTACAGATTGAACCCATCAAGGCTGACCAGCTGCCGTCAGGAATATTAGTTGCCCAGATGCCCAGACATTAGCTATCGTGAGAGATGGAACTGTCCTTGTGCATTGTCAACTTAGGGGAGAATGATGTTACCTTGCCCCCCAGAAGTGAAGTAGTCCACATCCTGGGCATGCCTGAAGAGCCAGTTTTATCTGAGGCAGTGCAGCTGATGGTGAAGCCAGAAGATCCATGGATGATGACTGTGGATGCTGAAGTGATACACAAACCCAAATTAGTGAAGGAGGGGCGATGGATAAAAAAAAAATGCGGCACCCACCAGAGAGAGGTACTGACGAATCCCTCCGCAAATGTACCAGGAGGTGAAGGAGATGCTGTCTCAAATGCTGAAGAAGAGGGTAATAAGAGAAAACTAGAGCCCATGGGCTGCCCCCATCGTACTGGTGCAAAAGAAGGACATGACCCTGCACTTCTGGGTGGATTACTGTAAACTCATGCCTGTATGATACGAGATTCCTACCCGCTGCCAAGAACAGACGAGTCTTTGTCTGCACTAGGCAATACCAGGTACTTTTCTATACTTGACCTGGCTAGCAGCTATTGGCAAGTCCCAATGTCCGAGCAAGACCGAGCCAAGACAGCTTTCATTTTTCCAATAGGGCTATATGAATTTGACCGTATGCCATTCGGTCTCGCTAGTGCACCAGGAACGTTCCAGCGTCTTATGGAAACAAGTTTAGGGGACTTGAACTTTGAGGCTACTCTAATTTACCTGGACAACATCATTGTCTTTGGACCCACATTTGAGGAGCATCTACAAGTCTTGAGTCAACTACAACAGCATGGACTGAAAGTAAAGCCCCAGAAGTGCCATCTCTTTCGAACTCAGATCGAGCATTTGGGACATGTCATCTCGACAGCAGGAGTGAAACCCTCTCCAGAGAAGATCGCTGCGGTGCAGGAATAGCCTACCCCAAGAACTGTGAAAGATGTGCGGGTGTTCCTGAGACTCACAGGATACTTCTGATGTTTCGTAAAGAACTTTGCATGCATCACAAACCCCCTTCATGAGCTACTGAAAGGGGTACCCTCCTTTGCAAAGAACAGGAATGTGCAGTGGGGCAAGTGCCAAGAGGAAGCATTTCAAACCCTGAAGCTGGCCTTGACGGAGGCCCCAGTGCTGGCCTACGCTGACTTCACCCAGCCGTTTATCTTGCACACCGATGGGAGTCTGCATGGACTCGGAGCTGTCTTGTCTCAGACACAGAAGGGGGAAAGAACAAGTCATAGCGCATGCGAGTCAGTCATTACATGATTCTGAGAAGAACCCAGATAAATACAGTTCCTTCAAGCTGGAGTTGTCGGCGTTAGTGTGGGTTATGACAGAGAAGTTTGCAGAATATCTGGCCAGCTCTGAAGTTCACGTGCGCACGGACAACAATCCGTTGGCCCATTTGGAAAAGGTGAAGCTCGGGACACTGGAACAGCACTGGGTAGCTCGAATGGCAAATTCCATTGAAAGATCACTTATAAGAGAGGAGCAGAGAATACCCATGCCGACACCCTATCCCGAATAAACTACCGCAGGCCAGCGTCTAATCGGGATGAAGAGCTGGAGGATGTGGTCCTGAATTTGGAGGCACTGCCAGGATGGTTGCAGCAATGCAGGAGCAAGTGCAGGAGACGACTCGTGTATGCCTGATGCATCAACCCCGTGATGAATGGGTCTGAGCAGAACAAGAGGATGAGAAAATAGCTCGGCTGAGGTGGTGGGTCGCAACCAAGCAAATGCTCAGCCACCAGAAAAGGAGCACTTTGTCCCCCGACATGCCACAGATATTGCAGCAGTGGGAAAGGTTTCAGCTGTGGGACAGCATATTATATCGGAAGACATTCCTACAGCCGGAACTCAGTGTTACATGGCAGACGATGATTCCCTCATCCTTACTCTTCCAGATAGTTACAGAGGCTCATGAAAGAGGACCTCACTTTGGTCCAGAGAAGACCTTCCAATGGTTGCAGAGCCAAATCTGAAAGGTGCGGTGGAGAAAATCTGTCAACAGTGTCAGAGCTGTGAGTTGGCCAAACCACCCGAGCAGCGGGCTCCCACGCAGAATGTAATGTCATCCGCCCCCCTCGAGTTGCTAATGATAGACTATCTGACAATTGGGCCAGCACATCAGGGTTATGAACACTGCTTAGTGATGGTGGATCACTTCATGAAATTTGCTGTTGTGGCCCCAGCGCGAGATCAGACCACTGAATCCGCTGCTCATGCTATCTGTAAGAACTTTATCCAAGTGTATGGATGTCCCAAATGTATCCATTCTGAACAAGGTGCCTGTTTTCTCGGCAAAGTGATGGAGGAACTACACCGGCTATACAGGATTGGAAAGTCTCGGACTTCCAAATCAAGTCCTATCAGTTCAATTAAGCACAGCTGGCCTCCAATGAAGGAGTAGAACCATCTCAAGGAGGACCACAAGGAAAGCATGTGACTTAAATATGAGTGTCAGAACCAAGGGTCTGAATACTTATGACCATGTGATATTTCAGTTTTTCCTTTTTACTAAATTTGGAAAAATTTCTACATTTCTGTGTTTTGTTCAGTCAAGATGGGGTGCAGAGAGTACATTAATGACAAAAAAAATTACCAAACAGCTGCAATCAAACAAAGAGTGAAAAATTTAAAGGGGTCTGAATACGTTTCGTACCCACTGTATTGTTATGGCTGGCAATCAGGCAACACAGCGTGCAGTAATCAGCGCACATACAGAGATCTGGCAATAACCAAAAACAATAGGACGAGCTCTGAGACGTGGAATCTCTGTAGACTGCAGTACCTGATCTATCCTCACACAACTATAAGCAGCAGTGGATTGCGCCTATCACTACCTATGCAACTCGGCACTGCCTGAGGAGCTGACTAGCCTGAAGATAGAAATACAAGCCTGACTTACCTCAGAGAAATACCCCAAAGGAATAGGCAGCCCCCCACATATAATGACTGTTAGCAAGATGAAAAGACAAACGTAGGAATGAAATAGATTCAGCAAAGTGAGGCCCGATATTCTAGACAGAGCGAGGATAGCAAAGAGAACTATGCAGTCTACAAAAAACCCTAAAATGAAAACCACGCAAAGGGGCAAAAAGACCCACCGTGCCGAACTAACAGCACGGCGGTGCACCCCTTTGCTTCTCAGAGCTTCCAGCAAAAGATAATAGCAAGCTGGACAGAAAAAACAGAAAACAAACTAGAAGCACTTATCTAGCAGAGCAGCAGGCCAAAGGAAAGATGCAGTAGCTCAGATCCAACACTGGAACATTGACAAGGAGCAAGGAAGACAGACTCAGGTGGAGCTAAATAGCAAGGCAGCCAACGAGCTCACCAAAACACCTGAGGGAGGAAGCCCAGAGACTGCAATACCACTTGTGACCACAGAAGTGAACTCAGCCACAGAATTCACAACAGTACCCCCCCCTTGAGGAGGGGTCACCGAACCCTCACCAGAACCCCCAGGCCGACCAGGATGAGCCACATGAAAGGCACGAACAAGATCTGGGGCATGGACATCAGAGGCAAAAACCCAGGAATTATCTTCCTGAGCATAACCCTTCCATTTGACCAGATACTGGAGTTTCCGTCTAGAGACACGAGAATCCAAAATCTTCTCCACAATATACTCCACTTCCCCCTCCACCAAAACAGGGGCAGGAGGCTCCACAGATGGAACCATAGGTGCCACGTATCTCCTCAACAACGACCTATGGAATACATTATGTATGGAAAAGGAGTCTGGGAGGGTCAGACGAAAAGACACCGGATTGAGAATCTCAGAAATCCTATACGGACCAATAAAACGAGGTTTAAATTTAGGAGAGGAAACCTTCATAGGAATATGACGAGAAGATAACCAAACCAGATCCCCAACACGAAGTCGGGGTCCCACACGGCGTCTGCGATTAGCGAAAAGCTGAGCCTTCTCCTGGGACAAGGTCAAATTGTCCACTACCTGAGTCCAGATCTGCTGCAACCTGTCCACCACAGAATCTACACCAGGACAGTCCGAAGACTCAACCTGTCCTGAAGAGAAACGAGGATGGAACCCAGAATTGCAGAAAAATGGAGAGACCGAGGTAGCCGAGCTGGCCCGATTATTAAGGGCGAACTCAGCCAACGGCAAAAATGACACCCAATCATCCTGGTCAGCGGAAACAAAACATCTCAGATATGTTTCCAAGGTCTGATTGGTTCGTTCGGTCTGGCCATTAGTCTGAGGATGGAAGGCCGAGGAGAAAGATAGGTCAATGCCCATCCTACCACAAAAGGCTCACCAGAACCTCGAGACAAACTGGGAACCTCTGTCAGAAACAATATTCTCAGGAATGCCATGTAAACGAACCACATGCTGGAAGAACAAAGGCACCAAATCAGAGGAGGAAGGCAATTTAACCAAGGGCACCAGATGGACCATTTTAGAAAAGCGATCACAGACCACCCAAATGACCGACATTTTTTGAGAAACGGGAAGGTCAGAAATGAAATCCATCGAAATATGTGTCCAAGGCCTCTTCGGGACCGGCAAGGGCAAAAGCAACCCACTGGCACGTGAACAGCAGGGTTTAGCCCTAGCACAAATTCCACAGGACTGCACAAAAGCACGCACATCCCGTGACAGAGACGGCCACCAGAAGGATCTAGCAACCAACTCCCTGGTACCAAAGATTCCTGGATGACCGGCCAGCACCGAACAATGAAGTTCAGAGATAACTTTACTAGTCCACCTATCAGGGACGAACAGTTTCTCGGCCGGACAACGATCAGGTTTATTAGCCTGAAATTTCTGCAACACTCTCCGCAAATCAGGGGAGATGGCAGACACAATGACTCCTTCCTTGAGGATACTCGCCGGCTCAGATAACCCCGGAGAGTCGGGCACAAAACTCCTAGACAGAGCATCCGCCTTCACATTTTTAGAGCCCGGAAGGTATGAAATCACAAAATCAAAACGAGCAAAAAATAACGACCAACGGGCCTGTCTAGGATTCAAGCGCTTGGCAGACTCAAGATAAGTAAGGTTCTTATGATCAGTCAAAACCACCACGCGATGCTTAGCACCCTCAAGCCAATGACGCCACTCCTCGAATGCCCACTTCATGGCCAGCAACTCTCGGTTGCCCACATCATAATTACGCTCAGCAGCAGAAAATTTCCTGGAAAAGAAAGCACATGGTTTGAACACTGAGCAACCAGAACCTCTCTGTGACAAAACCGCCCCTGCACCAATCTCAGAAGCATCAACCTCGACCTGGAACGGAAGAGAAACATCAGGTTGACACAACACAGGGGCACAGCAAAAACGACGCTTCAACTCCTGAAAAGCTTCCACGGCAGCAGAAGACCAATTAACCAAATCAGCACCCTTCTTGGTCAAATCGGTCAATGGTCTGGCAATGCTAGAAAAATTACAGATGAAGCGATGATAAAAATTAGCAAAGCCCAGGAATTTCTGCAGACTTTTTAGAGATGTCGGCTGAGTCCAATCCTGGATGGCCTGAACCTTAACCGGATCCATCTCGATAGTAGAAGGGGAAAAGATGAACCCCAAAAATGAAACTTTCTGCACACCGAAGAGACACTTTGATCCCTTCACGAACAAGGAATTAGCACGCAGTACCTGGAAAACCATTCTGACTTGCTTCACATGAGACTCCCAATCATCAGAGAAGATCAAAATGTCATCCAAGTAAACAATCAAGAATTTATCCAGATACTCACGGAAAATGTCATGCATAAAAGACTGAAAAACAGATGGAGCATTGGCAAGTCCGAACGGCATCACCAGATACTCAAAATGACCCTCGGGCGTATTAAATGCCGTTTTCCATTCATCTCCCTGCCTGATTCTCACCAGATTATACGCACCACGAAGATCAATCTTAGTAAACCAACTAGCCCCCTTAATCTGAGCAAACAAGTCAGAAATCAATGGCAAGGGATACTGAAACTTAACAGTGATCTTATTAAGAAGGCGGTAATCAATACACGGTCTTAGCGAACCATCCTTCTTGGCTACAAAAAAGAACCCTGCTCCCAATGGTGACGACGATGGGCGAATATGTCCCTTCTCCAGGGACTCCTTCACATAACTGCGCATAGCGGTGTGTTCAGGTACGGACAAATTAAATAAACGACCCTTAGGGAATTTACTACCAGGAATCAAATCGATAGCACAATCACAATTCCTATGCGGAGGTAGGGCATCAGACTTGGACTCTTCAAATACATCCTGAAAGTCCGACAAGAACTCTGGGATGTCAGAAGGAATGGATGACGAAATAGACAAAAATGGAACATCACCATGTACTCCCTGACAACCCCAGCTGGTCACCGACATAGAGTTCCAATCTAATACTGGATTATGGGTTTGTAGCCATGGCAACCCCAACACGACCACATCATGCAAATTATGCAGTACCAGAAAGCGAATAACCTCCTGATGTGCAGGAGCCATGCACATGGTCAGCTGGGCCCAGTACTGAGGCTTATTCTTGGCCAAAGGTGTAGCATCAATTCCTCTCAACGGAATAGGACACCGCAAAGGCTCCAAGAAAAATCCACAACGTTTAGCATAATCCAAATCCATCAGATTCAGGGCAGCGCCTGAATCCACAAATGCCATGACAGAATACGATGACAAAGAGCACATTAAGGTAATGGACAAAAGGAATTTGGACTGTACAGTACCAATAACGGCAGAGCTATCGAACCGCCTAGTGCGTTTAGGACAATTAGAAATAGCATGAGTAGAATCACCACAATAGAAACACAGTCTGTTCAGACGTCTGTGTTCTTGCCGTTCTACTTTAGTCATAGTCCTGTCGCACTGCATAGGCTCAGGTTTACTCTCAGACAATACCGCCAGATGGTGCACAGATTTACGCTCGCGCAAGCGACGACCGATCTGAATGGCCAAGGACATAGACTCATTCAAACCAGCAGGCATAGGAAATCCCACCATTACATCCTTAAGAGCTTCAGAGAGACCCTTTCTGAACAAAGCCGCTAGTGCAGATTCATTCCACAGAGTGAGTACTGACCACTTTCTAAATTTCTGACAATATACTTCTACATCATCCTGACCCTGGCATAAAGCCAGCAGATTTTTCTCAGCCTGATCCACTGAATTAGGCTCATCGTAAAGCAATCCCAGCGCCTGGAAAAATGCATCAACATTACTCAATGCAGAATCTCCTGGTGCAAGAGAAAACGCCCAGTCCTGTGGGTCGCCGCGCAAAAAAGAAATAATAATCAAAACCTGTTGAATAGGATTACCAGAAGAATGAGGTTTCAAGGCCAAAAATAGCTTACAATTATTTCTGAAGCTCAGGAACTTAGTTCTGTCACCAAAAAATAAATCAGGAATCGGAATTCTTGGTTCTAGCATCGATTTCTGATCAATAGTATCTTGAATCTTTTGTACATTTACAACGAGATTATCCATTGAGGAGCACAGAGCCTGAATATCCATGTCCACAGCTGTGTCCTGAAGCACTCTAATGTCTAGGGGAAAAAAAAGACTGAAGACAGAGCTAAGAAAAAAAAATGATGTCAGGATTTCTTTTTTCCCTCTATTGGGAATCATTGGTTTGGCTCCTTGTACTGTTATGGCTGGCAATCAGGCAACACAGCGTGCAGTAATCAGCGCACATACAGAGATCTGGCAATAACCAAAAACAATAGGACGAGCTCTGAGACGTGGAATCTCTGTAGACTGCAGTACCTGATCTATCCTCACACAACTATAAGCAGCAGTGGATTGCGCCTATCACTACCTATGCAACTCGGCACTGCCTGAGGAGCTGACTAGCCTGAAGATAGAAATACAAGCCTGACTTACCTCAGAGAAATACCCCAAAGGAATAGGCAGCCCCCCACATATAATGACTGTTAGCAAGATGAAAAGACAAACGTAGGAATGAAATAGATTCAGCAAAGTGAGGCCCAATATTCTAGACAGAGCGAGGATAGCAAAGAGAACTATGCAGTCTACAAAAAACCCTAAAACGAAAACCACGCAAAGGGGCAAAAAGACCCACCGTGCCGAACTAACAGCACGGCGGTGCACCCCTTTGCTTCTCAGAGCTTCCAGCAAAAGATAATAGCAAGCTGGACAGAAAAAACAGAAAACAAACTAGAAGCACTTATCTAGCAGAGCAGCAGGCCAAAGGAAAGATGCAGTAGCTCAGATCCAACACTGGAACATTGACAAGGAGCAAGGAAGACAGACTCAGGTGGAGCTAAATAGCAAGGCAGCCAACGAGCTCACCAAAACACCTGAGGGAGGAAGCCCAGAGACTGCAATACCACTTGTGACCACAGAAGTGAACTCAGCCACAGAATTCACAACACTGTATATAATGCTCCATACAGTATAATCGGCCCCATATATTACTTCATCCAATATAATGAGCCCCATATAATGCTCCATACAGAATAAGGGGCCCCATATAATGATACAAGCAGAATAATGGGCTCCATATATTGATCCATACAGTATAATGGGCCCCAATGCCTCATATAGTACTCTATACAGAATGGGCCCCATATAATGCTTCATACAGAATGGGCAGCATATAATGCTCCTTACCGAATGGATCCCATATAATTCTTCATACAGAAAGGGCCCAATTTAATGCTTCATACAGAATAGGCCCCATATTATGCTCCATACAGAATGGGTCCTGTATATTACTCCATACAGAATGGGCCCCATATGTTGCTCCATACAGAATAGGCCCCATTTAATGCTCCACACAGAATGAGCCCCATATATTGCTCCATACAGAATGAGCCCCATATAATGCTCCTTACAGAATGGGCCCCATATATTGCCCCATACAGAATGGGCCCCATATAATGCTCTATATAGCATGGGGGTGTGTGCACTCATGGGCGCTGGCACCGGGCTCCCCCAACTCACAGGCTCCAGAGCGTGCCGGTGTCCCCAACTGCATGTGACCCCCTGGTTGCTCAGGGCCCTGGTACTTGCCCAGGGGTGCCAGGTGGTTACACCGGCCCATAGTTTGTATGTTCTGCCCATGTTTATATAGGTTTCCTCCCATACTCCAAAGACATATTGAATTTAGATTGGGGATTCCCAATAGGGACAGTGATTATGTTGACTGTAAATCGCTGGGGATATGATGGTGCTATATAGGCAAAGTATAATAAATAATTACATTGATATCTCAACAACTCCTACTGGCAAATGTAACAACATGGTAATAATCTAGGTCATAAATAAGGACAAGAAGAGCTGGAAAAAAACAAAAAAACGTATGTGTAGGGACCAAGTGGACCCGTGGAAATTTAGGTTCTGGTACCCTACGAGGACTTTATTCCAAAGTTCGGTTCTGGTACCAGAAATCTAGTTGAACCGATATCCAATGAAAACAATGAGAACTAGAAGATTCTCTCTCCAATGGAATACCCAGAAACTCCAAACATTGCAACGGACTTCCAAGAGAAGTCCTTTTTCGGCATTTAGCTCTTTACTCTAAGGCTATGTTCACACATTGCGTTTTGCAGCTTTTTTAATGCAAATTTTCAGCTACATTTCACAGTACCAGCAAAGTCTGTGAGATTTCAGAAATCTCATGCACCCAACTTTGCTTTTATTTCCTGACTGTTTTGTCAAAGAGCTGTGTTTTTGCAAAATGCAGCATGTCACTTAGCGTTTTTGCAGCATTTTTGCAGCGTTTTTCACCCATTGAAAGCAATGGGTAGTGCAAAAAACACACAAAAAAACAAAGGTATCATTTTTTTTCTGCATTTCTAATGCCAAAACCTGATGAAGTTGAATCAGATTTTTTTTATGCACTAAACTTTATCAGCATGAACAAGAGACAAATATACCCTGACAAAACTGCAACAAAAAACTCAGCAAAAATTAAGCAAAACCTGATTATATTAACCCCTTTCTGACATATGACGTACTATCCCGTCGAGGTGGCGTGGGCCTGTATGACCACCGACGGGATAGTACGTCATACGCAATCGGCCGCGCTCACGGGGGGAGCGCGGCTGATCACGGCCGGGTGTCAGCTGCCTATCGCAGCTGACATCCGGCACTATGTGCCAGGAGCAATCACGGACCGCCCCCGGCACATTAACCCCCGGCACACCGCGATCAAACATGATCGTGGTGTGCCGGCGGTATAGGCGAGCATCGCGCAGGGAGGGGGCTCTCGGAGGGCTTCCCTGAGACCCCCGCAGCAACACGATGTGATCGCGTTGCTGCGAGGGTCTCTTACCTCTCCTCCCTGCAGCAGGCCCAGATCCAAAATGGCCACGGCATCCGGGTCCTGCAGGGAGGGAGGTGGCTTATCAAGTGCCTGCTCAGAGCAGGCGCTTGGTAAGCCTGCAGTGCTGTAAGTCAGATCGCTGATCTGACAGAGTGCTGTGAAAACTGTCAGATCAGCGATCTGTGATGTCCCTTCCTGGGACAAAGTAAAAAAGTAAAAAAAAAATTTCCACATGTGTAAAAAAAAAAAAATAATTCCTAAATAAAGAAAAAAAAATATTATTCCCATAAATACATTTCTTTATCTAAATAAAAAACAAACAATAAAAGTACACATGTTTAGTATCGCCGCGGCCATAACGACCCCACCTATAAAACTATATCACTAGTTAACCCCTTCAGTAAACACCGTAAGAAAAAAAAAAAAACGAGGCAAAAAACAACGCTTTATTATCATACTGCCGAACAAAAAGTGGAATAACACGCGATCAAAAAGACAGATATAAATAACCATAGTACCACTGAAAACATCATCTTGTCCCGCAAAAAACGACCCGTGATACAGCATCTTCAGCAAAAAAATAAAAAACTTATAGTCCTGAGAATAAAGCGATGCCAAAATAATTATTTTTTCTATAAAATAGTTTTTATCGTATAAAAGCGCCAAACATAAAAAATGATATAAATGAGATATCGCTGTAATCGTACTGACCCATAGAATAAAACTGCTTTATCAATTTTACCAAACGCGGAACGGTATAAACGCCTCCCCCAAAAGAAATTCATGAATAGCTGGTTTTTGGTCATTCTGCCTCACAAAAATCAGAATTAAAAGTGATAAAAAAAGTCACGTGTCCGAAAATGTTACCAATAAAAACGTCAACTCGTCCCACAAAGAACAAGACCTCACATGACTCAAATATGAAAAAAATATAGCTCTTAAAATGTGGTAATGCAAAAAATATTTTTTGCAATAAAAAGCGTCTTTCAGTGTGTGACGGCTGCCAATCATAAAAATCCGCTAAATAACCCGCTATAAAAGTAAATCAAACCCCCCTTCATCACCCCCTTAGTTAGGTAAAAATTAAAAAATTAAAAAAATGTATTTATTTCCATTTTCCCATTAGGGTTAGGGTTAGGGCTAGGGTTAGGGCTAGGGTTAGGGTTAGGGCTAAGCTTAGGTCTAGGGTTAGGGTTAGGGCTGGGGCTAGGGTTAGGGCTAGGGTTAGGGTTGGGGCTAGGGTTAAGGCTACAGTTAGGGTTGGGGCTAAAGTTAGGGTTAGGGTTTGGATTTAATTTACGGTTGGGAATAGGGTTGGGATTAGGGTTAGGGGTGTGTCTGAGTTAGAGGTGTGGTTAGGGTTACCGTTGGGATTAGGGTTAGGGCTGTGTTTGGATTAGGGTTTCAGTTATAATTGGGGGGTTTCCACTGTTTAGGCACATCAGGGGCTCTCCAAACGCGACATGGCGTCTGATCTCAATTCCAGCCTATTCTGCGTTGAAAAAGTAAAACAGTGCTCCTTCCCTTCCGAGCTCTCCCATGTGCCCAAACAGGGGTTTACACCAACATATGGGGTATCAGCGTGCTCAGGACAAATTGGAAAACAACTTTTGGGTCCAATTTCTCCTGTTATCCTTGGGAAAATACAAAACTGGGGCTAAAAAATAATTTTTGTGGAAAAAAAAATATTTTTTATTTTCACGGCTTTGCGTTATAAACTGTAGTGAAACAGTTGGGGGTTCAAAGTTCTCACAACACATCTAGATAAGTTCCTTAGGGGGTCTACTTTCCAAAATGTTGTCACTTGTGGGGGGTTTCTACTGTTTAGGTACATCAAGGGCTCTGCAAACGCAATGTGACGCCTGCAGACCATTCCATCTAAGTCTGCATTCTAAATGGCACTCCTTCCCTTCCGAGCCCTTCCATGCGCCCAAACGGTGGTCCCCCCCAAATATGGGGTATCAGCGTACTCAGGACAAATTGAACAACAACTTTTTGTGTCCAATTTCTCCTGTTACCGTTGGGAAAATACAAAACTGGGGGCTAAAAAATAATTTTTGTGGGAAAAAATTTTTGTTTTATTTTTACCGCTCTGCATTATAAACTTCTGTGAAGCCCTTGGTGGGTCAAAGTGCTCACCACATATCTAGATAAGTTCCTTAGGGGGTCTAATTTCCAAAATGGTGTCACTTGTGGGGGGTTTCAATGTTTAGGCACATCAATGGCTCTCCAAACGCAACATGGCGTCCCATCTCAATTCCTGTCAATTTTGCATAAAAAAGTCAAATGGGGCTCCTTCGCTTCCGATCTCTGTCATGCGCCCAAACAGTGGTTTACCTCCACATATGGGGTATATGCATACTCAGGACAAATTGTACAACAACTTTTGGCATCCACTTTCTCCTGTTACCCTTGGTAAAATAAAACAAATTGGAGCTGAAATAAATTTTTTGTGAAAAAAAGTTAAATGTTCATTTTTGTTTAAACATTCCAAAAATTCCTGTGAAACACCTGAAGGGTTAATAAACTTCTTGAATGTGGTTTTGAGCACCTTTAGGGGTGCAGTTTTTAGAATGGTGTCACATTTGGATATTTTCTATCATATAGACCCCTCAAAATGACTTCAAATGAGATGTGGTCCCTAAAAAAAATGGTGTTGTAAAAATGAGAAATTGCTGGTCAACTTTTAACCCTTATAACTCCCTAACAAAAAAAATGTTGGTTCCAAAATTGTGCTGATGTAAAGTAGACATGTGGGAAATGTTACTTATTAAGTATTTGTGTGACATATCTCTGTGATTTAAGGGAATAAAAATTTAAATTTGGAAAATTGCGAAATTTTCAAAATTTTCGCTAAATTTCCATTTTTTTCACAAATAAACGCAGGTAATATCAAAGAAATTTTACAACTATCATGAATTACAATATGTCTTGATGAAACAATGTCAGAATTACTGGGATCCGTTGAAGCGTTCCAGAGTTATAACCTCATAAAGGGACAGTGGTCAGAATTGTAAAAATTGGCCTGGTCATTAACGTGCAAACCACCCTTGGGGGTAAAGGGGTTAAGGAGCTTAAGCACAGCTTTAATTTGCCATAAAAATGCTGCAAAAATGCAACATGTGAACATAGTCTAATTGTCCAGTATTTACCCCAAACTTTTAAGTTCAAGTTTGTTTATATCTAGTTATTTGCAATGCATCAGATCTAACAAAATCAGTAGTAGCCAAAGGACTCAGCTTTTCTCCAACAGATGGATGTGTTGAACAGTTTTTTGGATGTAAACAAATTTGCACGCATGTTAAGGCCGGCTTCACACTTGCGAGTTTTACGGACGTAAGAGCGCAGAAACTACGTCTGTAAAACTCGCAAAAAATACGGCACAATTATTCTCTATGCCTCTGCTCCTATCTGCCGTATTTTACTGATCAGTATTATACGGCTTTCTACGGCCGTACAAAATCGCAGCATGCTGCGTTTGTCACCGTACTGCGCAAGAAATACGCCAATGAAAGTCTATGGAAGCGTGAAAAATACGGATTACACACGGACAAGCAGTGTGACTTGCGAGAAATACGCAGCGCTGTTAGAGAGAAAAGCCGGCAATTCAGTGCGGTGTACAGTAAAATCACACTGACAGCTTACAGTAGAATAGGTACAATAAATGTGTACACATAGAATAGGTATATATATATATATATGTCAGTGAGACACATATATGTATATATATTACTATTTTTTCCAGCGCTATACAGCTTGAAAGCCGGTAATTCAATTACCGGCTTTTTCTTTCTCCTTCCTAAAACCCGACATGATTTGAGACATGGTTTACATACAGTAAACCATGTCTTCTCTCCATTTTTTTTGCAGATTCCACACTACTAATGTCAGTAGTGTGTATCTGCAAAATTTGGCCGTTCTAGCTCTTAAAATAAAGGGTTAAATGGCGGAAAAAATTGGCGTGGGCTCCCGCGCAATTTTCTCCACCAGAGTAGTAAAGCCAGTGACTGAGGCCAGATATTAATAGCCTGGAGAGGGTCCATGGTTATTGGCCCCCCCTGGCTAAAAATATCTGCCCCCAGCCACCCCAGAAAAGGCACATCTGGAAGATGCGCCTATTCTGGCACTTGGCCACTCTCTTCCCATTCCCGTGTAGCGGTGGGATATGGGGTAATGAAGGGTTAATGCCACCTTGCTATTGTAAGGTGACATTAAGCCTAATTAATAATGGAGAGGTGTCAATTATGACACCTATCCATTATTAATCCAATTGTAGTAAAGGGTTAAATAAAACACAAACACATTATTTAAAATTATTTTAATGAAATAAAAACAATGGTTGTTGGAGTATTTTATTCTACGCCCAATCCAGTCACTGAAGACCCTCGTTCTGTGAAAGAAAAAACATAATAAACCAACAATATACAGGTCCTTCTCAAAAAATTAGCATATAGTGTTAAATTTCAATATTTACCATAATGTAATGATTACAATTAAACTTTCATATATTATAGATTCATTATCCACCAACTGAAATTTGTCAGGTCTTTTATTGTTTTAATACTGATGATTTTGGCATACAACTCCTGATAACCCAAAAAACCTGTCTCAATAAATTAGCATATCAAGAAAAGGTTCTCTAAACGACCTATTACCCTAATCTTCTGAATCAACTAATTAACTCTAAACACATGCAAAAGATACCTGAGGCTTTTATAAACTCCCTGCCTGGTTCATTACTCAAAACCCCCATCATGGGTAAGACTAGCGACCTGACAGATGTCAAGAAGGCCATCATTGACACCCTCAAGCAAGAGGGTAAGACCCAGAAAGAAATTTCTCAACAAATAGGCTGTTCCCAGAGTGCTGTATCAAGGCACCTCAATGGTAAGTCTGTTGGAAGGAAACAATGTGGCAGAAAACGCTGTACAACGAGAAGAGGAGACCGGACCCTGAGGAAGATTGTGGAGAAGGACCGATTCCAGACCTTGGGGAACCTGAGGAAGCAGTGGACTGAGTCTGGTGTGGAAACATCCAGAGCCACCGTGCACAGGCGTGTGCAGGAAATGGGCTACAGGTGCCGCATTCCCCAGGTAAAACCACTTTTGAGCTACAGAGAAGCAGCACTGGACTGTTGCTAAGTGGTCCCAAGTACTTTTTTCTGATGAAAGCAAATTTTGCATGTCATTCGGAAATCAAGGTGTCAGAGTCTGGAGGAAGACTGGGGAGAAGGAAATGCCAAAATGCCTGAAGTCCAGTGTCAAGTACCCACAGTCAGTGATGGTGTGGGGTGCCATGTCAGCTGCTGGTGTTGGTCCACTGTGTTTCATCAAGGGCAGGGTCAATGCAGCTAGCTATCAGGAGATTTTGGAGCACTTCATGCTTCCATCGGCTGAAATGCTTTATGGAGATGAAGATTTCATTTTTCAGCACGACCTGGCACCTGCTCACAGTGCCAAAACCACTGGTAAATGGTTTACTGACCATGGTATTACTGTGCTCAATTGGCCTGCCAACTCTCCTGACCTGAACCCCATAGAGAATCTGTGGGATATTGTGAAGAGAAAGTTGAGAGACACAAGACCCAACACTCTGGATGAGCTTAAGGCCGCTATTGAAGCATCCTGGGCCTCCATAACATCTCAGCAGTGTCACAGGCTGATTGCCTCCATGCCACGCCGCATTGAAGCAGTCATTTCTGCCAAAGGATTCCCGACCAAGTATTGAGTGCATAACTGAACATTATTATTTGTTGGTTTTTTTGTTTGTTATTAAAAAACACTTTTATTTGATTGGATGGGTGAAATATGCTAATTTATTGAGACAGGTTTTTTGGGTTATCAGGAGTTGTATGCCAAAATCATCAGTATTAAAACAATAAAAGACCTGACAAATTTCAGTTGGTGGATAATGAATCTATAATATATGAAAGTTTAATTGTAATCATTACATTATGGTAAATAATGAAATTTAACACTATATGCTAATTTTTTGAGAAGGACCTGTACTTACCCTCCGCAGATCTGTAACGTCCAACGATGTAAATCCTTCTGAAGGGGTTAAAACATTTTGCAGCAAGGAGCTTTGCTAATGCAATGCTACTCCTCTGCTGCAAAACCCCGGGGAATGAGTCTAAATATACATCAATGAGCTATATTTAGCTTCATTTGCGGTGAGGCGCCCTCTGCTGGATGTTCATAGATCGTGGGAACTTACCTAGAAAGCTCCCAGGCTACACGGGAATGGGAAGAGAGTGGCCAAGTGCCAGAATAGGCGCATCTTCCAGATGTGCCTTTTCTGGGGTGGCTGGGGGCAGATATTTTTAGCCAGGGGGGGCCAATAACCATGGACCCTCTCCAGGCTATTAATATCTGCCCTGAGTCACTGGCTTTACTACTCTGGCGGAGAAAATTGCGCGGGAGCCCACGCCAATTTTTTCCGCCATTTAACCCTTTATTTTAAGAGCTAGAATGGCCAAATTTTGCAGATACACACTACTGACATTAGTAGTGTGGAATCTGCAAAAAAAATGGAGAGAAGACATGGTTTACTGTATGTAAACCATGTCTCAAATCATGTCGAGTTTTAGGAAGGAGAAAGAAAAAGCCGGTAATTGAATTACCGGCTTTCAAGCTGTATAGCGCTGGAAAAAATAGTAATATATATACATATATGTGTCTACTGACATATATATATATATATAGACAGTATATATATATATATTTTTTTCTTTTTGGGACACATGGATCATTTCTATAGCGGTATGTTGGTTTTGCAAGCCTGCGAGAAAACCACGCAGTACGGATGCCATACGGATTACATACGGAGGATGCCATGCGCAAAAAACGCTGACACACCCTGCCTACGGAGGAGCTACGGACCACTATTTTCGGGACATTTCAGCGTATTACGGCCGTAATATACGGACCGTATTTTCATACGCTAAGTGTGAAGCCGGCCTAACTGTGAATAAGCATTTCCAGATTGCAATCAAAGGACAGAATAACATCTAAGATACAAATATACCACAGGATGAAGACAACCCACAAACTGTGGAGTTATTAGGTTTCAAGATCAATGCAACTTAATACACCTACTACAATTAGAAAAACAGATGAAGAATGATCACTATACAACTGAATGAGCGCTTCTCTACAAAAAAAAAAAAAATCCATCTTTTTACCCCATTATCTCCAGATCAACAGTATTAAGAACTGGTTGAAAGTTATATTATTGCATTAAGTGGGAAACAATAAACGCCACAATTCTAAAAAGCCTTATAAAACAGAAAATAAAAGCTACAAGAGCGTTAAAAAATAAGGCCTCTTTCACACGTCAGTGTCTCCAGTATGTGTACTGACAGTTTTCTCATATACCGGAGACACTGACACATGTAGACCCATTCATTGCACATGTCTCCGGGTTTTCTCGGACCGTGTGTCCGTGTGCAAAACACGGAGACATTTCCGCTTTTCTCCGGCAACACGTACCGCAATACGTGCCGCACACGTGCACACGGAGAACAGTGTGCACTCTCCTCCGTGTGCACACACCGCCCACAGGAGAGACAGCGCTACAGTAAGCGCTGTCCCCCCTGCGTGTGGTGCTGAAGCCGGCATTCATTCCTTCTCCCCAGCAGCGTTCGCTGGAGAGAAGGAATGAAAAATCAAGGTTGTTTTGTTTTTCCCTTAAAAATAAAGTTTGTGAGTCACCACCCGACTTCCCATCCCCTGTGTGCCCCCCCGCTTGCCGGGAAATACTCACCTAGCTCCTGCGATGTATGCTCTCAGCGCCGGCAGCAGGTCCTGTGTGAGCGGTCACATGGTACCGCTCATTACAGTGATGAATATGCGCATATTCATCACTGTAATGAGTAAGAGTTACTGCCGAAATTAATAAATGAAGAACAACGTACTGGTGCTATTAATAAAAGAATAGCCAAGTACGTATTCGTGGAACATCCCATAAGATTTGTCTTCTATAAAAACAAATTCCCTCCACCACTTAGACAGATCGTCATAGGAATTGGGTCACTGAGAGAAAAACTTGGTGAACGGGAGGACCACCATCCACAACCGCAAATTAACTTTTTTTTAAATACACAAGGGACACAAAATATGTTGTTTCTGTTTTTGATGGATAAAGGTGGAACCAGTTTAGACAGTATATATATATATATTTTTTTCTTTTTGGGACACATGGATCATTTCTATAGCGGTATGTTGGTTTTGCAAGCCTGCGAGAAAACCACGCAGTACGGATGCCATACGGATTACATACGGAGGATGCCATGCGCAAAAAACGCTGACACACCCTGCCTACGGAGGAGCTACAGACCACTATTTTCGGGACATTTCAGTGTATTACGGCCGTAATATACGGACCGTATTTTCATACGCTGAGTGTGAAGCCGGCCTAACTGTGAATAAGCATTTCCAGATTGCAATCAAAGGACAGAATAACATCTAAGATACAAATATACCACAGGATGAAGACAACCCACAAACTGTGGAGTTATTAGGTTTCAAGATCAATGCAACTTAATACACCTACTACAATTAGAAAAACAGATGAAGAATGATCACTATACAACTGAATGAGCGCTTCTCTACAAAAATAAAAAAAAATCCATCTTTTTACCCCATTATCTCCAGATCAACAGTATTAAGAACTGGTTGAAAGTTATATTATTGCATTAAGTGGGAAACAATAAACGCCACAATTCTAAAAAGCCTTATAAACCAGAAAATAAAAGCTACAAGAGCGTTAAAAAATAAGGCCTCTTTCACACGTCAGTGTCTCCGGTATGTGTACTGACAGTTTTCTCATATACCGGAGACACTGACACATGTAGACCCATTCATTGCACATGTCTCCGGGTTTTCTCGGACCGTGTGTCCGTGTGCAAAACACGGAGACATTTCCGCTTTTCTCCGGCAACACGTACCGCAATACGTGCCGCACACGTGCACACGGAGAACAGTGTGCACTCTCCTCCGTGTGCACGCACCGCCCACAGGAGAGACAGCGCTACAGTAAGCGCTGTCCCCCCTGCGTGTGGTGCTGAAGCCGGCATTCATTCCTTCTCCCCAGCAGCGTTCGTTGGAGAGAAGGAATGAAAAATCAAGGTTTTTTTGTTTTTCCCTTAAAAATAAAGTTTGTGAGTCACCACCCGACTTCCCATCCCCTGTGTGCCCCCCCGCTTGCCGGGAAATACTCACCTAGCTCCTGCGATGTATGCTCTCAGCGCCGGCAGCAGGTCCTGTGTGAGCGGTCACATGGTACCGCTCATTACAGTGATAAATATGCGCATATTCATCACTGTAATGAGTAAGAGTTACTGCCGAAATTAATAAATGAAGAACAACGTACTGGTGCTATTAATAAAAGAATAGCCAAGTACGTATTCGTGGAACATCCCATAAGATTTGTCTTCTGTAAAAACAAATTCCCTCCACCACTTAGACAGATCGTCATAGGAATTGGGTCACTGAGAGAAAAACTTGGTGAACGGGAGGACCACCATCCACAACCGCAAATTAACTTTTTTTTAAATACACAAGGGACACAAAATATGTTGTTTCTGTTTTTGATGGATAAAGGTGGAACCAGGCATGGAATCGGCTATCCTTTTTTGGAAGTGCATTTGAACAGCAAGGTGGATTGCTGTTAAGGGAACTAGAGAAAAAAAAATCAATAAATCTTCAGCATAGCGAGTGTGAGCGAGCTGAGTGTGAGCTGAGTGTAAGTGTGAACGGCGGTAAGTGTGACTTGTGATTCAGTGGCTTTGGATTCAGGGAGTTTCTAAGGGAGGAATTTCTGAATTGCTGTCTTTTTTTTTTTTATTAATACTTTGTATTTATTTTTTATTTTTTTTTAATTTAACTTTTCTGTCTGGTGCAATCCCTATTAGGAAATGTGCTCCACTCTTGTTAATGCCATCCAGTGCACATCTTGCCACATGTATGCAGTCCTTGAGCAGCCGGTCGAGGGTGCATACTGCTGTGCGAGATGTGAGCACGTTGTGCATTTGGAAAACCAGATTCTGAATCTAAATGTGCAGCTGGCAACACTGAGATCCATAGACAATATGGAGAGGAGTCTTCTGCTCACGGAGCAGACGCTCAATGGGATAGATGAGGGGGTGGGGATGGTAGGATGGAGATGCAGGATGGTGAAGTATTAAGCTGGGTGACAGTTAGGAAGCGGGGTAGAGGGAAGAGTGCCAGGGAGGCTAGTCCTGATCTGGAACACCCCAATAAGTTTGCTAAGTTGGCAGATGAGGGGGGTGCCAGTACAGGGGTAGCACTGCTGCAGCCAGTCATGTCCTCTGAAAGCCGGGGGAGTGACTGCTCCAGTAAGGAGGGAAATAGGAGAGCAGGACAGGCCAGACAGGTGCTGGTAGTGGGCGACTCAATTATTAGGGGAACAGATAGAGCAATCTTTCACAAAGACAGGGATCGTCGAACGGTGTGCTGCCTACCTGGCGCTCGAGTCCGACACATCGCTGATCGGGTGGACAGATTATTGGGAGGGGCTGGTGAGGACCCAGCGGTCATGGTGCACATTGGCACAAATGACAAAGTTAGAGGTAGGTGGAAGGTCCTTTAAGATGATTTCAGGGAATTAGGCCGCAAGCTGAAAGCAAGGACCTCCAACGTGGTATTTTCCGAAATATTGCCTGTACCACATGCCACGCCAGAGAGGCAACGGGAGATTAGGGAGGTTAATAAGTGGCTCAAGAATTGGTGTAGGAAGGAGGAGTTTGGGTTCCTTCAGAACTGGGCCGACTTCTCAGTTGGCTACAGGCTCTACGCTAGGGACGGGCTGCATCTCAATGGGGAAGGTGCAGCTGTGCTGGGGGAGAAAATGGCTAGAAGGTTGGAGGAGTGTTTAAACTAGGAATTGGGGGTGAGGGTATTCATTTTATAGGAGGGGAAGATAGTGCAGATAGAGACCTGGGCACAAATAAGGAAGTTGGGGGTGGCGGTGGCATGGGGGGTGGGGTTAGAACAGTTAATAATTTAAGAAATAGAGGTACAGAGAGGAACATCAAGTGCATGTATACTAATGCCAGAAGCCTCGCCAACAAAATGGACGAATTAGAACTAATGTTGTTGGAGCATAATTATATGGTGGGGATATCTGAAACATGGCTGGATGAGAGCCATGACTGGGCTGTTAACTTGCAGGGCTATAGCCTGTTCAGAAATGACCGTGCAGATAAGCGAGGGGGAGGGGTGTGTCTATATGTAAAATCATCCTTAAAACCCATCCTGCGTGATAATATAGGTGAATTTAATGAAAATGTAGAATCCCTGTGGGTGGAGATAAGGGGAGGGGGAAAAATAATAAATTACTGATAGGGGTTTGCTATAAATCTCCAAAAATAATGGAAGCAATGGAGAATATCCTCGTAAAGCAAATAGATGAAGTTGCAACTCAAGGGGAAGTCATTTTTATGGGGGACTTCAACTACCCTGAAATAGATTGGGGAACAGAAACCTGCAGTTCCAGCAAAGGTAATCAGTTTTTGACAACTATGGGAGACAATTACCTTTCACAACTGGTTCAGGACCCAACAAGAAGGGGGGCACTGCTAGACCTAATATTAACCAACAGGCCAGACCGCATAGCAAATGTAAGGGTTGGGGGTCACTTGGGAAATAGCGATCACAAAATAATACGTTTTCATGTATCCTTTAAAAATATGTGTAATAGAGGGGTTACAACGACACTAAACTTCAGGAGGGCAAATTTCCAACGGAAGAGAGAGGATCTTGGTGCAATTAACTAGGACGATATCCTGAGAGACAAAAATACACAAAGAAAATGGGAGACATTTATTAGCATCCTGGATAGGACCTGTGCACAGTATATACCGTATGGGAATAAACATACTAGAAATAGGAGGAAACCAATATGGCTAAATAGAGCTGTAAGGGGCGCAATAAGTGACAAAAAGAAAGCATTTAGAGAATTAAAGGAAGTAGGTAGTGAGGAGGCATTAAATATATACAAAAAATTAAATAAATTCTGTAAAAAGCAAATCAAGGCAGCAAAGATTGAGACAGAGAGACTCATTGCCAGAGAGAGTAAAAATAATCCTAAAATATTCTTAATATAAAAATATAATCCTAAAACTACATAAATAGTAAGAAACTAAAAAATGATAGTGTTGGCCCCCTTAAAAATAGTCTGGGTGAAATGGTTGATGAGGATGAGGAAAAAGCCAATATGCTAAATGACTTTTTTTCATCAGTATTTACACAAGAAAATCCCACGGCAGACAAAATGACTAGTGATAAAAATTCCCAATTAAATGTCACCTGCTTAACCCAGCAGGAAGTGTGGAGGCGTCTAAAAATCACTAAAATTGACAAATCTCCGGGCCCGGATGGGATACACCCTCGAGTACTGCAGGAATTAAGTACAGTCATTGATAGACCATTATTTTTAATCTTTAAAGACTCCATAATAACAGGGTCTGTACCACAGGACTGGCGTATAGCAAATGTGGTGCCAATATTCAAAAAGGGGACAAAAACTGAACTCGGAAATTATAGGCCAGTAAGCTTAACCTCTACTGTTGGTAAAATCCTGGATGGCATTCTAAGGGATGCTATACTGGAGTATCTGAAGAGGAATAACCTCATGACCCAGTATCAGCATGGGTTTACTAGGGACCGTTCATGTCAGACTAATTTGATCAGTTTCTATGAAGAGGTAAGTTCCGGATTGGACCAAGCGAACCCAGTGGATGTAGTGTATATGGACTTTTCAAAAGCTTTTGATACGGTGCCACACAAAAGGTTGATACATAAAATTAGAATAATGGGGATAGGGGAAAATATGTGCAAGTGGGTTGAGAGCTGGCTCAGGGATAGGAAACAAAGGGTGGTTATTAATGGAGCACACTCGGACTGGGTAGCGGTTAGCAGTGGGGTACCACAGTGGTCAGCATTGGGCCCTCTTCTTTTTAACATATTTATTAATGACCTTGTAGGGGGCATTCAGAGTAGAATTTCAATATTTGCAGATGACACTAAACTCTGCAGGGTAATCAATACGGAGGCGGACAATTTTATATTACAGGATGATTTATGTAAACTAGAAGCTTGGGCTGATAAATGGCAAATGAGCTTTAATGGGGATAAATGTAAGGTCATGCACTTGGGTAGAAGTAATAAGATGTATAATTATGTGCTTAATTCTAAAGGTACCTTCACACTAAGCGAGGTCGCTAGCGAGATTGCTGCTGAGTCACAAGTTTTGTGACGCAACAGCGACCTCAGTAGCGATCTCACTATGTTTGACACGTAGCAGCAACCAGGCCCCTGCTGTGAGATCGCTGGTCGTGTCAGAATGGCCTGGACCTTTTTTTGATCGTTGAGGTCCCGCTGGGTAGCACACATTGCTGTGTTTGACACCTTACCAACGACCTCGTTCACGACTCAGACACCGACACATAGGCGTGCATTTGCGTTGCCTTTTCCGCACCCCTCTGCTCCGATTAGTGGTCGCTACTGCATTCTGATTGATGGTCATGCCTTCAACAGAAGGCGACATAGTAGCGCTTCCATACTTTGTTCCTGACCGCGTGGTGGATTTCAGATCGTTGTAGAGTTCTCCGGCCTGTGACGCCTCTTCGATTTATCTATTCTTCAATGGTTCTTCTGACACCTTTTGTGCACGGTAGGTATCGTTTGGGGTCTCAAATGCGTTCCCACCGAAGGGCTATTGTGTCGCCTCATAAGGTAAGGCCGCCACCAATCAGAACGCAGTAGCGACCACTAATCGGAACTGAATGGGCGCGGAAAAGGCAACGCAAATGCACGCCTGTGTGACTACAATGTCACACAGGACGTCCCTCATCGAGGTCTGAATCGTCATAATAGCTGCCATGTGACAGGGTCACAATGACCAACGACATCGTTGTACAGTTCGCTACAGGTCGCCGCATCGCTGCTGCGTCTTTGGGAAGATCTCACTGTTTGACATCTCACCAGCGACCACATAGCGACGCAGCAACGATCCCTGACAGGTCGTGTCGTTGTCGGGATCGCTTTAGCATCGCTAAGTGTGACGGGGCCTTTAAACTCTGGGCAAAACCGTCAATGAAAAAGACCTGGGTGTATGGGTGGATGACAAACTCATATTCAGTGGCCAGTGTCAGGCAGCTGCTACAAAGGCAAATAAAATAATGGGATGCATTAAAAGAGGCATAGATGCTCATGAGGAGAACATAATTTTACCTCTATACAAGTCACTAGTTCGAACACACTTAGAATACTGTGCACAGTTCTGCTCTCCGGTGTATAAGAAAGACATAGTTGAACTAGAGCGGGTGCAGAGAAGAGCGACCAAGGTTATTAGAGGACTGGGGGGTCTGCAATACCAAGATAGGTTATTACACTTGGGGTTATTTAGTTTGGAAAAACGAAGACTAAGGGGTGATCTTATTTTAATGTATAAATATATGAGGGGACAGTACAAAGACCTTTCTGATGATCTTTTTAATCATAGACCTGAAACAGGGACAAGGGGGCATCCTTTGCGTTTGGAGGAAAAAAGGTTTAAGCATGATAACAGACGTGGGTTCTTTACTGTAAGAGCATTGAGACTATGGAACTCTCTGCCGTATGATGTTGTAATGAGTGATTCATTACTTAAATTTAAGAGGGGACTGGATACCTTTCTGGAAAAGTATAATATTACACGTTATATATACTAGATTCCTCGATAGGGCGTTGATCCAGGGAACTAGTCTGATTGCCGTATGTGGAGTCGGGAAGGAATTTTTTTCCCCAATGTGGAGCTTACACTTTGCCACATGGGTTCTTTTTGCCTTCCTCTGGATCAACATGTTAGGGCATGTTAGGTTAGGCTACGGGTTGAACTAGATGAACTTAAAGTCTTCCTTCAACCTTAATAATAACTATATAACTATAACTATAACTATCCTGTAACATGAATACTGCATTTGGTCGCCCATAGTTACACTCACTTATCATCTGGACAATAATGGCTCGTACTCAGAAACAGTAAAAGAGTTATTGGTTACATCAGCGGACTTTCGGTTGAAGCACAATCTTGCCTATGAGGGCACATATAGTCATGTTTTAATAATCCTACAGCGACAAATGGCATTCTAAAGGAAAGTTCTGGCCATCTACTGTACATCATATAATTAAAAACATTGCAGTAGGTGTATTAATTTGTACAAACTCAATTTTTCTAATACATATGATTTTTCACACTTTGACATTCAGGTGTGTGGCAAATGAAATGCACTGGTTATCCCAATTAGTCTCTACGGATAGGAAAGAACATAGTCAGCTCAACCACCAGGAATAAGTTAGTAAGCACATCCAGAAAGAATCAGATTAATAAGACTTATCGTTTTGGGAAAGCCATGGTATTCTCCACAAACTATAGTTGCCAGTTCACACAGATAGCTAATATTATGCAGTAACATATTCCTAGGTTATCTCAGGTTGTGGTACTATGCAAAATTTTACAGCATGATGTTAAATTAGTCTCTAAAATAGCTGTGACCCTAGGTTCTCTCTTAACTCCTAGCCTTTTTCCCCAGCAATAAAAAAGTAAATCAGTCATGGCTAAAGGGGTATGCCCATCTCCAAGATTCTATCCCAATATGTAGTAGGTGTAATAATAATAATGATAATAATAATATTAGGACATTGAGGTAGCTTAGGTATCCATGGTTATGGCCACTAACAACTAACTAACTGTCACTATATGCAATGCCCTGTACATTGGGAAAGCGATACAGCAAATCAGAAGAACTACTACATTTCTAAGTGGAGGTTTTATCATTATTATTATTATTATTATTATTATTACATCTGCTACATACTGGGATAGAATCTTGGAGATGGGAATACCCCTTTAAGTATTACAGAATTTTATGGCTGTGGACACAATCCATGTAGCACATGTAAATATGCAAAACATAGCAAAAACGTCTCATCTGTAAAAACAGTATTAACTACATCAATTCTGACCAGTGTCACTTTATGAGGTCATAACTGTTAGGTGTTGAGTTCCCGCCTCCACACAGGGGGAATCTCGAACTATGCCCGCTGCAATCTCCCATTCTTCTCCAGCTGCAGTGGAGCCTGGTCAGCGGAGACGTCGGTCTCGGCATCTGGCTCAGGCTGATACAGTGCGACTGGTTACTGGTGCCCTTCAAGGCTCTGATTTTGTAGCTAGCACTGATCAGCAGCGAGCAGGTCTTTCTGGGACTAAGTCCTGCTTTTCCCATACTGAGCATGCCCATGGGACGACATGCTCAAGTCCTGTTGCACCTCCTATTGGACCATCTGGAAGGTCCCGTAGCACTACTGCAGCGCCCCAGAGATCTGGTCATTGCAGTAACGTCGCTCTGCCACTAAGGGGAGTGATGGTACGTCTGATGGCACTAAAGGAGTTCTACTGACCAGGTATCACCAAGCACACACTACACTTCACACTCCGGCCACTAGGGGGAGCAAAAGGCTTATTTATTAGGCCACTTCTCACATTGGTAAAACTAGGGGTCGGACAGGAAGTTAGGCAGAATGAAGCCTGGGAGAGCTCCAGGAAGGACCTGTCAGAACTGGGAAACTGGCAGGTACCTAGCGAAAGGACAGATTGTTACGGAGCCGCGCCTGCACTACATTGCGGCGGTATCCTAAGAAAGAGACAAGAAAGGAAGAATATTGTGGAACAGTGAGAAACGAGATCAGCACAAAGGAGATCCAGTAGGAGTCGTGCCCCGAAAACGGCAACATCTTACTGAGGCGCATAGCCGGTGGCCGGAGCACCGAAGAAGTAACAGTCTTCACGCATTACTTTAAACAGCGGCAGGACAGTTAATTACAGGTTGGCTGTCTACCATACAACACCTAAAAAGGACATAGGAGGCAATCGTGGGAGAGGGGCGACACTAAGGTTCCAGAATACCTCCAGGCCTACCTGTCCTAAAGGTGCGTCCTAGCCATAACATACCTGGGGGACGGAGAAGAGAAAGATCTAGAACGAACGAGAACAGAAGTTGTGAGGACTATCCTGAATGCTCAGCAGGGAAGCACTACAACACACAGGCGCTAGTGGGTAGACACTGATTTCCACCTGCAAAGGGAACTCTGGATGTGCCTTCGGACCGGCCGGTCTCAGACAGCCCTGTTGAAAGTGCCCTGGATTGAGGATCCTGAAACCTTCAGTAAAAGGTAAAGAAACTGTACCCTGTGTCCTCGTTATTCCTCGCACTACGCACCATCACCCTTTATTGGATGCCCCTTAGCAGGGTCATGGACCGGGTCCAGCCACCGTGACAACCCCAGAACTGAGACAGAAAGGACCGGTACCAAGTAACCTGTGGCCCTGTGTCAGGGGGCGTTCCAACTTGGCGTCTCTAACAGGATTGTACTTAAGCCTGAAGAATCAGGTCATGTGTGCCTTGGAACTGTGACTTATTGCAAAGACTGTGCACCGCTATTTACTGCCAAAAATCAACCATTGCCGCGCCGCGTGGAGCGCGAAGGGAGGAGTCATAGCTTAGTGGGTGGAGCCGGCTGGAAAAGCGCGCGGAGCGGAAGACGCGGTGAGGCGCCGACCCCGGAAGGAAAACCCCGACCCCGACTGATTAGCAAGGGGGAGGAACAGCCATGTCGGACCCGGGAGGAGCGGAGGCGGCGGCCACAGCTGCAGACTCGGGAGCACTTCCGGATTCTGCAGTAAGTGCAGCTACAAACCTGGTATCACCGCTAGAGGCCGCGGGGCTTACCGCTTCCACCAACCAGCCGGATAGTGCCGCCGCTACAGCAGCCATAATGCCCTTCTCTATGCCGTACCTGCCAGGAGCCGCCTGGCTCCCGCGACACTTTGGAGAAGCTCATACGTTAACTGACTTTAAAGAAGGGATTTGTAGCCTGCTCGAGTTTTATCCCTTGACGGAGCCTCAGAAGGTTCATATGATAATCGTCCAACTCTTTGGAGCGGCACTGAGGGAAGTAAAGTCCTGGCCCGCTGCGGACAAGAAAACTGTGCAACAATTATTTGCCAAGCTTAAAGCCACCTTTGACACCTGCACTGCTGCGGAAATTAAATTGATGTTCTATGGGTGCAAGCAGCGGCCGCAGGATAGCTTACGGGACTATGCCCTTAATCTGCAGGAGGCACTGCGGGCCATCAAGCAAAGTGACCCAAGCAGCATGCAAGATGAAGATAAACTCCTGAAAGAGCGGTTCATCGAAGGGCTCCTGTGCAGTAACCAAAGGGCCCAGCTACACTTCCTGGCCATGCAGAATCCAGACCTGACTTTCGCGCAATTCAAAGATAAAGCTATCCAGGCGCTACCGGAGCGGCAGCCCAGCCGTGCCACACTTCCCAGGCGGCAAGCCCTCACATACCACCAGGAGGTGGCGCCGGACGCACCTGTCTCCGCCGAAGCTGATGCCCAGATCCTGGACGAAGACTCCCCTGCAGGATTGCGCCTCCAGGTACAGGAACTGACCAGGAGCGTTGCTGCCCTAGCACGGACCGTCCAGTCCCTACAGGAGGCCCCCAAGGAGAAGATCCAGCTGGCTTCCAGACCGGAGGATGTCCCCTGGCAACGACCAAGGAGGGTTCCATCGACCAGAGGCAGAGATGACGATCGTTTTCATCAGGATGGACGACCTATCTGCCGCCGCTGCCATCGGGTGGGCCATCTTGCAAGGTACTGTCAGTTAAACGAGCAACCCCTGGGGCCAATGGCCAACCCCCAGGAGTAGAATGCCCAGGCCCGAAAAATTGGAGAGACAAATACGTCGGGGGCGTCCTGTTCTCCCCATCGTGATTGACGGTATCTGTTGTGAATTCTCTTATCGAACTCCCTCCTGTGGTCATGAATGGTACTTCGGCGAGTTCTGTCCGTGAACTCCCTCTGGTGGCTGTGAGTGGAGCTGCTGCTTCTGAGGTTCCTTCCACAGGTGACGTAGTTATTCTTTGGCTGGCTGCTCTATTTAACTCCACTCAGATCGTTACTCCATGCCAGCTGTCAATGTTCTTGTACTGGTTCAGTTCGCTCTTGGATCTTTCTGGTGACCTGTCTGCTCCAGCAGAGGCTAAGTCCCTGCTAGTTAATTATTTGTTCATTGTTTCCTTGTCCAGCTGGGTATCATGATTTTTCCTTGCTAGCTGGAAGCTCTGGGATGCAGAGTGGCACCTCCGCACCGTGAGTCGGTGCGGAGGTCTTTTTGCACACTCTGCGTGGTCTTTTTGTAGTTTTTTGTGCTGACCGCAAAGATACCTTTCCTATCCTCAGTCTGTTTAGTAAGTCTGGCCTCCCTTTGCTGAAATATGTTTCATTTCTGTGTTTGTGACTTTCATCTTAACTCACAGTCAATATATGTGGGGGGCTGCCTTTTCCTTTGGGGAATTTCTCTGAGGCAAGGTAGGCTTTATTTTCTATCTTTAGGGCTAGTTAGCTCTTAGGCTGTGAAGAGGCGTCTAAGTCTTGTTAGGTACACTCCACGGCTATTTCTAGTTGTGTGATAGGATTAGGGGTTGCGGTCAGCAGAGCTCCCACTTCCCAGAGCTTGTCCTGTGTGAATTTAACCATCAGGTCGTTCCGGGTGCTCCTAACCACCAGGTCCATAACAGGTATCCTCATGAACGCTTTGCTGGACACCGGTTCCCAGGTGACAACTATGCCCTACATTCTTTATAGGTGTTATTGGGAGGACACTGACATCACCCGTGCCCCTGATGATGATTTCACCATAATAGATAGCAATGGTCAGCCACTGCCGCAAGTGGGATATAAAGAGGTCACTATTAAGGTGTGGCGGGTAGAATTGGAGGCCCAAGGAATTGTCATTGTTGATATTGACCGGCGTGAACGTAACCCCATGATGACCATCGGTACTAATGTCATAGAAAATTGTCTTGCAGAAGTTATTGTTTTGTTGCAGCAAGTAGCAGAGACAGCTGGTCACAGTGAACAACGTGCCTTACAGAAAGAAATCAGAGCCCTAATGCGGAGACAGCAAGTGGAGCTGACTGGTGGTAAAATTGGCCGGGTCACAGTGAGTGATTCGAACCCCATTGCAATACCCCCCAGGAGTGAAATGTTAATATGGTGTCGGGCAGCCACAGGTCTCGGGGGTAAATACTATCAGGCCCTGGTAGAACCTGTGTATTCGGAGAATAGGCCTACCCTCCTGACAGCCAGAGGGGTGGTTGATGTCCGCAAAGGGAGGGTGCCGGTACGTGTTCTTAACTGCGGGGAGGAGGAAGTCCACCTAACTAAATATGTCACACTTGCCAAGCTGTTTACTGTTAATAATAGTGTGATACAGGCACCCGGGCCCTTGGCTCCATCCAAGTCGGCGGAGGACAACGGCTCTGCAGAGCAATCAAAAGATTGGTGCCAAGAATTACATGTGGGCACTGATGCTACGCCATCTCACCAGATACAGGGGGCCTACAGGGTGGTTCACGAGTATGAGCGGGTATTCAGCAAACACCCACAGGAGATCACCCGCCTGTAAAAGAAAGATACTGTCCTGTACCCCCAGCTCATTATCAGTGTGCCAAGGACATGTTGCGAGAGATGAAGGAGGCTGGGCAGCTCCATTAGTCCTCGTTAGAAAGAAAGATGGCACCATGAGGATGTGTGTGGATTATAGGCAATTAAACCACATTATACATAAGGACGCATACCCCCTGCCTAGGATAGAGGAGTCCTTGGCTGCATTAAAGTCTACTCTACTTTAGATCTCACTAGTGGGTATTGGCAGGTTCCCGTGGCAGAGGCGGACAAAGAAAAGACAGCCTTCACGACGCCAATGGGTCTCTGCGAGTTCAACTACATGCCCTTCGGATTGTGCAACGCCCCAGGGACGTTCCAGAGGATGATGGAGTGCTGTTTGGGACACAAGAACTTTGAGACCGTGCTGCTGTATCTGGACGATGTCATTGTCTTCTCTAAGACCTATGAAGACCATCTGAAGCACCTGGCCGAGGTCTTTGAAGCGCTGTCCAACTTTGGCTTAAAGGTGAAACTGTCCAAATGCCATCTGCTCAAACCCAAAGTACAGTACCTGGGCCATGTGGTGAGTGCTGAAGGAGTGGCCCCAGACCCCGACAAAGTCACGGTGATCAGGGACTGGCCGCAGCCCAGTAACATTCATGAGGTCCGGCAGTTCCTCGGGTTGGTGGGTTACTACCGGAGGTTTATCAAGGACTTCACCAAGAAGGCCGCGCCATTGCAAGACCTGTTGGTGGGCCAGCCCAAGAAACCCAAGGGTAAGAATCCCCGTTGGATTGGAACAATGGACTGGAAGGATCGTTCACCTGCTTAAAATCAGCATTAACGGGAGAGGAAGTACTAGCCTACCCGGAATACGACCAACCATTTGTATTGTACACGGACGCCAGCAACGTGGGGCTGGGAGCGGTGCTGTCCCAGGTCCAGAAGGGCAAGGAACGAGTAATCGCTTATGCCAGCAGGAAGCTTTGCCCCACTGAAAGGAACCCAGACAACTACAATTCCTTTAAGCTGGAGTTCCTCGCAGTCGTTTGGGCCGTGACGGAGCGGTTCAAGCACTATCTGGCCTCAGCGAAATTCACCGTCTTCACGGATAATAATCCACTTATGCACTTGGACACAGCGAAACTCGGCGCCTTGGAGCAGCGGTGGATGGCCCGGTTGTCTAATTACGATTTTACCATCAAGTACCGGGCGGGGCACAAGAATGCGAATGCCGATGCATTGTCCCGAATGCCTCACCTACCCGAAACAGAGGAAGACCCAGAAGCATTTGAAGAAGTGGAGCTACCCGCTTTCCATCGTCCCAAGGCAACTCAGTGTTCCCATCAGGTGGAGAACAGGCGCAGAAACAAACAGGGCGCCCCGTTGAATCCCCTGCCCCACCACGGGTGGACAGAGAACCAGGATGGTGACCCTGCGGTCCGTCGGGTGAAGGAGCTCCTGACGCAGGCAGGTTTGTATCCTGGCCCGGATGATCCACCGGAGACATTATAGTTGTGGAAGGAGAGGGGCAAGCCGTTTCTTCACGATGGCAAGCTGTGCCGAAGGAACATCGACCCTCGCACTCATGAATTAGTGTGGCAGATTGTGGTCCCCAGACAAGATGTGCCCATGGTCCTGGGAGCATACCACGATGGGGCAGGACACTTCGGATGGAGAAAGCTGGAGAGGCTACTCCTTGGGAGGTTCTACTGGGTCGGCATGAGGAAGGCTATCGAGAAGTGGTGTCTAAAGTGTGGCCCCTGTGGCCTACGCCGGAAGGATCGTGACAGCCAACGGGCTCCCCTGCAGTCCATCATCACCAAACGGCCGCTCGAGTTGGTCGCGCTGGATCACGTAAAGCTAACACCTAGCCGGTCAGGGTATATCTATGCTCTCACCATGGTGGACCACTATTCCAGGTTCCTGGTAGTCGTACCAGTCAAAGATCTGACAGCTAGAACTGCTGCCAAAACCTTCCAGCAGTACTTCTGTCGACCCCATGGGTACCCAGAGAAGGTGTTGACCGACCAGGGGCCGGCATTTGAAGCGGAGGTGTTCCAGGAGTTCTGCAATTTGTACGGGTGTAAGAAGATCAGAACCACGCCGTACCATCCACAGACCAACGGGATGTGTGAAAAGATGAATCAAGTGGTGATCGACTTACTGAAAACCTTACCTGTAGAGGAGCGGAACTTGTGGCCTACAAAGTTACCAGACTTGGTGGACATGTACAACCACATTCCGGTGAATTCCACCAACTGCACCCCAGCGTACCTGATGCGAGGAAGGTCTAGCAAGTTACCCGTCGATCTGGACATGGGGGTTCTGACCCCCGAAGATATATCACCAGATGCGGATTGGGATACCGAGAGGCAGCAGAGGTACTGCAAAGTACAGGAATGTGTGGAAAAGAGTTTTGCTCAGGCCAGACAGAAGCAAGAGAGGGACTACAACCAGCATGATCCCGTGGCTCCATTGGCACCTGGTGAGCAAGTACTCAAAAGAAAGAGGAGACTACACAAGCTTGATGATCAATGGGAAGCGGAACCGTATACCGTTCTCCCCTCCGACTTCAACAATACAAAGGTCTGTCTCATCAGTAAGGATGGAGGAGAGACCTCAGCGGCCATACCCAGAGACCACTTGAAAATATGCCCGGATAAGCTGAAAGGTGGGGAAACAGATCCCAGGATTTCTCCGCCCGTGGAAGAAGAGAAGATGATACACACTGTTCTTGGCGATTTTCCCCAGTCCTGGACTCAAATAAATCAGGCCATTGTGGTACCTGTCCTAACGTTCCGTCAACCGAGACCGCCCGAACTAAATGTGGTGCCAGGGCAGCTGGACCCGCCAGCGCAGCCGACCCCACCAGAAGATGCGATGCCAACGGTTGAACCAGCGGGTCCTCCCTCTGTCATCGGTGAATCTGCCATGCCCACCACTAATAGTGGTAGCACTGAGGACACCAGTATGCCAGTGCTGCCCAGACTCACTAGAAGTGTAGCTAGAAGACAGTGCACTACACTAGCGGTAGCAAGCGTAGCGGGTCCTGTCAGGCCAGTAGCAACCCCTGTGCTGCGGAGGTCCACGCGTAGCACCAAGAATCAGACTCCACTTCGTTATAGACCTTGGCGATATTAACGATGGTTGTTATTTGGTTGAAAATGCTTGTGTAAATATTTGTGTTATAGGTTAAAAATGGGCAATGGTGTGATGGACAGTGAATCACTCCAAAACTTTCACAGGGGCCCCTTTGTTTACCCGGGGTCCCTGCTATTCTATGGTTACACCTACAGAACTGGGAGTCATGGACTGTGCATGACCAATCTTTTGCAACGTTCAAGCGTCCTTACCTTCTATAATGGAAAGCACTGTTATGTTTATTTGTTCATAGTATATATATAAGAATTTTTGTGTGTTTTCTATTAACATGTATTGTTTTTCTTCTTTTCCCAGTCCGGGAGTACTGGATTTAACCGGGGGGATGGGGTGGTGGTGGGGGGGGGGGGTTGTGGAGTGCAGCGCCCCAGAGATCTGGTCATTGTCGCTCTGCCACTAAGGGGAGTGATGGTACGTCTGATGGCACTAAAGGAGTTCTACTGACCAGGTATCACCAAGCACACACTACACTTCACACTCCGGCCACTAGGGGGAGCAAAAGGCTTATTTATTGGGCCACTTCTCACATTGGTAAAACTAGGGGTCGGACAGGAAGTTAGGCAGAACGAAGCCTGGGAGAGCTCCAGGAAGGACCTGTCAGAACTGGGAAATCTGGCAGGTACCTAGCGAAAGGACAGATTGTTACGGAGCCGCGCCTGCACTACCTTGCGGCAGTATCCTAAGAAAGAGACAAGAAAGGAAGGATATTGTGGAACAGTGAGAAACGAGATCAGCACAAAGGAGATCCAGTAGGAGTCGTGCCCCGAGAACGGCAACATCTTACTGAGGCGCATAGCAGGTGGCCGGAGCACCGAAGAAGTAACAGTCTCCACACATTACTTCAAACAGCGGCAGGACAGTTAATTACAGGTTGGCTGTCTACCATACAACACCTAAGAAGGACATAGGAGGCAATTGTGGGAGAGGGGCGATACTAGGGTTCCAGAATACCTCCAGGCCTACCTGTCCTAAAGGTGCGTCCTAGCCGTAACATACCTGGGGGACGAAGAAAAAGATCTAGAACGAACGAGAACAGAAGTTGTGAGGACTATCCTGAATGCTCAGCAGGGAAGCACTACAACACACAGGCGCTAGTGGGTAGACACTGATTTCCACCTGCAAAGGGAACTCTGGATGTGCCTTCGGACCGGCCGGTCTCAGACAGCCCTGTTGAAAGTGCCTTGGATTGAGGATCCTGAAACCTTCAGTAAAAGGTAAAGAAACTGTACCCTGTGTCCTCGTTATTCCTCGCACTACGCACCATCACTGTTGTGAATTCTGTTGTCGAACTCCCTCCTGTGGTCGTGAGTGGTACTTCGGCGGGTTCTGTCCATGGACTCCCTCTGGTGGCTGTGAGTGGAGCTGCTGCTTCTGAGGTTCCTTACACAGGTGATGTGGTTTATCCTTTGGTTGGCTGCTCTATTTAACTCCACTCAGATCGTTACTCCATGCCAGCTGTCAATGTTCCTGCATTGGTTCAGTTCGCTCTTGGATCTTTCTGGTGACCTGTTTTCTCCAGCAGAAGCTACGTTCCTGCTAGTTTTTATTTGTTCATTGTTTCCTTGTCCAGGTGGTTATCATGATTCTTCCTTGCTAGCTGGAAGCTCTGGGATGCAGAGTGGCATCTCCGCACCGTTAGTTGGTGCGTAGGTCTTTTTGCACTCTCTGCGTGGTCTTTTGTAGTTTTTTGTGCTGACCGCAAAGATACCTTTCCTATCCTCTGTCTGTTTAGTAAGTCTGGCCTCCCTTTGCTGAAACCTGTTTCATTTCTGTGTTTGTGACTTTCATCTTTACTCACAGTCAATATATGTGGGGGTCTGCCTTTTCCTTTGGGGAATTTCTCTGAGGTAAGGTAGGCTTTATTTTCTATCTCTAGGGCTAGCTAGCTCTTAGGCTGTGAAGAGGCGTCTAGGGAGAGTCAGGAACGCTCCACGGCTATTTCTAGTTGTTGTGATAGGATTAGGGGCTGCGGTCAGCAGAGCTCCCACATCCCAGAGCTTGTCCTGTGTGAGTTTAACTATCAGGTCGTGCCGGGTGCTCCTAACCACCAGGTCCATAACAGTACAGCTGGCCCAAAGTATTAATGCATCTCAATAGAGGGATAAGAGAAGTTCTGAGTCCATTTTTTTTTCTTTGCACTGTGTTTTGTCTTTCCTTTCCCCTAAACCGTTGGGTGGTTCAGGACACAGGTGTAGATATGGACATTCAAGGTCTGTCCTCTTGTGTGGATCATCTCACTGCAAGGGTACAAAACATTCAAGATTTTGTGGTTCAGAATCCGATGTTAGTGCCTAGAATTCCTATTCCTGATTTATTTTCTGGGAATAGATCTAAGTTCCTGAATTTCAAAAATAATTGTAAACTGTTTCTAGCTTTGAAACCCTGCTCCTCTGGTGACCCCGTTCAAAAAGTAAAAATCATTTCTTTGTTGCATGGTGACCCTCAAGACTGGGCATTTTCCCTTGCGCCACGAGATCCTGCATTGCGTGATGTTGATGCGTTTTTTCTGGCGCTTGGATTGCTTTATGATGAACCAAATTCAGTGGATCAGGCAGAGAAAATCTTGCTGGCTTTGTGTCAGGGTCAGGATGAAGCGGAGGTGTACTGTCAGAAGTTCAGAAAGTGGTCTGTGCTTACTCAGTGGAATGAGTGTGCCCTGGCGGCAATTTTCAGAAAGAGTCTTTCTGAAGCCCTTAAGGATGTCATGGTGGGATTTCCCACGCCTGCTGGTCTGAATGAGTCTATGTCCTTGGCCATTCAGATCGATCGGCGCTTGCGTGAGCGCAAAGCTGTGCACCATCTGGCGGTATTCTCTGAGCATAGGCCTGAGCCTATGCAGTGTGATAGGACTTTGACCAGAGCTGAACGGCAAGAACACAGACGTCGGAATGGGCTGTGTTTTTACTGTGGTGAATCCACTCATGCTCTCTCCGATTGTCCTAAGCGCACTAAGCGGTTCGATAGGTCTGCCACCATTGGTACAGTACAGTCTAAATTTCTTTTGTCTGTTACTCTGATTTGCTCTCTGTCGTCCTATTCTGTTATGGCATTTGTGGATTCAGGCGCTGCCCTGAATTTGATGGACTTGGAATTTGCCAGGCGCTGTGGTTTTTTCTTGGAGCCCTTGCAGTATCCTATTCCATTGAGAGGAATTGATGCTACGCCTTTGGCCAAGAATAAGCCTCAGTACTGGACTCAATTGACCATGGGCATGGCTCCTGCACATCAGGAGGATATTCGCTTTTTGGTGTTGCATAATCTGCATGATGTGGTTGTTTTGGGGTTGCCATGGCTACAGGTCCATAATCCAGTGTTGGATTGGAAATCTATGTCTGTGTCCGGCTGGGGTTGTCAGGGGGTACATGGTGATGTTCCATTGTTGTCAATTTCACCTTCCACTCCTTCTGAAAACCCTGAGTTTTTATCAGATTACCGGGATGTATTTGAAGAGCCCAAATCCGGTGCCCTACCTCCTCATAGGGATTGCGATTGTGCTATTAATTTGATTCCTGGTAGTAAGTTTCCTAAGGGCCGACTGTTTAATTTATCTGTGCCAGAGCACGCCGCTATGCGGAGTTATATAAAGGAATCCTTGGAGAAGGGTCATATTCGCCCGTCGTCGTCACCATTGGGAACAGGGTTCTTTTTTGTGGCCAAGAAGGATGGCTCTTTATTATTATTATTATTATTATACATTTTTATAGCGCCATTTATTCCATGGCGCTTTACATGTGAATACGGGGCAAATATAGACAAATACATTGAACATGAGCAGATAACAAGGCACACGAGTACATAAGGAGGGAGGACCCTGCCCGCGAGGGCTCACAGTCTGCAGGGGGTGGGTGAGGATACACTAGGAGAGGGAAGAGCTGGCTGTGCGGCTGTTCAGTAGGTTGAGGATCACTGCAGGCTGTAGGCTTGTCGGAAGAGATGAGTCTTCAGGTTCTTTTTGAAGGTTTCTATGGTAGGCGCAAGTCTGATGTGTTGGGGTAGAGAGTGTTGTGAATTCTGTGGCTGAGTTCACTTCTGTGGTCACAAGTGGTATTGCAGTCTCTGGGCTTCCTCCCTCAGGTGTTTTGGTGAGCTCGTTGGCTGCCTTGCTATTTAGCTCCACCTGAGTCTGTCTTCCTTGCTCCTTGTCAATGTTCCAGTGTTGGATCTGAGCTACTGCATCTTTCCTTGGGCCTGCTGCTCTGCTAGATAAGTGCTTCTAGTTTGTTTTCTGTTTTTTTTCTGTCCAGCTTGCTATTGTCTTTTGCTGGAAGCTCTGAGAAGCAGAGGGGTGCACCGCCGTGCTGTTAGTTCGGCACGGTGGGTCTTTTTGCCCCTTTGCGTGGTTTTCGTTTTAGGGTTTTTTGTAGACTGCATAGTTCTCTTTGCTATCCTCGCTCTGTCTAGAATATCGGGCCTCACTTTGCTGAATCTATTTCATTCCTACGTTTGTCTTTTCATCTTGCTAACAGTCATTATATGTGGGGGGCTGCCTATTCCTTTGGGGTATTTCTCTGAGGTAAGTCAGGCTTGTATTTCTATCTTCAGGCTAGTCAGCTCCTCAGGCAGTGCCGAGTTGCATAGGTAGTTGTTAGGCGCAATCCACTGCTGCTTATAGTTGTGTGAGGATAGATCAGGTACTGCAGTCTACAGAGATTCCACGTCTCAGAGCTCGTCCTATTGTTTTTGGTTATTGCCAGATCTCTGTATGTGCGCTGATTACTGCACGCTGTGTTGCCTGATTGCCAGCCATAACAGTACAAGGAGCCTCACCAATGATTCCCAATAGAGGGAAAAAAGAAATCCTGACATCATTTTTTTTTCTTAGCTCTGTCTTCAGTCTTTTTTTTCCCCTAGACATTAGAGTGCTTCAGGACACAGCTGTGGACATGGAAATTCAGGCTCTGTGCTCCTCAATGGATAATCTCGTTGTAAATGTACAAAAGATTCAAGATACTATTGATCAGAAATCGATGCTAGAACCAAGAATTCCGATTCCTGATTTGTTTTTTGGTGACAGAACTAAGTTCCTGAGCTTCAGAAATAATTGTAAGCTATTTTTGGCCTTGAAACCTCATTCTTCTGGTAATCCTATTCAACAGGTTTTGATTATTATTTCTTTTTTGCGCGGCGACCCACAGGACTGGGCGTTTTCTCTTGCACCAGGAGATTCTGCATTGAGTAATGTTGATGCATTTTTCCTGGCGCTCGGATTGCTTTACGATGAGCCTAATTCAGTGGATCAGGCTGAGAAAAATCTGCTGGCTTTATGCCAGGGTCAGGATGATGTAGAAGTATATTGTCAGAAATTTAGGAAATGGTCAGTACTCACTCTGTGGAATGAATCTGCACTAGCGGCTTTGTTCAGAAAGGGTCTCTCTGAAGCTCTTAAGGATGTAATGGTGGGATTTCCTATGCCTGCTGGTTTGAATGAGTCTATGTCCTTGGCCATTCAGATCGGTCGTCGCTTGCGCGAGCGTAAATCTGTGCACCATCTGGCGGTACTGCCTGAGAGTAAACCTGAGCCTATGCAGTGCGACAGGACTATGACTAAAGTAGAACGGCAAGAACACAGACGTCTGAACAGACTGTGTTTCTATTGTGGTGATTCTACTCATGCTATTTCTAATTGTCCTAAACGCACTAGGCGGTTCGATAGCTCTGCCGTTATTGGTACTGTACAGTCCAAATTCCTTTTGTCCATTACCTTAATGTGCTCTTTGTCATCGTATTCTGTCATGGCGTTTGTGGATTCAGGCGCTGCCCTGAATCTGATGGATTTGGATTATGCTAAACGTTGTGGATTTTTCTTGGAGCCTTTGCGGTGTCCTATTCCGTTGAGAGGAATTGATGCTACACCTTTGGCCAAGAATAAGCCTCAGTACTGGGCCCAGCTGACCATGTGCATGGCTCCTGCACATCAGGAAGTTATTCGCTTTCTGGTACTGCATAATTTGCATGATGTGGTCGTGTTGGGGTTGCCATGGCTACAAACCCATAATCCAGTATTGGATTGGAACTCTATGTCGGTAACCAGCTGGGGTTGTCAGGGAGTACATGGTGATGTTCCATTTTTGTCTATTTCATCATCCATTCCTTCTGACATCCCAGAGTTCTTGTCGGACTTTCAGGATGTATTTGAAGAGTCCAAGTCTGATGCCCTACCTCCGCATAGGAATTGTGATTGTGCTATCGATTTGATTCCTGGTAGTAAATTCCCTAAGGGTCGTTTATTTAATTTGTCCGTACCTGAACACACCGCTATGCGCAGTTATGTGAAGGAGTCCCTGGAGAAGGGACATATTCGCCCATCGTCGTCACCATTGGGAGCAGGGTTCTTTTTTGTAGCCAAGAAGGATGGTTCGCTAAGACCGTGTATTGATTACCGCCTTCTTAATAAGATCACTGTTAAGTTTCAGTATCCCTTGCCATTGATTTCTGACTTGTTTGCTCGGATTAAGGGGGCTAGTTGGTTTACTAAGATTGATCTTCGTGGTGCGTATAATCTGGTGAGAATCAGGCAGGGAAATGAATGGAAAACGGCATTTAATACGCCCGAGGGTCATTTTGAGTATCTGGTGATGCCGTTCGGACTTGCCAATGCTCCATCTGTTTTTCAGTCTTTTATGCATGACATTTTCCGTGAGTATCTGGATAAATTCTTGATTGTTTACTTGGATGACATTTTGATCTTCTCAGATGATTGGGAGTCTCATGTGAAGCAAGTCAGAATGGTTTTCCAGGTACTGCGTGCTAATTCCTTGTTCGTGAAGGGATCAAAGTGTCTCTTCGGTGTGCAGAAAGTTTCATTTTTGGGGTTCATCTTTTCCCCTTCTACTATCGAGATGGATCCGGTTAAGGTTCAGGCCATCCAGGATTGGACTCAGCCGACATCTCTAAAAAGTCTGCAGAAATTCCTGGGCTTTGCTAATTTTTATCGTCGCTTCATCTGTAATTTTTCTAGCATTGCCAGACCATTGACCGATTTGACCAAGAAGGGTGCTGATTTGGTTAATTGGTCTTCTGCTGCCGTAGAAGCTTTTCAGGAGTTGAAGCGTCGTTTTTGCTGTGCCCCTGTGTTGTGTCAACCTGATGTTTCTCTTCCGTTCCAGGTCGAGGTTGATGCTTCTGAGATTGGTGCAGGGGCGGTTTTGTCACAGAGAGGTTCTGGTTGCTCAGTGTTCAAACCATGTGCTTTCTTTTCCAGGAAATTTTCTGCTGCTGAGCGTAATTATGATGTGGGCAACCGAGAGTTGCTGGCCATGAAGTGGGCATTCGAGGAGTGGCGTCATTGGCTTGAGGGTGCTAAGCATCGCGTGGTGGTATTGACTGATCATAAGAACTTGACTTATCTCGAGTCTGCCAAGCGCTTGAATCCTAGACAGGCCCGTTGGTCGTTATTTTTTGCTCGTTTTGATTTTGTGATTTCATACCTTCCGGGCTCTAAAAATGTGAAGGCGGATGCTCTGTATAGGAGTTTTTTGCCCGACTCTCCGGGGTTATCTGAGCCGGCGAGTATCCTCAAGGAAGGAGTCATTGTGTCTGCCATCTCCCCTGATTTGCGGAGAGTGTTGCAGAAATTTCAGGCTAATAAACCTGATCGTTGTCCGGCCGAGAAACTGTTCGTCCCTGATAGGTGGACTAGTAAAGTTATCTCTGAACTTCATTGTTCGGTGCTGGCCGGTCATCCAGGAATCTTTGGTACCAGGGAGTTGGTTGCTAGATCCTTCTGGTGGCCATCTCTGTCACGGGATGTGCGTGCTTTTGTGCAGTCCTGTGGAATTTGTGCTAGGGCTAAGCCCTGCTGTTCACGTGCCAGTGGGTTGCTTTTGCCCTTGCCGGTCCCGAAGAGGCCTTGGACACATATTTCGATGGATTTCATTTCTGACCTTCCCGTTTCTCAAAAAATGTCGGTCATTTGGGTGGTCTGTGATCGCTTTTCTAAAATGGTCCATCTGGTGCCCTTGGTTAAATTGCCTTCCTCCTCTGATTTGGTGCCTTTGTTCTTCCAGCATGTGGTTCGTTTACATGGCATTCCTGAGAATATTGTTTCTGACAGAGGTTCCCAGTTTGTCTCGAGGTTCTGGCGAGCCTTTTGTGGTAGGATGGGCATTGACCTATCTTTCTCCTCGGCCTTCCATCCTCAGACTAATGGCCAGACCGAACGAACCAATCAGACCTTGGAAACATATCTGAGATGTTTTGTTTCCGCTGACCAGGATGATTGGGTGTCATTTTTGCCGTTGGCTGAGTTCGCCCTTAATAATCGGGCCAGCTCGGCTACCTTGGTCTCTCCATTTTTCTGCAATTCTGGGTTCCATCCTCGTTTCTCTTCAGGACAGGTTGAGTCTTCGGACTGTCCTGGTGTGGATTCTGTGGTGGACAGGTTGCAGCAGATCTGGACTCAGGTAGTGGACAATTTGACCTTGTCCCAGGAGAAGGCTCAGCTTTTCGCTAATCGCAGACGCCGTGTGGGACCCCGACTTCGTGTTGGGGATTTGGTTTGGTTATCTTCTCGTCATATTCCTATGAAGGTTTCCTCTCCTAAATTTAAACCTCGTTTTATTGGTCCGTATAGGATTTCTGAGATTCTCAATCCGGTGTCTTTTCGTCTGACCCTCCCAGACTCCTTTTCCATACATAATGTATTCCATAGGTCGTTGTTGAGGAGATACGTGGCACCTATGGTTCCATCTGTGGAGCCTCCTGCCCCTGTTTTGGTGGAGGGGGAATTGGAGTATATTGTGGAGAAGATTTTGGATTCTCGTGTCTCTAGACGGAAACTCCAGTATCTGGTCAAATGGAAGGGTTATGCTCAGGAAGATAATTCCTGGGTTTTTGCCTCTGATGTCCATGCCCCAGATCTTGTTCGTGCCTTTCATGTGGCTCATCCTGGTCGGCCTGGGGGTTCTGGTGAGGGTTCGGTGACCCCTCCTCAAGGGGGGGGTACTGTTGTGAATTCTGTGGCTGAGTTCACTTCTGTGGTCACAAGTGGTATTGCAGTCTCTGGGCTTCCTCCCTCAGGTGTTTTGGTGAGCTCGTTGGCTGCCTTGCTATTTAGCTCCACCTGAGTCTGTCTTCCTTGCTCCTTGTCAATGTTCCAGTGTTGGATCTGAGCTACTGCATCTTTCCTTGGGCCTGCTGCTCTGCTAGATAAGTGCTTCTAGTTTGTTTTCTGTTTTTTTTCTGTCCAGCTTGCTATTGTCTTTTGCTGGAAGCTCTGAGAAGCAGAGGGGTGCACCGCCGTGCTGTTAGTTCGGCACGGTGGGTCTTTTTGCCCCTTTGCGTGGTTTTCGTTTTAGGGTTTTTTGTAGACTGCATAGTTCTCTTTGCTATCCTCGCTCTGTCTAGAATATCGGGCCTCACTTTGCTGAATCTATTTCATTCCTACGTTTGTCTTTTCATCTTGCTAACAGTCATTATATGTGGGGGGCTGCCTATTCCTTTGGGGTATTTCTCTGAGGTAAGTCAGGCTTGTATTTCTATCTTCAGGCTAGTCAGCTCCTCAGGCAGTGCCGAGTTGCATAGGTAGTTGTTAGGCGCAATCCACTGCTGCTTATAGTTGTGTGAGGATAGATCAGGTACTGCAGTCTACAGAGATTCCACGTCTCAGAGCTCGTCCTATTGTTTTTGGTTATTGCCAGATCTCTGTATGTGCGCTGATTACTGCACGCTGTGTTGCCTGATTGCCAGCCATAACAAGAGAGTTCCAGAGTATGGGGGAGGCACGGGAGAAGTCTTGGATGCGGTTATGGGAAGAAGAGATGAGATGGGAGTAGAGAAGGAGGTCTTGGGAGGATCGGAGGTCGCGTGTAGGTAGGTAACGGGAGACCATGTCACAGATGTATGGAGGAGACAGGTTGTGGATGGCTTTGTATGTCAGTGTGAGGGTTTTGAACTGGAGTCTCTGGGCGATAGGAAGCCAGTGAAGGGCTTGACACAGGGGAGAGGCTGGGGAATAGCGGGGGGACAGGTGGATTAGTCGGGCAGCAGAGTGTAGGATGGATTGGAGTGGTGCCAGAGTGCTAGAGGGGAGTCCAGAGAGTAGGAGGTTGCAGTAGTCGAGGCGGGAGATGATAAGGGCATGCACTAGCGTTTTTGCAGTGTTGCGGTCAAGGAAAGCACGGATCCGGGAAATATTTTTGAGTTTGAGACGACAGGAGGAGGCAAGGGCTTGGATATGTGGCTTGAAAGAGAGGGCAGAGTCGAGGATCACCCCGAGGCACCGGGCGTGTGGGACTGGGGATAGTGAGCAGCCATTGACATTGATGGATAGGTCTGGTGGAGGGGTAGAGTGAGATGGGGGAAAGATGATGAATTCTGTTTTGTCCATGTTCAGTTGTAGAAAGCGAGCAGAAAAGAAGGCTGAAATGGCAGACAGACAGTGCGGGATTTTGGTAAGCAAGGAGGAGAGGTCAGGTCCGGAGAGGTAGATCTGCGTGTCGTCAGCGTAGAGATGGTACTGCATACTGTGGGATTCTATGAGCTGTCCCAGGCCGAAAGTGTAGATGGAGAAGAGTAGGGGTCCTAGAACAGAGCCTTGAGGAACACCGACTGACAAGGGGCGAAGTGAGGAGGTGGTGTGGGGGAGGGAGACACTGAATGTTCGGTCTGTCAGATATGACGAGATCCAGGAAAGGGCCAAGTCTGTGATGCCAAGGGATGAGAGGATTTGTAGCAAAAGGGAGTGGTCTACAGTGTCAAAGGCAGAAGACAAGTCCAGGAGAAGGAGGACAGAGTAGTGTCGCTTGCTCCTGGCAGTTAGTAGGTCATTGGTGACTTTAGTTAGGGCAGTTTCAGTTGAGTGATGGGAACGGAAGCCTGATTGTAACCGATCAAAGAGGGAGCAGGAGGAGAAGTGGGAGGACAGTTCAAGATGGACGTGTTGCTCCAGCAATTTGGAGGCATAAGGGAGAAGAGATATTGGGCGATAGCTAGACACAGAGGATGGGTCGAGGGAGGGCTTTTTGAGGATGGGTGTGATCTTGGCATGCTTGAAGGATGAGGGAAAGACACCTGTTGTGAGTGAGAGGTTGAAGAGGTGCGTTAGGGTTGGGATGAAGACCGTGGAAAGGTTAGGGATGAGGTGGGATGGGAGCGGGTCAAGCGTGCAGGTGGTGAGGTGTGATCTTGACAGGAGGGTGGAGAGCTGATCTTCTGTCATGGTGGAGAAGCTGGTTTTGGAGGAGCAGGGTTGAGCAGCTAAGAGGGGCAGTGGGCGCTGTGGGCCAAAGCTTTCTCTGATCGTATCGATCTTCTGTTTAAAGAAAGAGGCGAAGTCATCAGCAGAAATGAGGGGGGAGGGAGGAGGTGCGGGGGGACGGAGTAGAGAATTGAAAGTGTTGAAAAGCTGTTTAGGGTTGTGGGCCAGGGAGGATATGAGGGATGAGAAGTAAGTTTGTTTTGCGGCAGTGAGCGCAGACTTGAAGCTGGCGAGGGACTGCTTGTATGCAGTGAAGTGGTCGGCAGAGTGGGATCGCTTCCATCTCCGCTCAGCAATCCTGGAAGCCCGTCTCAATTCTTTGGTCAGGCTGGTCAGCCAGGGCTGCCTGTTAATTGTACGAGTTTTACTATGCATGAGTGGGGTGGCCGAATCGAGTGTTGTTGTTATTGTGGTGTTATAAAAAGTGGCAGCAGCATCTGTGTCATGAAGGGAGGCTATGTCTGTGAGAGGGAGAAGGGACTCAGAGAGTGATTGTAAGTTGAGATGTTTGAGATTTCTGCGAGGGTGAGTGAGTTTGTGGAGTGGGGGTTGCACACTAGGAGAGGAGAGAGACGAGAATGTCAGTAGGTTGTGGTCAGACAGGGGGAGGGGTGTGTTAGTGAGGTTAGTAAGGGAGCAGAGGCGGGTGAAGATGAGGTCCAGCGTGTGGCCATCTTTGTGAGTGGCCTCAGAGGACCATTGAGTGAGGCCAAAGGAGGCAGTCAGTGATAAAAGTTTAGAGGTAGCTGAGGTGAAAGTGTCAATGGGGACATTGAAATCACCCATGATGATAGTGGGGATGTCAACAGAGAGGAAATGAAGTAGCCAGGTGGTGAAGTGGTCGAGAAAGGTGGAGATGGCTAGTTCTGGGGGGCGGTAGATGACAGCCAGCTGGAGGTTGGAGGGGGAATAGATGCGGACAGAGTGCACCTCAAACGAGGGAAGAGTAGCGGAGGGTGGTAGCGGGATTGGAGTAAAGGAGCAGGTGTCGGACAGGAGCAAGCCAACTCCTCCACCGCGTTTGTTGCTGGGGCGAGGGGTGTGAGAGAGGTGGAATCCGCCATAGGAGAGCGCAGCTGGAGAGGCCGAGTCAGAGGGGGTGAGCCAGGTTTCAGTGAGGCCGAGGAAGGAGAGTTTGTTGGTGATGAAGAGGTCATGGATAAATGGCAGTTTGTTGCAGATGGAGCGTGCGTTCCATAGTGCTCCAAGTAGGGGGAGCGGGGGAGTGGGGGCTGGATGAATGGGTATGAGGTTGTCGTGGTTGGGAAAACGTGCGGAGGATCGTGGCAGGGGGTTAGAAACGAGTGTGGGGATGAATTGGGGAGGGCCGGGATTTGGGGATATGTCACCAGCAATGAGGAGTAACAGACAGATCATTAGAAGGTGGGAGCAGGATAGGACATGATGTGGCCGTGTGTGTCTGGATAAAAAGGATTGTATGTGGAGGAACAGTTCTGAGGGGAAGGTGAGATGGCTGGGGAGTATGGAGGAAGAAATGACTAGTTCCTTACTAGGAGGAGGGATTGCAGGAGATTGTAAGAAGGAAAGTAGTATGGGGGTGAAAGAGAAAAGAATCCGAAACATTGTAGTGGTTAGTAGTCTGTTACCTTCCAGTCAATTCCAGTCCAATTCAGTCTAATTCAGAATCATAATTAAAAAGATGTAATTTAAAAGATGGAAGGTCTTTGAGACCTTGTATTGATTACCGCCTTCTTAATAAGATCACAGTCAAATTTCAGTATCTTCTGCCGCTGCTGTCTGATTTGTTTGCTCGGATTAAGGGGGCTAGTTGGTTCACCAAGATAGATCTTCGAGGGGCGTATAATCTTGTGCGAATTAAACAGGGCGATGAATGGAAAACAGCATTTAAAACGCCCGAGGGCCATTTTGAGTACCTGGTTATGCCATTCGGGCTTTCTAATGCTCCATCTTTGTTTCAGTCCTTTATGCATGACATCTTCCGAGAGTACCTGGATAGATTCATGATTGTATATTTGGATGACATTTTGGTCTTTTCGGATGATTGGGAGTCTTATGTGAAGCAGGTCAGAATGGTGTTCCAGGTCCTTCGTGCGAATTCCTTGTTTGTGAAGGGGTCAAAGTGTCTCTTTGGAGTTCAGAAGGTTTCATTTTTGGGTTTCATTTTTTCCCCTTCTACTATCGAGATGGACCCTGTTAAAGTTCAGGCCATTTATGATTGGACTCAGCCGACATCTGTGAAGAGCCTGCAGAAGTTCCTGGGCTTTGCTAATTTTTACCGTCGGCCTGGGGGCTCTGGTGAGGGTTCGGTGACCCCTCCTCAAGGGGGGGGGTACTGTTGTGAATTCTGTTGTCGAACTCCCTCCTGTGGTCGAGAGTGGTACTTCGGCGGGTTCTGTCCATGGACTCCCTCTGGTGGCTGTGAGTGGAGCTGCTGCTTCTGAGGTTCCTTACACAGGTGACGTGGTTTATCCTTTGGTTGGCTGCTCTGTTTAACTCCACTCAGATCGTTACTCCATGCCAGCTGTCAATGTTCCTGCATTGGTTCAGTTCGCTCTTGGATCTTTCTGGTGACCTGTTTTCTCCAGCAGAAGCTAAGTTCCTGCTAGTTATTATTTGTTCATTGTTTCCTTGTCCAGCTGGTTATCATGATTCTTCCTTGCTAGCTGGAAGCTCTGGGATGCAGAGTGGCATCTCCGCACCGTTAGTCGGTGCGTAGGTCTTTTTGCACTCTCTGCGTGGTCTTTTGTAGTTTTTTGTGCTGACCGCAAAGATATCTTTCCTATCCTCTGTCTGTTTAGTAAGTCTGGCCTCCCTTTGCTGAAACCTGTTTCATTTCTGCATTTGTGACTTTCATCTTTACTCACAGTCAATATATGTGGGGGTCTGCCTTTTCCTTTGGGGAATTTCTCTGAGGCAACGTAGGCTTTATTTTCTATCTCTAGGGCTAGCTAGCTCTTAGGCTGTGAAGAGGCGTCTAGGGAGAGTCAGGAACGCTCCACGGCTATTTCTAGTTGTTGTGATAGGATTAGGGGCTGCGGTCAGCAGAGCTCCCACATCCCAGAGCTTGTCCTGTGTGAGTTTAACTATCAGGTCGTGCCGGGTGCTCCTAACCACCAGGTCCATAACACATCACCCTTTATTGGACGCCCCTTAGCAGTGTCACGGACCGGGTCCAGCCACCGTGACAACCCCAGAACTGAGACAGAAAGGACCGGTAGCAAGTAACCTGTGGCCCTGTGTCTGGGGGCGTTCCACTACTGCTATAAAAGGTTCGCATGGCTACTCGGCCGTGCACTAGTGTATACTTGAAAACGTGTGTGTAGATGTGTGAAAGTCGCTCTCTAATCATCCCCCTTCCTAGTGTTGTTGTTTGCTAGCGTATGGTGGATGTTTGCTATCTAGTGCCCAACAGTGCCATCTGCACACTAAACACATGTTACAGTGCCTTTGCAGTGCCTGCTTATACGGCACCGTGCGCAATCAGTGCACTTTCCTGACAGCTTGACAGTGTAGGGTTGGAATTCCCGCTTGGACTCAGCATCTGACTCAAGGCGTCCTCAGGCGCAGGCTCAAAAGCCACCGAGGGTCACAGCGGGTCCAATCACCAGCTTAGTGGGGGTGATTCATAGGGATCCCACTAGTGTCTTTCAGCTGTACCCTGTGACTGCTAACAGGGCGCAGCATATTTGTGCCGACTCTGTGAAGCAACAGAATTTGCTTCTATTCACACTGGGTGAGGTATAACCCACGTGTGAGCAAGCGTCCATCCGCCATTACTCAGCAGCAGGTGTCATCTCTGCATAGTGGACCCCGAACTGCGAACGCACCTCACATTCCCTATTACTATTATTTGGTGCGTTCCGCCAGTCCTAACAATAACTCTGCAACACTTCAATGGATACCACTTATTCTTCAGAGACTGTTTGTTCGTGACATATTGTACTTCTTGATGGGGTAAAATTTCTTCAATATAACTTGCTTTTATTTGTGAAATAAACAGAAATTTTACAAAAATTGAAAAATGTAGCAATTTTCAAACTTTGAATTCTTATGCCATAAAATCAGAGAGATGTGTCAGACAATATAGTTAATTAATAACATTTCCCACATGTCTACTTTACATCAGTAGAGTTTTTTAAACATTTTTTTTTGTAAGAAATTATAAGGGTTAAAAGTTGACCAGCAATTTCTCCCTTTTCCAACAAAATTTACAAAACCATTTTTTTAGGGACCGCATCACAATTGAAGTGACTTTGAGGGGTCTATATGATAGAAAATACCCAAAAGTGACACAATTTTAAAAACTCCAGCCCTCAAGGTACTCAAAACCGAATACAAGAAGTTTATTAAGCCTTCAAGTGCTTCACAGGAATTTTTGGAATGTGGAAAAAAATGAACATTTAACTTTTTTTCACAAAAATTTACTACAGATCCAATTTTTTTATTATTTTGATAAGGGTAACAGGAAAAAATGCACTCTAAAATTTGCTGTGCAATTTCTCCTGAGTATGCCGATTCCCCATATGAGGAAGAAAAACAATGTTTGGGCGTACGGCAGGCTCGGAAAGGAACGAGCGCCATTTGCATTTTTGAATGCAAAATTTGCTGGAACAATTGGCGGACGCAATGTCACGTTTGGAGAGCCCCTGATGTGCCTAAACGGGGAAAATCCCCCACAAATGACACCATTTTGGAAACTGGACCCCTCAGGGAAACTGATCAAGATGTGTGGTGAGCACATTGAACCCTCGGGTGCTTTACAGAAGTTTTTAACGTTGACCTGTAAAAATAAAACAAATCACTTTTTCCTCACAAAAATGTTATTTTAGCCTCAGATTTTTCAAAAACCAGCAATTCAGGATTTTTTTTGCTTTTTTAAGTCATTTCATGTGTGGTAAAATTGATAAGGCAGTTTTATTCTTTGGGTCAGTCCGATTACAACGATACCACAGTTACAGTTAGGTCCATATATATTTGGACAGAGACAACATTTTTCTAATTTTGGTTGGTTATAGACGTTACCACAATGAATTTTAAACAAAACAATTCAGATGCAGTTGAAGATCAGACTTTCAGCTTTCATTTGAGGGTATCCACATTAAAATTGGATGAAGGGTTTAAGAGTTTCAGCTCCTTAACATGTGCCACCCTGTTTTTAAAGGGACCAAAAGTAATTGGACAATTGACTCCAAGGCTATTTCATGGACAGGTGTGGGCAATCCCTTCGTTATGTAATTCTCAATTAAGCAGATAAAAGGCCTGGAGTTGATTTGAGGTGTGGTGCTTGCATTTGGAAGGTTTTACTGTGAAGTAAACATGCGGTCAAAGGAGCTCTCCATGCAGGTGAAGCAAGCCATCCTTACACTGCGAAAACAGAAAAAACCCATCCGAGAAACTGCTACAATATTAAGAGTGGCAAAATCTACAGTTTGGTGCATCCTGAGAAAGAAAGAAAGCACTGGTGAACTGATCAATACAAAAAGACCTGGGCGCCCACGGAAGACAACAGTGGTGGATGATCGCAGAATAATCTCCATGGTGAAGAGAAACCCCTTCACAACAGCCAACCTAGTGAACAACACTCTCCAGGAGGTCGGCGTATCAATATCCAAATCTACTATAAAGAGAAGACTGCACGAAAGTAAATACAGAGGGTTCACTGCACAGTGCAAGCCACTCACAAGCATCAAGAATAAAAAGGCTAGACTGGACTTTGCTTAAAAGCATCTAAAAAACCCAGCACCGTTCTGGAAGAACATTCTTTAGACAGATGAAGCCAAGATCAACCTCTACCAGAATGATGAAAAGAGAACAGTATGGTGAAGGCATGGTACAGCTCATGATCCAAAGCATACCACATCATCTGTAAAACACGGCGGAGGCAGTGTGATGGCTTGGGCATGCATGGCTGCCAGTGGCACTGGGTCACTAGTGTTTAGTGATGATGTGACTCAGGACAGAAGCAGTCAATGAATTCTGAGGTATTCAGAGCCATACTGTGTGCTCAGATCCAGCCAAATGCAGCCAAACTGATTGGTCATCGTTTCATACTACAGATGGACAATGACCCAAAACATAATGCCAAAGCAACCCAGGGGTTTATTAATGCAAAGAAGTGGAATATTCTTGAATGGCCAAGTCAGTCACCTGATCTCAACCCAATTGAGCATGCATTACACTTGTTAAAGACTAAACTTCAGACAGAAAGGCCCACAAACAAACAGCAACTGAAAACCACCACAGTGAAGGCCTGGCAGAGCATCAAAAAGGAGAAAACACAGCGTCTGGTGATGTCCATGAGATCAAGACCTCAGGCAGTCATTGCCAACAAAGGGTTGTTCAACCAAGTACTAAAAATGAACATTTTATTTAAAATTATTGAATCTGTCCAATTACTTTTGGTCCTGTTAAAAACAGGGTGGCACATGTTAAGGAGCTGAAACTCCTAAACCCTTCATCCAATTTTAATGTGGATACCCTCAAATGAAAGCTGAAAGTCTTAACTTCAACTGCACCGGAATTGTTTTGTTTAAAATTCATTGTGGTAATGTCTATAACCAAAATTAGAAAAATGTTGTCTCTGTCCAAATATATATGGACCTAACTGTATATTGTTTTTTATGTTTTGGTGCATTTACACAATAAAAATTATTTTATAGAAAAAATAATATTTTTGCATCGCTTTATTCTGAGAACTATAACTGTTTTATTTTTCTGCTGATGGAGCTGTATGATGGCTTGGTTTTTGCAGGACAAGATCACGTTTTCAGTGGTAACATGTTTATTTATATCTGTCTTTTTGATTGCGTTTGATTTCACTTTTTGTTCACCATTATGACGATAAAGCATTGTTTTTGCCTTGTTATTTATTTTTTATGGTGTTTAATAAAGGGGTTAACTAGTGGGACAGTTTTATGGGTCGTGTCATTGTAGACGCAGCAATATCAAATACCGTATGTGTACTTTTGTTGTTTTAATTTTTCTTTCATACAAATATTTATTTATGGGTACAATATCTTTAGCTTTTTTATTAATAATTTTTGATTTTTTTAAATAATATTTTTACAATTATTTTCTTTTTTTTTAAACTTTTTTTTTTTTTACCTTTTGTACCTTGTCCCACTATGGGACTTTCATTTTTTGCAGGCTGATCACTTGTATAGCATGGGGATGCAGCAGCGGGGTCTCCGATCCAAGGGCAGAGGAGCTGTCTTCTTTCTGCCTGCTCCGAGAATGCTGCGATTGAGTTCGATCACAGCATTTAAGGAGTTAAAGTGCCAGAAACCATGCCGACAATCTCCAGAGTCTCGGCTACCGGGGGGTAGCTGAGACCCCAGAAAACATAATCAGGGCCAGTATTTTCTGGTATTCGATCACAGCGATCACAAAAATAAAGTGTGGAGGCTGTTCAATGATTTCTCTCTCTTCTGACATGATATACATGTCAGAGAAATAATGCCACTCGAGACCACTCCGCCATCCCAGGTCCCTCCTGCTCCATTCCCTGGCCTGACATCACTATCCTGAAAAAAAAAAAGGGGGCGTATGCGCAGTGCACCCGTGAGATCTGCTGGTCAGTACCCTGCAACAATAGACCCTATCACAGTGATCAAAATAAAAATAATTGTAAATCAAACCCCTCTTTGTCACCCACTTAGTTAGATAAAAATTATAAAATATATATTTTATTTTTTTCCATTTTTTGGAGTTAGGGTCGTCGTTAGGGTTAGGCCCCTTTCACACATCAGTTTTTTGTCATCAGTCTCAATCCGTCGAATTTAAAAAAAAAACGGATCCAGCGACTGATGCCGTCAGATCCATTTTTTTCTCATAGACTTGTATTAGCGACGGATTGCTACGGATGGCCTCACGTTTCATCCGTCGTTCGCGGTATCAATAATTGTCTGTCTGGCTCGAGACAACAGACAAAGTAATGTGTTTTGTGTCCGTCGAAAAAATGGACAGCGACAGATCTGTCGCCATCCGTTGTTTGCTAGAATGGAAGCCAATGGCGCCGGATCCATCAAATGACAGAATCCGGTGATGGATTCCATCTTTTTAAACTGAGCATGCTCCGATTTTTTTAGGATCCAATTAGCCGGATCAGCAAGATCAGTTTTTCACATCTGTGAAGGATCCGCTTTATTCAAAATTCGACGGATTGTGACTGATGGCCAAAAACTGATGTGTGAAAGGGGCCTTAGAGGTGGGGTTATTGTTGTGTTAAAGTTAGGGATGTGTTAGGTTTGGGGTTGGGGTTAGAATTGGGGCTTTTTCAAAAGTAAAGCAATGACCATATGACGGCTAGTGTTGAGCGCAAGTGCTCGGTACTCGAGTTTGTATCGGATGCTCAGGTATGCACAGATTATCGTGGATCCCAACATGTTTTTTTTTTGTGTCTAACAGCTGTGAAACATGTGGGGTAGGAACTCGAGCATGTCAATCGAGCACCCATGGTATTTGGTGCACACCAGAGCACCTGACCCAAATTGGAATAGCGAGCACTTGCGCTCAATACTATTCAATATGACAACCTAATGTTATCAAATTCTGTGGGTTTAAAATGCTAACTATACCCATGTATAAAATTGTTGAGGTCTTCAAAATGGGGCCACTATTTAGGCACATCAGGGGCTCTCCAAACATGGCGTCCACTAATTGTTCCAGCAAATTTTGCATTCAAAAAGTCAAATGCTGCTCCTTCACTTCAGAACTCTGCCATGCACGCAAACAGTGGTTTTCTCCCTCAAATGGTATATCGGCATACTCAGGAGAAATTGCACAACAAATTTTGCGGTCAATTTTTTTTTCTGGTACCCTGGTGAAAATAAAAAATGACAGTCTAAATTACTTTTTTTGTGAAAAAAAAGTTAAATGATCATTTTTTTTGAACATTTCGAAAATTCCTGTGAAGCACCTGAATAGTTAATAAACTTCTTGAGTTTGGTTTTGAGCACCTTGTGGGGTCCATGTTTTGAAATGGTGTCACTTTTTGGGTACTTTCTGTCATATAGGACCCTCAAAATCATTTCAAATGTGAGGTGGTCCCTAAAAGAAATGGTTTTGTAAATTTTGTTGGAAAAATGAGAAATCGCTGGTCAACGTTTAATCCTTTTAACGTCGTAACAAAAAAATATTTTGTTTCCAAAATTGTGCTGATGTAAAGTTGACATGTGAGAAATGTTATTTATTAATGATTTTGTGTGACATATCTCTCTGATTTAAGAGCATAAGAATTCAAAGTTTTGCTAAATTGTCCACATTTTTGCCAAATTTCAGTTTTTTTCACAAAGAAACACAAGATATATCAAAGAAATGTTACCACTATCATGAAGTACAACATAGCACAAAAAAAAAACATTCTCAGAATCAGTGGGAAACGTTGAAGCTTTCCAGAGTTAGAACCTCATAAAGTGACACTGGTCAGAATTCTAAAATTTGGCTTGGTCATTAAGGAGTTAAACTACAAAAATATACAACAAAAAAAGCATCATAACTATATTGATCCAGAGAATCATGTTGCCAGGTCATTTTTACTGCACAATGAACGCTGTAAAAATAAGAGGTAAAAACTATAGTGGCATTTTTTGTCTAACGTGTGACATCATTTTTTCCCCAGTAGAGTCGTCAATCTGCTTTACAGTACATTACATGGAAAGTGAATGGTATCATTCAAAACTACAACTTGTCCAACAAAAAAAACAAGCCCTTAAATGGGTGCTCGGATGAAAAAATAAAAAGGTTATAAGCTCTGGAAAGAAAGTAAGGAAAAACTGACAGCACAAAAATAAAAAAAAATCCCTGTTTATGAATGTTTTAAAAGACCAAAATCATCATTGCTGTTGCTTTCACCTGCTCTGCAGCCTCAGTGTTTTTTCAAAATAGGACATCTAATAGAAACTGAACTTTGGTTATTAAACATTTTGAAAACTAAATGTAAAATTATTAACAATAATATATTACAAATAATCTCTGTCTTTTTTTTAAATATTCCAGGTTTGAATTGCGGACACAAATGACCCCACTTGCATATTTTTTCTACAGAGCTGCAGAGTTCGGTACGCACAACTGCTTCTGCATGTATGGAAGATGGATGAAGACACGTACATAAATACACATATTTTGGGCTATAAATGATTTTTGCATTTGGGTTGTATTAAAATGACATGTTGGCTGGAGAATTTAATTAACTGAGATCTTTCAATGACCGTTTGTGTCTCTTATATCTGTCTTGTACTGAGCTCCTCACGGCTGATTTATGACCACATCAACGTTCAAACCAACTTCAATGCAGTCAAAGATGAGCAAGCAAAGAATTGACTTGTCCTTTTTGATGCATCTGGAGAAACAATGTAAGTGCCTCAGGATTTGTAATTTTTTGTCTTTGGTGAAACCTTTCCTACTTTTCTCTCCAAGGCTATAGAGATGTAGAACATGTATCTGTTCTTCTATCTTGCAATAAAAAAAATTAGCAAGCTACAAACAAACAAAAAAAAAACAACAGAAATAGACGGTGACTTTCTTTCTCCCACGGCTGAGGATGCCAAACGGACCCAGGAGGTGAAATGTAGAAAAATAAAACGCTTGCTGAACAATTTCCAATAAACGTTCAAACAGATCCTGGTGCAAAGTGGATGAAAATCTTCTTATTAATGATAAATTCTCAACACGAAACGCATTACAAAACACAATTTTTCATCTCTATCATTTAAATAAAGACCAAGAAATGCTTTGTGTGTGGAGAATTTATCATTAATAAGAAGAATTTCATCCACCTTGCACCAGGATCTGTTTAAAAGTTTGATGGAAATTGCTCAGCAAATGTTTTGTTATTCAATATTGTTATATAATAATATATATATATATATATATATTTGTAAAGCAGATTTCTTAATAAAATGGACTATATTAAATATTCTATACTGATTGAATATGTTGAAGATTATTTATTCTTGTCACTTAGACAGCATACATATGCCTGATGGTAGTACATAGGCACATTTTTGTGTGTCTGACTCTATTTCTACACAGAAAATTGTTCATGTATCATGTTGGTTTGCGGTACGTTAGTGTCATATAGCAGAGTGAGTGCCAGTTCTTTTTTCCTGTCATGTTTTATTGATTTTCTCATGCAGGGATAATTTTTGAGCTAGGAGAAGTGTTTATACCTCACCAGTGTGAAAGCATGACATATGCATCCAGGTGATGGCCTATAGAAACAAGTTGTTCTCAGAAAAATGTATGTTATACACGAAAGACAGAACACTTAAAAGCTTTAAAAATTGAAAAGTATATACAGCAGTTTCACATCTGTACAGTCTCGTTGATTTATACTACATTTATACCTTATTTGATGTCATATCATTTGCAAAATTTGCATTTGCAGTGAAAATTGTATTACTAAAAGGCAATATAATATGTGGTTATAACAACTATTAAAAATAAGGTAATGGCATTGTAGTTCTTTGGGTACGGGAACCATGTTTAAAATGGATATGTTCCCAATTTTTCACATTGCAAACTACATACATTAGTAAATGGATCTGTGATACCTTAGTTACTGACTTACTTTGGTCAGGCAGCTATGGGGACCAGCCGTGCAGGGATCAGCTTCGTGTCACTTATGAGTGCAGTGGACGGAGGGAATTAGTAAATATTTATACAGAATCTTTTTGGGCGTAACAAAGAAATAAGATCCAAAAATGCAAGTTGAACATTCACTTTTAACTAATGTCATATCGGCTACATTTCAATAGCATAGTGTGCATACTGCCATGAGGAGGGGAGTGGGGGCTGTCTCAAACCTTGCCCATGTGAGCTGGACAATGCATAAAATCTTCAAGGCTACAAATGGAAACTCTCAGATTAAAATATAATTTTCAGAAATAATCTGAAGGCTAGTGCATGCAGAAAATGTATCTTTTCAGAAATTCAAACATAAAACTATTGTGTTAGAACTTCATACATAAGATCGATGCCACCTTTACCTTTACATTTCACTCCTGAGGAGCATTGCAGCTTTAAGTCTCCTCATCTCGGCATACTTAACATGTCACTCTCTGCAGGGAGAAACAATACTTCTTGGATCCCGGTCAGACGCCTCTCAATCAGCCAAACCAGATCTCCACTTTGCACTGACGAGGGGCAGTACCTCGAAACACAGTGTCTGCAAATTGAGATTCTGGTTTGGCTATTATCCTAAGTCATGTGACAAGGCTCATTAAAGGGTCGACATTGACTGTTAGGATTGCTACTTCCAATAGGTGGCACTAGAGTTCTAGTGCTCTTCCTCTCTGAAGAGACAATTTGCATATTTCCGAGAGGAGCATTGCGGCTTTAAGTCTCCTCACCTCGGCATGCTTAACATGTCACTCTCTGCAAGGAGAAACGATACTTCTTGGACTTCTGTTGATCAAATTTCTAAACATACATTTATACCCCAACTATTGTTGTTTGCCCAAGTGTCCCCAGTTTACACCTGCCTAGGTCAGGAAACCCCTATTGTCAGCTAGTACTTACCCTAGATGTGTGGATTGGCCACTCAAACCAGGGGATTCAGAGATCCATCCCTAGACTGAGCTAGTTGCTCACTGTAGCATGCATTCTCTAATTACTAGGCTTATGTGGGTAACTGTCCAGAGATTCATCCCACCAGGCCAGCTCACACGACTGGCAGACCCAGTGGCTCTGACTCCATTAACACGCCAGTGTATAACTACCTTCTTGCCATATGTGGAGGGCATCCTCCAGCACATGGGTAATAACCCAAACTGTTTGGATGTAACTGTGGGAATCCATTCTGGAAATAAGGTCCTCCACCCATCATTTTAAACACTGGGGGATCTTCTTCCAGAAAGGAGGGACAGACGAGCTAGGGACATGGGATATCCCTGGAATATGTATGAGATTCTTTGACCTTCCTGTACCCCTAATATATAACGTATGTTTAGGGATCTGCAGGAGTGACAAATCCTTCTCTTAGTAGACCTGGGAAGGCCTTTTCAATCTGGCTAAGGTGCATATGCCTGGTCTGCCAACAGGTACCCATCTGTATGCATTTGATCCACACGCTATGAATACACCTTTAGGTAGAATACTTCCTGGGTACATAAGCAATTGTCATATTAAAGTAACAACATTTTTAACATTTTTGTGAGAGCAGAAGGCTCATGGGCGGGTCCAAAAAAATCAACAAAGTTACTACAATTGGCAAGGGAAAATAATTCTCCATCCTTCAAGTGGAGATTACCTGTCTCGTTTAATTGGAAAAAATCCTTTCACCTCCAGTCTGGGTCATGAAGGTGCAGCTTTAAAAGGATGCCTTTCAGATACAATTCTGAAGACTGGAGACTAATGGCAACATTAGAGGTTAGTGAGATGCTCCAAAGACCTGGTTTATCTCTAGGGACAGTAATAAATTTGCCCCTGCTATCCCTCCAAGTCATGTTGAGGGAATATTGAGTAAAATTCATTACCCACCATGGGGCTTGGGACCATGTCACCAATTTGAGGGAGACAACTGTCTTGTTCCACCTTTTATAAGATTGCATAGTATAATTTACCAAGACACTAGCATAAGTTTGGGTGAACAATTCCTCAGGAGTCCAAGGCACAGCAATACACGGCATTGTTTTAGATGATGGTGGGGAATGAGTGAAAAGTCAACAGCTAGTTAGTCCAGCTCTTTTGGCAATAGACCCATGCATTTTTATAAATGTATTGTCTAGGGGGCGGCTTTTAGGTGTTTGTTCATCCCCATAGTCCTGTGGTTGCTTTTTACTGCTCACAAAACACAAATATACAATGAAAACACAGAAGTACTCTCCTAGTCATCCTTGGTCAGGTCCAGGGTGACTTTTTTTGCTATGACTGGCATACATCCCAATCGGTTTTCCTTCGAGTTTGACTGCAGTAGGTGTGGTCAACTGGACTTGAAAGGATCTGTCAAACCTTGATTCAAGTGGCCTTCTCACGTGTGTCTTTATGACTATACAATCTCCAGGGAGGGAATATTGTACGGGTACCTTTTAAGGAGTTAGGGTCTGGTATGGAAGAAAACACATGTGAATGCACTTTTGAAGAATTACCATGCAGTTAGCCATTGAAAAATAATCTGCTTGGAGTTGTTGCAGGAAGTTCAAGCCTATTTTGGGAGCTGCTACAGACCAAGTCAACAGCGAGAAGAACATACTCATACCTTGGGTAGCTGTATGTAATCCGCTTGCAGTCTCTGAAATGGGTACAAAGGCATGGGGATGTGTCTTCTTGGGGTCTTAACAACATTACTTGGATTGTGTTTGACAGAAGTGAGACAGCTCTGGACATATTTGGCGAAGAGTATCTGAATCCCTGGAGCAAACTAAAGGCTCAGGACAAGAAGGACATAGCACCCTTTGACAAGTGTGTGGGGCCATGTGCTAATTTGGCCATCATGGGGTACAAGTTTCTGGGTAAAAATACATTGGTTCCTACCATTCAGAGCCCATAACTTTCCCTGGCACTCGGTTACAAACATTTGTCTTGAGGCATTATCTGTGCCTGCAATTGCTTTAAAAGCTATAGGTCTAGAGCTACAGCTGATACTGATGGAGATAGGACTATTAATGGTAAAGCAGCAGCTTCTTTTGCTGCTTGTTCAGCTAGGGAGTTCCTCATAGCTTGTGGAGTGTGAGTTCGTGCGTGTGCAGGTACCTTGACTATGGCTATTTCTATTGGCTGGTTTGGAATCAGGTTTTAATTGGATGTGTACAGGATGAACTGGTAATTTGCCAACATTAATTTTTCACTGTGCCCACAGGTGGTAGGGGACCAATCACTCAGGATTCTCTCTTCCTTTAGCCTCTATGAGCTAAACAAGATCACTTCAAGAGGATTTGTTAACTGTCTGTGCTCCTTAGGAAGGCACTCAGTTTTCTTGGGGTCTGGTAAAGTATTACACATGGCCAGAAGTTCAATGGGTGTCCATGGTTTGTAGACACTGTAAGGTGAAGTTCACAGGGGCTGTAGCGTCCTATGAGGCATCCACAATGGCTCCCGTAGCTTGCAGCAAGGTTGACATAGGAGTATACACGTGCACCCTAGGGACCCTTTTGATACAGCTCCACTGGGATAATGGAATGTGGCTTTGAACCTCCAGATGCCTACAACAGTCCCTTCAATTAAGTTTCTGCTGTCTGCACCTTGGAACACCATAAGGTGGAGGGGCTCTGGGATCACTAGGTTATGCCCTTTCTTAGTTCCATCATCTCTGGGACTTCCTCATATGTTATATACAGGGGTCAATCAGGAGTGTCTTTTTCCTTATGCCCTGTATTAGTGAGTTGACTTGCACGAGAATGTCATGTCTGTGCCATAGTCAGTAGTCCATTTTCTTCAGCTATGCTTCATGGTTGGCTAGAAATTTTTTCCATATCCCCTCATTAAATGTGCCATGTCTTCCTGCCCCCACTCTCTTAAGCAATAACTTGCTACCTTTAGTGGCAAAACTTCCCTTCACACTTCCTACAATGTCTAGGGCAGTGACCCAAGGATCAGTGTCATTCCCGGAGGACCCTTTGCTTTGTTTAGCCTCCATCCAATAGACGGCTAGGCACCCATCCAACTAGACAAACACCGTTCGTATGTCATGGTGGATCATGGTCCCTACTCTGGAGACCCAGGATCCCTACGCTTAAGGTTCAATAGTAGACACCTCTACCAGTGCTGCACTGCAAGGCAGTTTCAAAGCTACTTGGTCCTCCTCAGGAGCTTTCCATGCTGGAAACCCTCTGAGCCTAACTACGTCCTTTGTATTGTAAAGGAAGCAACAGAAAAGTGCATGACACGATGGAGACACCAAATCACTTGACCAGATTACAGAGTTATAGACAGAGCTACAGGAGGCAGGCAGTAACGCAATGGGTTATGTACCTCGGTTGTTCCTGAAACCTGATCTGCCCAAGGGTCTGTAGTTCAGTGATGCTATTGTAGTGCCCGCAATCTTCACCAAAGAAATATATATATGGGGACCAGCCATGCAGTGATCAGCCTCGTGTCATAGATGAATGCCGTAGATGGAGGGAATTAAGTTACAGACCAGTTTTCTGTATAACAATATTCCCTGTTTATTAGAGCAAATTAGTACATATTTATACAGTATCTTTTTAGGGGCAACAAAGAAATAAGATACACAAATATAAGCATCTCTTTGGCTTGTATTAACATCTTGCTACTGGTTATAATTCAATCCTCTATGTAGTTTAATATTCATTTCTAACTAATGTCTTATAGGTTACATTTCAAGCATAGTGGGCATACTGCCATGGGGGACAGGGAAGAGGTATTTCGCAAACCTTTTCTATGTGAGCTGGACAATGCATACAAGCTTCAAAGCTGCAAATAGAAACTTTCAGATTAAAACATAATCTTCAGAAATAGTCTGAAGGCTAGTGCATGCAGAAAGTGTATCTTTTCAGAAATTTAAACATAAAAACTATTGTGTTAGAACTTTATATAGAAAATGGATGTAATATTAATTTCTAAGATAGATGCCGCCATTACTGTATGCTTTCGAAGTCAGAATGGCTGTTTAGTGCTTTATTAAGTTATTGCCTGAGTTTATTCCCCATTTTAGGATGAGGGCTAAAAAAGGATTAAATAGCCATTTTGGTATGCATATTCAAAGTACACCATCTTCACTAGCTCTAAGAGATCTGTAATGTATGCAGTTTGTATTGTGAAATTCAGTGACAAATCATATGTCTGTTTAAAACATACTTGATGAAGCTAGGTGCGAAACGCGCATGACCCCTTGATGAAGTTAGGTGCAAAACGTGCATTTGAGCCCTTGATAAAGCTAGGTGCAAAACATGCATTTGAGCCCTTGATGAAGCTAGGGGAGAAATGCGCATCACTGTGCATTTTTGCGTACTTTAAATTCTCTTTTGACATTATATATTTACACTGTATGTGGCTGATTTATCATTTTATCAGCATATCCTGAGCAACATCTATGTGGATCCTAGACCAGGGGTGTCAAACTGCATTCCTCGAGGGCTGCAAACAGGTCATGTTTTCAGGATTTCCTTGTACTGCACAGGTGATAATTTAATCACCAACTCATTATTTGTGTAGGTGATTAAATTATCACCTGTGGAGTACAAGGAAATCCTGAAAACATGACCTGTTTGCAGCCCTCAAGGAATGCAGTTTGACACCCCTGTCCTAGACTATTTATGCATTTACCTATTTAATGTCAATACCATCAGTCCGAAACTCTCATGTCTTTACAGTTGTAAAGACAATTGTAAAATTGTACGTATTTTTTATTCTCTACGTTATTGTGCCTTGCACTCCTCCTTTATAAGTTTACATATACTGTATAAAGTACACTATAAGAATCCAGCAATTTCCATAAGCAGAACCAAGTGATTGGACGCTATGAAATATGAAAATTTGGAACATTGTGTTCTTAGAATACAACATCCTTATGATATTTTTGACATTGACATTCGCCCAATCCTTCACAATGAAGCTTCAAGTTGCTGGCCTTTGAGTTTCTGTCTCCAAGTAACTAGTCACATCATGCTGGTACAGTGAAACAGCACTTCATTGATTAGCTCAATGATTAATGCCGAGCAGTAGTAATGCTTATCTTTTCTCAGGCAGAAAGTTAAAGGGGAGTGAAGCTCTAAAATGTGATGTGGCTGCAAGCTACATGGAGTAGAGCTAAATGTCAAAGTAAAGTTCACAAGGTGAAATATGCATAAATGTTACAAATGTCAACATGCAGAAAACCAAAGCATATATTATTCTTCACACCGAACACAGTAGGCATCTGCCCAATTGTGAACAGGCCTATTCCAGGGGAGTCCCTTTAGCAATCACAATTTCTTATGATATTGCTGCTTAGACACCCTGCAGTCATCCGTTTTATAACCAATGCAAATATTATACACGGACAGGGCTATGATTAAGCATCTTTGCCAATATTTATGCTTTTAGGACAGTATATAAATCAGATTACACAGGCTTTTTAGGCTAAAGACATAAAGGATAAATTGCACTTTCTAACTGAAGCTCAAAGGCACTGGATATCAATATGCAATACCTCGCATAGAATTGGTGATTTAGCCTGAAGTAAGCCTAAAAATAGCATATATTAATATCATATGTTATACAAAACCCAATAATAATAATGTACTGTATGGCGAAACGGGATGGTGAATTGATCGTATGGAAGCATGGAAAAACTCAAAGATTAGATTTTAGAATATTATTATTATTGCTTGTTTTGTTTGTTATATTTTACATTACTATTATATTCAAAGAGTGGAAAAAGCGGATGATTTTACAACATAGCCAGAGCTCAGAAAAAAACTGAATAGTACAAATACTGGCATATATATGCACATTTCCTATCTCACAACTGTAAAAAATTGTGTGTATACACACACACACACACACACACACACACACACAATAATAATAATGAGGCAGTACGCCATTAATAAGCGAAAAGTGTGGACTTTATTAGCCCATGTGGTGATGTTTTGGTCCTATCACCACATAGGCTTGCGCCATGGGGTTTTTGAATTTTTTGAATTTTTTTGCATGTTGTGCTGCTGTATTTTCTATGTATATATATACACTGCTCACAAAAATAAAGGGAACACTTAAACAACAGAATATAAATCCAAGTAAATCAAACTTTTATGAAATCAAACTGTCCACTTAGGAAGCAACACTGTTTGCAAATCAATTTCACATGCTGTTGTGCAAATGGAATAGAAAACAGATGGAAATAATTGGCAATTATCCAGACACACGCAATAAAGGAGTGGTTCTGCAGGTGGAGACCACAGACCACATGCCAGTACCAATGCTTTCTGGCTGATGTTTTGGCCACTTTTGAATGTTGGTTGTGCTTTCACACTCATGGTAGCATGAGATGGACTCTACAACCCATACAAGTGGCTCAGGTAGTGCAGCACATCCAGGATGGTACATCAATGTGAGCTGTGGCAAGAAGGTTTGCTGTGTCTGTCAGCGTAGTGTCCAGAGGCTGGAGGTGCTACCAAGAGACAGGCCAGTACACCAGGAGATGTGGAGGGGGCCGTGGGAGGGCAATAACCCAGCAGCAGGACCGCTACCTCAGCCTTTGTGCAAGGAGGAATAGGAGGAGCACTGCCAGAGCCCTGCAAAATGACCTCCAGCAGGCCACAAATGTGCATGTGTCTGCACAAACGGTTAGAAACCGACTCCATGAGGATGGTCTGAGTGCCCGACGTCCACAGAAGGAGGTTGTGCTCACAGCCCAACACTGTGCAGGGCGCTTGGCATTTGCCACAGAACACCAGGATTGGCAAACTCACCACTGGTGCCCTGTGCTCTTCCCAGATGAAAGCAGGTTCACACTAAGCACATGTGACAGATGTGACAGAGTCACCATGGAGAGCAATCTGCTGCCTGCAACATCCTTCAGCATGACCAGTTTGGCAGTGGGTCAGTAATGGTGTGGGGTGGAATTTCTTTGGAGGGCCGCACAGCCCTCCATGTGCTCTCCAGAGGTAGCCTGACTGCCATTAGATACCGAGATGAGATCCTCAGACCCCTTGTGAAACCATATGCTCTTGCGGTTGGCCCTGCGTTCCTCCTAATGCAGGACAATGCCAGACCTCATGTGGCTGGAGTGTGTCAGCAGTTCCTGCAAGATGAAGGCATTGAAGCTATGGACTTGCCCGACCGTTCACCAGACCTGAATCCGATTGAACACATCTGGGACATCATGTCTCGCACCATCCACCAATGTCACGTTGCACCACAGACTGTCCAGGAGTTGGCAGATGCTTTAGTCCAGGTCTGGGAGGAGATCCCTCAGGAGACCATCCGTCACCTCATCAGAAGCATGCCCAGGTGTTGTAGGGAGATCATACAGGCACGTGGAGGCCACACACTACTGAGCATCATTTCCTTGTCTTGAGGCATTTCCATTAAAATTGGATCAGCCTGTAACTTCATTTTTCACTTTGATTTTCAGCATCATTCCAACTCCAGACCTCTGTGGGATATTAGTTGTGATTTACGTTGATAATTTTTAGTTTTTTTTGTTCCCAACACATTCCACCATGTAATGAATAAAGATTTGAAACTGTAATATTTCATTCAGTGATATCTGTCACATCTTTGCTTCCACCGCGGCTCCCTGCTCCCTCTTGCACTCACCTGTCTTCGGCACCTCGGCGCACCTCCTTTGCTGCGGGTTTCCATCCGGCGTCCCCTCCTCTGCGTGTGCCTTCGGTCTCTGCTTCTCGCCAGCTGCGTGTGCACGCTCGGTTCAGCACTGCGTGCACACGTCTCTGAGAGTGTCCCTGCCGCTCTGTCTTCTCCTCTCTATCCCCTGGAGGACTCCAACCCGGAAGTTCTCCCAGCGCTGGCCTTATAATTCCACCTCTTCCTCCTAACCTTGCCTTGTGTTCATTTGTGCTTGCAAGTGACTTTGGCTGCACTATTGCCCAGCGACTTGTATACCTGACCTTGTGCTTCTTTCATTATTTCACTATGTCCTGTCCTAGATCCTCATCCAGTCTACCTCCACATTGTCCTACCTTCTTGTCCATTTCCACTGCTCCATCCTTGCTCCACTCACCGGACTTACCTCAGTAACCTATCGGTTCGTGCTGCCCTCTTGTACCACCTCTCTATCCTTTCATATTCCTCTTTGTCTTGTATACCTTCCCGGTTCCTATTTCTAGCCCTCTCACTCTGTCTACCAGCTGAAGTGGCGATAGTCTCTCACGGGTCTGCCCCTAACCCTCCCTGTGTAGGGGGCGGTCCATCTGGTCAGCTCGCCCATGGGAGGATCGTTGTCACAGTCCAGTGGGTCCACCCCTTCGTTCATTCTTGCATCTCCATCGTTGTCACAATTTTTAGGATGTGGGATTGTAGTGTTCCCTTAATTTTTTTGAGCAGTGTATATATATTTTTCTACTAATCTAATTTTTTCCCTATACACACACACATATATATCTATATATATATATATATAGATATATATGTGTGTGTGTGTGTGTGTGTGTATAGGGAAAAAATTAGATTAGTAGAAAAATTAGGAGAAATAAAGGGGGAAACAGCACAGCAGACCTCCAGAAATAAAGTGACGTTTATTGCCCAAATGCCCAAATGGCGTGGCAACGTTTCAGATACAATCCTTTCTCAAGTCAAGTCAATAAACATCACTTTTTTCTGGAGGTCTGCTGTGCTGTTTCCCTCTTTTTTCTACTATATATATACAGTATATGTATGTATATATATATATATATATATATATATATATATATACAGTACAGACCAAAAGTTTGGACACACCTTCTCATTTAAAGATTTTTCTGTATTTTCATGACTATGAAAATTGTACATTTACACTGAAGGCATCAAAACTATGATGTGGAATTATATACTTAACAAAAAAGTGTGAAACAACTGAAATTATGTCTTATAGTCTAGGTTCTTCAAAGTAGCCACCTTTTGCTTTGATGACTGCTTTGCACACTCTTGGCATTCTCTTGATAAGCTTCAAGAGGTAGTCACCGGGAATGGTCTTCCAACAATCTTGAAGGAGTTCCCAGAGATGCTTAGCACTTGGTGGCCCTTTTGCCTTCACTCTGCAGTCCAGCTCACCCCAAACCATCTCGATTGGATTCAGGTCTGGTGACTGTGGAGGCCAGGTCATCTGGCGTAGCACCCCATCACTCTCCTTCTTGGTCAAATAGCCCTTGGGGTCACTGTCCTGTTGAAAAATAAATGATGGTCCAACTAAACACAAACTGGATGGAACAGCATGCCACTGAAAGATGCTGTGTAGCCATGGTGGTTCAGTATGCCTTCAATTTTGAATAAATCCCCAACAGTGTCACAAGCAAAGCACCCCCACACCATAACACCTCCTCCTCCATGCTTCACAGTGGGAACCAGGCACGTAGAGTCCATCTGTTCACCTTTTCTGCGTCGCACAAAGACACGGTGGTTGGAACCAAAGATCAAATTTGGACTCATCAGACCAAAGCACAGATTTCCACTGGTGTAATGACCATTCCTTGTGTTCTTTAGCCCAAACAAGTCTCTTCTGCTTGTTGTTACCTGTCCTTAGCAGTGGTTTCCTAGCAGCTATTTTACCATGAAGGCCTGCTGCACAAAGTCTCCTCTTAACAGTTGTAGAGATGTGTCTGCTGCTAGAACTCTGTGTGGCATTGACCTGGTCTCTAATCTGATCTGCTGTTAACCTGTGTTAAACTTATCCTCAAACGCAGAGGTGACTCATGGTCTTCCTTTCCTGGGGCGGTCTTCATGTGAGCCAGTTTCTTTGTAGCGCTTGATGGTTTTTGCCACTGCACTTGGTGACACTTTCAAAGTTTTCCCAATTTTTTGGACTGACTGACCTTCATTTCTTAAAGTAATGATGGCCACTCGTTTTTCTTTACTTAGCTACTTTTTTCTTGCCATAATACAAATTCTAACAGTCTATTCAGTAGGACTATCAGCTGTGTATCCACCAGACTTCAGCACAACACAACTGATGGTCCCAACCCCATTTATAAGGCAAAAAATCCCACTTATTAAACCTGACAGGGTACACCTGTGAAGTGAAAACCATTCCCGGAGACTACCTCTTGAAGCTCATCAAGAGAATGCCAAGAGTGTGCAAAGCAGTCATCAAAGCAAAAGGTGGCTACTTTGAAGAACCTAGAATATAAGACATAATTTCAGTTGTTTCACACTTTTTTGTTAAGTATATAATTCCACATGTGTTAATTCATAGTTTTGATGCCTGTACTGTGTATATATATATATATATATATATATATATATATATATATATATACACACACAGTATATATATATATATATATATCCAGAAAAGCAGCAGCACTGCCTGGGTGGATGCAAAACTCCCCCAAGGAGACTGTATGAGTATCCTATCGGAGATATAAAGATATAAAAATCCAGAAAAGGAAAAGTAGGTAGCACATCTGAATAGTGAAAAAGCATTTTTCCCCCACTTTTTCACTATTTTGGATGTGCTTCCTCCTTTTTTTCAAATCTATCTATACAAAATAAAACCTGACAAGCACCTCCCAAGCTGTAATGACTGCAAAATATGTATAAATAGGCACAGCAGCACTCTGTGAATGCCTTATAGTGTTAATGGCAATAACACCTTCCAATCGCATTGTCCCTCAGCAAGATGTATTTATAAAAAAAGCAAAGGTTTTTCCTAGCACATAAATCGGCCAATTCATATGTGCCCATCAACCATTGCAAGGTGACGTTTCTCTGATGGGTCCTATCATAGGCCCATCATAACCCTTTCTTATCCTATTGTACATGCCACTTTCGGACTAAAAGGCCTGCAATAATGGACAAACATGTCTCTTCTGGGCTGAAGCCAACAATTTGAGTGGGTAAGTAGAATTGGTTGAGAACACCTGCAGGACAATGGGAGGAGTGCCATGTCAGAGCAGAGGGAGCCAGACCCTCCAAAATTAGCTATACAAAAAACCTGACCAGCACCTCCCAAGTGTGAATAGGTATAAGCTGTTGTGACTGCATAATATGTACCGTATAAAAAAACGAAACATCACCACATTGGCTAATAAAGTCCACACTTTTTGCTTTTTAATGGAGTGCTACCTCATTTTATCTTTATACATCTGACGTATTATGGGATGTTGGTCCAGGATGCTTGCGCCTTGGTGCTTTTGAATTTTTTGCATTTCTTTGCATGTTGTGCTGCTTTATTTTTCTGTGTGTGTATGTGCAAGCATCCTGGACCAACAATTCCATAATCCGTCAGATGTATAAAGATAAAATGAGATAGCACTCCATTAAAAAGCAAAAAGTGTTGGACTTTATTAGCTAAAGTGGTGACATTTCGTTTTTTTAATATATATACAGCTCTGGCAAAAATTAAGAGACCACTGCAAAATGTTGAGTTTGTCTGATTTTTCTCTTTATAGGTATATGTTTGAGTAAAATGTAAATTGTTGTTTTATTCTATAAACTTCTGACAACATGTCCCCGAATTTCCAATCAATACATATTGTATCTTTTTTCTGAAAAGGAGAAAAGGTCAAAATAAAAAAAAAAACCTGTGCTTTCAGACCTCAAATAATGCAAAGAAAACAAGTTCATAATCATTTAGAAACAACAATACTAATGTTTTAACTCAGGAAGAGTTCAGAAATCAATATTTTGTGGAATAACCATGACTTTTTAATTACAGCTTTCATGCGTCTTGGCATGCTTTCCACCAGTCTGTCACACTGCTCCTGGCACAAAAATGTAAGCAGTTCTTCTTTGGGCAGTCTCACACATCCAGATAATTCCGGTACCGGAAAAATCGGTACCGGAATTATCCGTGTCCGTGTGCCAGTGCCTTTCTGTGGCACATCAGTGTGGCACACGTGCGGTACACGTGTGCCGCCCGTGTGCCTACTGGGTACCACACGCACTGTGCAGGAGACAGCGCTAAAGTTTAGCGCTGTCCCCTGCATCTGGTGCTGAAGCCGCGATTCATATCTTCCCTGCAGCAGCGTTTGCTGTAGAGAAGATATGAATAAGGCCGGCTTCACACTTGCGAGTTTTACGGACGTAAGAGCGCAGAAACTACGTCCGTAAAACTCGCAAAAAATACGGCACAATTATTCTCTATGCCTCTGCTCCCATCTGCCGTATTTTACTGATCAGTATTATACGGCTTTCTACGGCCGTACAAAATCGCAGCATGCTGCGTTTGTCACCGTACTGCGCAAGAAATACGCCAATGAAAGTCTATGGAAGCGTGAAAAATACGGATTACACACGGACAAGCAGTGTGACTTGCGAGAAATACGCAGCGCTGTTAGAGAGAAAAGCCGGTAATTCAGTGCGGTGTACAGTAAAATCACACTGACAGCTTACAGTCCAATAGGTAGAATAAATGTGTACACATAGAATAGGTATATATATATATATATATATGTCAGTGAGACACATATATGTATATATATTAATATTTTTTCCAGCGCTATACAGCTTGAAAGCCGGTAATTCAATTACCGGCTTTTTCCTTCTCCTTCCTAAAACCCGACATGATTTGAGACATGGTTTACATACAGTAAACCATGTCTTCTCTCCATTTTTTTTGCAGATTCCACACTACTAATGTCAGTAGAGTGTATCTGCAAAATTTGGCCGTTCTAGCTCTTAAAATAAAGGGTTAAATGGCGGAAAAAATTGGCGTGGGCTCCCGCGCAATTTTCTCCGCCAGAGTAGTAAAGCCAGTGACTGAGGGCAGATATTAATAGCCTGGAGAGGGTCCATGGTTATTGGCCCCCCCTGGCTAAAAATATCTGCCCCCAGCCACCCCAGAAAAGGCACATCTGGAAGATGCGCCTATTCTGGCACTTGGCCACTCTCTTCCCATTCCCGTGTAGCGGTGGGATATGGGGTAATGAAGGGTTAATGCCACCTTGCTATTGTAAGGTGACATTAAGCCTAATTAATAATGGAGAGGCGTCAATTATGACACCTATCCATTATTAATCCAATTGTAGTAAAGGGTTAAATAAAACACAAACACATTATTTAAAATTATTTTAATGAAATAAAAACAATGGTTGTTTGAGTATTTTATTCTACGCCCAATCCAGTCACTGAAGACCCTCGTTCTGTGAAAGAAATAACATAATAAACCAACAATATACTTACCCTCCGCAGATCTGTAACGTCCAACGATGTAAATCCTTCTGAAGGGGTTAAAACATTTTGCAGCAAGGAGCTTTGCTAATGCAATGCTACTCCTCGCTGCAAAACCCCTGGGAATGAGTCTAAATATAGATCAATGAGCTCTATTTAGCTTCATTTGCGGTGAGGCGCCCTCTGCTGGATGTTCATAGATCGTGGGAAATTACCTAGAAAGCTCCCAGGCTTTCTAGGAAAGTTCCCACGATCTATGAACATCCAGCAGAGGGCGCCTCACCGCAAATGAAGCTAAATATAGCTCATTGATCTATATTTAGACTCATTCCCCGGGGTTTTGCAGCGAGGAGTAGCATTGCATTAGCAAAGCTCCTTGCTGCAAAATGTTTTAACCCCTTCAGAAGGATTTACATCGTTGGACGTTACAGATCTGCGGAGGGTAAGTATATTGTTGGTTTATTATGTTATTTCTTTCACAGAACGAGGGTCTTCAGTGACTGGATTGGGCGTAGAATAAAATACTCAAACAACCATTGTTTTTATTTCATTAAAATAATTTTAAATAATGTGTTTGTGTTTTATTTAACCCTTTACTACAATTGGATTAATAATGGATAGGTGTCATAATTGACGCCTCTCCATTATTAATTAGGCTTAATGTCACCTTACAATAGCAAGGTGGCATTAACCCTTCATTACCCCATATCCCACCGCTACACGGGAATGGGAAGAGAGTGGCCAAGTGCCAGAATAGGCGTATCTTCCAGATGTGCCTTTTCTGGGGTGGCTGGGGGCAGATATTTTTAGCCAGGGGGGGGCCAATAACCATGGACCCTCTCCAGGCTATTAATATCTGCCCTCAGTCACTGGCTTTACTACTCTGGCGGAGAAAATTGCGCGGGAGCCCACGCCAATTTTTTCCGCCATTTAACCCTTTATTTTAAGAGCTAGAACGGCCAAATTTTGCAGATACACTCTACTGACATTAGTGGTGTGGAATCTGCAAAAAAAATGGAGAGAAGACATGGTTTACTGTATGTAAACCATGTCTCAAATCATGTCGGGTTTTAGGAAGGAGAAGGAAAAAGCTGGTAATTGAATTACCGGCTTTCAAGCTGTATAGCGCTGGAAAAAATATTAATATATATACATATATGTGTCTACTGACATATATATATATATATATATATATATATAGACAGTATATATATATATATTTATTTCTTTTTTGGACACATGGATCACTTCTATAGCGGTATGTTGGTTTTGCAAGCCTGCGAGAAAACCACGCAGTACGGATGCCATACGGATTACATACGGAGGATGCCATGCGCAAAAAACGCTGACACACCCTGCCTACGGAGGAGCTACAGACCACTATTTTCGGGACATTTCAGCGTATTACGGCCGTAATATACGGACCGTATTTTCATACGCTGAGTGTGAAGCCGGCCTAATCGTGTTTAAAATAAAGATCCATGACCCCACCCCCTCCCCCTCCCACCCCCTGTGCGCCCCCCGTTGTTATTAAAATACTCACCCGGCTCCCTCGCTGGCTGGCGCTGCTTCCTGTCCTGGCCGCACCTTCTACTGTATGAGCGGTCACGTGGGGCCGCTCATTTACAGTAATGAATATGCGGCTACACCCCTATGGGAGGTGGAGCCACATATTCATGATTGTAATGGGCGGCCCCACGTGACCGCTCATACAGTAGAAGGTGCGGCCAGGACAGGAAGCGAGGGAGCCCGGTGAGTATTTTAAGAACAGCGGGGGGGGGGGGGGAGGCGCACGGGGGTTGGAAAGGGTAGGGGTCATGGATCTTTATTTTAAACACGATTATTCATATCTTCTCTACAGCAAACGCTGCTGCAGGGAAGATATGAATCGCGGCTTCAGCACCAGTTGGGGGGACAGCGCTTACAGTAGCGCTGTCTCCTGCACGGCACACGGACTGCACACGGATAACGTCCGTGTGCGGTACGTGTTTTATACGGACCCATTGACTTTAATGGGTCCGTGTCATCCGTGCGCTCCCACGAACACTGACATGTCTCCGTGCTTGGCACACGGAGACACGGTCCGCAAAAAATCAATGACATCTGCACAGATGCATTGATTTCACTGTGTCTACGTGTGTCAGTGGCTCTGGTACCTGAGGAAACTGTCACCTCACGTACAGGAGCCACTGACGTGTGAAACCGGCCTTTGTTTGATGGCTTGTGACTATCCATCATCCTCTTGATTACATTCCAGAGGCTTTCAATTGAGTTCAGGTCTGGAGATTGGGCTGCCCATAGCTTGGTTTTGATGTGGTGGTCTCTTAATTTTTGCCAGGGCTGTATATATATCCAAAAAAACAGCAGCACTGCCAGTGTGGATGCAAAACTCCCCAGGAAATGGAAAAGGAGGCAGCATATCTGAAATTGTGAAAAAGTATTCCCCCCCACTTTTTCACTATCTATCTATATTCTATATATCTAGATCAATCTGTCTGTCTACATATATCAATGTACGATGTAAATATTATGTGGGACATATTTTTCTTTTACCCAAGGACATTGTAGAATAATGCAAGTATAAAAATAATTTACATACCAGTAAGGTGTTATAGAGAATATCCTGCATAAAGATGAATTTGTACAGGAGATACATGCGGCTGAACATGGACAGCAGGCTACTTCATGTGTCATCAGAAACAATTACTTTCGATGTATCTCTAAGCCAACAGTGATTCCTTTCATAAACTAAAACAAAGGAACCTGATACAGTACATATTGTGAAATTGTACTAATTTGCCATCTAATGCTGTTACTCAGCCTGATATCTGTTACATCTCAGGATTCAGTAAGTGGGTAACGAGAGTTGGGTTGAGATAGTGAGCTCAGATGATAGGAAGTACATTAATGCAGTAAATCAGATAAGAGTCTTTCTACATGAAAAAAGGAAAGCCCTTTTGGTTTGTCCTATGTACTGACATTTGTAAACAGATGAGCAGATAATACATAGAACATATATAGAATAGACTGACTGATGATGGTGAGTTGGAGTGTAGCTCTAGAGATACTACAGTATGTTAGCAGTTGCACTCCCGCTCTGGTGCCTGCGTGGCCCAATGGCCCTTTTGTCTCATAGCAGCACATCATTACTTCAAATACCTGGGAGTCCCGGAGGCCCAGGAGATACACACCTATGAAATGAAGATATATTTAATGTTTACATTTATCTTGGTATGTACAGAATACATACTGGATCCTTGGTTTGTACATTGTGCAGTCATAGCAGTGTGCACCTATTCACACTTTGAGGAGGCGCTGGTCAGTTTTTTTATATACTGTTGGAGGTTAAATTTGTAAGTTTTTAGCCTGAGAGAAATGGACTTGTGATGAACGGTAACCTCCGAAGACTGGAAGCAGCTGGAAGACCAGGCCTATAGTGAAGAGGCCAGAGATGAGGTGCACTAAAGTGGAAAAAAGAGGACCGGATGTTGGTCAATGAGAAGTGGGGCAGCTGGAGCGGTCACTTAGGAGGTATTAGTTATTTTTTATTTAAAGCGCAGGTGCAGGCTGATGAATACTCCCATCAGCTGAGCTTGGTTTTGCTGTTATTATCGGCAGCAGGTGTAGGCTGATGGGATTAGTAGTCTCTCATGAGCTAATGGCTCTGTGACTTATGGTAAACTTTTTACCAATGGTCACAGATGCTTGATGTCATGTAATGATCTTACCGCTTATCATAGTGGTGTTTCTCACGCTGTCATCGTGGGAAACACCCAATGTTCGGGGTGCCAAACCTGAACAGTAACACGGACTTCCTGGAGTCTATGTTTGGGGTCTGTGTGCAAACAGTAGGTGTTCGGTACAGACCCCGAACTCTAGTGTTTGGGTTCACCCATCATCATGTAGCAAGCTTACTGAACCTATCTAAGTTGTAACCCTGGGACTACCTATAAAATGTAGATAGAATGATAGGTAGAAACATGAGGTAGAGAGATAGATACCAAAAAGAATGCAGCATTCAAAATACTTCTTGTGAAAAAAATACATATTTATTTGTCCGTGATGCAATATTTAAAAAGGTGTGTGAGCCAAAATATTGCATTACACATGATAAATGAACAGTCTGATTTCTTCAGAAGAATTACTTGGAATGCTGTCTTTTCCTTGGAAATTAGCTTGGGGCGACAGAGGTTAATGGTCTGGACGCTTGCACCTGCCATTATTCTAACAAGTACAACTTCAATTTTCTTTGATAGAGATAGATAGATACGGAAAGTATTCATACCCCTTTAAATTTTTCACTCTTTGTTTCATTGCAGCCATTTGATAAATTCAAAAATGTTTATGTGGGCTTTCATATGTCTTGCACTGAGGAGAGGCTTCCGTCGGGCCACTCTGCCATAAAGGCCCGACTGGTGGAGGGCTACATTGATTGTTGACTTTGTGGAACTTTCTTCCATCTCCCTACTGCATCTCTGGAGCTCAGCCACAGTGATCTTGGGGTTAATTCATCTTTACCTCTCTCATCAAGGCTCTTCTCCCAGATGTCTCAGTTTGGCTGGAGGTTTTTTCACACATCTTGGAGAACTAACCGCAGATCTATGGATGTAGACTTTTGAAAATTCATCTGTCTCTTCATGTAATTCTACAAAGTGGCATTATGCAGGTGTACCTAAAATAATTAGTGCTGTTTTAACCCCTTTCTGCCAATGGACGTACTATTCCGTCCATGTGGGGTGGGCCCTACTTCTCAAGGATGGAATAGTACGTCCAGCGCGATCGGCCGCGCTCACGGGGGGAGTGCGGCCAATCGCGGTCGGGTGTCAGCTGCCTATCGCAGCTGACATCCGGCGCTATGTGCCAGGTGCGGTCACGGACGGCCCCCGGCACATTAACCCCGGCACACCGCGATCAAACATGACCGCGGTGTGCTGGCGGTGCAGGGAAGCATCGCGCAGGGAGGGGGCTCCCTGCGGGCTTCCCTGAGACCCCCGCAGCAACGCGATGTGATCGCGTTGCTGCAAGGGTCTGCCTACCTCCCTCCCTGCTCCAGGCCCGGATCCAAGATGGCCGCGGCATCCGGGTCCTGCAGGGAGGGAGGTGGCTTACCAAGCTCCTGCTCAGAGCAGGCGCTTGGTAAGCCTGCAGCGCTGTAAGTCAGATCGCTGATCTGACAGAGTGCTGTGAAAACTGTCAGATCAGCGATCTGTGATGTCCCCCCCTGGAACAAAGTAAAAAGTTTGAAAAAAAAATTCCAAACGTGTAAAAAAAAACCTAAATAATGAAAAAAAATATATTATTCCCATAAATACATTTCTTTATCTAAATAAAAAAAAACAAACAATAAAAGTACACATATTTAGTATCGCCGTGTCCGTAACGACCCAACCTATAAAACTGTCCCACTAGTTAACCCCTTCAGTAAACACCGTAAGAAAAAAAAAAATGAGGCAAAAAACAACGCTTTATTATCATACTGCCGAACAAAAAGTGGAATAACACGCGATCAAAAAGACAGATATAAATAGCCATGGTACCGCTGAAAGCATCATCTTGTCCCACAAAAAACGAGCCACCACACAGCATCATCAGCAAAAAAATAAAAAAGTTTTAGTCCTCAGAATAAAGCGATGCAAAAATAATTATTTTTTCTATAAAATAGTTTTTATCGTATAAAAGCGCCAAAACATAAAAATATGATATAAATGAGGTATCACTGTAATCGTACTGACCCGAAGAATAAAACTGCTTTATCAATTTTACCAAATGCGGAACGGTATAAACGCCTTCCACAAAAGAAATTCATGAATAGCTGTTTTTTGGTCATTCTGCCTCACAAAAATCGGAATAAAAAGCGATCAAAAAATGTCACGTGCCAGAAAATGTTGCCAATAACAATTCCAAAATATGGAAAAATTATAACTCTCAAAATGTGGTAATGCAAAAAATATTTTTTGCAATAAAAAGCGTCTTTTAGTGTGTGACGGCTGCCAATCATAAAAATCAGCTAAAAAAACTGCTATAAAAGTAAATCAAACCACCCTTCATCACCCCCTTAGTTAGGGAAAAATTAAAAAAAAAAATGTATTTATTTCCATTTTCCCATTAGGGCTAGGGTTAGGGTTAGGGCTAGGGTTAGGGTTAGGGTTAGGGTTAGGGCTAGGGTTAGGGCTAGGGTTAGGGTTAGGGTTGGGGCTAGGGTTAGGGTTGGGGCTAGGGTTAAGGCTACAGTTAGGGTTGTGGCTAAAGTTAGGTTTAGGGTTGGGGCTAAGGTTAGGGTTAGGGTTTGGATTACATTTACGGTTGGGAATAGGGTTGGGATTAGGGGTGTGTCTGGGTTGGAGGTGTGGTTAGAGTTACCGTTGGGATTAGGGTTAGGGGTGTGTTTGGATTAGGGTTTCAGTTATAATTGGGGGGTTTCCACTGTTTAGGCACATCAGGGGCTCTCCAAATGCGACATGGCGTCCGATCTCAATTCCAGCCAATTCTGCTTTGAAAAAGTAAAACAGTGCTGCTTCCCTTCCGAGCTCTCCCGTGTGCCCAAACAGGGGTTTACCCCAACATATGGGGTATCAGCGTACTCAGGACAGATTGGACAACAACTTTTTGGGTCCAATTTCTCCTGTTACCCTGGGCAAAATACAAAACTGGGGGCTAAAAAATAATTTTTGTGGGAAAAAAAAGGATTTTTTATTTTCACGGCTCTGCGTTATAAACTGTGGTGAAACTCTTGGGGGTTCAAAGTTCTCACAACACATCTACATAAGTTCCTTGTGGGGTCTAGTTTCCAATATGGGGTCACTTGTGGGGGGTTTCAACTGTTTAGGTACATCAGGGGCTCTGCAAATGCAATGTGACGCCTGCAGGCCAATCCATCTAAGTCTGCATTCCAAATGATGCTCCTTCCCTTCCGAGCTCTGCCATGCGCTCAAACGGTGGTTTCCCCCCACATATCGGGTATCAGCGTGCTCAGGACAAATAGGCAACAATATTTAGGGTCCAATTTCTCCTGTTACCCTTGAAAAAATACAAAACTGGGGGCTAAAAAATAATTTTTGTGGAAAAAAAAATATTTTTTATTTGCGCAGCTCTGCGTTATAAACTGTAGTGAAACACTTGGGGGTTCAAAGCTCTCACATCACATCTAGATGAGTTCCTTAGGGGGTCTACTTTCCAAAATGGTGTCACTTGTGGGGGGTTTCAATGTTTAGGCACATCAGTGGCTCTCCAAACGCAACATGGTGTCCCATCTCAATTCCTGTCAATTTTGCATTGAAAAGTCAAACGGCGCTCCTTCCCTTCCGAGCTCTCCCATGTGCCCAAACAGTGGTTTACCCCCACATATGGGGTATCAGTGTACTCAGGACAAATTGTACAACAACTTTTGTGGTCCAATTTCTTCTCTTACCCTTGGGAAAATAAAAAATTGGGGGAGAAAAGATAATTTTTGTGAAAAAAAAATGATTTTTTATTTTTACGCTTCTGCATTATAAACTTCTGTGAAGCACTCAATTCCAGTCAATTTTGCAATGAAAAGTCAAACAGCGCTCCTTCGCTTCCGAGCTCTGTCATGCGCCCAAACAGTGGTTTACCCCCACATGTGGGGTATCGGTGTACTCAGGACAAATTGTACAATAATGTTTGGGGTCCATTTTCTCCTGTTACTCTTGGTAAAATAAAACAAATTGGAGCTGAAGTAAATTTTTTGTGAAAAAAAGTTAAATGTTCATTTTTATTTAAACATTCCAAAAATTCCTGTGAAACACCTGAAGTGTTAATAAATTTCTTGAATGTGGTTTTGAGTACCTTGAGGGGTGCAGTTTTTAGAATGGTGTCACACTTGGGTATTTTCTATCATATAGACCCCTCAAAATGACTTCAAATGAGATGTGGTCCCTAAGAAAAAATGGTGTTGTAAAAATGAGAAATTGCTGGTCAACTTTTAACCCTTATAACTCCCTAACAATAATAAATTTTGGTTCCAAAATTGTGCTGATGTAAAGTAGACATGTGGGAAATGTTACTTATTAAGTATTTTGTGTGCCATATCTCTGTGATTTAATTGCATAAAAATTCAAAGTTGGAAAATTGCAAAATTTTCACAATTTTCGCCAAATTTCCGTTTTTTTCACAAATAAATGTAGGTAACATCAAAGAAATTTTACCAATATCATGAAGTACAATATGTCACGAGAAAACAGTGTCAGAATCACCAGGATCCGTTGAAGCGATCCAGAGTTATAACCTCATAAAGGGACAGTGGTCAGAATTGTAAGAATTGGCCCGGTCCATAACGTGCAAACCACCTTTGGGGGTAAAGGGGTTAAAGGCAATGGGTGGTCACACTAAATATTGATTTGCGTTACATTTCTATTTTGCTCATTTACCTGGCATTTTGTTAATTGGTTAAATAACCTGACAGCAGATTCACGTTTCTCGTTCCACGGGCTGTGACTGACAGGTCTCTCACTGCAAGTGTGTTTAGGGAGAGAACTGTCACTCTAGAGGACCCATCTGTCCAACACTACTCTTCTGGGCATTTTGCATTTCAGAATCAAACATACCTACCTGAAATCATGCAGCCAATGATGGAAACATGCTGCCGGTGGATCGCTGTCAGAATACATTTATGAAAAGTAAATAAATAAATCTTGAAACTTAATATTTGACTTAAAAACCATTTTACACTCAAGGACATTATCAGCTCAGACCTTATAGAATTCTATTGAAGTATTTAGTGAGCATTCCCTAATCAGGGCAGTAGGGGCAGGAAGGGGAGCTGTAACATCATCTATGGTGAATGGTGGAAAGTGTTACTATGCAATTTTGTCTGTGATGTTACTGATGATGTTGAAAAGTCATCTGTACAGAGCAGGAAGTAAGAGTAAAATCTAGTGGCTGAAGTGAAAATTGTGAAATTTCGGATTTTTTAAAAACATAAATAGTGATATGGAAAATACAAACTTTTTTATATTTTTAAAATACATTTAATATAAAAAAATACCTTTTTCAAATCAGGATTTATGTTAAATGTATTTAAAAAATATATAAAAAAAGTTTACACACGGTTAGTGGAAGGATTAAACATTTACATCCACTTACCTTACATGTGTTATCTACTTTGTTTGAAGTCAATCTCATTCTTTTTTTCTCAATATGGTCCAGACGTCAATGATAACTTCTCTGCTCCTGACTTCTTCAACACATCTTGACGCTGTGCCTTTAAAAATAACAGTGGAATTATGGAGTCTCCTGAATAAATCTTTATTCAATGGATCCACTAAAAAAATATTTATTTGCTCTGCCTCAAAAATATTTTTTTAGTGACTGTATATTTTGAATAAATATATTAAGCTACAGTGCCCCTGGAATAAACATATTACTGTGCTGTGCCTCTTAGATAATTATATTAAGTCACTGAACTGTGCCCCATTCTCATGTTTCCCCTTTGTAAATTAACACTTATACTCACCACCGCTGCCGGCACCATTCCACCGGTGACGGCACTGCCTCTCACGGGAATTGCGTAACATTATGTCACGCAAATCATGAAGCCAATCAGCCCTAGCTTCATTCTCTCTTTTACGGATGCATCATAGACATCTTGAAGAAGTTAGATGTCTTTTTGATGTATGTTATTTGTCTGACGGTAATGAGAATGAAGACAGTGCTGAATGGCTGGAAGGATTGCATGACATTACAATGTTGCATGATCCCTGGGAGATCCAGTGCCGACAATGCTGGAATGGCGTTGGAGGTGAATACGAGTGCTGTTATTTTACAAGGTGGAAACGTGAGGATTGAGAAGGGGTTGTCCAAGTTGTGGACAATCCCTTTAACTTACTGTGACCCATGAATAAATATGTTAAGTTACTTCACTGTGCCTCCTAAATAAAAATGTTAAGTTATTGCACAATGCCCCTCTACAAAAATATATTAGGTTTCTGAGCCCCAAATTTAAATATATCAGGTCACAGTGCCCCACAAATCGACAAATATATTAACTTACTGTGACCCATGAATAAATATATAATGTCACAGTGCCCCCAAATAGTAATCTTGTTTAAAGGGGTATTCACACACACAAAATGGTAGTATAAGTTGCTTTCTCCATGAAAGTCTATGTTGAGTTATAAAAACAGGCTATGCACTGCATGAGCTGTCTCTGTACCTTCCTTGGTGCCGCCATCTTTAACTTTAACTATATGAAGAATGAAGTGACTGGGAATCATTGAACAGGGAAACAGACTGTGCACCTATCAAAGATTTGTGGCCTATCTTACAAATATGCCATCATTGCCCAAGATGGGAATACACCTGTAAACCTTTACTGCCATTGTATTCTTCAAAAGCAACTCATATGTTCAGGTAGCAGCAAGTAGGAATATCTTATATTATTGTGTGACACCAGTACTTGGATACAGATACAGATACAGGTTCTTGGAATGGAGCTTCTAGTAGATAAAAAAATCTATCATATCTATTAATGTGATTAAACATCCAGGAACTATCTGTCACAGTTGTTAGGAGGGTCAGCAACTCTTCAGTTCTACTAGATTTAGTCCTGTCACTTACTGCTAATCTATTTGAAGGCATGGGTGTATATGGGTACCAGCAATCACAATATGATATCTTTTGTGCTGACCTTTCATATAGTACAAGATCAATTCAATTAGCGCAAATCATTTTAGAATAGAAAATTTGCTTTCCTGAATGGCTCAAATACATATTGACCGGGACATCAGATTCCTGGTGGATAATATAAAGTAAAATGAACTGTGACTATAACTGGGACACAGCCATGGTAACCAAACTGCATTCTTTCAGAATATCCTTTGTTTCATTGCTTATATCTAATTTTACTTTTTTTATTGTGTGTGTGTGTGTGTGTGTATATATATATATATATATATATATATATATATATATATATGTATATATATATATATATATATATTACTGTATATACACAACTTTTATTACATTTTAATTTACATTGAAAGTTACAATTATGTGGGTAAAGACATAAAGGGTGTTAAAGGGAATCTGTCACCCTTTTAAGCATTTCAAGATAATAATATGGATCACAGGTTGTGTGCAGGGGAAATTAGTCATGCCTGTATGCCTCCCTGATCATGCCTTGATTAGTAAAAATCATCTTTTATAGGTTTGATCTTCCAGGCTATGTGGCGTAGGCTGCCTGGAAAATAATCCTGCCTCCGGTCTTCATTATACAAAATTTCTCATCCCCTTCTCTTCAGATTCCCTTTAACGTCATGTGCGAGGCCGGAAATCCCGCACATGCACATTCTACCTGCAGTCTCTCCTGTGCAATGTGGGGAATTCACCCTCACTGTGTGCTGGAAATCACTGAGATCAGAAGTTACAGCGACTCTTCGGCTACTGCGCATATCAGAAATGAAGACAGTGTTCACAGAAGAGTGGAACACACAGCAGGACAATGACCCAAAGCATACATCGGGATTGGAGAACAAATGGTTCAATAACAATGAAGTAGAGGTGCTAAATTGGCCCAATTAGTGCCCAGACCTCAACCCAACTGAACACTTAATACCTATATATGACCAAAAGGGCAGTTGAAGTGGGTACTTCCAAAATACATGAAGGCCAAAGAGAAGAGAAGTAGGAAAACTCAAATATTAAAATATATCAATCTTTATTGGAAAAATAGATTCTAAAAGTCAGTAAAATTACTAGGACAGGGGAATAGTACATATTCAGAGCGAAGCCCAACCCAAACCCAGTTACAATAGAAAGTAAGCAAATATCTGCTACTGATACATCCACAAGGGCAGATAGATATAACACTGAAGGTAAGAATAAATCAAATTAGCCACAATATTCGCAATGGTACAACTCAATGAATTGCACTGCTATACCAATACAGCTGCAAAAATAAAGTGACAAATGTTCAATAACTAAAGTGACTATTATAGAATCAAATCCATGTTAGGCCATCTAAGGTACAAAGAATGTATATATACATGAGGTAGTGACGAGTAAAGTGCATGTGCAACAAAACAGCAGTCACATCCATACATATGGTAAAAGCAGTTAAAGCATATGCAAATATGTGACTGGAGCAGACATGAGGAATATATATCTGTAAGTAGTGTATCTGCTGGGGTAAGCAAAAGAGGCCCGATACACGTTTCGCCCTTGCTTTTTCCTGGGGGCATGGATCACATCTTTGTATATGCTTTAACTCTCAGCTGCTTTTACCATATGTATGGTGGATGTGACTTTGTTATTATGTTGGTTGCACATGCTCTTTATTTGTCATTACCTTATCTATCCATATATATATTCTTTAAATATAATATTCTATATAATATTCCCAACCTATACTTCTATATACCTATTACCTATCCTGCATACATGTCATATTTTGACAATGACACCAAAACCAGCCTGCACCTTTTCATCCTTCCAAACATCAGTACATCTGCAGGGGCGCAATATTGTACCTATATCTCTAAATAATAACCTAAACCTTACAAGAAAATATCTCTGTAATGAATGGAAGAAATTAAAACACCTACTTTTTCCTCAGCTCTGCAGCCACTATTCCATAAAGGGGCCAGTTTAACATGATCAAACTGGTGGTGAAAGTTCTTCTTTAAATACGGCGGATTAAAAGTAGCCAGGACCATGGGCAGTTTAGAGGGTGTGGGCACTCAATGTATCACATGACATATCACATGATTTTCTTGATAGATTATATGGACCATGGACAGTTTAGAGGGTGTGGGCACTCAATGTATCACATGACATATCACATGATTTTCTTGATAGATTATATGGACCATGGGCAGTTTAGAGGGTGTGGGCACTCAATGTATCACATGACATATCACATGATTTTCTTGATAGATTATATGGACCATGGGCAGTTTAGAGGGTGTGGGCACTCAATATATCACATGACATATCACATGATTTTCTTGATAGATTATATGGACCATGGACAGTTTAGAGGGTGTGGGCACTCAATGTATCACATGACATATCACATGATTTTCTTGATAGATTATATGGACCATGGGCAGTTTAGAGGGTGTGGGCACTCAATGTATCACATGACATATCACATGATTTTCTTGATAGATTATATGGACCATGGGCAGTTTAGAGGGTGTGGGCACTCAATGTATCACATGACATATCACATGATTTTCTTGATAGATTATATGGACCATGGGCAGCTTAGAGGGTGTGGGCACTCAATGTATCACATGACATATCACATGATTTTCTTGATAGATTATATGGACCATGGGCAGTTTAGAGGGTGTGGGCACTCAATATATCACATGACATATCACATGATTTTCTTGATAGATTATATGGACCATGGACAGTTTAGAGGGTGTGGGCACTCAGTGTATCACATGACATATCACATGATTTTCTTGATAGATTATATGGACCATGGGCAGTTTAGAGGGTGTGGGCACTCAATGTATCACATGACATATCACATGATTTTCTTGATAGATTATATGGACCATGGGCAGTTTAGAGGGTGGGGGCACTCAATGTATCACATGACATATCACATGATTTTCTTGATAGATTATATGGACCATGGGCAGTTTAGAGGGTGTGGGCACTCAATGTATCACATGACATATCACATGATTTTCTTGATAGATTATATGGACCATGGGCAGTTTAGAGGGTGTGGGCACTCAATGTATCACATGACATATCACATGATTTTCTTGATAGATTATATGGACCATGGGCAGTTTAGATGTTGTGGGCACTCAATGTATCACATGACATATCACATTATTTTCTTGATAGATTATATGGACCATGGGCAGTTTAGAGGGTGTGGGCACTCAATGTATCACATGACATATCACATGATTTTCTTGATAGATTATATGGACCATGGACAGTTTAGAGGGTGTGGGCACTCAATGTATCACATGACATATCACATGATTTTCTTGATAGATTATATGGACCATGGGCAGTTTAGAGGGTGTGGGCACTCAATGTATCCCATGACATATCACATGATTTTCTTGATAGATTATATGGACCATGGGCAGTTTAGAGGTTGTGGGCACTCAATGTATCACATGACATATCACATGATTTTCTTGATAGATTATATGGACCATGGGCAGTTTAGAGGGTGTGGGCACTCAATATATCACATGACATATCACATGATTTTCTTGATAGATTATATGGACCATGGACAGTTTAGAGGGTGTGGGCACTCAATGTATCACATAACATATCATATGATTTTCTTGATAGATTATATGGACCATGGGCAGTTTAGAGGGTGTGGGCACTCAATGTATCACATGACATATCACATGATTTTCTTGATAGATTATATGGACCATGGGCAGTTTAGAGGGTGTGGGAACTCAATGTATCACATGACATATCACATGATTTTTTTGATAGGTTATATGATAGTTCATATGATTAACAAACAGGAGCTCTGTTGCACATCTACAGATGCAAAATGATAGAGATAGCATCGTGTGTAGAATGCCATACAATTTTTTTTTCCTTTATGTACAGTGCTAGTTATAATAGAGGATACTATGAAATAAGAGATGGTGATATATACAGTGGGGCAAAAAAGTATTTAGTCAGTCAGCAATAGTGCAAGTTCCACCACTTAAAAAGATGAGAGGCGTCTGTAATTTACATCATAGGTAGACCTCAACTATGGGAGACAAACTGAGAAAAAAAAAATCCAGAAAATCACATTGTCTGTTTTTTTTAACATTTTATTTGCATATTATGGTGGAAAATAAGTATTTGGTCAGAAACAAAATTTCATCTCAATACTTTGTAATATATCCTTTGTTGGCAATGACAGAGGTCAAACGTTTTCTGTAAGTCTTCACAAGGTAGCCACACACTGTTGTTGGTATGTTGGCCCATTCCTCCATGCAGATCTCCTCTAGAGCAGTGATGTTTTTGGCTTTTCGCTTGGCAACACGGACTTTCAACTCCCTCCAAAGGTTTTCTATAGGGTTGAGATCTGGAGACTGGCTAGGCCACTCCAGGACCTTGAAATGCTTCTTACGAAGCCACTCCTTTGTTGCCCTGGCGGTGTGCTTTGGATCATTGTCATGTTGAAAGACCCAGCCACGTTTCATCTTCAATGCCCTTGCTGATGGAAGGAGGTTTGCACTCAAAATCTCACGATGCATGGCCCCATTCATTCTTTCATGTACCCGGATCAGTCGTCCTGGCCCCTTTGCAGAGAAACAGCCCCAAAGCATGATGTTTCCACCACCATGCTTTACAGTAGGTATGGTGTTTGATGGATGCAACTCAGTATTCTTTTTCCTCCAAACATGACAAGTTGTGTTTCTACCAAACAGTTCCAGTTTGGTTTCATCAGACCATAGGACATTCTCCCAAAACTCTTCTGGATCATCCAAATGCTCTCTAGCAAACTTCAGATGGGCCCGGACATGTACTGGCTTAATCAGTGGGACACGTCTGGCACTGCAGGATCTGAGTCCATGGTGGCGTAGTGTGTTACTTATCGTAGGCCTTGTTACATTGGTCCCAGCTCTCTGCAGTTCATTCACTAGGTCCCCCCGCGTGGTTCTGGGATTTTTGCTCACCATTCTTGTGATCATTCTGACCCCACGGGGTGGGATTTTGCGTGGAGCCCCAGATCGAGGGAGATTATCAGTGGTCTTGTATGTCTTCCATTTTCTAATTATTGCTCCCACTGTTGATTTCTTCACTCCAAGCTGGTTGGCTATTGCAGATTCAGTCTTCCCAGCCTGGTGCAGGGCTACAATTTTGTTCCTGGTGTCCTTTGACAGCTCTTTGGTCTTCACCATAGTGGAGTTTGGAGTCAGACTGTTTGAGGGTGTGCACAGGTGTCTTTTTATACTGATAACAAGTTTAAACAGGTGCCATTACTACAGGTAATGAGTGGAGGAAAGAGGAGACTCTTATAGAAGAAGTTACAGGTCTGTGAGAGCCAGAAATCTTGATTGTTTGTTTCTGACCAAATACTTATTTTCCACCATAATATGCAAATAAAATGATAAAAAAACAGACAATGTGATTTTCTGGATTTTTTTTCTCAGTTTGTCTCCCATAATTGAGGTCTACCTATGATGTAAATTACAGACGCCTCTCATCTTTTTAAGTGGTGGAACTTGCACTATTGCTGACTGACTAAATACTTTTTTGCCCCACTGTATAAAGAGAGGACACTATGTAATATGGGATGTTGCTATACAGAACAAAAGGGAATGCTAAATAATAAAGGATAGCACAATATATAATAATAAGGGATGCTCTATACTGTAATATGGGACAGATCACTCAGTGCGCATCGCTTACTGTTGTTTATCTGTTTAACCCCTTAAGGACCAAGCCACCTTGTACATTAATAACCAAGCTTAATTTTTCAAATCTGACGACTGTCACTTTATGAGGTTATAACTCTGGAACGCTTCAACGGATCCCAGTGATTCTGAGACTGTTTTCTTGTGACATATTGTACTTCATGATGGCCGTAAAATTTGTTCGCTGTGATTGCTTTTATTTGTGAAAATAACGGAAATTTGTAGAAAATTTAGAAAATTTTACAATTCTCTTCTTGATTATGTTGCGCACTGTGAACAAAGGAACATCAAGATCTCTGGAGATAGACTTACAACCTTGAGATTGTTGATATAATTCAACAATTTTGGTTCTCAAGTTCTTAGACAGTTTTCTTCTGTTCTCCATGCTTAGGCTGGAGTCACACTACCGTAGAATACGGACGAGTGCTATGCGAGAAAACTTTGCATAGCACTCGGTCCAGTGTTAATCTATGTGGCAGCGCACATCACCATTTTTTCTCGGGCGTATTTGACGTGCGTGTAAAATTGCAGCGTACTGTGATTGTATGCGCATATCGTCTGAGACTCGCCAATGCAAGCCTATGGGTGCGAGAAATACTCGGACACCACACGGACCATCCGTCTAACTTGCGACAAATATACACACACATTTCCTCATTTCAGCCCATTGAGCAATTAAATTCAATGGTGAAAATCAGTGAGAAATGTAAAGCCATATGCATGTCATACGGATGTCAGATAAATGTGTGGGAGAAAATCGCAAGATCGCATTGATGACCATACGGAGAACACTCGTGCGACTCTCATGCATTTAGTGTGACTCTGGCCTCAATGTGGCACACACAGATACACAATGCAAAGATTAAGTCAAATACTCTCCTTTTTATCTGGTTTCAGATGTGATTTTCATATTGCCCACGCCTATAACGTGTCACAGGTGAGTTTGTACTAGCATTACATGTTTGAAACAAAGTTGTTTACCCACAAATTTGGAAAGGTGCCAACAATTTTGTCCTGCCTATTATTGTTTTTTTTGTGAAATGATGTCCAGTTTGCCTTTTTTCTCAGTTTTTTGTTTGTGTTGTTCCAATACACACAAAGGAAATAAACACGTGTGATTGCAATAATTTTCTGAGAGAAATATTTCATTTTCTGGAACAATTTCAAGGGCGCCAACACTTTTGGTCATGACTATATTTACACACATTTGTTTCCTGAATAAGAAATCCTTCACACGTGCTACTGAATACAGACAAGCACCCACCATTAATATATAATTACAGTAGTTAAGCCGAGATTTTCAGCCCCAAAAAATGGGCTGAAAGTGCCCCTCTTGGCCTATACTCGAATCATCGAAGGCGGGGGGGGGGGTGGGGGGTTTCGGCGGTTAGAGGGGAAGTGACGACAGTCACATACTCACCTGCTCCTGGTGCTCCTGACGTGGTCCCTGCATGTCCCATGGTCTACGGCGCCGGCACCTTGTTCCTCTGTTCAGCGGTCACGTGGTACCGTTCATTAAAGTAGTGAATATGGACTCCATTTCCATAGGGGTGGAGCTGCATATTCATTACTGTAATGAGCGGTACCAGTGACTGCTGAACAGAGGAAGAAGCTGTGGGCACCTGAGACCATGTGTCCGGGAGAAGCTGCCAGGGACCGCGCCGGAGCAGGTGAGTATTTCATATTCACCTGTCCCTCATTTCAGCTTCGGCGCGACTCCGTCTTCTGTACCCTCTGCAGTGACTGTTCAGGTCAGAGGGTGCGATGACATATTCGTGTGCGCGCCGCCCTCTGCCTGAATAGTCAATGCGGAGAGACGGGACGCTGAGGAGCAGCGATGAGAGGTGAGTATGTCATTTTTTTTATTGCAGCAGCATTATATGTGGCACATTGATATATGGGGCCTCTATGGGGCCATAATGAACTGCATGGAGCATTACATGTGGCATATTTGTATATGGAGCATCTATGGGGCCATAATGAACTGCATGGAGAATTATTTGTGGCACATTTGTATATGGAGCATTATATGGGGCGCATTTTAATATGGAGCATCTTATGGGGCCCATCATGAACTATATGGAGCATTATATGGGGCTCCTGATTCAATATAGATATTCAAAAACACTTAACCTACTGATGTCTCAATTAAATTTACTTTTATTGGTATCTATTTTTATTTTTGAAATTTACCAGTAGCTGCTGCATTTCCCACCCTTGGCTTATACTCAAGTCATTAAGTTTTCCCAGTTTTTTGTGGCAAAATTAGGGGGGTTGGCTTATACTCGGGTCGGCTTATACTCGAGTATATACGGTAAATCATTTAACCACTGTGCTCTTTCTCCAATTCATTACCAGTCACTCTACTGCGTCCCCAATGCCCCCCACTGTGTTCCTCCTGCTGTCTCATTAAATTATAAATACATGTTCCCTTATTCACTGATTCAATATAATTACATGTCCTGTTCTCTCTCAATCACCCACCCTTTATTCATTATAATATACACTGCTCATAAAAATAAAGGGAACACTAAAATCCCACATCCTAGATATCATTGAATGAAATATTGCAGTTGTAAATCTTTATTCCTTACATAGTGTAATGTGTTGAGAACAATAAAACCTAAAAGTGATCGACGTAAATCACAACTAATATCCCACGGAAGTCTGGAGTTGGAATGATGCTCAAAATCAAAGTGGAAAATGAAGTTACAGGCTGATCCAACTTCAGAAGAAATGTCTCAAGACAAGGAAATGATGCTCAGTAGTGTGTGTGGCATCCACGTGCCTGTATGACCTCCCTACAATGCCTGGGCATGCTCCTGATGAGGCGGCAGATGATCTCCTGATGGATCTCCTCCCAGACCTGGACTAAAGCATCCGCCAACTCCTGGACAGTCTGTGATGCAAAGTGACGTTGGTGGATGGTGCGAGACATGATGTCCCAGATGTGTTCAATCGGATTCAGGTCTGGGGAACGGGCGGGCCAGTCCATAGCTTCAATGCCTTCATCTTGCAAGAACTGCTGAAACACTCCAGCCACATTAGGTCTGGTATTGTCCTGCATTAGGAGGAACCCAGGGCCAACCGCACCAGCATATGTTCTCACAAGGGGTCTGAGGATCTCATCTTGGTATCTAATGGCAGTCAGGCTACCTCTGGCTAGCACATGGAGGGCTGTGCAGCCCTCCATAAAAATGCCACCCCACACTATTACTGACCCACTGCCAAACCGGTCATGCTGAAGGATGTTGCAGGCAGCAGATCGCTCTCCACGGCGTCTCCAGACTCTGTCACATGTGCTCAGTGTAAACCTGCTTTCATCTATGAAGAGCACAGGGCACCAGTGGTGAATTTGCCAATCTTGTTGTTCTGTGGCAAATGCCAAGCATCCTGCGTGGTGTTGGGCTGTGAGCATAACCCCCATCTGTGGACATCGGGCACTCAGACCATCTTCATAGAGTCGGTTTCTAACCGTTTGTGCAGACACCTGCACATTTGTGGCCTGCTGGAGATCATTTTGCAGGGTTCCTCCTTGCACAAAGGTTGAGGTAGCGGTCCTGCTGCTGGGTTGTTGCCCTCCTACGGCCCCCTCCATGACTCCTGGTGTACTGGCCTGTCTCATGTTAGCACTTCCAGCCTCTGGACACTACGCTGACAGACACAGCAAACCTTCTTGCCACAGCTCTCATTAAAGTGCCATCCTGGATTAGCTGCACTACCTGAGCCACTTGTGTGGGTTGTAGAGTCTGTCTCATGCTACCACGAGTATGAAAGCACAACCAACATTCAAAAGTGACCAAAACATCAGCCAGAAAGCATTGGTACTGACATGTGGTCTGTGGTCCCCACCTGCAGAACCACTCCTTTATTGTGTATTGATGATTGCCAATAATTTCCATCTGTTGCTATTCCATTTGCACAACAGCTTGCGAAACTGATTGTCAAATAGTGTTGCTTCCTAAGTCGACAGTTTGATTTCACAGAAGTTTGATCTACTTGGAGTTATATTCTGTTGTTTAAGTGTTCCCTTTATTTTTGTGAGCAGTGTATTATCCTCTCTACCACCCCCTGGCTCAATTCATCTATCTTTTTTATCGTCTAAGGGGCACTTCCGTCTGTCTGTCTGTCTGTCACAGAAATCCCGAGTCACAGTCCAGCCGCGAATTCGCCCCTTCCTACTCTCTGTCAGTGCCCCCTCCAGTCAACGCTCACACAGGGTTAATGGCTGCGTTACACCGCGTTATGCTGCGGGGTAACACAGTCTGTTAACGCTGCTATTAACCCTGTGTGACCAACTTTTTACTATTGATGCGGCCTATGCAGCATCAATAGTAAAAAGATCTAGTGTTAAAAATAATAAAAAAAATTAAAAATCATTATATACTCACCGTCCGGCGCCTTTCCCGCTCCTCGCGATGCTTCGGGCCATGCGAGATGCTGACGTAGCGGTCTCGCAAGACTCCTAAGTCATCTGAGTAATTTCACAATGCATCGCTGGGAATGGAAGCTGGCGGCCGCATCGTGCGCATAGGGACAGCTTCGCTGGACGCCGGAGGGTGGGTATATAACTATTTTTTATTTTCATTCTTTTTTTTAACAGGGATATTGTGCCCACAGCTATATAGTGCTTGGGCTGTGTTATATACTGCGGGGCTGCTGTATACTACATGGGAAAGTTATATACTGTGTGGCCTGTGTTATATACTGCATGGGCAGTGTTGTATACTACGTTGGCAATTTTGTATACTACATGGGCAATTTTATATACTACGTGGGCTGTGTTATATACTGCGTGGATGCTATATATTACGTGGGCAGTGTTATATACTACGTGCGCAGTATTATATACTACGTGGGCAGTGTTATATACTACATGGGCAGTGTTATATACTACGTGCACAGTGTTATATACTACGTGGGCAGTGCTATATACTACTTGGCAGTGTTATATACTACGTGGGCAGTGTTATATACTACGTGGGCAGTGTTATATAATACGTGGCTAGGCAATATACTGCGTGGCAGTGTTATATACTACGTGGCTGGGCATTATACTATGTGGCAGTGTTATATACTACTTGGGCAGTGTTATTTACTATGTGGGCCGTGTTATATACTACGTGGGCAGTGTTATATACTACGTGGGCTGTGTTATATACTATGTGGGCAGTGTTATATACTACGTGGGCTGTATTATATCTTACATGGCTGGGCAATATACTGCTTGGCAGTGTTATACACTATGTGCGCAGTGTTATATACTACGTGGGCTGTGTTATATACTACGTGGGCTGTGTTATATACTACGTGGGCAGTGTTATATACTACGTGGGCAGTGTTATATACTATGTGGGCAGTGTTATATACTACGTGGGCAGTGTTATATACTACGTGGGCTGTGTTATATACTACGTGGGCTGTGTTATATACTACGTGGGCAGTGTTATATACTATGTGGGCAGTGTTATATACTATGTGGGCAGTGTTATATACTACGTGGGGAGTGTTATGTACTACATGGGCAGTGTTATATACTACGTGGGCAGTGTTATATACTACGTGGGCAGTGTTATATACTACGTGGGCAGTGTTATATACTACGTGGGGAGTGTTCTATACTACGTGGGCAGTGTTCTATACTACATGGGCAGTGTTCTATACTACGTGGGCAGTGTTATATACTACGTGGGCTGTGTTATACAGTATACTACGTGGCAGTGTTATGTACTACATGGGCAGTGTTATATACTACATGCGCAGTGTTATATACTACGTGGGCAGTGTTATATACTACGTGGGCAGTGTTATATACTACGTGGGCAGTGTTATATACTACGTGCGCGTAGTGTTATATACTGCGTGGGCTGTGTTATATACTACGTGGCTCCTATATACTACATGGCTATGCTATATACTATGTGGCTGTCTGTGTTACGTGGCCTCTGCTATATGCTATGTGGCTGCTATACATATACATAAATATTCAAGAATACCCGATGCGTTAGAATCGGGCCACCATCTAGTTATAATATAATATCCTGTCTGCCACCCTACAACCCCAATTCATTATAATATAATGTTCTCATTCCCATCCCCCACCGTCAATTCAAAAAGAATCAATATTTATCTTTCCATACGATTTCATGCAGCTTTACTTCATCTTGTGGTCAGAGTGTACATGCTGGCATGATGATATCATCGTGCTGATGATGGTTGAGTTACAGAGAAGGCAACAAGAACTCCTCTGTAGGTGCGCTGGTGCTGCCATTCTCTATTGCCAGCAGCGAAGCTTCAGAAACAGTGATAAGCGTCGCTGATGGTTGTCTTCAAAATATTATAATGATGACAATCTGGCCATGTACCTTGAGTCCTGAGCAGAAAACCAGATTGTCCTAATTATTATCCGTCCCTGAATACAGGCAATATGCCACGCAAATAAAAACTTTGCAAATTAGCTTCCCTTCATAAGGAAAATTAAGAAAATGATTTCATAGACAATTTTGAGACTCCTTCCAAAGAAACATGCCTATCTGTACCGAACGGAGTACTGGTTGACTGGATCACTGTACTGCTTAGGGGTAAACTCCATAACAGTTGTGTACAGATTAGTATTATATATTTCAGATAATTATATACTCAATAAGATTAGTAGCGCATGTTGCAGGTCTTGTCATTGTGTACAGTATGTTGTTTCTCACTTCCATAAGATTGGTGGTTGTACTGTTACTTCGCATATCATGCTGTGCCAGATAATGAAAGAAAGCATAATGTCGATATTGTCCTTAAGATGTATTTTCAATCTGGGCTTGTCAGAATAATATTTGCTTTCTTAATGGACATTATGGAATTTTTGGTCCTCAGCAGTATAAACCTTATAGTAGCAATTTATTTTTTGTCAGGTGAGAGAAATGAATATGGAATATAAAGCTGCAAGTATAATTGTATGGATTGTGGATACAATCATAGCGTAAGCACCTACACACACACACACACACACACACACACACACACACACACAATCTCGTGCCCACCTCTTACTCTTTTGCTTCTCACAACTGAGACCATTGATGGAAGCAAAAAAGAAAGTGGGGGAAACACACTCAATACAAATTAAACTGGATGTGGAGAGATCCTCTGATGAGCACAGTGTGAAAACAACTTTATTACATATGATTTAATCTTTTGAAATTCAGATTTGGTGGGTTCGATGATTGCTGCATGCCTTTCTGCTGTTTATACACAAGTGTATCAAAAAAATTCCCAATAAACTACCAGGCACTTCCACAATACATAACCACAAAAAAAAAAGACCTACAAAAAAGTAGTCAAAATGAAGCGAACCAAATTAAAATATTAACCATATTTATTGAAGACACATAAAATATAAAAAATGACAGACAAAACACATAATCCAAGATATTCAACAGGAGGGGCTCCAGACAGTAAACCAACCTTATATACTTGATAGTAAATATATAGCTCCGAAGATCATATAATATAATATTTCCTTGGCTATAATGTATGCATTTGCAATATTCTCAGAATTAGAGATTAATAAATAAGCAGGGATCTAGAGCCATAAGGAAGGGGGTAAAAACCGCAGACACCCCGCACAACACAGCACTACACTCTCAATAAGTAGATCCCTGCTTATTTATTAATCTCTAATTCTGAGAATATTGCAAATGCATACATTATAGCCAAGGAAATATTATATTATATGATCTTCGGAGCTATATATTTACTATCAAGTATATAAGGTTGGTTTACTGTCTGGAGCCCCTCCTGTTGAATATCTTGGTTTATGTTTTTTGTCTGTCATTTTTTATATTTTATGTGTCTTCAATAAATATGGTTAATATTTTAATTTGGTTCGCTTCATTTTGACTACTTTTTTGTAGGTCTTTTTTGTGTTTATACACAAGGTAGTGTAAACAGAGAAGCAATGCCTTTTAGAAATTGAGGTGGAAATATTATATCTGCTTGGGGAGTATCAAAAGTTTTTTCAAGATACATCCAAAAATTGTCCCTTTATTTAGAAAGCAAAAACTGGTGTGCTGTTTTGAACATGGAGAAGCAATGGTTACTCAACTGTTAGTGAAAAAAATCCCCCTTTTATGGTACCTGCAACAAGTTTTCTATTTTTAAAATGAGCAAATAATTACGTTTTTTTTTATCTAGCTATCCAAAAATTATTACTTAATTTAGGGAAAAACAAAAGGTAAGCCATTTTCAAAGTGAAGAAGCAATGGCTTATCAACAAGACATAAGAAAAAAATTACCTCTATTGTGACATACATGTCATGTTTATGCACCCTGAAGAGTTTGCTCAGACTATTATTATTATTATTATACATTTATATAGCACCATTTATTCCATGGCGCTTTACATGTGAAAAGGGGCAAATATAGTAACACCTAGACACCCACACACCCTCTCTGACTCTATCCTACCACTGACATCCATATCCTCGCTCCACAACACAGACAGTGCTGCTGCTTTCTACAATGCCACTCTCGCGTCAGCTATTGACACAGTTGCCCCTCTCGTTCATGGCAGAGTGGGACGTATCAATAGACAACCTTGGCATAATAACACCACTAAAAAGCTCCGGCAAGTGTCCAGGGTTGCAGAGCGGCGTTGGAAAAAAACACACTTGCAAGATGACCTCACTGCATTCAAACAGGCAACACTGGCTTTTAAATCTGCTGTCACCTCTGCTAAACAGACCTACTTTACAACCCTCATATCTTCCCTATCCTACAACCCCAAACAGTTATTCAAAACCTTTAACTCCCTCCTCCGCCCCCCACTGTCCCCTCTAACCTCCCCCCTCATCTCTGCTGAGGACTTTGCCACATACTTTAAAAATAAGATTGACCAAACAAGGCAAGGCTTCATTGTTCAACCACCACAACCCCTTTGTATACCAGACCAATGCCCAAACCCGATAATCTCCCAATTCAACATCACTGAAGGGGGGCTTAATTGTCTCCTCTTCAAATCGCACCTCACCACCTGTGCGCTCGACCCCATCCCATCGCACCTCCTCCCCAACTTCACCACCACACTTATCCCATCCCTAACCCACCTCTTCAACTTATTACTAACTTTTGGCACCTTCCCTTCTGCTTTCAAACATGCCACAATCACACCTATCCTAAAAAAGCCAACCATCGATCCAACTGCTATGTCCAGCTATCGCCCAATATCGCTGCTCCCATTTGCTTCCAAACTCCTGGAGCAGCACGTCCACTCTGAACTTTCCTCCCACCTCTCATCTAACTTGCTCTTTGACAATCTACAATCTGGTTTCTGCCCCCATCACTCAACTGAGACAGCCATGACCAAGATCACTAAAGACCTACTTACAGGCAAAGCTAACGGACAATACTCTGTACTCCTCCTTCTAGACCTGTCCTCTGCTTTCGACACAGTTGACCACTGCCTCCTACTACAGATCCTCTCCTCCTTTGGCATCAAAGACCTTGCCCTATCCTGGATCTCCTCGTACATTTCCAACCACACATTCGGCATCTCCCACTCCCACACTACCTCCTCAATCCCACCCTCTCTCTGTTGGAGTCCCACAAGGCTCTGTTCTCGGAACCCTACTCTTCTCAATCTATACACTTGGCCTGGGACAACTCATAAAGTCTCATGGTTTCAAGTACCACCTTTATGCTGATGACACTCAGATCTACCTTTCTGGCCCAGACGTCTCTGCTCTGCTGTCCAGAATCCCGGAGTGTCTATCACTCCTTCTCCTCTCGCTTCCTCAAACTCAAAGTGGACAAATCTGAGCGCATCATCTTTCCTCCATCCCATAGATCTTCCTTACCTGAACCATCTATCACAATTAACGACATTACGCTTTCCCTTGTACCGGAAGTCCGCTGCCTCGGAGTAACGTTTGACTCTGCCCTGGCCATCAAAGCGCACATCCAAGCTCTCTCCACCTCCTTTCGCTTCCAGCTCAAAAATATCTCCAGAATTGGTCCTTTCCTCAACCGTCAATCTACTAAAATGCTTGTGCATGCCCTCAACATCTCCCACCTTGATTTCTGCAACATCCCTTTCTGTGGCCTCCCTGGTAACATTCTTGCACCTATCCAGTCCATCCTTAACTCTGCTGCCTGACTAATTCATCTCTTTTCTCGCTACTCCTCCACTTCCCCCCTCTGCAAATCTCTTCACTGGCTCCCATTCCCTCAGCATATCCAGTTCAAATTACTAATACTGACCTACAAAGCCATCCATAACCTGTCTCCTCCATATATCTCTGAACTAGTCTCTCGATATCTTCCCTCACGTAATCTCTGGTCCTCCCAAGACCTCCTTCTCTCCTCCACACTTATTCGCTCCTCATCCAACCGCCTCCAAGACTTCTCCTGAATATCCCCATCCTCTGGAATTCTTTGCCCCAACTCATCCGACTATCAACCACATTTGGATCCTTCAGACAGAACCTGAAAACCCACCTCTTCAGGAAAGCCTACAGCCTGCACTGACCCCTCTGCCTCCTCATCATTACCGGAGATACTGCCTCACCAACTGCAACCCTCAACCTATTGTCTCGTTCCCCATAATCCTGTTGAAAGTAAGCCCTCAAGGGCAGGGTCCTCGCCCCTCTGTATCAGTCTGTCATTGTTAGTTTGTTTACCGTAAGTGATATTTGTAATTTGTATGTAACCTCTTCTCATGTACAGCACCATGGATTCAATGGTGCTATATAAATATATAACAATAATAATAATAAGTCTCAATGCTCTTACAGTAAAGAATCTGCGTCTGTTATTATGCTTAAATCTTCTTTCCTCCAGACGTAGAGGAAGCCCCCTTGTCCGTGTCTCAGGTCTATGATTAAAAAGATCATCGGAAAGGTCTTTGTACTGTCCCCTCATATATTTATACATTAAAATAAGATCACCCCTTAGCCTTCATTTTTCCAAACTAAATAGCCCCAAGTGTAATAACCTATATTGGTATTGCAGACCCCCCATCCTCTAATAACCTTGAATACTAAATGTCCCCAAACTGTAATTCGCCCAAAAGGACACTCTCATGGAGTAACAACAAAAATATCCATGCAGGTACAATTGCCCCTGGATAATGAGTGATATAGGCAGAAGGAATTATAAAAAATATATTTTATTAGAATAATATTAAAAAAGACCTAAACAATAAACAGGGCTAAAAAACCTCAATAGGGAAAAACAAATGCTACAGACACAGCGTAGTAGAATACAATAATGTACAAGGCCTGGCAGTAAAGGATGCTATTACTATATCTTTTTTACTGGATTACAAAGTGGCATATAACAGTTTTAATAATGTAAAGAACCGGCAGATAAAAGATCAACATACCTATATAAATATAACGAAATAAAGTATAATCCGCCAAGTTCTATAGCAAGCCTATATCCAATCATCATATGTAGATATATAGAAAATACGATTTTAAACAATAGAAAATCATGGCAAACACGTATGGAAAAATGCAAATACGGCAGTACACTAAATGTTAATGGCCATATACTATAGAAAGCAGGTATACCATCCGAAGGTGCTGATAGCCTATATGTAAATATAAATGTGCAACTATACCAAAAGGTAGCAATCCGGTATAACAAGTGCAAATGATGCAATAGAGGTACCGATAATGCTGATACAGCTACAGGGCATACCACCCATTTATCGTAATAGCAAGTGCTAGTGCCTATGAAATAACCCAATTGTAATTCAAAGTTCTCACCGCCAGAGAGGATTCTGTAGTGCCGTGCCTGGTGTCCTTCCCTCCCGCCCGACGGGAATAACCTTGGTGACTCTTCTCTGCACCCGCCCTAGTTCAGCTATGTCTTTCTTATACACCGGAGACCAGAACTGTACACAGCATTCTAAGTGTGGTCGAACTATTGACTTGCATAGAGGTAAAATTATGTTCTCCTCATGAGCATCTATGCCTCTTTTAATGCATCCCATTATTTTATTTGCCTTTGTAGCAGATGCCTGACACTGGCCACTAAATGTGAGTTTGTCATCCACCCATACACCCAGGTCTTTTTCATTGATGAATTTTCCCAGTGTTTTACAATTAAGCACGTAGTTATACATCTTATTACTTCTACCCAAGTGCGTAACCTTACATTTATCCCCATTAATCCCCATTTATCAGCTCAAGCTTTTAGTTTACATAAATCATCTTGTAATATAAAATTGTCCTCCTCTGTATTGATTACCCTGCAGAGTTTAGTGTCATCTGCAAATATTGAAATTCTACTCTCTATGCCCCTTACAAGGTCATTAATAAATATGTTAAAAAGAAGAGGGGCCAATACTGACCTCTGTGGTACCCCACTGCTAACCGCGATAAAGTCAGAGTGTGCTCCATTAATAACCACCCTTTGTTTCCCATCCCTGAGCCAGCTGTTAACCCACTTACACATATTTTCCCCTAACCACATTATTCTCATTTTATGCATCAACCTTTTGTGTGGCACCGTATCAAAAGCTTTTGAAAAGTGCATATACACTACGTCCACTGTGTTCCCTTGGTCCAGTCCGGAACTTACCTCTTCATAGAAATTGATCAGATTAGTCAGACAGGAATGGTCCCTAGTAGGGTTGAGCGAAACGGATCAGACAATTTCAAAAGTCGCCGACTTTTGGCAAAGTCGGGTTTCATGAAACCTGACCCGATCCTAGTGTGGGATCGGCCATGCGGTCGGCGATCTTCGCACCAAAGTCGGGGTTCGTATGACGTGTTCAGCGCCATTTTTATATATATATATATATATATATATTTGTCATTGAGACACACATATATATATACATATATAGAAACCAAAATTGGAACAGCACAATTGCTCACCAGTCGGGTGCCAAGCCTCCTAAGTAGAGTAGTCCAATCCTCTACCCAAAATTACACAAAAAGAAGCAAAAGGAGGCAGCACTCCAAGTCCTTGTCAGGGTGAAAACAGTGAGGTTTATTCAGTCCACATCTCTGTGCGACGTTTCGGCTCACACTGAGCCTTTTTCAAGCCTGTGCTTCTTTTTATATACATATATATATATATATATATATATATTTATACTTACTTTAGCGCGATAATGCAGAAAAGCCGGTAATTCAATTGCCGGCTTTTCATTTCTCCTTCCTAAACCTGACATGATATGAGACATGGTTTACATACCGTAAACCATGTCATATTCCCATTTTTTTTGCATATTACACACTACTAATGTTAGTAGTGTGTATGTGCAAAATTTGGGCGCTGTAGCTATTAAATTTAAGGGTTAAATGGCGGAAAAAATTGGCGTGGGCTCCCACGCAATTTTCTCCACCAGAGTGGTAAAACCAGTGACTGAGGGCAGATATTAATAGCCTAGAGAGGGTCCACGGTTATTGGCCCCCCCCCTGGCTAAAAACATCTGCCCCCAGCCACCCAAGAAAAGGCAGAAGATGAGCCTATTCTGGCACTTGGCCACTCTCTTCCCACTCCCGTGTAGCGGTGGGATATGGGGTAATGAAGGGTTAATGTCACCTTGCTATTGTAAGGTGACATTAAGCCAGATTAATAAAGGAGAGGCGTCAATTATGACACCTTGTTAAGGACTGGCGGAACGCACCAAGTATAGATGATATGAAACTAGGTGCGTTCGCAGTCCGAGGTCCACCGTGCAGGTAAAAACCCTGCTGCTAGTAAGACGGACTATATGGCGGTACTATAAGTATACACGCACGGGTTAACTTCACCCTGCGTGAAGGAAGCGATCCTGTTGAGTCACAGGACCGCGGTACCGCACATAGAGCGCGAGCAAGAAGTCAGCGAACACAACCCCAACACAGGATTGAAGTCCGATTAGACCACTTGCTGGCACAACACCGCAACTGGGTGTGTAAGGAAACTATTAAAATAGTATGTAAAGGGACGAGAGTGCATGCAGTGCCGCACTGACGGACGCCACTAACCACCCAGGCTTGGGTAAGGAAAGCGCAGAGGAAGTGCACGGCGCCATACAGGCGGTCACAGCAACTAGACGCTGTTATGTGTGTAACGTGCTGTTGGATAAGTCGAGCGCTGGATAGCAAACATACACCTTCCGTGAACAGTCATCCAATAGGGAGGGTATTTTAAAGAGCGACTTTCACTCACAACACACACACATATTATCAAGACAATACTAGCGCATGGCCGTGCGGTCATGCGCAGTTTATATAGTTGCAGCACAGGAAGCTGCTACCGAAGTTTTGCCCTTTCAGGACCTTCCTGGAGGACCAATGGAATGTGCTGCAGTACCTGAGCATGTGACCCTTGATCTCCAACGGGAGATCTTGCCCTGGGCATGCTCAGTGTGTGAAAATAAGGACTTAGTCCCAGAGAAGCCTGCTCGCCGCAGATCAGTGCAGGGTACAACAGGAGAGCCAGAAAAGGCAGTAGTAACCCTCTGCACAGAATCAGTCCCAGCAAGACGCTGGGAGCGACGCCTCCGCTGAGCAGACCCCACTGCGGCCGATGCAGAATGGGAGACCGCAGCAGACACGGATCGAGATTCCTCCTGTGCAGCAGAGGAAACTCGACTCCTAACATTACCCCCCCTCCTAGGGCCCCCCCTCCTTGAGCCTCACTACGCTCAAAAGCTGCAATAAGCAGCGGAGCCCGAATGTGCTCTACAGGCTCCCAGGTTCTATCCTCTGGGCCGTGACCCTTTCAGTCCATCAGATAAAATTTCTTGCCACGTACCACCTTGCACCCCACAATAGCATTCACTTCAAACTCATCCGTGGATGAACCCGATGTCCCAGCAGATGATTCAGAAAACCGGGACAAACGAACAGGCTTTAAGAGGGAAACATGAAAAGTATCGGTGATACCAAGGCGTGGAGGAATAGCCAAACAATAGACCACAGGGTTGACCTGTTCCAGAACCTTAAACGGGCCAATGTAGCGAGGAGCAAACTTAGTGGATTCAACTCGCAGCCTGATGTTACGGGCGGAGAGCCACACTAAGTCGCCAGGAGCAAAGACCGGAGCGGGGCGCCGGTGTGTATCAGCCGAAACCCTCATTCTCTCCTTGGAGGCCCGGATGGCATCCTGTGTGCGGTCCCAGATGTCACGTGCCTCCACCGCCCAGTCTGCCACCCTAGAATCGGTGGATGACACGGGCATGGGCACAGGGACACGCGGATGCTGGCCGTAATTAAGGAGAAAAGGAGTCTGACCAGTGGAATCGGCTATGGCGTTGTTCAAGGCAAATTCCGCCCAAGGTAGCAAAGATGCCCAGTCGTCCTGCCTAGCAGAGACGAAATGACGCAAATATGTCACCAGAGTCTGGTTGGTTCTCTCCACCAACCCATTCGTCTCGGGATGGTATGCAGAGGAGAGGTTTAACTCTATGCTGAGTAAACGGCAGAGCTCTCTCCAAAACCGAGACGCGAACTGGGGACCCCGATCGCTGACAATCTTATCAGGCATACCTTGCAATCGGAAAACGTGCTTAATGAACAACACCGCCAAGGCCCGTGCTGAAGGTAACCGAGGAAGCGGCACCAAATGCACCATCTTAGAGAAATGGTCGGTGACAACCCAAATAATGGAGCAGCCACGCGACTTGGGTAAGCCCACCACAAAGTCCATCCTGACCATCTCCCAGGGCCTGTCTGCCACCGGTAGAGGGTAAAGCAACCCAGCAGGCCGTTGCCGAGGAGACCGATTCTGGGCGCAGGAAACACACGCCTGAATATAGTCCCTGACATCTCGGGCCATATGCGGCCACCAGTATGTTCTCGCCAAAAGCTCAGATGTCCTCTTGGTCCCAAAATGCCCACCCACTCTGGAGGAGTGAGCCCAAGAGAGAACCTCTGGTCGCAAGTTAGCAGGCACGAAAGTCTTGCCCGGGGGCACAGACTCTAGCGAAACCTGAGCTACAGTTCTCAGGCTCTCAGAAGGGACAATAAGCCGAGGCTCCTCCTCCCCCTCCTCAGATGACACTACGGAGCGGGAGAGAGCGTCGGCACGAACGTTCTTCTCCCCGGAGAGAAAATGGAGAGTAAAATGGAACCGGGAGAAGAACAGGGACCATCTAGCCTGGCGAGAATTCAGCCGCTGGGCCGTTTGTAGATATACCAAGTTCTTGTGGTCAGTGAAGACTTGGAAGGGAAAGCGAGCTCCCTCCAAGAGATGTCTCCACTCTGAAAAAGCCAACTTCATGGCTAGCAACTCCCTGTCCCCGATGGAATAATTCCTATCCGCTGGTGTGAAGGTCTTGGAGAAGAAGAAGCAAGGATGCTTCCGACCTTGAGCATCCTTTTGGAAAAGGACTGCTCCAGCACCAACAGATGAGGCATCCACCTCCAAGATAAATGGTTTATCAACATCGGGGCGATGTAGGATGGGAGCGCTAGCGAAATGAGACTTGATCGAGAGAAAGGCTTTGGAGACCTCCTCTGACCACAACTTGGGATTTGCTCCCTTTTTGGTGAGGGCAACCAAGGGAGCTACCAAAGTTGAGAAGTGTGGAATGAACTGGCGATAGTAATTAATGAACCCCATAAAGCGCTGCACCGCTTTAAGAGAATGGGGTTCCTGCCAGTCCATTACAGCCTGTAGCTTGGCAGGATCCATAGCCAAACCCTGGGCAGAGATGATATAACCAAGGAATGGCAAGGACTCCTGCTCAAACACACACTTCTCCAACTTGGCGTAGAGGGAGTTTGCCCGTAAGAGGTCGAAGACTTTGCGAACATCTCTCCAATGGGAGTCAATATCTGGAGAGAAGATGAGAATATCATCCAGATAGACTACGACCGAGGTGGTGAGCATATCTCGGAAGATGTCATTCACAAAGTCTTGGAAAATGGCTGGGGCATTACAGAGCCCGAAGGGCATCACCAGATATTCATAGTGCCCATCCCTGGTGTTAAAAGCCGTCTTCCATTCATCCCCCTCACGGATGCGAATCAGGTTGTAAGCACCCCGCAGATCTAACTTTGTAAATACCCTCGCTCCCCGTAGCCTATCAAACAGCTCAGATATCAGGGGTAATGGGTATTTGTTCTTAACGGTGATGGCGTTAAGACCCCTGTAGTCTATGCATGGACGTAAGTCTCCAGTCTTCTTCTGTACGAAGAAGAACCCAGCCCCTGCCGGTGACACTGACTTCCTAATGAATCCTCTTGCCAGATTTTCTTGGATATACTGAGACATTGCCTCCGTCTCCGGGAGAGATAACGGATAGACTCGACCCCGGGGAGGCTCAGCATCAGGCAAGAGGTCAATAGGACAGTCATAGGGGCGGTGAGGCGGAAGGGTCTCCGCAGCTCTTTTGGAGAACACGTCTGCATAGGGCCAATAGTGCTTGGGGAGAGAGGAAAGATCTGCGGGTACCTGTGTAGTAGCAACCTGAACGCACACCCTCTGACATCTACCCTCGCAGGATTTACTCCATCCCAAAATTCTCCCAGAGGACCACTCAATATGAGGAGAATGGTAGCGAAGCCATGGTATCCCCAACAGGACCTCATCAATTCCCTCAGGAATGACTAAGAGGGAGATTATCTCCTGATGTGATGGAGACACAGAAAGCGTGAAAGGAATGGTTTGGTGGGTAATCTGTGAGGGCAGTGTTGACCCATTTACCACTCGAACGGTTACTGGCTTGGCGAGCATCACCAAGGGTATTGCGTGACGCTGGGCAAAAGCGGAAGACATAAAGTTACCCTCTGCCCCAGAATCCACGCATAGCTCGACCATAAGAGTGGATGGGCCTATGGTAATTGTCCCCTTGAAGGACAACTTTGAGGCAAACGTCGCCGTGTCTAGTGTACCTCCTCCAACTGCCACTAGACGCTGACGTTTCCCCGACCGCTGAGGACCCTTGGAGGCAAAATGTCCTGACTGCTGGCAAACATGACGGACCTTATGTGCACGGGCGGACAGAGATTTGGATCCCGCTCATGTCACCTCTAAGGCCTCATGTGATTTGGATGCCTGGATTGGAGATTCCAAAGGTTTGGCGAAGGTGGGAGCCAGCCGAAACCTCTGCCTACACTGGGCTCGCTCTAACCTCCGCTCGTTAAAACAGAGGTCAATACGAGTAGAGACAGTTATTAATTCCTCCAGTGTGGCAAGAATCTCCCTAGTGGCCAGAGCGTCCTTAACGTGATCAGCCAGGCCCCTCCAAAATATGGGGATAAGGGCCTTATCCGACCACTCCAGCTCGGAAGCTAAAGTACGGAAGCGGACGGAAAAATGGCTGACCAAGGACTCACCCTGAGCTAAAGCCAGTAGTTGGAGCGCTGTGTCATGGGTGACTTGAGGTCCTAAAAAGACCTTTTTCAGAGTGCTCAGGAACAATGGAGCACTCTGCACCACATGATCACCACACTCCCACAGCGGCGTAGCCCACTCCAATGCCCTGTCCGACAAGAGAGAGACAATAAATCCCACCTTAGCCCGCTCTGTAGGAAAACGTGCAGCCAGGAGCTCGAGATGGATAGAGCACTGACTCACGAATCCCCTACAAGTTTTGCAATCTCCAGAAATTTTTTCTGGCAACGGTAGGCGCGATAATGTCGGAACTGGGGTGGCAGTGGACAAGGTTGCTGCAGCCACGCTAGCAGCCTGTACAGCAACTGCGGTAACATCCACAGCTGAGGTTGAGCTCTTGAGAGCCGTCAACCTACCCTCCAGCTGCTGGATATACCGCAAAGATTGCTGAATGTCCGCCATTTACTAGCCAGACCTTGGCGCTAGTATTATGTTAAGGACTGGCGGAACGCACCAAGTATAGATGATATGAAACTAGGTGCGTTCGCAGTCCGAGGTCCACCGTGCAGGTAAAAACCCTGCTGCTAGTAAGACGGACTATATGGCGGTACTATAAGTATACACGCACGGGTTAACTTCACCCTGCGTGAAGGAAGCGATCCTGTTGAGTCACAGGACCGCGGTACTGCACATAGAGCGCGAGCAAGAAGTCAGCGAACACAACCCCAACACAGGATTGAAGTCCGATTAGACCACTTGCTGGCACAACACTGCAACTGGGTGTGTAAGGAAACTATTAAAATAGTATGTAAAGGCACGAGAGTGCATGCAGTGCCGCACTGACGGATGCCACTAACCACCCAGGCTTGGGTAAGGAAAGCGCAGAGGAAGCGCACGGCGCCATACAGGCGGTCACAGCAACTAGACGCTGTTATGTGTGTAACGTGCTGTTGGATAAGTCGGGCGCTAGATAGCAAACATACACCTTCCGCGAACAGTCATCCAATAGGGAGGGTATTTTAAAGAGCGACTTTCACTCACAACACACACACATATTATCAAGACAATACTAGCGCATGGCCGTGCAGCACAGGAAGCTGCTACCGAAGTTTTGCCCTTTCAGGACCTTCCTGGAGGACCAATGGAATGTGCTGCAGTACCTGAGCATGTGACCCTTGATCTCCAACGGGAGATCTTGCCCTGGGCATGCTCAGTGTGTGAAAATAAGGACTTAGTCCCAGAGAAGCCTGCTCGCCGCAGATCAGTGCAGGGTACAACAGGAGAGCCAGAAAAGGCAGTAGTAACCCTCTGCACAGAATCAGTCCCAGCACGACGCTAGGAGTGACGACTCCGCTGAGCAGACCCCACTGCGGCCGATGCAGAATGGGAGACCGCAGCAGACACGGATCGAGATTCCTCCTGTGCAGCAGAGGAAACTCGACTCCTAACACACCTATCCATTATTAATCCAATAGTATGAAATGGTTAAAAAAACACACACACAATATTGCAAAGTATTTTAATGAAATAAACACACAGGTTGTTGTAATATTTTATTCCACTCTCAAACCACCTGAAGACCCTCGACCTGTAACAAATTAAAAATAATAAACCAACAATATCTCATACCATCCATCGATATGTCCCACGATGTAAATCCATCTGAAGGGGTTAAAATATGTTTTTTTAACCATTACTATTGGATTAATAATGGATAGGTGTCATAATTGACGCCTCTCCATTATTAATCTGGCTTAATGTCACCTTACAATAGCAAGGTGGCATTAACCCTTCATTACCCCATATCCCACCGCTACACGGGAATGGGAAGAGAGTGGCCAAGTGCCAGAATAGGCGCATCTTCCAGATGTGCCTTTTCTAGGGTGGCTGGGGGCAGATGTTTTTAGCCACGGGGGGCCAATAACCGTGGACCCTCTCCAGGCTATTAATATCTGCCCTCAGTCACTGGCTTTACTACTCTGGCGGAGAAAATTGCGCGGGAGCCCACGCCAATTTTTTCCGCCATTTACCGTTTATTCTCGAGTATAAGCCGACCCGAGTATAAGCCGACCCCCCTAATTTTGCCACAAAAAACTGGGAAAACTTATTGACTCGAGTATAAGCCTAGGGTGGAAAATGCAGCAGCTACTCGTAAATTTAAAAAATAAAAATAGATGCTCCATACCGTTCATTATTGCCCCATAGATGCTCCATATACAACTGTGCTATATAGAATGCTCTGCACCGTTCATTATGGCCCCATAGATGCTCCATATAAAGCTGTGCCACATATAATGCTCTGCACCGTTCATTATGGCCTCATAGATGCTCCTTATAAAGCTGTGCCATATATATATATTGCTCTGCACCATTGATTATGGCCCCATAGATGCTCCTTATAAAGCTGTGCCCCATATACGGTATATTGCTCTGCACCGTTCATTATTTCCCCATAGATGCTCCTTATAAAGCTGTGCCATATATAATGCTCTGCACCGTTCTTTATGGTCCCATAGATGTGCCATATAAAGCTGTGCCATATATAATGCTCTGCGCCGTACTTTTTGGCCCCATAGATGCTCCTTATATAATGCTGTGCCATATACATAGTGCTCTGCACCGTTCTTTATGGCCCCATAGATGTGCCATATAAAGCTGTGCCATATATAATGCTCTGCACCGTACTTTTTGGCCCCATAGATGCTCCTTATATAATGCTGTGCCATATATAATGCTCTGCACCGTTCTTTATGGCCCCATAGATGCTCCTTATATAATGCTGTGCCATATAGAATGCTGCTGGTGCTGCCATAAAAAAAAAAAATCACATACTCACCTCTCTTGCTCAGGACGCCAGCGCTTTCAATATTTACCTGCTCCTCGTGCGGCTCCGTCTCCAGCACTGACGCTCAGCAGAGGGCGTGCACTGACCACGTCACAGCGCCCTCTAACCTGAGCGTCACTGCTAGAGGACGCTGCAGATGGAGCCGCACCGGAGCGAGGAGCAGGTAAATATCGCGCAGCGCTGCGCTTCCCTTACCTGCTCCTGGCGCGATCCCTGCAGTCCCTGGCTTCCCCGGCGCTGCAGCTTCTTCCTGTAATTGAGCGGTCACAGTTACCGATCATTTACAGCAATGAATATGCGGCTCCTCCCCTATGGGAGGTGGAGCCGCCTATTAATTTCTGTAAGGAGCGGTGCCATGTGACCACTCAGTACAGGAAGAATCTGCAGCGCCGGGGAAGCCAGGGACTGCAGGGACCGCGCCGCAACAGGTAAGTATATCTACACAGCCCCCGCTCCCCCTCCCCTGCCGACCCCCGGGTATATGACTCGAGTATAAGCCGAGAGGGGGACTTTCAGCCCCAAAAAGTGGGCTGAAAATCTCGGCTTATACTCGAGTATATACGGTAACCATTTAATTTAATAGCTAGACAGCCCAAATTTTGCACATACACACTACTAACATTTGTAGTGTGGAATCTGCAAAAAAAATGGGGATATGAGATGGTTTACTGTATGTAAACCATGTCTCACATCATGTCGGGTTTAGGAAGGAGATAGCAAACGCCGGCAATTTAATTACCGGCTTTTGCTATCTCGCGCTGGATGAAATATTAATATATATATATATATATATGTGTCTCACTGACATATACAGTATATATATAGACAGTACATATGTTTTTATGATTTTTTGAGCACATGGATCCATACGGATTACATATTTCCCATTGACTTGCATTGGGTTTTGTGTTTCGGTCGATCCCCGACCCCGACTTTTCGCGATAATATGCCGATTTCACTCGACTCGACTTTTGAGAAAGTCGGGTTTCGTGAAACCTGACTCGACCTTAAAAAGTAAAAGTCGCTCAACCCTAGTCCCTAGTAAACCCATGCTGATATTGGGTCATGAGTAGTGTTGAGCCACCTCCATAGTGTTTGGGTTTGGTTCGGTTCGTCGAACAGGGAGATGTTCGCCGAACTGTTCATCGAACGTTCGACGAACACCGTCGAACCCCATTGAAACCAATGGCAGGCAAACACAAACACATACAAACACATGGAAAACACATAGAAAACACCTAAAAAGGTGTCCAAAAGCTGACAAACTGCTCAGAAGACACAACAAACACATGGAAAAGTCACAACTACATATAGTCATGCGAAAAGAAAAGAGGTGGAGGAGTAAAAGGAGGAGGAGACACAGATATAGGCATGTCATGCCCTTCTAAAATCAAGAAAGGCTGGAGTAAAAATCTAAACTCACTCTACCAACACCTAGACGTCTTGACAAAAAAAAAAAAAGAAATATCTTTAGGTAGAATGGCGGCGGGTCCATTCAGAACACTTTCCTTGGAAGACGTAGTGGTACCCCCGTTGGGAGATGTGCCAAAAAATGAACCCAATACATTCAGACTAATCCACCATTTGTCATATCCAAGGGGCAGGTCAGTAAACGACAACATCGACGCGGAACCAAGTACAGTACTATGCCTCGTCAAAGGAGGTACAGTACAATCAGGCGGGTCAAAAAGTTGGTAAGGGGCACCCTAATGGCTAAAACAGACATTGAGGGGACGTTCTGGTTACTACCTGTGCCTCCGAATAGTGTCCTCCCATTGGGCTGCTTCTGTGAAGGAGCATACTGCATAGATCGCTGTTTGCCCATGGGGTGCTCCATATCCTGCTCATTATTTGAGGCGTTTAGTTGCTTCCTCGAATGTGTCATCATGGACGTTTGTAAGGTGGCACATATTATCCATTACCTCGACGACTTCTTATGCCTGGGCCCAAAAGATTTGCCACAGTGTGAAAACACACGGTAGTCCACCTGTGAGAAGGAGAGAGCTGGAGAGAGAGTGGACAACCCAGAGCCGAGGGGTTAGATTGAGAAAGAAAGAAGGCGGTGTAGCTTGCTTCATGGGTGGGGTACTCTGCTGAGTAGCAGAAATTGCTACAAGGCCCAAAAGGATTTCCTGGGCCAGATGCCATTAAAAAATAGTACTTAGGTAAACAGGCGGTGTAGCTTGCTTCATGGGTGGGGTACGCTGCTGAGTAGCACTAAATTCTACTAGGCCCAAAAGGATTTCCTGGGCTAGATGCCGTTGCAAAATAGTAGTTAGGTAAACAGGCGGTCTAGCTTGCTTCATGGGTGGGGTACACTGCTGAGTATCACTAAATTCTACTAGGCCCAAAAGGATTTCCTGGGCTAGATGCCGTTACAAAATAGTAGTTAGGTAAACAGGCGGTGTAGCTTGCTTCATGGGTGGGGTACACTGCTGAGTAACACTAAATTCTACTAGGCCCAAACGGATTTCCTGGGCTAGATGCTGTTATAAAATAGTAGTTAGGTAAACAGGCGGTCTAGCTTGCTTCATGGGTGGGGTACTCTGCTGAGTAGCACAAAAAGCTATTAGGTACAAAACGATTTCCTGGGCTAGATGCCGTTAAAAAATAGTACTTAGGTAAACAGGCGGTGTAGCTTGCTTCATGGGTGAAGTACGCTGCTGAGTAGCACCAAATTCAATTAGGCCCAAAAGGATTTCATGGGCTACATGCCGTTAAAAATAGTACTTAGGTAAACAGGCGATGGGTGGCTGGGCTACTCTGCTGACTAGCATACACTGAAGCTTTGGAGCAGACTTCTGAATCCCAGGCCATAGTATGAGGAAACAACTCTGCAGACGACCCCACCCACCTGGAATTAACGATGGCAACGTCATGTAAAACTCAGCAAGGGGATTAAATAAAAGAGTCTCCATTTTTTCCAAAAATTCGGCCACAGACACCACTTAAGTGGCATCAATTTCGCCAGAGTTTTTTTTAAATGGTTGGTGAGGTGATTGTCAAAAATCATGAAGCTTTTAGTCTCCCCAAGATGACACAGGGGTAGAAAAGTCCTTGCGGATCCAGGATTTGTTCATCTTGATGAACGTTAGTCTGTCTACATTGTCACTGGACAGCCGCGTGCGCTTATCTGTCAACACACCACCAGCAACACTGAACACACGTTCAGAGAGAACGCTGGCTGCGGGGCACGACAAGATCTCCAAGGCATGAGTGGCGAGCTCAGGCCATTTTTCAAGATTGGAAGCCCAAAATGAGCAAGAGTCCAGTTCCACAGTCATGGCATCGATTTTAACTTGGAGATACTCTTGTACCATCCTCTCTAGGCGTTGGCTGTGCGTCAGACTTCTTGTCTCCTGTGGCCTTGCAAAGGATGGTCTAAAAAAATCTTGAAATGATTGGAAAAAATTGCTGTTACCACCAGATACGATGTTACTGTTACGTTTGAGTGATGACTCGATAGTCCCACGGTTGGCAAGTTAGAACTCAGAAGTTGACTACGTGCACCACTGGTGTTTTGTGGAAAAGCAGATGTTAGATTCCATAACAGTCTCTGCTGATACTCCTGCATGCGTGAATCCCTTTTTATGGCAGGAATTATTTTGCCAAATTTGCTTTTGTACCGGGGATCTAAGAGTGTGGCAACCCAGTAGTCGGCATTACTTCGGATTCTGACAATCCGAGGGGTCATGTTGCAGGTAGTGCAGCATCCAGAAGGACCAAGTCTTTGTTGTCTTGGTGGTGGCGAGGTGAGAATCATGCTTCCTTCGTCTGCCCTCTCCCCCCAACCTCGCACAAAAGAAATTTGATCAAGGTCTCTCTCATCTGATGAGTCTTCCATGCCCAGCGCCAGTTCGTCCTCCACTTCTTCCTTGCCTCCTGCACCTTCCTCAACAGTTTGGCTGCTACCATGCGCCCTCGGTAACCCCTCTCCCCCAGCCTCCAATGCCAGCCGCCTTGGTGCTGCCAACCTTCTTGACCTTGGATATTTGATCCCTTCAGCATACGACTCTTCCTGTTCCTCCTCCTCCTCCTCTTCCTCTTGTTCCACCACCTGACTCCGAACACTGTGTAAGGTGTGCTCCAGCATGTAAATCACCGGAATGGTCATGCTGATAATGGCATCGTCAGCACTAAACATCTTCGTTGCTATTTCAAAACTGTGCAGAAGGGTGCATAGTTCCCTGATTTGAGGCCCCTCCTGCAGCGTGATTTGCCCCACTGCTTGATCTCTTTGGCCCAGGCTATACGTCATAACGTATTGCACCAGGGCTTGACGGTGCTGCCACAGTCGCTGCAACATGTGCAGAGTTGAATTCCACCGTGTGGGCACATCGCATTTCAGCCGGTGAACTGGCAGGCCCAACGACTTCTGTAGAGATGCAAATCATCGAGCTGCGGGATGCAAACGGCGGAAGTGAGCACACAGCGACCGTGCCATCTGCAGAAGCCTATCTAGTCTGGGATAGTGGGATAAAAATTGCTGGACAACCAGGTTCAAAACGTGAGCCATACAAGGCACGTGTGTGACATTGCCCCGGCGAAGGGCCGCACCCAGGTTTTCAGCATTGTCGCACACAGCCTTCCCTGGCTGCAGGTTGAGTGGAGACAACCATTGATGGAACTCGGTCTCCAGAGCTGACGACAACTCCTCTGCTGTGTGACTCACATTTCCCAGACATTTCAATTTAAACACTGCCTGATGCCGTTGAGCCCTGGTGACAGCATAGTGATGTGTGCAGAATTCCTTCTGTGCAGTTACGACGCGGGTGGCATTACCAGACAGGTTTTGGGTGCAGGTGGAGGACCGAGAGGAGGTTGAGGAAGCAGAAGCAGTGGAGGAACTTCTAGATAGAGAGGATCAACGAGCAACTCGTGGGGACGGCAAGACTTGGACAGCAGCTCCTTCTCCTGATGTCGCCGTAGTTACCCAGTGCCCAGTCACCGACATGTAACGCCCCCGTCCATGTCTACTCGTCCAAGTGTCTGTGGTGAAATGCACCCTGTCACACACAGAGTTTCTCAAGGAAGCGGTGATGTTGTGTGCGACATGCTGGTGTAGCGCAGGCACAGCTTTCTTTGAGAAGTAGTGGCGACTGGGCATCTGGTACTGGGGCACTGCGACGGACATAAGGTCTCAAAAATCCTCTGTGTCCACCAGGCGGAAAGGCAGCATTTCTGTAGCCAACAGCTTGCAGATGGAGAAATTCAACCTTTTAGCTTTGTCATTGCTAGGAGGAAATGGTCTTTTACTTGTCCACATCTGAGGGACTGAGGGCTGGCTGCCGTGTTTAGATGGAGTTGAGTAGGGTGTCCCCAGCAAACTGCTGGTCTGTGAGGAAGGGGCAGGCGGAGATGTTATGTTGCCTTGATCAAAATGTGGTGTTGATGTCAGAGAGCGCTCAACACCAGCAGGTGTTTCCACTAGCAAATGTCCTGACGACCTGCCAATCACAACGGCTGTTGCTGGTAAAGGGGTGGAAGGTCTGCATCTAAACCCGTGTGCGACTGCTGTCCCCACAGTCACAGAGGATGAAGAGGACGCGGATGCACTTGATGGGGCAGACGGTGGTTGAGCTGGCCCACTAGGCCGCATTGTAGTACAGTGAGCTTCCCACTGCAACTTATGCCTGATAGCCATGTGACGGTTCATGCATGAAGTATTCAAGCTAGTGATTTTTTGGCCTCTACTGAGATTTTGTTGACAAATCTTACAGACAACATGAGTTTGGTCATCCTTTGCAATGTCAAAAAATGCCCAGGCTACGCAAGGCTTAGAGCCCGTGCGACCTGAAGAGCCACCACAACTTCTGGTCTGAGGCACAGTTGGGGTTGAGGATGCAGTTGTTGACGTGCTTCCAGTACTCCGTCTCTGTCCAGGAAGGTGCACCGTTACCTCGTCGTCAGACTCATCACTAGCATCCTCCTCCATCTCCTCTGCTGACCTCATGGACTGGTGGACTGGGGGTTGACAGTAAGTGGGGTCTACAACCTCGTCATCATCATCCTGTGTGTTCTCACACCGGTCGTCCTCAGAGCCAACCTCTTCCTGCTCCGACCGAAAAGTCAAGTTTTCGTTCCAATCAGGTATCTCAGTCTCATCATCATCTTCCTCATTGTCTCCACCAACAGGAGTTACAGTTTGGGAACGAGGGTCTACATTATGCTCAGAACCTTCTTCATCTTGGCCTGGATCCAACTCACAACGATTCTGGGCATCAATGCAGATCATTTCCTCATCTGGATTCACAGAAGCTCTGTAGCAGACCTCTGATTCCCAGGCTATAGTATGCGTAAAAAGCTCTACAGACTCAACCATGTGTGTTACCCCATGATAAGACGGGCGGCTGGAGACTTGGGAACTTTGAGGAAGCAAGTGCGATTTAGGTGACAACTCTGAGGACTGGAGTAGTTGTGATGTTGAAGTTGACATGGAGGAGAGCCCACTTGAACGAGCACTTGATATCCGTTCAAGCACCTGCTGTTTTTGTGCCCCAGCTGGAATTTTTGGCGATGCTTATAGCGATGGTCATAAGAAAGGGATCATATCAGATTGTCCACGAAAAGAAGTTGACATCTTACTTTGGCTGGAAGATGGTCTTTCTTCTGCAGTTATTACTGTTGCTTTACCACCAACCCCATGGACACAACCTTTTTTTCTCTTTCCAACATGACTATTCCACTTTCCACCATCAGCATTCCTTTTGCCACTCATTTTAGTGCTTAACTAATTGGCAACTCTGTATCTGTAATTGTTGGCACAACAACCGATGGATGAAAACCGAGCAGAACTGAGTGGCCAAACTGTGATACTAAGCCCAAAACTAATAACTGGATTAGATGCAGTGAAAATTGAGATACACAGGCGGTATAGTTTGTTTCACAGGCGGGCTACTCTGCTGACGTGCAGACACTGCTCCTAGGCCCTAAACTAATAACTGGATTAGATGCAGTGAAAATAGAGATACACAGGCGGTATAGTTTGTTTCACAGGCGGGCTACTCTGCTGACGTGCAGACACTGCTCCTAGGCCCTAAACTATTAACTGGATTAGATCTAGTGAAAATAGAGATACACAGGCGGTATAGTTTGTTTCACAGGCGGGCTACTCTGCTGACGTGCAGACACTGCTTCTAGGCCCAAAACTAATAACTGGATTAGATGCAGTGAAAATAGAGATACACAGGCGGTATAGTTTGTTTCACAGGCGGTCTACTCTGCTGACGTGCAGACACTGCTCCTAGTCCCAAAACTAATAATTGGATTAGATGCAGTGAAAATAGAGATACACAGGCAAAATAGTTTGCTTCACAGGTGGGCTACTCTGCTGACGTGCAGACACTGCTCCTAGGCCCTAAACTAATAGCTGGATTAGATGCAGTGAAAATTGAGATACACAGGCGGTATAGTTTGTTTCACAGGCGGGCTACTCTGCTGACGTGCAGACACTGCTCCTAGGCCCAAAACTAATAACTGGATTAGATGCAGTGAAAATAGAGATACACAGGCGGTATAGTTTGTTTCACAGGCGGGCTACTCTGCTGACGTGCAGACACTGCTCCTAGGCCCTAAACTATTAACTGGATTAGATGCAGTGAAAATAGAGATACACAGGCGGTATAGTTTGTTTCACAGGCGGGCTACTCTGCTGACGTGCAGACACTGCTCCTAGGTCCAAAACTAATAACTGGATTAGATGCAGTGAAAATAGAGATACACAGGCGGTATAGTTTGTTTCACAGGCGGGCTACTCTGCTGACGTGCAGACACTGCTCCTAGGCCCTAAACTAATAACTGGATTAGATGCAGTGAAAATAGAGATACACAGGCGGTATAGTTTGTTTCACAGGTGGGCTACTCTGCTGACGTGCAGACACTGCTCCTAGGCCCTAAACTATTAACTGGATTAGATCTAGTGAAAATTGAGATACACAGGCGGTATAGTTTGTTTCACAGGCGGGCTACTCTGCTGACGTGCAGACACTGCTCCTAGTCCCTAAACTATTAACTGGATTAGATGCAGTGAAAATAGAGATACACAGGCGGTATAGTTTGTTTCACAGGCGGGCTACTCTGCTGACGTGCAGACACTGCTTCTAGGCCCAAAACTAATAACTGGATTAGATGCAGTGAAAATAGAGATACACAGGCGGTATAGTTTGTTTCACAGGCGGTCTACTCTGCTGACGTGCAGACACTGCTCCTAGTCCCAAAACTAATAATTGGATTAGATGCAGTGAAAATAGAGATACACAGGCAAAATAGTTTGCTTCACAGGTGGGCTACTCTGCTGACGTGCAGACACTGCTCCTAGGCCCTAAACTAATAGCTGGATTAGATGCAGTGAAAATAGAGATACACAGGCGGTATAGTTTGTTTCACAGGCGGGCTACTCTGCTGACGTGCAGACACTGCTCCTAGGCCCAAAACTAATAACTGGATTAGATGCAGTGAAAATAGAGATACACAGGCGGTATAGTTTGTGTCACAGGCGGGCTACTCTGCTGACGTGCAGACACTGCTCCTAGGCCCAAAACTAATAACTGGATTAGATGCAGTGAAAATAGAGATACACAGGCGGTATAGTTTGTTTCACAGGCGGGCTACTCTGCTGACGTGCAGACACTGCTCCTAGGCCCTAAACTATTAATTGGATTAGATGCAGTGAAAATAGAGATACACAGGCGGTATAGTTTGTTTCACAGGCGGGCTACTCTGCTGACGTGCAGACACTGCTCCTAGGTCCAAAACTAATAACTGGATTAGATGCAGTGAAAATAGAGATACACAGGCGGTATAGTTTGTTTCACAGGCGGGCTACTCTGCTGACGTGCAGACACTGCTCCTAGGTCCAAAACTAATAACTGGATTAGATGCAGTGAAAATAGAGATACACAGGCAGTATAGTTTGTTTCACAGGCGGGCTACTCTGCTGACGGGGAGACACTGCTCCTAGGCCCAAAACTAATAACTGGATTTGATGCAGTGAAAATAGAGATACACAGGCGGTATAGTTTGTTTCACAGGCGGGCTACTCTGCTAACGTGCAGACACTGCTCCTAGGCCCAAAACTAATAACTGGATTAGATGCAGTGAAAATAGAGATACACAGGCAAAATAGTTTGTTTCACAGGCGGGCTACTCTGCTGACGTGCAGACACTGCTCCTAGGCCCTAAACTAATAACTGGATTAGATGCAGTGAAAATAGATATACACAGGCGGTATAGTTTGTTTCACAGGCGGGCTACTCTGCTGACATGCAGACACTGCTCCTAGGCCCTAAACTTTTAACTGGATTAGATGCAGTGAAAATAGAGATACACAGGCCGTGTAGTTAGTTTCACAGGCGGGCTACTCAGATGACTATCAGACAATGCTACAAGCCCAAAAGGATTGGATGAGCTAGATTACAGTAAATGCTGTGATAAACACTTGCACAGCACTGGCACAGACCTGCCTGGCAAGCAGTGCTATGAACTGCTGTAACCTACCCTTAAAAGGGCTGATATTACAACTAGTCCCGACTCCTCCCGACTCCCTAAACCTATCTCTCTGACAATCCGCTCCAAAAAAACACTCTTTGTCTGTATAGCGGCCACAGCAGCAGCGGTGCCGTCTAACACTAAGCTGCAGCAGTGAGGAAATGGTGGCGACGGGGCAAATGGCTGGTTCTTATAGGGCAAGGACATGTGACATACACAGCAAATGACACATGCCCTTGCTTGTGTGCATCACATGCACATTGCTGTGTGTGCACTGCTGATAGGCTGAGAGACTACACGGCCCCACTGTAAATGCGGGAAAAAAAAAAAATGGAGATCGGCGTTATTTCAGCACAGATCTATCCCCCGCCCCCCCCACCCATTATACACTGAAACAGTCTATTAACAATGATAAACAGTTTTAATGTGCAAATCAAGCGAGGCTTTTGCTGAACGAACAGTTATCAAACAGAAACTCAAACAGCCGAATTTTAAGCAAATTGTTCGGGTTCGTCGAACGACTCGAACACCGCCCAAAACAGCTCGAATTTGAGATTGGAGAACAGTTCGACTCGAACACCGCTCATCTCTAGTCATGAGGTTATTCCTCTTCAGATACTCCAGCATAGCATCTCTTAGATTACCCTCCAGGATTTTACCCTCAGTAGAGGTTAAGCTTACTGGCCTATAATTTCCAAGGTCAGTTTTGTCCCATTTATGAATATTGGCACCACATTTGCTATATGCTAGTCCTGTGGCACAGACCCTGTTATTATGGAGTCTTTAACCCCTTAACCCCCAAGGGTGGTTTGCACGTTAATGACTAGGACAATTTTTATAATTCTGACCACTGTCCATTTATGAGGTTATAACTCTGGAACACTTCAACGGATCCCAGTGATTCTGACAATGTTTTCTCATGACATATTGTCCTTCATGATAGTGGTAAAATTTCTTTGAAATTACTTGCGTTTGTGAAAAAAACGGAAATTTGGCAAAAATTTGGAAAATGTCGCAATTTTCCAACTTTGAATTTTTATGCCCTTAAATCACAGAGATATGTCACACAAAATACTTAATATGTAACATTTCCCACATGTCTACTTCCCACAATTTTGGAACCAAATTTTTTTTTTAGGGAGTTATAAGGGTTAAAAGTTGACCAGCAATTTCTCATTTTTACAACACCATTTTTTAGAGACCACATCACATTTGAAGTCACTTGAGGGGTCTATATGATAGAAAATACCCAAGTGTGACACTATTCTAAAAACTGCACACCTCTAGGTGCTCAAAACCACATTCAATAAGTTTAGTAACCCTTCAAGTGTTTCACAGGAAGTTTTGGAATGTTTAAAAAAAATGAACATTTAACTTTTTTTCACAAAAAATTTACTTCAGCTACAATTTGTTTCTTTTTTACCAAGGGTAACAGGAGAAATTGGTAAACAAAAGTTGTTGTAAAATTTATTCTGAGTACGCTGATACCCCATATGTGGGGGTAAACCACTGTTTGGGCGCATGACAGAGCTCGGAAGGGAAGGAGCGCCATTTGACTTGCAAAATTGACTGGAATTGAGATGAGACGCCATATTGCGTTTGAAGAGCCCCTGATGTGCCTAAACATTGAAACCCCCCACAAGTGACACCATTTTGGAAAGTAGACCCCCTAAAGGAACTTATCTAGATGTGTAGTGAGCACTTTGACCCACCAAGTGCTTCACATAAGCTTATAATGTAGAGCCATAAAAATAAAAAATCATATTTTTTCACAAAATGATCTTTTCACCCCCAATTTTTTAATTTCCCAAGGGTAACAGAAGAAACTGGACCACAAAAGTTGTTTTGCAATTTGTCCTGAGTACGCTGATACCCCACATGTGGGGGTACACCACTGTATGGGCGCATGACAGGGCTCGGAAGGGAAGGAGCGACATTTGACTTTTCAATGCAAAATTGACTGGAATTGAGATGGGACGTCATGTCGCGTTTGGAGAGCCCCTGATGTGCCTACACATTGAAATTCCCCACAAATGAGACCATTTTGGAAAGTAGACCCCCTAAGGAACTTATTTAGATGTGTAGTGAGCACTTTGACCCACCAAGTGCTTCACATAAGCTTATAATGTAGAGCCATAAAAATAAAAAATCATATTTTTTCACAAAAATGATAGTCTCCCCCCCAATTTTTTATTTTCCCAATAGTAACAGAAGAAACTGGACCCCAAAACTTGTTGTGCAATTTGTCCTGAGTACACGGATACCCCACATGTGGGGGTAAACCACTGTTTGGGCGCATGGCAGAGCTCAGAAGGGAAGGAGCGACATTTGACTTTTCAATGCAAAATTGACTGGAATTGAGATGGGATGCCATGTTGCATTTGGAGAGCCCCTGATGTGCCTAAACATTGAAACCCCCCACAAGTGACACCATTTTGAAAAGTAGACCCCCTAAGGAACTTATCTAGATGTGTTGTGAAAACTTTGAACCTCCAAGTGTTTCACTACAGTTTATAACGCAGAGCCGTGAAAATAAAAATTCTTTTTGTTTTTCCCAAAAATTATTTCTTAGCCACCAGTTTTGTATTTTCCCAAGGGTAACAGGAGAAATTGGACCCAAAAAGTTGTTGTCCAATTTGTCCTGAGTACACTGATACCCCATATGTGGGGGGAACCACCGTTTGGGCACATGGCAGAGCTCGGAAGGGACGGAGCGCCATTTGGAATGCAGACTTAGATGGATTGGTCTGCAGGCATTATGCTGCATTTGCAGAGTCCTTGATGTACCTAAACAGTATAAACCCCCCACAAGTGACCCCATATTGGAAACTAGACCCCCAAGGAACTTATCTAGATTTGTTGTGATAACTTTGAACCCCCAAGTGTTTCACTACATGTTATAACACAGTGCCTTGAAAATAAAAAATCTTTTTTTCCACAAAAATTATTTTTTAGCCCCAGGTCTTGAATTTTCCCAAGGGTAACAGGAGAAATTGGACCCCAAAAGTTGTTGTCTAATTTGTTCTAAGTACGCTGATACCCCATATGTTGGGGTAAACCCCTGTTTGGGCGCACGGGAGAGCTCGGAAGAGAAGGAGCACTGTTTTTCTTTTTCAACACAGAATTGGCTAAAATTGAGATTGGATGCCATGTCGCGTTTGGAGAGACCCTGATGTGCCTAAACAGTGGAAACCCCCCAATTCTAACTGAAACCCTAACCCAAACACACCTCTAACCCTAATCCCAACGATAACCCTAACCACACCCCTAACCCTAATCTCAACCTTAATCCCAACTGTAAATGTAATCCAAACCCTAACTTTATCCCCAACCCTAACCCTAACTTTAGCCCCAACCCTAACTTTAGCCCCAACCCTAACCCTAACTTTAGCTCCAACCCTAACCCTAACTTTAGCCCTAACCCCAACCCAAACCCTAACTGTAGACCTAACCTGTTGTGAATTCTGTGGCTGAATTCACTCCTGTGGTCACAAGTGGTACTGCAGCTTCTGAGCTTCCTCCCTCAGGTGTTCTGGTGAGCTCGTTAACTGCTTCATTACTTAACTCCGCCTGATGCTGCTATCCTTGCTCCTTGTCAATGTTTCAGTGTTGGATCTGAGCTTCTCCTGATTGTTCCTGTGACCTGCTGCTCTGTATAGCTAAGTGCTTTTTGCTTTTTTGTTGCTTTTTTCCTGTCCAGCTTGTCTTTTGTTTTGCTGGAAGCTCTGAGACGCAAAGGGTGTACCGCCGTGCCGTTAGTTCGGCACGGTGGGTTTTTTTTGCCCCCTTTGCGTGGTTTTGCTTTAGGGTTTTTTGTAGACTGCAAAGTTCGCTTTACTGTCCTCGCTCTGTCCTAGAATATCGGGCCCCACTTTGCTGAATCTATTTCATCCCTACGTTTTGTCTTTTCATCTTACTCACAGTCATTATATGTGGGGGGCTGCCTTTTCCTTTGGGGAATTTCTCTGGGGCAAGTCAGGCCTATTTTTCTATCTTCAGGCTAGCTAGTTTCTTAGGCTGTGCCGAGTTGCCTAGGTAGTTGTTAGGCGCAATCCACAGCCGCTTTTAGTTGTGTTTAGGATAGGATCAGGTGTGCAGTCTACAGAGTTTCCACGTCTCAGAGCTCGTTCTTGTATTTTTGGGTATTTGTCAGATCACTGTGTGCGCTCTGATCGCTAAGCACACTGTGTTTCTGGATTGCCTTTATAACACCTGTCATTAGCAAATATAACAGTACAAGGAGCCTAACTAATGATTCTCAATAGAGGGAAAGAAAAAGTTCTGACATCATTTTTTTTTTCTTTCTGCTCTGTGTTCACTTTTTTTTTTTCCCCTAGACATTTGGGTGATTCTGGACACAGGTGTGGACATGGATATTCAGGGTCTGTGCTCTTCAATGGATAATCTCGTTATAAATGTACAAAAAATTCAAGATACTATTGATCAGAAATCTATGTTAGAACCAAGAATTCCTATTCCTGATTTGTTTTTTGGAGATAGAACTAAGTTTCTAAGTTTCAAAAATAATTGTAAGCTATTTCTGGCCTTGAAACCTCATTCTTCTGGTAATCCTATTCAACAGGTTTTGATTATTATTTCTTTTTTGCGCGGCGACCCTCAAGACTGGGCATTTTCTCTTGCGCCAGGAGACCCTGCATTGAGTAGTGTCGATGCGTTTTTCCTGGCGCTCGGATTGCTGTACGATGAGCCTAATTCAGTGGATCAGGCTGAGAAAAATTTGCTGGCTTGTGCCAGGGTCAGGATGATATAGAAGTATATTGTCAGAAATTTAGGAAATGGTCAGTACTCACTCAGTGGAATGAATCTGCGCTGGCAGCTTTGTTCAGAAAGGGTCTCTCTGAGGCTCTTAAGGATGTCATGGTGGGATTTCCTATGCCTGCTGGTTTGAATGAGTCTTTGTCTTTGGCCATTCAGATCGGTCGACGCTTGCGCGAGCGTAAATCTGTGCACCATTTGGCGGTACTGCCTGAGGTTAAACCTGAGCCTATGCAGTGCGATCGGACTATGACTAGAGTTGAACGGCAGGAATACAGACGTCTGAATGGTCTGTGTTTCTACTGTGGTGATTCCACTCATGCTATTTCTGATTGTCCTAAGCGCACTAAGCGGTCCGCTAGGTCTGCCGTCATTGGTACTGTACAGTCCAAATTCCTTCTGTCCATTACCTTGATATGCTCTTTGTCGTCGTTTTCTGTCATGGCGTTTGTGGATTCGGGCGCTGCCCTGAATCTGATGGATTTGGATTATGCTAAACGTTGTGGGTTTTTCTTGGAGCCTTTGCGGTGTCCTATTCCATTGAGAGGAATTGATGCTACACCCTTGGCCAAGAATAAACCTCAATACTGGGCCCAGCTGACCATGTGCATGGCTCCTGCACATCAGGAAGTTATTCGCTTTCTGGTGTTGCATAATCTGCATGATGTGGTCGTGTTGGGGTTGCCATGGCTACAAACCCATAATCCAGTATTGGATTGGAATTCCATGTCGGTATCCAGCTGGGGTTGTCAGGGGGTACATGGTGATGTTCCATTTTTGTCGATTTCGTCATCCACCCCTTCTGAGGTCCCAGAGTTCTTGTCTGATTATCAGGATGTATTTGAAGAGCCCAAGTCCGATGCTCTACCTCCGCATAGGGATTGTGATTGTGCTATCAATTTGATTCCTGGTAGTAAATTCCCTAAAGGTCGATTATTTAATTTATCCGTGCCCGAACACGCCGCTATGCGCAGTTATGTGAAGGAATCCCTGGAGAAGGGACATATTCGCCCATCGTCATCACCACTGGGAGCAGGGTTCTTCTTTGTAGCCAAGAAGGATGGTTCGCTGAGACCGTGTATTGATTACCGCCTTCTTAATAAGATCACTGTTAAATTTCAGTATCCCTTGCCATTGTTATCTGACTTGTTTGCTCGGATTAAGGGGGCTAGTTGGTTCACTAAGATAGATCTTCGTGGTGCGTATAATCTGGTGAGAATCAGGCAAGGAGATGAATGGAAAACTGCATTCAATACGCCCGAGGGTCATTTTGAGTATCTAGTGATGCCGTTCGGACTTGCCAATGCTCCATCTGTGTTTCAGTCTTTTATGCATGACATCTTCCGTGAGTATCTGGATAAATTCCTGATTGTTTACTTGGATGACATTTTGATCTTCTCAGATGATTGGGAGTCTCATGTGAAGCAGGTCAGAATGGTTTTTCAGGTCCTGCGTGCTAACTCTTTGTTTGTGAAGGGATCAAAGTGTCTCTTCGGTGTGCAGAAAGTTTCATTTTTGGGGTTCATCTTTACCCCTTCTACTATCGAGATGGATCCAGTTAAGGTCCAAGCCATCCAGGATTGGATTCAGCCGACATCTCTGAAAAGTCTGCAAAAGTTCCTGGGCTTTGCTAATTTTTATCGTCGCTTCATCTGTAATTTTTCTAGCATTGCCAAACCATTGACCGATTTGACCAAGAAGGGTGCTGATTTGGTTAATTGGTCTTCTGCTGCTGTGGAAGCTTTTCAGGAGTTGAAGCGTCGTTTTTGTTCTGCCCCTGTGTTGTGTCAGCCAGATGTTTCTCTTCCGTTCCAGGTCGAGGTTGATGCTTCTGAGATTGGAGCAGGGGCGGTTTTGTCACAGAGAGGTTCTGATTGCTCAGTGATGAAACCATGTGCTTTCTTTTCCAGGAAGTTTTCGCCCGCTGAGCGTAATTATGATGTGGGCAATCGAGAGTTGCTGGCCATGAAGTGGGCATTCGAGGAGTGGCGTCATTGGCTTGAAGGAGCTAAGCATCGCGTGGTGGTATTGACTGATCATAAGAATTTGACTTATCTCGAGTCTGCCAAGCGCTTGAATCCTAGACAGGCCCGTTGGTCGTTATTTTTTGCCCGCTTCGACTTTGTAATTTCGTACCTTCCGGGCTCTAAAAATGTGAAGGCGGATGCTCTGTCTAGGAGTTTTGTGCCCGACTCTCCGGGTTTATCTGAGCCAGCGGGTATCCTCAAGGAAGGAGTCATTGTGTCTGCCATCTCCCCTGATTTGCGGCGGGTGCTGCAAAAATTTCAGGCGAATAAACCTGATCGTTGTCCAGCAGAGAAACTGTTCGTCCCTGATAGGTGGACTAATAAACTTATCTCTGAACTTCATTGTTCGGTGTTGGCTGGTCATCCTGGAATCTTTGGTACCAGAGAGTTAGTGGCTAGATCCTTCTGGTGGCCATCTCTGTCACGGGATGTATGTACTTTTGTGCAGTTCTGTGGGATTTGTGCTAGGGCTAAGCCCTGCTGTTCTCGTGCCAGTGGGTTGCTTTTGCCCTTGCCGGTCCCAAAGAGGCCTTGGACACATATTTCGATGGATTTCATTTCTGACCTTCCCGTTTCTCAAAAGATGTCAGTCATTTGGGTGGTCTGTGATCGCTTTTCTAAAATGGTCCATCTGGTGCCCTTGGCTAAATTGCCTTCCTCCTCTGATTTGGTACCTTTGTTCTTTCAGCATGTGGTTCGGTTGCATGGCATTCCTGAGAATATTGTTTCTGACAGAGGTTCCCAGTTTGTTTCAAGGTTTTGGCGAGCCTTTTGTGGTAGGATGGGCATTGACCTATCCTTTTCCTCGGCTTTCCATCCTCAGACTAATGGCCAGACCGAACGAACCAATCAGACCTTGGAAACATATCTGAGATGTTTTGTTTCTGCAGACCAGGATGATTGGGTGTCCTTTTTGCCGTTGGCTGAGTTCGCCCTTAATAATCGGGCCAGCTCGGCTACCTTGGTTTCTCCATTTTTTTGCAATTCTGGGTTCCATCCTCGTTTCTCTTCAGGACAGGTTGAATCTTCGGACTGTCCTGGTGTGGATTCTGTGGTGGATAGGTTGCAGCAGATCTGGACTCAGGTAGTGGACAATTTGATCTTGTCCCAGGAGAAAGCTCAACTTTTCGCTAATCGCAGACGCCGTGTGGGTCCCCGACTTCGTGTTGGGGATCTGGTTTGGTTATCTTCTCGTCATATTCCTATGAAGGTTTCCTCTCCTAAATTTAAACCTCGTTTTATTGGTCCGTATAGGATTTCTGAGGTTCTCAATCCTGTGTCTTTTCGTTTGACCCTCCCAGACTCCTTTTCCATACATAATGTATTCCATAGGTCGTTGTTGCGGAGATACGTGGCACCTATGGTTCCATCTGTTGAGCCTCCTGCCCCGGTTTTGGTGGAGGGGGAATTGGAGTATATTGTGGAGAAGATTTTGGATTCTCGTGTTTCTAGACAGAAACTCCAGTATCTGGTTAAATGGAAGGGTTATGCTCAGGAAGATAATTCCTGGGTTTTTGCCTCTGATGTTCATGCTTCCGATCTTGTTCGTGCCTTTCATGCGGCTCATCCTGGTCGGCCTGGGGGCTCTGGTGAGGGTTCGGTGACCCCTCCTCAAGGGGGGGGTACTGTTGTGAATTCTGTGGCTGAATTCACTCCTGTGGTCACAAGTGGTACTGCAGCTTCTGAGCTTCCTCCCTCAGGTGTTCTGGTGAGCTCGTTAACTGCTTCATTACTTAACTCCGCCTGATGCTGCTATCCTTGCTCCTTGTCAATGTTTCAGTGTTGGATCTGAGCTTCTCCTGATTGTTCCTGTGACCTGCTGCTCTGTATAGCTAAGTGCTTTTTGCTTTTTTGTTGCTTTTTTCCTGTCCAGCTTGTCTTTTGTTTTGCTGGAAGCTCTGAGACGCAAAGGGTGTACCGCCGTGCCGTTAGTTCGGCACGGTGGTTTTTTTTTGCCCCCTTTGCGTGGTTTTGCTTTAGGGTTTTTTGTAGACTGCAAAGTTCGCTTTACTGTCCTCGCTCTGTCCTAGAATATCGGGCCCCACTTTGCTGAATCTATTTCATCCCTACGTTTTGTCTTTTCATCTTACTCACAGTCATTATATGTGGGGGGCTGCCTTTTCCTTTGGGGAATTTCTCTGGGGCAAGTCAGGCCTATTTTTCTATCTTCAGGCTAGCTAGTTTCTTAGGCTGTGCCGAGTTGCCTAGGTAGTTGTTAGGCGCAATCCACAGCCGCTTTTAGTTGTGTTTAGGATAGGATCAGGTGTGCAGTCTACAGAGTTTCCACGTCTCAGAGCTCGTTCTTGTATTTTTGGGTATTTGTCAGATCACTGTGTGCGCTCTGATCGCTAAGCACACTGTGTTTCTGGATTGCCTTCATAACACCTGTCATTAGCAAACATAACACTAACCCTAACTTTAGCCCCAACCTTAACCCTAACTTTAGCCCCAACTCTAACCCTAACTTTAGCCCCAACCCTAACCCTAACTTTAGCCCCAACCCAAACCCTAATGGGAAAATGGAAATAAATGTATTTTTTAAATTTTATTATTTTTCCCTAACTAAGGGGGTGATGAAGTGGGGTTTGATTTACTTTTACACACTAAAAGACACTTTTTATTACAAAAAAATAGTTTTTGCGTCTCCACATTTTGAGAGCTATACTTTTTCCATATTTTGGTCCACAGAGTCATGTGAGGTCTTGTTTTTTGCGGACGAGTTGACGTTTTTCTTGGTACCATCTTCGGGCACGTGACTTTTTTGATCGCTTTTTATTCCGATTTTTGTGAGATAGAATGAACAAAAACCAGAAATTCGTGAATTTCTTTTGGGGGGGCGCTTATACCGTTACACTTTTGGTAAAATTGATAAAGCAGTTTTATTCTTTGGGTCAGAACATAGTAACATAGTAACATAGTAACATAGTTAGTAAGGCCGAAAAAAGACATTTGTCCATCCAGTTCAGCCTATATTCCGTCATAATAAATCCCCAGATCTACGTCCTTTTACAGAACCTAATAATTGTATGATACAATATTGTTCTGCTCCAGGAAGACATCCAGGCCTCTCTTGAACCCCTCGACTGAGTTCGCCATCACCACCTCCTCAGGCAAGCAATTCCAGATTCTCACTGCCCTAACAGTAAAGAATCCTCTTCTATGTTGGTGGAAAAACCTTCTCTCCTCCAGACGCAAAGAATGCCCCCTTGTGCCCGTCACCTTCCTTGGTATAAACAGATCCTCAGCGAGATATTTGTATTGTCCCCTTATATACTTATACATGGTTATTAGATCGCCCCTCAGTCGTCTTTTTTCTAGACTAAATAATCCTAATTTCGCTAATCTATCTGGGTATTGTAGTTCTCCCATCCCCTTTATTAATTTTGTTGCCCTCCTTTGTACTCTCTCTAGTTCCATTATATCCTTCCTGAGCACCGGTGCCCAAAACTGGACACAGTACTCCATGTGAGGTCTAACTAGGGATTTGTACAGAGGCAGTATAATGCTCTCATCATGTGTATCCAGACCTCTTTTAATGCACCCCATGATCCTGTTTGCCTTGGCAGCTGCTGCCTGGCACTGGCTGCTCCAGGTAAGTTTATCATTAACTAGGATCCCCAAGTCCTTCTCCCTGTCAGATTTACCCAGTGGTTTCCCGTTCAGTGTGTAATGGTGATATTGATTCCTTCTTCCCATGTGTATAACCTTACATTTATCATTGTTAAACCTCATCTGCCACCTTTCAGCCCAAGTTTCCAACTTATCCAGATCCATCTGTAGCAGAATACTATCTTCTCTTGTATTAACTGCTTTACATAGTTTTGTATCATCTGCAAATATCGATATTTTACTGTGTAAACCTTCTACCAGATCATTAATGAATATGTTGAAGAGAACAGGTCCCAATACTGACCCCTGCGGTACCCCACTGGTCACAGCGACCCAGTTAGAGACTATACCATTTATAACCACCCTCTGCTTTCTATCACTAAGCCAGTTACTAACCCATTTACACACATTTTCCCCCAGACCAAGCATTCTCATTTTGTGTACCAACCTCTTGTGCGGCACGGTATCAAACGCTTTGGAAAAATCGAGATATACCACGTCCAATGACTCACCGTGGTCCAGCCTATAGCTTACCTCTTCATAAAAATTGATTAGATTGGTTTGACAGGAGCGATTTCTCATAAACCCATGCTGATATGGAGTTAAACAGTTATTCTCATTGAGATAATCCAGAATAACATCCCTCAGAAACCCTTCAAATATTTTACCAACAATAGAGGTTAGACTTACTGGCCTATAATTTCCAGGTTCACTTTTAGAGCCCTTTTTGAATATTGGCACCACATTTGCTATGCGCCAGTCCTGCGGAACAGACCCTGTCGCTATAGAGTCCCTAAAAATAAGAAATAATGGTTTATCTATTACATTACTTAGTTCCCTTAGTACTCGTGGGTGTATGCCATCCGGACCCGGAGATTTATCTATTTTAATCTTATTTAGCCGGTTTCGCACCTCTTCTTGGGTTAGATTGGTGACCCTTAATATAGGGTTTTCATTGTTTCTTGGGATTTCACCTAGCATTTCATTTTCCACCGTGAATACCGTGGAGAAGAAGGTGTTTAATATGTTAGCTTTTTCCTCGTCATCTACAACCATTCTTTCCTCACTATTTTTTAAGGGGCCTACATTTTCAGTTTTTATTCTTTTACTATTGATATAGTTGAAGAACAGTTTGGGATTAGTTTTACTCTCCTTAGCAATGTGCTTCTCTGTTTCCTTTTTGGCAGCTTTAATTAGTTTTTTAGATAAAGTATTTTTCTCCCTATAGTTTTTTAGAGCTTCAATGGTGCCATCCTGCTTTAGTAGTGCAAATGCTTTCTTTTTACTGTTAATTGCCTGTCTTACTTCTTTGTTTAGCCACATTGGGTTTTTCCTATTTCTAGTCCTTTTATTCCCACAAGGTATAAACCGCTTACACTGCCTATTTAGGATGTTCTTAAACATTTCCCATTTATTATCTGTATTCTCATTTCTGAGGATATTGTCCCAGTCTACCAGATTAAGGGCATCTCTAAGCTGGTCAAACTTTGCCTTCCTAAAGTTCAGTGTTTTTGTGACTCCCTGACAAGTCCCCCTAGTGAAAGACAGGTGAAACTGTACAATATTGTGGTCGCTATTTCCTAGATGCCCAACCACCTGCAGATTTGTTATTCTGTCAGGTCTATTAGATAGTATTAGGTCTAAAAGTGCTGCTCCTCTGGTTGGATTCTGCACCAATTGTGAAAGATAATTTTTCTTGGTTATTAGCAGAAACCTGTTGCCTTTATGGGTTTCACAGGTTTCTGTTTCCCAGTTAATATCCGGGTAGTTAAAGTCCCCCATAACCAGGACCTCATTATGGGTTGCAGCTTCATCTATCTGCTTTAGAAGTAGACTTTCCATGCTTTCTGTTATATTTGGGGGTTTGTAACAGACCCCAATGAGAATTTTGTTACCATTTTTCCCTCCATGAATTTCAACCCATATGGACTCGACATCTTCATTCCCTTCGCTAATATCCTCCCTTAAAGTGGACTTTAGACAAGACTTTACATAGAGACAAACCCCTCCTCCTCTCCGATTTTTACGATCCTTTCTAAACAGACTGTAACCCTGTAAGTTAACTGCCCAGTCATAGCTTTCATCTAACCATGTCTCGGTTATTCCCACTATGTCAAAGTTACCTGTAGATATTTCTGCTTCTAGTTCTTCCATCTTGTTTGTCAGGCTTCTGGCGTTTGCGAGCATGCAGTTTAGAGGATTTTGTTTTGATCCAATCTCCTCACTGTGGATTGTTTTAGAAATGTTCTTACCTCCCTTCTGAGTATGTTTTCCTGGGTCGTCTTTGTACGAGTCTAATGTTTTTCTTCCCGTCCCCTCTTCTTCTAGTTTAACGCCCTCCTGATGAGTGTAGCGAGTCTTCTGGCGAATGTGTGTTTCCCAGGTTTGTTGAGGTGTAGTCCGTCTCTGGCGAGGAGTCCATCATACCAGTAATTCACACCGTGGTCCAGGAATCCAAATCCTTGTTGTCTGCACCATCGTCTTAGCCAGTTGTTTGCATCAAGGATCCTGTTCCATCTCCTGGTGCCATGCCCATCTACTGGAAGGATAGAAGAAAAAACTACCTGTGCATCCAGTTCCTTTACTTTCTTCCCCAACTCTTCAAAGTCCTTGCAGATTGTCGGTAGGTCCTTCCTTGCCGTGTCATTGGTGCCAACATGTATCAGAAGAAATGGGTGGACGTCCTTGGAGCTGAAGAGCTTTGGTATCCTATCGGTCACATCCTTGATCATCGCACCTGGAAGGCAGCATACTTCTCTTGCAGTTATGTCCGGTCTGCAGATGGCTGCTTCTGTGCCTCTCAGTAGTGAGTCTCCCACCACCACCACTCTTCGTTGCTTCTTGGCTGTACTTTTTGCTGTCACTTGTTGCTGTGTGCCCTTTTCTTTTTTGCTTGCTGGTATTGCTTCATTCTTAGGTGTGCCATCTTCATCCTCTACAAAGATTTGATATCGGTTCTTCAGTTGTGTGGTTGGTGATTTCTCCATGGTCTTCTTGCTTCTTTTGGTCACATGCTTCCACTCATCTGCTTTTGGAGGTTCTCTGACACTTTTTGCACCTTCTGTGACCAGTAGAGATGCTTCTGTTCTGTCTAGAAAGTCTTCATTCTCTTTGATGAGTTTCAAAGTTGCTATTCTTTCTTCCAGACCCCGCACCTTTTCTTCTAAAAGGGCCACTAGTCTACACTTCTGACAGGTGAAATTGGATTCTTCTTCTGGTCGATCTGTGAACATGTAGCACATGCTGCAGCTCACCATGTAGGTTGTCACATCTGCCATGTTGCTCCTAGATCCTGCTGACTTGCTGTGTGTTTTCCTTCTTGTGTAATCTACTCAGCCAAGCTCTCTTGTAATAATGTCCTACAGGCAAAAAAGGTTTGGTGATGCTTTCGAAGCAGCTGGTCCCGGCTGTACCCAACGATCTTCTAGCTTAGGGAGACTTCGCTTCTCCCAGAAGGCACCTGGAATATGCAAATTAGCCTCCTGAAGCTTGAATCTCTGGTTTTCCAGAACGATTACAGCGATACCTCATTTCTATCATTTTTTTTATGTTTTGGCGCTTTTATACGATAAAAACTATTTTATATAAAAAATATTTTTGCATTGTTTTATTCTGAGGACTATAACTTTTTTACTTTTTCGTTGATGATGCTGTGTGGTGGCTCCTGTTCTGTGGGACAAGATAATGTTTTCAGCGGTACCATGGTTATTTATATCCGTCTTTTTGATCGCGTGTTATTTCACTTTTTGTTTGGCAGTATGATAATAAAGCGTTGTTTTTTGCCTCTTTTTTTACAGTGTTCAATGAAGGGGTTAACTAGTGGGACAGTTTTATAGGTCGGGTCTTTGCGGACGCGGCGATACTAAATATGTGTACTTTTATTGTTTCTTATTTAATTTTGTAAAAGAAATATATTTATTGGTACAATATATATTTTTTCTTCTTTTTACACATGTGAATATTATTTTTTTTAAACTTTTTTACATTGCCCCGGGGGAGACATCACATTATAGTGACAGATCGCTGATGTGACACTTTGCAGTGCACTGTGTCAGATCAGCGATTACACAGGCACTGCAGGGTGGCTTCCTGGCACCTGCTCGGAGCAGGCGCTTGAAAGCCACCTCCCTGCAGGATGCAGAAGGCCCCCCACAGCCATTTAGGATCTGGGCCTACAGGGATTAGGAGGTAGGAGACCCTCGGAGCAACGAGATCATATCGCGTTGCTCCGAGGGTCTCAGGGATGCACGCAGGGAGCCCCCTCCCTGCGTGATGCTTCCCTATGCCGCCGGAACGCTGCGATCATGTTTGATCGCAGTGTTCCGGGGGTTAATATGCCGGGAGTGGTCCGTGACCGCTCCTGGCACACAGTGCCACATGTCAGCTCCCCCCATGAGCGCGGCCGATCGACTATGACGTACTATCCTGTCACTGGGCATTAAGTCCCAGGTCACCTTGATGGGATAGTGCGTCATATGGGATTAAGGGGTTAAATATTTAAAAAATGGTTTATCAATGACTGTACTTAATTCCTGCAGTACTTGGGGGGTGTATTCCATCCGGGCCCGGAGATTTGTAAATTTTAGTGATTTTTAGATGCCGCCGTACTTCCTGCTGGGTTAAGCAGGTGACATTTAATGGGGAATTTTTGTTATCACCGATCATATTGTCTGCCATGGGATTTTCTTGTGTAAATACTGATGAAAAAAAGTCATTTAGCATATTGGCTTTTTCCTCATCCTCATCCACCATTTCCCCCGACTATTTTTAAGGGGGCCAACACTAGCATTTTTTAGTTTATTACTATTTATGTATATAGACACGCACAATAAACATGAACAATACAAGGCACACACAAGTACAGAAGGAGAGAGCACCCTGCCCATGAAGGCTCACAGTCTACAGGGGATGGGTTAAGATACACTAGGAGACGGTAGAGCTGGTTGTGCGGCAGTTCAGCAGACTAAGGATCACTGCAGATTGTAGGCTTGTCGGAAGAGGTGGGTCTTCAGGTTCTTTTTGAAGGTTTCCGTGGTAGGCGAGAGTCTGATGTGTTGGGGTAGAGAGTTCCAGAGTATGGGGAATGACGGGAGAAGTCTTGGATGCAGTTGTGGGAAGAAGAAATAAGAGGGGAGTAGAAAAGGGGATCTTGAGAGGATTGAAGGTTGCGTGTGGGTAAGTACAGGGAGACCATGTAACAGATGTATGGATGAAACAGGTTGTGGATAGCTTTGCATGTCATAGTAAAAGTTTTGAACTGGAGCCTCAGGACAATAACAAACCAGTGAAGGGCTTATCAGAGAGGAGAGGCTGGGGAATAATGGGGAGACAGGTGGATTAGTCGAACAACAGAGTGTACGATGGATTGGAGTGGTGCCAGAGTGCTGCAGGGGAGGCCAGAGAGTAGGAGGTTGCAGTAATCGAGGCGGGAGATGATAAGTATCATCATACACACATCATAGTGTGATTTGATTATATTGCATGATGGGAAGATGGAGAACAAAAAGTCTCTATCTTTTCCATTCTATCAGTCCGTGGAAATTGGTCAGGCTAGGAAATGCCAAAATGATGTATTGAAGCAGTCTCCTTCAGTTGGCAAAGCTTTAATTGCTTAATGAGACCCAGTTATATGTGCAAAGGTGGGAATATGATGTTATTTCTGTCAACAAGTGGCTCATGTAGAATGTTTGGATTACCAAGTTTGTGGTCAGATCTTGGAAGCCAACTCTTCTCCACCCAACCAGCTCTGCTGTCTCACATGCCCAGAAAACAAGGATACTTGGTGTATCTGCTTTGCTGTTCAAGAAATAAGCATGCCATTTTAAGGTCAACTCAGATGATCCAATTGTGTTTGTGATCTTGCAGCAACTCAATAACTTTCTTTATGTCTCTGTATTTTTCAGAAAAAGAAACTGAATAGTCAATTGGGACTGCACCAATTAAATTGCCATTGTGGAGGAGAACGCACTTTAAGCTCCGCTTTGAGCTATCGATGAACAGTTGCCATCCATTTGGGTTATAGATTTGAATTCCCAATTCCTCAATTAAACCATGTATCTTATAGCAATACACAAAGCCACTGTCACTTCTAAAGTATTGCAGAAATGCATTTTCTCTGGATTGATAGTAGGATACCTTTGCTCCCTTTTCAAGCAAGTCTTCCTCATGCTGTCTTGATGCCAGGAGTTATGAAGCGTTTTTTGATAGTCCCAAATCTTGTGCCAAATTGTTCAACTCATGCTGGTCAAATCCCTTACCGACTGAGACATTTTCAATTCCAAAATCTTTATCATTGTTGTCACTTTGTTTTTCACCATAATGCTGGTCTTTAAAAGAGGGTAGTTAAAGGAAAACTGGCACTGGCATTTCAGCTGAATGAGGCAATGGATGTATAGCTGATTGGAGACTAGCATACTCTATTTTATATTTATTTTTCTTGTCATATCCTGAGGTTTTCAGTTTACAAAAGTAACAGTCACTGGAACAATCTATTGGATCTCACTAAACCATAAGTATACCAAATGGCATCTTATCACGTGTTCCCTTCATCCACATCAGTAAACGCTCGGCACATTGCTGACACACCTTGTGAGGGGCCCAAGACTTATCTTGATCCCCAAGTTTTAGTTTGAAAAATGCAAAATAGACTTGCTTGACAAATGTGCTGATGTTCGTCTATTTACTGGGAATGGTGAAACTGCCACATATATAAAAAAGGAGTAAGGGCTGTTTAGGCACTCATGACGAGAGATAGCAGAGACAGACATGATCTGAAGGAAAGGGAATAAGTGTGTAAATAAAAAAAAAAATTCTACTAATCCTTTATTTATAGACCTTCGGAATACATTTCACTATATTGAGCAGCACACAACTCTCATCACACTCTCCTACGTGTAACTGAATAACCTAGACAAATAAAAGCTTGTTGTCAATGGCCAATATCATCCTTGACCCCTCACCACTCGAGGGTGGTTTGCTCTCAGCCAATAGGAGAGCATTAGTGTTATTCTTAATCAAGCCTAGAGTAATCGCATTAAGATAAACTATAAAGAAAAAAACCTGATAAAACAAAACTAATCAAAGTTTTGAAATCAACATCCCTATTTTAGTCAAATTATGTAGAAAAATTGAACTCAACAAAAATGATGTTCAAAATTGTTCCCTAGTGATTAGAGTTGAAAAGATAGTTATAGTTTTGTACAAAATGTGTGATAAAAGAAACAACGCTAAAGTGTGGGGTAATGTAAAATAAAAAAGCCTATACTATGGCTAAGAATGTGGGAGCCACTAGCAGCAGCATAAGCACCACTACAGGACCATCCAAGCAGTAGTACTATGAATTGAAGGCCATAGATAGCCTCCTTTGCCTCCGGTGCATTAGTGTGGAAGAAGTGGTAGGCATTACAGAATATATGACACATCAGTCATCTCAGTCACGACAGGTGATGTTACCTGCAAATTTAATTTAAAAAAAAACATGAAAGTCTGTCAGTGCAGTGTTATTAAATGAGAAGTTGGTTACTACCATATTGCCATCCATTTCTATGGTGATGTCATTTTGACAATACTAAGCTGTGTTTGCATCAAGGACATTTAAAGGGGTTGACTGCAGTCCTATGAGACTCCAGAGCAATATCCACATCTTTTTAGGAGTGTGATTCAGAGAAAATTTATTGGAAAAAATTGCAGAAACTGGCAAATTGGAATTTTAGAAGATTTGATCATCTCCAGATAGAAATGTTGTATATACCCCGAAATAGAATAATCCAAAACTATATCTCAGTGCTGAATAAACAAATTGTTTCAATCCTTGTTGACTACTGAATTCTGACCGAGTTTATGTGAACATATTGCCTTATAGGAATACCTGTGGAGTGTTGCAAGAAGAATACTCTTTAGGACACACTCTTTTTTCGTCCTGAGGCATCGTTTTCTGTTGGCTATTCTACATATTTTTTTTCCTAGGCAGTGTTTTTTCTTTATTTTATTTTTTGACATTTTGATATAAACTATGGAGGAACTTCCAAGTGGAAGCTGCTTGAAGAATGATCAAGGCACTTCTTTTACCAGCTTTGAGTGCTGGGAAACTTGAAATTGTTAAAAGTAGATTAAAAAACTGAACATATAAACACATATGTTTCATTTTTACATTACAGTGTATATGTTCATTCTTTTGATGGTTTATCTTGTGCTATTTTGCGCTGGTCCATTTAGGTACTCGCTTGAAAAAGTGCAATAGAAGCAATCTAAAGAATGAACATAGGCACTACAATGTAAAAAATGTAAAGTGCACATACCTTAACAATGGCAGCCCATAGGCAGTGCCATGAAAATGTTGCAATGACACTTATACATTTATTTTTTCAATCTTTACTCAACCACCTACCTCAATTCAAATACCATTTCAAAGTTTTTCTGTTAATATTTGCCATGCTGTTTGATTTTTATGAATTTATGGTACAGATTATACTAGATCTATTGCCACAAATTTAGCACTCCCCTGGAGAAACTGAATAGTGTGTACAGAGTTTAACTGCAGTTTCTTTCTAATGTGCCAATTATATGACCATTTCTCAAACGCATTCTATATGTAATGTCAGGGAGGTGTAAAAATAGATCAGTTTCAATGCTATGGTTGGCTAAACACAGAAAAGTCACTACGGTTGCCTGGATCATGGCCAGCACATTGCCTTTTTTCTCAAATTATAGTACAAGGAAAAGTAGTAATTATCATGAAATTATTCTGCATGACTAGCGAGACTGAAGATACAAAAGAAATGGCTTTTAACTACAGTCCAGAAAGCTTCACCTTGAAATGCTGAAATCAAGTATTAAATGGTACAGTGATCTGTATTATGAAATCATTTACTAATTTAAGAGCTGGATCTTGAAAATAATAAATGGAACACTGATTACAAGAGACATTAATTGATCAATGCATTCACAGCTCTAAGGGCACATGAAGCAGAGCAAAAGGGACAATTTATCTTTATTTTCCATCTTAGATATGAAAGTCAACTACATGTTCTGTCTTTAGGTAGGTCACGTGATCATCAGAATTTTGGAGGATGTTTTGCTTGCTTACGTAATCAGGGCCGGCTCAAGGTTTTTGAGGGCCCCGGGCAAAAGAGTCTCAGTGGGCCCCCCTTTAACACATAGAGTACCACGATTCATGATCGCATATAAACACAGCCATGTAGTATATAACAGCCCACGTAGCATATAACAGCCCATATAGGATATAGCACAGCCACATAGTATATAACACGGCCCACGTAGTTTATAGAACAGCCATGTAGTATATAGCACAGCCCACGTAGCATATAACAGCCCACATAGTATATAACACGGCCTAAATAGTATATAACACGGCCCACGCAGTATATAGAACAGCCATGTAGTATATAGCACAGCCCACGTAGCATATAACAGCCCACATAGTATATAACACGGCCCACGTAGTATATAACACGGCCCATGTAGTATATAGAACAGCCATGTAGTATAAAGCACAGCCCACGTAGCATTTAACAGCCCACGTAGTATATAACACAGCCCATGTAGTATATAGAACAGCCATGTAGTATATAGAACAACCATGTAGTATATACTGTAGCACAGACATGTAGTATACAGCACAGCCCCCCTCCCCCCAAGAATGGCCCCATAGTCCAGTACTCACTGTTAGTTACAGAAAAAAAAAACACTCCTCACCTCTCAACGCTCCCGCACCATGCTGCTCCCTCCCTGCTCCGGTCTCGGTGGCTGCCGTTGCACTGCCTGACACACAGCGAGTGCGCGATGACGTCATCGCTCACCCGCAGCGGCAGTGTCAGAGGCAGAGTGGGGAATGATGGGAGAGGGAGCGTCAGATGACGCTCTCTCCTCCATCATTTGCTTTGAACTTTAACGGCAGACGCCGGTAAAGTTCAAAGCGGCAGTGGGGGAGTTGGCGCTGGTGACAGGCGGCCCCCCCTGCCTCACAGGGGCCCCATAGCAGCTGCATGATGTGCCGCTAGCTGAGGGCCTCTGGGGGAGCAGGGGGCACTGTAAGCTGCCTGCCCCTAACGCCGGCCCTGAATGGGCCCCCCTGTCTCGCCAGGGCCCCGACACTTGCCCGGGTACGCCGGGTGCTGACGCTGGCCCTGTACGTAATAGCCACATAAGTAGAGATGGGCAGACACCTGGATGTTCAGGTTCAACTGAACAGTTACAAACAGTTTGGTTTTGAGTACCAGATCAGTAACCGGACCTGAACCCGAACTCGGACCCCATTCACTTGTATGGGGAGCTCAAACATCCAGTGTCTGTCATGCTGATATGTGCATGACAGCACGGAAAACAACACTTCTGATCGGCGGTAAAATCATCACCGTTGGTCAGGGAGCAACAGTTCCCACACTGTCAAAAGACAGTGTGAGCAAGCAGCTGTGAACGTAGGTATAAAGTTTACTTCCTTTCACTGGTGTCAGCTGATGGGACTACTGCTCCCTGGTTGGGGGACATTATGATACATGGGAGCCAAATACGGGGACATTATGATACAGTGGGTACAGAAAGTATTCAGACCCCTTTAAATTTTTCACTCTTTGGTTCATTGCAGCTATTTGGTAAATTCAAAAAGTTCATTTTTTTCTCATTAATGTACACTCTGCACCCAATCTTGACTAAAAAAACCCAGAAATTTAGAAATGTTTGCAAACTTATTAAAAAAGAAAAACTGAAATATCACATTGTCATAAGTATTCAGACCCTTTGCTCAGTATTGAGTAGAAGCACCTTTTTGAGCTAGCACAGCCATGAGTCTTCTTTTTCACACCTGGATTTGGGAATCCTCTGCCATTTTTCCTTGCAGATCCTCTCCAGTTCCGACAGGTTGGATGGTGAACATTGGTGGACAGCCATTTTCAGGTCTCTCCAGAGATGCTCAATTGGGCTTAGGTTAGCGCTCTGGGCCAGTCAAGAATGGTCACAGAGTTGTTCTGAAGCCACTCCTTTCTTATTTTAGCTGTGTGCTTAGGGTCATTGTCTTGTTGGAAGGTGAACCTTCGGCCAAGTCTGAGGTCCAGAGCACTCTGGAAGAGATTTTCATCCAGGATATCTCTGTACTTGGCCGCCTTCATGTTTCCTTCCATGGCAACCAGCCATCCTGTCCCTGCAGCTGAAAAACACCTCCATAGCATAATGTTGCCACCGCCATGTTTCACTGTTGGGATTGTATTGGGCAGATGATGAGCAGTGCCTGGTTTTCTCCACACATACCGCTTAGAATTATCACCAAAAAGGTCTCTTCGTCTCATCAGACAACAGAATCTTATTTCTCATAGTCTGGGAGTCCTTCATGTGTTTTTTAGCAAAAAAGGGCTTTCATATGTCCTGCACTGAGGAGAGGCTTCCGTTGGGCCACTCTGCCATAAAGGCCTGACTGGTGAAGGCTGCAGTGATAGTTGACTTTGTGGAACTTTTTTTCCTATCCTTATTGCATTTCTGGAGCTTAGCCACAGTGATCTTGGGGTTCTTCTTTACGTCTCTCACCAAGGCTCTTCTCCCATGATTGCTTTGTTTGGCTGGAAGGACAGGTCTAGGAAGACTTCTGATGGTCCCAAACGTCTTCCATTTAATGATTATGGAGGCCACTGTGCTCTTAGGAACTTTGAGTACTGCAGAAATTCTTTTGTAACCTTGGCCAGATCTGTGCCTTGCCACAATTCTGTCTCTGAGCTCCTTGGCCAGTTCCTTTGACTTCATGATTCTCATTTGGTCTGACATGCACTGTTAGCAGTGAGTTCTTATATAGACAGGTGTGTGACTTTCCAAATCAAGTCCTATCAGTTTAATTAAACACAGCTGGACTCCAATGAAGGAGTAGAACTATCTCAAGGAGGATCACAAGGAAATGGACAGCATGAGACTTAAGTATGGGTGTCTGAGCAAAGGGTCTGAATACTTATGACCATGTGATGTTTCAGTTTTTCTTTTTTATTAAATTTGCAAAAGTATCTATATTTCTGTTTTTTTCAATCAAGATGGGGTGTATAGTCTACATTAATGTGAAAAAATGAACTTTTTTGAATTTACCAAATGGCTGCAATGAAACAAAGAATGAAAATTGTAAAGAGGTCTGAATACTTTCCGTACCCACAGTACATAGGAGCCAAGGAGTGGGAAATTACAGTAAATGGGGGCCAAAAAGGGGGAAATTATACTAAATGGGGTCCAAAAGGGGGACATTATACTAACTGGGGGCCAAAGAGGAACACATACCATATGAGGGCAACAGAGTGGTACATTATACAGTATGGGGCCAAAGAGGGGGACATTATACTATATAGGGAAAAAGAGGGAGACATTATATGATTTAAGAGCCAAAATATACTGTATACTGTACACTATGTATTTTCTACAGAGCTATTAATGGGTGTCCAACTGCTTCCACTAAAATGGAAAGGCATACTCTGCCGCTCTATTTATTCCCTATGTGGCTGTTGAGAATTGCACATGGCTTTTTCTGGCTCCATAGAGGATGAATTTGGAGGCAGTGAGACATCCAATCTGTTCTTCCAATCGGTCCAGGACCCAGCGGTTGGACACCCACCAATTGATAAGTTATAATTTATCCTATGGCTAAGTGAAATCTAATTCTCACGAAAGATCCCTTTTAATGCAAACTAATGTAATTGCACAGTTAAGATGTGCGCACAGTAGATTTTCATGAGCCATCTCTATTTTACAGTCGATACTCCACTATAACTGGGATAACACCTAATAGGTATTTGCAAAAGCTGTAGCATGGGTACCCAAATCAATTCTATCTATGGGCCCTAGGCACCTCCACCTGACACTGTATACGATACATGTTACATGTATTTATTAGTGATGAGTGAATACATTTGGCACTATTCGTTACTCACACGAATAGTACACTATTCAGGCTACTCATTACTCGGCAAGTAATTAGGTATTCGTCCCAGTAATTAGGTATTTGAGTGACCTGCCCAGCATGTTTGGCGCTTTACTTACAGTCAATGAACATGCTGGGCTGGCTTGCCAATCACAGTAATGCCGTCACCATTTTTGGTGTGGTGTGGCATTACTGTGATTGGCTGGACTTCCAGCATCATAAAGGATATTTAAAAGCTGCTGGCACCATCTTGCACACATTGCGGCCGGAAACAGCATAGGGAGAGTGTAGTATGAGCTTAGCGAGAGTGAAAGTAGCGTAGGGAGATTGATAGGAGCTTATAGTGAGTGCTATTTATTCCCAAAAAATCTTTTAAGAGCTGGAGATTGTCAAGATAAGTTGTTTGTTAGGTGGGGATTTAGTAGGGAGAGATTTAGGCCACATTCACACTATCAGTATTTGGTCAGTATTTTACCTCAGTATTTGTAAGCCAAAACCAGGAGTGGAACAATCAGAGGAAAAGTATTATAGAAACACGTCACCACTTCTGTATTTATCACCCACTCCCGGTTTTGGCTTACAGATACTGATGTAAGATACTGACCGAATATTTGAACGTGTGAACGTGGTCTTAATAGGAGGAAGAGTGAAAGGCAGGCACCTGGGTGTTCTCATCATTGCAATTACATGCTGCAGATCTCTGCTATTTTCCACTGTGTTGTACAGTAGTTAGTATTAGGGCTCGTACCCATTTGCGAGAAAAAAACCCTCAGATTTTCGGGCCGAAAAAACGGACGAGTGCTATGTGAGTGTCATGCGAGTGTAATGCGATTTTCGTGCGATTTTTCCATGGAACATAAGTATGAGATGCGTATGCAATCCGTTTGCAATGCGATTTTAAAATGAGGTTTTACATACAGCAGTTCTCTGTATGTGAAAGCTCCTGTCAAAATCGCATTGCAAAATATAACTGTGCACATCGTTTTAAAATCAAATAATCTTCAAACCATATATATATATATATATATATCTAATATATATATATTAGATAGATAGATAAATAGATTAAAAGCCTGCAGATGCCGCGTACAGTATAGAATAGAATAGCTTAGAATAGAATAGATAGAATAGAAATATACACATAGTATAGGTGTATATACACTGCTCACGTTAGCCCCGCTCCCTGTTGTAAGCTTTTTATACTCCAGAAATGGATTACGGCTAGTGTTGAGCATTCCGATACCACAAGTATTGGGTATTGGCCGATATTTGCGGTATCAGAATTCTAATACCGAGTTCCGATACTTTCAGTATATCGGATACCGGAATCGGAAGTTCCCATAATTCAAAGAGCCCGAATTCAGCCAATGAGGAATGATTAGAAGTGTGGGCACATCCTCTTCTGCATGGTAGGCATGTACTGTAACTACAGGAATGGCTGTGATTGGCTGCTGAAATGATGTCATGATGCACTATAAAAGTCGCCACCGCCATTTTGGGTTCACTCTGCTGTGTTCTGACTGAGGGCCAGTTTAGAGATAGCGATTTGCTTCATTGTGCTTTACCCAGGCTAATTTAGCAATCGCTGTGTGAGAACCTTGTTTTTGCCTTGCAGCGCTGTTCACAGCTGTCTGCAAGGTCTGTGTGTGAGTGCAGCTCACGCTGTTGTCTGTTCTACAGCCACCGCTGGTTGTAGTTAGCTCAGCGTGCATCACTGACTCATACTGTTCAATTGTCCTTTTTTGCATTAGTGCTGCTTGCAGCACATTTTTCCTGTTTTTCTCCTATTAGTGGGTTTCCATCTGTATCCTGCTAGATTGTGGAAAAACACTATATAGGATTACATAGAGGAGCTTTTTTTGGCTTTGCAGCGCCGGTCACAGCTGTCTGCACGGTCTCTGTGTGAGTGCAGTTCACTCTGTAGTCTGTTCTGCTGCCACAGTCGGTTGTAGTCATCTCAGGGTGCGTCACTGCCTCATACTGTTCCATTGTCCTTTTTTCAATTAGTGCTGCCTGCTGCACCTTTTTTCAAATTTTGCCTATTAGTGGGTTTCCATCCGTATCCTGCTAGATTGTGGAAAAACACTATATAGGATTACATAGAGGAGCTTTTTTTGGCCTTGCAGCACCGTTCACGGCTGTCTGCACGGTCAGTGTGTGAGTGCAGCTCACTCTGTAGTCTGTTCTGCCGCCACAGCCAGTTGTAGTCAGCTCAGGGTGCGTCACTGCCTCATACTGTTCCATTGTCCTTCTTTCAATTAGTGCTGCCTGCTGCACCTTTTTTCAAATTTAGCCTATTAGTGGGTTTCCATCCATATCCTGCTAGATTGTGGAAAAACACTATATAGGAGTACATAGAGGAGTTTTTTTTGGACTTGCAGCACCGTTCACGGCTGTCTGCATGGTCTGTGTGTGAGTGCAGCACACTCTGTAGTCTGCTCTGCGAAAAAAAAAGTTAATAAAGTTCACCAAACACTCCACTTTACAGCTGTGTAGGCCACATTAGCTCATATTAAACTCTAGTCCACACTTTAGAAAATTAGTGTTTCTTATACCTATTAGGAGCTGTTCAGGAATAAGCACACTAAGCCCTTAGTACTTTTCTGCCTATCTTTATCAGTTTACCAAGATGAAGAAGGCAGGGAGTAAGGCACGTGGTCGTGGGCGTGGAGCAGGGAGAGGACATGGGGATTCTGTGTCTACTGTGGACACCGGTGACTCATCATCCCCCAGTTTCAGCAGGGAACAGTCCTTCATGCGCAGCTTTGTAGGAGATCGCCGTACCCCGCTGCTGTGGGATGAACAAATTGAAGCCGTTGTCAGATGGATGGCTAACGCATCGACTTCAATTAGTACCACATCCTCTCAGGCACAGAGCACTGGAGAGCACCCATCTGTCTCTTCACCACCTGCCAAATTGCCCAGGCAGTCAGAGAGCCCAGGACAGGAGCCTTCTCTACTTCTGTTCTCTGAATCTCTTGGCTTGGAAAGAGGGGGCCAGCCAAGCAGCATTCCAGAAATGGAAGAAGAGGTAGTATGCAGTGATGCCCAACAGCTTTGTCTCTCTGAATCTGAAGAGGTGGGTGGGCCATTGCCTCCGGTCAGCACACCTCAGTACACATCTGATGATGAGACTCAGGTGCCACTTTCTGGTGCGTACTGTGCTGCCAAGACTACCCAGGAGAAGCAGTTGGTGGAAGAGGGTAGTGTAGATGATGAGGTCCTTGACCCATCATGGCGTGAGGTACAGGAAGGTGGTGGGAGCAGCTCTGAGGAAGAGATTCCCCGAACGGCCCAAAGAGGGAGAGGGAGGGGGAAGACTGCGTTGCCTGTAGCCTCCACTTCAGCACCCATTAGGAGCATGCCTCTTCCAAAAGCCAAAATGGGCGCTCCCAAGACTTGCAGTGCCTGGTCCTTTTTTGACACAGTTGCAGATGACATTTGCTTTGTCAAATGCAAGCTGTGTCATCAGAAAGTCAAAAGATGGAAAAGTGTCAGCAACCTCAACACCACAAATGTGTGGAAACATGTGCGGACCAAGCACGTGGTGGAGTTACAAAAACACACTGAAGACTTGGGCCAACCAACAACGGCACATACCACCTCTACAACTCGTGTTGTAGCCTCTTCCTCCAGCTCACACACAGCTGGTTCGGCTTCCTCACAGGATCGCCATGCAAGAACCTCTGACACTGTTGTCCAGAGACCCAGTGTAATTCCACCCACAGCACCACGTTCCCAGTCATCCTCACACTCCCAGCCCAGTCTACAGCCATCGGTAGCACAGGCATGGGAGAAAAGGCGGCCATTCTCGGCAAACCACCCCCGAGCACAGGCTCTGAATGCTGGCATTGCAAAACTACTGTTCCTTGAAATGCTGTCATTCAGGCTGGTGGAGACTGACACCTTCGTAACTTGATGGCATTGGCAGTCCCACAATACAACGTGCCCAGCCGCTTTTATTTCAGCAGGCAAGCCGTCCCTGCCCTGCAAAAGCATGTGGAGGGAAACATTAAACATGCGCTAATAAAAACGCTGTCAGTATCAAGGTCCACCTCACCACCGATGCATGGACCAGTCATCATGGACAGGGACAATACCTTTCCCTCACTGCCCATTGGGTAAATGTTGTGGTACAGATCTTTAGAGTGGCGCTGCACGTGTTCTGCCAACACCAAGGATTGCAGGAATCCAGTCTGTACACATTGCCTCCTCCTCATACTCCAGTTCCTCTGAATCATCACTGCAGGAGCCGTCACGGTCTACCTTCACCTTGACCCGTGAACGCTTACCTGTTACAACCGATATGAGCACAGCCGTGGCCAAACGTCAACAGGCCATACTGAAATTAATTTCTTTGGGGAATCGAAGCCACACAGCGCAGGAGCTCTGGAATGCCATCAAGCAGGAGAGCGACATGTGGTTTGTGCCAGCAAATCTCCAGCCAGGCATGGTAGTGTGTGACAATGGCCAAAATCTGGTGGCAGCTCTGGCCCTAGGCAACCTCACTCACATCCCATGTCTGGCACATGTGCTCAACTTGGTCGTGCAGAGTTTTTTGAGGGACTATCTGGATCTTGATGCACTGCTGCGCAAGGTCCGCCTAGAGTGTGCTCACTTGCGGAGTTCCAGCATGGCAAGATCGCACCTTGCAGCTCTGCAGTGCCGATTCCACCTTCCGGAACATCGCATCATATGTGACCTACCCACCAGGTGCAGTTCAACGTTACATATGTTGGAGCGGTTGTGTGAGCAGCAGCCAGCAGTAATGGAGTACCAGCTGCATCAGGCGCAAAGAAGTCGCACTGCGTGCCATTCAGACTTCACAACCACTGAGTGGGCCACGATGAAGGACATCTGCCAGGTTTTGCGTGCCTTCAATGATTCCACACGGATGGCGAGTGCAGATGATGCACTAGTCAGCATGACTGTCCCCCTTATCTGCCTGCTTGAAAGAACACAGCAAGCGCTAAGGTATGAAGTTATGGAAGAGGTGGAGGATGAGGAGTCACAAATGCCATCTGCTTCTGGACAGTCTGCATGACGTGGTGTTAGGGGTTGAGTTCCTGTCTCTGCACAGTGGAAACCTCGGGCCATCTCCGCTGCGGTCTCCCATTCCTCTCCTGCCGCAGTGGAACCTGCTCAGCGGAGACGTCGATCCCAGCGTCTCGCTCAGTCTGACTCTGTGCTAAGAGTTACTGTCACGCCCTACCGAAGGATCAATCGGGTAGACCCACTGGACCACAAATACTGCGGTTGCTGATACCAGGAAGGGAGAGCCAGACCAGGGAAGCAGGTTAAAAAGCTTTATTGTAAGAAATACAAATATACTAGGAGAGACACCCCAAAGGAAGGCCACAGGACCAAAACACCAGGGTACCTCTAAGGAGTCCAAGGCTGGGAGTGACCCCTATACAGGGATTTCCCCTTGACCTCCAAAAGAGGGTCCGATGAGACAGAAACCTGTGTTAAACCGACCTAGGAGGTTGAGAAGAAATGAACGGACAAATACGGGGAAGAATGTGGAACTTGGAAGCAGGCTGAAGACTGCAGGGAACCGCACTGGATACAGGACTCAGGATGCTGAGAAGACCAGACACGATCCTAGGGAAAAAGGTAAAGAGAGTAAGACAGGCAAATTGGACTGGTAAACCTAGCTAGACCAGACCTGGAGCAGAGACTTCAGGATAATAGAAGTTGCCCAGGCGGCGTCCAGGAGTGACTGAGATCCTTATATACCTCCAGCCACCAGGTGATAGGCTGGGAGGAGGGGCAGTGAGTAGGGAGGAGCTGACCCTTTAAGAAGCCAGAGAGCTCGTCTGCCCGCCCCCTATGCACTCCCTAGGAGAGGGAGAGAAAGGAGGAAGTGCAGCAGACATGGGAGCAAGGACCCGGGCAGCATGTTTGCAGGGACGGACCCCGGAGCGCCGGCGGACGACCGGAGCGTGACCCTGCTGGCTAAGGACAGGACCAGAAGAGGTAAGAGCAGGCGGGGAAGAGAAAGAAGGCGCCCCGGACTGCGAGGTGGTGACTGTACCCCCCGTCCAGGCCCCCCCAGGCGACGACTGGCAAAGAACCGCCGTAGGAGACGAGGAGCATGGACGTTGCCCTCCGGCTCCCAGGACCTCTCCTCAGGACCAAACCCCTTCCAGTTGACCAGGTACCATGTGGCATGCCCTCTCTTCTTCACGTCCAGGATGGCACTGACCTCATACTCGTCATTGGCCGAAATCGGAGGAGGACGCTCTCCCGGATCCTGGGAGAAGCGGTTGAGGATCACAGGTTTGAGGAGGGAACGGTGGAAAGAATTATGTATTCGCAGAGAAGGAGGCAGTAGTAGCTGATAGCACACATCGTTGAGTCTCCGGGACACCTCGAATGGTCCGATGTACCGAGGTCCAAGCTTGAAGGAGGGCACCTTAAGGCGGACGTACTTGGCTGATAACCATACCTTGTCTCCCGGTTGAAACATCTGGGCATCAAGTCATCTCTTGTCAGCATGGTCCTTCATGCGCTGGGATGCTTTCACAAGAGCCTCACGAGTCTTGTTCCAGATGTTGGCGAAGTCGCGAGCCACGGCCTCTGCTGCAGGATTGGGAGTCGCGATGTCCAAGGGAGTCAGGTGTTGTGCATTCTGTGGCAGAGCACCATCCTGTGGTCACAAGTGGTACTTCGGCTGATTCTCTCTGTGAGCTTCTGTTGGTGGAGGAGAGTGGTACTGCGGCTTCTGAGTTTCCTTCCTCAGGTGATGTGGTGAAGTCGTTAGGTGCTGCTCTATTTAACTCCACCTAGTGCTTTGATCCTGGCCTCCAGTCAATGTTCTAGTATTGGACCTGTTTCCTCCTGGATCGTTCCTGTGGCCTGCTGCTCTGCATAGCTAAGTTCCGCTTTGCTATTTTGTTTGCTGTTTTTTCTGTCCAACTTGTCTATTTGTTTTTTTTTTTGCTTGCTGGAAGCTCTGGGACGCAGAGGGTGTACCTCCGTGCCGTTAGTTCGGTACGGAGGGTCTTTTTGCCCCTTTGCGTGGTTTTTGTAGGGTTTTGTGTTGACCGCAAAGTTACCTTTCCTATCCTCGCTCTGTTCAGTAAGTCGGGCCTCACTTTGCTAAATCTATTTCATCTCTACGTTTGTCTTTTCATCTTAACTCACAGTCATTATATGTGGGGGCTGCCTTTTCCTTTGGGGTATTTCTCTGAGGCAAGGTAGGCTTATTTTCTATCTTCAGGCTAGCTAGCTTCTCAGGCTGTGCCGAGTTGCATAGGGAGCGTTAGGCGCAATCCACGGCTGCCTCTAGTGTGGTTGGAGAGGATTAGGGATTGCGGTCAGCAGAGTTCCCACGTCTCAGAGCTCGTTCTATGTTTTTGGATTATTGTCAGGTCACTGTATGTGCTCTGACCTCTATGTCCATTGTGGTACTGAATTACCTTATCATAACAGTACTGGAGGCCTTAAGTACTAATGATTCTCAATAGAGGGAAAAAAGAAGTTCTGAGACCATTTTTTTTTCTCTGCACTGTGTTTTGCCTTTTTTTTCCCCTAGACATTTGGGTGGTTCAGGACACAGGTGTAGCGATGGACATTAAAGGTCTGTCTTCATGCGTGGATCAGCTCACGGCAAGAGTACAAAATATTCAAGACTTTGTGGTTCAGAATTCTATGTTAGAACCGAGAATTCCTATTCCTGATTTGTTTTTTGGAGATAGAACTAAATTTCTGAGTTTCAAAAATAATTGTAAACTATTTCTGGCTTTGAAACCTCGCTCCTCTGGTGACCCAGTTCAACAAGTTAGGATCATTATTTCTTTTTTACGTGGCGACCTTCAGGACTGGGCATTTTCTCTTGCGTCAGGAGATCCTGCATTAAGTAATATCGATGCGTTTTTCCTGGCGCTCAGATTGCTGTACGATGAACCTAATTCAGTGGATCAGGCAGAGAAAAATTTGCTGGCTCTGTGTCAGGGTCAGGATGAGATAGAGGTATATTGTCAGAAATTTAGAAAGTGGTCCGTACTCACTCAATGGAATGAAGGTGCGCTCGCAGCTATTTTCAGAAAGGGTCTATCTGAAGCCCTTAAGGATGTCATGGTGGGATTTCCTATGCCTGCTGGTCTGAATGAGTCTATGTCTTTGGCCATTCAGATCGGTCGACGCTTGCGTGAGCGTAAATCTGTGCACCATTTGGCGGTATTATCTGAGCATAACCCTGAGCCTATGCAATGTGATAGGACTTTGACCAGAGCTAAACGGCAAGAACACAGACGTCTGAATGGGCTGTGTTTCTACTGTGGTGATTCCATTCATGCTATCTCTGATTGTCCTAAGCGCACTAAGCGGTTCGCTAGGTCTGCCACCATTGGTACGGTACAGTCAAAATTTCTTCTGTCCGTTACCTTGATCTGCTCTTTGTCATCGTATTCTGTCATGGCATTTGTGGATTCAGGCGCTGCCCTGAATTTGATGGACTTGGAGTATGCTAGGCGTTGTGGGTTTTTCTTGGAGCCCTTGCAGTGTCCTATTCCATTGAGAGGAATTGATGCTACGCCTTTGGCCAAGAATAAGCCTCAGTACTGGACCCAGCTGACCATGTGCATGGCTCCTGCACATCAGGAGGTTATTCGCTTTCTGGTGTTGCATAATCTGCATGATGTGGTCGTGTTGGGGTTGCCATGGCTACAAGTCCATAATCCAGTATTAGATTGGAAATCCATGTCTGTGTCCAGCTGGGGTTGTCAGGGGGTACATGGTGATGTCCCATTTCTGTCAATTTCGTCATCCACCCCTTCTGAGGTTCCAGAGTTCTTGTCTGATTACCGGGATGTATTTGATGAGCCCAAGTCCGATACCCTACCTCCGCATAAGGATTGTGATTGTGCTATTTGATTCCTGGTAGTAAATTCCCAAAAGGTCGACTGTTTAATTTATCTGTGCCTGAGCACGCCGCTATGCGGAGTTATGTGAAGGAGTCCTTGGAGAAGGGGCATATTCGCCCGTCATCGTTGCCATTAGGAGCAGGGTTCTTTTTTGTAGCCAAGAAGGATGGTTCGCTGAGACCTTGTATAGATTACCGCCTTCTAAATAAGATCACGGTTATATTTCAGTACCCCTTGCCGTTGTTATCTGATTTGTTTGCTCGGATTAAGGGGGCTAGTTGGTTTACCAAGATAGATCTTCGTGGTGCGTATAATCTTGTGCGTATTAAGCGAGGCGATGAATGGAAAACTGCATTTAATACGCCCGAGGGCCATTTTGAGTATCTAGTAATGCCATTCGGACTTGCCAATGCTCCATCAGTGTTTCAGTCCTTTATGCATGACATCTTCCGAGAGTACCTGGATAAATTCCTGATTGTGTACTTGGATGACATTTTGATCTTCTCGGATGATTGGGAGTCTCATGTGAAGCAGGTCAGAAGGGTGTTTCAGGTCCTGCGTGCTAATTCTTTGTTTGTGAAGGGGTCAAAGTGTCTTTTTGGTGTTCAGAAGGATTCATTTTTGGGGTTCATCTTTTCCCCTTCTACTATCGAGATGGACCCTGTTAAGGTCCAAGCCATCCATGATTGGACTCAGCCGACATCTCTGAAAAGTCTGCAAAAGTTCCTGGGCTTTGCTAATTTTTATCGTCGCTTCATCTGCAATTTTTCTAGTATTGCTGAACCATTGACCGATTTGACCAAGAAGGGTGCTGATGTGGTCAATTGGTCTTCTGCTGCTGTGGAAGCTTTTCAAGAGTTGAAGCGTCATTTTTCTTCTGCCCCTGTGTTGTGTCAACCAGATGTTTCTCTTCCGTTCCAGGTCGAGGTTGATGCTTCTGAGATTGGAGCAGGGGCTGTTTTGTCGCAGAGAAGTTCTGATTGCTCGGTGATGAAACCATGCGCCTTCTTTTCCAGGAAGTTTTCGCCTGCTGAGCGAAATTATGATGTGGGCAATCGAGAGTTGCTGGCCATGAAGTGGGCATTCGAGGAGTGGCGTCATTGGCTTGAAGGAGCTAAGCATCGCGTGGTGGTCTTGACTGATCATAAGAACTTGACTTATCTCGAGTCTGCCAAGCGGTTGAATCCTAGACAGGCTCGTTGGTCGCTGTTTTTTGCCCGTTTTGACTTTGTGATTTCGTACCTTCCGGGCTCTAAAAATGTGAAGGCGGATGCTCTGTCTAGGAGTTTTGTGCCCGACTCTCCGGGTTTATCTGAGCCAGCGGGTATCCTCAAAGAGGGAGTAATTGTGTCTGCCATCTCCCCTGATTTGCGGCGGGTGCTGCAAAAATTTCAGGCTAATAAACCTGATCGTTGCCCAGCGGAGAAACTGTTTGTCCCTGATAGGTGGACGAATAAAGTTATCTCTGAGGTTCATTGTTCGGTGTTGGCTGGTCATCCTGGAATCTTTGGTACCAGAGAGATAGGGTACCGTCACACTATACGATTTACCTACGATCACGACCAGCGATATGACCTGGCCGTGATCGTAGGCAAATCGTAGTGTGGTCGCTGGGGAGCTGTCACACAGACAGCTCTCCAGCGACCAACTATGCCGAGGTCCCTGGGTAACCAGGGTAAACATCGGGTAACTAAGCGCAGCACCGCGCTTAGTTACCCGATGTTTACCCTGGTTACAAGCGTTAAACTAAAAAAAAAAAACAGCACATACTTACATCTGGTGTCCGTCAGGTCCCTTGCAGTCTGCTTCCCGCACTCAGTGACTGCCGGCCGTAAAGTGAAAGTGAAAGCACAGCCGCTGTGCTTTCACTTTCACTTTACGGCCGGCAGTCACAGTGCGGGAAGCAGAGACGGCAAGGGACCTGACGGACACCAGAATGTAAGTATGTGCTGTTTGTTTTTTTTTAGTTTAACGCTTGTAACCAGGGTAAACATCGGGTAACTAAGCACGGTCCTGCGCTTATTTACCCGATGTTTACCCTGGTTACAAGCGAACGCATCGCTGGATCGCATCGCTAGATCGCTATATCGGTGTCACACACACCGATCTAGCGATGACAGCGGGAGATCCAGCGATGAAAGAAAGTTCCATACGATCTGCTACGACGTACGATTCTCAGCAGGATCCCTGATCGCTGCTGCGTGTCAGACACAGCGATATCGTAACGATATCGCTGGAACGTCACGAATCGTACCGTCGTAGCGATCAAAATGTTATAGTGTGACGGTACCCTTAGTGGCTAGATCCTTTTGGTGGCCATCTCTGTAGCGGGATGTGCGTTCTTTTGTGCAGTCCTGTGGGATTTGTGCTCGGGCTAAGCCCTGCTGTTATCGTGCCAGTAGGTTGCTTTTGCCCTTGCCGGTCCCGAAGAGGCCTTGGACACATATCTCTATGGATTTTATTTCAGATCTTCCCGTCTCTCAAAAGATGTCAGTCATTTGGGTGGTCTGTGATCGCTTCTCTAAGATGGTCCATTTGGTACCCTTGTCTAAATTACCTTCCTCCTCTGATTTGGTGCCATTGTTCTTCCAGCATGTGGTTCGTTTACATGGCATTCCAGAGAATATCGTTTCTGACAGAGGTTCCCAGTTTGTTTCGAGGTTTTTGCGAGCCTTTTGTGGTAGGATGGGCATTGACTTGTCTTTTTCCTCGGCTTTCTATCCTCAGACTAATGGCCAGACCGAACGAACCAATCAGACCTTGGAAACATATCTGAGATGCTTTGTTTCTGCTGATCAGGATGACTGGGTGTCCTTTTTGCCTTTGGCTGAGTTCGCCCTTAATAATCGGGCCAGCTCGGCTACCTTGGTTTCGCCGTTTTTCTGCAACTCTGGGTTCCATCCTCGTTTCTCTTCAGGGCAGGTTGAGTCTTCGGACTGTCCTGGTGTGGATACTGTGGTGGACAGGTTGCAGCAGATTTGGACTCATGTAGTGGACAATTTGACCTTGTCCCAGGAGAAGGCTCAACGTTTCGCTAATCGCAGACGCTGTGTGGGTCCCCGACTTCGTGTTGGGGATTTGGTTTGGTTATCTCCTCGTCATATTCCTATGAAGGTTTCCTCTCCTAAGTTTAAACCTCGTTTCATTGGTCCGTATAGGATTTCTGAGGTTCTTAATCCTGTGTCTTTTCGTCTGACCCTTCCAGATTCTTTTTCCATACATAACGTATTCCATAGGTCATTGTTGCGGAGATACGTGGCACCTATGGTTCCATCTGTTGATCCTCCTGCCCCGGTTTTGGTGGAGGGGGAGTTGGAGTATATTGTGGAGAAGATTTTGGATTCTCGTGTTTCAAGACGGAAACTCCAGTATCTGGTTAAGTGGAAGGGTTATGCTCAGGAAGATAATTCCTGGGTCTTTGCCTCTGATGTCCATGCTTCCGATCTTGTTCGTGCCTTTCATATGGCTCATCCTGGTCGTCCTGGGGGCTCTGGTGAGGGTTCGGTGACCCCTCCTCAAGGGGGGGGGGGTACTGTTGTGAATTCTGTGGCAGAGCTCCCTCCTGTGGTCACAAGTGGTACTTCAGCTGATTCTCTCTGTGAGCTTCTGTTGGTGGAGGAGAGTGGTACTGCGGCTTCTGAGTTTCCTTCCTCAGGTGATGTGGTGAAGTCGTTAGGTGCTGCTCTATTTAACTCCACCTAGTGCTTTGATCCTGGCCTCCAGTCAATGTTCTAGTATTGGACCTGTTTCCTCCTGGATCGTTCCTGTGGCCTGCTGCTCTGCATAGCTAAGTTCCGCTTTGCTATTTTGTTTGCTGTTTTTTCTGTCCAACTTGTCTATGTTTTTTTTTGCTTGCTGGAAGCTCTGGGACGCAGAGGGTGTACCTCCGTGCCGTTAGTTCGGTACGGAGGGTCTTTTTTGCCCCTTTGCGTGGTTTTTGTAGGGTTTTGTGTTGACCGCAAAGTTACCTTTCCTATCCTCGCTCTGTTCAGTAAGTCGGGCCTCACTTTGCTAAATCTATTTCATCTCTACGTTTGTCTTTTCATCTTAACTCACAGTCATTATATGTGGGGGCTGCCTTTTCCTTTGGGGTATTTCTCTGAGGCAAGGTAGGCTTATTTTCTATCTTCAGGCCAGCTAGTTTCTCAGGCTGTGCCGAGTTGCATAGGGAGCGTTAGGCGCAATCCACGGCTGCCTCTAGTGTGGTTGGAGAGGATTAGGGATTGCGGTCAGCAGAGTTCCCACGTCTCAGAGCTCGTTCTATGTTTTTGGATTATTGTCAGGTCACTGTATGTGCTCTGACCTCTATGTCCATTGTGGTACTGAATTACCTTATCATAACAGTCGGGATCCTCGGGTGCTGCCCATATACAATAAAAAATGGAGTGTTACGAGAGGATTCACCAACATGATTATTGTACGAGAACTCCGCCCAAGGCAGTAGGGATGTCCAGTTGTCGTGGTGTGCGTTGACAAAGTGTCGTAGAAAACCTGCCAACACCTGGTTTACCCGTTCCACCTGTCCGTTAGACTGTGGATGATAAGCCGAAGAGAAGTCCAAGGCAATATCGAGTTTCCTGCAGAGAGACCGCCAGAATCGGGACACGAATTGTACTCCCCTATTGGAAACAATGTTGGAGGGTAACCCATGCAACCGGAGGATATGTTGAACAAACAACTCGGCCAGCTTGGGTGCCGAAGGAAGACCAGGCAGAGAAACGAAGTGACTCATCTTGGAAAATCTGTCCACCACGACCCAGATGACAGTATTTCCGGAGGATGCAGGGAGATCCGTGATGAAGTCCATCGCAATGTGTTGCCATGGTTTTGATGGTATAGGCAAGGGCGAGAGTTGACCGGTGGGAAGCCGTTTGGGGGTCTTGTTGCGGGCACAGGAAGAACAGGCTGAGACGTAGTCTGACACCTCTTGACGCATCCCAGGCCACCAGTAGTGCCGACCGATCAACTGTAGAGTCTTTGTCAGACCCGCGTTGCCGGCTAGTAAGGAGGAATGTCCCCAGCGAAGGATGCGTTCTCGACTCAGCTCGGGCACCAGCGTCTTGCCTGGAGGTACCTGCGACAGTCGAAGCGGTGCAACCATGATAACCTTGGATGGATCGATGATGGGACGAGGTTCCTCCTCCTGATCATTGGTAAGAAAAGACCGGGAGATGGCGTCAGCCTTGATATTCTTATCTGCGGGAAGAAAATGAATACGGTAGTCAAACCGAGCAAAGAATAAAGACCAACGGGCCTGACGAGGATTGAGCCTCTGGGCAGACTGGAGATAGGTCAAGTTCTTGTGGTCAGGTGCACCGCTCCCTCTAGGAGGTAACGCCACTCCTCCAAGGCAATCTTGATGGCAAGCAACTCACGGTCACCAATGGAGTAATTCCGCTCACAGGGGGTAAAGGCCTTCGAAAAGAAGCCGCAAGAGACCATGCGTCCGGAGGCGGCTTTCTGCGTGAGGACGGCCCCGGCACCTGTGGAGGATGCGTCCACCTCCAGAAAGAACTGCTTCTTAGCGACGGGCCTGTGCAGGGCTGGTGCAGAGGAGAACGCCCGTTTTGAGTGCCTGGAAGGAACACTCGGCCTCTGGAGTCCATCCATTAGCAGGTATTCTCTTGCGTGTGAGTGCTGTGAGAGGCTTGACCAGATCCGAGAAGTGCTGGATAAACTGCCGGTAGTAGTTGGCGAATCCTACGAACCGCTGGATGGCTTTGATCCCGACCGGCCGAGGCCAGTTCATGATGGCCGACACCTTGTTAGGATCCATCTCCAGCCCAGAGTCAGAGACGATGTATCCAAGGAACGGCAGAGAAGACCGCTCGAAGAGGCATTTCTCATACTTGGCATACAAGCGGTTCTCCCGTAATCGAAGGAGAACTCGTCGGACGTCTCTTCTGTGTGTGGGTAGGTCTGGGGAGAAAACCAAGATGTCATCCAGGTATACCACTACACATACAGTTAGGGCCAGAAATATTTGGACAGTGACACAAGTTTTGTTATTTTAGCTGTTTACAAAAATATGTTCAGAAATACAATTATATATATAATATGGGCTGAAAGTGCACACTCCCAGCTGCAATATGATAGTTTCCACATCCAAATCGGAGAAAGGGTTTAGGAATCATAGCTCTGTAATGCATAGCGTCCTCTTTTTCAAGGGACCAAAAGTAATTGGACAATGGACTCTAAGGGCTGCAATTAACTCTGAAGGCGTCTCCCTCGTTAACCTGTAATCAATGAAGTAGTTAAAAGGTCAGGGGTGGATTCCAGGTGTGTGGTTTTGCATTTGGAAGCTGTTTCTGTGAGCAGACAACATGCGGTCAAAGGAACTCTCAATTGAGGTGAAGCAGAACATCCTGAGGCTGAAAAAAAAGAAAAAATCCATCAGAGAGATAGCAGACATGCTTGGAGTAGCAAAATCAACAGTTGGGTACATTCTGAGAAAAAAGGAATTGACTGGTGAGCTTGGGAACTCAAAAAGGCCTGGGCGTCCACGGATGACAACAGTGGTGGATGATCGCCGCATACTTAATTTGGTGAAGAAGAACCCATTCACAACATCAACTGAAGTCCAGAACACTGTCAGTGAAGTAGGTGTATCTGTCTCTAAGTCAACAGTAAAGAGAAGACTCCATGACAGTAAATACAAAGGGTTCACATCTAGATGCAAACCATTCATCAATACCAAAAATAGACAGGCCAGAGTTAAATTTGCAGAAAAACACCTCAAGAAGCCAGCTCAGTTCTGGAAAAGTATTCTATGGACAGATGAGACAAAGATCAACCTGTACCAGAATGATGGGAAGAAAAAAGTTTGGAGAAGAAAGGGAACGGCACATGATCCAAGGCACACCACATCCTCTGTAAAACATGGTGGAGGCAACGTGATGGCATGGGCATGCATGGCTTTCAATGGCACTGGGTCACTTGTGTTTATTGATGACATAAGAGCAGACAAGAGTAGCCGGATGAATTCTGAAGTGTACCGGGATATACTTTCAGCCCAGATTAAGCCAAATGCTGCAAAGTTGATTGGACGGCGCTTCATAGTACAGATGGACAATGACCCCAAGCATACATCCAAAGCTACCCAGGAGTTCATGAGTGCCAAAAAGTGGAACATTCTGCAATGGCCAAGTCAATCTCCAGATCTAAACCCAATTGAGCATGCATTTCACTTGCTCAAATCCAGACTTAAGACGGAAAGACCCACAAACAAGCAAGACCTGAAGGCTGCGGCTGTAAAGGCCTGGCAAAGCATTAAGAAGGAGGAAACCCAGCGTTTGGTGATGTCCATGGGTTCCAGACTTAAGGCAGTGATTGCCTCCAAAGGATTTGCAACAAAATATTGAAAATAAAAATATTTTGTTTGGGTTATGTTTATTTGTCCAATTACTTTTGACCTCCTAAAATGTGGAGTGTTTGTAAAGAAATGTGTACAATTCCTACATTTCCTATCAGATATTTTTGTTCAACCCTTCAAATTAAACGTTACAATCTGCACTTGAATTCTGTTGTAGAGGTTTCATTTCAAATCCAATGTGGTGGCATGCAGAGCCCAACTCGCGAAAATTGTGTCACAGTCCAAATATTTCTGGCCCTAACTGTACGTACAGCATGTCACGGAAGACGTCGTTCACGAACTCCTGGAAAACGGCTGGAGCGTTGCACAGTCCGAAGGGCATCACCCGGTACTCGAAGTGACCATCACGGGTGTTGAAGGCGGTTTTCCACTCGTCACCGGCCCGGATGCGGACAAGGTTGTAAGCCCCTCGTAGGTCCAGCTTAGTGAAGATCCGGGCTCCCCGGAGCCGATCGAAGAGTTCTGGAATAAGAGGCAGTGGGTACTTATTCTTTACCGTGATAGCGTTTAATCCGCGGTAGTCAATGCAAGGACGCAAGGACCCATCCTTCTTTTTCATGAAGAAGAACCCGGCTCCCACAGGGGATGTGGACCTCTGGATGAATCCCCGGGCCAAGCTGTCTGTGACATATTCTGACATCGCCTGAGTCTCAGCAGGGGACAGAGGGTAGATTCGTCCTGTAGGAAAAGAAGCACCTGGAACCAAATCGATGGGACAATTGTAAGGCCTGTGCGGGGGCAAGACCTCTGCTTCTCGTTTATCGAAGACATCCGCAAATGCCCAGTAGGCTTCCGGAAGTCCGGGCAAGGACGTAGGTGAGGGAGGCAAATGGATAGGCCGGATGGACAGCAGGCAACGGCTATGGCAGGCCGAACCCCAACGCTGGACCTCCCCACTTCGCCAGTCTATGACTGGCTCATGCGTACGCAGCCATGGCAGACCGAGCATGAAAGGCGGAGAGAGAGTGGGTAGCACGTAAAAGGCAATCCTCTCAGCATGGAGAGCTCCAATCTGAAGCTCCACCTCACTGGTAATGCCCTCAACGGAATCTAGTAGGGGTCTCCCGTCTATGGTGGTGATGATGCGGGGATGCTGCAGGGGGTGTATAGGAATGCCGAGGCGGAGAGCCATGTCTCGCTGAATAAAGTTACCTGCAGATCCCGAGTCCAAATACGCCAACTCTGAGAATCGCCTGTCACCGACTTTCACCTGTATGGAAACAGTTAACGGTAGAGAGGTATCACTCTCACCTAGGATGGCCTCTCTTACCTGTCCTTGGTGGAGAAGTTTTCCGGTCCTCTGGGACATTGCCGGCGGAAATGGTTGGAGCCACCACAATAGAGACACAACCTCCGGGCGACTCTCTCCTCACGCTCCCGGGGACTCAGCCGGAGACGATCCACCTCCATGGGTTCGGGTGCTTCAGCAGAAGAAGCGTTACCTGGTAACAGGGGCCTCTGAAACAGGGTGCCAATCGAGGTGGTCTTCTCTCCTGGGTTCTCTCCTTGGTGCGTTCTTGTAGGCGGCGATCTATCCAGACGGCAAGGGAGATGTATTCATCCAGGGTACCGGGAAGATCTCGTACGGCGAGCTCGTCCTTAAGGCGACTGGATAACCCTCTCCGGAAGACACCGATCAGGGGCTCGTCAGACCAGCGAAGCTCAGAAGCCAAAGTGCGAAACTGTATGGCGTATTGGCCAACCGACAGAGTACCTTGCTGTAAGTTGAACAACTCCTCCGTGGCAGAAGCCACCCGACCTGGCTCATCAAAGATCTTCCGGAAGGTGTCCAAGAAGGCCCGCAAATCAGATACAATGGGGTCCTCTCTCTCCAGTAGTGGGTTGAACCAGGCCAAGGCCTCGCCCTCTAGGTGTGATGCCAGAAAGGCCACTTTCGCCACATCCGTAGGGTATTGATGAGGGAGAAGCCTGAAATGCAGCTGGCATTGGTTGATGAAACCCCTGCACATTTTTGGATCCCCAGAGTACCAGGTGGGTTTGCAGAGACGAGGGGAAGAGAAGACGCCTCCTACGGCACTGGGACTCAACACGGATGCTGCAACTGGGGCAGAAGAAGACCGCTGCAGATTAGAGAGCCGCTCGTCCACAGACGTCATGTAATCCAGCATCTGGGTCTGCATCCGTCCTTGTTGATCCAGCTCCTGATGGAGATCTGCAAGATGAGAGGAGTAAGATGCATCCACCCCCAGAGGGGAAGCTAGACGGGCCTCAAGGGTCCGCATGAACGCAACAAGCTGTTCCTGGCTCTGGCAAAGACTAGCGAGCTCCCTCTGAGCATCGAACCTGGCATCAGCGGGGTCCATGGCCTGGGCAAAATCTGTCACGCCCTACCGAAGGATCAATCGGGAAGACCCACTGGACCACAAATACTGCGGTTGCTGATACCAGGAAGGGAGAGCCAGACCAGGGAAGCAGGTTAAAAAGCTTTATTGTAAGAAATACAAATATACTAGGAGAGACACCCCAAAGGAAGGCCACAGGACCAAAACACCAGGGTACCTCTAAGGAGTCCAAGGCTGGGAGTGACCCCTATACAGGGATTTCCCCTTGACCTCCAAAAGAGGGTTCGATGAGACATAAACCTGTGTTAAACCAACCTAGGAGGTTGAGAAGAAATGAACGGACAAATACGGGGAAGAATGTGGAACTTGGAAGCAGGCTGAAGACTGCAGGGAACCGCTCTGGATACAGGACTCAGGATGCTGAGAAGACCAGACACGATCCTAGGGAAAAAGGTAAAGAGAGTAAGACAGGCAAATTGGACTGGTAAACCTAGCTAGACCAGACCTGGAGCAGAGACTTCAGGATAATAGAAGTTGCCCAGGCGGCGTCCAGGAGTGACTGAGATCCTTATATACCTCCAGCCACCAGGTGATAGGCTGGGAGGAGGGGCAGTGAGTAGGGAGGAGCTGACCCTTTAAGAAGCCAGAGAGCTCGCCTGCCCGCCCCCTATGCACTCCCTAGGAGAGGGAGAGAAAGGAGGAAGTGCAGCAGACATGGGAGCAAGGACCTGGGCAGCATGTCTGCAGGGACGGACCCCGGAGCGCCGGCGGACGACCGGAGCGTGACCCTGCTGGCTAAGGACAGGACCAGAAGAGGTAAGAGCAGGCGGGGAAGAGAAAGAAGGCGCCCCGGACTGCGAGGTGGTGACAGTTACTGCTGCATTTCCTGCTTCTGCCATTAAAGTCTGTGCTGGGGAGCGGCGAGCAGACGCTTCTGGGACTAAGTCCTGCTTTTCACATTCTGAGCATGCCCAGAGTAAGATCTCTCAGTGGAGATCGAGGGTAACATGATCTGATAATGCAGCTAGGTCATTTGTCCTTCTTGGAAGGTCCTTGTAGGTGCTAGGACTAAGTCCCGCTTTGCACTCTGAGCATGCCCAGGGCAAGATCTTTCAGTGGAGATCTGGGGTCACATGCTCAGGTACTGCAGCAACTCCATTGGTCCTTCTTTGAAGGTCTTAAACATGCTGCAACTATTTAAGGCTCGCATGGCCGCACGGCCATGCGCTAGTATTGACTTGATAATGTGTGTGTGTAGATGGATGGATGTCGATGGATGAAAGCTCCTAAATCATTCCTATTCCCATGTTGACTGTTCGTGAATGATGGAAGCTATCTAGCGCCCATCCAAGCCATCAGCACATTACACACATTACAGCGTCTAATTGCTGTGACCGCCAGTGCGGCGCCGTGCGCTTTCTCTGCGCTTTCCTGACCCAACCCTGGGTGGTTAGTGGCGTCCGCCAGTGCGGCACTGCACGCACTCTCATGCTTCCTAAATACTATTATTTCTGTCTCTCTGACACCCCAGTAGCGGTGTCGAGTGCATGAGGTCTTTATGAACTCAAATCCTGAGTCTTGGGATTGAGTTCTGAGACTCCTTGCTTGCGCTCTTGGTGCGGTACCGCGGCCCTGTGACGCAACAGGGTTCGCTTCCTTCACACAGGGTGAAGTTAACCCATGTGTGTATTCACATTGTACCGCCATATCGTCCATCTCTACTAGCAGCAGGGTTTTCACCTGCACGGTGGACCTCGGACTGCGAACGCACCTAATACTATTGCATCTTAAACTTGGTGCGTTGTGAGGAGGATGAGGAGAACTTTGTGAGGAGGATGAGGAGGAGTCAATGGAGGAGGAAGACATCTTTACAGAGGAGGGAGTTACACAATGCTCCAGTAGTCAGTATGTAGAGCAAGGGTGGGGTGATGCAGAGCAGGCAGAGATCATGCCTCATGCAGGGGACAGCATTTCTTGGCCAGTTGGCAGTCTGCAGCACATGGTTGATTTCATGCTGCAGTGCCTGAGAAATGACCGCCGCATTGCCCACATTCTCAACACGGCTGATTATTGGGTGTACACCCTCCTAGATCCGCGCTACCGGGACAACTTACAAACCCTCATAACACTGTTGAACTGGGAACGTAAAATGCGGGAGCATCAAGACACACTGGTGAATTCCATCATCTTCTCCAGTCCAACTGAGAGCAGTGCTGCTAGTGCTTTACAAAGCAGCTCAGTGCGTCGAGGCAGTGGAGGAAGCTCAGCACAAACAGGGAGCAGAAGCAGTGCCTCAGCACAGGCAAGACCAGTGTGGCCCAACTGTGGCAAACTTTTGTGTGCCCGCCACAAATGTCCACACCATCACAGACGGCTCCAGTCAGCAGGAGGCAATGTTTCCATCAGATGGTGACAGACTACATGTCTTGCCCTCTCAGTGTACTCCCACATGGCTTTTCCCCCTTCAAGTTTTGGGTCTCTAAGCTGGATACATGGCCAGAGCTTAGCCAGTATGCATTGGAGGTGCTGGCTTGCCCTGCTGCTAGTGTATTATCAGAACGCGTCTTTAGTGCCGCAGGTGGTGTACTAACAGACCGTCGCATGCGACTATCCTCCGATAACGTTGACCGGCTTACTTTTCTGAAAATGAACAAGTCCTGGATCTTGCAGGAATTTGCCAGTCCTCTTCCAGATTAAATACTTGGTTGGCAACAGTATCCAGGTCTCCTGTTGTGTTCATGTTTCTACCACCTGAACTGTAATCCCTGGGCTCCAACCAATTGCTGCTCAGAAGTGCCATCTGCACAGTCAACACATGACCCAGTGTTATTGGGTTTCAGTAACGTCAGCTGATCCCCTGCTGTGTATCCAGCAATTGCTCCTGCTTCCCCCACACTCACACTACTACAGAAATTAAAGGGAACCTGTCCCCCCCAGGCATTTGTAACTGAAAGAGCCACCTTGTGCAGCACAAATGCTGCACCAGGAAAAGGTGGCTCTTTTAGTTTTGCTCCTTGCACACGCTGAACTTAACACTTATAAAATATGTGTCCCCTCAAACCGTGAAACCGTCCCGGAGGTTGGACTTTTCATCGTAATGAGACACAGTACAGCCGGCATTCATACCCCCTTGGCGCTGGGCACCGTCCCCTCAGCGTTGTTTGAATCTGTCCCGGAGCCTGCGCTGTTATGTTAAACCTTGGGCATGCGCAGTTAGCGCTGCCCATCTTCTGACATCATTTGATTTCAAGCTGACTGCTCCTGTGTGGTCGCGCTGCCCGAGATCCCACCCCGCAGTGTATTCTGATTTATTCATACTGCGGGGCTGGGATTCATGGCCATGCACTGTGCATATCTTTGCCTGTCACACATCTCCTTCCGCCTTCTTCAGACTGTGCGCCGTCAGCTGATCCCTAATCACATGCCACAGCTGTGACTCCTGTCATGACCTGGTGGTCAGGACAATAATGGACCTGGTGGTTAAGAGCACACGGAATGACCTGATAGTTACTGATAATAAAGGACGAGCTCTGGGACGTGGGAACTCTGCTGACTGCAATCCCTAATCCTATCAAACACACTAGAAATAGCCGTGGATTGCGCCTAACGCTCCTTATGCAACTCGGCACAGCCTAAGGAACTAGCTAGCCCTGAAGATAGAAAAATAAAGCCTACCTTGCCTCAGAGAAATTCCCCAAAGGAAAAGGCAGCCCCCCACATATAATGACTGTGAGTAAAGATGAAAATACAAACACAGAGATGAAATAGATTTAGCAAAGTGAGGCCCGACTTACTGAACAGACCGAGGATAGGAAAGGTTACTTTGCGGTCAGCACAAAAACCTACAAAAAGACCACGCAGAGGGCGCAAAAAAGACCCTCCGCACCGACTCACGGTGCGGAGGCGCTCCCTCTGCGTCCCAGAGCTTCCAGCAAGCAACACAACAATGAAAATAGCAAGCTGGACAGAAAAATAGCAAACCAAAGAAATACAAGCTGGAACTTAGCTTCTGCTGGGAAGACAGGTCACAAGAACGATCCAGGAGTGAACTAGACCAATACTGAACATTGACAGGTGGCAAGATCTAAGTGGAGTTAAATAGAGCAGCCAGCTAACGAATTAACCTCGTCACCTGTGGAAGGAAACTCAGAAACACCTGTTATGAACTGGAGGTTTAGAAACACAATGGACCTGGTGGTTAAGAGCACACAAAGTGACCTGATAGTTACTAATAACATAGGACGAGCTCTGAGACGTGGGAACTCTGCTGACCGCAATCCCTAATCCTATCACACCACACTAGAAGTAGCCGTGGAGCGCTCCTGACCAGACCTAGGCGCCTCGGCACAGCCTAAGAAACTAGCTAGCCCTGAAGATAGAAAAATAAGCCTACCTTGCCTCAGAGAAATTCCACAAAGTAAAAGGCAGCCCCCCACATATAATGACTGTGAGTAAAGATGAAAATACAAACACAGAGATGAAATAGATTTTAGCAAAGTGAGGCCCGACTTACTGAATAGACCAAGGATAGGAAAGATAGCTTTGCGGTCAGCACAAAAACCTACAAACAACCACGCAGAGGGCGCAAAAAGACCCTCGGCACCGACTAACGGTGCGGAGGTGCTCCCTCTGCGTCTCAGAGCTTCCAGCAAGCAAGACAAACCAAAATAGCAAGCTGGACAGAAAAAATAGCAACCAAGAAACACAAGCAGAACTTAGCTTATGCAGGGAAGAAAAGCCACAAGAACGATCCAGGAGAGAGCAAGACCAATACTGGAACATTGACTGGAGGCAAGGAACAAAGAACTAGGTGGAGTCAAATAGAGCAGCACCTAACGACTTAACCTCGTCACCTGAGGAAGGAAACTCAGAAGCCGCAGCCCCACTCACATCCACCAGAGGAAGATCATGGACAGAACCAGCCGAAGTACCACTTATGACCACAGGAGGGAGCTTTACCACAGAATTCACAACAGTACCCCCCCCTTGAGGAGGGGTCACCGAACCCTCACCAGAGCCCCCAGGCCGACCAGGATGAGCCAAATGAAAGGCACAAACCAGATCGGCAGCATGAACATCAGAGGCAAAGACCCAGGAATTATCTTCCTGACCATAACCCTTCCACTTAACCAGGTACTGGAGTTTCCGTCTCGAAATACGAGAATCCAAAATCTTCTCCACTATATACTCCAACTCCCCCTCAACCAAAACCGGGGCAGGAGGATCAACGGATGGAACCACAGGTGCCACGTATCTCCGCAACAATGACCTATGGAATACATTATGGATGGAAAAAGAAGCTGGAAGGGTCAAACGAAAAGACACAGGATTAAGAACCTCAGAAATCCTATACGGACCAATGAAACGAGGCTTAAACTTAGGAGAGGAAACTTTCATAGGAATATAACGAGACGACAACCAAACCAAATCCCCAACACGAAGTCGGGGACCCACACAGCGCCTGCGGTTAGCGAAACGTTGAGCCTTCTCCTGGGACAACGTCAAATTGTCCACTACATGAGTCCAAATCTGCTGCAACCTATCCACCACAGTATCCACACCAGGACAGTCCGAAGACTCAACCTGCCCTGAAGAGAAACGAGGATGGAAACCAGAATTGCAAAAAAACGGCGAAACCAAAGTAGCCGAGCTGGCCCGATTATTAAGGGCGAACTCAGCCAAAGGCAAAAAGGACACCCAATCATCCTGATCAGCAGAAACAAAACATCTCAGATATGTTTCCAAGGTCTGATTGGTTCGTTCAGTTTGGCCATTTGTCTGAGGATGGAAAGCCGAGGAAAAAGACAAATCAATGCCCATCCTAGCACAAAAGGCTCGCCAAAACCTCGAAACAAACTGGGAACCTCTGTCAGAAATGATGTTCTCCGGAATGCCATGTAAACGAACCACATGCTGGAAAAACAATGGCACCAAATCAGAGGAGGAAGGCAATTTAGACAAGGGTACCAAATGGACCATCTTAGAGAAGCGATCACAAACCACCCAAATGACCGACATCTTTTGAGAGACGGGGAGATCCGAAATAAAATCCATAGAGATATGTGTCCAGGGCCTCTTCGGGACCGGCAAGGGCAAAAGCAACCCACTGGCACGAGAACAGCAGGGCTTAGCCCGAGCACAAATCCCACAGGACTGCACAAACGAACGCACATCCCGCGACTGAGACGGCCACCAAAAGGATCTAGCCACCAAATCTCTGGTGCCAAAGATTCCAGGATGACCAGCCAACACCGAACAATGAACCTCAGAGATAACTCTACTCATCCATTTATCAGGGACAAACAGTTTCTCCGCTGGGCAACGGTTAGGTCTATTAGCCTGAAATTTTTGCAGCACCCACCGCAAATCAGGGGAGATGGCAGACAAAATTACCCCCTCTTTGAGAATACCCGCCGGCTCAGGCAAACCCGGAGAGTCGGGCACAAAACTCCTAGACAGGGCATCCGCCTTCACATTCTTAGAGCCCGGAAGGTACGAAACCACAAAGTCAAAACGGGAGAAAAACAGCGACCAACGAGCCTGTCTAGGATTCAACCGTTTGGCAGACTCGAGATAAGTCAAGTTCTTGTGATCAGTCAAGACCACCACGCGATGCTTAGCTCCTTCAAGCCAATGACGCCACTCCTCGAATGCCCACTTCATGGCCAGCAACTCTCGATTGCCAACATCATAATTACGCTCAGCAGGCGAAAGCTTCCTGGAAAAGAAGGCACATGGTTTAATCACCGAGCCATCAGAACTTCTTTGCGACAAAACAGCCCCTGCTCCAATCTCAAAAGCATCAACCTCGACCTGGAACGGGAGCGAAACATCTGGCTGGGACAACACAGGGGCAGAAGAAAAACGACGCTTCAACTCCTGAAAAGCTTCCACAGCAGCAGAAGACCAATTGACCACATCAGCACCCTTCTTGGTTAAATCAGTCAACGGTTTAGCAATACTAGAAAAATTATTGATGAAGCGACTATAAAAATTAGCAAAGCCCAGGAACTTTTGCAGACTCTTCAGAGATGTCGGCTGAGTCCAATCATAAATGGCCTGAACTTTAACAGGGTTCATCTCGATAGTAGAAGGGGAAAAAATGAAACCCAAAAATGAAACCTTCTGAACGCCAAAGAGACACTTTGACCCCTTCACAAACAAAGAATTCGCACGCAGGACCTGGAACACCATTCTAACCTGCTTCACGTGAGACTCCCAATCATCCGAGAAGACCAAAATATCATCCAAGTATACAATCAGGAATTTATCCAGGTACTCTCGGAAGATGTCATGCATAAAGGACTGAAATACTGATGGAGCATTGGAAAGCCCGAATGGCATAACCAGGTACTCAAAATGGCCCTCGGGCGTATTAAATGCTGTTTTCCATTCATCGCCCTGTTTAATACGCACAAGATTATACGCACTACGAAGATCTATCTTGGTGAACCAACTAGCCCCCTTAATCCGAGCAAACAAATCAGACAGCAGCGGCAAGGGGTACTGAAATTTGACTGTGATTTTATTTAGAAGGCAGTAATCAATACAAGGTCTCAACGAACCATCCTTCTTGGCCACAAAAAAGAAACTTTCTCCCAATGGCGACGACGACGGGAGAATATGACCCTTCTCCAAGGATTCCTTTACGTAACTCCGCATAGCGGCATGCTCAGGCACAGACAAATTAAACAGTCGACCTTTAGGAAACTTACTACCAGGAATCAAATCGATAGCACAATCGCAATCCCTATGCGGAGGTAGGGCACTGGACTTGGGCTCATCAAATACATCCCGGTAATCCGACAAGAACTCTGGGACCTCAGAAGGGGTGGATGATGAAATAGACAGAAATGGAACATCACCATGTACCCCCTGACAACCCCAGCTGGACGCAGACATAGATTTCCAATCCAATACTGGGTTATGGACTTGTAGCCATGGCAACCCCAACACGACCACATCATGCAGATTATGCAACACCAAAAAGCGAATATCCTCCTGATGCGCAGGAGCCATGCACATGGTCAGTTGGGTCCAGTACTGAGGCTTATTCTTGGCCAAAGGCGTAGCATCAATTCCTCTCAATGGAATAGGATACTGCAAGGGCTCCAAGAAAAACCCACAGCGCCTAGCAAACTCCAAGTCCATCAAATTCAGGGCAGCGCCTGAATCCACAAATGCCATGACAGAATAGGATGACAAAGAGCAGATCAAAGTAACGGACAAAAGAAATTTCGACTGTACCGTACCAATGGTGGCAGACCTAGCGAACCGCTTAGTGCGCTTAGGTCAATCGGAGATAGCATGAGTGGAATCACCACAGTAAAAACACAGCCCATTCCGACGTCTGTGTTCTTGCCGTTTAGCTCTGGTCAAAGTCCTATCACATTGCATAGGCTCAGGGTTATGCTCAGATAATACCGCCAAATGATGCACAGTTTTACGCTCACGTAAGCGTCGATCGATCTGAATGGCCAAAGACATAGACTCATTCAGACCAGCAGGCATAGGAAATCCCACCATGACATCCTTAAGGGCTTCAGAGAGACCCTTTCTGAAAATAGCTGCCAGCGCGCATTCATTCCATTGAGTGAGCACAGACCACTTCCTAAACTTCTGACAATATATCTCTACCTCATCCTGACCCTGACACAGAGCCAGCAAATTTTTCTCTGCCTGATCCACAGAATTAGGTTAATCATAAAGCAATCCGAGCGCCAGAAAAAACGCATCAATATCACATAATGCAGGATCTCCAGGCACAAGGGAAAATGCCCAGTCTTGAGGGTCGCCACGTAATAAAGAAATAATGATCTTAACTTGTTGAACTGGGTCACCAGAGGAGCGGGGTTTCAAAGCCAGAAACAGTTTACAATTATTTTTGAAATTCAGAAACTTAGCTCTATCTCCAGAAAATAAATCAGGAATAGGAATTCTAGGTTCTAACATAGATTTCTGAACCACAATGTCTTGAATATTTTGTACTCTTGCAGTGAGATGATCCACACAAGAAGACAGACCTTTAATGTCCATCACTACACCTGTGTCCTGAACCACCCAAATGTCTAGGGGAAAAGAAAGACAAAACACAGTGCAGAGAAAAAAAATGGTCTCCGAACTTCTCTTTTCCCTCTATTGAGAAGCATTAGTACTTTGGGCCTCCAGTACTGTTATGAACTGGTGGTTTAGAAACACAATGGACCTGGTGGTTAAGAGCAAACAAAGTGACCTGATAGTTACTAATAACATAGGACGAGCTCTGAGACGTGGGAATTCTGCTGACCGCAATCCCTAATCCTATCACACCACACTAGAAGTAGCCGTGGAGCGCTCCTGACCAGACCTAGGCGCCTCGGTACAGCCTAAGAAACTAGCTAGCCCTGAAGATAGAAAAATAAGCCTACCTTGCCTCAGAGAAATTCCCCAAAGTAAAAGGCAGCCCCCCACATATAATCACTGTGAGTAAAGATGAAAATACAAACACAGAGATGAAATAGATTTTAGCAAAGTGAGGCCCGACTTATTAAATAGACCGAGGATAGGAAAGATAGCTTTGCGGTCAGCACAAAAACCTACAAACAACCACGCAGAGGGCGCAAAAAGACCCTCCGCACCGACTAACGGTACGGAGGTGCTCCCTCTGCGTCCCAGAGCTTCCAGCAAGCAAGACAAACCAAAATAGCAAGCTGGACAGAAAAAGTAGGAACCAAGAAACACAAGCAGAACTTAGCTTATGCAGGGAAGAAAGGCCACAAGAACAATCCAGGAGAGAGCAAGACCAATACTGGAACATTGACTGGAGGCAAGGAACAAAGAACTAGGTGGAGTTAAATAGAGCAGCACCTAACGACTTAACCTCGTCACCTGAGGAAGGAAACTCAGAAGCCGCAGCCCCACTCACATCCACCAGAGGAAGATCATGGACAGAACCAGCCGAAGTACCACTTATGACCACAGGAGGGAGCTTTACCACAGAATTCACAACAGTACCCCCCCCTTGAGGAGGGGTCACCGAACCCTCACCAGAGCCCCCAGGCCGACCAGGATGAGCCAAATGAAAGGCACAAACCAGATCGGCAGCATGAACATCAGAGGCAAAGACCCAGGAATTATCTTCCTGACCATAACCCTTCCACTTAACCAGGTACTGGAGTTTCCGTCTCGAAATACGAGAATCCAAAATCTTCTCCACTATATACTCCAACTCCCCCTCAACCAAAACCGGGGCAGGAGGATCAACGGATGGAACCACAGGTGCCACGTATCTCCGCAACAATGACCTATGGAATACATTATGGATGGAAAAAGAAGCTGGAAGGGTCAAACGAAAAGACACAGGATTAAGAACCTCAGAAATCCTATACGGACCAATGAAACGAGGCTTAAACTTAGGAGAGGAAACTTTCATAGGAATATAACGAGACGACAACCAAACCAAATCCCCAACACGAAGTCGGGGACCCACACAGCGCCTGCGGTTAGCGAAACGTTGAGCCTTCTCCTGGGACAACGTCAAATTGTCCACTACATGAGTCCAAATCTGCTGCAACCTATCCACCACAGTATCCACACCAGGACAGTCCGAAGACTCAACCTGCCCTGAAGAGAAACGAGGATGGAAACCAGAATTGCAAAAAAACGGCGAAACCAAAGTAGCCGAGCTGGCCCGATTATTAAGGGCGAACTCAGCCAAAGGCAAAAAGGACACCCAATCATCCTGATCAGCAGAAACAAAACATCTCAGATATGTTTCCAAGGTCTGATTGGTTCGTTCAGTTTGGCCATTTGTCTGAGGATGGAAAGCCGAGGAAAAAGACAAATCAATGCCCATCCTAGCACAAAAGGCTCGCCAAAACCTCGAAACAAACTGGGAACCTCTGTCAGAAATGATGTTCTCCGGAATGCCATGTAAACGAACCACATGCTGGAAAAACAATGGCACCAAATCAGAGGAGGAAGGCAATTTAGACAAGGGTACCAAATGGACCATCTTAGAGAAGCGATCACAAACCACCCAAATGACCGACATCTTTTGAGAGACGGGGAGATCCGAAATAAAATCCATAGAGATATGTGTCCAGGGCCTCTTCGGGACCGGCAAGGGCAAAAGCAACCCACTGGCACGAGAACAGCAGGGCTTAGCCCGAGCACAAATCCCACAGGACTGCACAAACGAACGCACATCCCGCGACTGAGACGGCCACCAAAAGGATCTAGCCACCAAATCTCTGGTGCCAAAGATTCCAGGATGACCAGCCAACACCGAACAATGAACCTCAGAGATAACTCTACTCATCCATTTATCAGGGACAAACAGTTTCTCCGCTGGGCAACGGTTAGGTCTATTAGCCTGAAATTTTTGCAGCACCCACCGCAAATCAGGGGAGATGGCAGACAAAATTACCCCCTCTTTGAGAATACCCGCCGGCTCAGGCAAACCCGGAGAGTCGGGCACAAAACTCCTAGACAGGGCATCCGCCTTCACATTCTTAGAGCCCGGAAGGTACGAAACCACAAAGTCAAAACGGGAGAAAAACAGCGACCAACGAGCCTGTCTAGGATTCAACCGTTTGGCAGACTCGAGATAAGTCAAGTTCTTGTGATCAGTCAAGACCACCACGCGATGCTTAGCTCCTTCAAGCCAATGACGCCACTCCTCGAATGCCCACTTCATGGCCAGCAACTCTCGATTGCCAACATCATAATTACGCTCAGCAGGCGAAAGCTTCCTGGAAAAGAAGGCACATGGTTTAATCACCGAGCCATCAGAACTTCTTTGCGACAAAACAGCCCCTGCTCCAATCTCAAAAGCATCAACCTCGACCTGGAACGGGAGCGAAACATCTGGCTGGGACAACACAGGGGCAGAAGAAAAACGACGCTTCAACTCCTGAAAAGCTTCCACAGCAGCAGAAGACCAATTGACCACATCAGCACCCTTCTTGGTTAAATCAGTCAACGGTTTAGCAATACTAGAAAAATTATTGATGAAGCGACTATAAAAATTAGCAAAGCCCAGGAACTTTTGCAGACTCTTCAGAGATGTCGGCTGAGTCCAATCATAAATGGCCTGAACTTTAACAGGGTTCATCTCGATAGTAGAAGGGGAAAAAATGAAACCCAAAAATGAAACCTTCTGAACGCCAAAGAGACACTTTGACCCCTTCACAAACAAAGAATTCGCACGCAGGACCTGGAACACCATTCTAACCTGCTTCACGTGAGACTCCCAATCATCCGAGAAGACCAAAATATCATCCAAGTATACAATCAGGAATTTATCCAGGTACTCTCGGAAGATGTCATGCATAAAGGACTGAAATACTGATGGAGCATTGGAAAGCCCGAATGGCATAACCAGGTACTCAAAATGGCCCTCGGGCGTATTAAATGCTGTTTTCCATTCATCGCCCTGTTTAATACGCACAAGATTATACGCACCACGAAGATCTATCTTGGTGAACCAACTAGCCCCCTTAATCCGAGCAAACAAATCAGACAGCAGCGGCAAGGGGTACTGAAATTTGACTGTGATTTTATTTAGAAGGCAGTAATCAATACAAGGTCTCAACGAACCATCCTTCTTGGCCACAAAAAAGAAACTTTCTCCCAATGGCGACGACGACGGGAGAATATGACCCTTCTCCAAGGATTCCTTTACGTAACTCCGCATAGCGGCATGCTCAGGCACAGACAAATTAAACAGTCGACCTTTAGGAAACTTACTACCAGGAATCAAATCGATAGCACAATCGCAATCCCTATGCGGAGGTAGGGCACTGGACTTGGGCTCATCAAATACATCCCGGTAATCCGACAAGAACTCTGGGACCTCAGAAGGGGTGGATGATGAAATAGACAGAAATGGAACATCACCATGTACCCCCTGACAACCCCAGCTGGACGCAGACATAGATTTCCAATCCAATACTGGGTTATGGACTTGTAGCCATGGCAACCCCAACACGACCACATCATGCAGATTATGCAACACCAAAAAGCGAATATCCTCCTGATGCGCAGGAGCCATGCACATGGTCAGTTGGGTCCAGTACTGAGGCTTATTCTTGGCCAAAGGCGGAGCATCAATTCCTCTCAATGGAATAGGATACTGCAAGGGCTCCAAGAAAAACCCACAGCGCCTAGCAAACTCCAAGTCCATCAAATTCAGGGCAGCGCCTGAATCCACAAATGCCATGACAGAATAGGATGACAAAGAGCAGATCAAAGTAACGGACAAAAGAAATTTCGACTGTACCGTACCAATGGTGGCAGACCTAGCGAACCGCTTAGTGCGCTTAGGTCAATCGGAGATAGCATGAGTGGAATCACCACAGTAAAAACACAGCCCATTCCGACGTCTGTGTTCTTGCCGTTTAGCTCTGGTCAAAGTCCTATCACATTGCATAGGCTCAGGGTTATGCTCAGATAATACCGCCAAATGATGCACAGTTTTACGCTCACGTAAGCGTCGATCGATCTGAATGGCCAAAGACATAGACTCATTCAGACCAGCAGGCATAGGAAATCCCACCATGACATCCTTAAGGGCTTCAGAGAGACCCTTTCTGAAAATAGCTGCCAGCGCGCATTCATTCCATTGAGTGAGCACAGACCACTTCCTAAACTTCTGACAATATATCTCTACCTCATCCTGACCCTGACACAGAGCCAGCAAATTTTTCTCTGCCTGATCCACAGAATTAGGTTAATCATAAAGCAATCCGAGCGCCAGAAAAAACGCATCAATATCACATAATGCAGGATCTCCAGGCGCAAGGGAAAATGCCCAGTCTTGAGGGTTGCCACGTAATAAAGAAATAATGATCTTAACTTGTTGAACTGGGTCACCAGAGGAGCGGGGTTTCAAAGCCAGAAACAGTTTACAATTATTTTTGAAATTCAGAAACTTAGCTCTATCTCCAGAAAATAAATCAGGAATAGGAATTCTAGGTTCTAACATAGATTTCTGAACCACAATGTCTTGAATATTTTGTACTCTTGCAGTGAGATGATCCACACAAGAAGACAGACCTTTAATGTCCATCACTACACCTGTGTCCTGAACCACCCAAATGTCTAGGGGAAAAGAAAGACAAAACACAGTGCAGAGAAAAAAAATGGTCTCCGAACTTCTCTTTTCCCTCTATTGAGAAGCATTAGTACTTTGGGCCTCCAGTACTGTTATGAACTGGTGGTTTAGAAACACAATGGACCTGGTGGTTAAGAGCAAACAAAGTGACCTGATAGTTACTAATAACATAGGACGAGCTCTGAGACGTGGGAATTCTGCTGACCGCAATCCCTAATCCTATCACACCACACTAGAAGTAGCCGTGGAGCGCTCCTGACCAGACCTAGGCGCCTCGGTACAGCCTAAGAAACTAGCTAGCCCTGAAGATAGAAAAATAAGCCTACCTTGCCTCAGAGAAATTCCCCAAAGTAAAAGGCAGCCCCCCACATATAATCACTGTGAGTAAAGATGAAAATACAAACACAGAGATGAAATAGATTTTAGCAAAGTGAGGCCCGACTTATTAAATAGACCGAGGATAGGAAAGATAGCTTTGCGGTCAGCACAAAAACCTACAAACAACCACGCAGAGGGCGCAAAAAGACCCTCCGCACCGACTAACGGTACGGAGGTGCTCCCTCTGCGTCCCAGAGCTTCCAGCAAGCAAGACAAACCAAAATAGCAAGCTGGACAGAAAAAATAGGAACCAAGAAACACAAGCAGAACTTAGCTTATGCAGGGAAGAAAGGCCACAAGAACAATCCAGGAGAGAGCAAGACCAATACTGGAACATTGACTGGAGGCAAGGAACAAAGAACTAGGTGGAGTTAAATAGAGCAGCACCTAACGACTTAACCTCGTCACCTGAGGAAGGAAACTCAGAAGCCGCAGCCCCACTCACATCCACCAGAGGAAGCTCATGGACAGAACCAGCCAAAGTACCACTCATGACCACAGGAGGGAGCTTGACCACAGAATTCACAACCAACACCCACCAGAGGAAGTCCATGGACAGAACCAGACGAAGTACCATTCATGACCACAGGAGGGAGCCCGACAACAGAATTCACAACAGTACCCCCCCTTGAGGAGGGGTCACCGAACCCTCACCAGAGCCCCCAGGCCGACCAGGATGAGCCAAATGAAAGGCACGAACCAGATTGGCAGCATGAACATCAGAGGCAAAAACTCAGGAATTATCTTCCCGACCATAACCCTTCCACTTGACCAGGTACTGGAGCTTCCGTCTCGAAACACGAGAATCCAAAATCTTCTCCACCACATACTCCAACTCCCCCTCAACCAACACCGGGGCAGGAGGATCAACGGATGGAACCACAGGCGCCACGTATCTCCGCAATAACGACCTATGGAACACATTGTGGATAGCAAAAGAAGCAGGAAGGGCCAAACGAAATGACACAGGATTGATAACCTCAGAAATCTTATACGGACCAATGAAACGAGGCTTAAACTTAGGAGAGGAAACCTTCATAGGAACATAACGAGACGACAACCAAACCAAATCCCCAACACGAAGTCGGGGACCCACACAGCGCCGGCGGTTAGCGAAACGTTGAGCCTTCTCCTGGGACAATGTCAAAGTGTCCACCACATGAGTCCAAATCTGCTGCAACCTATCCACCACAGTATCTACACCAGGACAGTCCGAAGACTCAACCTGCCCTGAAGAGAAACGAGGGTGGAAACCAGAATTGCAGAAAAACGGCGAAACCAAAGTAGCCGAGCTGGCCCGATTATTAAGGGCGAACTCAGCCAACGGCAAAAAGGACACCCAATCATCCTGATCAGCAGAAACAAAGCATCTCAGATATGTTTCCAAAGTTTTATTAGTTCGTTCGGTTTGGCCATTTGTCTGAGGATGGAAAGCCGAGGAAAAAGACAAATCAATGCCCATCCTTGACCAAAAGGATCACCAAAACCTCGAAACAAACTGGGAACCTCTGTCAGAAACGATGTTCTCCGGGATACCATGTAAACGAACCACATGCTGGAAAAATAATGGCACCAAATCAGAGGAGGAAGGCAATTTAGACAAAGGTACCAAATGGACCATCTTAGAAAAGCGATCACAAACCACCCAAATGACCGACATCTTTTGAGAGACGGGGAGATCCGAAATAAAATCCATAGAAATATGCATCCAGGGCCTCTTCGGGACCGGCAAGGGCAAAAGCAACCCACTGGCATGAGAACAGCAGGGCTTAGCCCGAGCACAAGTCCCACAGGACTGCACAAAAGAACGCACATCCCGTGACAAAGACGGCCACCAATAGGATCTAGCCACCAAATCTCTGGTACCAAAGATTCCAGGATGCCCAGCCAACACTGAACAATGAATCTCAGAGATAACTCTACTAGTCCATCTATCAGGGACAAACAGTTTCTCCGCTGGGCAACGGTCAGGTCTATCAGCCTGAAATTTTTGCAGCACCCGCCGCAAATCAGGGGAGATGGCAGACAAAATTACACCCTCTGAGCCTGTTCCGGCTCAGGAACACCCGGAGAGTCAGGCACAAAACTCCTAGACAGGGCATCAGCCTTCACATTCTTAGAGCCCGGAAGGTACGAAACCACAAAATCAAAATGGGAGAAAAATAACGACCATCGAGCCTGTCTCGGATTCAACCGTTTGGCAGACTCAAGATAAGTCAAATTCTTGTGATCTGTCAAGACCACCACGCGATGCTTGGCTCCTTCAAGCCAATGACGCCACTCCTCGAATGCCCACTTCATGGCCAACAACTCACGATTACCAACATCATAATTACGCTCAGCAGGCGAAAACTTTCTAGAAAAGAAAGCTTATGGCTTCATCACCGGGCCATCAGAACTTCTTTGCGACAAAACAGCCCCTGCTCCAATCTCAGAAGCATCAACCTCAACCTGAAACGGGAGCAAAACATCTGGCTGGCACAACACAGGGGCAGAAGAAAAACGACGCTTCAACTCCTGAAAAGCCTCTACAGCTGCAGAAGACCAATTGACCACATCAGCACCCTTCTTGGTCAAATCAGTCAACGGTTTAGCAACAGTAGAAAAATTAGCGATGAAGCGCCGATAAAAATTAGCAAAGCCCAGGAACTTTTGCAGGCTCTTCACAGATGTCGGCTGAGTCCAATCATAAATGGCCTGGACTTTAACAGGGTCCATCTCGATAGTAGAAGGGGAAAAAATGAACCCCAAAAATGAAACCTTCTGAACTCCAAAGAGACACTTTGACCCCTTCACAAACAAGGAATTCGCACGAAGGACCTGGAACACCATTCTGACCTGCTTCACATGAGACTCCCAATCATCCGAAAAGACCAAAATATCATCCAAATACACAATCAGAAATTTATCCAGGTACTCTCGGAAGATGTCATGCATAAAGGACTGAAATACTGATGGAGCATTGGAAAGCCCGAATGGCATAACCAGGTACTCAAAATGGCCCTCGGGCGTATTAAATGCTGTTTTCCATTCATCGCCTTGTTTAATACACACAAGATTATACGCCCCTCGAAGATCTATCTTGGTGAACCAACTAGCCCCTTTAATACGAGCAAACAAATCAGACAGCAACGGCAAAGGATACTGAAATTTGACTGTGATCTTATTAAGAAGGCGGTAATCAATACAAGGTCTCAAAGAACCATCCTTCTTGGCCACAAAAAAGAACCCTGCTCCTAACGGTGATGACGACGGGCGAATATGGCCTTTCTCCAAGGATTCCTTTATATAACTCCACATAGCGGCGTGTTCTGGCACAGATAAATTGAACAATCGGCCCTTAGGAAACTTACTACCAGGAATCAAATTAATTGCACAATCGCAATCCCTATGAGGAGGTAGGGCACTGGCTCTGGGCTCATCAAATATATCCCGATAATCCGATAAAAACTCTGGAACTTCAGAAGGAGTGGAAGACGAAATAGACAAAAATGGAACATCACCATGTAACCCCTGGCAACCCCAGCTGGACACAGACATAGATCTCCAGTCCAATACTGGATTATGAACCTGTAGCCATGGCAACCCCAAAACGACCACATCATGCAGATTATGTAACGCCAGAAAGCGGATATCCTCCTGATGTGCAGGAGCCATGCACATGGTGTTAAGGACTGGCGGAACGCACCATGTATAGATGGTACGAAACTAGGTGCGTTCGCAGTCCGAGGTCCACCGTGCAGGTAAAAGACCCTGCAGCTAGCAAGACGGACAATATGGCGGTACACTAAAGGATACACGCGTGGGTTAAACCTCACCCAGCGTGAAGAAAGCGATCCTGTTAATCCACAGGACCGCAGTACCGCACTAGTGCGCGAGCAAGTGGTCAGCGGACTTAACCCCAGAAGGGATTGGAGCCCGATTAGACCCTTGCTGGCGTAACACCGCAACTGGGTGTGTAGAGAACCTTAAGAAGTATAAGTGCACAAGAGTGCGAGCGATGCCGCACTAACGGACGCCACTAACCACCCAGACTCGGGTATGGAAAGCGCAAGGCAGGCGCACGGCGCCGTACTGGCAGGCACAGCTACAGGACGCTGAGATGTGTGTCTAGTGCTGTAGGCTAAGTCGGGCGCTAGGTAGCAGCCATACACCTTCCGCGAACAGACATTCAATAGGGAAGGGGTTTCCAAGGACGACTTGCACTCACAACATACACACATCAACAATTGTTAGACAATACTAGCGCATGGCCGTGCGGTCATGCGCAGTTTATATAGGAGCAGCACAGGAAGTGGCCACAGCACTTTTGCCCTTCTAGGACCTGCCAAGAGGACCAATGGAATGTGCTGCAGAGCCTGAGCACATGACCCTCGATCTCCAACGGGAGACCTTACGCTGGGCATGCTCAGTACATGCAGACAAGGACTTAGTCCCAGAGAAGTCCGCTCGCTGCTGACCAGTACTGACTTTAATGGCAGAGACTGGAGAAGCAGCACTAACTCTCTGAACAGAGTGAGAATGAGCAAGACGCTGGGACCGACGTCCTTGCTGAGCAGGCTCCACTGCGGCTGGACAAGAATGGGAGACCGCAGCGGAAGTGGCTCGAGATTCCCCCAGTGCAGAAGCGGGAACTCGACCCCTAACACATGGTCAATTGGGTCCAGTACTGAGGCTTATTCTTGGCCAAAGGCATAGCATCAATTCCTCTCAATGGAATAGGATACTGCAAGGGCTCCAAGAAAAAACCACAGCGCCTAGCAAACTCCAAGTCCATCAAATTCAGGGCAGCGCCTGAATCCACAAATGCTATAACAGAATAGGATGACAAAGAGCAAATCAGAGTAACGGACAATAGAAATTTAAACTGTACCGTACCAATGGTGGCAGACCTAGCGAACCGCTTAGTGCGCTTAGGACAATCGGAGATAGCATGAGTGGAATCACCACAGTAAAAACACAGCCCATTCCGACATCTTTGATCTTGCCGTTCAGCTCTGGTCAAAGTCCTATCACATTGCATAGGCTCAGGCCCATGCTCAGATAGTATCGCCAAATGGTGCACAGCTTTACGCTCACGCAAGCGTCGATCGATCTGAATGGCCAAGGACATAGACTCATTCAGACCAGCAGGCATGGGAAATCCCACCATGACATCCTTAAGGGCTTCAGAAAGACCCTTTCTGAAGATTGCTGCCAGGGCACATTCATTCCACTGAGTAAGCACAGACCACTTTCTAAACTTCTGACAATATATCTCCGCTTCATCCTGACCCTGACACAGAGCCAGCAAGATTTTCTCTGCCTGATCCACTGAATTAGGTTCGACATAAAGCAATCCAAGCGCCAGGAAAAACGCATCAACATCACGCAATGCCGGATCTCCTGGCGCAAGGGAAAATGCCCAGTCTTGAGGGTCACCACGTAACAAAGAAATAATGATCTTTACTTGTTGAACAGGGTCACCTGAGGAGCGAGGTTTCAAGGCAAGAAACAATCTACAATTATTTTTGAAATTCAAGAACTTAGATCTATCACCAAAAAACAAATCAGGAATTGGAATCCTAGGCTCTGACATCGGATTCTGAACCACAAAATCTTGAATGTTTTGTACCCTTGTAGTGAGATTATCCATCCAAGAGGACAGACCTTGAATGTCCATGTTTACACCTGTGTCCTGAACCACCCAGAGGTAAAGGGGAAAAGAGAGACAAAACACACTGCAAAGAAAAAAAAATGGTCTCAGAACTTTCTCTTATCCCTCTATTGAGATGCATTAGTACTTTGGGCCACCTGTACTGTTATGACCTGGTGGTCAGGACAATAATGGACCTGGTGGTTAAGAGCACACGGAATGACCTGATAGTTACTGATAATAAAGGACGAGCTCTGGGACGTGGGAACTCTGCTGACCGCAATCCCTAATCCTATCAAACACACTAGAAATAGCCGTGGATTGCACCTAACGCTCCCTATGCAACTCGGCACAGCCTAAGGAACTAGCTAGCCCTGAAGATAGAAAAATAAAGCCTACCTTGCCTCAGAGAAATTCCCCAAAGGAAAAGGCAGCCCCCCACATATAATGACTGTGAGTAAAGATGAAAATACAAACACAGAGATGAAATAGATTTAGCAAAGTGAGGCCCAACTTACTGAACAGACCGAGGATAGGAAAGGTTACTTTGCGGTCAGCACAAAAACCTACTAAAAGACCACGCAGAGGGCGCAAAAAAGACCCTCCGCACCGACTCACGGTGCGGAGGCGCTCCCTCTGCGTCCCAGAGCTTCCAGCAAACAATACAACAATGAAAATAGCAAGCTGGACAGAAAAATAGCAAACCAAAGAAATACAAGCTGGAACTTAGCTTCTGCTGGGAAGACAGGTCACAAGAACGATCCAGGAGTGAACTAGACCAATACTGGAACATTGACAGGTGGCATGGAGCAAAGATCTAAGTGGAGTTAAATAGAGCAGCCAGCTAACGAATTAACCTCGTCACCTGTGGAAGGAAACGCAGAAACACCCACCAGAGGAAGTCCATGGACAGAACCAGACGAAGTACCATTCATGACCACAGGAGGGAGCCCGACAACAGAATTCACAACAGACTCCGCACAGTCTGAAGAAGGCGGAAGGAGATGAGTGAAAGGCGAAGATATGCACTGTGCATGCCCATGAATCCAAGCCCCACAGTGTGAATAAATCAGAAGACACTGCTGGTCGCGATCTCGGGCAGCGCGGCCGCACAGGCGCAGTCAGCCTGACACCAAATGATGTCAGAAGAGGGGCAGCGCTAACTGCGCATGGCCAAGGTTTAACATAATAACGCTGGCTCCGGGACTGTTGTGAATTCTGTGGCCAAGCACCCTCCTGTGGTCGAGAGTGGTACTTCGGCTGGTTCTGTCTATGAGCTTCCTTTGGTGGATGAGAGTGGTACTGCGGCTTCTGAGTTTCCTTCCTCAGGTGATGAGGTTAAGTCGTTAGGTGCTGCTCTATTTAACTCCACCTGGTGCTTTGATCCTGGCCTCCAGTCAATGTTCTAGTATTGGTCTTGCTTCCTCCTGGATCATTCCTGTGGCCTGTCTATCCTGCATAAGCTAAGTTTTGCTTGTGTTATTTTTGTTTGCTATTTTTTCTGTCTTGCTTGCTGGAAGCTCTGAGACGCAGAGGGAGCACCTCCGTACCGTTAGTCGGTGCGGAGGGTCTTTTTGCCCCTCTGCGTGGTTGTTTGTAGGTTTTTGTGTTGACCACAAAGCTATCTTTCCTATCCTCGGTCTATTCAGTAAGTCGGGCCTCACTTTGCTAAATCTATTTCATCTCTGTGTTTGTATTTTCATCTTTACTCACAGTCATTATATGTGGGGGGCTGCCTTTTCCTTTGGGGAATTTCTCTGAGGCAAGGTAGGCTTATTTTTCTATCTTCAGGGCTAGTTAGTTTCTCAGGCTGTGCCGAGTTGCATAGGGAGCGTTAGGCGCAATCCACGGCTACCTCTAGTGTGGTGTGATAGGATTAGGGATTGCGGTCAGCAGAGTTTCCACGTCTCAGAGCTCGTCCTATGTTTTTGGTAATTGTCAGGTCACTTTGTGTGCTCTGAACTTCAATGTCCATTGTGGTTCTGAATTACCTGTTCATAACAGTCCTGGAGGCCCAAAGTACTAATGCTTCTCAATAGAGGGAAAAGAGAAGTTCTGAGACCATTTTTTTTTCTTTGCACTGTGTTCTGTCTTTCTTTTCCCCTTTACATCAGGGTGGTTCAGAACACAGGTGTGGACATGGACATTCAAGGTCTGTTCTCTTTGATGGATAATCTCGCTATAAATGTACAGAATATTCAAGATTTAGTGGTTCAGAATCCTATGTTAGAACCTAAAATTCCTATTCCTGAGTTATTTTCTGGAGATAGAGCTAAGTTTTTGAATTTTAAAAAGAATTGTAAACTATTTCTGGCTTTGAAACCCCGCTCCTCTGGTGACCCAGTTCAACAAGTTAAGATCATTATTTCTTTATTAAGTGGCGACCCTCAAGACTGGGCATTTCCCTTGCGCCAGGAGATCCTGCATTATGTAATATTGATGCGTTTTTTCTGGCGCTCGGATTGCTGTACGACGAACCTAATTCAGTGGATCAGGCAGAGAAAAATTTGCTGGCTCTGTGTCAGGGTCAGGATGAGATAGAGATTTATTGTCAGAAGTTTAGAAAGTGGTCCGTGCTCACTCAATGGAATGAATGTGCGCTGGCAGCTATTTTCAGAAAGGGTCTCTCTGAAGCCCTTAAGGATGTCATGGTGGGATTTCCTATGCCTGCTGGTCTGAATGAGTCTATGTCTTTGGCCATTCAGATCGGTCGACGCTTGCGCGAGCGTAAATCTGTGCACCATTTGGCGGTATTATCTGAGCATAAACCTGAGCCTATGCAGTGCGATAGGACTTTGACCAGAGCTGAAAGGCAAGAACACAGACGTCAGAATGGGCTGTGTTTCTACTGTGGTGATTCCACTCATGCTATCTCCGATTGTCCTAAGCGAACTAAGCGGTTCGCTAGGTCTGCCACCATTGGTACGGTACAGTCAAAATTTCTTTTGTCCGTTACTTTGATCTGCTCTTTGTCTTCCTATTCTGTCATGGCATTTGTGGATTCAGGCGCTGCCCTGAATTTGATGGACTTGGAGTTTGCTAGGCGCTGTGGGTTTGTCTTGGAGCCCTTGCAGTGTCCTATTCCATTGAGAGGAATTGATGCTACGCCTTTGGCCAAGAATAAGCCTCAGTATTGGACCCAGCTGACCATGTGCATGGCTCCTGCGCACCAGGAGGATATTCGCTTTCTGGTGTTGCATAATCTGCATGATGTGGTCGTGTTGGGGTTGCCATGGCTACAAGTCCATAACCCAGTATTAGATTGGAAATCAATGTCTGTGTCCAGCTGGGGTTGTCAGGGGGTACATGGTGATGTTCCATTTCTGTCTATCTCATCATCCACCCCTTCTGAGGTCCCAGAGTTCTTGTCTGATTACCGGGATGTATTCGATGAGCCCAAGTCCAATGCCCTACCTCCGCATAGGGATTGTGATTGTGCTATCGATTTGATTCCTGGTAGTAAGTTTCCTAAGGGTCGACTGTTTAATTTATCTGTACCTGAGCACGCCGCTATGCGGAGTTACGTGAAGGAGTCTTTGGAGAAGGGTCACATTCGCCCGTCATCGTCGCCATTGGGAGCGGGGTTCTTTTTTGTGACCAAGAAGGATGGTTCGCTGAGACCTTGTATTGATTACCGCCTTCTAAATAAAATTACGGTCAAATTTCAGTACCCCTTGCCGCTGCTGTCTGATTTGTTTGCTCGGATTAAGGGGGCTAGTTGGTTCACCAAGATAGATCTTCGTGGTGCGTATAATCTTGTGCGTATTAAACGGGGCGATGAATGGAAAACAGCATTTAATACGCCCGAAGGCCATTTTGAGTACCTGGTTATGTCATTCGGACTTTCTAATGCTCCATCAGTGTTTCAGTCCTTTATGCATGACATCTTCCGAGAGTACCTGGATAAATTCCTGATTGTATACTTGGATGATATTTTGGTCTTCTTGGATGATTGGGAGTCTCATGTGAAGCAGGTCAGAATGGTGTTCCAGGTCCTGCGTACTAATTCTTTGTTTGTGAAGGGGTCAAAGTGTCTCTTTGGTGTTCAGAAGATTTCATTTTTGGGGTTCATTTTTTCTCCTTCTACTATCGAGATGGACCCTGTTAAAGTTCAGGCCATTTATGATTGGACTCAGCCAACATCTCTGAAGAGTCTGCAGAAGTTCCTGGGCTTTGCTAATTTTTATCGTCGCTTCATCGCTAATTTTTCTAGTATTGCTAAACCATTGACTGATTTAACCAAGAAGGGTGCTGATGTGGTCAATTGGTCTTCTGCTGCTGTGGAAGCTTTTCAGGAGTTGAAGCGTCGTTTTTCTTCTGCCCCTGTGTTGTGCCAACCAGATGTTTCGCTTCCGTTCCAGGTCGAGGTTGATGTTTCCAAAATTGGAGCAGGGGCTGTTTTGTCGCAGAGAAGTTTTGATTGCTCGGTGATGAAACCATGCGCCTTCTTTTCCAGGAAATTTTCGCCTGCTGAGCGAAATTATGATGTTGGCAATCGTGAGTTGCTAGCCATGAAGTGGGCATTCGAGGAATGGCGTCATTGGCTTGAAGGAGCTAAGCATCGCGTGGTGGTCTTGACTGATCACAAAAACTTGACTTATCTCGAGTCTGCCAAACGGTTGAATCCTAGACAAGCTCGTTGGTCGCTGTTTTTCTCCCGTTTTGACTTTGTGGTTTCGTACCTTCCGGGCTCTAAAAATGTGAAGGCGGATGCCCTGTCTAGGAGTTTTGTGCCCGATTCTCCGGGTTTGCCTGAGCCGGCAGGTATTCTCAAAGAGGGGGTAATTTTGTCTGCCATCTCCCCTGATTTGCGGCGGGTGCTGCAAAAACTTCAGGCTAATAGACCTGACCGTTGCCCAGCGGAGAATCTGTTTGTCCCTGATAGGTGGACGAATAAAGTTATCTCTGAGGTTCATTGTTCGGTGTTGGCTGGTCATCCTGGAATCTTTGGTACCAGAGATTTGGTGGCTAGATCCTTTTGGTGGCCGTCTCTGTCGCGGGATGTGCGTTCTTTTGTGCAGTCCTGTGGGATTTGTGCTCGGGCTAAGCCCTGCTGTTCTCGTGCCAGTGGGTTGCTTTTGCCCTTGCCGGTCCCGAAGAGGCCTTGGACACATATCTCTATGGATTTTATTTCGGATCTCCCCGTCTCTCAGAGAATGTCGGTCATTTGGGTGGTTTGTGATCGCTTCTCTAAGATGGTCCATTTGGTGCCCTTGTCTAAATTGCCTTCCTCCTCTGATTTGGTGCTGTTGTTTTTCCAGCATGTGGTTCGTTTACATGGCATTCCAGAGAACATCGTTTCTGACAGAGGTTCCCAGTTTGTTTCGAGGTTTTGGCGAGCCTTTTGTGCTAGGATGGGCATTGATTTGTCTTTTTCCTCGGCTTTCCATCCTCAGACAAATGGCCAGACTGAACGAACCAATCAGACCTTGGAAACATATCTGAGATGTTTTGTTTCTGCTGATCAGGATGATTGGGTGTCCTTTTTGACTTTGGCTGAGTTCGCCCTTAATAATCAGGCCAGCTCGGCTACTTTGGTTTCGCCGTTTTTCTGCAATTCTGGGTTCCACCCTCATTTCTCTTCAGGGCAGGTTGAGTCTTCGGACTGTCCTGGTGTGGATACTGTGGTGGATAGGTTGCAGCAGATTTGGACTCATGTAGTGGACAATCTGACTTTGTCCCAGGAGAAGGCTCAACGTTTCGCTAACCGCAGGCGCTGTGTGGGTCCCCGACTTCGTGTTGGGGATTTGGTTTGGTTGTCATCTCGTTATATTCCTATGAAGGTTTCCTCTCCTAAATTTAAGCCTCGTTTCATTGGTCCATATAGGATTTCTGAGGTTCTTAATCCTGTGTCTTTTCGTTTGACTCTTCCAGCTTCTTTTTCCATCCATAACGTGTTCCATAGGTCATTGTTGCGGAGATACGTGGCACCTGTGGTTCCATCTATTGATCCTCCTGCTCCGGTTTTGGTTGAAGGGGAATTGGAGTATATAGTGGAGAAGATTTTGGATTCTCGTGTTTCGAGACGGAAACTCCAGTATCTGGTTAAGTGGAAAGGTTATGGTCAGGAAGATAATTCCTGGGTCTTTGCCTCTGATGTCCATGCTGCCGATCTGGTTCGTGCCTTTCATGTGGCTCATCCTGGTCGGCCTGGGAGCTCTGGTGAGGGTTCGGTTACCCCTCCTCAAGGGGGGGGAGTACTGTTGTGAATTCTGTGGCCAAGCTCCCTCCTGTGGTCGAGAGTGGTACTTCGGCTGGTTCTGTCTATGAGCTTCCTTTGTGGATGAGAGTGGTACTGCGGCTTCTGAGTTTCCTTCCTCAGGTGATGAGGTTAAGTTGTTAGGTGCTGCTCTATTTAACTCCACCTGGTGCTTTGATCCTGGCCTCCAGTCAATGTTCTAGTATTGGTCTTGCTTCCTCCTGGATCGTTCCTGTGGCCTGTCTATCCTGCATAAGCTAAGTTTTGCTTGTGTTATTTTTGCTTGCTATTTTTTCTGTCCAGCTTGCTATATTGGTTTTTTCTTGCTTGCTGGAAGCTCTGAGATGCAGAGGGAGCACCTCCGTACCGTTAGTCGGTGCGGAGGGTCTATTTGCCCCTCTGCGTGGTTGTTTGTAGGTTTTTGTGTTGACCGCAAAGCTATCTTTCCTATCCTCGGTCTATTCAGTAAGTCGGGCCTCACTTTGCTAAATCTATTTCATCTCTGTGTTTGTATTTTCATCTTTACTCACAGTCATTATATGTGGGGGGCTGCCTTTTCCTTTGGGGAATTTCTCTGAGGCAAGGTAGGCTTATTTTTTTTATCTTCAGGGCTAGTTAGTTTCTCAGGCTGTGCCGAGTTGCATAGGGAGCGTTAGGCGCAATCCACGGCTACCTCTAGTGTGGTGTGATAGGATTAGGGATTGCGGTCAGCAGAGTTTCCACGTCTCAGAGCTCGTCCTATGTTTTTGGTAATTGTCAGGTCACTTTGTGTGCTCTGAACTTCAATGTCCATTGTGGTTCTGAATTACCTGTTCATAACACGGGACAGATTCAAACAACACTGAGAAGGCGGCGCCCGACGCCAATGGGGTATGAATGCTGGCTGTGCTGCATCTCATTACGAAGGAAAGTCCCACCTCCGGGACGGTTTCACGGTATGAGGGGACACAGTGTTTAGTTCAGCGTGTGCAAGGAGCAGAACTAAAAGAGGCACCTTTTACTTGGGCAGCATTACTGCTGCACAAGATGGCCCTTTCAGTTACTAATGCCTGGGGAGGTTAAAGGTTCCCTTTCAAATTTCTCCAATTAGGCTTCAGCCTCCACTCTGCTTCTCTTACGTTCTGTGGGCTCCAACACCGCCAGTTGCTGCCCGGAAGTGCTGTCCGCACAGTCAACAGTTGCTCCTCTGTTATTGGAGTTCAGTAACGCCAGCTGTTCCCCTGCTGTGTGTGTGGCAAGTTCTCCTGCTCCCTCCACACTAAGACTAAAACAGATATTAAATTTGCTCCAATTAGGCCTCGGCCTACACTATGCTTCTAGGATTGACCCTGGGCTCCAACACCACCAGTTGCTGCCCGGAAGTGCTGCCTGCACAGTCAACAGTTGCTCCTCTGTTATTGGGGTTCAGTAATGCCAGCTGCTCCCCTGCTGTGTGTGTGGCAATAAGTCAAGTTCGCACCTCCTGCTTTCCCTGGGCTACAACACCGCCAGTTGCTGCTCGGAAGTGCTGTCTGCACAGCCAACAGTTGCTCCTCTGTTATTGGGGTTCAGTAACACCAGCTGTTCCCCTGTTGTGTGTGGCAATAATTCAAGTCTGCTCCTCCTGCATACCCTGGGCTCCAACACCGCCAGTTGCTGCCCGGAAGTGCTGTCTGCACAGTCAACAGTTGCTCCTCTGTTATTGGGGTTCAGTAACGCCAGCTGCTCCCCTGCTGTGTGTGCAGCAATAACTTAAGTCTTCTCCTCCTGCTTTCCCTGGGCTCCAACACTGCCAGTTGCTGCCCAGAAGTGCTGTCTGCACAGTCACCAGTTGCTCTTCTGTTATTGGGGTTCAGTATCGCCAGCTGCTCCCCTGCTGTGTGTACGGCAATAACTCACGTCTGCTCCTCCTGCATACTCTGGGCTCCAACCCCACCAGTTGCTGCCAGGAAGTGCTGTCTGCACAGTCAACAGTTGCTCCTTTGTTATTGGGGTTCAGTAATGCCAGCTGCTCCCCTGCTGTGTATCCGGCAATTGCTCCTGCTACCTCCACACTCACACTACTACAGATTTGAAACTTGCTCCAATTAGGCCTCGGCCTACACTCTGTTTCTCCTGTAATCCCTGTGCTCCAACACCGCCAGTTGGTGCTCAGAAGTACTGTCTGCACAGAGAAAAACTCTCGCTCCTGTGTTATTGGGGTTCAGTAGCGTCAGCTGCTCCCCTGCTGTGTATCCGGCAATGTGTCCTGCGACCGCCATGCTGACACTACAACAGATATTAAACTCGCTCCAATTAGGCCTCGGCCTACACCCTGAATGACCCTGGGCTCCAACACCGCCAGTTGGTGCTCGGAAGTTCTGTCTGCACAGAGAAAAACACTCGCTCCTCTGTTAGTGGGGTTCAGTAACGTCAGATGCTCCCCTGCTGTGTATGCGGCAATGTGTTCTGCGACCGCCACGCTGACACTACAACAAATATTAAACTGCCTTGAGTGCAGGCCTCGGCCAACACTCTGCTTCTCCTGCATTCCCTGGGCTCCAACACCACCAGTTGCTGCCCAGAAGTGCTGTTTGCACAGTCAACACTTGCTGCCGTGTTCTTGGGTTTCAGTAACGTCAGCTGATTCCATGCTGTGTGTCCGGCAATGTGTCCTGCGACCTCCACACTGACACTACAATAGAAATTAAAGAGAACCTGTCCCCTCCCCCCAGTCGTTCGTATCTGGAAGATCCACCTTGTGCAGCAGTAATGCTTGACAAGGAAAAGGTGGCTCTTTTAGTTATGCTCCTTGCACACGCTGACCTTAACACTTATAAAATGTGTCCCCTCATACCGTGAAACCATCTCGGAGGTGGGACTTCCCTTCGTAATGAGACGCAGCACAGCCATCATTCCTACCCCCTTGGCGCCGGGCGCCGCCTCCTCAGCGTTACACTGTTATGTTAATCCTTGGACATGCGCAGTTAGCGCTGCCAGTCTTCTGACATCATTTGGTGTCAGGCTGATTGCGCCTGTGCGGCTGCGCTGCCAGAGATCCCGCCTCACAGTGTCTTCTAATTTAATCACACTGCGGGGCTGAGACTCATGGGCATGTGCTGTGAATATCTTCGCCTGAGGCTCTTACTCATCTCCCTACGACTTCTTGAGACTGTGTGGCGTCAGCTGATCCCTAATCGAATGCCACGGTCGTGACGCCGCACAGTCTGAAGAAGCCGGAAGGAGATGAGTGAGAGGTGAAGATATGCAATGCGCATGCCCATGAATCCCAGCCCCACAATGTGACTAAATCAGAAGACACTGCGAGGCGGGATCTCGGGCAGTGCGGCCACAAAGGGGCAGTCACCATGACAGTAAATGATGTCAAAAGACGGGCAGCGCTAACTGTGCATGCCCAAGGTTTAACATAACAGCGCAGGCTGCGGGACAGATTCAAACAAAGCTGAGGAGGCGGTGCCCAGCGCCAAGGGGGAAGGAATGACGGCTGTGCTGCGGCTGAGCAGCTACAGGACCCGAGCATGTGACCCCCGACCTCCAATGAGAGGTCGTCCCCTGGGCATGCTCAGTAGAGGAAAAGCAGGACTTAGTCCCAGGAGCATCTGCTCGCCGCTGAACAGGTGGGTGCACTCTGTGGTGTTTGCTCTTTCCAGCTTGCTCAGGTAACTATGCATTTAACATTATTACTTTCTTTATGGTACCAATAGATTTGTGACTATTTACCTGTTATTATATCTAGCAAGGCTGGACCTGGCATTACTTAGTGTTTGACTTATATTACCAGCAGTATATTGGCTGTGATATACCTTTGATATTTATATACTTTTAGTTTTGTATATCTTTACCCATATGTGTGCACCCCTGCGTTTCCCACGTGCACATTGTGGCTTGAGTCCTTTTTTCCCCTGGCTTTGTCAAATGTCCTTTAGTAATTAATAAAGTTTTTTGTAATTTTTCAAAGAACGTTATTTGGGTGTTTTTTGATCATGTGTTTTCAGTGGTTTTCATCGCCGCTGAACAGTGCTGGTTACAATGGCTGGGCCTGGAAGATCAGCAGTAACCAAGCGCACAGTATCTGACTGAGCCAGATGCTGGGATCAGCGTCTCTGCTGAGCAGGCTGCACTGCAGCTGAAGAGGAATGGGAGACTGCAGTGGAGGTGGTTCGAGATTCCCCCTGCACAGCGGCGGCAGGAACTCGACACCTACCATTATCCCCCTCCTAGGGCCCCCCCCCTCCTTGGGCCTCGCTACGCTCGAAGGCAGCAATAAGTTGCGAAGCCCGAATGTGCTCAGCAGGCTAGCAGGACCTGTCCTCTGGGCCATAGTTCTTCCAATCCACTAAATAAAATTTTTTGTCACGTACCACCTTACACCCCAAGATAGCGTTCACCTCATAATCATCCGTAGATGAACCCAATGTCCCAGCAGAAGACTCAGAAAACCGTGACATGTGAACGGGCTTAAGAAGAGACACATGAAAGGTGTCGGTGATACCTAGGCGTGAAGGAAGGGCCAGACCGTAGACCACAGGGTTAATCTGTTCCAGGACTTGGAAGGGACACAAGTAGCGACGTGCAAACTTAGTGGGCTCAACTCGCTGATGTTACGGGCGGAGAGCCACACAAAGTCGCCAGGAGCAAAGGTCGTAACGGGGCACCGATGTGCATAAGCGGAGGACCACATTCTCGTCTTGGAAGCCCGGATGGCATTCTGAGTGAGGTCCCAAATGACATGTGCCTCCACAGCCCAGTCTGCCACCCTGGAATCAGTGGAAGACACGGGCATAGGCACAGGAACCCACGGATGCTGGCCATAGTTAGGGAGGAATGGAGTCTGTCCAGTGGAGACGGCTACGGCGTTGTTTAGAGCAAACATCACCCACGGTAGCAAGGATGCCCAGTAATCCTGCCTAGCAGAAACAAAGTGTTGCAGATATGTGACCAAGGTCTGGTTGGCCCTCTCTACCAACCTATTCATCTCGAGATGGTATGCTGAAGAGAGATTCAGCTCGATGCTGAGTAGACAACAGAGCTCACTCCAGAACCAAGACGCAAACTGGGGACCTGGGTCACTGACAATTTTGTCCGGTAAAACGTGTAGGCGGAAAATGTGTTTTATAAACAACGCTGCCAAGGCCCATGCAGAAGGTAGCCATAGAAGAGGCACCAATTGCACCATTTTAGAAAAATGGTCGGTGATTATCCAAATGATGGTGCAGTCATGGGACTTGGGTAAGCCCACCACAAAGTCCATCCCGACCATCTTCCAGGGCCTGTTTGCCACCAGCAGGGGGTAGAGTAACCCAGCTGGCTGTTGTCGAGGAGACTTATTCTTGGCGCAGGAGACACACGCCCGAATATAGTCTCCAATGTCACAGGCCATATGCGGCCACCAGAACGTACTCGCCAGAAGCTCCGATGTCCTTTTGGTCCCAAAGTGTCCACCCACTCTGGACGAGTGAGTCCAAGAGAGAACCTCCGGCCGCAAATTTGATGGCACAAAAGTCTTGCCTGGGGGCACAAACTCTAGCGAAACCGGAGCCACCGTCCTCAGACTCTCAGATGGGACAATAAGCCGAGGTTCATCCTCCTCCGCTGATGACACTACGGAGCGGGAGAGAGCGTTGGCATGAATGTTCTTCTCCCTGGAGAGTAAATGGAGGGTGAAATGGAACCGGGAGAAGAACAGGGACCATCTGGCCTGGTGAGAATTTAGCCGCTGGGCAGTCTGTATATAGACCAAATTCTTGTGGTCGGTGTAAACTTGGATGGGAAAGCGAGCCCCAGCCAGGAGGAGTCTCCACTCCGAGAAAGCCAACTTCATGGCTAGCAACTCCCTGTGCCCGATGGAATAATTCCTCTCCACTGGTGTGAAGGTCTTGGAGAAGAAGAAGCAAGGATGCTTCTGACCTTGAGCATCCTTCTGGAAGAGGACTGCTCCAGCACCGATGGAAGAGGCCTCCACCTTCATAATAAAAGGTTTATCAACATCGGGGCGATGTAAAATGGGAGCGCTACCGAAGTGTGATTTAATTGAGAGAAAGGCTCTGGAAACCTCCTCCGACCACAATTTAGGATTTGCTCCCTTTTTGGTGAGGGCAACCAAGGGAGCTACCAAAGTTGAGAAATGGGGAATGAACTGGCGATAGTAATTACTTAACCCCATAAAGTGCTGCACTGCTTTGAGAGAATGGGGCTCCTGCCAGTCCATCACAGCCTGTAGCTTGGCAGGGTCCATAGCCAATCCCTGGGTGGAGATGATATAGCCAAGGAAAGGCAAGGAGTCCTGCTCAAACATACACTTCTCCAACTTGGCATAGAGGGAGTTTGCCATAGGAGGTCGAAGACTTTGCAAACATCTCTCCGGTGGGAGTCTATATCTGGAGAGTAGATGAGAATATCATCCAGATAGACTACAACCAAGGTGGAGAGCATATCACGTAAGATATCATTCACAAAGTCTTGGAAAACGGCAGGGGCATTACAGAACCCGAAGGGCATCACCAGGTATTAAGGTACCTTCACACATAACGATATCGTTAACGATATCGTTGCTTTTTGTGACGTAGCAACGATATCGTTAAGGAAATCGTTATGTGTGACAGCGACCAACGATCAGGCCCCTGCTGGGAGATCGTTGGTCGCTGAGGAAAGTCCAGAACTTTATTTCGTCGCTGGACTCCCTGCAGACATCGCTGGATCGGCGTGTGTGACACCGATCCAGCGATGTCTTCACTGGTAACCAGGGTAAACATCGGGTTACTAAGCGCAGGGCCGCGCTTAGTAACCCGATGTTTACCCTGGTTACCAGCGTAAAAGTAAAAAAAACAAACACTACATACTTACCTACCGCTGTCTGTCCCCGGCACTCAGCTTCTCTGCACTCCTCCTGCACTGGCTGTGAGCGTCGGTCAGCCGGAAAGCACAGCGGTGACGTCACCGCTCTGCTTTCTGGCCGCTGTGCTCACAGTCAGTGCAGGAGGAGTGCAGAGAAGCAGAGCGCCGGGGACAGACAGCGTTAGGTAAGTATGTAGTGTTTGTTTTTTTTACTTTTACGCTGGTAACCAGGGTAAACATCGGGTTACTAAGCGCGGCCCTGCGCTTAGTAACCCGATGTTTACCCTGGTTACCCGGGGACCTCGGGATCGTTGGTCGCTGGAGAGCTGTCAGTGTGACAGCTCTCCAGCGACCAAACAGCGACGCTGCAGCGATCGACATCGTTGTCGGTATCGCTGCAGCATCGCTGAGTGTGAAGGTACCTTTAACAGTGCCTGTCCCTGGTGCAAAATGCTGTCTTCCACTCGTCCCCCTCACAGATGCAAATCAGGTTGTAAGCACCCCACAGATCTAGTTTAGTAAATACCCTCGCTCCCTGCAACCTGTCAAATAGCTCTGATATCAGAGGCAGAGGGTATTTATTCTTAACAGTGATGGCGTTAAGACCCCTGTAATCAATGCACGGATGTAGTTCTCCATTCTTCTTCTGCATGAAGAAGAACCCTGCCCCTGCAGGTGACACTGACTTGAATCCTCTTGCCAGATTCTCCTGGATGTATTCGGACATCGCCTTCATCTCCAGGAGAGACAGGGGATAGACTCGACCCCGGGGAGGCTCTGCACCAGGCAAGAGGTCAATAGGACAGTCATAGGGGCAGTGGGGCGGAAGGGTCTCCGCAGCCCTCTTGGAGAATACGTCCGCATAGGGCCAGCAGTGCTTGGGGAGAGAGGAAAGATCTGCGAGTACTTCAGTAGTTGCAACCTGAATGCACTCCCTCAGACATCTGCCCTCACAAGATTCACTCCATCCCACGAGGTCCCATAAAGACCTGTTTCAGAGAGTCCAAGAAGCGAGGAGCACTCTGCACCACACGATCATTGCGCTCCCTGTTATGGTCTGGTGATTAAGGAGCGACATGCGACTAGCTCTGAGCAGGTGGTAACTATACTGACCGCAGTCCCTAAGCTCGACACAACACAAGAAGTAGCCGTGGAATGCTCCTAACTCTGCCTAGGCATCTCGTCACAGCCTAAGAGCTAACTACCCCTAAAGATAGAAGCAGGAAAACTATCTTGCCTCAGAGAAAATCCCCAAAGGATAGATTAGCCCCCCACAAGTAATGACTGTGAGAGGAGAAGGAAATGACATACGTAGTATGAAACAAGATTAAGCACAGGAGGCCACTTCTAGCTAGATAGAAATAATACAGGACAGAACGCTGTGCGGTCAGTAATGAAAACTAGAAAAAGTCCACCGCAGAGGAATGCAAAAATCTCCACACCTGACTAAAGGTGTGGAGGGCAAACTCTGCTGCCTAGAGCTTCCAGCCTAGCTGAATAGCTCCATACTGATAAGCTGGACAAATGAACAAAACATAGAAAGTGCTGAACAAGAAAGTCCACAACAAATGAACTGCAAAAGGACAAGCAAGGACTTAGCTTTTGCTGAACTGGTCAGAGTGTCAGGAAAATCCTAAGAGCAATGACTCCAGGCAGGAACAATTGACAACTGGCATTGAATGAGGGATAAGGCCAGACTAATATAGCCGAGCCAGAAAGACGATCAGTGAAAACAGCTGCTGAAGCTAAATCCAAGAAGCAGCCATACCACTCAAAACCACAGGAGGGAGCCCAAGAGCAGAACTCACAAAAATGCTACTTACAACCACCGGAGGGAGCCCAAGAGCGGAATTCACAACAGCTCCCACAGCGGTGTTGCCCACTCCAACGCCCTGCCCGACAGAAGGGATAAAATAAATCCCACTTTAGCCCGTTCTGTGGGAAAACGTGCAGCCAGGAGCTCTAGATGTATAGCACTCATGAATCCCATACACAGCTTACTGTCACCAGCAAACTTGTCTGGTAATGGGAGATGGGATAATGTTGGAGCAGCGGTGACAGTGGACAAACTGGCTGCAGCTACGCTAGCAGCCTGAACAGCAACTGTGGTAACATCCACAGCCGAGGTTGTGCGTTCAAGAGCCACCAACCTACCCTCCAGCTTCTGGATGTACCCTTGTAGACATTGATCATCCCCCATTACTAGCCAGACCTTAGCGCTAGTATACTGTTAGGGCTGGCATAATGCACCATGTAAATATAGAGATAGTATAGGTGCGTTCGCAGCCCGGGGTCCACCGTGCAGGAGTTCAACCTGTTGATAGTAAATGGCGGCACTATATGGCGGTACTACTCCTGAATAGACACGTGTACCATCACCCGGTCTGTATAGGAGCGAACTCTGTTGCCTCACATAGTCACTGAGATTAAAGATAACACTGTGCCCTGTTGGCATTCACAGGGCACAGCAATTGGATACTAGTGGGATCCCTGCAACTCACCCCCACTATGCTGGTGGTTGATCCCGCTCTGACCCTCGGTGGCTTTTGAGCCAGCGCCTGAGGATGCCCTGATTCAGATGCTAGGATCAAACGGGAGTTCCCACCCTACACTGACGGATTATCAGGAGACGCTAAAGATAGCCGCACAGAGTGCATACAGTATAGTACCGCTGCAGCGGTCACTGCAGGATAGACGCAGTATATTTTGTGCCAGGTGCTGGATGGCACTATCTGGCGCTAGACAGCTACAACACTCGCGAGCATTCAACAACTCTAGGGAAGTGAATGATTCGAAGCTTTCACCAGCACAGGCATACATCCACAAATCCTGAATTATACTAGCGCATGGCCGTGCGACCATGTGAACCTTTTATAGAGGAAGCTCTCCAGGACCTTCCTAGTGTTCCAAGAGGAGCTGCTACATGACCTGAGCATGTGACCCCCAACCTCCAATGAGAGGTCGTCCCCTGGGCATGCTCAGTAGAGGAAAAGCAGGACTTAGTCCCTGGAACGTCTGCTCGCCGCTGAACAGTGCTGGTTACAATGACTGGGCCTGGAAGATCAGTAGCAGTAACCAAGCGCACAGTATCTGACTGAGTCAGTCGCTGGGACTCGCGTCTCTGCTGAGCAAGCTCCACTGCAGGTGAAGAAGAATGGGAGACCGCAGTGGAGTTGGTTTGAGATTCCCCCAGTGCAGCATCGGGAACTCGACACCTAACACATAGCCTCCTCCTCTTTATGCCATCCATGCTAGACAGGCATGAAGCTGGGATTGGGAGTCCACTCTGTAGTGCAGACCAAAAACTCCTGTTCTTCCTCCTCCTCCTTCTCCTGTTCCTCTCATCAGGCCATGTGAATATAGTATGAGGCTGGGTGTGTGGTATCAGCCACTGTGAAATCTTGCTCCATTTACAAAAACTTTGTGGATGAGCTCTCTCCCAATATGGTCAGTCTATTTAACTCATTTTTGGAGGGCTCTCCTGTCTTGGATATGATAACACATTCTTATTTAATTCTCATTCCAAAATTGTTCAAACTATCGCCCAAATATCGCGTTATTAAACTCTGATTTAAAAATATTCACATGTATTCAGGCTAATAGGCTAAACTCCTGGATGAAGGTTTTTGGCATTTTAGGCCCTTTTCTAATACCTATTGGAGCACTGTATAGTTCCCCTTTGGCTTCTATTAAGCTCCGTCCCATTATATGTTTGTGTATTGAACCTCGGAACATATCGGGAGTTGAGGTTCGGGACAAAATGTTTAAAATCTCCTCATTTGCAGTTCTTTTGATGCCGTAAAGGGGCTACCAGGTACACATAAAATTGGCCATTTTTATGCGCTAAACGCTCTCATTTTTCATATTTCTAGTGCAGTAATGCAGTTCAAATTTCGTGTTTCAAGTTTGCATGTTCTAGCGCTGCACTGTGCTGCCTTATTTACTTAACTTTATTTTTTAAGACCTTACAGATTTAGGTCCCAATGTGTGAACTTAAATCCCTCCAGGCAACCATGTTAAGGTTCATATGGAATAATAAGCATCATAGGATCTCTAAGCGTGTCCTCGTCTCTCACAAATCACAAGGGGGCCTATCGGTCCCTGACATTATTAAATACCATTGGGCCGCTCACCTACGTAGAATTTCCTTGTGGGCTTCGCTATGGGCATATAACAAATGGAGAGAAATAAAAAACTATGGTTAGCTCCAATTCATCCGAATCATGGTCAAATAGGACTATTAGAATTCCGGAGGGTCTGTTGGGCGATTTATGATTTACAAGGGAGATATGGCTTTCTTGTGGCAGTAAGTTTGGCTTGACCTCCCCTAATTTGCCAATGATTTCATTCATATTTCAATCCCTGCTACCAAACAGTATGGATCATGTGATGGCACATCCTTGGTCCTCTGCAGGCTTGTTTCTGTTTGCGGATTTGTAGATGGAGACACGCTTGAGCTTCTCACATTTGATGCTATCAGGTCCAAGTATTCTATTACTAATAAAGAGTTTTACCAATATCTGCAAATTAAACATTTCACTTCTTCACTTTATGGATCTTCTGGGATCTCCCTTCCGACTGACTTTAAGAGAATTTGCAGGAGAGGGCCATCGACTAAAGGGTTACTATCAGAAATATCTAAAATACTGGGTTCTCCTCTGGGGGGTCAACAGCTAAAACATCCCTATATGGGAGTCTAGCTTGGGAAAAGGGTTATCACCCCAAAGTTGGAATATTATTTGGGAAAAATCGGCTAAGTCCTCTATTTGCACTTTCTACAAGGAGAATCAGTGTAAAATACTAATATTTTGGTATCACACTCCTGATCTCCTTCATAGATTGAACCCTTCAATCTCAGATATGTGTTGGTGTTGTGGCTCTGAGGTGGGAACACAGTACCATATTTTTTGGTCTTGTGCTAGGATCACGGATTTTTGGAGGAAGTGAAAAAGTTGATCTTCAGGGTTCTTTATGTTGAGGCTAGACCCGATTATAAATCTATTAAATATTACACCTAAAGGGATGGGGAAAAATTCAGCTAAGATGTTACTACATATTCTTACTGCGGCTAGGTGTCTGATTGCCCTTAGTTGGAAGCAGGCCTCTCCTCCGATACATCAGCACTTATTACATAGAATTAATGATATTTGAAAGATGGAATATATGACTGCTCTTCTGAATGCTAGAGTGGAGAATTTTGATTCCGTATGGGCCCCATGGGATTACTATTGGGCTCAGAGGAACATTTAGGTAATCTTTAATCCATTTGGCCCTCCCTCTTCTCAAATGTTATATTCTTCCCCTTCCTTCACTTCCTTGTTGTAGGTGTCATGTCTTGTCCCTATATATGAGGATTTTCTCATAATAATCCCCTTTTGTTTTTTTCTGTGTAAACTTTTTGTTGTAACTTTTTAATTAAGGTATAATGGGGGATTTTTGGTATCAGGACTCGCTCGAGATTATGGGTATGATTGACCCATTTTATAATCATTATACAAGCGTCTTATTGTACTAGGGAGTTGCTTCATCTATGGTGTCCCACATTGCCTTGTCACTGTAACCTTTTTATTTCATATGCCTCTGATTGTACTTGTGTGTTCGGACCTATGTCCATTTGTTAAAATTTGTAAAATTCTAATAAAAATTTACAGTTATAAAAAAAATTTTGCTCCATAACCACCTGCTTGGCATTCAAAGCTTCCTCTTTGAGATTCTACAGCAAACGTTTTAATAGACAGAGCAGTGGGATGGTTGCGCTGATGATAGCATCATCAGCGCTCACCATCTTGGTGCAGCACTCAAAGTTTTCAAGGACCTAAACATATGTCAGCGATTCACACCCACTTGGCAGTTGGGCTGAGTGTTACTCTGACGGGCATTGAGAAGCTGGAATTCAGACACAGCCCTCTGCTGCTTCCTAAGCCTTGCCAAGATATGAAAGGTCGAATTCCAGCGTGTGGGCAGGTCACAAATCAGTTGATGAGGAGGCAAATTAAAGCACTGCAGTAGCAAAGCTAGACTGCCAAAAGTCTGAGATGACTTTAGAAAATGTGTGTTAACACAGCGTACCTTGGCAAGTAGGTCTGTCAAGTCAGGGTAAGTTTTTAAAAACTACTGTACAACCAAGTTTAGCACGTGGGCTATGCATAGAACATGTACCAGCTTGCCAAGCCCTAAAGCTTCCAAGTTATGCCCATTATCGCACACAACCAGACCTGGTTGAAGGTTCAGCAGGGAGAGCCACTGATAGGTCTGTTCTTGTATCCCTTTCAACAGCTCGCTTGCGTTGTGAGAATAATCGCCTAAACAGATGAGCTTCAACAGAGCGTGCTGCCTCTTCGCCAAGGCAGTGCTGCAGACCTCCCAGCCGGGGAGTGATGGGGAGGTTAGTCCTTTGAGGATGAGGAGGAGGAGAGACTGGAACTGGAATAGGAGGAGACTGGAACCCTGATGGAAGGTTAGAACTGGTATTCTTGGTGTGGGTAAGATGTGTGATGTACCAGCATCTGATTCTGTCCCAGACTCCACCAGGTTAACCCAGTGTGCCATCAGGGAAATGGAGCATCCCTGTCCACAAGAACTTGTCCACGTGTCTGTGATTAGGTGGACCTTCCCTGTGACTGCATTGGCCAGAGCACATCTGATATTGTGTAACACGTATTTATGTAACGTGAGGAGGCGCACTGGGAAAAACAGTGGTGTCTGCCGGGAATCGTGTATCGTGGGACGACAACCACCAAGAGGTCGCAGAAAGACTCAGCTCCCAGAAGTCAAAATGGCAACAGGGCTAGCAATCTGGCAATGTGGGTGTTTAGCGTTTGGGCCTGTGGGTGGGTGGACATTTCTTCTTTCTGTTAAATGTTTAAGGCAGTGACTACTGAATGCTGCGCTGGGACAACAAACTGGATGTGGTTGCTGACTGTTGTGCCTGTGCAACTGCAGGCTGTGAGCAGGAGGCATCAGCGCCTGCTTCATAGAGATTGGGAAGGCTGTAACACAGGGGAAGGGGCAGCACGGTGGCGCAGTGGTTAGCACTACAGCCTTGCAGCGCTGGGGTCCTGGGTTCTAATCCCACTCAGGACAACATCTGCAAAGAGTTTGTATGTTCTCTCCGTGTTTGCGTGGGTTTCCTCCGGGCACTCCGGTTTCCTCCCACATTCCAAAGACATACTGATAGGAATTCTAGATTGTGAGCCCAATCGGGGACAGTGATGATAATGTGTGCAAAACTGTAAAGCGCTGCGGAATATGTTAGCGCTATATAAAAATAAAGATTATTATTATTATCATTAGACACAAATTTTTAACCTAGGCATTCTGCCCATCAATTTTTGAAAACAGTTGTACATTTTGCAAAGGTCAAATTTCTACGCTCAATCTCTCTATATTTTTTTATTTTTATTATTTATAGCACCATTGATTCCATGTTGCTGTACATTAGAAGGGGTTACATACAAGTTACAGATATCACTTACAGTAAACGAACTAACAATGACAGACTGATACAGAGGGACGAGGACCCTGCCCTTTTGGGGTTATACTCTACGGGATTATGAGGAAGGAGACAGTAGGTTGAGGGTTACAGGAGCTCCGGTGTTGGTGAGGCGGAAGCTTCGGTAGTGATGAGGAGGCAGCGGGGTCAGTGCAGGCTGTAGGCTTTCCTGAAGAGATGGGTTTTCAGGTTCCGTCTGAAGTATCCGAATGTGGTTGATAGTCGGACGTGTTGGGGCAAAGAATTCCAGAGGATGGGGATATTCGGGAGAAGTCTTGGAGGCGATTGGATGAGGAGCGAATAAGTGTGGAGGAGAGAAGGAGGTCTTGGGAGGACCAGAGATTACGTGAGGGAAGATATCGGGAGATTAGTTCAGAGATATATGGAGGAGACAGGTTATGGATGGCTTTGTAGGTCAGTATTAGTAATTTGTACTGGATACGCTGAGGGAATGGAAGCCAGTGAAGAGATTTGCAGAGGGGGAAGCAGAGGAGTAGTGAGGAGAGAGATGAATTAGTCGGGCAGCAGAGTTAATGATGGACTGGAGAGGTGCAAGGGTGTTAGCAGGGAGGCCGCATAAAAGGATGTTGCAGTAGTCAAGGCGGGAGATGATGAGGGCATGCACAAGCATTTTAGCAGATTGACGGTTGAGGAAAGGACGGATTCTGGAGATATTTTTGAGCTGGAGGCGACAGGAGGTGGAAAGAGCTTGGATGTGCGGTTTGAAGGATAGGGCAGAGTCGAAGGTTACTCGAAGGTTACTCCGAGGCAGCAGACTTCCGGTATGGGGGAAAGCATGATGTCATTGATTGCAATAGATAGGTCAGGTAAGGAAGATCTATGGGATGGAGGAAAGATGATGAGTTCAGATTTGTCCACATTGAGTTTGAGCAAGTTAAATGAGAGGTGGGAGGAAAGTTCAGAGTGGACGTGCTGCTCCAGGAGTTTGAAAGCGAATGGGAGCAGTGATATTGGGCGATAGCTGGGCATAGCAGTTGAATCAAGCGTTGGCTTTTTAAGGATAGGCGTGATTGTGGCATGTTTGAAAGCAGAAGGGAAGGTGCCAGAAGATAGTGATAGGTTGAAGAGGTGGGTTAGGGATGGGATAAGTGTGGTGGTGAGGTTGAGGAGGAGGTGGGATGGGATGGGGTCGAGCGCACAGGTGGTGAGGTGCAATTTGGAGAGGAGACAATTAAGCCCCCCTTCAGTGATGTTGAATAGGGATGTTATGGGGTTTGGGCATTGGTCTGGTATACGAAGGGGTTGTGGTGGTTGAACAATGAAGACTTGAATTGTTTGGTCAATCTTATTTTTAAAGTGTGTGGCAAAGTCCTTAGCAGAGATGAGGGAGGTTGGAGGGGGCAGTGGGGGGTGAAGGAGGGAGTTTAAGGTTTTGAATAACTGTTTGGGGTTGTAGGATAGGGAAGATACAAGGGTTGTAAAGTAGGCCTGTTTAGCAGAGGTGAGAGCAGATTTAAAAGCCAGTGTTGCATATTTGACTGCAGTGAAGTCATCTTGCAAGTGTGTTTTCTTCAACGCCGCTCTGCAACCCTGGACACTTGCCGGAGCTTTTTAGTGGTTTATTGTACCAGGGTTGTCTATTGATACATCGTACTCTGCCATGGACAAGAGGGGCAACTGTGTCAATAGCTGATGCAAGAGTGGCATTGTAGAAAGCAGTGGCACTGTCTGTGTCGTGGAGTGAGGATATGGATGCCAGTGGTAGGATAGAGTCAGAGAGTGTGTGGGTGTCTAGGTGTGCAAGGTTTCTGTGGGTGTGCGCATTTTGCTGGACATGGATTACTGGTGAGGAGGACAGGGATGAGAAGGTGAGCAGGTGGTGGTCGGATAGAGGGAGAGGGGAGGTGGTGAAGTTAGATAGAGAGCAGAGACGGGTGAATACCAGGTCTAATGTATGTCTGTCTGTGTGGGTAGCTGCGGAGGACCACTGAGTAAGTCCAAAGGATGAGGTAAGGGACAGAAGTTTGGAGGCTGTTGACTGAAGTGTGTCAATGGGGATGTTGAAGTCACCCATGATGATGGTGGGAATGTCAGCAGAGAGAAAGTGAAGAAGCCAGGTGGAGAATTGGTCAATAAAGGCAGTGGCTGGGCCCGGAGGTCGGTATATGACGGCCCCTTGTAGGTTGGAGGGAGAGTAGATGCGGACAGAATGGACTTCAAAAGAGGGGAGGATAAGAGAGGGTGGAGATGGAATTGGGTTGAAGGTGCAGTTAGAAGAAAAGAGAAGACCCACTCCTCCAACATGTTTGTTGCCTGGTCGAGGGGTGTGGGTGAAGTGGAGGCCTCTGTAACACAGCGCAGCAGGAGAGGCGGTGTCAGAGGGTGTTAGCCATGTTTCTGTGAGGCCAAGGAAGGCAAGATTGCGAGAGAGAAAAAGGTTGTGAATCATGTGAATCTTATTGCAGATTGAGTGGGCATTCCAGATTGCTCCAGAGAGAGGGAGCAGGGGGGTGGGCGTCAGGGGCACGAGTTTTATGTTGGAAAGATTGTGGTAGTTCATATTACATAGGGAGCAATAGGAGGGGGTAGTGGGAGGTATGAGCTGTGGGGGTCCCGGGTTGGTTGATATGTCTCCAGCAGTGAGGGAAAGCAGAGAAAGGGAGAGCAGGTGGGAGAAAGAGAGTGGCCGACTTGTTTTATGTTTTATTAGGACCGATTTGAGGTTGAGGAGCAGGTCAGCAGGGGAGGACAGGTGGGAGGTTAGAGGGAAGGGGAGATGATTATTAGGTTAGAGAGTGCTGAGGTTTGTGATAGTGAAGGAGAGAGAGGATTAGTGGAGCAAAAACTGTAAGGACTTAGGTAAACATGCTGAAGGAGTAAGATGGGTTAATAGAAAAGCTAGATCCAAGTAATAAGAAGTGCTTACTCAGCAGACATACCCAAAAGAGACAGCGACATAGAGTGGGGTCCTGACTCCTGCCGTGACTAACTGCTGTTGAAATAACTGCGGCGTCTTTATGCTTAGCTGCATAATGCTTTGCTGCAGAAATGCACGTGCCTGACCCCACATGCGTGCACCCCTTAAGATGCTACTAAATTTATAGGACTGAGTAAAGGATCAGGTGAGAGGGATTGTGGGTCCTTATTTGGGATAAATTAGCAATTGGCCAACACCCCAGGGGAGGTTACATGATCAAAGGCACTTTGCCTGGCTGCAACCATATGCTCTAACACCGTGAAAAAATAATATCTCCTGTGACCCCAGCATGGATGTACAGCAGTAAGTAATACAATGCAACAAATGAATTTATCAAACATTCAGCAAGTACATTAAAGGCAAGGTTGCAGGATGGTAGGCAGCAGATAACAGCGAGTAGAGATGTTTGTATTTGTATGAAGAGAGTAGATGGATGTTAATTCCCGGCCATTGAAATAACTGCAGCATCTTTATGCTTAGCTGCGTAATGCTTTGCTGCAGAAATGTGCGTGCCTGACCCTACACGCGATGTTTAATGTGTTGCCCTTCTCATGGTCTCTTTACGAGTGTATCAGGTAGCCTTATGTTGTTTTTTGGGTCTGCACTTGGACATTTTGGAACATGAATACATTAATATGCTCCACACAATTCTTCAGGTTTCAGCCTTAAACAGAATCATAATATGAGAAATGAAACATGCTCTCTCTCTCTCTATATATATATATATATACTAGATTGTGGCCCGATTCTAACGCATCGGGTATTCTAGAATATGCATGTCCCCGTAGTATATGGACAATGATGATTCCAGAATTCGCGGCAGACTGTGCCCGTCTCTGATTGGTCGAGGCAACCATTATGACATCATCGACGCCATGGCAACCATTATGACATCTACGTCGATACTGTGCCCGTCGCTGAATCAAAAACGTGGGATTTCTACGTCCTTTATGACATCATCGTCGCTGTGCCCGTTGCTGATTGGTCGAGGCCTGGTGGCCTCGACCAATTAAAGACGCGGGATGTCTACGTCGATACTGTGCCCGTCGCTGATTGGTCGAGGCCTGGCGGCCTCGACCAATCAGAGACGCGGGATTTCCAGGACAGACAGAAAGACAGACAGACAGGCAGACAGAAAAACCCTTAGACAATTATATATATAGATATACTGCTAGCTTGAAAATCTTACCCACACATCCCTTTATAAATGGAAATTCGATATAATACCTCTGTTATGCTATGACAGCTGTTCTATTGGGATCCGGTGGCAAAAATGAACTGTGGAATCAGGGGTACACATAAAAATCATGGGGCCCCATAGCAAAAGTCTGAATGGGGTCCCCCCCCAAAAATAATCAACAGGTGCTCTTAACTCCAAGAATGCATGTTATAGATATAGGCCAAACATTGTCCAAGAAAGAGATTGCCTTGAAATTGAAGACAGATATACACAGATACGTGCCCATACAGACATACACACATATTTGAACACAGTCATACACACTGACATACATAAATATTCACATCATACATGCGCACACACACACTTTAGAAATATTTTTAATATGGGGATTGGGGAAGCTTGCAACAAGCCTCGCTCACTTGCCCCCATCCTGTGTGTGTCCCATCCAGCTCCTCAGGCATGTGGTAGCGCAAGACCACCACCACCACAGTCAAAGACATGGCCCTTGACCATCAGAGGGGCCCACTTGCCGTCGCGGCCCAGGCCGCTCCCCTTATAATACCACATACAAGGAACAAATGCCACCACACCATGTCCAGATGACATATTACCACCACAGCTACTGAATAATATCACATACAAGGGACAAATACCACGGCACCATGATCAGACCACATATTACCACCACATAGTGACCAAATGGCACATGAAATGAACAAATACCGCCACACCATGGCCAGACAACATATCACCACCACATAGTGACTGAATACTACAATACTGATCATTAATAAAAAAACACAATACTAATATTGTCACATGATCCTACCCCATCTGTCCCATGACCCTGCCCCATCTGCCCCATGATCCTGCCCCATCTGTCCCATGATCCTGCCCCATGATCCTGCTCATCTGTCTCCATTGTATCCATCCTGCACCATGTGTCTCCATCCTGGACCATGATCCTGCACCATGTGTCTCCATACTGCCTCGTGATCCTGCCCCATCTGTGTACATCCTGGCCCATCTGTCTCCATCCTGCCCCATGATCCTGCCACTTCTGTCTCCATCCTGCCCCATGATCCTGCCCCATCTGTCTCCATCCTGCCTCGTGATGCTGCACCATCTGTCTCCATCCTTCTCCATGATCCTGTCACCTGTGTCTCCCATCCTACCACCTGTGTCTCCCATTCTGCCCCCTGTGTCTCCCATTCTGCCCCCTGTGTCACCCATCCTGCCCCCTGCGTCTCCCATCCTGCCACCGTGTCTCCCATCCTGCCAATGTGTCTCCCATCCTGCCACCCTGTATCCCATCCTGCCACCGTGTCTCCCATCCTGCCAATATGTTTCCCATCCTGCCACTGTGTCTCCCATCCTGCCACTGTGTCTCCCATCCTGCCACCTGTGTCTCCCATTCTGCCACATGTATTGCTTTCAATAAAAAAAAAAAAACCTTTCTCCTTAGGCTACTTTCACACTTGCGTCAGTACAGGTCTGTATCTAAGCATCGGCGTGACGTACCGACGCACGCTGTGAAAATTTGGAACAACGTGGGCAGCGGATGCAGTTTTTCAACGCATCCGCTGTCCATTGTAAAGTCCCGGGGAGGAGAGGGCGGAGTTCCAGCTGTGCATGCTCACTAGGAAATGGTGGATCCAACGTACGAAAATACGTTACATTGAACTTTTTTCTTGCCGATGGTCCGCCAAAACACGACGCTTCCAGTGCACGACGGACGCGATGGATGGCCATCCGTCACAATCTGTCACTAATACAAGTCTCTGGGAAAATGCAGGATCCTGCAAATTTTTTTGCAGGATCCTGCATTCTCAAAAAACGACTGATTGTGACGGAAGCTGAAAAACGCAAGTGTGAAAGTAGCCTTACCTGGTCGCGCTCCTGCAGCAATGATCCCTCCATGACGTTCAAGCGCGCACTCGCTGGGGAATGACAAAGACATCATACGCCGGCGACATGCACACTGATGTCAACTGCCAGCCTCTGATTGGCTGGTGGCTTTTAACTATTGCCGTTATGTGTCCTGCCACCATTGGCGGTATGCCACTGTGTGGAACTTACAAAATACAGGTCTCACAGCACCTGTTGGCCCTCTAAAAATTCGAAGCGAGGGTCACATAATGACATGATGGTGGACATGGTGGTGGTGGCTGCGAATCCCAAAATTCAAATGGGCATGTTTGAAATGGCATTGTAAGGCGATCGGGAATATGTATTTCACTATCTTGCTAACTATTTGACATGAGGGAGGGACCTCCCAAATGTAGAAGTGACACCCCTCACAAATGTATGATACAGGGCCACCTGAGGGCCCTTACCAAACTCAGGTTTCACGGCACCTGCTGGCACTCAGCAAATATGAAGTGAGGGCACCATACAGCATAACTACATGGCGGTGGAAATGGTTGTGGTGGCAGGCGAAGCCCAAAATGAAAATGGGCATGTTTGAAATGGCATTGTAAAGGAAGAGGGAATATGTATTTCACTATCTTGCTAACTATTTGGCATAAGGGAGGGACCTCCCAAATGTAGAAGTGAGAGCCCTCACAAATGTTAAAGGAAAAACTAAAGTCAAAACGCTCCATGCGAACAGATGCTAAAGGGGAGGTATAATTTTTTAAAAAATTTTTTAAATGTTTATTTTGCATTATATATAGATATATATATATATATATATATATATATATATATATATAATTATGAAGGAAAAAATGCTTCTTAGCATTTTCCTTTTAAAAAAAATTTGGTTTGGTAGGTCTTTTTATAAATCCGTAAAACCGGCGCAATAGTCTGGCAACTTTATTCCCAGATACCATATGTGAGTCAGAAAGACATGCAGGCATCTTTTCTATGCTATTCCCATTTAGTTTTAGCTCATTCCCGTCCATTTCTGTTTTTTCTCAGCCCCCTCAGACCTGTTTGTTGGGTCCAGCAGGAAAATATTCGGCTTTTCCATTGACCTGCATTGGATTCTTTATTCAGTAAGAATACACGGATATTAAAAATTATTTGTGCTGATTTTCCTGAATCCGAATATTTCACTACTCAATCATCACTAGTATTTATGTAGTTGAGCTCCCTCTAATACCTGAGAGAACCTCTCAGTTTAAAATGTACTGATGTGTACCAAGATATAATTCTACAGCAACCCCTCTCTACTGTACATGACTTCTGAATTCTGCTCATAGTGTTGGTAACGTTTCTTTTACCCAAATTGATCCTTCTCATAAATTGAGAAATTTAGGTGGCAAAAATTTAGAGAAAAGCTATTTCCTTAGAGTATTTTCAAATGTGACAGAATTGTTTTGTGACTAAAATATTGTTCCAGAAATGTTAATGCGATTGTTTCTGCAGAATCTGTATGAATTTTTCAAAATTTAATTCCGGTAAATGTGAAAATTTGTACAACAAATCATCAGTTTGTAATTGTTTTTCTATTTTTTAGCATTTGAGATAACACATACAATAGATAAATGGTGTTTTCAAAATTTGATACAAATGACAACAAATTTTTGTAATTTATAATTTATAATAGATGTTCAAATTCAAACCAGACTTTAAAAAACTGTAAATGCTTTCCTTAAAAGCAAATAGAACTGATACCTATGTTGTTAACCATGACATTTCAATCACTTAACGGTGAGAAGGCAATATCTCCGAATTTAATAAAATGGACCAAAAGACAGCTTGATCCTTGCCTTTTCAGTTAGGGCATTTTGTCACGCCCACTTAAACTACTTATGGAAAGATAGGTAATGGACTAAGAGTGCTCTGAAAAGTATTTTAGCATACAAAATATATCTTAAACGGGCAGGCAGCAAATCGTGTTTGCTAAAGGGCTGCTGGATCAACTGACTCTTGGCCTTTTGATAGCATCTTTGAAATGGAAATAGCCATCTGCTTGACCTTCTGTTCAATGATCCTTTTTGTAGAAAGTCAAACTGCAATGACTTTACTGCTGCAATTCACCTACATAACATAAACTGATTTTCCTGTGTTTTTATTTGCACTCTTATTGATCCATGTTTTCCCTTTTCTTCAGCACAACACAACACAAAATAAATCCTGCAAAAACCAATGACAGCAACTGGGAGAATGAAGTAATAAAATCCAACTCATTAGGTAACCAGCAAAATGGTACACACTCCTCCATGATGGGTTTGTATAAGATACAAAGCAAATGATGACTATGAGATATGAGTGAATAATTTGAAATGCAAATATTTTCCCCAAATTTGATTTGAAGCAAATCGCAATACTGCAAAGTCTTCAATTGCCCTGAAAAAACATGTGTAAAACTCTGAGGTCACCTAGGACTGTGGCCAAACCCTTACAAGCTTTTCAATGCAACCACAGATGTGCTACCTGGCACGGGGCAATAGCTGTGGGTGCTGAACTCATCATTCACACCCCGACATGCTACGTGAAATTAGGGGTCCTGGCTGGGTGTGTGGACTTTGTCTACAATGGTGCTACGCTCTTGCAGGCCGCATGATGCTAGTGACTTAGACTGGCTAGAACCAGATTGTGAAAAGCTCAATGAGGGAGACAACCATTTAAACAGAAACAGTCTTTTGCTAAACATCAACTTGATGGCCTTTACTTAGCTTCCGTTTGCTCCATCCCCTCCTGAGGCACTCTCTTCATCTCATGTCCCCTGTTCCATAGTGGCCCATTACATCTCTGGCTTGCGGACTCAGAGCCTTACTGGCTATGCGTTCTGTCTCAGGACCCATCTCCAGTGCCCCACTCTGTCTCTCTAGTGCTTTTCCTAGTATCTACTCTGGACATACTATCCACAGTCTTGTCCTCCACTCAGGTCAGGGCCACCCACGTCAAGTGGCTCTGCTGACTAGTCAGACCAAAGGTTTGCTTCTGTTGTACGCTGAGCATTATTTGATGTCCTAACAGGAAATTGGCATTGTCCCTTCAATTAAACTCCTCCCACTCTCTGATAGCCCCAGCTATTAGCTGTAACTCTCCCTATGGCTGGGCAGATTACAACACCAACACTAATAACGCATGTCACAATACAGATTGCACATTTAAATACATTACAACAGCACACATGTCTTTCAGGGGAGACGTGGGCAACACTTCAAACTTCTTACAGACGCAACCACTCACAGTGATGTCAAAGAACCTCCAACATACAGTAAATGGCTATGTGTAAATAGATAGTAATTGGCAGTAAATAACATGATTAATAATGCACTGCACTGGCAGACTTTTCCTGCTTTTAAAAATTAACAATTGACCCCAAAATGTTCCCTCTATTGTGATCAGGTAGACCATTTTATCTATAAGAATTAAAATTTATTGTGCAAGGACCTAGTAAGAATTCACCGCTTTAGGCCTGTGGTCCATTCCAAACCTTGTTTGATCATACATTTTTTAAACAATGTGTGCATAGGTTTCCTTCAGGTACCTCGGTTTCCTCCTACACTCCAAAGACCTACTGATACGGAACTTAGATTGTGAGTCTCAGTAGGGACAGTGATGACGATTCCGTAAAGCACTGATGAATAAATGGCGCTAGATAAGCAAGAAAATAAATACATAATGTACAAGACATTATGATGACTGTACATTTAGGTGTCACTGTCTGCTTACCCTATCAATTTGGTATGTATTCAGACCATTGCTAACTTAATGTCAGTTTAATTACCCTTCCCAACCAGGTAATGATGAAAAATATCAGTATAGAAGCCATTGATGATCACGGTCCTGATGAAGGCTCAATCCTGTGCATGGGCTTATGGGAGAATTCACACCATTCAAGTCTCTAAAAAATCTTCAAGTTTTAAAAAAATGAGGATGGTACTAATCATGAATTTTTAAAAATGTTTAGCCTTTTATACCAGTCCTTCTCAGGGGCCTAATAATTTACTGGATCCTCTCACGAAAATATACACCAGTCAATGCTCAGAAAATACAATTTTTCTTATGAGAATGATGATTTAAACATTTTTAGTAATGGAGGCTCATGATTTTTTTTAAAGATTTCTGCCTGTTCTGCCTAGTCCTGTGCATTGGCCCAATTCTGCGCAGAGTCCTTTCACTCCAGGGGAATTCACACCAGCTAAAACGCAAAAAGTCCTCATATTCTCAAACAATTAAGATGATGGTAAATAAGTGGTAGGAAAGCATTGGCTTATCTGCTGTGACAAACTTTTTTTCTTTGCAAATCAGCACACCACAGGAGGTATTAGAAGGAACCTGTCATCAATGCTGTAGTTTCAGAAAAAATATACTTTAAAAGGCTGGCCGTGGACTATTTGTCTCAGCTACTGCTACTCTTCGTCCCATTCCAGTTAACTAACAGGACTCTTTCTATGTGTGCACATAAGCAGAGATTTGTACTTCAAAAGGATAGGGGTGGGAAAAAGCCAGGGCAAGGACCAAGCTCGGAATAGTCAGCTGAGACATATAGTCCCCAATTAGCTGTGCAAAATAAGCTTTCTCTGAAATGCTGCAGTTTCAAAGTAAAATATTATTTACCGTATATACTCAAGTATAAGTCGACCCGAGTATAAGCCGACCCCCCTAATTTTGCCACAAAAAAATGGGAAAACTTAATGACTCGAGTATAAGCCTAAGGTGGGAAATGAAGCAGCTATCGGTAAATGTCAAAAGTAAAAATAGATACCAATAAAAGTAAAATTAATTGAGACATCAGTAGGTTAAGTGTTTGTGAATATCCATATTGAATCAGGAGCCCCATATAATGCTCCTTAAAGTTTATGATGGGCCCCATAAGATGCTCCATATTAAAATATGTCCCATATAATCCTGCATAAAAGTTAATAATGGCCCCATAAGATGCTCCATAGACACATTTGCCCAATATAATGCTGCACAAATGCTGATTATGGCCCCATAAGATGCTCCATAGAGATATTTGCCCCATATAGTGCGGCACAAACCTTGATTATGGCCCTATAAGATGCCCCATACAGACACTTGCCCCATATAATGCTGCACAAACGTTATGGCCCCATATAGTGCTGCACAAACGTTATGGCCCCATATAGTGCTGCAAAAACGTTATGGTCCCATAGATGCTTCATACAAACACTTGCCCCATTTAGTGCTGCACAAACGTTATGGCCCCATATAGTGCTGCACAAACGTTATGGCCCCATAGATGTTCCATACAGACACTTGCCCCATTTGCTGTTGCTGTGATAAAAAATAATAAATCACATATTCACCTCTCCGTCGCTCAGGCCCCCGGCACTTTCAATAGTCACTCGCTCCTTGTTCCGGCGCTACTCCATCTTCAGCGTCTTCTGCACTGACTTACAGGCAGAGGACGAGCACTAACCACGTCCCCGCGCCCTCTGACCTGAGCATCACTGCTGAAGACAGAGCGGTGCCCGGAACGGGGAGCAGGTGAATATCACGCAGTGCAGCGCTCCCCCTCCCTTTTTATGCTCCTAGCGCTGTGCAGTCCCTGCTTCCCCGATGCCGCAGCTTCATCCTGTACTGAGCGGTCACCATTACAGCTCATTTCAGTAATGAATATGTGGCTCCACCTCTATGGGAGGTGGAGCCGCATATTCATTACTGTAATGAGCGGTACCATGTGACCACTCAGAACAGGAAGAAGCTGCCAGCGCCGGGGAAGCCAGGGACCTGCAGGGACCACGCCAGGAGTAGGTGAGTATAATTAGACAGCCCTCGCTCCCCCTCCCCTGCTGACCCCTGGGTATGACTCGAGTATAAGCCGAGACGGGGACTTTCAGCCCAAAAAAGTGGGCTGAAAATCTTGGCTTATTCTCGAGTATATACGGTACTTCAATCTCGCAGTCAGTGCCTGACAGGGCTGCCACTAGGAATTTCAGGGCCTCATACTGGCAAAATTTACAGCCCTCTTGAGACTCCACCCAGGCTCCACCCCATCTCCACCTCCACCCTTTGAATCTTCCACAGTTCTACTGCTCACTCTTGGAAAAACTCCACTGTAGCACCACGTCCTCACCAATCACACATTACCAGTTCCCATCGAACACTATATATAACTATATAACATAAACAGCCAGCAGCTTTTTATTTATTTTTCTTTAAGGGAATGTGTCACATACATTTTTTTTTAACTACCAATAATACCACATACAAGGGACAAATACTGTCACTCTATGACCAGACTACATATTACCACCACATAGAGACCAAATAATACCACATACAAGGGACAAATAACGCCACACCATGACCAGACCACATATTATCACCACATAGTGACTGAATAATAATACATGCAAGGGACAAATACTGCCACACCATGACCAGACCACATATCACCACCACACAGTGACAGCATAATACCACATGCAAGGAACAAATTAGCCACACATTGACCAGACCACATACTACCACCATATAGTTACCGAATACTACAATACTGATCATTAATAAAAAAACCCACAATATTTATATTATTATAAATGCTATTATACACAGGAGTATAGTGTATAGTGTAAGTGTACAGGAAATACAGTGGTCACCAGTGACATTATATACAGGAGCTCGGTATATAGTGTCAGTGTACAGGTAATACTGTGATCATCAGTGACATTAGACACAGGAGCTCTGTATATAGTGTACAGGTAAAACAGTGATCACCGGTTACATTATACAAAGGATCTCTATACACAGTGCATAATGTATAGTGTCAGTGTACGCATAACACACTGACTCACCAGTGATTTCTCTTGTTGAAGTCATTCATCTGACACAGACTGCCAATCACTTTTGCCAGTAAAGACTCATCCTTACATGAAATAGCACACAGTTATCTAGAGCACCGCTTCCAGAGCACATTTTCCAATGTCTATGCAATGCAGCTGAATACAGATGTGCACCTAATTAATATATAATAAATTATGCAACCCATCATTCCAAATACAAATTGCAATCCACCACTGTGCCCCCACCAACTATAAATATCCACTTTCCAAAACCAATAAATATATAAATTAATTAGCATCTGTACTCTTTCCCCCAATTCATTACCAGTCACACTCTGTCATCCTCAAAACCCCTCACTCTGTACCTTCTGCTCCCCTGATTCATTATATTTACATGTCCCCCTCCACCCCAATTCATGATGTCATGTCCCCTTTCTCTCCCTCCCCCAGCATCTATTTGTCATCATTTACTCTCTCTCACCACCAATTCATAATTTGTTGTCCTCCACACTCAATTCATCATTTGTGCTCCTGTCCACCCTCAATTTATTATCATTTGCTCTCCTCTCACTTTCAATTCATTATCATTTGTTCTCCCCAACCCCACCTTCAATTCATCATTTGCTTTCTCCCACCCTCAATTCATAATTTTCTCTCCCCACCCACAATTCATCATTTGCTATCCCCACCCCTACTCCCAATTCATAATTTTCTCCCCCGCCCCCCACTTCCAATTCATCCTTTGCTTTCCTCATCCAAAATTCAGCATTTTCTCTCCCCACCCCCACTCCCAATTCATCACTTGCTGTCCCCCTAGACGATTTAATTAATTCTGTTAATATAAAAGTTTTCTATACTACCTCTCATATGATCCCTTGCAGTTCCACATGTGTGTGTTCCCAATACGTGGGACATCCATTTTTTGCACGGATACCACACATATCTGTGCCATCCGTGTGCTGCATGTGCTTATATGTGTTTAACATTGTAACGTATAGGGGGAGCTTTGGAAATTAATTCTTTCTTTAGCCATACCAGAAAAACACTGATGATACACTGATGGTAAACACAGACATATGGATGTTACACTGATGGCAACCATGGATACACGGATGACACACTGATGGAATACACTGATCTCATCACTACCATTTTTTTTAAATTTGAAAGCCCTCAGAAAGTTACATGCATCCCTCATCACCTGTAAATAACAGATCTCCAGGTAATACAAGCATTAGGTTCTCTGCTCCATGTTATAATCAGTCACCTCTCCTACAAATGTTTCAGTATTTGTAGAATCAAATTCAATTACACTGCATTATCGTAAATTACGAGGAGCTCAGTAAAAAAGAATAAGTAAATAATTAGCTCACCCACAAGACATTATTTGGGATTTGCTTAACTTAGCACGGTTCTCTTCTTAGGGGAGGGGAGATAGTTATAGTTATAAGATTGAAGGTAGACTTCAGTCCATCAAGTTCAAACTATACCCTTACATGTTGATCCAGAGATGTCCATTGAGAAGGATGTTGTGAAGTTCTATAAGTATTTGGTGTGAAACAATACTTGTCCAGTTTACAGTTGTGCATAGTTGCAGTTTAAAATATTGATTCAATGGGCAATGAAAGACATTTGAAGTCCCCAGGTGTAACTGATACTCTGGTGGAGTGCAATTTGCTGCACAACAATAATTACAAGGAACTGCCCACTGTCTCCGCCACAGTAGAAAGAAAAGATATTTTAAGTCAAGAAATAATGATGGTTTGGTGTTCTCCATCAAAGCTGAGCATATGCCATCATTTCACAAATAACAGTACTACAATCAAGCTGATATGACAGAGATTGCGATGAAATGGCACATGTGAGAGTTGAAACGTTTAACTAAACGCATGGTTCCTAGGTGAGCACATGTGTAATTGAGGATACAATGGAGAAAGATAAAGAAGGGTACAGAAAGCAGTGGATGATGTTGGTGATTGCACAAGGAAATGGACACACTGTCCACGTTTTTTTGGCTGGGATGTTCAAGCTTATTTTTTTACTGCATAGCCTGCACATTGCAGTAGATTGGTCCTCCAGAAAAGAATTCCCACACCCAAGATGCCCGCACACAGAATATGCAACCACCATGACAACAGCTTTCAGATGCTGTTGAGCCTTATCCAGCAGCAGCAGCAGGCCTCACCTGCTCTTGACCTGATTGCAGAAGAAGTAGATCTGCCCCCGGGAGATCTTTTAGCTGAATGCTGCTGCTCTACCATTGCCCTCTAATGACATCACTTCCTCATCACTCCAATATGGTTCTCAGTTCCTTCCACCACACAGTCATAGTAACATAGTAACATAGTAACATAGTTAGTAAGGCCGAAAAAAGACATTTGTCCATCCAGTTCAGCCTATATTCCATCATAATAAATACCCAGATCTACGTCCTTCTACAGAACCTAATAATTGTATGATACAATATTGTTCTGCTCCAGGAAGACATCCAGGCCTCTCTTGAACCCCTCGACTGAGTTCGCCATCACCACCTCCTCAGGCAAGCAATTCCAGATTCTCACTGCCCTAACAGTAAAGAATCCTCTTCTATGTTGGTGGAAAAACCTTCTCTCCTCCAGACGCAAAGAATGCCCCCTTGTGCCCGTCACCTTCCTTGGTATAAACAGATCCTCAGCGAGATATTTGTATTGTCCCCTTATATACTTATACATGGTTATTAGATCGCCCCTCAGTCGTCTTTTTTCTAGACTAAATAATCCTAATTTCGCTAATCTATCTGGGTATTGTAGTTCTCCCATCCCCTTTATTAATTTTGTTGCCCTCCTTTGTACTCTCTCTAGTTCCATTATATCCTTCCTGAGCACCGGTGCCCAAAACTGGACACAGTACTCCATGTGCGGTCTAACTAGGGATTTGTACAGAGGCAGTATAATGCTCTCATCATGTGTATCCAGACCTCTTTTAATGCACCCCATGATCCTGTTTGCCTTGGCAGCTGCTGCCTGGCACTGGCTGCTCCAGGTAAGTTTATCATTAACTAGGATCCCCAAGTCCTTCTCCCTGTCAGATTTACCCAGTGGTTTCCCGTTCAGTGTGTAATGGTGATATTGATTCCCTCTTCCCATGTGTATAACCTTACATTTATCATTGTTAAACCTCATCTGCCACCTTTCAGCCCAAGTTTCCAACTTATCCAGATCCATCTGTAGCAGAATACTATCTTCTCTTGTATTAACTGCTTTACATAGTTTTGTATCATCTGCAAATATCGATATTTTACTGTGTAAACCTTCTACCAGATCATTAATGAATATGTTGAAGAGAACAGGTCCCAATACTGACCCCTGCGGTACCCCACTGGTCACAGCGACCCAGTTAGAGACTATACCATTTATAACCACCCTCTGCTTTCTATCACTAAGCCAGTTACTAACCCATTTACACACATTTTCCCCCAGACCAAGCATTCTCATTTTGTGTACCAACCTCTTGTGCGGCACGGTATCAAACGCTTTGGAAAAATCGAGATATACCACGTCCAATGACTCACCGTGGTCCAGTCTATAGCTTACCTCTTCATAAAAACTGATTAGATAGGTTTGACAGGAGCGATTTCTCATAAACCCATGCTGAAATGGAGTTAAACAGTTATTCTCATTGAGATAATCCAGAATAACATCCCTCAGAAACCCTTCAAATATTTTACCAACAATAGAGGTTAGACTTACTGGCCTATAATTTCCAGGTTCACTTTTAGAGCCCTTTTTGAATATTGGCACCACATTTGCTATGCGCCAGTCCTGCGGAACAGACCCTGTTGCTATAGAGTCACTAAAAATAAGAAATAATGGTTTATCTATTACATTACTTAGTTCTCTTAGTACTCGTGGGTGTATGCCATCCGGACCCGGAGATTTATCTATTTTAATCTTATTTAGCCGGTTTCGCACCTCTTCTTGGGTTAGATTGGTGACCCTTAATATAGGGTTTTCATTGTTTCTTGGGATTTCACCTAGCATTTCATTTTCCACCGTGAATACCGTGGAGAAGAAGGTGTTTAATATGTTAGCTTTTTCCTCGTCATCTACAACCATTCTTTCCTCACTATTTTTTAAGGGGCCTACATTTTCAGTTTTTATTCTTTTACTATTGATATAGTTGAAGAACAGTTTGGGATTAGTTTTACTCTCCTTAGCAATGTGCTTCTCTGTTTCCTTTTTGGCAGCTTTAATTAGTTTTTTAGATAAAGTATTTTTCTCCCTATAGTTTTTTAGAGCTTCAATGGTGCCATCCTGCTTTAGTAGTGCAAATGCTTTCTTTTTACTGTTAATTGCCTGTCTTACTTCTTTGTTTAGCCACATTGGGTTTTTCCTATTTCTAGTCCTTTTATTCCCACAAGGTATAAACCGCTTACACTGCCTATTTAGGATGTTCTTAAACATTTCCCATTTATTATCTGTATTCTCATTTCTGAGGATATTGTCCCAGTCTACCAGATTAAGGGCATCTCTAAGCTGTTCAAACTTTGCCTTCCTAAAGTTCAATGTTTTTGTGACTCCCTGACAAGTCCCCCTAGTGAAAGACAGGTGAAACTGCACAATATTGTGGTCGCTATTTCCTAAATGCCCAACTACCTGCAGATTTGTTATTCTGTCAGGTCTATTAGATAGTATTAGGTCTAAAAGTGCTGCTCCTCTGGTTGGATTCTGCACCAATTGTGAAAGATAATTTTTCTTGGTTATTAGCAGAAACCTGTTGCCTTTATGGGTTTCACAGGTTTCTGTTTCCCAGTTAATATCCGGGTAGTTAAAGTCCCCCATAACCAGGACCTCATTATGGGTTGCAGCTTCATCTATCTGCTTTAGAAGTAGACTTTCCATGGTTTTTCCAGTCATTCATCATCATAGTAATCATCATACCTGACTCATCTGACAGTTGTTTCGGTATGGGGAATGGGAAGCATATTGAGTTCCTTGCCACCCCTACTGATCCCCACCACTAAATTTGCCTTGACTGTTTGGCTACCACTGCCAGGGACCATACAACCATGGTTGCCAGTGCCACCAACACAGCTAGGTGCTTGAATAATTTCCTCCACGTCAACCACCTGCATCTCATCCAAGTTAAAATGCTGACTCTATATCTCATCCAATAAAAAAATAGAAATAAGTTGTTGTGAATTATATTGCTTAGTCCCTGAAGTATTGAAAGGCCCCGCCGTGTGCCCAAACAGTGGTTTACCCCCACACATGGGGTATCAGCGTACTCAGGAGAAACTGGACAACAACTTTTGGGGTCCAATTTCTCCTGTAACCCTTGGGAAAATAAAAAATTCTGGGCTAAATTATTATTTTTGAGGAAAGAAAACGTATTTATTATTTTCACGGCTCTGCGTTGTAAACTTCTGTGAAGCACTTGGGGGTTCAAAGTGCTCAACACACATCTAGATAAGTTCCTTTCGGGGTCTAGTTTCCAAAATGGGGTCACTTGGGGGTTTCTACTGTTTAGCCACATCAGGGGCTCTGCAAACGCAATGTGACGCCCGCAGAGCATTCCATCAAAGTCTGCATTTCAAAACGTCACTACTTCACTTCCGAGCCCCGGCGTGTGCCCAAACAGTGGTTTACCCCCACATATGGGGTATCAGCGTACTCAGGAGAAACTGGACAACAACTTTTGGGGTGAAATTTCTCCTGTTACCCTTGGGAAAATAAAAAATTGCAGGCTAAAAGATCATTTTTGAGAAAATAATTTTTATTTTTTATTTTCATGGCTCTGCGTTATAAACTTTTGTGAAGCACTTGGGGGTTCAAAGTCCTCACCACACATTTAGATAAGTTCCTTTCGGGGTCTAGTTTCCAAAATGGGTTCACTTGTGGGGGGTTTCTACTGTTTAGCCACATCAGGGGCTCTGCAAATGCAACGTGACGCCCACAGAGCATTCCATCAAAGTCTGCATTTCAAAACATCACTACTTCACTTCCGAGCCCCGGCATGTGCCCAAACAGTGGTTTACCCCCACATATGGGGTATCAGCGTACTGAGGAGAAACTGGGCAACAACGTTTGGGGTGAAATTTCTCCTGTTACCCTTGGGAAAATAAAAAATTGCAGGCTAAAAGATCATTTTTGAGAAAATAATTTTTTTTTTTTTCATGGCTCTGCGTTATAAACTTCTGTGAAGCACTTGGGGGTTCAAAGTCCTCACCACACATCTAGATTAGTTCCTTTGGGGGTCTAGTTTCCAAAATGTGGTCATTTGTGGGGGATCTCCAATGTTTAGGCATACAGGGGCTCTCTAAACGTGACATGGTGTCCGCTAATGATTGGAGCTAATTTTCCATTTAAAAAGCCAAATGGCGTGCCTTCCCTTCCGAGCCCTGCCGTGCGCCCAAACAGTGGTTTACCCCCACATATGGGGTATCAGCATACTCAGGACAAACTGGACAAGAACATTTAGGGTCCAATTTCTCCTATTACCCTTGGCAAAATAGGAAATTCCAGGCTAAAAATCATTTTTGAGGAGAGAAAAATTATTTTTTATTTTCATGGCTCTGCGTTATAAACTTCTGTGAAGCACCTGGGGCTTTAAAGTGCTCAAAATGCATCTAGATAAGTTCCTTGGGGGGTCTAGTTTCCAAAATGGGGTCACTTGTGGGGGAGCTCCAATGTTTAGGCACACAGGGGCTCTCCAAACGCGACATGGTGTCCGCTAACAATTGGAGCTAATTTTCCATTCAAAAAGTCAAATGGCACGCCTTCCCTTCCGAGCCCTGCCGTGTGCCCAAACAGTGGTTTACCCCCACATATGAGGTATCGGCGTACTCGGGAGAAATTGCCCAACAAATTTTAGGATCCATTTTATCCTGTTGCCCATGTGAAAATGAAAAAATTGAGGCTAAAAATTTTTTTTGTGAAAAAAAAGTACTTTTTCATTTTTACGGATCAATTTGTGAAGCACCTGGGAGTTCAAAGTGCTCACTATGCATCTAGATAAGTTCCTTGGGGCGTCTAGTTTCCAAAATGGGGTCACTTGTGGGGGAGCTCCAATTTTTAGGCACACGGGGGCTCTCCAAACGTGACATGGTGTCCGCTAAAGAGTGGAGCCAATTTTTCATTCAAAAAGTCAAATGGCGCTCCTTCCCTTCCAAGCCCTGCCGTGCGCCCAAACAGTGGTTTACCCCAACACATGAGGCATCAGTGTACTCAGGAAAAATTGCACAACAACTTTCGTGGTTCAGTTTCTCCTTTTACCATTGGGAAAATAAAAAAATTGTTGCTAAAAGATAATTTTTGTGACTAAAAAGTTAAATGTTCATTTTTTCCTTCCATGTTGCTTCTGCTGCTGTGAAGTACCTGAAGGGTTAATAAACTTCTTGAATGTGGTTTTGAGTACCTTGAGGGGTGCATTTTTTAGAATGGTGTCACTTTTGGGTATTTTCAGCCATATAGACCCCTAAAACTGACTTCAAATGTGAGGTGGTCCCTAAAAAAAATGGTTTTGTAAATTTCGTTGTAAAAATGAGAAATTGCTGGTCAAATTTTAACCCTTATAACTTCCTAGCAAAAAAAAAATTTTGTTTCCAAAATTGTGCTGATGTAAAGTATACATGTGGGAAATGTTATTTATTAACTATTGTGTGTCACATAACTCTCTCTGGTTTAACAGAATAAAAATTCAAAATGTGAAAATTGCGAAATTTTCAAAATTGTCGCCAAATTTCCGTTTTTATCACAAATAAACGCAGAATTTATTGACCTAAATTTACCACTAACATGAAGCCCAATATGTCACGAAAAAACAATCTCAGAACCGCTAGGATCCGTTGAAGCGTTCCTGAGTTATTACCTCATAAAGGGACACTGGTCAGAATTGCCAAAAACGGCAAGGTCTTTAAGGTCAAAATAGGCTGGGTCATGAAGGGGTTAATAGTGGCAAACTGTTAGCCGCACCTGCTGGCTCCTGCAGCAGCTGGGTGATCACATGTGCCCATTATTAAAGAGAAGAAATATTCACTTCCTAATAATGGGCAAACACCAATTCTCTTGTCCAGAACAAGATTTGTAATCTAGGGTTGGTAGCTAATGGCAAGTGGACCAGTCTCCCAACTCACTACATCATGGACACTTATGAGGGCAACCTCACACTTGCTCACATGTCTACTGTGACTAAGAATGAGAAGCTTGGACCTGTAACATCTCTGCTCACACGTGGACCTGACCTTCCTACACAGGGATTCTAGCAGCATGTATCACCCCTAAACACACACAAGAATAATTACTTCCACAACAGAATCAATAGTTTTGTGGTTTTTCCCACCCTTTCTCTCCTACTTGGTTACCACACATATAGCCATTTAAGGGCATTCAGACAGACTATACCCTGTGTTACAAATTAGCATAGCGCTAAAACATCTGAACATTGTACAGTATAAAATAAAATGCAATCATGAACTCATGGGCAGGCTGGGGGGGCTGCATAAATGAAACATGGACTGACTAATCTGTAAGAACATCAAGTTGACTGGAACTTTTCCAAGCCTCTTACATGTGGGCCATACTAATTGGTGTGTATTTAGGTGCTATTTAATTGCTTGAGTACGTGACTGAAAGTCCTTTACCATTGGTGATCTATAGTAGGATACATTCACATGATGTACTAAGATCAATATATATACTGATATATTTAAACTTTTTTTCAGTTAGAAAAATCCATGTAAATAAACTCCTTGTGAACATATGATACATTTTGCAGACTGTTGGAGAAAACTGGAGGAACCACATACAAAAATTAGGAGAACACTAAAATTCTATACAGATGTTGTATTTAGTTAGATTTGATCCCAATACTGCAAGACAAGAGTGGCTAACTGCTAATCCAACATGCTGCCCTTATGGTTTTACTAGAAATAGGCCCAATGCTATCGCCTCGGGAGTGTGGTGAAATTAACATCTGTGTATGCTTAGTGGTGCTGACAGGAGCAGCGGACCTGTCTCATACCATTTGCGCTTTCCCACATATCTTAGGCTAAGTTCACATTGTGTTAAAGCAGCCCATTCAACACATGCGTTACATGGGCTATATTATCGCAAGTGCCGAAATGTGATCACACTAGCGCAGATAGAGCTAGCAGATGCTCTATCTACGCTAGCGGTGACTGACCCGGAAACGCTGCAGCCCCCGTCCCAGGGTCCGTCACTCAATGACGGCACATCACTAGCGCACACCCATTTTGGGTGTGTGCTAGCGATGCGTCTGAAATAGGGCTTAATGGCAGCGTTAACGGACTGCCTATAACGTAATGTGAACCCAGCCTTACAACTGTGGCTGTTACTGCACATGCGCGGGAATAGCAGTGACGTGAATTTCACACAGTTTATGGCCCTGTGGCCAAGAACTGTGCCTGCGCAAGTGACACTGCCGCGGTGACTTATGGGATTCGGGGACAGCGGCTGAGAGTCCCAACTGGTGATTATATATATAGATTCTCATTATGTTAAATATAGTAGGTAATTTGTTCTATCGTATTCTTTTCATAGATGTTTTGCTGTTATTATGTAGGAAATGAACCATATTTAGGAATAATATCTCAATCTTAGTGTTAACTTAAACTAGATCATGTACTTTAACATACTTCATGTTGTTTGTAAATCTGGCACCTCTTTAGACTGTCTTGTGTAAGCTTACAACTACTTTGTACCAGAAATATGTGCCAAAATTTTTATGTATGATGTTGCATGATAGACTACATCCCTTTCAGCTAAGTTACACCCGTTTCAGTGAAGCCACAACTCCTTTGGAAGACAAGATACAGAAAGTGTCAAAAAGGCATCAGAAAGTAATGAAAGGCAATTATTTGGGGTGCAAATTGCATCAAAATTCTAGCACTTTTAGCTTAATAAATCCTCCCCTCTCTTTGAACATTATCCACATTTGTTTTCTAAATATGGGTCACTTCCTGCCTGCTCCAGTGCTCGTTCTGAAGTTTTCTGGTACTTCAAAACTTAAAGGGCTAATCCAGGTGCAAGATCCTATGCCAATATATAATCGGTGAAATTTTAATAACATTAGCAAATACCTCCAATTAAAAATGTAGTATAGTTTTCCTGATTCACTATGTCTCTTTCCTCATGTGCAGGCGTTGAAGAACCTTAGGTATCCATGGTTACAACCACTGATAAAGTAGCAGTTAGTTAAGTTGTTGTTAATGATCATAACCATAGATATCTAAGGTCCTGCAGTGCCCTTACATGAGGAAAGAGACATAGCGAATCAGAACAATCATAGCAGATTTCTAATTGGATGCATTTGCTAATATTATTATTATTTCACCTACTACATTTTGGGATAGGACCTTAGAGATGAGAATACCCCTTTAAATACTAAGCCTAGCTATTGGATGCTAGTATTATTATCACTGCAATCATAATTGTCCATGTATTTTTAGTATTAGTGACATGCCCACCAGGGCTGTGGGGTACTCAGAACCGGTTCGGACAGTTCTTTGGGGAAGTCACGGGGCCTTGACCCGGCTCCGTGGCTCTGGTAGTGCTGTAAAATGGGGAATATGTATATGGGATTTAACTTGACGCCAACTGTGGTGTTCAGCAACGGATGGCCGACGCTGCTACATGAGACCACTGGGGCTGATGGTGACACTGCTGGGATGGTTCTGCTCCCCACAGGTAGAGCAGAGCCCCGGGGCTACCGGTCCCGTTTATGTCAGGCTTTGTGTACTTGTGGTGCAGGACTCAGGGTGCAAGAGATAATTGGATGACAACAGGGCTGTAGTTTTCTTTTCCTTTACTTGATGGTTGATAGTACAGATTGGGCTACTGGTAACAGATCGTAATGGAGAGCCGGGCAGCCTGGAAGCAATTTTTGGATACACCTTGCCAGGTAGGTACGAAGGCCTTCCTTCTGTGCTGTCCTTCCTTTTTCCTTGCTGCCTAACAGCTCACCTCTCACTCTTTTGCTGCGAACTGTCTCTCTCTATTTTTAAAAACTCACCGTTGCCCGCATGGCAGGCAGCTCAAGCCTATCACAGGTGCCGCTCGTTTGTGTTAGCTCCAGGCTCTGGTATGTTGCTGTGCCACCGGGTGTTAGATCGGGCCACGAGACCTGCAGTCCCTTGCCCTCTGGATTTAGCTGCCGGGACTTCAGTAACCACACAACCACGGACTCCGTTATCTGGTTCCTAGCGCTCAGCTCTGGGGCGAGTTTAATCACAGCTCCACTCCCCAGGTTCTGCTCTACTTCTCTCCTACTGACACCTGGTAAGGGGACCCCTCCTTGCTTCCAGGCATGACGTTACTCCCTGTGAGGGAGGTAATGCCACTGTGGCAAGCGGACTCCTTGGGTGCCACATTAGTGTCACTTCCATATTATTTTCCAGCTGAAATTACCTATTCCTAAAATGTCTCAGATTATTTTACATCAATTAAAAAAGTAATTTTCATCCTTAACAGCTCCATGCAGTTCTTGTTCTCTTTCTACAGCCACAGCTGATTTTTTTTTCTTGTATTGTCTCAATACACCATAAAAGGGAAACTGTCATCAGGATTTCACCCCCCAAACTATTTATATGTGCTTGTAGCTCTTTCAAAGACAAAACCAACAATACCTTTTCCCCGTTAGTGAGAAATCAGAGTATGAATTAATATGCAAATGACATTGAAGAGCTAATTGTAGGTCTGAAACCTCAGTCATTCCAGCTCCATTCCCCACCCAGTGCAGCCTTGTCCTGCTTAATTGATGGTGCTTATATGTTACTTCAGGTAATAATTATAATTATTATTATTATTACTTCAGGTAAAGGAGTCATCAGTCAAGCAGGAGGAGGCAGCAGTGGGCGGCGAATAGAGCTTTAGTGACAGAGACTTCAGAACTACAAATTCTTCTTCAGCCTCATTTTCATATAAATTTAAACACTGATTTCTAGGTAACAGAGGAAGGGACTGGCCATGTAAAGGTATTGCTTGTCCTTGAAAGAGCTACTGTACATTCACAGCTAATTAATTTTGGGTGTGAAATTATGCTGACCAATTCCCTTTAAGTGTGAGTAATGCTTCTTTAATTATTTGTATACATATTAGCCCATATGTGAATGAACACATTTAAGATAACATAAGCACACAAAAGCCTATCGAAAAATATAGACAGGCTGCAAGAATGTAGAGTTCAAAAAATGGGTAATTTTATTTATACAAATATTAAAATCAACATGGTATAAAACCAATCAATATAAAAGGTACCTCCGATCAAAATAACAACAGGTATCATGCAGATAACACCGTAATGCCTAAAACCACAATAATAGGCGAAAACACTAAATGGTAAATAGCCTGATGGCACAGGTAATGACGTCTGAGGGAATAAACCTATAGATGTTGCACTATTATCATATATGTGTGTAGACCTACAAGTGTTGCGTTATTGACATAAACGTATATAATCAAGCAACTACAGGTCCTTCTCAAAAAATTAGCATATAGTGTTAAATTTCATTATTTACCATAATGTAATGATTACAATTAAACTTTCATATATTATAGATTCATTATCCACCAACTGAAATTTGTCAGGTCTTTTATTGTTTTAATACTGATGATTTTGGCATACAACTCCTGATAACCCAAAAAACCTGTCTCAATAAATTAGCATATCAAGAAAAGGTTCTCTAAACGACCTATTACCCTAATCTTCTGAATCAACTAATTAACTCTAAACACATGCAAAAGATACCTGAGGCTTTTATAAACTCCCTGCCTGGTTCATTACTCAAAACCCCCATCATGGGTAAGACTAGCGACCTGACAGATGTCAAGAAGGCCATCATTGACACCCTCAAGCAAGAGGGTAAGACCCAGAAAGAAATTTCTCAACAAATAGGCTGTTCCCAGAGTGCTGTATCAAGGCACCTCAATGGTAAGTCTGTTGGAAGGAAACAATGTGGCAGAAAACGCTGTACAACGAGAAGAGGAGACTGGACCCTGAGGAAGATTGTGGAGAAGGACCGATTCCAGACCTTGGGGAACCTGAGGAAGCAGTGGACTGAGTCTGGTGTGGAAACATCCAGAGCCACCGTGCACAGGCGTGTGCAGGAAATGGGCTACAGGTGCCACATTCCCCAGGTAAAGCCACTTGTGAACCATAAACAGCGGCAGAGGCGCCTGACCTGGGCTACAGAGAAGCAGCACTGGACTGTTGCTAAGTGGTCCCAAGTACTTTTTTCTGATGAAAGCAAATTTTGCATGTCATTCGGAAATCAAGGTGCCAGAGTCTGGAGGAAGACTGGGGAGAAGGAAATGCCAAAATGCCTGAAGTCCAGTGTCAAGTACCCACAGTCAGTGATGGTGTGGGGTGCCATGTCAGCTGCTGGTGTTGGTCCACTGTGTTTCATCAAGGGCAGGGTCAATGCAGCTAGCTATCAGGAGATTTTGGAGCACTTCATGCTTCCATCGGCTGAAATGCTTTATGGAGATGAAGATTTCATTTTTCAGCACGACCTGGCACCTGCTCACAGTGCCAAAACCACTGGTAAATGGTTTACTGACCATGGTATTACTGTGCTCAATTGGCCTGCCAACTCTCCTGACCTGAACCCCATAGAGAATCTGTGGGATATTGTGAAGAGAAAGTTGAGAGACGCAAGACCCAACACTCTGGATGAGCTTAAGGCCGCTATTGAAGCATCCTGGGCCTCCATAACATCTCAGCAGTGTCACAGGCTGATTGCCTCCATGCCACGCCGCATTGAAGCAGTCATTTCTGCCAAAGGATTCCCGACCAAGTATTGAGTGCATAACTGAACATTATTATTTGATGGTTTTTTTGTTTGTTATTAAAAAACACTTTTATTTGATTGGATGGGTGAAATATGCTAATTTATTGAGACAGGTTTTTTGGGTTATCAGGAGTTGTATGCCAAAATCATCAGTATTAAAACAATAAAAGACGTGACAAATTTCAGTTGGTGGATAATGAATCTATAATATATGAAAGTTTAATTGTAATCATTACATTATGGTAAATAATGAAATTTAACACTATATGCTAATTTTTTGAGAAGGACCTGTAGACTGAGTGGGCTTAAATCTGGCTAAACCATAGTACTGGTAATATGTCATGTAACCGTACCATATGCCAGTTAAAAATGCTTCCACAGCAAGTCTACACGTAGATAGCTCTACATATGTAATCAAACACATAGACTGAGTGAGCTAAATCTGGCTAACCTGTAGTTGTATGGCCACTGGACAATGTTTTCAAGTTTTCAAGAGCATCTACACATCGTATATATTCTATTTATGTTATGTATTTATTGTTATTCAGTGTATGATATCGGTATTTCATGCATGTATCACGTCACTAAGTGTTTTTGTGCACAAATTGTATTTTTAATGTTGTCATGCAGTTTAATAGGAGCACCACAATCTAGCAGTAGGCCTTGGTTTAGTTCCGCCTGGTGTGGTATTGCTCTGCTTAGGTCTATACACATAACGGCACCTTCACATTCACAGGAGGTGCGCATGCACCTTGGCTTCACGGCCGGACCCTCCTCCTGGCGGCACAGATCAGCCGTGCGACCTCGCCCGGCTTTTGCCTGGCCAGTACGCCGACTCATCACCGCCGCTGGTGGGAGGATCCCTTTTTGGTTCATGGGTCCGACAGCGCATGCGCCGCTATATCCTGTTTCAGATCACATATTTGCCCGCCACGGCTCCGTGTGCGTATACCACATTATTGTTTGTTATTAACGTTTATCATGGCAACTTTTATTAGCTCTGTATACATGTATGATACGTAATTATGGTAACATCCGTCATGACACGACTGGGCACTTCCGCTATTGCGCAGTGTTTCCTTGAGTCGGCATCTGGATAATGTTGCTGTGTTTTCTGGCAACGACCCCACGTAGGTTTAGTGATGTCACACGTCTATTACTCATCTCGGCTGGATAGTTACATCTGATTGGCTGAATTTCATTTATATACACCCCCATCTTCCTCCTAACTACACGCCCCCGGAAGAAGAATTCTATCGAAACGCGCGTAGGGGACTTAGCAGATCTCATGCAGCTTTCACTGGGGTAATTATGCTCTGAGGTGTTTTCCTTTAGCTCTACTTATCTACTTGTGGATCTGTTGTGGCAGCTTTCTTTACCTGGCATATGGGCACATTGACATGATATGTTATCAATACTACAGGTTAGCCAGATTTAGCTCACTCAGTCTATGTGTTTGATTACATATGTAGAGCTATCTACGTGTAAACTTGCTGTGGAAGCATTTTTAACTGGCATATGGTACGGTTATATGACATATTACCAGTACTATGGTTTAGCCAGATTTAAGCCCACTCAGTCTAGTTGCTTGATTATATACGCTTATGTCAATAACGCAACACTTGTAAGTCTACACACATATATGATAATAGCGCAACACCTATAGGTTTATTCCCTCAGACGTCATTACCTGTGCCATCAGGCTATTTACCATTTAGTGTTTTTGCCTAATATTATTGTGGTTTTAGGCATTACGGTGTTATCTCCATGATACCTGTTGTTATTTTGATCGGAGGTACCTTTTATATTGATTGGTTTTATACCATGTTGATTTTAATATTTGTATAAATAAAATTACCCATTTTTTGAACTCTACATTCTTGCAGCCTGTCTATATTTTTTGATAGGCTTTTGTGTGCTTCTTTAATTATTTCCAACTTGTCTGAGCCCTTTTATAGCTTGTGTTTTTGAAGTTTTACATTTTTAACATTTTTTTTCTCCTGTACAAATTGGTCTGTGAATATTAACTACCATTAACTAACTCAGCAGTGAATGACATAAACACACGGAAACATAAAGACAGTGATCATATAAACAGATAAAATAAAGTTATAATGGTGGAAAATGCACTGATCACACTGCTGAGTATAGTCATTGCCAAATAACGTCATAAAGGTAAAACATAGGGATAGTTTTAAATAAAGTGTGGTTCTGGACAAAATGAAACGTGGGGCCTCAAATTTTGAAATTTCTATTAGGAATAAAATGAATTCAATTTAGAGGGAAACATCCACATTTCCCCAAACTTCAGCAACCCCATTCTGTGCTGTTGATGGCCCAGTTTCATCTATTACTATGCTGGCTATGATGTACAGTGCCCTCTAATAATGTAGTTTAGAATTAAGTGTGCCAAAGCTTTAATTACCTACCAGAAAATAGTGTACAGTAGTGCCACCATTGCCAACTCCCATAAACAGAAGTGGCAGATCATTTGTGTCTGAAAAATAAAACAGGTATTTTTTAAGATTGTTCTCCAAAGAGGAAAAATTGCCCATTTTAGTCCCCTACACAGCAATACTACTCCATTTATTGACTCACACAGTACAAACATCTTCCTTTACACCTCTCTGTAGTGCAATAATTGCTCCTTTTTTGCTCCACACAGTAATAATTTCCTTACGACCTTCTATCCCAATACAATAACAATGCCCCTGAACTCTCTAGTTGCTAAAAATGTGATTAAATGCAATAGAAAAAATGCGGTGCAGTGAGCACTGTCACGTGAAAGCCATGGAGTAATGAAAAAATGGAAAAAACTCCTTTATCAAAAGCAATGTGTTTAGAAGTTGATCTCACTTCTTCCTCAGGCATAGGGAGGACATCAATTAGACAGCTTTATTAGATCCACCTGTATGACATGATGACCACTTAACCTACCCAAATTTTCTACAAATGAATGTATATAGAAAAATATAATATATAAAAATATATGACAAACATACGTGTTATCGCAACAACTTGCAAATCTCAATAATCCTAATAGAAAAAAATATTCATTATAATTACCTGCCATATCAAAATGTATCACAATCATGTCTTGTTTGCTACTTTGCTTAACCCCTCTGTAGCCAAAGTGCCTAGTTTGAAAATCCAGTAATATTTCCTATTAATGAGCTTCTCATATTATTATCGATGGGGTCCGGAGATCTGTTCTAGTATTTTTAATTTCAAACACTCATGTTTCAATAAAATATAATTTATTATTTACATTTTCCATATATTTGTTCATCCTCATTCTCAAACCTTGAATAGTTCTTCCAACATACTGTAGGTTGCTACACTGTAACAAACAGACTACAGAGCTGCCATAATTCCAAAAAATGATTAACATAAAAAGTATCTTACGTGATCAGAGACCTAAAATTTTGATACACAAGAGTAATAATTATAGTTCTCTGATCACCGGAGATACTTTTTATGCTAATTACCGTATTTTTCGGATTATAAGACGCACTTTTGTTCCCCCAAATTTTAGTGCAGGCGTGTACTATGGAGGACAGAGAATGAACTTCAATCCAATATTGCAGCCAGCATGCAGCCAGCGGGTAAGGAAAGGGTGAATCAAACACCCGAAAACCCCGCCCCTATGGCTGAAGATTGTTCCCTCCAAATTCAGGTGACAGAGTCCCTTTAACTCACCTTCTGATGATGGCTCCGTGCTCACAGCTCCTCGGTTGTGCTACCTGTGTCTGTGCTGACATCCGATCATGTGATCGGCACAGCACTGTGATGACATCACTGTGTGCCCAGGTCACATGATCCGATGCCTGGGAAACAGGAAGCACAACCGAGGAGCTGTGAGCACGGAGCCATCATCAGAAGGTGAGTTAAGTGTTTGTTATTTTATCATGTGTCTCCCAGCAGCACAGGGGGGGCATGTGTCTTCCAGCAGCACAGAGGGGGCATGTGTCTGTCAGCAGCGCAGCACAGGGGGGCATGTGTCTGCCAGCAGCACAGGGGGGCATGTGTCTGCCAGCAGTACAGGGGGGATGTGTCTTCCAGCAGTACAGGGGGGGCATGTGTCTGCCAGCAGTACAGGGGGGCATGTGTCTGCCAGCAGCACAGAGGGGGCATGTGTCTGTCAGCAGCGCAGCACAGGGGGGCATGTGTCTGCCAGCAGTACAGGGGGGGGGGGCATGTGTCTGCCAGCAGTACAGGGGGGCATGTGTCTGCCAGCAGTACAGGGGGGGCATGTGTCTGCCAGCAGCACAGGAGGGCATGTGTCTGCCAGCAGCACAGGGGGACATGTGTCTGCCAGCAGCACAGGGGGGGCATGTGTCTGCCAGCAGAACAGGGGGGGCATGTGTCTGCCAGCAGCACAGGGGGGCATGTGTCTGCCAGCAGCACAAGGGGGCATGTGTCTGCCAGCAGTACAGGGGGGCATGTGTCTGCCAGCAGCACGGGGGGCATGTGTCTGCCAGCAACACAGGGGGCACGTGTCTGCCAGCAGCACAGGGGGGCATATCCCTGCCAGCACAAGGGGGCATATTGTGACCGGGGGGCATGTGCCTGCCAGCACAGGGGGGCATATAGTGAACCAGGGGGGCATGTGCCTGCCAGCAGCACAGGGGGGCATATAGTGAACAAGGGGGACAAGTGCCTGCCAGCAGCACAGGTGGGGCATAAAGTGAACCAGGGGGGCATGTCCCTGCCAGCAGCACAAGGGGACATATTGTGACCAGGGGGGCATGTTCCTGCCAGCAGCACAGGGGCACATATAGTGACCCAGGGGGGGCATGTGTTGGCCAGCAGCACAGGGGGGCATATAGTGACCAGGGGGGCATGTGACTGACAGCAAAAAACAAGCCCATGCACGAGTCTGTCAGCCTAAATATGGAAAAGTTATACTTATCAAAATATGGCAATGCAAAAAATTGTTTTTGCAATAAAAAACATCTTTTAATATGTGATAGCAGCCAAACATAAAAAGCCTGATATAAATCTGGTATCACTGTAATTGCACCAACCCGAAGAATAAAGTTATCTAATCTATATACAGTGAGTACGGAAAGTATTCAGACCCCTTAAAATTTTTCATTCTTTGTTTCATTGCAGCCATTTGGTAAATTCAAAAAAGTTCATATTTTTTCACAGCTCACAGTGCATGTCAGACCAATTGAGAATCATAAGGTCAAAGGAATTGGTCAAGGAGCTCAGAGACAGAATTGTGGCAAGACACAGATTTGGCCAAGGCTACAACAGAATTTCTACAGTACTCAAGGTTCCTAAGAGCACAGTGGCCTCTATAATCCTTAATTGGAAGAAGTTTGGGACCACCAGAAGTCTCCTAGACCTGGTCATCCTGCCAAACTGAGCAATCGTGGGAGAAGAGGATTGGTGAGAGAGGTAAAGAAGAACCCCAAGATCGCTGTGGCTGAGCTCCAGAGATGCAGTAGGGAGATGGAAAAAAGTTCCACAAACTTAACTATCACTGCAGCCCTCCACCAGTCTGGCCGTTATGGCAGAGTCGCCCGACGGAAGCCTCTCCTCAGTGCAAGACATATGAAAACCCGCATAGTTTGTTAAAAAACACATGAAGGACTCCCAGATTATAAGAAAAAAGATTATGTGGCCTGATGAGATGAAGATAGACCTTTTTGGGGATAATTCTAAGCAAAATGTGTGGAGAAAACCAGGTACTGCTCATCACCTGCCCAATACAATCCCAACAGTGAAACATTGTGGTGGGGGCATCATGCTATGGGGGTGTTTTTCAGCTGCAGGGACAGGACAACTGGTTGTTATTGAAGGAAACATGAATGTGGCCAAGTACAGAAATATCATGGATGAAAACCTCTTCCAGAGTGCTCTGGACCTCAGACTTGGCCAAAGGTTTACCTTCCAACAAGACAATGACTCTAAGCACACAGCTAAAATAACAGAGGAGTGGCTTCAGAACAACTCTATGACCATTCTTGACTGGCCCAGCCAGAGCCCTGACCGAATCCCAATTGAGCATCTCTGGAGAGACCTGAAAATGGCTGTACCCCAATGGTCATAATCCAACCTGATGGAACTGGAGAAGTTCTGCAAGGAAGAAAGGCAGATGATCCCCAAATCCAGGAGTGAAAAACTTGTATCATTCCCAAGAAGACTCATATCTATACTAGGTCAAAAGGGTGCTTCCATTCAATACTGAGCAAAGGGTTTGAATACTTATGATCATGTGATATTTCAGTATTTCTTTTTTAAGAAATTTGCAAAAATTACTACATTTTTTTTTCAGTCAAGATGGGGTGCAGAGTGTACACTAATGAGAACAAAAGTGAAATTTTTTGAATTTGCCAAATGGCTGCAATGAAACAAAGAGTGAAAAATGTAAAGAGGCATGAATACTTTCTGTACTGTGAGATAGCGCTCACTAACGCATTGGGTAATACTCACTTGGCAGCGATATAAGTGTACACGGGTACGGTATTTAACACACAGCCAGACCGTATTTTCTTCAAAGAGTTCAGCTGGGTTTTATTACTCCATAATTACTTTACGGCATCTCTCTTATACCAGGTCCTAAACCCGTTCACACTTAGTCTATGTTTAGATGTAATGGTCAGGTTTTTGAAATGTATTCTTTAGCCTTCTGATCGTGCACTCCGCCTCCTAGCTTCAGGTGTTTTAATTACAGCAGATCCAATACCCCTCCACAGAGAGAGAGAATTTTAGTCTAAGAAGAGGTTTCGCATGTACCCATTCAGATGGAGACGTTTATTCTCAGCGAGGTAAGGCAAGTTTAGGACCTGGTATAAGAGAGATGCCGTAAAGGGGCTACCAGGTACACATAAAATTGGCCATTTTTATGCGCAAAAAGCTCTCATTTTTCATATTTATAGTGCAGTAATGCAGTTCAAATTTCGTGTTTTCAAGTTTACATGTTTTAGCGCTGCAGTGTGCTGCCTTATTTACTTAACTATATACGAGTTGGCAACTCTAGGTTCAGCACCTGTTCAGACTTAGTCTATGTTTGGATGTGCCGGTCAGGTTTTTGAAATGTATTCTTTAGCCTTCTGGTCGTGCACTCCGCCTCCTAGCTTCAGGTGTTTTAATTACAGCAGGTCCAATACCCATCCACAGAGAGGGAGAATTTTAGTCTAAGAAGAGGTTTCGCATGTACCCATTCAGATGGAGACGTTTATTCTCAGCGAGGTAAGGCAAGTTTAGGACCTGGTATAAGAGAGATGCCGTAAAGGGGCTACCAGGTACACATAAAATTGGCCATTTTTATGCGCTAAAAGCTCTCATTTTTCATATTTCTAGTGCAGTAATGCAGTTAAAATTTCGTGTTTTCAAGTTTACATGTTTTAGCGCTGCAGTGTGCTGCCTTATTTACTTAACTATATACGAGTTGGCGACTCTAGGTTCAGCACCTGTTCACACTTAGTCTATGTTTGGATGTGCCGGTCAGGTTTTTGAAATGTATTCTTTAGCCTTCTGATCGTGCACTCCGCCTCCTAGCTTCAGGTGTTTTAATTACAGCAGGTCCAATACCCCTCCACAGAGAGAGAGAATTTTAGTCTAAGAAGAGGTTTCGCATGTACCCATTCAGATGGAGACGTTTATTCTCAGCGAGGTAAGGCAAGTTTAGGACCTGGTATAAGAGAGATGCCGTAAAGGGGCTACCAGGTACACATAAATAAAATTGGCCATTTTTATGCGCTAAAAGCTCTCATTTTTCATATTTATAGTGCAGTAATGCAGTTCAAATTTCTTGTTTTCAAGTTTACATGTTTTAGCGCTGCAGTGTGCTGCCTTATTTACTTAACTATATACGAGTTGGCGACTCTAGGTTCAGCACCTGTTCACACTTAGTCTATGTTTGGATGTGACGGTCAGGTTTTTGAAATGTATTCTTTAGCCTTCTGATCGTGCACTCCGCCTCCTAGCTTCAGGTGTTTTAATAACAGCAGGTCCAATACCCCTCCACAGAGAGAGAGAATTTTAGTCTAAGAAGAGGTTTCGCATGTACCCATTCAGATGGAGACGTTTATTCTCAGCGAGGTAAGGCAAGTTTAGGACCTGGTATAAGAGAGATGCCGTAAAGGGGCTACCAGGTACACATAAAATTGGCCATTTTTATGCACTAAAAGCTCTCATTTTTCATATTTCTAGTGCAGTAATGCAGTTCAAATTTCGTGTTTTCAAGTTTACATGTTTTAGCGCTGCAGTGTGCTGCCTTATTTACTTAATTATATACGAGTTGGCGACTCTAGGTTCAGCACCTGTTCACACTTAGTCTATGTTTGGATGTGCCGGTCAGGTTTTTGAAATGTATTCTTTAGCCTTCTGATTGTGCACTCCGCCTCCTAGCTTCAGGTGTTTTAATTACAGCAGGTCCAATACCCCTCCACAGAGAGAGAGAATTTTAGTCTAAGAAGAGGTTTCGCATGTACCCATTCAGATGGAGACGTTTATTCTCAGTGAGGTAAGGGAAGTTTAGGACCTGGTATAAGAGAGATGCCGTAAAGGGGCTACCAGGTACACATAAAATTGGCCATTTTTATGCGCTAAAAGCTCTCATTTTTCATATTTCTAGTGCAGTAATGCAGTTAAAATTTCGTGTTTTCAAGTTTGCATGTTTTAGCGCTGCAGTGTGCTGCCTTATTTACTTAACTATATACGAGTTGGCGACTCTAGGTTCAGCACCTGTTCACACTTAGTCTATGTTTGGATGTGCCGGTCAGGTTTTTGAAACATACACACTTGGTAGAGACCAATAATCATGCTCGCTCTGGAGCCAAGCACACACATAGTCACACCTGTATCTCTCCAGTCACCGGGTGACTGCACAGTTCAGTAACTGTCCTTTATCAGGGCACATTGAGCACCCTCACCCAGTGCATCACATAACTCCCCCTCTGTTCAATCCTGTGGGGTTTAACATTTGTCAGACACCAGGGAACTCGAGACCGGGTACCCAAATCACCTTGCCCTACCAGTCGAGAGGACCCTCTCAGTCGGGTTTGAGCATCCCTTATCATCATACCCTTGTTATAGTTTTCCCGCCCCCGCCGGTCAACATTTACATCCTCAAGCCACCATCTTTTAGTGCTTCTATGAGCACTTCCACATCTTCTCTTAGGGCTTTGGTCACAGTTTTCCATGTTGACAGGTGACCTTTGAGCTCAGACACCTCCTTCTCTGAGGCACCCACTCGGCACTCAGCAGCTTGTTGCCGAAGCTCCTCTTGCTTCAACCGGGTTTCTACTGCTTCCTGGATCCTCCTTAACTCGCTTCTCCTATCCTCTGGTTGGGTTGAGTTTCCATCACTCGAGAAGGTATCTGCGTCAGGCCTCACACCTTTGGTGGCTTCCTCCACCTCTGCACCCTTGGACTCAGCACTGTCACCTTCAGCCCTCTCTTGGGTCCCAGCGGCAACATCTTTAGCTTATCCCATTTCTCTGGGACTCCAAAGTACTTTACACACTCCAGGTCATCAGCACCAGGTTTTATGGAGCCTTCACCATCTTCCGTCACAAACTTTACAAGGTGCAACTGGTTTAACCCCTTTGCCTTTTTTATGTCTCCAGCGACTGGAGAAAGACTTGCCACTTGTATCTAAGTCAGCCTTAGAGTCTGTGTCACACCCCCCAACATGGTGAACCCTCCAGTTGCTTTCTAACCGGGTGTCAGCTCCACAGGTTTTATATTCCACATCTCTAACAGTCATCTTGGGGTATCCCTCAGGTGACGTCAGGTCAGTAAATTGGGCAGGCGCAACCTTTGTTCCGGTCACCCTTACGTCTGACGTGTCAATTTTGGGAGGTATTACTGCCTTAAGGTACGCAACCCCACCAGCTGAGAGCCCTCCATTCTCTTGCTGTAGAGAAGCTTCCCTCTCCCACAAGTCTATGAACAGCCCAGAGTCACGACCAATTATCACTTGACAGGGTAAGTTTGCAACTATGGCGACATCATGGATCGCACTGTCCCTGGCCATCTCGAGGACCACCCTGGCCACTGGATAGTCTTTAGTGTGCCCGTGGATGCAGGTGACCCTGACCCTCCTATTGGGTATTTCAAATCCCTCTGGTGCAACCCTCACTAGAGTCACCGGGCTCCCAGAATCTACCAGTCTGCACATTTCCATCTCATGCATCCGCAGGGCACATCCCCGTAAACTCTCGCCAGGTAGATAGCTCACACAGCAGACTGGACACACATAATTCATTGGCCCCGGGCAACAGTCCGTCTGCGGCACCCCTACAGGACGCTCCTTCCCTTTTGAGAATTTACCATTCCCTGGGACTCCACCCTTTTTGGGACACCATCCCTGTTTGGGTTACTGCCCCTTTTTGGGACTCCACCCTTTTTTGGTCAATCATTCCTGTTTGGGTTACAGCCCCCTTTTGGGATTCCACTCCTTTTGGGCAACTATCCCTGTTCGGGTTACCGCCCCTTTTGGGCAACCATCCCTGGTTGGGTCACCACCCCCTTTTAGGGACACCACCCCTTTTAGGGACACCCCGTGGACTCCCCAACGGTACTCTCAGACACCAGTTCACACACACAAAAAAATGTCTCTGGGCTTGCACTGAGCCTTTAAGAGTCTGCACGACTTGAAGCACAATTTTTTTTATGTCACTTCACCAGCTCCTGCTGGTACTGCCATGGCTCCTGCTGCAGCTACAAACCACCGGCACCTCCGACTGCCGATCACAAGCCGTTGCTGCTGCCAGTGCAGCTCTGGCTGCTGCGGAACCTCTTGCTGCAACTGCAGCTACACTCCATAAGGCTCTGCACGGCTCCACTGCAGACTTCGTGGACCCGCCGATCCTCAGCAAGGTTTAAAGGAGAGTAGTGTGATGCAGTGCATACGATACGCTTTATTGCAATTAGTGCAATTTCTCTCGGGATCAAGTGTTTCCAATTGTATATGGAAGAGGAGTGTGAGGTGCTGCCAGAGGGTTTCATCTGAATCACATCAGTTGATGATTTAGATGTAAACCCTCATGTAAGTGCTCAGCACAAAGCATCAGATAAAAGTGATCCCAAATGTTATGTAAAACAGAGTTTGACAGCGGCATTTAATTTGTTAATAGCCGTGGGTGGATCACTGTTCAAAACAGCTGACATGTCCCCGGAAAGATGTGGGTTCACCACTGGAGTACACATTACAAAATCGGTGTAAATGTATGTCCGATGTCGGTAAGGGAAGAAAAATTTGCAACATTTTCAAAATGTTTGCCAAATTTCCAAAATTTTTACAAATAAATGCAAGTCATATCGAACAAATTTTACCACTATCATGAAGTACAATACATCATGAAGAAACATTCTCAGAATCGGTGGGATCCGTTAAAGTGTTCAAGAGTTATTGCCACATAAAGTGACACTAGTCAGAATTGTAAACTACCACATAAAGTGACACCGGTCAGAATTGTAAAATTTGGCCTGGTCAAGAAGGTGAAAACAGGCTTTTGGGTGAAGAGGTTAACTGGGCTGTTACTACCAGACTTCTGCCAGATGTCTATTAAGCTACTGCGTGGTTTGTCTCTCTGTACCTTGAGTTCTTTTTGTAGATCTTTCATTGCCTGACCTTGGACCTCATTCTGACCATCCGTATGTTTAACCCCTTCTGCTCTAATCTGTTATCCTCCTGGTATTCTGACCTTGGAATGTTACCTGACTACACCTTTGTATCTTTCTTCTGTTTATGACTTACCTCCCTGGCTTTTGACTTCTGACTCCTGACTATCCCGTCTCATGGCATGGGTTTGAGAAGTTACGCTGCGTCATACACCAATGGTTTCAGTGTTTGGTAATGTAACTTAGTACATGATATGTCTACTCTTTTACTGTTCACATTCAGTGGTTTTCAGGTTGTCCTTTGAGAGGTTATGTATTGTTAATTCTATACATGACAATAATCATTCTTTTAGTTATTTGTTGAACATAAAATGTTGTATAGGATGTTGTTTTAGCCTTATAAGTGAGTTACTTTTGGCAAAGGACATTTCTAGGTTCAGAACTGTGTTTTGGAAAATGTTCTTTGTGGCAGTGTGCCCAGTCTTGGAGCTCACACGCAGAACAGTTCATAATAACATCATAACTCAATCCAAAGTAGATTGTTTTCAATAAATCTACAACTGAATTAGTGTTTTTTAAGTACAGATTCATGTCATCGCCTAAACATAATAACATAACATTTCCTAATAGTTTCCTCAGATATTGCAACCTAATAGATGAAGGCAGATCAGCAACTTTTATACAAAAAAGGTTTATTACTGGTCTAATATGTCTATTACTGTCACGAATCATTATGGGATTCGTTGCAGCTCTGGGTCTGCTTGAATTTAAATGTAGATTTTTCTTTTGTCCAGGAAGAGTTAATGTCAGTCTCTTGCTGAGAGCTTCTTTTAGGCTAGTCAGCTGATGTTCGTTGGTAACCACTCCCACCTCCCTTTAAATAGTCACATGACCCATCAGATAATCGTCGGTTATGGAGTTACTTCTATGCAGACCAGCTAGGGGTGTGGAGCGCTTTTGTGACTGTGGTATTGCCGCTGTTGGAGTCCTATTTATCTGGTGCCATTTATGTTGCTGCTGTGGAGCTTAGCAGCAGATTCTGAGCTAAGTTGTATTCATTCTGTCAGTCTCTTGTTTGTCTCCTTCCCTGTATATTACCTGCAGTGACAAGTCTAGCATCTTTGCTGGTCAGTGCACTAGCTAGGGTTAGTAGAGGTGACAGCCAGGGACTAGGCACGTGATGGCGGCGGGGAAGGACCCACAAGGGCCATTAGGGGGAGTTTAGGGACAGACACAGGTTGGTGTCAGGAGGTGTCCCATCCCTTGCTCCCTACCATTAGGGCCTTCCTCTCCCTTTGTCATTTAGTTGTACCTATATGTTGTGCCATCCGCCAGACGTGCCCATTTTCAGACATGACAATTAGGTTCATTGAACCTCTAGAATGTTATGTAAGCTCTATATGAGAAATGAAGAGAGCAGTTTGCCTTTGTTTGTTGGTTACGTGCAGGAAAACATAACATTTCAAAATTGAATAACCATGAAAACATGTCCTTAAATAGGTATTTCCATCATCTACTATATAAATGTCTAAGGGTCACTTCCGTATGTCCTTCTGTCTGTCTGTCACGGATATTCATTTGTCGCGGCCTCAGTCTGTCATGGAAATCCAAGTTGCTGAACAGCCATGACCAATCAGCAACGGGCACAGTGCGGAAGAAAATGGCCGCTCCTTACTCCCCGCAGTCAGTGCCCGGAGCCCGCATACTCCCCTCCAGTCACCGCTCACACAGGGTTAATGCCGGCGGTAATGGACCGCGTTATGCCGTGGGTAACGCACTCCGTAACCGCTGCTATTAACCCTGTGTGTCCCCAACTTTTTACTATTGATGCTGCCTATGCGGCATCAATAGTAAAAAAATGTAATGTTAAAAAAAATAAAAAAACAAAAAACCTTCTATTATCACCCTCGTAGTCCGCTGAGCCGCTCGCACCTGCTGCCATCTTCCGTTCCCGGCGATGCATTGCAAAATTACCCAGAAGACTTAGCGGTCTCACGAGACCGCTAAGTCATCTGGGTAATTTTGCAATGCATCCTGGGAACGGAAGATGGCAGCAGCCGCGCGCGTATCTCCGGAGCTTCAGTGGATCATAGAGGGTGAGTATATAACTATTTTTTATTTTAATTATTTTTTTAACAGGGATATGGTGCCCACACTGCTGTATACTACGTGGGCTGTGTTAGATACCGCGTGGCTGCTATATACTACATAGGCAGTGTTACATACTATGTGGGCTGTGTTATGTACTGCGTGGGCTGTGCTATATATTACGTGGGCAGTGTTATATACTACGTGGCTGTGCTCTATACTATGTGGGCTATGTTCTATACTGCATGCTCTGTACTACGTGGCCAGTGTTATATACTACGTGGCTGCTATATGCTGTGTGGGCTGCGCTATGTATTACGTGGCCAGTATTATATACTGCGTGGCCTGTGTTATATACTACGTCGCCTGTGTTATATACTGCGTGGCTGCTATATACTACGTGGGCAGTGTTATATACTGCGTGGCCTGTGTTATATACTACGCGGCTGCTATATACTGCATGTGCAGTGTTATATACCGCGTGGCCTGTGTTATATACTACGTCGCCTGTTATATACTGCGTGGGCTGTGCTATATCTTACGTGGCCAGTGTTATATACTGCGTGGCCTGTGTCATATACTACGTCACCTGTGTTATATACTGCGTGGCTGCTATATACTGCGTGGGCTGTGTTATATAGTGCGTGGCCACTGGTATATATTGTTTGGCCTGTATTAATGCATCGGGTATTCTACAATATGTATGATTATAGCAGCCACATAGTATATAGCACAGGCCACGTAGTATTTGTCTGCTATATACTACATGGCTCCTATATACTACGTGGCCTGTGCTATATAATGTGTGGCTGCGCGATGTATTACGTGGCCAGTGTTATATACTGCGTGGCCTGTGTTATATACTATGTTGCCTGTGTTATATACTGCGTGGCTGCTATATACTACGTGGGCAGTGTTATATACTGCGTGGCCTGTGTTATATACTACGCGGCTGCTATATACTGCGTGGGCAGTGTTATATACTGCGTGGCCTGTGTTATATACCACGTCGCCTGTTATATACTGCGTGGGCTGTGCTATATCTTACGTGGCCAGTGTTATATACTGCGTGGCCTGTGTCATATACTACATCGCCTGTGTTATATACTGCGTGGCTGCTATATACTGTGTGGGCTGTGTTATATAGTACATGGCTGTGTTATATACTGCATGGCCACTGGTATATATTGTGTGGCCTGTATTAATGCATCGGGTATTCTACAACATGTATGATTATAGCAGCCACATAGTATATAGCACAGGCCACGTAGTATTTGTCTGCTATATACTACATGGCTCCTATATACTACTTGGCCTGTGCTATATACTATGTGGCTGCTATATACATACATAAATACATATTCTAGAATACCCGATGCGTTAGAACCGGGCCACTATCTAGTACATAAAATATTCTATTAATATGGCATGGGATATCAGGACATCTTGGATCCTTGGACCCCTATTCTTCCAGGTTAGGTGATGATTGAATGAGAAGGTGACAGTGCATGTACCAGGTTCTCTCCACTCATGTTAATGATAGTTACACAAACAAGTTTTTGAATATATCCCTTCTTGATTGAAATGGGAGTCAAGAAACCAGCTCTGGAACCTCTGCCTATTAGAAATTTATATCCTGTGCATATGGATATTGATTGCATTCATGCATAATGTTTACTTGGTGGAGATGCTCTTTAGATGGCTTTCAATATCTTATAAAATTATGCCATTACTTTATGTTCCAGAGATCAGACTCTACTGATCCTGAGAAATAAGGAGCCACAGTGCTTATTTAGAAATGTTGTTAAAGGAAAACACTGGAGGGGGTGAAATGCTGCATCATCAATGCAGTCCATTCATTCTCAGGATCTGTGGGACTCCAGTGAGGTCTGAAGTTCATACGCTCCTCAACATTTAACACTCCTCAACATTTAAATTGCAGCACCAAGAAGGAAAAGTCGTGGAATTATGGAAATCACAATATTGATAGACATCTTAATGATATGAAAATGATAGAAAATGGAAGCAAAATTTTCAAAACATCTTGATTTATTCAGTATCAAGTACGAGCATCACAAGCAGAAATACATGCATTTACACACCTTGGCTTGCTATCTGTGAGGTTATTAATGGGTGTGTGAGGAATGTTCTGCAACACTGAATTCACTTGGCCAAAAAAATCATCAAGATCTGTTGCTGGCAACTCCCTTTGCAATTGACGACCAATGAAGTCCCAGATGTGCATGTTGGGAGAAAAGTCCAGTGATAAACATGCCATGTTAGCATGTGCAAAAGACTGTTTGACATCCATCAGGCAGATCGGCATAAGGTATACCCGAGTCTTCCATCAAGGAGCAAAGACGTTCACACCAGGTTGTTCTACAGAGAGTCTTGTTTGTTATGGCAAAGACCCACCTTTGTATAGGATTTTTGGTTGCATAAGAGGTTGCCTAATATGTTTCATAATAGTTCCGTAATTATTGGTAAAAAACAATGATTTATCAAAAATACGCGTGATATGATGTACAGACTTTATGATGCCTGAACTGCGTCCCAGACAGAACTGAAAACTGAAATTTAGGTGTAGACATAGACGTTTTCAACCAAAAGGTAATTTTATCTCCACTTGGTCCAACCAAACTTCCACTCTCTCAAGCCAAAACTGTAAAACAAAGATATAACAAAAACAGATGATAACTAAAAGAAACTTAACTATTTCTTTTGCACATATTTAAGCCATACAGTCTTCTCACAGTAGAAGTATTTTCACCACTATAGGTGTGGTGTTTATTGTGTAAAATTAGACTATTAAAACAATTGTGCAAAAACAAATGTACATGGTTAAATGTATACCTTTTTTTTTATTTGTTTTTTTTCTAGCTGCTGCATTCCCTGCCAAGGCTTTTTTGTGGACTTCCTGATTTACTGCATTGTACAGTGGGTACAGAAAGTATTCAGACCCCTTTAAATTTTTCACTCTTTGTTTCATTGCAGCCATTTAGTAAATTCAAAAAAGTTATTTTTTTCACATTAATATACACTCTGCACCCCATCTTGACTGAAAAAAACATAAATTTAGAAATTTTTGCAAATTTAATAAAAAAGAAAAACTGAAATATCACATGGTTATAAGTATTCAGACCCTTTGCTCAGACACTCATATTTAAGTCACATGATATCCATTTCCTAGTGATCCTCCTTGAGATGGTTCTACTCCTTCATTGGAGTCCAGCTGTGTTTAATTAAACTGATAGGACTTGATTTGGAAAGGCACACACCTGTCTATGTAAGACCTCACAGCTCACAGTGCATGTCAGACCAAATGAGAATCATGAGGTCAAAGGAACTGGCCACGGAGCTCAGAGACAGAATTGTGGCAAGGCACAGATCTGGCCAAGGTTACAAAAGAATTTATGCAGTACTCAAGGTTCCTAAGAGCACAGTGGCCTCCGTAATCCTTAAATGGAAGAATTTGGGGACCACTAGAAGTCTTCCTAGAACTCGCCATCCAACTAAACTGAGCAATAATGGGAGAAGAGCCTTGGTGAGAGAGGTAAAGAGAAACCCCAAGATCACTGTGGCTGAGCTCCAGAAATGCATTAGGAAGATAGGAGAAAGTCCCAAAAAATCAACTATCACTGCAGCCAAATGAAAGCTCGCATAGAGTTTGCTAAAAAACACACAAAATACTCCCAGACTATGAGAAATAGGATTCTCTGTCTAAGAGATGAAGATAGACCTTTTTGGTGATAATTCTAAGCAGTATGTGTGGAGAAAACCAGGCACTGATCATCACCTGCCCAATACAATCCCAATAGTAATACATGGTGGTGGCAGCATCATGATATGGGAGTGTTTTTCAGTGGCAGGGACAGGACAACTGGTTGTCATTGAAGGAAACATGAATGTGGCCAAGTACAGAGATATCCTGGATGAAAACCTCTTCCAGAGTGCTCTGGACCTCAGATTTGGCCTAAGGTTCACCTTCCAGCACGACAATGACCCTAAGCACACAGCTAAGATAACAAAGGAGTGGCTTCAGAACAACTCTGTGACCATTCTTGACTGGCCCAGCCTGGGCCCTGACCTAAACCCAATTGAGCATCTCTGGAGAGACCTGAAAATGGCTGTCCACCAATGTTGGCCATCTAACCTAATGGAACTAGAGAGGATCTGCAAGGAACAATGGCAGAGGATCCCCAAATCCAGGTGTGAAAAACTTGTTGCATCATTTCCAAGAAGACTCATGGCTGTATTAGCTCAAAAAGGTGCTTCTACTCAATACTGGGCAAAGGATCTGAATACTTATGACCATGAGATATTTCAGTTTTTCTTTTTTTAAAAATTTGCAAAAATTACTACAGTTCTGTTTTTCTTCAGTCAAGATGGGGTGCAGAGTGTACAGTAATGAGGAAAAAAATGAACTTTTTTGAATTTACCAAATGGCTGCAATACATACAAAGAATGAAAAATTTAAAGGGGTTTGAATACTTTGTGTACCCACTGTACCAAGTGATGCTATGGCTATAAGGCACTATGGATTAGGTCCCGCAGTCATCCCTGTGGTCATGTCAGCCTTCTATGTCTGATGCAATCTCCTATATTGTGTAAAAAATTGGCAGACTTTTTTTTGCTGATTCGCACAAATGGAATCGCAAATTGTTTGAATTCACTGAGGCCAGTAAGTTTCATAAAACTTGAATGAAGTTCAATTCAGAACAATTATCTTTAATTATGAGTAATAAAACCTTTTAATGAATCTCTACTGTCTACGCACTACTACTATCTGTCATGATCCAGTTCTGAGATTATGTTCAGCTCTCTTGTCTCTGGACTGGTCATGTGGGAGTTAATCCTCTCTGCCTCACCCTGGAGCTGGCTGAGCTATTTAAGTCCTCTGCAGCCTGTGGGCCAGTGTCAGCTATAGTTCATCCTGCACTGTTTGAGCTCCTGACCTGGATCCCTGTTCTAGTGTTCCTCTTTGCCTCTGACTGCCTGCACCCGTTTGTTACTTGTTCTGACCTTTGGCCTGTACCCCGACTCCGTATTACGTCTCACGTTTTGGTCACCACGTTCCCGGTAGGTTCTGACATCTTGCTTGTCCCCGACGATTCTCTGCTCGCCCCTTCTGTACTGCGCTGCTATCTCCGTGTATGACCTTGGCTTGTTTCATGTCCCTTTCATTACCTGTGACACCTGTGTTGTTGTTCAGTGTTGCTGTGCTGTGTGTGCAGCCTCCTTTCCTTAATCAGCACCCCCTGGTGGAGGTTGCTCTATACTGCACTGCAGCAGCACATTACACTATCAATTAATTGACAAATATACTGTTGGACAGCCTTAGATAAATCATAGAAAACTCACTTGATTGGGCATAGATTTATAAAAAGTTCTTCATACAAGATAACAAATATTGCATGTTGTGCAAAAAACATGTACTGTATATTACAAATGTATTAAAATTAAAGCGTGTAGTACTGCACCTTTATAACACATTCATTGAAGAGCTCAAAAGGGTAGAGTAAATTACTAGGAGACTTCATAGTCTTATACATATCTTTTCTGAGCTACTGGAGGCTTTGCAGTGCTAAGATGTGAGGCAAATTTATATATTTAGGTAAAATTTGGCAAAGCTTACAAATTCAAAAGATTCACTCATCTCTAATTAAATATATATGTAGCTATTAATTACTTTCCTTGCAGTTATCTAATTTTAGGACTAAAGAGCAATGTGTTTACCAGCAATGGTGTTAAGAGTGCAGTTATTGGGATTTTACAAGGTGGACAGCTGCTGAAAGGTCAACTTCCAAGGACCAGATCCACTTGGATTATGGGGTTATGCATCATAAAATCCCCTTCTAATGGCAAAGTACTGTTTTATTAGCAGCAGTATACTACAATTTCTAAGAAAGCTGATGGAAAAAAATGATTGTGACTCAGTCCAAATCAGTGAGCATATAAATTATCAGCTAGAGAAGAAATGTCAGTCAATAGTAGTAAAATGACTTTTATTGGTACAGATAGATTCACTTCCAATGTCACAGAAAATAATTTGAAAAAAAAGGCAATAACCAAGGACATATGAAGCCACCAGTGAAGGAAAATTTGGAGACTTTCACTGCGCCAGTCTAATTAGTCTGTAATCAAACTCATTGCTTGAAATAGATTAAAATGTGACTCCATATCAGTCACAAGTAAATCCTCCCTATTTGTTTTGCTTTACTATTGTTAGGGGTCGAGTTCCCGCTTCTGCACAGGGGGAATCTCGAGCCACTTCCGCTGCGGTCTCCCATTCTTGTCCAGCCGCAGTGGAGCCTGCTCAGCAAGGACGTCGGTCCCAGCGTCTTGCTCATTCTCACTCTGTTCTGAGAGTTAGTGCTGCTTCTCCAGTCTCTGCCTTTAAAGTCAGTGCTGGTCAGCAGCGAGCGGACTTCTCTGGGACTAAGTCCTTGTCTGCATGTACTGAGCATGCCCAGCGTAAGGTCTCCCGTTGGAGATCGAGGGTCATGTGCTCAGGCTCTGCAGCACATTCCATTGGTCCTCTTGGCAGGTCCTAGAAGGGCAAAAGTGCTGTGGCCACTTCCTGTGCTGCTGTTATATAAACTGCGCATGACCGCACGGCCATGCGCTAGTATTGTTTTACAATTGCTTATGTGTGTATGTTGTGAGTGCAAGTCGTCCTTGGAAACCCCTACCCTATTGAATGTCTGTTCGCGGAAGGTGTATGGCTGCTACCTAGCGCCCGACTTAGCCTACAGCACTAACACACATCACAGCGTCCTGTAGCTGTGCCTGCCAGTACGGCGCCGTGCGCCTGCCTTGCGCTTTCCATACCCGAGTCTGGGTGGTTAGTGGCGTCCGTTAGTGCGGCATCGCTCGCACTCTTGTGCACAGATTGCTTAAGGTTCTCTACACACCCAGTTGCGGTGTTACGCCAGCAAGGGTCTAATCGGGCTCCAATCCCTTCTGGGGTTAAGTCCGCTGACCACTTGCTCGCGCACTAGTGCGGTACTGCGGTCCTGTGAATTAACAGGATCGCTTTCTTCACGCTGGGTGAGGTTTAACCCACGCGTGTATACTTTAGTGTACCGCCATATTGTCTGCTAATTGCTAGCAGCAGGTTCTCACCTGCACGGTGGACCCCGGACTGCGAACGCACCTTTATCATCTGTCTTGGTGCGTTCCGCCAGTCCTAACAGAATACTAGCGCCAGGGTCTGGCTAGTAAAATGGCGGACGATCAGCGTTTACAGCGGTACATCCAGCAGCTGGAGGGAAGGTTGGCGGCTTTTGAGCGTTCAACCTCAGCTGTGGATGTTACTGCTGTCGCTGTTCAGGCTGCAAGTGTGGCTGCAGCTACCTTGTCCACTGCCGCTTCTGTACCGACGCTATCTCGCCTCCCGCTACCAGAGAGATTTTCTGGTGACAGTAAGTCCTGTAGGGGTTTCGTGAGTCAGTGCTCAATACATCTCGAGCTTCTGGCCTCTCGTTTCCCTACAGAGCGGGCTAAGGTGGGCTTTATAATTTCCTTATTGTCGGACAGGGCGTTGCAGTGGGCTACGCCGCTGTGGGAGCGTGGCGATCATGTGGTGCAGAGTGCTCCGTTATTCCTGAGCACTCTGAAACAGGTCTTTCTTGGACCTCGTGTCACCCATGACACGGCGCTCCAACTGTTGGCACTGACTCAGGGCTCATCCTTGGTCAGCCTTTTTGCCGTCCATTTCCGCACTCTGGCATCTGAGCTGGAGTGGTCGGATAAAGCCCTTATCCCTATATTTTGGAGGGGGCTGGCTGACCACGTTAAGGACGCTCTGGCCACTAGGGAGATTCCCGCCACACTGGAGGAGTTAATAGCAGTATCTACTCGCATTGACCGCCGTTTTCACGAGCGGAGGTTAGAGCGAGCCCAGTGTAGGCAGAGGTTTCGGCTGGCTCCCACCTTCGCCAAACCTTTGGAATCTCCAGTTCAGGCTCCTGAGGTTCAGGAACCTAAGGTGGTGTCACGAGCGGGATCTAAGTCCCAGACTGCTCATGCACTCCAGGGTTGCCAGGTTTGCCAACAGTCAGGACATCTTGCCACCAGATGTCATCAGCGGTCGAGGAAACGTCAGCGTCTAGTGGTAGTAGGTGGAGGTGCACTAGACACTGCGACGTTTGCCTCCAAATTGTCCTTTAAGGGGACAATTACCTTTGGCTCATCCTCCCACTCGGTAGACCTCTGCGTGGATTCTGGGGCGGAGGGCAATTTTATGTCTTCTGCCTTCGCCCAACATCACGCAATACCCCTGGTTATGCTATCCCAACCAGTAACGGTACGAGTGGTGAATGGGTCGACACTCCCCGCACAGATAACACATCAGACCATCCCTGTTACTCTGTCCCTGTCGCCATCCCATCAGGAGATTATTTCTCTACTCGTCATTCCTGAGGGTATTGATGAGGTCCTGTTGGGGATACCTTGGCTACGGTACCACTCTCCTCACATCGAGTGGTCCTCAGGCAGAATTCTGGGATGGGGTGAATCATGTGGGGGTAGGTGTCACCGAGAGTGCGTTCAGGTTGCTACTACTGAGGTACCCGCAGATCTATCCTCTCTCCCCAAGCAATATTGGTCTTATGCAGACGTGTTCTCCAAGAAGGCGGCGGAGACCCTTCCGCCCCATCGCCCCTATGACTGTCCTATCGATCTCTTGCCTGGTGCTGAGCCTCCCCGGGGTCGAGTCTACCCATTATCTCTCCCGGAAACGGAGGCAATGTCTCAGTACATACAAGAGAATCTGGCAAGAGGGTTCATTAGGAAGTCAGTGTCACCTGCTGGGGCAGGGTTCTTCTTCGTGCAGAAGAAGAATGGAGAACTACGTCCATGCATAGACTACAGGGGTCTTAATGCTATCACAGTTAAGAACAAGTACCCTTTGCCGTTGATATCTGAGCTTTTCGATAGGCTTCGGGGAGCTAGAGTGTTTACGAAACTAGATCTGCGGGGTGCTTACAACCTGATTCGCATCCGTGAGGGGGACGAGTGGAAAACGGCATTTAACACCAGAGATGGGCACTATGAGTATCTGGTGATGCCCTTCGGGCTCTGTAATGCACCTGCCGTTTTTCAAGACTTTGTCAACGACATCTTCCGGGATATGCTTTCCACCTCGGTTGTAGTCTATCTGGATGATATTCTCATCTTTTCTCCAGATATTGACTCCCACTGGAGAGATGTTGGCAGAGTCTTCGACCTCCTACGGGCAAACTCTCTTTACGCAAAGTTGGAGAAGTGTGTGTTTGAGCAGGAGTCCTTACCTTTCCTGGGCTATATCATCTCCGCCCAGGGATTGGCTATGGATCCTGCCAAACTACAGGCTGTGATGGACTGGCAAGAGCCCCATTCTCTTAAAGCGGTGCAGCGCTTTATGGGGTTCATAAACTATTACCGCCAGTTCATTCCCCACTTCTCAACTCTGGTGGCTCCCTTGGTAGCCCTCACCAAGAAGGGAGCGAATCCCAAATTGTGGTCGGAAGAGGTCTCCAAGGCCTTCACTTCTATTAAGTCCCACTTTGCTAGCGCTCCCATCTTACATCGTCCCGATGTGGATAAGCCATTCCTACTGGAGGTGGATGCCTCGTCCGTTGGTGCTGGAGCAGTCCTCTACCAAAAGGATGCTCAAGGTCGGAAGCATCCATGCTTCTTCTTCTCCAAGACCTTCACGCCAGCGGAGAGGAACTACTCCATCGGGGACAGGGAGTTGCTAGCAATGAAGTTGGCCTTTTCGGAGTGGAGACACCTTCTGGAAGGTGCGCGGTTTCCCTTCCAAGTTTACACGGACCACAAAAATTTGGTCTATTTGCAGACAGCCCAGCGGCTAAATTCTCGCCAGGCCAGATGGTCCCTGTTCTTCTCCCGGTTCCACTTTTCCCTGCATTATCTCGCCGGGGAGAAGAATATCCGTGCTGACGCTCTCTCTCGCTCCCTTATGTCAACTGAGGAGGAGGAAGAGGAGCCTCGGCTTATTGTCCCTTCCGAGAGCCTGAGAACCGTGGCGCCGGTATCGCTAGAGTCTGTGCCTCCGGGCAAGACTTTTGTGCCCATTAATTTGCGACCGGAGGTTCTCTCTTGGGCTCATTCGTCCAGGGTGGGTGGACACTTTGGGACAAAGAGGACATCTGAGCTACTGGCGAGGACGTACTGGTGGCCGCATATGGTCCGGGATGTCAGGGATTACGTTCTGGCGTGTGTCTCCTGCGCCAAAAATAAATCTCCGCGTCAAAGGCCAGCTGGTTTGCTCTATCCCTTGCCGGTGGCAGATAGGCCCTGGGAGATGGTCGGGATGGACTTTGTTGTGGGTTTGCCCAAGTCTCGCGGCTGTACCATCATTTGGGTCATCACCGATCATTTCTCAAAAATGGTGCATTTGGTGCCGCTGCCGCGGTTACCTTCTGCACGGGCCTTGGCAGCGTTGTTCATCAGACATATCTTCCGCCTACATGGTATGCCAGACAAAATTGTCAGTGACCGGGGTCCCCAGTTTGCGTCTCGGTTCTGGAGAGAGCTCTGTCGTCTTCTCAGTATTGAGTTGAATCTCTCTTCCGCTTATCATCCCGAGACGAATGGGTTGGTAGAGAGGGCCAACCAGACCTTGGTCACATACCTGCGACATTTTGTTTCAGCCAGGCAGGATGACTGGGCATCCTTGCTATCATGGGCAGAGTTTGCACTGAACAACGCCGTTGCCGACTCCACTGGACAAACCCCATTCCTCCTCAACTATGGTCAGCATCCACGGGTACCTGTGCCTATGCCCGTGTCTTCCGCCGACTCCAGGGTGGCAGACTGGGCTGTGGAGGCACGGGATATTTGGGACCGCACTCAGGATGCCATTCGGGCCTCTAAGGAGAGAATGAGGTCCTCCGCTGATGCTCATCGGCGCCCCGCCCCGACCTTTGCTCCTGGCGACTTGGTGTGGCTCTCCGCCCGTAACATCAGGCTGCGAGTTGAGTCCACTAAATTTGCTCCTCGCTACTTGGGTCCATTCAAGGTCCTCGAGCAGGTTAATCCTGTGGTCTATCGTTTGGCCCTTCTGCCACGCCTGGGTATCACCGACACCTTTCATGTGTCCCTCTTGAAACCCGTGTATATGTCCCGCTTTTCCGAGTCATCTGCTGGGACATCGGGTTCGTCTACGGACGATTATGAGGTGAACGCTATTTTGGGGTGCAAGGTGGTGCGTGGTAAAAAATTTTATTTGGTGGACTGGAAGGGTTATGGCCCCGAGGACAGGTCCTGGGAACCTGTTGAGCACATTCGGGCCCCGCAGCTCATTGCTGCCTTCGAACGTAGCGAGGCCCAAGGAGGGGGGGGCCCTAGGAGGGGGGGTAATGTTAGGGGTCGAGTTCCCGCTTCTGCACAGGGGGAATCTCGAGCCACTTCCGCTGCGGTCTCCCATTCTTGTCCAGCCGCAGTGGAGCCTGCTCAGCAAGGACGTCGGTCCCAGCGTCTTGCTCATTCTCACTCTGTTCTGAGAGTTAGTGCTGCTTCTCCAGTCTCTGCCTTTAAAGTCAGTGCTGGTCAGCAGCGAGCGGACTTCTCTGGGACTAAGTCCTTGTCTGCATGTACTGAGCATGCCCAGCGTAAGGTCTCCCGTTGGAGATCGAGGGTCATGTGCTCAGGCTCTGCAGCACATTCCATTGGTCCTCTTGGCAGGTCCTAGAAGGGCAAAAGTGCTGTGGCCACTTCCTGTGCTGCTGTTATATAAACTGCGCATGACCGCACGGCCATGCGCTAGTATTGTTTTACAATTGCTTATGTGTGTATGTTGTGAGTGCAAGTCGTCCTTGGAAACCCCTACCCTATTGAATGTCTGTTCGCGGAAGGTGTATGGCTGCTACCTAGCGCCCGACTTAGCCTACAGCACTAACACACATCACAGCGTCCTGTAGCTGTGCCTGCCAGTACGGCGCCGTGCGCCTGCCTTGCGCTTTCCATACCCGAGTCTGGGTGGTTAGTGGCGTCCGTTAGTGCGGCATCGCTCGCACTCTTGTGCACAGATTGCTTAAGGTTCTCTACACACCCAGTTGCGGTGTTACGCCAGCAAGGGTCTAATCGGGCTCCAATCCCTTCTGGGGTTAAGTCCGCTGACCACTTGCTCGCGCACTAGTGCGGTACTGCGGTCCTGTGAATTAACAGGATCGCTTTCTTCACGCTGGGTGAGGTTTAACCCACGCGTGTATACTTTAGTGTACCGCCATATTGTCTGCTAATTGCTAGCAGCAGGTTCTCACCTGCACGGTGGACCCCGGACTGCGAACGCACCTTTATCATCTGTCTTGGTGCGTTCCGCCAGTCCTAACAACTATCAGTTGGTTGTACTTTGAGAATGTTTTATCAAGTTTCCATGTTTTTGTCATTAAGAATAGAACTTTGCTGTGTTATTCTACTCAAAAAAATGGAAACCTGATGGATCCTGTTTAAATTAATGGGATCCATTAGGATCTGTTTTAATAGGGCAGGTTATGGATTGTCAACGGTTAGAGGAAGTTGAAGATAGTCCAAATTGTGGAGACCAGTAGTCAAGAACTGGCCAGATCATAGAGCATATACATTCTCTTAAATTTAAGAAGTGACTGATTGGTGACTAAAAGGCATCAGGTATATAGGATTAGGAAACAAGAAAAACTGGAACACACTTTAAGAAAGAGCAACGTATTGTGCCATTTTGACATACTTGATGTTTGCAAACCCAATAACAGTATCCCTATCATAGGTTTCATAGCTCCCATTAGGACAGGATATTGCAAGTTCTTCTGTTCAAAGTAGACTGCTACTATTACTCCTTTCTGGATGTAGCTCCACTTACTACAGGATTAATCAGTCTTAGGCTTTTTTTACACTTGCTGTGTTTTTTGGCGGCCTGTTTTTGCTAGCCGTATTGCCGTAATTTTCACGGTCTGCCGCAAAAACGGGCCCCAAAAATCTTCTTGGATTGCCGTTTTTCTGGTTTGGAATAGGTTTTGAAAAGTTGGGGGAAAAAAAGGAAATTGTAAATAAAATTGAAAAAAAAAGCAAGGAAATTGTCAATAATGGAACAACAATAAAAAAAAACTCCTAAAAAAACTCCGCCCTTTTTCCAGTGCCATTTTCTTCTGGTCTTCACAGTGTGCAGAGCTCTGTGTCCTTTGTTTGTTGCAAACTTTGGATTTTAGTTTTCTGAACATGTCAAGGCATTTTGAAGATGATGTGATTCTGTTTCCATTTAAAGGGGTTTCCATGACTGACATGTTGACGCCATAACTAGTTATTAATTCAGCAAAAGTAAATTTGTTTCTAATATACTAATGTTTGCTATACTCATGCCGGAACTGAAGTTATTACTGTAGCAACCACATGATCCTGAATGCTGCCATCCTGATACTCTTCCTGAATTTAGGTAATTTTATAGTTAATATAAATAAATATATAGTTGGACGATTTTGCGCTTGGACTTATAGAACAAAATCATTACCTGATGGGTGGTAGTGTGACACCCAGCACCCATGCTGATCAGCTGTCCCTGATGCAAGCAGCAGCCGGATATGCTACACAGCTCCATCAATGGAATAGTGGCCATGACTGTGTTCCCTAATAGTGGCAGATGTGCAGTATCTGGCAGCAGCCCCTATGCAGTTGATGTAACTGTGCAGCTCTGCAATTCAGCAAATCTGGCCTCTGACAATACAGGAAATGCTGAGGGTGCCACGAATCTCAAACTCACCTATCAGATATTGATGTCATATGCTAAGGATAGCATATCAATATAAAAGTTACAGACAACTCCTTTAAATTCAGAGATTATTGCAGCATATTGTGATCTAATAGCCGCTCCTTATTTACAGTAATCATATAACATTGCTATACAACATGGTATTACTATTTAATTTTATACCAAGATTTCTGATGGTCACACTCCCCATGTAACAGGTATGTCATTTAGTTGGGTAGTTAATGTGCTCTTTGGGACTGCAGACACCCCTAACAATGAGTGACGAGAAAATTGTTCAATTTCCAGTGTGCCTGATCTGCCAAGACAAAAAATCTGCATAGTAATATTTTAATATGTATTTTTGAGTACTGGATGCTTGCATAAATGATTGTAATACCTTAATATAATATCAATTTCATAGAGAAACCAAAATAATCCAACATAGTATATTATATGCCATTCTATTTCATTCTATTTCATGTGGGTGGTCTGATATACATTTATATGCAAGACGCTCCAAACTGTAATTCCATTTATTTATTAAGTGCTGAGAATAATTCTGTGTTAAGTTAATCCAAATGTGTCAGAAGCAGTCATAGGGCTTAATATCTTCAGCTCAACCTCAAAACTCTTTTTTCCTACAAACTGTGATTGTCAGGAATAGCTTATTGTCATCAAGCTGAAAGGGAGGCTTTGCACAAATCCACAGAAGATCAATACTCCGGGCTCGTTTCTTAAAGTCAGAAAGGTTCCAAATGGCCACATACGACTCTAATGTAAATCTACTCCCTGTAAACTTGTGCTGTGGGTTCGTCATCTGGAGTAAGCTTTCAGTCTCTCACATTTCTTGTTGCACTTATAAGTAAAGTGGAGCCTTTTAGTAACCACCTCTTCTATACAGCCTGTCCACATGGAGTCCTTTTTATGTATTGATCATAACAGGAAACATACATGAATGTCTTTGAGACGAAAGACAATATTTCAGGAGAAGTACTTGAGGCAAAATGTAACTACAAAGGATTTTATCTGTAGATAGGTTTACTAACTAAAATGAAACTTGAAAGAAGTAATATTTTAAAGCCCAATACTGACCATAGCCTATGAATCTCTATAGCTCATCATCCATTTTAAGGAAATTGTATCCACCTTGGGACCCCCTTCCTTAGAAAGAAGAGACACTTGGGCAAACTTGGAGAGATGACATATTATACTATGGTTCATTTGGTGAATAACCTAAATGTACTATTAAATTTCAATGCTTTGGTCACTGCACTGGAAATGGTTGGCCACTTGCAACTTCCTTTAATTAGAACAGCTAATTGCTAATAAGGTGATTGTTGGGAAATTCAATAGCCAGACCAGTGGTAACCGGGTGATTACCAAAATGGCTTCATTTTTCACCTATCAATCCATCTTCATTTACTCTCTGATCCTAACTAAGCATTTTTTTTATCAGCTTTTGAAAAGTTTTACATTTTTGCAAATTAATTAATTAAGCAGATAAAAATCTGCTTTTAACTGCTGCTCAGCAAGAAACTGTACTTCATTTACAAACAATATGTGTTAGGAACTTTTCCTGCTTGAGTATGGAGGAGAGGAGCAGAGAGGCTCAGACATGGATAGTTTGACAAGGGTCACACAAGCATATAAAAAAATCTGTCCCATTTTTATCCAGAATTTCTTTATCACTTGTCATCCGTTTGCATCCTTGTGCTGTCCGTGTGCAATCCAACTTTACATTAGAAGTAATCACTTATAGGACCATTTTCAATTTCCTATGTTACAAAATTACATTGTATCCGTAAAAATCAGATGCCATACTGCGGTATCCAATTTTTTTCTCGTACCCATAGACTTGAATGGGTGACTCTCATCCAATTTCTTCAGAGTGAAATTGCAGCATGCTGTTTTTTCACTTACAGATTCAGTGAATCTGTCTGAAATAGATCGGTCATCAGCACTGCTCCATTGAAAAACATTGGTCCAAATAGCACTCATGTGATTTTTACGGTTGTGTGAGCGAGCCCTAAGAATAGAAAATAGATTGTTAAGTAGTTTCAACTAGGCAGTTAAAACAGTACTACAGTATAGTATTTGGGAGAGAATGAGGCAAAATAAAATATTGAGGTATTGGTATGCTAATGTGGTAACTCACTCAGAAAAATAGGTATCAAACTAAAAACTGCAACTAGCCCTGCTATTTCCTGTGCAGACTAAAGATCATGACCCTATGGTCTTTAGTGGTTCCTGCGTACGCTGAGATAGTGTTAACCACTGACTAAATAATGGCAATTTGGACTTATGTTGCCTGAAAGGCTGTCGAGCACTTCACATTCCTCCTAGAGAACTGGGGGCAGAGAAGAGCGGAAATTACCTACAGAAGGGAAAGTGTGCTGAAATAGAAAGAGTGAGTAAAATAAACCACAATATACAAAATAATGGATTAAGTACGTACTGTTAAAGTATATGCTGACTACTTCTAAAAAGAAACAAAAGGTAGTTGCAGGTAAAGAACATAAACAGCAGAGAGATAATCCTTAGCTGGTCTTTCACTGACTGGCTGAAACTACAGCATTATGGCTGAACATCCCAGTGAGATTATCACCAGCAGCAAGTACCAGCAGGGTGAAAGATAAAGCTGCACTGAAAGGTGATAAGGCAGACAAATGTGTAAAGGAAAACACCTGTTAATCTAAAAAGACTGAAGATAGGAAAACAGAAATTAAACACTCTGAGAATGGGTGTATCTACTGTGACTCGGCAGGCAGAGAAGCCAACCAGCAAGCACAGGCTGAAGGGATCGAATACAGATGCATGATGGGTAGGTTACAAAAAATCTGAACTTTGTAAAGGCTGATCAGTAATTACAAGGCTTTGTTGCTCTTTAAACTGGATTCATACTGGTTGGAGCTGTAGTAGTTTATTGGCTCACCATAGAGGCACCCAGCTACCTGCTTCAAGCTGTCACTTTTCCCCTCATTCTGGCCATGTATTACATGCATGAAACATCTCTCTTAAAAGGTCCAGTGTGTACCAGATGCCTCTGACTTTCTAAAATGTCCCAAGACTTTATAATGATCCTTTCCATAGCACTCTGCCCCTTATCAATAAAGTCCTTACGCCTTATTTACACGTCTATGTTTAAACACATCCGTGAAAATATGGTACCAGCATAAGGTCATCAGTGTTTTGGATCAGTTTGGCATCAGTGTATGGTCTTCCTATCCTTTGCAATATTAAATATGAACAGCACACGACAGAACACGGACTGCACACCATCTGTGAGATGTACGTGTTTTTCATGGATCCATAGGCTTGTATTGGCCCTTGTCATCCATGATACTGGAGAAAAACGGATATGTCTATGTGACACACAGTCTATGAAACAATATGGACAAGTGACTAGCACCATAGACTGTAATGGGTATGTGTTACATCCATGAACGACATGGCTATGTTTGGAAAATTCACCAGTCTGGAGTTGCCCATTCTTTTATTAACTAAAAAGGGCAACTCCCAAGTCCTCATGGGTTATCTTTAAGCAACAGAAAAGTTTATCATTCAGCAATGAATGTTGTGATCATGGTATTAGTTTAGATAACGACAATTTATTTTGTCATTTTCTGATAGCCAAAATAGCCAAAAGGAGGTAAGAGGCAGTATGCTCTCCTATCGGATGCATCCGCTTTAATCCCTTAATGCTCATTGACAGATATATCCTACATTAGATGCCTTCCCCTCTTTGGTGCGGGCTAGGGTGATGAACTTGCAACTATTCTGGCACATGACAGCTGATCCGATCAGCTGTCATGTGCCCCTAATAACCGCGGGTGGAATTGCGATCCACCCGCGGCTGTTAACATGTTAAATGCATCTGTCAATCTCTGACAGCGGCATTTAACATACATTCATCCCACAAAAAACAAGCCCTCACACAGCAATATTGGGGAAAAATAACAAAGCAATGTGGGCTCTGGGAAGAAGGGGAGCTAAAAATGGAAACGCAAAAACAGAAATACCCTTTGTCCTTAAGGGGATAAAATAGATTAGATTAGAATAAATATGTTTTAACAAGAACATTTGTTTTTTTCAGGTTAATCTACGATACAGGATACTACATCCACAATGAATCAAGATGCTCTGTGACAATCGGGCGGAGGGAGACACGCTATTTTCACAATCTAACCTTCTTTTTCAAAAATATGAAATTACCATAACCTTTATTTATTATGAAGTAAAGTATTTGAGCCTAATATGTGTTGGAGCACACAGCACTTGGGATGCTGCGGAGCAGAAGAGATGATATTGACGGAGCTAGCCTTTGAATGTCTTTGTTGTGTTAGCAGAGATTTTCAGTGTGATTTAGTGGGGATTGATTTGCAGTATATTCTGCAGTCATTGTTTGTAATGTGCTTTGCCGGCTCGTGTACTCTGAACCTTAATTGTTCTAAATTAAACTATGGGGACCAGACATCACACATTTCAATCAGATTGACAAAATATTGCACAAATCACCACAGGGATGTGTAATCTCTTGCGCTGAGATTGTAGACATGAACTCAAAGAGGAAAATATGCTTTATGAAGTCATTGTGCTGCAGTATCAATTTTTACTATCAAAATAGGGTATCGCTTCGGTATAACCTTAATTAACTGACCACTATAACACTGAGATGCATTTGAGATATGAAATGAAGCCTCCTGAGCATTGAGATGGTTCATGATGGAGTTATTTCTGCTCTGAAAAGTAACTGGAGCTTGCATGATGCCATCTGAGACAACGGCTTTAGCTTTTAATGAAATTCAATTTAAAACTATGATAATGGGTAGATCCCCATCATGTTTTCTGTGTACATGTGCTCTGAGAACAAGACAAAACCGATTCTATTAAATTTTCAGTCACTGCATGAAAATAATTCAAACCCCATATCTATTAGGGAAAGTTACCTAAAATGAAAAACTGATGAAAAACTACTTAAAGAGAAAAAGAAAAGAAATAAAACTTCTGTAATAGTCGACCATATTATTTTTGTTTCTGTTTTCTGTTATTACTGTTTCCTTCCCTACCTCTCAACTTTCTACTTGCTGTATGGCAGTGTGCTCCTGCTTGATTGACATTCTGGACCGGCAAAATTTTTGCACGGCTGACTTGAACAGTGTACTCTTTGATGCGCTATGTTAAGCTGTTTTGCCTCTGGTGCATCAGAGGAGCACAGTGGCACTGAAACTGGCTGGAATTGCATTTCGTTGATCTGGCCAGCTTCAGAGCAGTTCAAGGGTTAGGGGTGTATTAGGGTTAGGTTTGTGGTTAGGGTTATGGTTAGGGTTGGGATTATGGTTAGGGGTGTGTTGGGGTTAGGTTTGTGGTTAGGGTTGGGATTAGGGTTAGGGGTGTTTTGGGGTTAGGGTTTGAGTTAGAATTGGGGGTTTCCACTGTTTAGGTACATCAGGGGGTCTCCACACGCAACATGGCGCCACCATTGATTCCAGCCAATTTTGCGTTCAAAAAGTCAAACACTGCTCTCTTTCTTCTGAGCCCGCAATGCACCCAAACAGTGGCTTTTCCCCACATATGGGGTATCGGCATACTCAGGAGAAATTGCACAACACATTTTGTGGCTCATTTTCTCCTGATACCCTTGTGAAAAAAAAAAATTGGTTTTAAAATAAATTTTTTGTGAAAAAAGTAAAATGTTAATTTTTTTCCTGCCACTAAAAGGGGACAAAAACTGAACAGGGAAATGATAGGCCAGTAAGCTTAACCTCTACTGTGGGTAAAATCCTGGAGGGTATTCTAGGAGATGCTATACTGGGGTATCTGAAGAGGAATAACCTCATGACCCAATATCAACATGGGTTGATACTATTGGATTAATAATGGATAGGTGTCATAATTGACGCCTCTCCATTATTAATCTGGCTTAATGTCACCTTACAATAGCAAGGTGACATTAACTCTTCATTACCCCACATCCCACCGCTACACGGGAGTGGGTAAAGAGTGGCCAAGTGCCAGAATAGGCGCATCTTCCAGATGTGCCTTTTCTGGGGTGGCTGGGGCAGATGTTTTTAGCCAGGGGGGCCAATAACCGTGGACCCTCTCTAGGCTATTAATATCTGCCCTCAGTCACTGGCTTTACCACTCTGGCGGAGAAAATTGCGCGGGACCCACGCCACTTTTTTCCCCGCTTTAACCCTTAAATTTAATAGCTACAGGCTCTACATACAGGTTTAAGCCCTTGTTCTTCTGTAAAAAAATCCAAATAAAAAAAAAAAAACAACAATATCCCATACCTGTCCGCCGTACAGTCAAGTCCCATGCTGCAATCTATCTCAAGGAAATAGTTTACAACCTGGAGCTGTGCTAATGCTAACAGCCAGGCTGTAAACCACGGAGGAATGAATGAAAGGCTGCCTGCGCAGCCTCCCTGCCTGACCGGCATTAGCATGGGAGAGTTTCTGAACATTTTCCCACGCTGTCAGCTCACCGCGGGTCAGGCGGGGAGTATGCCAGCCTCAGTGACTACCGCTGACATCACTGAGGCTGCGCAGACTCTCTGCCTGACCCGTGGTGAACTCACAGCAAGCGAAAATGTTCAGAAACTTTCCCACGCTAATGAATTCATGTCCGGTCAGGCGGGGAAGCTGCACAGGCAGCTTTTCATTCATTCCTCTGTAGTTTACAGCCCGGCCGGTAGCAATAGCATTGCTCCGGGTTGTAAACTATTTATGCCCTTGAGATGGATTGCAGCGTGGGACTAGACTGTACGGCGGACAGGTATGGGATATTGTTGGTTGTTTCTTTTGGATTTTTTTTACAGAACAATGAGAGCTTCGCTTGGATTGAGAGTGCAATAAACATGCTAAGCCTGTGTGTTTCATTATTTAATTAAAAGACTTTATTCTTGATTTGTGTGTGCATTTTTAACCCTTTCATTCTATTGGAGTAATAATGGATAGGTGTCTTATTGACACCTTTCCATTAGTAACTAGGCTTAATGTCACCTTATAATAGCAAGGTGACATTAACCCCTTATTACTCTGTTATGACCTGGTGGTTAGGAGCACCCGGAATGACCTGATAGTTAAACCTCATACAGGACGAGCTCTGGGATGTGGGAACTCTGCTGACCGCAAGCCCTAATCCTATCACACACACTAGAAATAGCCGTGGAGCGCTCCTGACCAGACCTAGGCGCCTCGTCACAGCCTAAGAACTATCTAGCCCTAGAGATGGAAAATAAAGCCTACCTTGCCTCAGAGAAATTCCCCAAAGGTAAAGGAAGCCCCCCACATATATTGACTGTGAGTAAAGATGAAAGTCACAAACGCAGAAATGAAACAGGTTTCAGCAAAGGGAGGCCAGACTTACAAAATAGACAGAGGATAGGAAAGGTAACTTTGCGATCAGCACAAAAACCTACAAAAGACCACGCAGAGTGTGCAAAAAAGACCTCCGCACCGACTCACGGTGCGGAGGGACCACTCTGCATCCCAGAGCTTCCAGCTAGCAAGACAAAATCATGATAACCAGCTGGACAAGAAAACAAAGAACAAATAATGACTATCAGGAACTTAGCTTCTGCAGGAGAAGGCAGGTCACCAGAGAGATCCAGGAGCGAACTGAACAAATGCAAAAACATTGACAGCTGGCATGGAGTAACGATCTGAGAGGAGTTAAATAGAGCAGCCAACCAAAGGATAAACCACGTCCCCTGTGTAAGGAACCTCAGAAGCCGCAGCTTCACTCATAGCCACCAGAGGGAGCCCATAGACAGAACTCGCCGAAGTACCATTCACGACCACAGGAGGGAGCTCGACAACAGAATTCACAACATTACCCCATATGCCAACACCACAGGACAATGGGAAGAGAGAGGCTAAGTGCCGGTGTAGGCACATCTTATAGATGTGCCATTTCTGGGGTGATTGGGGGCAGATTTTTTTTAGCCAGGGTGGGGCAATAACCATGGTCTTTCTCTAGGCAATTTATGTCTACTATCAGTTACTGGATTTCCCTCTCTGGTGGAGAAAATTGCGCTGGAGCCCACAACAGTTTTTCTGTGAATTACCCCTTTAATTTAACACCTACAGCTCCAAAAATTTACACACACACAACTAACATTATTAGTGAATTACATATAAAAATCTAACGGATATGCAATGGTTTACTGCATGTAAACCATGTCTCATATCCTGTCGGCTTCTGCAATGATTGTACAGACGCTGACAATTGAATTATTGGCTATCCTGCTACCTAACTCTCTTTGACATATAGTACAGACCAAAAGTTTGGACACACCTTTTCATTTAAAGATTTTTCTGTATTTTCATTACTATGAAAATTGTACATTCACACTGAAGGCACCAAAACTATGAATTTACACATGTGGAATTTAGTGTTGAGCGACTTTTACTTTTATAGGATCGGGTCGGGTTTCACGAAACCCAACTTTTTCAAAAGTCGGGTCGAGTGAAATCGGCTGATCCTATAAAAACGTTGGGGTCGGGGTCGGCCGAAACTCGAAACCCAATGCAGTGCATTGGGTTTCCAATGGTTCCCAGGGTCTGAAGGAGAGGAAACTCTCCTTCAGGCCCTGCGATCCATATTTAAGTGTAAAATAAAGAATAAAAATAAAAAATATCGCTATACTCACCCTCGGACGCGGCCTGGTACTAACCGGGAACCTTCCTTCCTTCGAATCAGAGCTTCCAGGACCTTGCGGTGACGTCGCGGCTTGTGATTGGTCACGCGACCGCCCATGTGACCGCTCGCGCGACCAATCAGAAGCCGTGACTTCACCGCAAGGTCCTGCAAGCGCTGATTCTTAGGAAGGAAGGCTGCCGGAAAGAAGCAGAGCGCGTCCGAGGGTGAGTATATTCCTATTAGGTATATACTCACCCTCGGACGCGCCCTGCTTCTTTCCGGCAGCCTTCCTTCCTAAGAATCAGCGCTTGCAGGACCTTGCGGTGACGTCACGGCTTCTGATTGGTCGCGCGAGCGGTCACATGGGCGGTCGCGCGACCAATCACAAGCCGCGACGTCACCGCGACATCACCGCAAGGTCCTGGAAGCGCTGATTCGAAGGAAGGAAGGTTCCCGGTTACTACCAGGGCGCGTCCGAGGGTGAGTATAGCGATATTTTTTATTTTTATTCTTTATTTTACACTTAAATCTGAATTCCGATACCAATTCCCGATATCTTAAACATATCTGGAATCGGTATCGGAATTCCGATTCCAGATTCAGAAGATCGCCGACTTCATGGCCGACCCCACACAGGGGTCGGGTCGGGTTTCATGAAACCCGACTTTGCCAAAAGTCGGCGACTTCTGAAAATTGCCGACCCGTTTCGCTCAACCCAAGTGGAATGATATACTTAATAAAAAAGTGTGAAACAACTGAAATTATGTCTTATATTCTAGGTTCTTCAAAGTAGCCACCTTTTGCTTTGATGACTGCTTTGCACACTCTTGGCATTCTCTTGATGAGCTTCAAGAGGTAGTCACCGGGAATGGTCTTCCAACAATCTTGAAGGATTTCCCAGAGATGCTTAGCACTTGTTTGCCCTTTTGCCTTCACTCTGCGGTCCAGCTCACCCCAAACTATCTCGATTGGGTTCAGGTCTGGTGACTGTGGCGGCCAGGTCATCTGGTCTAGCACCCCATCACTCTCCTTCTTGGTCAAATAACCCTTACACAGCCTGGAGGTGTATTTGGGGTCATTGTCCTGTTGAAAAATAAATGATGGTGCAATTAAACGCAAACCGGATGGAATAGCATGCCGCTGCAAGATGCTGTGGTAGCCATGCTGGTTCAGTATGCATTCAATTTTGAATAAATCACCAACATAATACCACCCCCCACCCCATCACCACCCATAATCCCACCCCCTACCCCATCACCACCCATAATCCGGCCCCCCACCTCATCACCACCCATTATCCTGCCCCCCACCCCATCACCACCCATAATCCCGCCCCCCACCAAATCACCACCCATAATCCCGCCACCCACCCCATCACCACCCATAATCCTGCCCCCACCCCATGACCACCCATAATCCTGCCCCCATCATCACCCATAATCTAGCCCCCCACCCCATTACCACCCATAATCCTGCCCCCCACCCCATTACCACCCATAATCCTGCCCCCCCACCCCATTACAACTATAATCCTGCCCCCCACCCCATTGCCACCCATAATCCCGCCCCTCACCACATCACCACGCACAATCCTGCCCCCCACCACATCACCCAAGAATCCCGCCCCCCCAGCACATTACCACACAATCCCACCCCCCACCACATTACCACACATAATCCTGCCCCCCACCACATTACCACAGATAATCCCTTCCCCCCACCATATTACCACACATAATCCTGCCCCCCACCACATTACCACAGATAATCCCTTCCCCCCACCATATTACCACACATAATCCCACCCCCACCACATTACCACACATAATCCCGCCCCACAACATCACCACACATAATCCCACCCCCCAACCACATTGCCACACATAATCCTGCCCCCCACCACATTACCACACATAATCCCCCCACCACATTACCACATATAATCCCCCCACCACATTACCACACATAATCCCGCCCCACCACATTACCACACATTATCCTGCCCCACCACATCACCACACATAATCCTGCCCCCCCACCACATTACCACACATAATCCTGCCCCCCACTACATTACCACACATAATCCCACCCACCACATTACCACACATAATCCTACCTCCTCCACATTACCACGCATAATCCCGCCCCCATCACATTACCACGCATAATCACGCCCCCCACCACATTACCACACACAATCCTGTCCCCACACATTAAATTGTACCTGTTAGAAGTCAAGGATAGATCTTTGAAAATGACAAAAATGACTATACATTTAATTGTGTTTACAGAGAAATTTTAACTTAATTTATGTTTCGTTATGAAATTTGTTTAGATGCTGGAATGAATAAAAACGCACATCTTACTGAATCCAGCTTGTTTTTTATTTTACACTCTGAATAAAATGTATTATTAGTATTATTCAGATTTTTAATGATTATTATGGGTAATTTTAAACTTTAACTGAAACCCAATAAACAGATATGTCTCAGGAAGTATGTAGCAGAAACATAGACGACAAAAAAATACTGATATGTAATATAATGGGCATGTGTTCTATTACGTTTTCTAAAATTCAATGTGAACTAAACTGAACTCATAACGTTTCCTCCATCTCTCTCAACCTTTTACCAGGCTGATCTATAAAAATAAATGACATCACGCTTTCTCCTGTATCACACATCTGCTAGTTCGGTGTATCCATTGACTCTGCCCTGTCGTTCAAACCACACATCCAAGTCCTTACCACCTCCTGCCACTTTCAACTCAAAAAGTGTCAGAAATTCAGCCTTTTCTCAACCTAGAATCTGCTAAAATGTTAGTGCATACCCTCATAATCTTCTTTTCCGACTATTGCAATATCTTCATGTGTGGCCTCCCAACTAGCACGCTTGCACCTCCCCAGGCTGTCCTTAATGCTTCTGCCCAATTACTCCAACTCTCTCCTCACTACACCTCTTCTTCTGCCCTATTTCAGTCTTTTCACTGGCTTTCAATTCTGCAGCGAATCCAGTTAGTGACATCTCTCTTTTGCAAAAAATAGAATACTTAGCGCCTGGTGAATTGGCCAATTTATGTGCTAAGTATTCTCAATTTTTCTAATATTCTAGAGCACTAATGCAGTTCAAATGTTATATATTTCATGTTTTAATGCTATAGCGCTACAGAGTGCTACTTTATTTGTTGGTTATACAGTATAACTAAAAAAAAAAACTAAATCTCCGAGCACTAAAAAATACTCGGAGGACCCCCGAGCATGCTCAAGAAATTTCGAGTAACGAGTATATTCGCTCATCACTAGTAAGCACCTGTTCACACGTGTTTTCTGTTTGGAAGTGACGGGCAGTTTTTTAAAATATTTTGCACCAATCACAGCATTCACAATGGGTGGGGTGATCACGATGTCACCTCTCCTGATTAACCTCTTTGGTGCTGATTGGCTAAGCAATAGTTGTTGACCAATCAGCGCCAAAGGGGTCAAAATAAAATAGCTATCCGCACTCTGCACATCATCTTTTCCTCAGAGTTGGCATGCAGAGTGGTTGTGAGACCCCCTGTGTTACCTTGAGAGAGAGAGACTTATTGGTGGCCAGTGTGATCTTCCTGCAATCTGTGCCTCCTGCTCCTGAGACCTCCAATGCTGCGGTCTGCTGTGCTGTGTGCTGACTGTTGTTTGACTGATCTGTGATCACAGCAGCAGCATTTCCTCAATCTCTGTTAAATTCCCCCGCATCGCTCCCTGCCCTCCCAAATAAATTTGTTGCGCTTTTTTTGTGTGTGCGCTGAGCATCCGTGCTCTTCACATGGCCGCAGCTTTCTGATCAGTATCGCTGCTGAGTCTGCACCAAGGGACTTTTTCTTTTTTCAGTTAGAGTAGTTAATGTCGTAGTGCAAGTGATGTCCGATTTTATTTTTATGGAAAAAAGTAATAGTAGTTAGTACCATATGGTTTCATAGATAGCGAGGTAGTGTATTAGAGTAGCGGACATCACACTTTTAGTGACGTCCGATTTTGTTTTAGAAAAAAAGTAGTTAGTACAGTGTAGTTTCAAAGGTATCCTATTAGTGTAGAGAATGTCAAACAGCTATTGAAGTACGATTTTTGCTTTAGAGAAACAAATAATCATACAGAGTAGTTTTATAGGTATCTAGGTAGCGTATTAGAGTGTCTTTTTTTTATTTTCATGTCTCAACGTTATAAATTTCTGGGAAGCACTTTGGGGTTTGAGGTCCTCACTACACATCTAAATAAGTTCCTTGAGGGGTCTAGTCTCCAAAATTCGGTCACTTGTAGGGAGTTTACACTGTTTAGGCACTTCAGGGGATCTCCAAACGCGAAATGGCATCTGCTCGCGATTCCAGACAATTTTTCATTAAAAAAGTCAAAGCACCCAAACAGTGGTCTTCCCCCACATATGGAGTATTGGCATACTCAGGAGAAATCACACAACAATTTTATGCGTCCATTTTCTCCTGTTACTTTTGTGAAAATAAAAAAAATTCTGGCTAAAAGATCTGAATAAAAAATGTGACTTTTTATTTTCACGGCTCTACGTTATAAACTTCTGTGAACCACCTGGGAGTTCAAGGTGCTCAAAACACATCTAGATAAGTTCAGGGGTCTAAATTCCAAAATGTGGTCACTTCTGGGACGTTTCCACTGTTGAGGCACATAAGTGGCTCTCCAAACGCGACATTGCATCTGCTCTCAATTTCAGCCAAGTTTGTGTTGAAAAAGTCAAATGGTGCTCCTTCTCTTCTGAGCCCCGCTGTGCGCTCAGACAGTGGTTTTCCCCTACATATGGTGTATCGGCATACTTAGGAGAAATTGCACAACAAGTTTTGGGGTCCTTTTTCTCCTGTATCCTTGTGAAAATAAAAGAATTGGGTTGAAGTAAATTTTTTTTGTGAAAAACAGATGAATGTTCATTTTTTCCTTCCACATTCCATTAATTCCTGTAAAGGGTTAACCGCTTTACCCCCAACAGTGGTTTGCACGTTAATGACCAGGCCAATTTTTACAATTCTGACCACTGTCCCTTTATTAGGTTAGAACTCTGGAACGCTACAACAGATCCTGATGATTCTGACACTGTTTTCTTGTGACATATTGTTCTTCATGATAGTGGTAAAATTTATTTGATATTACCTGCGTTTATTTGTGAAAAAAAAACAGAAATTTGGCGAACATTTTGAAAATTTTCCAAATTTGAATTTTTATCCCCTTAAATCACAGAGATATGTCACACAAAATACTTAATAAGTAACATTTCCCACACGTCTACTTTACATCAGCACAATTTTGGAGCCAAATTTTTTTTCTTAGGGAGTTATAAGGGTTAAAAGCTGACCAGCAATTTCTCGTTTTTACAACACCATTTTTTTTAGGGACCACATCACATTTGAAGTCATTTTGAGGGGTCTATATGATAGATAATAACCAAGTGTGACACCATTGTAAAAACTGCACCCCTCAAGGTGCTCAAAATTACATTCAAGAAGTTTATTAACCCTTCAGGTGTTTCACAGGAATTTTTGTAATGTTTAAAAAAAATGAACATTTAACTTTTTTTCACAAAAAATGTACTTCAGCTCCAATTTGTTTTATTCTACCAAGGTTAACAGGAGAAAATGGACCACAAAAGTTGTTGTACAATTTGTTCTGAGTACTCCTATACCCCATATGTGGGGGTAAACCACTGTTTGGGCGCATGGCAAAGCTCAGAAGGGAAGGAGCGCCGTTTGACTTTTCAATGCAAAATTGACTGGAATTGAGATGGGACGCCATGTTGTGTTTGGAGAGCCCCTGATGTGCCTAAACATTGAAACCCCCCACAAGTGACACCATTTTGGAAAGTAGACCCCCTAAGGAACTTATCTAGATGTGTGGTGAGCACTTTGACCCACCAAGTGTTTCACAGAAGTTTATAATGCAGAGCCTTAAAAAAAATCATATTTTTACACAAAAATGATTTTTTCACCCCCAATTTTTTATTTTCCCAAGGGTAAGAGAAGAAATTGGACCCTAAACACTGTTGTGCAATTTGTCCTGAGTATTCCAATACCCCATATGTGGGGGTAAACCACTGTTTGGGCGCATGGCAGAGCTCGGAAGGGAAGGAGCACCGTTTGACTTTTCAAAGCAAAATTGACTGGAATTGAGATGGGACGCCATGTTGCATTTGGAGAGCCCTTGATGTGCCTAAACATTGAAACCCCCACAAGTGACACCATTTTGGAAAGTAGACCCCCTAAGGAACTTATCTACATGTGTGCTGAGCACTTCGACCCTCCAAGTGCTTCACAGAAGTTTATAATGCAGATCCGTGAAAATAAAAAAATCATATTTTTTCACAAAAATGATTTTTCGCCCCCAATTTTTTATTTTCCCAAGGGTAACAGAAGAAATTGGACCCCAAAAGTTGTTGTGCAATTTGTCCTGAGTACGCTGACACCCGTTCTGTGGGTGTGGGGGTAAACCACTGTTTGGGCGCATGGCAGAGCTCGGAAGGGAAGGAGTGCCATTTGGAATGCAGACTTAGATGGATTGGTCTGCAGGCATCACATTGCATTTGCAGAGCCCCTGATATACCTAACAGTAGAAACCCCCCAAGTGACCCCATATTGGAAACTAGACCTCCCAAGGAACTTATCTAGATGTGTTGTGAGAACTTTGAACCCCCAAGTGTTTCACTACAGTTTTATTGCACATCACACAGAAGAATTTCGGTTGTACTTACATGCACTGATCTCAGGCCGCTAAACGAGTGTGATCGACATTACTAAAGTCGTTGGATGTTTGTTTTCTGGTTTCTTTCCACCATCTGAGAAAGAATGATGGGGACAGAACCATCACTAATAGATCACTAACAGATCACCATACAGTATCATGCTATCAGCAGCACACCTACAGTTTACACCGGCAATGTGCTGCTGAGGAAAAGGATTTTTATTCCGGCATAAACAATCTAATCACCCAATGGATATGCTGCATTTTGCTTGTTTAGTATAATACACCCCATACTCCTACATATATTATAATGTGCACCACAGTCCTCTATATTGTAAAATGTATAATACACTCCTCATAATCCTCCATATAGTATAATACACTCCTCATAGTCCTCCATATATTAAAATATACTCCTCAGTCCTCCATATACCACAATACACTCCTCACAGTGCTCCACAAAGTATAATGCACCACCATAGTCATCCATGTAGTACAATTCACTTCCCATAGTATAATGCACCCCATAGTTCTTCATATAGTATAATGTATTCCGTATAGTCCTCGATACAGTATAATGCAGCCCACATATAGTATAATGCAGCCACCACCCCACAGAGTATAATGCAGCCACCCCACAGTGTATAATGCAGCCCCCCACAGAGTATAATGCAACTTCCACATAGAATATAATGCAGCCCCCCATGTAGTATAATGTAGCCCCCTCATAGCGTATGATGCAGTCACCCCTCATAGAATATAAACATAATACAGCCTCCCATAGAATGTAATGTAACCCTGAACAGGATATAATACAGCCCACCTACCCATAGAATATAATGTAGCCCCATCAAAGAGTATGCAATAAAATCTTAAAATCTAAAATCATAAAATCTAATAAAGCTCCCCACAGAATATAATGCAGCCCCCCCATAGTATATAACACAGCCTCCTCCATAGAATATAATGTATAATGCACCCCCCAAATATATAACAGTCACATAGTATATAGCAAAGCCCACATAGTAATATATAGCACTGCCACGTAGTATATAGCACAGCCCACAAAGTAGTATATAGCACTGCCCACACAGTAGTATATAGCACAGACCACATAGTAGTATACAGCACTGCCCACACAGTAGTATACAGAAGAGCCCACACAGTAGTATATAGCACTGCCCACACAGTAGTATACAGCACTGCCCAAAACGTAGTATACAGCAGAGCCCACACAGTATTATACAGCACTGCCCACAAAGTAGTATACAGCAGAGCCCACACAGTAGTATACAGCAGAACCCACACAGTAGTATATAGCACTGCCCACACAGTAGTATACAGCACTGCCCACAACGTAGTATACAGCACTGCCCACACAGTAGTATACAGCACTGCCCACAAAGTAGTATACAGCAGAGCCCACACAGTAGTATACAGCAGAGCCCACCCAGTAGTATACAGCAGAGCCCACACAGTAGTATATAGCACTGCCCACACAGTAGTATACAGCACTGCCCACAACGTAGTATACAGCAGAGCTCACACAGTAGTATACAGCACTGCCCACAAAGTAGTATACAGCAGAGCCCACACAGTAGTATACAGCAGAGCCCACACAGTAGTATATAGCACTGCCCACACAGTAGTATACAGCACTGCCTACAACGTACTATACAGCAGAGCCCACACAGTAGTATACAGCAGAGCCCACACAGTAGTATACAGCACTGCCCACAAAGTAGTATACAGCAGAGCCCACACAGTAGTATATAGCACTGCCCACACAGTAGCATATAGCACTGCCCTTCCCTCCCCACCTCTCCCCTCCCGAGAATGGCCCCACAGTCCAGTAAATAAAATAAAAAACACAAGCTCCTCACCTCCCCTCGTGCCCGTGGTGCTCCCTGCTCCTGTCTCAGCGGCTGCCACTGCACTGACTGTGACACAGTGAGTGCGTGCACACCAGCAGTGTCAAAGGCAGAGCAGGGAATGATGGGAGAGGGAGCGTCAGGTGACGCTCTCTCCTCCATCACTGCATCGAACTGTACCAGCAGACGCCGGTATAGTTCAATGCGGTGGGGGAGTCGGCGCTGGCGGCAGGTGGGCCCCCCGCCTCACAGGGGCCCCATAGCGGCTGTGTGACTTGCTGCTAGCTGGGGGCCCCTGGGGGAGCGGGGGCCCCAGGCAGCTGCCTGGTCTGCCTGCCCCTAACGCCGGCCCTGGGTAAACCCCTGTTTGGGCGCACAGGAGAGCTCGGAAGAGAAGGACCACTGTTTTACTTTTTCAATGCAGAATTGGCTGGAATTGAGATCGGATGCCATGTCGCATTTGGAGAGCCCTTGATGTGCCTAAACACTGGAAACCCCCAATTCTAACTGAAACCCTAACCCAAACACACCCCTAACCCAAACACACCCCTAACCCTAATCCCAACTCTAACCATAACCCTAGCCACACCCATAACCCGTACATGCCTCTAACCCTAATCCCAACCACACCCCTAACCCCAACCACACCCCTAACTCCAACACACCCCTAACCCTAATCCCAACCCTAACCACACCCCTAAATTCAACACACCCCTAACACTAATCCCAACCATAACCCTAACCACACCCCTAACCCTGACACACCCCTAACCCTAATCCCAACCATAAATGTAATCCAAACCCAAACCCTAACTTTAGCCCCAACGCTAACCCTAAATTTAGCCCCAACTCTAACCCTAACTTTAGCCCCAACCCTAACTGTAGCCCTAACCCCAACCCTAACCCTAGCCCCAACCCTAACCCGAACCCTAGCCCCAACCCTAGCCCCAACTCTAACCCTAGCCCCAACCCTAGCCCTAACCCTAGACCCCAACACTAACCCTAACCCCAGCTTTAACCCTAGCACTAACCCTAGCCCCAACCCTAACCCTAGCCCTAACCCTATCCCTATCCCTAACCTTAACCCCAGCCCTAACCCTAGCCCTAACCCTCGTCCTAACTCTAATGGGAAAATGGAAATATATACATTTTTTAAATTTTATTATTTTTCCCTAACTAAGAGAGTGATGAAGGGGGTTTGATTTACTTTTACAGTGATTTTTTTAGCGGATTTTTATGATTGGCAGCTGTCGCACACCAAAAGATACTTTTTATTGCAAAAAATAGTTTTTGCGTCTCCACATTTTGAGAGCTATAATTTTTCCATAATTTAGTCCACAGAGTCATGTGAGGTCTTGTTTTTTGCAGGACGCATTGACGTTTTTATTGGTACCATTTTTGGGCATGTGACATTTTTTGATCGCTTTTTATTCCGATTTTTGTGAGGCAGAATGATCAAAAACCAGCTATTCAAGAATTTCTTTTGGGGGGTGTTTCATAAAATTGATAAAGCAGTTTTATTCTTTGGGTTAGTACGATTTCAGCAATACCTCATTTATATCATTTTTTTATGTTTTGGCGCTTTTATACGATAAAAACTATTTTACATAAAAAATAATTATTTTTGCATCGCTTTATTCTGAGGACTATAACTTTTTTATTTTTTCACTGATGATGCTGTATGGCAGCTCATTTTTTGTGGGACAAGATGGCGTTTTCAGCGGTACCATGGTTATTTATATCCGTCTTTTTGATTGCGTGTTATTCCACTTTTTGTTTGGTGGTATGATAATAATACGTTGTTTTTTGCCTCGTTTTTCTTTTTTTTACGGTGTTCACTGAAGGGGTTAACTAGTGGGACAGTTTTATAGGTCGGGTCGTTACGGACGCGGTGATACTAAATATGTGTGCTTTTATTGTTTTTTTTTTAAATTTAGATAAAGAAATGTATTTATTGGAACAATATATTTTTTTTCTTTATTTAGGAATTTTTTGGCACAGCACTGTGTCAGATCAGCGATCTGACATGCAGGGCTGCAGGTTTACCAGCGCTTGCTCTGAGCAGAGAGACTTGCACGAGTTTCTCGCATTGCAGTTGCAAGTGTGACACCGACCATAGCTGCAGACACGTGCAATACAGAGTGATTGACATAATCCCAGCACGAAGACAAACACCTATTTATTCTTGCAGGATATCAATGACTCTATACTGGGAGGTTTTACCGCTATGACTCTGACTCTACCGTGTTAGTGCAACACCCTAATGAGTAAGGGCTCATTTTTTGTCTGATTTTCATGCACGAGTGCTATTTTCTTTTTCACTTATAGCACTCGTACCTGTGATATTCTATGGTGCCTTTCACATGTCTGTGATTTTTCCTGGACTGAGAAGTACAGGATAATAATAATAATAATAATAATACTAATATGAAGGAGAGAAAAATATAGGTGATGAAAACTAAAAGGCTTATAAAGTGTAGTAAATTCTTGGTGGTGATGACACCTGCTATATTAAAGGGGTTGTCCACCTCCGCAGACAATTAGAGCTAAAAATGTTTTTTGCAATTAGGTTTATTTAAATGTTTTGCACTGTTTTACTTTTACGGGTTTTTTGCTTCCCTGCATCTTCAACTTTGATATGACCTGTTGTCATAAATTAGCTAGAAGAAGTTAAAAATAAATTCAGATAAAAGACGTAGAGACTCTCTTATTAGACCATCAGAATGAGTTCACTGATGGATTCTTAGTTAACGCATTCTGCAGCCAGAAAAAGGCAATGCAACACAGAGGCCAGAGAAGACGTTATTATTGAAATCCAATTACAAAAATGAATTTTAGTCAACAACATAAAGCTGAACATTCCATGTAATTAGTGTCTCCAATGCATTGGTTAAAATAAAGATAAAGTGAGCTACCCCATTAATTTCTGGTACTGATAAGTCACAAACATATTTCTCAGCTGTATACAAAAATGTACCGAGTGGGGCTGACAATCTAGATTTCCTACCAGTGAACCGATAAAAACAGGGATAAGCATGAATACAAAATCCATGCAGGTGTTATCATTCGTCAATAATATATCCTATAAAAGAAAAAAATGCCAAAAGTAAAATATAAAGGTAAACTCTAAAATATCAAAAATGAAGGGAAACCCTCAAAAAAGTAAAACACATATATTAAATAATCACTTTATTAGTAATATAAACTACATATATAAACAGCATTAAGACGAAGACATGTTAACATGATAAAAAAAAACAGCTCAGAAGAGGGAGGGGTATGTCCATAAGGTGTAGAAAAATTATGTACTGGGAATATCCGTTGTTATAATTATATATCTTCAATGGCAAAATGACAAATCAGATAATCCCATTATATAATTATACCATAAAATAATAATTATATAAATGTTCAGTAACATAATATTTAATACTTAACAAAGTAGATATAAATAGCTTAATGCTAAGAAGCACAAGTTGTATTATAGACAGAAAAAGCTCCATCAGAGTGGTAACAGTTCTAATGGGCTTGCCCACACCCCTTAGGGAATTCATCTAGATCTAGATATATGGCAAGCACCTTGAACGTGAAAGTGCTTCACAGAATTTTAGAATGTTGAGCTCTGAAAATGAAAAAAAAAACAAATACATTTTTGCTTCAAAAATTTAGCTTTAGCCCCAAATTCTTTATTTTTACAACACCTCACAATTGGAAACTACACCCCTCAAGGAAACCACATTATGAAAACTACACCACTCAAGGAATTTATCTAGATGTGTGATGAGCACCTTGAACCCACAGGTGCTTCACAGAATTTTGTAATGTTGAGGCATGAAAATAAAAAAATATTTTTTTTCTACAAAAATGTTGCTTTATCACAATTTTTTTAAATTTTCACAACAGTAGCAGGAGAATATGGACCATACAATTTGTTGTGCAATTTTTCATGAGTGCACCTGTACCCCATATGTGGAGGAAAACTACTATTTGGGCGCACAACACAGCTTTGAAGGGGAACAACATTATTTTGGCTGGAATAGATTGCAGACACCATGTCACATTTGAAGAGCCCCTGATATGCGAAAACAGCAGAAACCCTCACAAATGATGACCCTATCGTGGAAACTTCACCTCTCAAAGAATTTGTTTAGGGGACTAGTGACTATTTTTAACCCTCAGGCAATTCACAGAATTGTATAGCTTTTTTTTCAAGTTTGTAATTTTCAAAAGGGGTAATAGGAGAAAACTAACTGTATATTTTGTTTGTAACACCAATACCCCACACATTGTCAAAAACTACTTTTGAGGCACAGTGTTAAGCTCAGAAGGAAAGGCACACCATATTGGAGTGCAGGTTTTGCTGTTATGGTTTGCAGGTGCCCTGTCACATTTCCAGAGTGCCCGCTGTCCCAGAACAGCAGAACACCCGATAAGTGACCCTATTTTACAAATTACACATCTCAATTCATCTCTGGGTGCAGTGATCACTATGACACCTCAGTTGTTTCCCAGAACTTTATACCATTGGGCGATGAAGAAAAAATAATAACATTTTTACCACCAAAAATTGTTTTAGCCACAGATTTTACATTTTCACAAGAGGAAATGGGTAAACATGGCACCAAAATGTGTCACACTATTTCAGCCGACCATAGCAATATCTGTATGTGGCCATACAGCACTGTATAGCTACATGGCAAGACTCGGGAGGGAAGGAGAGCTATTTGACTATTGGAGATAACATTTTTGTAGAAGAGTTTGAGGAGTTTACATACAGAGCCTTCCAGAAGAGCAGAATCCCCCTCAAGTGACCCCATTTTGGAAATTGCACTGCTCTGGGAATTTATCTACAGTTGTAGTGATGATTTTGACACCATGGGTGTTTTCCAGAAACAAGCAGCAATCAATGTTGTTTAGTTAAAATTGCAAACTTGCCATTGTAGTACCCGTACATTGCAGTGCCCACTATGTTGTGATGCCCAGAACGTTGTATTGCCCAGTAAGTTGTAGTGCACAGCTGTTGCATCTGGAGACACGCACCCCTTAAATGAAGCCGCTATCATCACTAGAGAAGTGCTAAACAAGTGGATGCAAAATGTGGCTTAGCCACACTGTGAGGCTTCTAAGGAAGGAAGCATTTGGATTTAGGAGAGCAGAATTTGCTGAAGTTTATTCTTTATTTTTTAGGGGGAGCCATAGCGCTTTTCAAGAGCCCTTGTGCTACCAGTATTGTGTAAGCCCCCTATATTTCTGTTATCAGATGACAGACCTGAGTGGGAACTTGTTTTTTTGTGTGGTTTGAGTTGGAGCTTTTATTGGTAACATTTTACATAACATTTTGGATCACATTTATCCTGTGCTGTACACTGAGCATTTACGCATGGGTTTCCATCTAAATCTGCAAATGACATGATTCAGATGAAACCCTTGAGAGATGTGGATTGCCCCTCAGTAGGGCAGTGGGGTACTCGGATCCGGGCCACTCTTCTGTGTGGCTGACCCGGTCCATGGCCCTAGGGGACGTCCGTTGAAAATGAGGGGGATAGGTCTTTAAAGGGATAGTGTTCGTGACACCACCTGTGGTATTCGGTCAGGGTGACCGAAACTACTTAGGGGTCCGTCGGGGTGATGTTATGGCAGCTAGATGGTGTACCTTCCCACAGGTGAAGTATGTTCCCAGGGCTTCCCAGAGTGAAGATGGTGAATGGAGGATGTTGAAAGGCACAGTGAATAACGAGGACACAAGGTTGCAGTCTCTTTACCTTTACTGAAGGCTTCAGCGTCCACAGTCCAGAGGACCAGATCACAGGGTAGGCAGAGTCCGGCCAGTCTGAAGGCAATTCCAGCACCTGAGTGTTGTAGTACCTCCATGCTGAGCTACTCAGTGAGGTCCTCACAACTGATGTTGTTGTTTTCGATGTTATGTCTCCTTCTCTCTCTGCCCCCCAGATGGTATGGATAGGACAAACCCATATGACTGGTGGCCTGAGGCTTTTTATAGGGACCCTAGAGACTGCACCCTCAAGGTGCTCAAAACCACATTCAAGAAGTTTATTAACCCTTCAGGTGCTTCATAGGAATTTTTGGAATGTTTAATAAAAAATGAACATTTAACTTTTTTTCACAAAAAATTTAATTGAGATCCAATTTGTTTTCTTTTACCAAGGGTAAAAGGAGAAATTGAACCCAAAAAGTTGTTGTACAATTTGTCCTGAGTACACCAATACCCCATATGTGAGGGTTAACCACTGTTTGGGCGCATGACAGAGCTTGGAAGGGAAGGAGCGCAGTTTGACTTTTCAGTGCAAAATTGGCTGGAATTGATGCATGTTGCGTTTTGAGAGCCCCTGATGTGCCTAAACAGTGAGAACTCCCCACAAGTGACACCATTTTGGAATGCAGACCCTCTAAGGAACTTATCTAGATGTGTGGTGAGCACTTTGAAACCCCAAGTGCTTTACAGAAGTTTATAATCTAGAGCCGTAAAAATAAAAAATCATGTTTTTTCACAAAAATGATATTTTCGCCCCCAATTTTTTAATTTCCCAAGGGTAATAGGAATAATAGGACCACAAAAGTTGTTGTGCAATTTGTGCTGAGTACGCTGATATTCCATATGTAGGGGGATCCACCGTTTGGGCGCATGGCAGAGCTCGGAAGGGAGGGAGCGCCGTTTTGGAATGCAGACTTCGATGGAATGGTCTGCTGGCGTCACATTGCATTTGCAGAACCGCTGATGTACCTAAACAGTAGAAACCCCCACAAGTGACCACATTTTGGAAACTAGACCCCCAAGGAACTTATCTAGATGTGTTGTGAGAACTTTGAACCCCCAAGTGTTTCACTAAAGTTTATTACGCAGAGCCGTGAAAATAAAAATAATTTTTTTCCACAAAAATGATTTTTTAGCCCCAAAATTTTTATTTTCCCAAGGATAACAAGAGAAAGTGGACCACAAAAGTTGTTGTCCAATTTGTCCCGAGTAGGCTGATACCCCATATGTGGGGGTAAACCACTGTTTGGGCGCACAGCAGAGCTCAGAAGGGATGGAGCACCGTTTTACTTTTTCAACACAGAATTTTCTGGAATTGAGATCGGACACCATGTCGCGTGTGGAGAGCCCCTGATGTGCTTAAGTAGTGGAAACCCCCCAATTCTAACTCCAACCCTAACTCCAACACACCCCTAACCCTAATCCCAACCCTAACCATCACCGCACCCCTAACCCAAAAGCACCCCTAACCCTAATCCCAACCCTAACCACAACCCTAATCCCAACACACCTCTAACCCCAACACACCCCTAAGGGTACCGTCACACTATACGATTTACCTACGATCACGACCAGCGATATGACCTGGCCGTGATCGTAGGTAAATCGTAGTGTGGTCGCTGGGGAGCTGTCACACAGACAGCTCTCCAGCGACCAACGATGCCGAGGTCCCTGGGTAACCAGGGTAAACATCGGGTAACTAAGCGCAGGACCGCACTTAGTAACCCGATGTTTACCCTGGTTACAAGCGTAAAACTTAAAAAAAAAAAAACAGCACATACTTACATTCTGGTGTCCGTCAGGTCCCTTGCCGTCTGCTTCCCGCACTCACTGACTGCCGGCCGTAAAGTGAAATTGAAAGCACAGCCGCTGCTTTCACTTTACGGCCGGCAGTCACAGTGCGGGAAGCAGACAGCAAGGGACCTGACGGACACCAGAATGTAAGTATGTGCTGTTTGTTTTTTTTTAGTTTTACGCTTGTAACCAGGGTAAACATCGGGTTACTAAGCGCGGCCCTGCGCTTAGTTACCCGATGTTTACCCTGGTTTCAAGCGAACGCATCGCTGGATCGCATTGCTAGATCGCTAGATCGGTGTCACACACACCGATCTAGCGATGCCAGCGGGAGATGCAGCGATGAAAGAAAGTTCCAAACGATCTGCTACGACGTACGATTCTCAGCAGGATCCCTGATCGCTGCTGCGTGTCAGACACAGCGATATTGTAACGATATCGCTGGAACGTCACGAATCGTACCGTCGTAGCGATCGAAATGGTATAGTGTGACGGTACCCTAACCCTAATCCCAACCATAACCCTAACCACACCCCTAATCCTGACACATTCTTAACCCTAATCACAACCCTTATCCAAACCCTAACCCTGATCCCAGCCATAAACATAATCCAAACCCTAAACCCAAATCTAGCCCCAATCCTAACTTTAGCCCCAACCCTAACCCAAACTTTATCCCCAACCTTAACTCTAACTTTATTCCTAACCCCAACTTTAGCCCCAACCCTAACCAAAACCCTAACCCTAATGGGAAAATGGAAATAAATACATTTTTTATTTTATTATTTTTCCCTAATTAAGTGGGTGATAAAGGTGGTTTGATTTACTATTTATAGCAGGTTTTTATATCGGGTTTTTGTGTTTGGCAGCTGTCACACACTAATAGATGCTTTTTATTGGAAAAAATAGTTTTTGCATCACCACATTTTGAGAGCTATAATTTTTCCATATTATGGCCCAGAGTCATAAGAGGTCTTGTTTTTCGCTGGACAAGTTAACATTTTTATTGGTACCAGTTTTGGGCACGTGACATTTTTTGATCGCTTTTTGTTACGATTTTTGGGAGGCAGAATGAACAAAAACCAGCAATACATGAATTTCATTTGGGAGGGGTGTTTATACCATTGCGTGTGTGGTAAAATTGATAAGGCAGTATTTTTCTTCTAGTTAGTACGATTACAGCGATACCTCATTTATATAATCTTTTTAACTTTTGGCGCTTTTATACAATAAAAACTATTTTATATAAAAATAATTGTTTTTGCATGCTTTACTCTGAGAGCTATAACTTTTTTATTTTTTTAACTGATGGTGCTGTATGGTGGCTCGTTTTTTGCAGGACAAGATGATGTTTCATCGGTACCATAGTAACATAGTAACATAGTAACATAGTTAGTAAGGCCGAAAAAAGACATTTGTCCATCCAGTTCAGCCTATATTCCATTATAATAAATACCCAGATCTACGTCCTTCTACAGAACCTAATAATTGTATGATACAATATTGTTCTGCTCCAGGAAGACATCCAGGCCTCTCTTGAACCCCTCGACTGAGTTCGCCATCACCACCTCCTCAGGCAAGCAATTCCAGATTCTCACTGCCCTAACAGTAAAGAATCCTCTTCTATGTTGGTGGAAAAACCTTCTCTCCTCCAGACGCAAAGAATGCCCCCTTGTGCCCGTCACCTTCCTTGGTATAAACAGATCCTCAGCGAGATATTTGTATTGTCCCCTTATATACTTATACATGGTTATTAGATCGCCCCTCAGTCGTCTTTTTTCTAGACTAAATAATCCTAATTTCGCTAATCTATCTGGGTATTGTAGTTCTCCCATCCCCTTTATTAATTTTGTTGCCCTCCTTTGTACTCTCTCTAGTTCCATTATATCCTTCCTGAGCACCGGTGCCCAAAACTGGACACAGTACTCCATGTGCGGTCTAACTAGGGATTTGTACAGAGGCAGTATAATGCTCTCATCATGTGTATCCAGACCTCTTTTAATGCACCCCATGATCCTGTTTGCCTTGGCAGCTGCTGCCTGGCACTGGCTGCTCCAGGTAAGTTTATCATTAACTAGGATCCCCAAGTCCTTCTCCCTGTCAGATTTACCCAGTGGTTTCCCGTTCAGTGTGTAATGGTGATATTGATTCCCTCTTCCCATGTGTATAACCTTACATTTATCATTGTTAAACCTCATCTGCCACCTTTCAGCCCAAGTTTCCAACTTATCCAGATCCATCTGTAGCAGAATACTATCTTCTCTTGTATTAACTGCTTTACATAGTTTTGTATCATCTGCAAATATCGATATTTTACTGTGTAAACCTTCTACCAGATCATTAATGAATATGTTGAAGAGAACAGGTCCCAATACTGACCCCTGCGGTACCCCACTGGTCACAGCGACCCAGTTAGAGACTATACCATTTATAACCACTCTCTGCTTTCTATCACTAAGCCAGTTACTAACCCATTTACACACATTTTCCCCCAGACCAAGCATTCTCATTTTGTGTACCAACCTCTTGTGTGGCACGGTATCAAACGCTTTGGAAAAATCGAGATATACCACGTCCAATGACTCACCGTGGTCCAGTCTATAGCTTACCTCTTCATAAAAACTGATTAGATTGGTTTGACAGGAGCGATTTCTCATAAACCCATGCTGATATGGAGTTAAACAGTTATTCTCATTGAGATAATCCAGAATAACATCCCTCAGAAACCCTTCAAATATTTTACCAACAATAGAGGTTAGACTTACTGGCCTATAATTTCCAGGTTCACTTTTAGAGCCCTTTTTGAATATTGGCACCACATTTGCTATGCGCCAGTCCTGCGGAACAGACCCTGTCGCTATAGAGTCACTAAAAATAAGAAATAATGGTTTATCTATTACATTACTTAGTTCTCTTAGTACTCGTGGGTGTATGCCATCCGGACCCGGAGATTTATCTATTTTAATCTTATTTAGCCGGTTTCGCACCTCTTCTTGGGTTAGATTGGTGACCCTTAATATAGGGTTTTCATTGTTTCTTGGGATTTCACCTAGCATTTCATTTTCCACCGTGAATACCGTGGAGAAGAAGGTGTTTAATATGTTAGCTTTTTCCTCGTCATCTACAACCATTCTTTCCTCACTATTTTTTAAGGGGCCTACATTTTCAGTTTTTATTCTTTTACTATTGATATAGTTGAAGAACAGTTTGGGATTAGTTTTACTCTCCTTAGCAATGTGCTTCTCTGTTTCCTTTTTGGCAGCTTTAATTAGTTTTTTAGATAAAGTATTTTTCTCCCTATAGTTTTTTAGAGCTTCAATGGTGCCATCCTGCTTTAGTAGTGCAAATGCTTTCTTTTTACTGTTAATTGCCTGTCTTACTTCTTTGTTTAGCCACATTGGGTTTTTCCTATTTCTAGTCCTTTTATTCCCACAAGGTATAAACCGCTTACACTGCCTATTTAGGATGTTCTTAAACATTTCCCATTTATTATCTGTATTCTCATTTCTGAGGATATTGTCACAGTCTACCAGATTAAGGGCATCTCTAAGCTGTTCAAACTTTGCCTTCCTAAAGTTCAATGTTTTTGTGACTCCCTGACAAGTCCCCCTAGTGAAAGACAGGTGAAACTGCACAATATTGTGGTCGCTATTTCCTAAATGCCCAACCACCTGCAGATTTGTTATTCTGTCAGGTCTATTAGATAGTATTAGGTCTAAAAGTGCTGCTCCTCTGGTTGGATTCTGCACCAATTGTGAAAGATAATTTTTCTTGGTTATTAGCAGAAACCTGTTGCCTTTATGGGTTTCACAGGTTTCTGTTTCCCAGTTAATATCCGGGTAGTTAAAGTCCCCCATAACCAGGACCTCATTATGGGTTGCAGCTTCATCTATCTGCTTTAGAAGTAGACTTTCCATGGTTTCTGTTATATTTGGGGGTTTGTAACAGACCCCAATGAGAATTTTGTTACCATTTTTCCCTCCATGAATTTCAACCCATATGGACTCGACATCCTCATTCCCTTCGCTAATATCCTCCCTTAAAGTGGACTTTAGACAAGACTTTACATAGAGACAAACCCCTCCTCCTCTCCTCTTTTTACGATCCTTTCTAAACAGACTGTAACCCTGTAAGTTAACTGCCCAGTCATAGCTTTCATCTAACCATGTCTCGGTTATTCCCACTATGTCAAAGTTACCTGTAGATATTTCTGCTTCTAGTTCTTCCATCTTGTTTGTCAGGCTTCTGGCGTTTGCGAGCATGCAGTTTAGAGGATTTTGTTTTGTTCCAATCTCCTCACTGTGGATTGTTTTAGAAATGTTCTTACCTCCCTTCTGAGTATGTTTTCCTGGGTCGTCTTTGTTCGAGTCTAATGTTTTTCTTCCCGTCCCCTCTTCTTCTAGTTTAACGCCCTCCTGATGAGTGTAGCGAGTCTTCTGGCGAATGTGTGTTTCCCAGGTTTGTTGAGGTGTAGTCCGTCTCTGGCGAGGAGTCCATCATACCAGTAATTCACACCGTGGTCCAGGAATCCAAATCCTTGTTGTCTGCACCATCGTCTTAGCCAGTTGTTTGCATCAAGGATCCTGTTCCATCTCCTGGTGCCATGCCCGTCTACTGGAAGGATAGAAGAAAAAACTACCTGTGCATCCAGTTCCTTTACTTTCTTCCCCAACTCTTCAAAGTCCTTGCAGATTGTCGGTAGGTCCTTCCTTGCCGTGTCATTGGTGCCAACATGTATCAGAAGAAATGGGTGGACGTCCTTGGAGCTGAAGAGCTTTGGTATCCTATCGGTCACATCCTTGATCATCGCACCTGGAAGGCAGCATACTTCTCTTGCAGTTATGTCCGGTCTGCAGATGGCTGCTTCTGTGCCTCTCAGTAGTGAGTCTCCCACCACCACCACTCTTCGTTGCTTCTTGGCTGTACTTTTTGCTGTCACTTGTTGCTGTGTGCCCTTTTCTTTTTTGCTTGCTGGTATTGCTTCATTCTTAGGTGTGCCATCTTCATCCTCTACAAAGATTTGATATCGGTTCTTCAGTTGTGTGGTTGGTGATTTCTCCATGGTCTTCTTGCTTCTTTTGGTCACATGCTTCCACTCATCTGCTTTTGGAGGTTCTCTGACACTTTTTGCACCTTCTGTGACCAGTAGAGATGCTTCTGTTCTGTCTAGAAAGTCTTCATTCTCTTTGATGAGTTTCAAAGTTGCTATTCTTTCTTCCAGACCCCGCACCTTTTCTTCTAAAAGGGCCACTAGTCTACACTTCTGACAGGTGAAATTGGATTCTTCTTCTGGTCGATCTGTGAACATGTAGCACATGCTGCAGCTCACCATGTAGGTTGTCACATCTGCCATGTTGCTCCTAGATCCTGCTGACTTGCTGTGTGTTTTCCTTCTTGTGTAATCTACTCAGCCAAGCTCTCTTGCAATAATGTCCTACAGGCAAAAATTCTTACGGCGCGCGGTTTGGTGATGCTTTCGAAGCAGCTGGTCCCGGCTGTACCCAACGATCTTCTAGCTTAGGGAGACTTCGCTTCTCCCAGAAGGCACCTGGAATATGCAAATTAGCCTCCTGAAGCTTGGATCCCTGGTTTGGTGATGCTTTCGAAGCAGCTGGTCCCGGCTGTACCCAACGATCTTCTAGCTTAGGGAGACTTCGCTTCTCCCAGAAGGCACCTGGAATATGCAAATTAGCCTCCTGAAGCTTGAATCCCTGGTTTGGTGATGCTTTCGAAGCAGCTGGTCCCGGCTGTACCCAACGATCTTCTAGCTTAGGGAGACTTCGCTTCTCCCAGAAGGCACCTGGAATATGCAAATTAGCCTCCTGAAGCTTGGATCCCTGGTTTTAACTTACCATGTTAAGTTATATCTGTCTTTTTGATCGCGTGTTATTCCACTTTTTGTTCGGCGGTATGATGATAAAGCATTGTTTTTTGCTTCGTTTTTTTATTTTTTTTTACGATGTTCACTGAAGGGGTTAACTAATGGGACAGTTTTATAGGTCGGGTTGTTACGATCTTGGGGATACCAAATATTTGTCCTTCTATTGTTTTTTTATTTACATATTGAAATGTATTTATTGGAACAACATTTATTTATTTATTTTTATTTAGGAATTTTTAAAAAAATATTTTTATCCAGTATAATATATTTTTTTAAACTTTTTTACTCTGTCCCAGGGTGGGACAGCACTGTTTAAAGTCAGATTGCTAATCTGACACTTTGCAGAGTACTGTGTCAGATCAGCGATTTGACAGGCAGTGCAGGAGGCTTGCCAGTGCCTGCTCTCAGCAGGCACTAGGAAGACACCTCCCTGCAGGACCCAGAAGGACCCCATTGCCATCTTGGATCTGGGGGCCTGCAGGGAGGAACAACATCGCATTGTTCTACGGATCTCAGGGAAGCATGCAGGGAGCCCCCTCCCTGCCCAAGAGACAAACAAACCATGGCAGGAGACACTCCCAATCACACTACTTAGTGTTAGACACACTCCCAGAGGTCCAGAAAAGCTGTCACGATATGAAATTTTGCTTGGGTCTAGTCCCAGGTTAGGGGTATTCTTCCCTCACCAGCTGACTATGCAATATGATACTTTGTCTGCTTATGTAATTGAACTCACCAAGAAACTTGCTAACATCCAGGGATCTCCACCTTAACAGCCAAATTCACTAGCAGCTGTTTGACCTGCTTCAAATGCAACCCTGGAAGAATGGAGAAAGTTCCCACACATCATCTTTCCAGACCACTGTACCCCTTCCAGAGGATCCAGATAGACCACATCCAGATGCTGCCAAGTGGGGGATTCACATATGCCCTTGTGGTCGTGGATGTGTTCTCAGGATGGCCAGAAGTTTTCTCAGTGAGGAACCAGTCAGCAAAGACTACTGCAAAGAAGCTACTCTCGGAGATGAGATATGCAGATATGGAGTCCCAGAAGTGATAGAGAGTGACCAGCGACCCACATTCACAGCAAATCTCACAAGGGAGATCTGGTCAGCAGTAGGGTCAGACTTAGGCTTACACACTCCCTACAATCCCCAGAGTAGCGAGAAAGTAGAAAGACTGAATGGGACACTTAAGAACAGTATGTTGAAAGTTGCCCAAGAGGCAAACAAACCATGGCAGGAGACACTCCCAATGACACTACTTAGTGTTAGACACACTCCCAGAGGCCCAGAAAAGCTGTCACCATATGAAATTTTGTTTGGGTCTAGTCCCAGGTTAGGGGTATTCTTCCCTCACCAGCTGACTATGCAAAATGATACTTTGCCTGCCTATGTAATTGAACTCACCAAGAAACTTGCTAATATCCATTCTCGAGTTTTTTTCTTCATTGCCAGATCCAGATTCAGTGTCCGGTACGCACACCTTGAAGCCAGGAGACTGGGTGTTGGTGAAAAAGTTTGTAAGGAGAACACCACTCGATCCCAGATTTGATGGTGCTTTCCAAGTGCTGCTGATGACACCAACCTCTGTGAAGCTGGAGGGAAGACCCACTTGGATCAACACATCGCATGGCAAGAAAGCTCCCTTACCAGAAGATACACCCAAGCCAGAATGATGTTGTGGATGCCCTGCCTGTAGGCCTATGACCTACCTGATAAAGAATACACACTGCTGACTAAACATGCTGTTGACTAAGAGACTGATTGCAAAATAGAAAAGAGAAAAAAAGGTGGAGCTGCACAACCGTGCTGTGTACTGGCCGTTATGCCTGCGTGGTGTGCTAGAGGAACCCGTCTTCAGACCGGAGGTGCTCGCATGAAAAACAGTAATGAATCCATAACACCAATAGAAATTGCAGCAGCACTCACCGATCTTGTGTGGTCCAAATCCTTTATTAGAAACAATTACAACGACATCTTCATGGCTTGAGGGAGCAGAAGCTGAGAGGAGGTGAGCAGGGAATAAAGACGACGGCCGTTTTGCGCCTACAACAGCGCTTCAACGGGTCTCAGGTGTCGGGAAGTGACGCTGACAATAAAAAGGTGAGTGAACATTAACCACTCCCACCCCACGCCCCTGCAACCAAACACCTGAAAGAGTACAACATACATAAATAAGAATGCTAAAATCAACAGCAATTGCTGTAAAAGTCTAGATAGATACCAAGCACATTGTTTTAGCTCCATGAATCATAACAATGATGCAGTCCCACAAAGTTCGTCACATTGACCTAGAGAGGGAGGAAAAAAGCATAGAATCCATTTAATGTACCACAAACCAGTGGCACATAAATCTTACCAGCCGGCGACATCTGTACCAAGCAGAAGGGAAGTAAAGCAATACACGTGATTATAATCAAAAATACATAACGCATTGCAATCAGCCGGGGATCAAAGAAAAACGGACATATCACTCCTGTCATTCAGGCCAGCTGGACCTGTGGCCTGAGTACGTATGATCCACCTGGCTTCCTGTCTCAATAATAGCTTATGCAAATCCCCTCCTCCTGCCGATAAGACCACCCTTTCCATCCCCGCAAACATCAAAACTTTCGGGTCCCCTCCATGGGTATCTCTCACGTGACTAATGAGTCTGGGTACCCCTTTTCCTGTCCGGACTGACCTAATATGCTCCCTGAAGCGTACGTACAAATGACGAATAGTTTTCCCTACATAGAATCTTCTGCAAGGACAAAAAATGACATACACAACAAATTCCGTTTTGCATGAAATAAACTGTTGGACTGTGTGTTTGACGGGACCTACATTAATGGTCCGTCCTATGGCATGATAAGTACAAAAATGACACTGACCGCAACGAAAATTACCTTTCAAAGTCGATTGCTCTAACCAATTCACGTGGGGACCCGGCATACGGTTACGGATCAGAACATCCCTAATCCGTGTACTCCGCCTATTAGATATCAATGGTCCTCCGGCCACCATACCCAACAGCAGGGCCGGCGTCAGCACCCGGCGCACCGGGCAAATGCCGGGGCCCTGGGGAGAGAGGGGGGCCCACTCACGCTGTCATAGATACAGCTGGGAGAGCAGAGCAGGAGATAACATGCTCTCTCCGCCCACAAAGTCACTGCTGGCTGCGTTCTCTTAACCCCTATGTGCCAGCTCTGACACAAGCATCTTCTCACTCAGTCAGTGCAGCCAGGCAGGCACACATAGGGGTTAAGAGAAGGCAGCCAGTGTGACATTGTTTGTGGGCGGAGAGAGCACATTCTCTGCTCTGCTCTCCGCCCCTGGCTGGCTGCCGTGCTGCTGAAGTTATGAGGCAGATTCAGGAGGAGCTCCTAGTCTTACCAGTGCCTGAGTGAGTGGCGCTGCTATATACTACGTGGGCTGCGCTGCTATATACTACGTGGGCTGCGCTGCTATATACTACGTGGGCTGCGCTGCTATATACTACGTGGGCTGTGCTATATACTACATGGGCTGCTATATGCTACGTGGGCTGCTATATACTACATGGGCTGTTATATACTACAAAGCTGTGTTTATATGCGATCATGAATCGGGGTATGTGTTAAAGGGGGGGCCCACTGAGACTCTTTCGCCCGGGGCCCTCAAAAACCTGGAGCCGGCCCTGCCCAACAGATCCCTATCTCTTTCCAGGATATGCCAGTGTCTTCTAATAGAAGCCCTAATCTCTCGATCCATAGGACCATAACGGAAGCAGAATGTAAAACGCGGTTCTGATGGAGCTCTTGCGCGTCTGACATACCCTCTCGAATGTTCACTGACCCAATCCATTGCCCTTTGTAACAGTGCGCTGGGGTAACCCCTGTCCTGAAGTCTGCAGCATAACTCTCTGGATTGTTGCTCAAACCCTGCCTGTCTACTATTAACCCTCCGAGTACGGAGAAGTTGGCTATATGGTAAGGAGCGTCTGATGTGTGCTGGATGGAAGCTATTATAATGTAAGATTGAGTTTGTCGCGGTAGGCTTACGGTAAATGGTAGTACAGATATCCCCCTCTTGGATGGTAACCAACACATCCAGAAACACCAATCTTTGACCCCCAAAAACGGACGTAAAGGCCATCCCCATGTTATTAGCGGAATTCAAATACTCCACAAAGAGTCCAAACTCCTCCTCCGTCCCATCCCACACCTGAAACACATCATCCACATACATAGTAACATAGTAACATAGTAAGTAAGGCCGAAAAAAGACATTTGTCCATCCAGTTCAGCCTATATTCCATCATAATAAATACCCAGATCTACGTCCTTCTACAGAACCTAATAATTGTATGATTCAATATTGTTCTGCTCCAGGAAGACATCCAGGCCTCTCTTGAACCCCTCGACTGAGTTCGCCATCACCACCTCCTCAGGCAAGCAATTCCAGATTCTCACTGCCCTAACAGTAAAGAATCCTCTTCTATGTTGGTGGAAAAACCTTCTCTCCTCCAGACGCAAAGAATGCCCCCTTGTGCCCGTCACCTTCCTTGGTATAAACAGATCCTCAGCGAGATATTTGTATTGTCCCCTTATATACTTATACATGGTTATTAGATCGCCCCTCAGTCGTCTTTTTTCTAGACTAAATAATCCTAATTTCGCTAATCTATCTGGGTATTGTAGTTCTCCCATCCCCTTTATTAATTTTGTTGCCCTCCTTTGTACTCTCTCTAGTTCCATTATATCCTTCCTGAGCACCGGTGCCCAAAACTGGACACAGTACTCCATGTGCGGTCTAACTAGGGATTTGTACAGAGGCAGTATAATGCTCTCATCATGTGTATCCAGACCTCTTTTAATGCACCCCATGATCCTGTTTGCCTTGGCAGCTGCTGCCTGGCACTGGCTGCTCCAGGTAAGTTTATCATTAACTAGGATCCCCAAGTCCTTCTCCCTGTCAGATTTACCCAGTGGTTTCCCGTTCAGTGTGTAATGGTGATATTGATTCCCTCTTCCCATGTGTATAACCTTACATTTATCATTGTTAAACCTCATCTGCCACCTTTCAGCCCAAGTTTCCAACTTATCCAGATCCATCTGTAGCAGAATACTATCTTCTCTTGTATTAACTGCTTTACATAGTTTTGTATCATCTGCAAATATCGATATTTTACTGTGTAAACCTTCTACCAGATCATTAATGAATATGTTGAAGAGAACAGGTCCCAATACTGACCCCTGCGGTACCCCACTGGTCACAGCGACCCAGTTAGAGACTATACCATTTATAACCACCCTCTGCTTTCTATCACTAAGCCAGTTACTAACCCATTTACACACATTTTCCCCCAGACCAAGCATTCTCATTTTGTGTACCAACCTCTTGTGCGGCACGGTATCAAACGCTTTGGAAAAATCGAGATATACCACGTCCAATGACTCACCGTGGTCCAGTCTATAGCTTACCTCTTCATAAAAACTGATTAGATTGGTTTGACAGGAGCGATTTCTCATAAACCCATGCTGATATGGAGTTAAACAGTTATTCTCATTGAGATAATCCAGAATAACATCCCTCAGAAACCCTTCAAATATTTTACCAACAATAGAGGTTAGACTTACTGGCCTATAATTTCCAGGTTCACTTTTAGAGCCCTTTTTGAATATTGGCACCACATTTGCTATGCGCCAGTCCTGCGGAACAGACCCTGTCGCTATAGAGTCACTAAAAATAAGAAATAATGGTTTATCTATTACATTACTTAGTTCTCTTAGTACTCGTGGGTGTATGCCATCCGGACCCGGAGATTTATCTATTTTAATCTTATTTAGCCGGTTTCGCACCTCTTCTTGGGTTAGATTGGTGACCCTTAATATAGGGTTTTCATTGTTTCTTGGGATTTCACCTAGCATTTCATTTTCCACCGTGAATACCGTGGAGAAGAAGGTGTTTAATATGTTAGCTTTTTCCTCGTCATCTACAACCATTCTTTCCTCACTATTTTTTAAGGGGCCTACATTTTCAGTTTTTATTCTTTTACTATTGATATAGTTGAAGAACAGTTTGGGATTAGTTTTACTCTCCTTAGCAATGTGCTTCTCTGTTTCCTTTTTGGCAGCTTTAATTAGTTTTTTAGATAAAGTATTTTTCTCCCTATAGTTTTTTAGAGCTTCAATGGTGCCATCCTGCTTTAGTAGTGCAAATGCTTTCTTTTTACTGTTAATTGCCTGTCTTACTTCTTTGTTTAGCCACATTGGGTTTTTCCTATTTCTAGTCCTTTTATTCCCACAAGGTATAAACCGCTTACACTGCCTATTTAGGATGTTCTTAAACATTTCCCATTTATTATCTGTATTCTTATTTCTGAGGATATTGTCCCAGTCTACCAGATTAAGAGCATCTCTAAGCTGGTCAAACTTTGCCTTCCTAAAGTTCAATGTTTTTGTGACTCCCTGACAAGTCCCCCTAGTGAAAGACAGGTGAAACTGCACAATATTGTGGTCGCTATTTCCTAAATGCCCAACCACCTGCAGATTTGTTATTCTGTCAGGTCTATTAGATAGTATTAGGTCTAAAAGTGCTGCTCCTCTGGTTGGATTCTGCACCAATTGTGAAAGATAATTTTTCTTGGTTATTAGCAGAAACCTGTTGCCTTTATGGGTTTCACAGGTTTCTGTTTCCCAGTTAATATCCGGGTAGTTAAAGTCCCCCATAACCAGGACCTCATTATGGGTTGCAGCTTCATCTATCTGCTTTAGAAGTAGACTTTCCATGCTTTCTGTTATATTTGGGGGTTTGTAACAGACCCCAATGAGAATTTTGTTACCATTTTTCCCTCCATGAATTTCAACCCATATGGACTCGACATCCTCATTCCCTTCGCTAATATCCTCCCTTAAAGTGGACTTTAGACAAGACTTTACATAGAGACAAACCCCTCCTCCTCTCCTCTTTTTACGATCCTTTCTAAACAGACTGTAACCCTGTAAGTTAACTGCCCAGTCATAGCTTTCATCTAACCATGTCTCGGTTATTCCCACTATGTCAAAGTTACCTGTAGATATTTCTGCTTCTAGTTCTTCCATCTTGTTTGTCAGGCTTCTGGCGTTTGCGAGCATGCAGTTTAGAGGATTTTGTTTTGTTCCAATCTCCTCACTGTGGATTGTTTTAGAAATGTTCTTACCTCCCTTCTGAGTATGTTTTCCTGGGTCGTCTTTGTTCGAGTCTAATGTTTTTCTTCCCGTCCCCTCTTCTTCTAGTTTAACGCCCTCCTGATGAGTGTAGCGAGTCTTCTGGCGAATGTGTGTTTCCCAGGTTTGTTGAGGTGTAGTCCGTCTCTGGCGAGGAGTCCATCATACCAGTAATTCACACCGTGGTCCAGGAATCCAAATCCTTGTTGTCTGCACCATCGTCTTAGCCAGTTGTTTGCATCAAGGATCCTGTTCCATCTCCTGGTGCCATGCCCGTCTACTGGAAGGATAGAAGAAAAAACTACCTGTGCATCCAGTTCCTTTACTTTCTTCCCCAACTCTTCAAAGTCCTTGCAGATTGTCGGTAGGTCCTTCCTTGCCGTGTCATTGGTGCCAACATGTATCAGAAGAAATGGGTGGACGTCCTTGGAGCTGAAGAGCTTTGGTATCCTATCGGTCACATCCTTGATCATCGCACCTGGAAGGCAGCATACTTCTCTTGCAGTTATGTCCGGTCTGCAGATGGCTGCTTCGGTGCCTCTCAGTAGTGAGTCTCCCACCACCACCACTCTTCGTTGCTTCTTGGCTGTACTTTTTGCTGTCACTTGTTGCTGTGTGCCCTTTTCTTTTTTGCTTGCTGGTATTGCTTCATTCTTAGGTGTGCCATCTTCATCCTCTACAAAGATTTGATATCGGTTCTTCAGTTGTGTGGTTGGTGATTTCTCCATGGTCTTCTTGCTTCTTTTGGTCACATGCTTCCACTCATCTGCTTTTGGAGGTTCTCTGACACTTTTTGCACCTTCTGTGACCAGTAGAGATGCTTCTGTTCTGTCTAGAAAGTCTTCATTCTCTTTGATGAGTTTCAAAGTTGCTATTCTTTCTTCCAGACCCCGCACCTTTTCTTCTAAAAGGGCCACTAGTCTACACTTCTGACAGGTGAAATTGGATTCTTCTTCTGGTCGATCTGTGAACATGTAGCACATGCTGCAGCTCACCATGTAGGTTGTCACATCTGCCATGTTGCTCCTAGATCCTGCTGACTTGCTGTGTATTTTCCTTCTTGTGTAATCTACTCAGCCAAGCTCTCTTGCAATAATGTCCTACAGGCAAAAATTCTTACGGCGCGCGGTTTGGTGATGCTTTCGAAGCAGCTGGTCCCGGCTGTACCCAACGATCTTCTAGCTTAGGGAGACTTCGCTTCTCCCAGAAGGCACCTGGAATATGCAAATTAGCCTCCTGAAGCTTGGATCCCTGGTTTGGTGATGCTTTCGAAGCAGCTGGTCCCGGCTGTACCCAACGATCTTCTAGCTTAGGGAGACTTCGCTTCTCCCAGAAGGCACCTGGAATATGCAAATTAGCCTCCTGAAGCTTGGATCCCTGGTTTGGTGATGCTTTCGAAGCAGCTGGTCCCGGCTGTACCCAACGATCTTCTAGCTTAGGGAGACTTCGCTTCTCCCAGAAGGCACCTGGAATATGCAAATTAGCCTCCTGAAGCTTGAATCCCTGGTTTGGTGATGCTTTCGAAGCAGCTGGTCCCGGCTGTACCCAACGATCTTCTAGCTTAGGGAGACTTCGCTTCTCCCAGAAGGCACCTGGAATATGCAAATTAGCCTCCTGAAGCTTGAATCCCTGGTTTGGTGATGCTTTCGAAGCAGCTGGTCCCGGCTGTACCCAACGATCTTCTAGCTTAGGGAGACTTCGCTTCTCCCAGAAGGCACCTGGAATATGCAAATTAGCCTCCTGAAGCTTGAATCCCTGGTTTGGTGATGCTTTCGAAGCAGCTGGTCCCGGCTGTACCCAACGATCTTCTAGCTTAGGGAGACTTCGCTTCTCCCAGAAGGCACCTGGAATATGCAAATTAGCCTCCTGAAGCTTGAATCCCTGGTTTGGTGATGCTTTCGAAGCAGCTGGTCCCGGCTGTACCCAACGATCTTCTAGCTTAGGGAGACTTCGCTTCTCCCAGAAGGCACCTGGAATATGCAAATTAGCCTCCTGAAGCTTGAATCCCTGGTTTGGTGATGCTTTCGAAGCAGCTGGTCCCGGCTGTACCCAACGATCTTCTAGCTTAGGGAGACTTCGCTTCTCCCAGAAGGCACCTGGAATATGCAAATTAGCCTCCTGAAGCTTGAATCCCTGGTTTGGTGATGCTTTCGAAGCAGCTGGTCCCGGCTGTACCCAACGATCTTCTAGCTTAGGGAGACTTCGCTTCTCCCAGAAGGCACCTGGAATATGCAAATTAGCCTCCTGAAGCTTGAATCCCTGGTTTGGTGATGCTTTCTAAGCAGCTGGTCCCGGCTGTACCCAACGATCTTCTAGCTTAGGGAGACTTCGCTTCTCCCAGAAGGCACCTGGAATATGCAAATTAGCCTCCTGAAGCTTGAATCCCTGGTTTGGTGATGCTTTCGAAGCAGCTGGTCCCGGCTGTACCCAACGATCTTCTAGCTTAGGGAGACTTCGCTTCTCCCAGAAGGCACCTGGAATATGCAAATTAGCCTCCTGAAGCTTGAATCCCTGGTTTGGTGATGCTTTCGAAGCAGCTGGTCCCGGCTGTACCCAACGATCTTCTAGCTTAGGGAGACTTCGCTTCTCCCAGAAGGCACCTGGAATATGCAAATTAGCCTCCTGAAGCTTGAATCCCTGGTTTGGTGATGCTTTCGAAGCAGCTGGTCCCGGCTGTACCCAACGATCTTCTAGCTTAGGGAGACTTCGCTTCTCCCAGAAGGCACCTGGAATATGCAAATTAGCCTCCTGAAGCTTGAATCCCTGGTTTGGTGATGCTTTCGAAGCAGCTGGTCCCGGCTGTACCCAACGATCTTCTAGCTTAGGGAGACTTCGCTTCTCCCAGAAGGCACCTGGAATATGCAAATTAGCCTCCTGAAGCTTGAATCCCTGGTTTGGTGATGCTTTCGAAGCAGCTGGTCCCGGCTGTACCCAACGATCTTCTAGCTTAGGGAGACTTCGCTTCTCCCAGAAGGCACCTGGAATATGCAAATTAGCCTCCTGAAGCTTGAATCCCTGGTTTGGTGATGCTTTCGAAGCAGCTGGTCCCGGCTGTACCCAACGATCTTCTAGCTTAGGGAGACTTCGCTTCTCCCAGAAGGCACCTGGAATATGCAAATTAGCCTCCTGAAGCTTGAATCCCTGGTTTGGTGATGCTTTCGAAGCAGCTGGTCCCGGCTGTACCCAACGATCTTCTAGCTTAGGGAGACTTCGCTTCTCCCAGAAGGCACCTGGAATATGCAAATTAGCCTCCTGAAGCTTGAATCCCTGGTTTTCATACCTCAAAAATAATTTGATATGTTGAAGAAAAATGTGGAATAAACAAAATCCTCCTCAAACGAACCCCCATTAGGGACAGATCTCCTAAACGCCCATTTGCGAAAAGTCTGTACGGAGGTGGGTGTATGCGCTAGGCATGCGTAAGCTCACCGGCAGCATAAAAGGTTTGCAGCGCTTTAGGACAGGAGGCTAGGATTAGGGCAAGTGATATCTAAGGGGGATTGTGATGCAAATATATATATCATATAGATCTCACTTGCGTATATACTCCTATATAACCATATATACCCATGTATACTCATATATCCACAGCTAATATATACACTATAATCAATTGCCTAAAATGGCTGACATAAACTGATATAAGCCAGACTGTTCGGGGATTTCCAGCAGAAAGCGGAACAGCACCAGATGTATTAAGTGATGATCAGATGTCTCAACTTTGTCCTAGATGCAGACAGCTACACTTTAGCTGCTTAATCAGCATTCATATGTGCATTAATCACACTATTCCACATATATTTAGATAACGAATAACAGAGGAGATTGACAATATAATAATTAACTAACCACCCCTAACCACCCCTTTGTATATGCAATTATAAATCCATATATGTACAATAAATCATCAGTATCGGTGGAATGTTATTGTCACAATGGTGCACAGTCTCATTCTTGAATGCTCAAAATACTCAGTCTAATCTGGAATGGCCGCAGCACACACATGGATAGATTTATCAAAACCAAATTTCTATAACATCTGGGGGCAATGGATGAAACGCACGGGGACCCTGCTGACCGGAGAGACGGAGGTGTTGGCCACAGCCTTGGTTCACGGGACGGAGACTGCGCAACTCCATAAGTAAGGTAAGAAAATGTTATCATCTTACCTGAAAGTCAGGTGTGGTCACCACCGCATGCATTCCCAGGTAGTGTAAAAAGTCCAAGCCCGTATCCAAACCCTGGGATATAAGTCAAGGTGTCTGCTGTGTGCCGTGTATGTGTTCCATGTTTGTGTAGATCTGGGAGACAGTTGGATTGTTTGTGGTTGCTGGGTAACAGACGGCAGGAGGTCAAATCGCTCGATAAGTTATTGCAGGATTCCAGTGGATAGTAGGGACAGGTAGTCTCGGGACAGATAGTCCCAGGCTCCAGGCTCAGGTAGTGATAACTTAGAGGGCTACCACAGATTCCCGTAGCACCGGCGAGCCAGTTAGTTCGACCAGACCGAGGCGGTAGGCTTGTTGTGCTTATCATAAACAATAAGTCAAACACCGCAGGCTGTTATAGGATTGTAAAGTCATAGTAACACATGCGATAATCATATCTAAACAGCCAATACATGGAAAAGTGTGGGACACACTATTGCTATAAAGCTAAACCACTAAAAAAATTAGTGCCATAGTCCACTAATTACATATATAGAAAAAGTTTATTAGAAAATATATAAAAAATGCACAATCAGCAGAATAGGGGATGTGTGACAACAAACATAGTAACATAGTAACATAGTTAGTAAGGCCGAAAAAAGACATTTGTCCATCCAGTTCAGCCTATATTCCATCATAATAAATAAATACCCAGATCTACGTCCTTCTACAGAACCTAATAATTGTATGATACAATATTGTTCTGCTCCAGGAAGACATCCAGGCCTCTCTTGAACCCCTCGACTGAGTTCGCCATCACCACCTCCTCAGGCAAGCAATTCCAGATTCTCACTGCCCTAACAGTAAAGAATCCTCTTCTATGTTGGTGGAAAAACCTTCTCTCCTCCAGACGCAAAGAATGCCCCCTTGTGCCCGTCACCTTCCTTGGTATAAACAGATCCTCAGCGAGATATTTGTATTGTCCCCTTATATACTTATACATGGTTATTAGATCGCCCCTCAGTCGTCTTTTTTCTAGACTAAATAATCCTAATTTCGCTAATCTATCTGGGTATTGTAGTTCTCCCATCCCCTTTATTAATTTTGTTGCCCTCCTTTGTACTCTCTCTAGTTCCATTATATCCTTCCTGAGCACCGGTGCCCAAAACTGGACACAGTACTCCATGTGCGGTCTAACTAGGGATTTGTACAGAGGCAGTATAATGCTCTCATCATGTGTATCCAGACCTCTTTTAATGCACCCCATGATCCTGTTTGCCTTGGCAGCTGCTGCCTGGCACTGGCTGCTCCAGGTAAGTTTATCATTAACTAGGATCCCCAAGTCCTTCTCCCTGTCAGATTTACCCAGTGGTTTCCCGTTCAGTGTGTAATGGTGATATTGATTCCCTCTTCCCATGTGTATAACCTTACATTTATCATTGTTAAACCTCATCTGCCACCTTTCAGCCCAAGTTTCCAACTTATCCAGATCCATCTGTAGCAGAATACTATCTTCTCTTGTATTAACTGCTTTACATAGTTTTGTATCATCTGCAAATATCGATATTTTACTGTGTAAACCTTCTACCAGATCATTAATGAATATGTTGAAGAGAACAGGTCCCAATACTGACCCCTGCGGTACCCCACTGGTCACAGCGACCCAGTTAGAGACTATACCATTTATAACCACCCTCTGCTTTCTATCACTAAGCCAGTTACTAACCCATTTACACACATTTTCCCCCAGACCAAGCATTCTCATTTTGTGTACCAACCTCTTGTGCGGCACGGTATCAAACGCTTTGGAAAAATCGAGATATACCACGTCCAATGACCACATGGTAACTAGGAGAGAGGAGTCACTCCCCAAGTGCAGATCATAACTTGTGCCATATATGGCACATCATATCACATGCATAGTGGGTTCATATTAAAGGGAACCTGTCACCCCGTTTTTTGAGATTGAGCTATAAATACTGTTAAATAGGGCCTGCGCTGTGCGTTACTATAGTGTATGTAGTGTACCCTGATTCCCCATGTATGCTGAGAAATACATTACCAAAGTCGCCGTTTTCGCCTGTCAATCAGGCTGGTCTGGTCAAGTGGGCGTGTTCACAGCGCTCTTTTCTTCCCCAGCTTTCCGTTGGTGGCGTAGTGGTGTGCGCATGTCCAGAGTTCCGACTTCCCTGCGCCCACGTGAAGACACAGCGCGCGATCTGCGCTGTAATCCCTTGCATCGGTGGGGGCGGCCATCTTCCTGGGGCCGCGCGTGCGCAGATGGAGTGCTCTGCTGCACGGGGCTTCAGGAAAATGGCCGCGGGATGCCGCGCGTGCGCATTAGAGATCGCGGCGGCCATTTTCCCAAAGCCTTCCCGAACTCGGCTTACACTACACTACACTACATACACTATAGTAACGCACAGCGCAGGCCCTATTTAACAGTATTTATAGCTCAATCTCAAAAAACGGGGTGACAGGTTCCCTTTAACAAAGGCATGCCCATGTTAGAGAATGATCATAAGGACATACTGCATCAAGACAATGTATAGCGTAACAGTATTATATATAAGATACCATGATACAGACATGTCATACAAAAAATCAAGGCATGCCTATGCACAACGTGAATAAATTAACATACCGCTAGTGCAGAGGGGATAACACCAAACTCCAGCTCACCGCTTCCTCAGGGGGCGTGGCATAGGTGTGCCCAGTGCAATTGGCAGTAGTCTGTTCCCAGAGCAGTTAGCACCTGCCACAGAACAATAAAGAGGGCATTGGTTTCTCCCGGACGTCTGTATCTGTTTTTGCTACAGTGTAGCAATTTTTGAAGAAGTGAAACTAAGTGGTATCTGTAACTAGCTGTGAGCTACTTGTTTTTAGATTCGCGATTTTAGTGACTTTGGATACAGCAGCATAAGAAAGGGGAAGTGTGTGTGTCTCATTGCGTCTGAGCACAGACAAAGTGTTAAAAAAGCTGTTTTAACTTTTTACCCTTTGAAGTTTTTCCTACTGTATCAAAATTTTAAGTTTTTGTTTTTGTACCAAGTTTTTGCCGGTTTTCTTTTTCTTTTTATATCTACTTCTTGTTTCCAACATTTTTGAAAGTTTTTCTTTTTTTTTGTTTTTATAACAATCTTTTTATACCAACTTTTTTGCAGTTTTTCTTTTGTGTTTATATTCCAATCTTTTTGAAGTTTTTTGTTGTTGTTTTTTTTTCATTTTTGTTTGCTTTTCATTTTTGTTTTTGCCATGGTGAATAAGGTGGCCAAGCAACAGGAGGGTCTTTTACTTCCTGGAGAGCAAACAGCCCCCAGATAGTGGCAGAATGCTAAGGTGTTAAGTATGTGAAGAATTTTAGAAGGTATAAAGTATGTGAAACCCATCAGAATGGCATAACGTGTTGAGAAAGGAAAATAAGGGAAGTTAGCTGATGTTAAATTGCTGAATACTAATACATGGTATAGAGTAGCAGTAGAGCTTACATCGCTTAGGTGGTACAGAAAGATATGTGAGCAAACCAGGAAGTGATTTTTATGTGTATAAGATGGGGAAAGGTGTTAAACCATCAGCGCCTCCCCATAGAGGGGCGGGAGATATTAGACATGTGCAGTCTGCCCTCAACAGAATCCATTCTACAGGGAGTTTTTGCACAGTATGTGGTGCGCCCCGTCCCTCCCTACAGGGAGAAGGCATCATTGTTCCAACCATGCCCTCTCAGACTGCACAGAGGGGGGATGAATTCTCTTCTCTATCCTCCTCTTTCTCTGTCACTCTTTCTCGCCTTCTTCTTCACTCTCTCTCCTTTCCTCTCCTCTTTCTCCACACCTCTCTACTCCTCCTTCTCCTTCTCCACACCTCTATCCTCCTTCTTCACTCACCCTTTTTCTCTCCTCCTTCTTCACTCCCCCACCACATCTATCTCCTCCTGCTCTTCCTTCTACACACCCATCTCCACACCTCTCTCACCTCCACACCTCTCTTTCTGCACCACACCTCTCTCCTCCTCTTTCTTCTCTGCCACAGCTTTCTCCTCCTTTTACACACTCTTCTTCTTCTTCTTCTTCTGCTTCTGCTTCTGCTGTATTCAGTGTTTAAAGGCACAGTCCAGCCATTGCCAGATGTGATATCGAGGGGAGAAAGTGAAAATCTCCCTACCTTACAGCAGGCAGCCCCCAGACACATCAGGCAGCAGACAGCTCAGCCCTGGGTGCAGAGGGGGGAGGACTGACATCACCATCTGCTGATAATGTACAACTTCAGCACCGGTCAGAGCTGCCTACATTCACACCAACATAGAACTATAATTCAGCAAGGGGGGAGACACCCTCACACAAAAAGGCAACTTCTAAGTCCAAAAATCAGCCAGTGTATGACTCCAGCACACGCTATCACAACTATTCCTCTGATGAAGATGAAGAGGGAACATCATACATGCTGCCCTTACTAGGAAAAGAAACCCACAAGCACCAAGAATGCAGGGGCAGATAGAAGCACCACCATTACACTATGTACACTTCACCCCAAGTCAGGTGACCAGCATTCTCAACAATCTTCCGCACCCAGGGATGTATCCCATGCCATCTTACCGAAGAATTTAGCAGAACCAGTGAACATATGCAGGTAATGCGCTCTGGCCAATCATGAAGGAACAATTCAAACTTCCAGCAGAATAAGATGTACATGCTTGGGAGTCAGAGCCTCAGCTAATTGAAGAGCTCAGAGAGTGGGCCAAAGGCAGATTGGCAGGACAAGCCCTCAGCTTTCATGACATGAGCCAAGACAAGACAGAGCCTGTAAAGAAGTTTCATGGCAGAGTAATGGAAGTATTCCAAGACTTGGGATTCACCATTTATGACCAGATACCCAGGCAAATGTTGGCACAGGCCTTTGTGCATGGACTGAGACAGCCAATCAGGAAACCACTGATAGTGGCTAGGCCTGAGAACAGGTCAACAGCAGTCTACTGACCCAGCAAAACAGGTCATGTGCACATATTGCCAATTGCCGCCAAAACTGCCACCATTATAGCGCCACGAAGAGCGCGAGGGAAGAAGAGGCGTACCTTCATGGGCGGAGCCAGATGGAAAGAAGAAGGAAACGGGTGCTGCGCTGCTGAGAACGCCAGAAGGGGAGCCAGAAGTGAAGATGCTGCAAAGTGCCGAGCGACACACCGGAAGTACCGCTGCAGACTCCGGAGAGGAGACACCAACCTCAATAAGGTTAGCAATGGGGAGAAGCTATGTAAGACCAGGGGGAAGAAGTGGTGGCAGATGCAGCCGCAGCCCCTGTAATGCCCCAAGACCTCGGGTTGGATGCAGCCGCCGGTCACATGGCACCCCCGGGCCTCGCCATGGATGCACCTGCAGGCCCCATCTTACCACCAGGCCCTGCAGGGCCCACAGCTTCTATCAGCAGGCCGGACCCCGCTGCCGCTACAGTGCCCTGTTGTGAATTCTGCTCTTGGGTTCCCTCCAGTGGTTGTAGGTGGGAATGCAGTTGTCTCTGAGTCGCAGTCCTGGCCAGGTGTATCTGCTGATTGCAGTTCTGACTGGGATATTTAGGTGTGCAGGATTCATTAGTCCTTGCCAGTTGTCAATGTTTCTTGTGAAGTGTTGGATCACTTTCTTGCTTCTCCTGCTTAGCTGCCAATTCAGCAAAGATAAGTGTCTGGTTTTTGTTTCTGTGGCACACATGCAGTGTGCTTATATTCCGTGCTATTCATTTGTTTTTCTCTTGTCCAGCCTAGACTGTGTCAGTGTTTTCTCAGTCTTGTTGGATTCTCTGGAGTTGCAGATATACGCTCCACATCTTTAGTTAGATGGTGCAGTTTTTGTATTTTCTGCTGTGGATATTTTTGGAAGGATTTTTAATACTGACCGCTTTGTATCCTGTCCTATCCTTTCCTATTTAGCTAGTGTGTGCCTCATTTGCTAAATCCTGTTTCCTGCCTGCGTGTGTCTTTCCTCTCCTACTCACAGTCAATATTCGTGGGGGGCTGCCTATCCTTTGGGGTTCTGCTCTGAGGCAAGGTAGAAATTCCTATTTCCATCTTTAGGGGTATTTAGTCCTCCGGCTGTGTCGAGGTGTCTAGGTTTTGTTAGGCACACCCCACGGCTACTTCTTGTTGCGGTGTTAAGATCAGGGTTTGCGGTCAGTATAGTTACCACCTATTCCAGTGAAAGCTATTCATGCTGCTCCAAGGTCACCTGATCTTAACAGTGCCCATCATGCCATTGTCCACAGTAGCCAAAGGGATTGAGTCCCAAACAGGAGTGCAGGACACGGCCCCTCTCATGGTGACCACTGACCTGGAAGTGCAACCACCATACAAAGACAGAAGAAGTGTTGAGTGTTACAACTGTGGCAAATTTGGCCATTTACAGAACCACTGCAGAGCACCCATGCAACCCAAGAGTTGGTCCAGAGAAACAGGTCAAGGAAGAAGTACAGAAAGCAGTGAAGTACCCCACCCATAGGACAGGGGCAAGCCAGGTCCGCAAGACACTACGCTTCTGACATGTAAAACCCCATCTGCAGGACCAATACCTCAAATTACCCTGAAAGTGAATGGCATTGTCAGATCTTTTCTTCTGCACACTGGTGCAGCCAGAGGTGTGATGGGACATGTGGAACTCCCCGATCCCACCTGCCTATCAGAATCCTCTGTGTCTTGCATGGGCATTGATAGTCAAATCAGACATTCTCAGCTTATAAAGCCTCTGAACGTGTGCACTCAGCCAGGACACTCTATCCTGTCCCAGTTTGTGGTGTCAGGGACCTGCCACTCAACCTGCTGGGTGTAGACATACTGCAGAAGCTGAAGGCAATCACAGTGACCAGGAAGATGGGACCGTGACACTTTCTTCATCCCTGACCCAAGAAGAATGATGCTGGCGGCCCTACAAGGACCTCAAACAACCGATGGAGGCCTACCCAAGGAGGTACTGGACATAGTACCAGAAAGTCTATGGTCTAAGGGACCCCAGGACATGGGAAAACCTCAAGTTGCCCCAGTGTGGGTATCACTCAAGCCAGGCACTCCATATCCTCGTAAGGCCCAGTATCCCCTGTCCATTGTCCAGAGTCAAGCTGTCGCAGACCAATTGAAAGTGTTCCTGGAAATGTAGGTCGTTATCCCCTGCATGTCTCCTTGCAATACCCCGTTTTTACCTGTCAAGAAAAAGACTGTAAAAGGAGAGCCAGCCAAGTTCAGAATGGTGCATGACCTAAGAGCTGTGAATGACGCTACAGTATTTGAAACCCCAATTGTGCCGAATCCGCACACTCTGGTCTCAAATGTGCCTTCCACAACAAAAGTGTTCACAGTGACCGACCTGGCTAATGCTTTCTCCAGTGTTCCCCTTCATCCGGAAGACCGGTTCCCATTTGCCTTAACACACCAGGGGGCACAGCACACATAGACAGCGATGCCACAGCGGTCCCAGAACAGCCCTTCACTGTTCACCAAAGCAATGTCCACAGTCCTCACCAACTGGGTCACAGAACATGCAGAAGTAACCCTGCTACAATACGTGGACAATCTACTCCTTTGTGCAGTTGACTTTAACACGTGTAAAGCCCATTCCTTGTCTCTTCTACTCTACCTGGCAGAGCAGCACTGGAAGGTCTCAGAGAACAAAGTCCAGTGGTGTCTGAAGCGAGTTATGTTCCAGGGACACTGTATTGCTTACCAGACGAAACACCTGACAAATGACCAGAAGACCACAGTGGAGAAGATGGTTCATCCAACAACGTCAAGGGCGCTACAGGCCTTCCTTGGTCTAGTTTCGTATTGCAGAGCCTGGATCCCTGATGCCTCAGTCCTAATGCAGCCTCTGTATGATTGTGTCAACATAACCCCGTTCCTCCTGACAGATGCAGCCTTCAGCTCGTTCAAGAAGTTAAAAGGCTCTGTAATCTCAGTGCCAGCACTAGGCCTACTTGACTACAAGAAGCCATTCCGTCTCTACCTGACGGAAAAAGAAGGCCTTGATACTGGAGTCCTGACGCAGCTCAGGGGGGAAAGCAAAGACCTTTAGGCTACTTTTCAGCTCGCCTGGATCCAGTTGCAAGGGGTGCCCCCTCCTCCATGAGAGCAGCATTTGCAGTACACTCCCTCCTGGACAGAACTGCTGACATCATTCTTGGATATCCATTGGAAATCCTGGCTCCGCATGACATCTCAGCAATCCTCAACCAAACCCAGCCAAAACATCTCTCCACCGCCAGGCATCTTCGCCTCCAGTGCTCTCTACTCCTGCCCGACAATGTCACCATCTCCAGATGCACAGTCCTCAACCCGTCCACTCTACTCCCACTCTCAAGGGGGGATACAGATATGGACCTTCAGATCAAAATTCTGATCAAAATCTGCATGATACCTTCCGCAGGGATCTGGATTTGCTCTGAACGGATGACCATGATTGCTTCAGCATCATGCAACAGGAAACAGCAGGACTACCCAAGGTGGCAGAAGAGCCACTGACCAACCCAGAGTTGATCCTCTATGTGGATGGCTCCAGATTTGCAGATGATAAAGGAAGATTCCACACAGGATGTGCAGTGACCAGCAATCAAGAGATCCTGTGGTCCAGAAGTCTGCCGCCTAGTCTGTCAGCCCAGGAATCAGAACTGATAGCGCTGACGAAGGCCTACCAGATGGCAGAAGACAAGACTGTGAACATATATGCTGATTCAAGGTACTCGCAAGGCATAGCACACGACTTTGGACCCATCTGGGCTGCAAGGGACTTCATCACAGCAAGCGGAACAACCGTGAAGCATCATGGAGCCATCAAGAACCTGCTGGACGCACTCCAACTTCCAAAAATGGTGGCAGTACTAAAGGTCACATGGAAGGCACATGGAAAGCTGAACAGAGTAGAGGCATGGGGTAATAACATGGTGGATATGGCAGCCAAAGGAAGACAATATGGAGAAGTGGGAGAGGTCGTAGAGCCGGACGGCTACTACATGACGACTGAAGACAAGAAACCTGACCACATGACGTCCTGGAATCTCCTCAAATAGCTGCAAGAGCAAGCCCCAAAAGGCCAAGAAGGAATGCTGGATGCAGAAGGGAGCAGCACATGAAGAGGGAAGGGTAAATGAACTACAAATCCTCTTTACCCCGAAGCATGTACTCTATGGTGGTTCAATGGGCACATGGGCCCACACACAAATCAAAGACACAGATGAATGATCTGATAGGTGCCTACTGGTTCGCTCCAGGGATCTCCACCTTAACAGCCAAATTCACTAGCAGCTGTTTGACCTGCTTCAAATGCAACCCTGGAAGAATGGAGAAAGTTCCCACACATCATCTTGCCAGACCACTGTACCCCTTCCAGAGGATCCAGATAGACCACATCCAGACGCTGCCAAGTGGGGGATTCACATATGCCCTTGTGGTCGTGGATGTGTTCTCAGGATGACCAGAAGTTTTCCCAGTGAGGAACCAGTCAGCAAAGACTACTGCAAAGAAGCTACTCTCGGAGATGAGATATGCAGATATGGAGTCCCAGAAGTGATAGAGAGTGACCAGCGACCCACATTAACAGCAAATCTCACACGGGAGATCTGGTCAGCAGTAGGGTCAGACTTAGGCTTACACACTCCCTACAATCCCCAGAGTAGCGAGAAAGTAGAAAGACTGAATGGGACACTTAAGAACAGTATGTTGAAAGTTGCCCAAGAGGCAATCAAACCATGGCAGGAGACACTCCCAATGACACTACTTAGTGTTAGACACACTCCCAGATGCCCAGAAAAGCTGTCACCATATGACATTTTGTTTGGGTCTAGTCCCAGGTTAGGGGTATTCTTCCCTCACCAGCTGACTATGCAAAATGATACTTTGCCTGCCTATGTAATTGAACTCACCAAGAAACTTGCTAATATCCATTCTCGAGTTTTTTTCTTCATTGCCAGATCCAGATTCAGTGTCCGGTTCACACTCCTTGAAGCCAGGAGACTGGGTGTTGGTGAAAAAGTTTGTAAGGAGAACACCACTCGATCCCAGATTTGATGGTGCTTTCCAAGTGCTGCTGATGACACCAACCTCTGTGAAGCTGGAGGGAAGACCACTTGGATCCACACATCGCATGGCAAGAAAGCTCCCATACAAGAAGATACACCCAAGCCAGAATGATGTTGTGAATGCCCTGCCTGACGGGATAGATGACCTACCTGATAAAGAATACGCACCGCTGACTAAACATGCTGTTGACTAAGGAACTGATTGCAATGAGCCCCCGTTAGGGACAGATCTCCTGACCGCTCATTTGCGAAAAGTCTGTACGGGGGGGGGGGGGGGGGGGAAGGGGTGTATGCGCTAGGCATGCGTCCGCTCACCGGCAGCATAAAAGAGTTGCAGCACTTTGGGACAGGAGGCTAGGATTAGGGCAAGTGATATCTAAGGGGGGATTTTGATGGAAATATATAAATATATCATATAGATCTCACTTGCGTATATACTCCTATATAATCATATATACTCATGTATACTCATATATCCACAGCTAATATATACACTATAATCAGTTGCTTAAAATGGCTGACATAAACCGATATAAGCCAGAAAGACTGTTCGGGGATTTCCAGCAGAAAGCGGAACAGCACCAGATGTATTAAGTGATGATCAAATGTCTCAACTTTGTCCTAGACGCAGACAGCTACATTTTAGTTACTTAATCAGCATTCATATGTGCATTAATCACATTATTCCATATATATTTAGATAACCAATAACAGAGGAGATTGACAATATGCTAATTAACTAACCACCCCTAACCACCCCTTTGTATATGCAATTATAAATCCATGTATGTACAATAAATCATCAGTATTGGTGGAATGTTATTGTCACAATGGTGTGCAGTCTCATTCTTGAGCGCTCAAAATACTCAGTCTTATTGGGAACGGCCGCAGCACACACAGGGATAGATTTATCCAAATCAAATTTCCATAACAGTTTGATCGCAGTGTTCTGGGGGTTAAAGTGCCAGGAGTGGTCGGTGACCGCTCCTGGCACATAGTGCCGGATGTCAGCTGTGATAATCAGCTGACACCCAGCAGCGATCAGCAGCTCTCCCCCCGTGAGTGAGACTGATCGCATATGATGAACTATCCCTTCGATGGTCATACGGGCCCAGGTCACCTCAACATTATAGTACGTTTGATGTCAGAAAGGGGTTAAGAGGCTCCTCTGCCCTCCACTCATTACCTGTAGTAATGTCAACTGTTTAAATTCGTTATCAGTATAAAAGACACCTGTCCAGAGCCTCAAACAGTCACACTCCAACATCAACTATGGTGAAAACCAAAGAGCTGTCGAAGGACACCAGAAACAAAATTGTAGCCCTGCACCAGGCTGGGAAGACTGAATCTGCAATAGGCAAGCAGCTTAATGTGATGAAATCAACTGTAGGAGCAATAATAAAAAAAATGGAAGTCATAAAAGACCACTGATAACCTACCTTGATCTGGGGCTCCATGCAAGACCTCACCCTGTGGGGACAAAATGATCACAAGAACGGTGAACAAAAATCCCTGAACCACAAGGGGGACCTAGTGAATGACCTGCATAGAGCTGGGACCACCATAACAAAGGCTACCATCAGTAACACACTATGCCGCCAGGGACTCAGATCCTGCAGTGCCATATGTGTCCCCTTGTTTAAGACAGCACATGTCTGGGCCTGTTTGAAGTTTGCTAGAGAGCATTTGGATTATTCCGAAGAGTATTGGGAGAATGTCATTTGGTCTGATGAAACAAAAGTAGAACTGTTTGTTAGAAACAAAACTTGTCGTGTTTGGAGGAGAAAGAATGCTGAGTTGCATCCAAAGAACACCATACCTACTGTGAAGCAGGGGGGTGGCAACATCATGCTTTGGGCTGTTTATCTGCAAAGGAATAGGACGACTAATCCATGTACATGAAAGAATGAATGGGGTCATGTATTGTGAGATTTTGAGTGCAAAACTCCTTCCATCAGCAAAGGCATTGAAGATGAAACGTGGATGGGTCTTTCAACATGATAATCATCCCAAGCACACCACCAGAGCAACAAAGGAGTGGCTTCGTAAGAAGCATATGAAGGTCCTGGAGAGGCCTAGCCAGTCTCCAGATCTCAACCCTATAGAAAACCTTTGGAGGGAGTAGAAAGTCCGTGTTGTCCAGCGACAGACCCAAAACATCACTGCTCTAGAGGAGATCTGCATGGAGGTATGGGCCAACATAGTACCAACAGTGTGTGCCAACCTTGTGAAGACTTACAGAAAACCTTTGACCTCTGTTTTTAGGACTGGCGGAACACACCAAATAATAATATTAGAGAATATGAGGTATGTTCGCAGTCCGGGGTCCACCGTGCAGAGATGACAATTGCAGCTGAGTAATGGCGGATGGACGCTTGCTTACACGTGGGTTTGACCTCACCCAGTGTGAATGGAAGCGAACTCTGTTGCTTCACAGAGTCACCATAAATACGCTGCGCCCTGTTAGCAGTCACAGGGTGCAGCTGAAAGATACTAGAGGGATCCCTATGAATCACCCCCACTAAACTGGCGATTGGCCTCGCTCTGACCCTCGGTGGCTTTTGAGCCCGCGCCTGAGGACGCCCTGAGTCAGATGCAGAGTCCAAGCCGGAGTTCCCACCCTACACTGACCGGCTATCAGGAAAGTGCACTGATTGCCCACGGTGCCGTACAAGCAGGCACTGCGAATAAATGCAGAAACGTGTGCTAAGGTAGCACTGTCGGGCTGTAGGTAGCTTCCACCATTCGTGAGCAGTCATTATCACTAGGAATGGGACTGATTAAGGAGCTTTCATCTATCAACAGACATTCATCTACACACACACGTTATCAAGTTTATACTAGCGCATGGCCGTGTGGTCATGCGAACCATTTATAGCTGTAGCTATCAAGAACCTTCCTAATGGTGCAATAGGAGCTGCTACAGGACCTGAACATGTGAACTCTGACCTCCAATGGGAGGTCTTACCGTGGGCATGCTAAGTATGGGAAAAGCAGGACTTAGTCCCTGTAATGCCTGCTCACAGCTGATCAGCACTGGCTAGATTAAGCCAGATGCTGGGACCGACGTCTCCACTGAGCAGGCTCCACTGCTGCTGGAGGAGAATGGGAGACCGCAGCAGACATGGTTTGAGATTCCCCCTGTGCAGCGGAGGGAACTCGATTCCTAACATTACCCCCCCTCCTAGGGCCCCCCTCCCTGGGTCTTGATACGCTCAAAGGCCGCAATGAGCAGCGGAGCCTGAATGTGCTCAACAGGCTCCCAGGTCCTGTCCTCTGGGCCATGACCCTTCCAATCCACCAGATAGAATTTTTTGCCACGTACCACCTTACACCCCATAATAGAATTCACCTCTTAATCATCCGTGGATGAGCTCGATGTCCCAGCAGATAAATTGGAAAACCGGGACATGTGAACTGGTTTTAGGAGGGACACATGAAAGGAGTCAGTGATACCCAGGCGTGGAGGAAGGGCCAACCGATAGACCACAGGATTGACTTGTTCCAGGATCTTGAAGGGGCCTATGTAGCGAGGCGCAAACTTAGTAGACTCAACTCGCAGCCTGATGTTACGGGCGGTGAGCCACACTAAGTCGCTAGGAGCAAATGTCGGAGCAGGGCGCCGATGTGCATCAGCAGAAATCCTCATTCTCTCCTTGTAGGCTCAGATGGCATCCTGTGCGCGGTCCCAAATGTCATGTGTCTCCACCGCCCAGTCTGCCACCCTAAAATCAATGGATAACACAAGCATGGGCACAGGGACACGCGGATGCTGGCAGTAGTTAAGGAAGAATGGGGTCTGCCCGGTGAAGTCGACTACGACGTTGTTCAAAGGAAACTCCACCCATGGTAGCAAGGATTCCCAGTCATCCTGCCTGGCGGAGACAAAATGTCGCAGGTATGTGACCAGAGTCTGGTTGGCCCTCTCTACCAACCCATTCGTCTCAGGGTGGTACGCAGATGAGAGATTCAGCTCAATGCTGAGTAAATGACAGAGCTCTCTCCAGAAGCAAGACGCAAACTGGGGACCCCGGTTACTGACAATTTTGTCTGGCATGCCATGTAGGCGGCAAACATGTTTAATGAACAGCGCCGCCAAGGGCCCTGCAGCAGGTAACCGTGGAAGCGGCACCAAGTGCACCATTTTAGAAAAATGGTTGGTAACTACCCAGATAACGGTGCAGCTAGGAGACTTGGGTAAGCCCACCACGAAGTCCATTCCGATCATCTCCCAGGACCTGTCTGCCACCGGCAGGGGGTAAAGTAACCCAGCAGGCTGTTGCCGAGGAGATGGATTCTTGGCTCAGGAGACACACGCCCGAATATAGTCCCCAACGTCAAGGGCCATATGCGGCCACCAGTATGTCGTTGCCAGAAGCTCAAATGTCCCCTTGGTCCCAAAATGTCCTCCCACCCTGGACGAGTGAGCCCAAGAGAGAACCTCTGGTAGAAAATTAGATGGTACAAAAGTCTTGCCTCGGGGCATAGACTCTAGCGAAACCAGAACCACATTTCTCAGGCTCTCTGAAAGGACAATAAGCTGGGGCTCCTCCTCTGATGAAACAAAGGAGCGAGAGAGAGCGTCGGCCCGAGTGTTCTTCTCCCCGGAGGGAAAATGGAGGGCAAAGTGGAACCGGGAGAAGAACAGGGACCATCTAGCCTGGCGAATGTTTCGCCGCTGGGCAGTTTGTAAATACACCAAATTTTTGTGGTCGGTGAATACTTGGATGTCTCCACTCCAAAAAGTCCAACTTCATGGCTAGGAGCTCTCTGTCCCCGATGGAATAATTCCTCTCTGCCGGTGTGACGGTCTTGGAGAAGAAGCAAGGATGCTTCCGACCTTAAGCATCCTTCTGGAAGAGGACTGCTCCAGCACCGACGGATGAGGCATCCACCTCCATGATAAATGGTTTATCAAAATCAGGGCAATGTAATATGGGAGCGCCAGCGAAGTGTGACTTGATAGAGAGGAAGGCCTTGGAGACCTCCTCCGACCATAATTTGGGATTAGCTCCCTTCTTGGTGAGGGCAACCAGGGGAACTACCAAAGTTGGGAATTGGGGAATGAAATGGCGATAATAGTGGATGAACCCCATAAAGCGCTGCACCGCTTTGAGAGAATGGGGTTCCAGCCAGTCCATCACAGCCTGTAGCTTGGCAGGATCCATAGCCAATCCTTGGGCAGAGATGATATAGCCCAGGAAAGGCAAAGACTCCTGCTCAAACACACACTTATCCAACTTGGCATAGAGGGAGTTTGCCCGTAGGAGGTCGAAGACTTTGCAAACATCTCTCCTGTGGCAGGCTATATCTGGAGAGTAGATGAGAATATCATCCAGATAAACTACAACCAAGGTGGAGAGCATATCCAGGAAGATATCGCTTACAAAGCCTTGAAAAATGGCTGGGGCATTACAAAGCCCGAAGGGCATCACGGGGTATTCATAATGCCCATCCCTGGTGTTACAAGCCGTGTTCCATTCGTCCCCCTCACGGATGCAAATCAGATTGTAAGCACCCTGCAGATCAAGCTTAGTAAATACCTTCACATCCCGCAACCTATCGAAGAGCTCAGATATCAGGGGCAGAGGGTATTTATTCTTAACGTTGATGGCTTTAAGACCCCTGTAATCTATGCATGGACGTAATTCTCCATTCTTCTACACAAAGAAGAACCCCGCCCCTGCAGGTGACACTGACTTCCTAATAAATCCCCTTGCCAGATTCTCCTGAATGTACCGAGACATTGCCTCCGTCTCCGGGAGAGATAACAGGTAGACTCGACCCCGGGGAGGCTCAGCACTAGTCAAGAGGTCAATAGGACAGTCATAGGAGCGGTGAGGCGGAAGGGTCTCTGCAGCCCTCTTGGAAAACACATCCGCATATGGCCAACAGTGCTTGGGGAGAGAGGAAAGATCTGCGGGTACTTCAGTTGTAGCAACCTGAACGCACTCCCTCAGACATCTACCCTCACAAGATTCACTCCATCCCAGAATTCTCCCTGAGGACCACTCTATATGAGGAGAGTGGTAGCATAGCCATGATATCCCAAACAGGACCTCATCAATTCCCTCCAGAAGGACTAGTAGGGAGATAATCTCCTGATGAGATGGAGACATGGATTAAGCAAATGGGATGGTTTGGTGTGTTATCTGTGAGGGCAGTGTCAACCCATTTACCATTCGTATGGTCACACGTTTGGTGAGCATCACCAGGGATATTGCGTGTCGCTGGGTGAAGGCAGATGACATACAATTGCCCTCCACCCCAGAATCCACACAAAGCTCTACCCTAAGTGTGGATGGGCCTATAGTAATTGTCCCCTTGAAGAACAGTTTGGAGGAAAGCGTTGCCGTGTCTAGGGTACCTCCTCCTATAACCACTAGATGCTGACGTTTTCCCGACTGCTGAGAACATCTGGAGGCAAGATGTCCTGACTGCCAGCAAACATGACAGACCTTGAGTGCATGAGCGGTCCGGGATGTAGATCCCGCTCATGACACGTCCATGGCCTCATGCGACTCGGATGCCTCGATCGGAGATTCCAGAGGTTTGGTGAAGGTTGGAGCCAGCCGAAACCTCTGCCTACACTGGGCTCGCTCCAACGTCCGCTCGTTAAAACGAAGGTCAATGAGAGTTGATACAGCTATAAGCTCCTCCAATGTGGCGGGAATCTCCCTGGTGGCCAAAGCGTCCTTCACATGGTCAGCCAGCCCTCTCCAAAATACATGGATGAGGGCTTTATCCGGCCACTCCAGCTCAGATGCTGAAGTCCAGAAGTGGACGGCAAAATGGCTGACCATGGATGAGCCCTGAGTCAATGCCAGCAGTTGGAGCGCCATATCATGGGTGACCTGAGGTCCTAAACAGACTGGTTTCAGAGTGCTCAGAAACAGCGGAGCACTCTGCACCACATGATCGTTGCGCTCCCACAGCGGTGTAGCCCACTCCAACACCCTGTTCGACAGAAGGGATATAATGAATCCCACCTTTGCCCGCTCTGTGGGAAAACACGCAGCCAGGAGCCTGAGGTGTATAGTGCACTGGCTCACGAATCCCTTATAAGACTTGCTATCACCAGAGTATTTATCAGGCAGCTGTAGGCGAGATAAGGTCGGAACAGGAGTGGCAGTGGATAAACTTGCTGCAGCCACGCTAGCAGCCTGAACAGCTACTGCGGTAATATCCACAGCTGAGGTTGTACGCTCGAGAGCCGCCAACGTGCTCTCCAGCTGCAGGATGTACCGCTACAGTCACTGTTCATCTGCCATTACTAGCCAAATAATAATATTAGAGAATATGAGGTGCATTCGCAGTCTGGGGTCCACCGTGCAGCGATGACACCTGCAGCTGAGTAATGGCGGTTGGACGCTTGCTCACACATGGGTTTGACCTCACCCAGTGTGAATGGAAGCGAATTCTGTTGCTTCACAGAGTCGCCGTAAATATGCTGCGCCCTGTTAGCAGTCACTTGGGACCCTATGAATCACCCCCACTAAACTGGTGATTGGACTCGCTCTGACCCTCGGTGGCTTTTGAGCCCACGCCTGAGGACACCCTGAGTCAGAGTCAGAGTCCAAGCTGGAGTTCCCACCCTACACTGACCAGCTGTCAGGAAAGCGCACTGATTGTGCACGGTGCCCTACAAGTGGGCACTGCGAATAGATGCAGAAACGTGTGCTAAGTGTGCAGGTAGCACTGTCGGGTGCTAGGTAGCTTCCACCATTCATGAGCAGTCATCATCACTAGGAATGGGAATGATTAAGGAGCTTTCATCCATCGACAGACATTTATCTAGACACACACGTGAAGTTTATACTAGCGCATGGCCATTCGGCCATTTGGCTATGCGAACCGTTTATAGCTGTAGCTCTCAAGGACATTCCTAATGGTCCAATAGGAGCTGCTGCAGGACCTGAACATGTGAACCCTGACCTCCAATGGGAGGTCTTCCCATGGGCATGCTCAGTATGGGAAAAGCAGGATTTAGTCCCTGAAACGCCTGCTCACAGCTGATCAGAACTGGCTACAAAGGCAAAGCCTGGAAAGGCAGCAGTAATCAAGTGCACAGTGTCAGCTTGAGCCAGACGCTGGGACCGACATCTCCACTGAGCAGTCTCCACTGCTGCTGGAGGGGAATGGGAGACCACAGAGGACATGGTTTGAGATTCTCCCTGTTCAGCGGTGGGAACTCGACTCCTAAGGCCGGGATCACACATGCGAGAAATACGTCCGAGTCTCGCATGGTAATCCCCGACCCGGCCGCCTGCACTCCAGAGCGGAGTGTGCGGCCGCATAGCAATACATGGAGCCGCACGGTCCGCTCCTGAGTGTCGGGAGCAGGGCCGAGGATTAACATGCAAGACTCGGACGTATTTTTTGCATGTGTGATCCCGGCCTAACACTCTGTCATTGGCAACAAAGTATGTATATACTTATTTTACATCATAATTTGCAAAATAAATCTTGCCGAATCAGACATGGTAATTTTCTGGATTCTATTATGAGGAAAGGTGTATATTCTCTATGTCGATTGTGTGTCTTTTAGATGTTTTTATACATGTGTTCCTTTTGGTTTTTGTGTATCCAATAAAGTATATAAAATTTCTTACGGTGATCCCTGTCTGTATGGCTTGTGATCATTTTAGAAGACCTCTCCGCCTCAGGAAGTAGAGAGACAAAATTCTCTTTGTAATGTGGATCTAGCAGGGTGAATAACCAGTACTCTTTTTGGCCAAGATAAATATAACTTGGGGTCACAGGAAAGGAAGTGGTACATGCAGTAGTCCATATGTACCAAGCACCCTACAGCCAACACTTCACCGTCTCCACCACGATGATGACTCTCCATCTTCTCTTCCTCTCTCTCTTCCTCCTACTTCTGCTCCTCAGCCCTTCCGTATAGGAAAGACGATAAGAAGGTTGTGTTGGTACTAGCCTCTGTTGTGCTTGGAACCAGCTCCTGTTCCTCCTCCTCCTCAGCCTCCTCATTGTTGCCCAATCTGCACTGAGAAGATGAGATGAGGCTGGGCTGGATAGTATATCCCTGTCTTTCTACATCTCCACCTGGTCCACATGCATAGCTTCATGTTTATTTGTAAGCAGGGGCTGTTTAAGTGGGCACAGAAGCGGGATTGTTGCGCTGCCCACCATCTTTGTAGAGCTCTCAAAGTCTTGGAAAACCGCAGAAATGTCAGACATCCATGCCCACTCTTCAGTTGTTATGCATAGAGGCTGACCAGAATATGCACTGGAGCTGGTATTCGACAACTGCCTGCTGCTCATAAAGCCTTGCCAGCATGTGCAGTGTGAAGTTCCAGCCTGTGGTGACGTGTGGTGCCAGTCAGTGAGCTGGCACTTGCATGGGGTGCTGCAGCACTGCCAGAGCATCACCAGGTTGCGCCTATTATCACACACGACCATGCCTGGTTGGAGGTTCAGCGGCAAAAGCTACAGATCTGTCTGGTCTGTTAATCCTATTAGTAAGTTTGCCTCGGTATGCGGTTTGCATCCTAGATAAATTAGCTTCAACAGAGCTTGCTGCGGCTTCGCTGAGGCAGTGCTGCAGAGCTTCCATCCTCTGGATTAAGTGGACAACATTTTCTCAGATAACACATCGGTGATAGAGGATGAGTGTGAGCAAGAGGGGACACAGAAACTGATGTAAGAGGTGGAGGAAACCCTGACTGAAATAGGGCCAGCAATCCTCGGCATCGAGAGTGCATGTGACATGCTGGGTGGGGCTTGGCCCCAGCCTCCACAATATTCACCCATTGTGCTGTCAGAGAAAATTTATGTCCCTGGCCACAAGCGCTTGTCCACGTGTCAGTCACTATGTGGACAATCCTAGTAAGTGCATTGGTAAGGACATAGATGATGCTCCTGAACACGTGCTGGTACAAGGCAGGAATGCTACACCTGGAGAAAAAGTAGCAACTGGTTACCGAATACCAAGGTACGGCTGCCGCCATGAGTTGGCAGAAATTCTCCTTGTCAACAAGCCTAAAAGGCAACATTTTGCAGCAAGCAACCTGTGTGTGGGTGGCTGGAAAATATCTGTTTTGTTACAACGCCTGGGGTAGGGGCAGCTGAACACTGTGCTGGGACGACGATTTGGAATTGTATCATGATGGTGCGTCAGAATGTGGAAGGACAGGTGCAGGGTGGAAGGCATCAGCGCCAGTGTCATGGACTTGGGATTGGGAAGCACCTAGGAAAGGAGAAAAAGGCAAATGTGTCATCCGCTGGCACAAATCGTGAACCCAGGCGTTAAGCCCACCTAGTCGGGTGCTTGGATAACATGTGCCTGATCATGCTGGTGGTAGTTAGGCTCTTAGTGTTAAGGCCCCTGCTGATCTTGGCATGGCACAGGTGGCAAATTACCTTTTTTGTCTCAGAATTGTCTTTAAAATAGTCCCAGACTAGGGATCATCTAACTCTTTAACAGAGAAATTCATGAGTGTTCGTGCTCTGTGGAACAGTTGACCACCTTCTCCCTCTGGTCACCCAACTGCCTCTTCCTATCTGTTTCAGTGCTGCTGATCTCTCTCCCTTAGCACTGCTGGATGCCAGCTTTCCAGGTTGGGTCGGTGACTTCATCATTCATCATCTCGTCTACCACTGTCACACCCTGGTCCTACTGACTAGGTCACTTAACAACAACCTAACTTATCGGCAATTGTGTCTCATCATCCTCATTAGACAAAATTTGCCATTCTCCACTGGCATCTTCTTGTGTCCATGGCTGCTCTAAGTTTTTTGAATCACTAAACAGCATCTCTTCTGTTATGAATAGGTAATTCAGAACCACAATGGACCTTGAAGTTCAGAGCACACAAGTGACCTGACAAAAACCACAAAACATAGGACGAGCTCTGAGACGTGGAAACTCTGCTGACCGCAATCCCTAAACCTATCAAACCACACTAGAGGTAGCCGTGGATTGCGCCTAACGCTCCCTATGCAACTTGGCACAGCCTGAGAAGCTAGCTAGTCCTGAAGATGGAAAAATAAGCCTACCTTGCCTCAGAGAAATTCCCCAAAGGAAAAGGCAGCCCCCCACATATAATGACTGTGAGTTAAGATGAAAATACAAACACAGAGATGAAATAGATTTAGCAAAGTGAGGCCCGAATTACTGAATAGACCGAGGATAGAAAAGATAGCTTTGCGGTCAACACAAAAACCTACAAACAACCACGCAGAGGGGCAAAAAGACCCTCCGCACCGACTAACGGTACGGAGGTGCTCCCTCTGCGTCTCAGAGCTTCCAGCAAGCAAGCAGAACCAAAAAAGCTAGCTGGAAAGAAAATATAGCAACAAAAGGACACAAGCAGAACTTAGCTTATGCTGAGCAGACAGGCCACAGGAACGATCCAGGAGGAAGCAAGACCAATACTAGAACATTGACTGGAGGCCAGGATCAAAGCACTAGGTGGAGTTAAATAGAGCAGCACCTAACGACTTAACCTCATCACCTGAGGAAGGAAACTCAGAAGCCGCAGTACCACTCGTGACCACAGGAGGGAGCTTGATCACAGAATTCACAACAGTACCCCCCCCTTGAGGAGGGGTCACCGAACCCTCACCAGAGCCCCCAGGCCGACTAGGATGAGCCATATGAAAGGCACGAACAAGATCGGCAGCATGGACATCAGAGGCAAAGACCCAGGAATTGTCTTCCTGACCATAACCCTTCCACTTAACCAGATACTGGAGTTTCCGTCTCGAAACACGAGAATCCAAAATCTTCTCCACTATATACTCCAACTCCCCCTCCACCAAAACCGGGGCAGGAGGATCAACAGATGGAACCACAGGCGCCACGTATCTCCGCAACAATGACCTATGGAATACGTTATGGATGGAAAAAGAATCTGGAAGGGTCAAACGAAAAGACACAGGATTAAGAACCTCAGAAATCCTATACGGGCCAATGAAACGAGGCTTAAACTTAGGAGAGGAAACCTTCATAGGAATATAACGAGATGACAACCAAACCAAATCCCCAACACGAAGTCGGGGACCCACACAGCGTCTGCGATTAGCGAAACGTTGAGCCTTCTCCTGGGACAAGGTCAAATTGTCCACTACATGAGTCCAAATCCGCTGCAACCTGTCCACCACAGTATCCACACCAGGACAGTCCGAAGACTCAACCTGCCCTGAAGAGAAACGAGGATGGAACCCAGAATTGCAGAAAAACGGTGAAACCAAGGTAGCCGAGCTGGCCCGATTATTAAGAGCGAACTCAGCCAACGGCAAAAAGGACACCCAATCATCCTGATCAGCAGAAACAAAACATCTCAGATATGTTTCCAAGGTCTGATTGGTTCGTTCAGTCTGGCCATTTGTCTGAGGATGGAAAGCCGAGGAAAAAGACAAATCAATGCCCATCCTAGCACAAAAGGCTCGCCAAAACCTCGAAACAAACTGGGAACCTCTGTCAGAAACGATGTTCTCTGGAATGCCATGTAAACGAACCACATGCTGGAAGAAAAATGGCACCAAATCAGAGGAGGAAGGTAATTTAGACAAGGGTACCAAATGGATCATCTTAGAGAAGCGATCACAAACTACCCAAATGACCGACATTTTTTGAGAGACGGGGAGATCCGAAATAAAATCCATAGAGATATGTGTCCAAGGCCTCTTCGGGATCGGCAAGGGCAAAAGCAACCCACTGGCACGAGAACAGCAGGGCTTAGCCCGAGCACAAATCCCACAGGACTGCACAAAAGAACGCACATCCAGCGACAGAGACGGCCACCAAAAGGATCTAGCCACCAAATCTCTGGTACCAAAGATTCCAGGATGACCAGCCAACACCGAACAATGAACCTCAGAGATAACTTTATTCGTCCACCTATCAGGGACAAACAGTTTCTCTGCTGGGCAACGATCAGGTTTATTAGCCTGAAATTTTTGCAGCACCCGCCGCAAATCAGGGGAGATGGCAGACACAATTACTCCCTCTTTGAGAATACCCGCCGGCTCAGGCAAACCCGGAGAGTCGGGCACAAAACTCCTAGACAGGGCATCCGCCTTCACATTTTTAGAGCCCGGAAGGTACGAAACCACAAAGTCAAAATGGGAGAAAAACAGCGACCAACGAGCCTGTCTAGGATTCAACCGTTTGGCAGACTCGAGATAAGTCAAGTTCTTGTGATCAGTCAAGACCACCACGCGATGCTTAGCTCCTTCAAGCCAATGACGCCACTCCTCGAATGCCCACTTCATGGCCAGGAACTCTCGATTGCCAACATCATAATTTCGCTCAGCAGGCGAAAACTTCCTGGAAAAGAAGGCGCATTGCTTCATCACCGAGCAATCACCACCTCTTTGCGACAAAACAGCCCCCGCTCCAATTTCAGAAGCATCAACCTCAACCTGGAACGGAAGCGAAACATCTGGTTGACACAACACAGGGGCAGAAGAAAAACGATGCTTTAACTCTTGAAAAGCTTACACAGCAGCAGAAGACCAATTGACCACATCAGCACCCTTCTTGGTCAAATCGGTCAATGGTTTAGCAATACTAGAAAAATTACAGATGAAGCGACGATAAAAATTAGCAAAGCCAAGGAACTTTTGCAGACTCTTCAAAGATGTCGGCTGAGTCCAATCATAAATGGCCTGGACCTTAACAGGGTCCATCTCGATGGTAGAAGGGGAAAAAATGAACCCCAAAAATGAAACCTTCTGAACACCAAAGAGACACTTTGATCCCTTCACAAACAAAGAATTAGCACGCAGGACCTGGAACACCATTCTGACCTGCTTCACATGAGACTCCCAATCATCCGAGAAGACCAAAATATCATCCAAGTATACAATCAGGAATTTATCCAGGTACTCTCGGAAGATGTCATGCATAAAGGACTGAAATACTGATGGAGCATTGGCAAGTCCGAATGGCATAACTAGGTACTCAAAATGGCCCTCGGGCGTATTAAATGCAGTTTTCCATTCATCGCCCCGTTTAATACGCACAAGATTATATGCACCACGAAGATCTATCTTGGTGAACCAACTAGCCCCCTTAATCCGAGCAAACAAATCAGATAGCAGCGGCAAGGGGTACTGAAATTTGACCGTGATTTTATTTAGAAGGCGGTAATCAATACAAGGTCTCAGCGAACCATCCTTCTTGGCCACAAAAAAGAACCCTGCTCCCAATGGCGACGACGACGGCCGAATATGACCCTTCTCCAAGGATTCTTTTATGTAACTCCGCATAGCGGCGTGCTCAGGTACAGATAAATTAAACAGTCGACCCTTAGGAAACTTACTACCAGGAATCAACTCGATAGCACAATCACAATCCCTATGCGGAGGTAGGGCATTGGACTTGGGCTCATCGAATACATCCCGGTAATCAGACAAGAACTCTGGGACCTCAGAAGGGGTGGATGATGAGATAGACAGAAATGGAACATCACCATGTACCCCCTGACAACCCCAGCTGGACACAGACATAGATTTCCAATCTAATACTGGGTTATGGACTTGTAGCCATGGCAACCCCAACACGACCACATCATGCAGATTTTGCAACACCAGAAAGTGAATATCCTCCTGGTGCGCAGGAGCCATGCACATGGTCAGCTGGGTCCAATACTGAGGCTTATTCTTGGCCAAAGGCATAGCATCAATTCCTCTCAATGGAATAAGACACTGCAAGGGCTCCAAGACAAACCCACAGCGCCTAGCAAACTCCAAGTCCATCAAATTCAGGGCAGCGCCTGAATCCACAAATGCCATGACAGAATAGGAAGACAAAGAGCAGATCAAAGTAATGGACAAAAGAAATTTCGACTGTACCGTACCAATGGTGGCAGACTTAGCGAACCGCTTAGTGCGCTTAGGACAATCGGAGATAGCATGAGTGGAATCACCACAGTAGAAACACAGCCCATTCTGACGTCTGTGTTCCTGCCTTTCAGCTCTGGTCAAAGTCCTATCGCACTGCATAGGCTCAGGTTTATGCTCAGATAATACCGCCAAATGGTGCACAGATTTACGCTCACGCAAGCGTCGACCGATCTGAATGGCCAAAGACATAGACTCATTCAGACCAGCAGGCATAGGAAATCCCACCATGACATCCTTAAGGGCTTCAGAGAGACCCTTTCTGAAGATTGCTGCCAAAGCACATTCATTCCATTGAGTGAGCACAGACCACTTTCTAAACTTCTGACAATAAATCTCTATCTCATCCTGACCCTGACACAGAGCCAGCAAATTTTTCTCTGCCTGATCCACTGAATTAGGTTAATCGTACAGTAATCCGAGCGCCAGAAAAAAGGCATCAATATTACATAATGCAGGATCTCCTGGCACAAGGGAAAATGCCTAGTCTTGAGGGTCGACACGTAATAAAGAAATAATAATCTTAACTTGTTGAACTGGGTCACCAGAGGAGCGAGGTTTCAACGCCAGAAACAGTTTGCAATTATTTTTGAAACTCAGAAATTTAGCTCTATCTCCAGAAAACAAATCAGGAATAGGAATTCTTGGTTCTAACATAGAATTCTGAGCCAAAAAGTCTTGAATATTTTGTACTCTTGCAGTGAGAAGATCCACACATGAAGACAGACCTTTAATGTCCATCACCACACCTGTGTCCTGAACCACCCAAATGTCTAGGGGGGAAAAAAAAGGCAAAACACAGTGCAAAGAAAAAAAAAAGGTCTCAGAACTTCTTTTTTCCCTCTATTGAGAAGCATAGTACTTTGGGCCTCCAGTACTGTTATGAATAGGTAATTCAGAACCACAATGGACCTTGAAGTTCAGAGCACACAAGTGACCTGACAAAAACCACAAAACATAGGACGAGCTCTGAGACGTGGAAACTCTGCTGACCGCAATCCCTAAACCTATCAAACCACACTAGAGGTAGCCGTGGATTGCGCCTAACGCTCCCTATGAAACTTGGCACAGCCTGAGAAGCTAGCTAGTCCTGAAGATGGAAAAATAAGCCTACCTTGCCTCAGAGAAATTCCCCAAAGGAAAAGGCAGCCCCCCACATATAATGACTGTGAGTTAAGATGAAAATACAAACACAGAGATGAAATAGATTTAGCAAAGTGAGGCCCGAATTACTGAATAGACCGAGGATAGAAAAGATAGCTTTGCGGTCAACACAAAAACCTACAAACAACCACGCAGAGGGGCAAAAAGACCCTCCGCACCGACTAACGGTACGGAGGTGCTCCCTCTGCGTCTCAGAGCTTCCAGCAAGCAAGCAGAACCAAAAAGGCAAGCTGGAAAGAAAATATAGCAACAAAAGGACACAAGCAGAACTTAGCTTATGCTGAGCAGACAGGCCACAGGAACGATCCAGGAGGAAGCAAGACCAATACTAGAACATTGACTGGAGGCCAGGATCAAAGCACTAGGTGGAGTTAAATAGAGCAGCACCTAACGACTTAACCTCATCACCTGAGGAAGGAAACTCAGAAGCCGCAGTACCACTCGTGACCACAGGAGGGAGCTTGATCACAGAATTCACAACAGTACCCCCCCCTTGAGGAGGGGTCACCGAACCCTCACCAGAGCCCCCAGGCCGACTAGGATGAGCCATATGAAAGGCACGAACAAGATCGGCAGCATGGACATCAGAGGCAAAGACCCAGGAATTGTCTTCCTGACCATAACCCTTCCACTTAACCAGATACTGGAGTTTCCGTCTCGAAACACGAGAATCCAAAATCTTCTCCACTATATACTCCAACTCCCCCTCCACCAAAACCGGGGCAGGAGGATCAACAGATGGAACCACAGGCGCCACGTATCTCCGCAACAATGACCTATGGAATACGTTATGGATGGAAAAAGAATCTGGAAGGGTCAAACGAAAAGACACAGGATTAAGAACCTCAGAAATCCTATACGGGCCAATGAAACGAGGCTTAAACTTAGGAGAGGAAACCTTCATAGGAATATAACGAGATGACAACCAAACCAAATCCCCAACACGAAGTCGGGGACCCACACAGCGTCTGCGATTAGCGAAACGTTGAGCCTTCTCCTGGGACAAGGTCAAATTGTCCACTACATGAGTCCAAATCCGCTGCAACCTGTCCACCACAGTATCCACACCAGGACAGTCCGAAGACTCAACCTGCCCTGAAGAGAAACGAGGATGGAACCCAGAATTGCAGAAAAACGGTGAAACCAAGGTAGCCGAGCTGGCCCGATTATTAAGAGCGAACTCAGCCAACGGCAAAAAGGACACCCAATCATCCTGATCAGCAGAAACAAAACATCTCAGATATGTTTCCAAGGTCTGATTGGTTCGTTCAGTCTGGCCATTTGTCTGAGGATGGAAAGCCGAGGAAAAAGACAAATCAATGCCCATCCTAGCACAAAAGGCTCGCCAAAACCTCGAAACAAACTGGGAACCTCTGTCAGAAACGATGTTCTCTGGAATGCCATGTAAACGAACCACATGCTGGAAGAAAAATGGCACCAAATCAGAGGAGGAAGGTAATTTAGACAAGGGTACCAAATGGATCATCTTAGAGAAGCGATCACAAACTACCCAAATGACCGACATTTTTTGAGAGACGGGGAGATCCGAAATAAAATCCATAGAGATATGTGTCCAAGGCCTCTTCGGGATCGGCAAGGGCAAAAGCAACCCACTGGCACGAGAACAGCAGGGCTTAGCCCGAGCACAAATCCCACAGGACTGCACAAAAGAACGCACATCCAGCGACAGAGACGGCCACCAAAAGGATCTAGCCACCAAATCTCTGGTACCAAAGATTCCAGGATGACCAGCCAACACCGAACAATGAACCTCAGAGATAACTTTATTCGTCCACCTATCAGGGACAAACAGTTTCTCTGCTGGGCAACGATCAGGTTTATTAGCCTGAAATTTTTGCAGCACCCGCCGCAAATCAGGGGAGATGGCAGACACAATTACTCCCTCTTTGAGAATACCCGCCGGCTCAGGCAAACCCGGAGAGTCGGGCACAAAACTCCTAGACAGGGCATCCGCCTTCACATTTTTAGAGCCCGGAAGGTACGAAACCACAAAGTCAAAATGGGAGAAAAACAGCGACCAACGAGCCTGTCTAGGATTCAACCGTTTGGCAGACTCGAGATAAGTCAAGTTCTTGTGATCAGTCAAGACCACCACGCGATGCTTAGCTCCTTCAAGCCAATGACGCCACTCCTCGAATGCCCACTTCATGGCCAGCAACTCTCGATTGCCAACATCATAATTTCGCTCAGCAGGCGAAAACTTCCTGGAAAAGAAGGCGCATGGCTTCATCACCGAGCAATCAGCACCTCTTTGCGACAAAACAGCCCCCGCTCCAATTTCAGAAGCATCAACCTCAACCTGGAACGGAAGCGAAACATCTGGTTGACACAACACAGGGGCAGAAGAAAAACGACGCTTTAACTCTTGAAAAGCTTACACAGCAGCAGAAGACCAATTGACCACATCAGCACCCTTCTTGGTCAAATCGGTCAATGGTTTAGCAATACTAGAAAAATTACAGATGAAGCGACGATAAAAATTAGCAAAGCCAAGGAACTTTTGCAGACTCTTCAAAGATGTCGGCTGAGTCCAATCATAAATGGCCTGGACCTTAACAGGGTCCATCTCGATGGTAGAAGGGGAAAAAATGAACCCCAAAAATGAAACCTTCTGAACACCAAAGAGACACTTTGATCCCTTCACAAACAAAGAATTAGCACGCAGGACCTGGAACACCATTCTGACCTGCTTCACATGAGACTCCCAATCATCCGAGAAGACCAAAATATCATCCAAGTATACAATCAGGAATTTATCCAGGTACTCTCGGAAGATGTCATGCATAAAGGACTGAAATACTGATGGAGCATTGGCAAGTCCGAATGGCATAACTAGGTACTCAAAAATGGCCCTCGGGCGTATTAAATGCAGTTTTCCATTCATCGCCCCGTTTAATACGCACAAGATTATATGCACCACGAAGATCTATCTTGGTGAACCAACTAGCCCCCTTAATCCGAGCAAACAAATCAGATAGCAGCGGCAAGGGGTACTGAAATTTGACCGTGATTTTATTTAGAAGGCGGTAATCAATACAAGGTCTCAGCGAACCATCCTTCTTGGCCACAAAAAAGAACCCTGCTCCCAATGGCGACGACGACGGCCGAATATGACCCTTCTCCAAGGATTCTTTTATGTAACTCCGCATAGCGGCGTGCTCAGGTACAGATAAATTAAACAGTCGACCCTTAGGAAACTTACTACCAGGAATCAACTCGATAGCACAATCACAATCCCTATGCGGAGGTAGGGCATTGGACTTGGGCTCATCGAATACATCCCGGTAATCAGACAAGAACTCTGGGACCTCAGAAGGGGTGGATGATGAGATAGACAGAAATGGAACATCACCATGTACCCCCTGACAACCCCAGCTGGACACAGACATAGATTTCCAATCTAATACTGGGTTATGGACTTGTAGCCATGGCAACCCCAACACGACCACATCATGCAGATTTTGCAACACCAGAAAGTGAATATCCTCCTGGTGCGCAGGAGCCATGCACATGGTCAGCTGGGTCCAATACTGAGGCTTATTCTTGGCCAAAGGCATAGCATCAATTCCTCTCAATGGAATAAGACACTGCAAGGGCTCCAAGACAAACCCACAGCGCCTAGCAAACTCCAAGTCCATCAAATTCAGGGCAGCGCCTGAATCCACAAATGCCATGACAGAATAGGAAGACAAAGAGCAGATCAAAGTAATGGACAAAAGAAATTTCGACTGTACCGTACCAATGGTGGCAGACTTAGCGAACCGCTTAGTGCGCTTAGGACAATCGGAGATAGCATGAGTGGAATCACCACAGTAGAAACACAGCCCATTCTGACGTCTGTGTTCCTGCCTTTCAGCTCTGGTCAAAGTCCTATCGCACTGCATAGGCTCAGGTTTATGCTCAGATAATACCGCCAAATGGTGCACAGATTTACGCTCACGCAAGCGTCGACCGATCTGAATGGCCAAAGACATAGACTCATTCAGACCAGCAGGCATAGGAAATCCCACCATGACATCCTTAAGGGCTTCAGAGAGACCCTTTCTGAAGATTGCTGCCAAAGCACATTCATTCCATTGAGTGAGCACAGACCACTTTCTAAACTTCTGACAATAAATCTCTATCTCATCCTGACCCTGACACAGAGCCAGCAAATTTTTCTCTGCCTGATCCACTGAATTAGGTTCATCGTACAGTAATCCGAGCGCCAGAAAAAAGGCATCAATATTACATAATGCAGGATCTCCTGGCGCAAGGGAAAATGCCTAGTCTTGAGGGTCGCCACGTAATAAAGAAATAATAATCTTAACTTGTTGAACTGGGTCACCAGAGGAGCGAGGTTTCAACGCCAGAAACAGTTTGCAATTATTTTTGAAACTCAGAAATTTAGCTCTATCTCCAGAAAACAAATCAGGAATAGGAATTCTTGGTTCTAACATAGAATTCTGAGCCAAAAAGTCTTGAATATTTTGTACTCTTGCAGTGAGAAGATCCACACATGAAGACAGACCTTTAATGTCCATCACCACACCTGTGTCCTGAACCACCCAAATGTCTAGGGGGGAAAAAAAAGGCAAAACACAGTGCAAAGAAAAAAAAAAGGTCTCAGAACTTCTTTTTTCCCTCTATTGAGAAGCATAGTACTTTGGGCCTCCAGTACTGTTATGAATAGGTAATTCAGAACCACAATGGACCTTGAAGTTCAGAGCACACAAGTGACCTGACAAAAACCACAATACATAGGACGAGCTCTGAGACGTGGAAACTCTGCTGACCGCAATCCCTAAACCTATCAAACCACACTAGAGGTAGCCGTGGATTGCGCCTAACGCTCCCTATGCAACTCGGCACAGCCTGAGAAACTAGCTAGTCCTGAAGATGGAAAAATAAGCCTACCTTGCCTCAGAGAAATTCCCCAAAGGAAAAGGCAGCCCCCCACATATAATGACTGTGAGTTAAGATGAAAATACAAACACAGAGATGAAATAGATTTAGCAAAGTGAGGCCCGAATTACTGAATAGACCGAGGATAGAAAAGATAGCTTTGCGGTCAACACAAAAACCTACAAACAACCACGCAGAGGGGCAAAAAGACCCTCCGCACCGACTAACGGTACGGAGGTGCTCCCTCTGCGTCTCAGAGCTTCCAGCAAGCAAGCAGAACCAAAAAAGCAAGCTGGAAAGAAAATATAGCAACAAAAGGACACAAGCAGAACTTAGCTTATGCTGAGCAGACAGGCCACAGGAACGATCCAGGAGGAAGCAAGACCAATACTAGAACATTGACTGGAGGCCAGGATCAAAGCACTAGGTGGAGTTAAATAGAGCAGCACCTAACGACTTAACCTCATCACCTGAGGAAGGAAACTCAGAAGCCGCAGTACCACTCGTGACCACAGGAGGGAGCTTGATCACAGAATTCACAACACTCTTCATGTCCATCTTGGACCATGCAGGGTGAGAGGCCACAAACAAGAAATAATGTTGCAAAGAGCTCCTCGTAGTGTCCTAATGTGGGATTACTAGTCTTCTGGTACTCAACATGGTGTGAGGAGGGAGGATCAGGGTGAGGATTAAGTGATCCAGACTCTTGGCTGGTGAGACTAGACCGTGTGGAAGACTGGATGGTGTTGACAAGCATGCTGGAAGCATTATCTGCCACCCAACCGAGCACCTGTTTGAACTGGTGGGCTTCAGAAGTGGTGAACAGTGTCTCCCTGCCAAGTGGGACAGGAACCTATGTGACATGGATGGTCGTGTTTCTTGTGTCCAGCAATAGGTGCAGTCACACCTTCCCCACGTCCTCTGTGTCTCCATGCACCATATAATTTCCATTTCCTCATCCACTACTGCGAGCCTTACACATTTTCTAATTGCTAGGTGTCTTAAAAGAAAGTTTATTACTACAGTAATGTAACATAAAGGACGTAGAAGTGTATGGATGACAAATTCAAACCAGAAAATTTTTTTTACTCTTTTTTTTGAGTGTTGCATACCATCAAAAATTTAAAACAAAGCAAATAATACTCTATGAATGACTAATTGTATCCAGAAAAGAATGTTAACGCTTTTTTGGAGTCTTGTAAACCACCGAAATTTAGCAGAAACCATATAATACTCTATGGATGACTGTTTGAATCCAGAAACATTTTTGAACACTTTTTTGGAGTTTTACATGCTTATTTGCTGTGTAACAGGCACCAAACATGCATGGTGGAGATTTCAGCTTCAAATCTGAGCACCAGCCAATACTCATTGAGTCCCGAGAACATCTGAGCACCTTGATACTCTTGTGCTATCCGAGTATCACAGAGCACGTTGCTCATCCCTAGTAATTAACAGTGGCTCACTTGATCTGTTCAGCGAAAAAATATTCATTAACAGAACCACATACCAAATACCCTGTATTTTTTCATTTTTTGACTAGCACTTGCTTATTTACTGTGACTTTTTTTTACAACAGAGTATTTTTTGACCTCTCTGTGCGCTTTTGTGTCTTCAAGTTCTTTGGTGGTGTGAACAGGTTTCTACAGACTTGTTCACTGTGCAAATAGCCCATGTGTTTTTGGTTTTATAATTGTTCTCTTGTTTCTACAAGACTGGGGAGTCCACCACTCCCCTGTGGGTCATTTGCATTGTAGCTGTTCCATCCTGCATGTTCTACATGGATATTTTCTCTCTGAACCCTGCTTATATAGGTGCTATACAGATGATCAGGTTTTTAAATACATCAGATAGGGATTATATACATTAGATAGGACTGCTTTATTATGGGTATACCTTGGCGATTGGTGGAGCAGCTTAACATACTTTTTTTGCAAAAAACGTATTAACTAAATACCCTGTATTTTTTTGTTTTTTGACTAGCACTTGCTTATTTACTGTGACTTTTTTACAACAGAGTATTTTTTGACCTCTGTGTGCGCTTTTGTGTCTTCAAGTTCTTTGGTGGTGTGAACAGGTTTCTACAGACTTGTTCACTGTGCAAATAGCCCATGTGTTTTTGGTTTTATAATTGTTCTCTTGTTTCTACAAGACTGGGGAGTCCACCACTCCTCTGTGGGTCATTTGCATTGTAGCTGTTCCATCCTGCATGTTCTACATGGATATTTTCTCTCTGAACCCTGCTTATATAGGTGCTATACAGATGATCAGGTTTTTAAATACATCAGATAGGGATTATATACATTAGATATGACTGCTCTATTATGGGAATACCTTGGCGATTGGTGGAGCAGCTTAACATACTTTTTTTGCAAAAAACGTATTAACTAAATACCCTGTATTTTTTCATTTTTTGACTAGCACTTGCTTATTTACTGTGACTTTTTTACAACAGAGTATTTTTTGACCTCTCTGTGCGCTTTTGTGTCTTCATATTTAATAGGGTGTGGACATCTGGGCCAACAGCGGTGTATTGATTACTTACTCTGTAAGTGTAAAATAGTGACATGAGCATCCTGCCAGCATTCTGAGTGCTCAGCTGCAATGACTGAAAGCTGCCTCTGGACATATTTACCGTATTTTCCGCTTTGTAAGACGCACTTTATTTCCCCCAAATTTGGGGGGGAAATGTGGGTGCGTCTAACAAAGCGGATATACCGCTTACCATTACAGGCTGGGAGGAGGGGGTGTCCGCCGCCGCTACCGCCTGCCGCCGCTGTCGTCCGCCGCCACTGCCGGGGTTGTCCGCTGCTGCCCCGGGTGATGCTGAAGGCTCCGGTGCTGCGGGGGGCTCTGGCGACATATTGTGAAAGACCAGAGCCCCCCGGCAGTTCTTCCATGCGTTCCAGTATGACTAATTCCGGGAAAATGGCCGCCGGAATCTCGGGAGATGAGATTTCAGCGCTGAGATCTCATCTCTCGAGATTCCGGCGGCCATTTTCCCGGAGTTAGTTCCAGTATGACTGACTCCGGGAAAATGGCCGCCGGAATCTCGGGAGATGAGATTTCAGCGCTGAGATCTCATCTCTCGAGATTCCGGCGGCCATTTTCCCGGAATTAGTCATACTGGAACGCATGGAAGAACTGCCGGGGGGCTCTGGTCTTTCACAAAATGTCGCCAGAGCCCCCCGCAGCACCGGAGACAGCCCTACAGCACAGGAGCCCCCTGCAGACCCCTCATCCCAGCCTGCAGCAAAGGAGCCCCCTGCAGACCCCTCATCCCAGCCTGCAGCAAAGGAGCCCCCTGCAGACCCCTCATCCCAGGCTGCAGCACAGGAGCCCCCCTGCAGCACAGGAGCCCCCTGCAGACCCCCTCATCCCAGCCTGCAGCAATGCTCCACTCCTGCCTCCGGCAACGAGCCTGGGACCCTGATCCACCACAACCACAACCCCTGGTAAGTAATAAGACGCATGGATTATAAGACGCCCCACCAATTTATTAAAAAATAGTTTTTTCCTATTTTTCTCCTCAAAATTTGGGGTGCGTCTTATAATCCGGAGCGTCTTACAAAGCGAAAAATACGGTATTCAGAACTTTGCATTGGCTTCCAAATAAATATGATGTTTTTGTACAGATATAAACCAGAAGGTATGGCATGAATTTAAAGACTCCTCAGAGAGATCTAGTGACTTCATAGCAACCATTATTATAGCTAAAACTGATAATGATTGGGCAACTCTTACCAATGAATCAGTGAGTTAAGGATTGTATCTTTCTAGTTTGGTTGTGCTCATGTCTTGAAGCCTGATTAAGAAAGCAAAATACTTGTAGTGTTCTATGTTCATTCCTCTGTTAAAATTAAAGGAGATTAAGCAAGGTAAAAGGGCGGATATCATAAGGACACTAGGAGAGAGGAGACCAGCCAAAAAGGATGAAGATGAGGAGATGATGTTATGGTTCCAACACTATGAGTCTGAGGCCAGTGGACGGAGGCTCAGCGATCTAGGATGACGATTTTTGCTGGTGTCAGTGTTGTGCCTAATCTGCACAGCTCTCTGAAATGAGTGCAGTAATACCTCCTCCCTACAACTTTCACTGTAGGCCTCCACTTGGAGCGCTTTTTCTCTTATTTGCTCTTGTCTGTAAAAATTGAGGCACATTTCTGCGGATGAATTATAGCACAGCCACAATGGAGCATTATCTGATGTTTAAGCGGTCAGTGAATACAAGTTTATATTGTTGCAATTCTACATTAAGAGTATAACATTCAGACATTGGCCTCCATTGTCCCTGTCTCTCCATTGTCTATAGTCTAGTGCATTAATCATACCCAGTATAGGGCTAGAAAGCAGATGGGATTCTAAAAGATAATAATATATAATAAATAAATAAAATAGCAGTATAGTGCCATCAAGAGATGGGAGAATGAATTTTTAAGACTCCGATCTATTGGCCAGATCAGTAATCTGTGACTGCTGGATGTGAGGCCTACGAATCTTACCTCCTGGCATTCTGGGCTCTTTGAATTTGTGCGATATCATTATTGTGGTGTGATGCACACATGACGCAGCATCACGCTGGCTATTTAAAACAAGAGCTGCAAATGCAGGGGCATAATGAGCACAAAGGCTTCAACCACTACCAAGCTTGTCGAGAAAGGGGGTCCACCGACACTAGTGCCTTCTTCAGTAGAATTTGTATCCTTGGATGCACCTAACATTGAATGTTATTGCTTGGCAGAGAGTCACCGGCTACCAGCTGCTGTCAAAATGCCTGTCATAGGTACCTCATAACCTCACTGAAATGCGCTGCCCCACCTCTGTGTGCTGGCAAGGAAAGCAAAAGAGGATATTGTTAGAAAAGTAAAAGAATAATTTTTTTATGTGTATGTGAAGAGCTCCAGGAAGAGGGGCACCATTACAGGATATGAAAGGGATTGGAAATCCAGTGAGGCATATTCATGAATAAGGCTCCTTTTGCCGAAACGCGTTGGTCACTGTGCTGCTGGTGACTCCATCTTTGTTTTTGAATTCTATTCATTTTTGATAATATAGTTTTTTTCTGAATTTTACCACATATGCCTCGCTGCATTTCCAATCCCTTTCATATTGAAGATTTTTGGATTTCTTGCTCCAGGCCATCCATGCGGGACCTCTCATCTGTATTCCTTCAACGTGGTGAGCTGACTTTTCTTCCTTATCATTATTACAGGATAGGGACCACAATAGTGGAAATTATTATAGTATGGAGTGAGGATGGGAGAAATTATTACAAGACCGGGGCCAGGACGGGACTTCATTACAGGATAAAGGTCAGCTTATGGGCTGGATGAAGGATGTTATTGAACGATGGGGCAAGGATGGATGACATTATTACATGATAGGGTCCAGGATAAGGTACATTATTATGGGATAGATGCCAGATGTGTGATATAATTACTGTATGGGGCCAGAATAGAGAACATACATTCTTAGCTTATGGGGGCAAATGGGACATATTTACTGTAAGGGCCAACTGAGGAACATTTTTACTCTTTAGTACCAATTGGGGGCCAATATTACTGTATAGGTCCATTTGGGGGACAATATTACTCCAGAATAGAGGACATTAGTTAATTCCTATTGAGGCTTATACTTTATTAATTATTAATTTGGAGCCACAGAATATGTGATTTTTCTACCATATTAAGACATAAAAGGTGGACGCTATTACTGTACTGGGGCAGAAATGAGGTGAGCTATTATTGTATTATTGCCACTGGGAAGGGGGCATTACCATAGCATTTGTGCACAAAAAAAATAATTTCTATTATACTGTATGAGAACACAAAGATAAATGTTACCATTGCATGGGGTCTACAAAAGGGGACATATGCATTAATATTGTATGGTGGTCACAGAGGGGGAAATTTTTACTGTGGGTGAGTCACAAAGGTAGACATCTCTACTGTAATATATTTTATTTTTGGGAATATTATTACAGTGGGAGAACAAAAAGGAGACACTTTTATTGTGTTTCGTAATACAGCAATACTATGGCGCTTTTCTTCTTCATCTGGCATAGTGTAGAAGTGGAGGAAAAAGTGTGGGGGCTACAGAAGTGATAAGTCATACAAGTGTGTGTGTTACTTTTTGCAGAGATGAATCCTGGCTGGAAGAAGTCATAGTACTCAGGGCCGGACTGGCCATCTGGCAATTCTGGCAAATGCCAGAAGGGCCTGTCTGGTCATGGGCGGCCTCCTTGTCTGCTACGTTGTTAACAGAATCGGTGTTTTTAAGACACCCATACTGTTAACAGTTGTGACGTAGCACAAAGTTGCTGACTCCGCCACTTACTCCAGCATGCCACCGGTATCATTAGAAATATTGGTCTTGTAGTAAATCTTGCTTTCCTCCATCCAGGGTAATATTAGTAATATATCCACATCTGGTGCTTGAGGATAGGGACAGCATGGGCCTGTGTGATTTTAAATGCCAGGGCTAAATTTCAGTACCAGTCCGTACCTGATAGTACTGTGCGCTGGATAAAAACGACAAGCAAAATTGAATTACTTCAAACAGAAGCATTATCTGTAAGTCACTGGATTTACCGTTGCACTATATACTATTAACGGAGCTCCTGTGTATAACTGTCACTGGTGGTAATATTAGTGTTAGTACTGTGATTATTGATAATGATCAGTATGGTGGTATTATTTGGTTACTATGCGGTGGCAATATGTGGTACAGTCATAATGTGGCTATATTGTTCAGTAATGGGATGGTGGTTATATACAGAAACTATAGTAGTTGGTGATAATATATGGTCATTGTGTGGTGGTACTAATCCATTTATGTGGATTATTAATAGTGTATAAAGTCCAAGGAACTTGTTTAGTAACAATATAGGGATTTTTGTTATTTAATAACTGTATGATTGTAATATTTAGAAGTATAACTTAGAAAATGATCTTATTGCTGTGTTTTCTATGAGATTTGTATATGTTATTTGTAGGCTTGAGCGAAACGGATCGGACAAATTCAAAATTCGCTGACTTTCGTCAAAGTCGGGTTTCATGAAACCCGACCCGATCCTAGTGTGGGATCGGCCATGCGGTCGGCGATCTTCGCGCCAAAGTCGCGTTTCGTATGACGTGTTTAGCGCCATTTTTTCAGCCAATGAAGGAGCGTGGGCAGAGTGATGACATAGGTCTTAGGGGTGTGCCTATCGCCATCTTATCGCTTGTGTGCTGTAGTAGCGATTTGCAATGTGTAACACCAGCTTTTCGGTGCAGGGACAGAGAGAGAGAGAGAGCGAGAGAGAGAATATTTTTACCATTGACTTGCATTGGGTTTCGTGTTTCGGTCGAACCCCGACTTTTCGCGATAATCGGCCGATTTCACTCGACTCGACTTTTGAGAAAGTCGGGTTTCGCGAAACCCGACTCGATCTTAAAAAAGTAAAAGTTGCTCAACCCTACTTCTTTGTATTCTTTTTTTACTGTGAAGGGGAGTGAACACTTATGTCCTTTTATGATCTAGAATGCTGCAGGGGCCGATACATCTGACCAACATGCTGGTGGGCACCCAGGTCAATATTTTGCACTGGGTCATAGTACTCTAGTTATGCCTCTGGCTGGGAAGGAGATTGACAGGCTTCCCGTCCAGTGGTCTCAAATTACTGACCTGGCTGACGGATCGGAGTCCTGCAAAGTGATTCTCCTATCCATAGTGATTAGAGTTGAGCGAACATGTTCGGAATCGGTCGCCGAGTCTGAATTTGCCATATTCGTGACATATTGGTACCTTAATCGTGCTGAATTTATGTTTGAAGATTGGTTCCAACCATATTAGTTCTTTTCTACTCCCGTTGACTCCATTGATGTTCGGCTGTGTTCATCGAATATTGCAAAAACAATATTCGCTGCTGATCATAATCGGAACCGAATTTTGAAAAATTTGCTCAACTCTACCAGTGATGGCTTTTGGCTAATCTAAAGGGTCTGAGTGGATAGTTGTTAAGGAATGTGGCCTTATTCACTTACCTTTTTTTGAGGGGGTCTTTTGTGGCGTGTGCAAAGGCACCCTTATTTCCATGAATTTTAACAATTTTCGGTGGCTTTTTATGAACCACTTACCGTATATACTCGAGTATAAGCCGAGATTTTCAGCCCAAATTTTTGGGCTGAAAGTGCCCCCCTCGGCTTATACTCGAGTCACGGTAGCGGTGGGGTCGGCAGGTGAGGGGGTGAGGGCGCTGAGGCATACTTACCTAGTCCCAGCGATCCTCGCGCTGTCCCTGCCGTCCCACGGGCTTCGGCGCTGCAGTTTCTTCCTCTCTTCAGCGGTCACGTGGGACCGCTCATTACAGAAATGAATAAGCGGCTCCACCTCCCATAGGGGCGGAGCCGCTTATTCATTTCTCTAATCAGCGGTGCCGGTGACCGCTGATAGAGAAAGAAGCTGCAGCGCCGAAGACAGGAGGGGACAGCGCGAGGATCGCCAGGACTAGGTGAGTATAGCATATTCACCTGTCCTCGTTCCAGCCGCCGGGCGCCGATCCATCTTCCCGGCCGGCGCCTCCATCTTCCCGGCGTCTCTGCTCTCTGACTGTTCAGGCAGAGGGCGCGATGACGCATACAGTGTGCGCGGCGCCCTCTGCCTGATCAGTCAGAGCAGAGACGCCGGGAAGATGGAGGCGCCGGAACGAGACGCCGGGAGCTGCAATCAAGGGAGGTGAGTATGTGTTTTTTTTTCTTTATTGCGGCAGCGGCGGCACAAATTTATGTGGAACAGCTATGGGGTACAGTGAACGGTGCAGAGCACCGTATATGGCACAGCACAGCTATGGGGTACAGTGAACGGTGCGGAGCACCGTATATGGCACAGCACAGCTATGTATGGGGCACAATGAACGGTGCAGAGCACCGGATATGGCACAGCACAGCTATGTATGGGGTACAGTGAACGGTGCAGAGCACCGGATATGGCACAGCACAGCTATGGGGCACAGTGAACGGTGCAGAGCACCGTATATGGCACAGCACAGCTATGGGGCACAGTGAACGGTGCAGAGCACCGTATATGGCACAGCACAGCTATGGGGCACAGTGAACGGTGCAGAGCACCGTATATGGCACAGCACAGCTATGGGGTACAGTGAACGGTGCAGAGCACCGTATATGGCACAGCACAGCTATGTATGGGGCACAATGAACGGTGCAGAGCACCGGATATGGCACAGCACAGCTATGTATGGGGCACAATGAACGGTGCAGAGCACCGGATATGGCACAGCACAGCTATGGGGCACAGTGAACGGTGCAGAGCACCGTATATGGCACAGCACAGCTATGGGGCACAGTGAACGGTGCAGAGCACCGTATATGGCACAGCTATGGGGCACAGTGAACGGTGCAGAGCACCGTATATGGCACATCTATGGGGCACAGTGAACGGTGCAGGGCACTGTATATGGCACATCTATGGGGCACCGTGAACGGTGCAGAGCACCGTATATGGCACATCTATGGGGTACAGTGAACGGTGCAGAGCACCGGATATGGCACAGCACAGCTATGGGGCACAGTGAACGGTGCAGAGCACCGTATATGGCACAGCACAGCTATGGGGCACAGTGAACGGTGCAGAGCACCGTATATGGCACAGCACAGCTATGGGGCACAGTGAACGGTGCAGAGCACCGTATATGGCACAGCACAGCTATGGGGTACAGTGAACGGTGCAGAGCACCGTATATGGCACAGCACAGCTATGTATGGGGCACAATGAACGGTGCAGAGCACCGGATATGGCACAGCACAGCTATGTATGGGGCACAATGAACGGTGCAGAGCACCGGATATGGCACAGCACAGCTATGGGGCACAGTGAACGGTGCAGAGCACCGTATATGGCACAGCACAGCTATGGGGCACAGTGAACGGTGCAGAGCACCGTATATGGCACAGCTATGGGGCACAGTGAACGGTGCAGAGCACCGTATATGGCACATCTATGGGGCACAGTGAACGGTGCAGGGCACTGTATATGGCACATCTATGGGGCACCGTGAACGGTGCAGAGCACCGTATATGGCACATCTATGGGGCACAATGAACGGTGCAGAGCACCGTATATGGCACAGCTAGGGGGCACAATGAACGGTGCAGAGCACTATATGGTTCACACCTATGGGGAAATATGAACGGTGCAGAGCACTATATGGCACAGCTATGGGGAAATAATGATCTATTTTTATTTTTGAAATTCACCGGTAAATGCTGCATTTCCACCCTAGGCTTATACTCGAGTCAATAAGTTTTCCCAGTTTTTTGTGGCAAAATTAGGGGGGTCGGCTTATACTCGGGTCGGCTTATACTCGAGTATATACGGTATTTACATTATTTCTTCTGAGATTTTGGAATCCTATAAAGAAGATTATCTATGGGAAAACATCTAAAAATTAGAAACCTAATGCCTTTTGTCTTTTGAAAAAAAAAATCAGAATTTCCCCAAAAATCATAGCACAAGTGAGTTAAATCAATGCTTGGCACAAGATGGCACAAGCAGCTGAGCCCAATGTATCCAGGATAACACATTTATTTAAAATAATCTAAGTAGGTATTAAATATATTTAAAAATGATAATAAATAAGAAGCATGTAGTCAATTTTCTGTGCAGTATTTCTTTTAGAATTCTGTCGCATGTTGCTTCGTAAATCACCTCCAATCTCTATAAGCTAAAAAAATATGTTTGCTGCTTTAGATAACAGCTGTCATATTAGTGGTAAAAAGCTCCAAATACAGATTCCCGGTGTAACAAAGTGATTTATCATGTGGGACAAATGTGTCTGCTATCTGTGCCCTGTGTTTAGTCCTCTGCCTTCTCCTACCAGATAACACCCTCTTATGTTGCTCTTGACCTTCCTTTACAATGACATGTCCCTTTAAAGCGGTAACTCAGCACCTCCATTTAAGGGAGACGTTTTTCGAAGCTTAAGCATGCCCATGCGATAGCCTCTCTTCAGGATAGCTATTCTTTCATGCTGCCCCAGCACTCGCATTGATCAGTGGAAAAGTTCAAGGCAGCCACTCATCAACTACAGCTTCAATACTGGATACTAGACAAGGTCTGCAATAAATAATACCAATAACAAAGCATCATACGTTCTCTCTTTCCAGAAAACCAACAGTCACAACACTACTGTAACAACTCAGACCTTAAAGAGAACAATATTTCGCTCAAGTTTTTAAGATGCATAGATTCAGTCTAAAGCCAAACGATCACATAGAGGAATAATTCTCCACTTTGAAATGCATTGAAATCAGTTGTTGAATGAGCAAGTGTCTGACACTGTGATTTTTCAGGGTTTTTCAGCAGTGGAAAATGCGCTTCTGATATTCTATGAAAGTGCTCAGAATCTCTTATTGTGACCTGCATGTTAGTTGTAGATTTTGTTTTTCGTTTGTAATAATTGTTCCGAATCTTCAGTGTTAGCCAACATACAGAACAATCTATTGCTGAAAGTAGACAGAAAAAAAACCCCTCCAATAGTAGTGTGATAAAAAATATACACCAACGAGGGCCCTCACAGATTATTGCTATTGATTTCTTTCTTTCAGACGTGGAAATTTTACCAGATGGGGTGTTAGGCTGTAAGTGTGTGGGTGCAAACGCAGTTTATTGCTTGCTGTCGACAAATCACTGCAGACTTTCACAATTCTTTTTGCTTCTGACATATGAAAAAGCAAATTGTCCAAGACTAGCCCTTATAGGAAGGCTTCATGTGGTGCTGCAAATATCCTCTGTCTCGGGAGTGTGCGTTTTGTGAAAATTAATTCATTAGCAGAAAAGCATGTTCATTTTTGGGTAAATGAGCTCTGGTAATTATTTGTGTGAGGTCTGGCTTTTTATTTCACCTTAATCTATATTACTGTCTGTTGCTATTATGTGACATTCCCTTTTTCTTTCTTTTTTTTTATTCCAGATTTTGATGGTATTGTTCAAGGATGTCATTAATAGAAGGAGCATACAAGTCCAATGCTTTGAGGTTAACAAACGCGTAAAGTGCTCATGTGGAGCTTTCAAATAGGACTGGAACTGGAATATAATGCAGAGCAACTGTGCATGACCCTCCTGAGGATACACCCAGGTTTTTTTCAAAGCTGACCTTCTGTCACTTTTCTCCTCCTTCCGTTTAATAATTAGTTCTCCAACCTTTGAGGAGATTCTTAAACCCATTGACCCCTGCTAGAAAGAGAAGACTTAACAACTCCAAGTGCCACTGTGACTATACCCCATCAGGGCTACTTGTAGTATATTAGGCCACCAGCAAAATGTAATTACGTATTTAAAATAGTTTCACCCATATTTAGCTACAAGGTAATGTTGGCCTCAATTGACGGCACCGATAGGTATTTTTGCTCCACTGGAAGACAGCATTACTAAAAATTGCTAGTAAAGATGTGTTGGAATAGCAGAATTAAACAATAATGTCTAGAGATAAGCAAAGTAGCATTTTTCACACCATTCGTGATGTCAATAAATTTGCCCATCTTTTGACAGTCAAACAGCATTTTTTTCTATGAATTTAAACCAACTGTATCTTTAGATTCTCTGAAATCTTTTCAATCATACAATAATATCCATTCTGGTTTACCATTCACTGAAAAAAATGCATTTCTGGCATTGCAACAGCTACAATTAGAGAATGAAAATCAATTCACCTTATCTGACAATGATGTTACATTTTAGATTAGTGATGAGCGAATATACTCGTTACTCGAGATTTCTCGAGCACGCTCGGGGGTCCTCCGAGTACTTTTTAGTGCTCGGAGATTTAGTTTTTCTTGCCGCAGCTGAATGATTGACATCTGTTAGCCAGCATAAGTACATGTGGGGGGTTGCCTGGTTGCTAGGGAATCCCCACATGTACTTATGCTGGCTAACAGATGTCTTGGGTCTTCCAGCAGAACAATGTCCCCAAACATACTTCAAGAAGCACCCATAAATCAATGTAAACAAACCGCTGGAGAGTTCTTAAGTGATCAGCAATGAGTCCGGATCTAAATACCATTGAACACCTGTGGAGAGATCTTAAAATTGCTGTTGAGAGAAGGCGCCCTTCAAATATGAGAGACATGGAGCATTTTTCAAAAAAGAAGAGTGGCCCAAAGTCCAATTGAGAGGTTTAAAGAAGCTTGTTGATTGTTATAGGAAGCGATTGATTGCAGTTACACACGTGGTCAAAATTGTTGGTACCCCTCGTTTACTGACAGAAAAACCCACCATGGTCACAGAAATAACTTGAATCTGACAAAAGTAATAATAAATTAAAAATCTATGAAAATTAACAAATGAAAGTCAGACATTGCTTTTCAACCACGCTTCCACAGAACGTTTAAAAAAATAAACTCATGAAATAGGCCTGGACAGAAATGATGGTACCCCTGAAAATAATGTGACAAAAGGGACATGTTAAATCACGGTGTATCCACTAATTAGCATCACAGGTGTTCACAATCTTGGAATCAGTGGGGGCTATAGCTACTCACTGTGCTGTCTGGTGGCATCATGTGTATCACACTCAACATGGACCAGAGGAAACAAGGAAAGAGTTGTCTCAGGAGCAAGGCTGTATTTGCCACTAGGTACGTGAGGGCACGTGCCTAGGGTGCCAGGACGCGGGGGGCGGCACCCGAGCAAGGTTTTTTTTTTTAAGGCTGGGGTCCACCCGCCCACCCCCCTCTGGAGGAGGGGGGAACGGAGCCATGCATACAAGGATGGTTGGAGGGAACGGAGTCACGCATACAAGGATGGGAGGAGGGGAAGCAGAGCCATGCATACAAGGATGGGAGGAGGGGAACGGAGCCACGCATACAAGGATGGGAGGAGGGGGAACGGAGTCACGCATACAAGGATGGGAGGAGGGGGAGCAGAGCCATGCATACAAGGATGGGAGGAGGGGGAGCAGAGCCACGCATACAAGGATGGGAGGAGGGGGAGCAGAGCAATGCATACAAGGATGGGAGGAGGGGGAGCGGAGCCACGCATACAAGGATGGGAGGAGGGGGAGCGGAGCCACGCATACAAGGATGGGAGGAGGGGGAGCAGAGCCACGCATACAAGGATGGGAGGAGGGGGAGCGGAGCCACGCATACAAGGATGGGAGGAGGGGGAGCGGAGCCACGCATACAAAGATGGGAGGAGGGGGAGCGGAGCCACGCATACAAGGATGGGAGGAGGGGGAGGAAGGGGAGTGGAGCCACGCATACAAGGATGGGAGGAGGGGGAGCAGAGCCACGCATACAAGGATGGGAGGAGGGGGAGCAGAGCAATACATACAAGGATGGGAGGAGGGGGAGCGGAGCCACGCATACAAGGATGGGAGGAGAGGGAACGGAGTCACGCATACAAGGATGGGAGGAGGGGGAGCAGAGCAACGCATACAAGGATGGGAGGGGGGAATGGAGCCTCGCAAACAAGGATGGGAGGAGGGGAAGGGGGGAGCAGAACCACACATACAAAGATGGGAGGAGGGGGATGCAGAGCCACGCATACAAGGGTGTGAGGAGGGGGGAGCAGAGCCACACATACAAGGATGGGAGGAGGGGAAGGGGGGAGCAGAGCCATGCATACAAAGATGGGAAGAGGTGGAGCGGAACCACGCATACAAGGATGGGAGGAGGGGGAGCAGAGCCACACATACAAAGATGGGAAGAGGGGGAGCAGATCCATGCATACAAATATGGGAGGAGGGGGAGCAGAGCCACGCTTACAAAGATGGGAGGAGGGGGAGTAGAGCCACACATACAAAGAAGGGAGGAGGGGGGAGCAGAGCCACGCATGCAAAGATGGGAGGAGGGGGAGCAGAACCACACATGGAAAGATGGGAGGAGGGGGAGCAGAGCCACACATGCAAAGATGGGAGGAGTGTTATGGCTGGCAATCAGGCAACACAGCGTGCAGTAATCAGCGCACATACAGAGATCTGGCAAAAACCCAAAACAATAGGACGAGCTCTGAGACGTGGAATCTCTGTAGACTGCAGTACCTGAACTGTCCTCACACAACTGGAAGCAGCAGTGGATTGCGCCTAACAACTACCTATGCAACTCGGCACTGCCTGAGGAGCTGACTAGCCTGAAGATAGAAATACAAGCCTGACTTACCTCAGAGAAATACCCCAAAGGAATAGGCAGCCCCCACATATAATGACTGTTAGCAAGATGAAAAGACAAACGTAGGAATGAAATAGATTCAGCAAAGTGAGGCCCGATATTCTAGACAGAGCGAGGATAGCAAAGAGAACTATGCAGTCTACAAAAAACCCTAAAACGAAAACCACGCAAAGGGGCAAAAAAGACCCACCGTGCCGAACTAACAGCACGGCGGTGCACCCCTTTGCTTCTCAGAGCTTCCAGCAAAAGATAATAACAAGCTGGACAGAAAAAACAGAAAACAAACTAGAAGCACTTATCTAGCAGAGCAGCAGGCCCAAGGAAAGATGCAGTAGCTCAGATCCAACACTGGAACATTGACAAGGAGCAAGGAAGACAGACTCAGGTGGAGCTAAATAGCAAGGCAGCCAACGAGCTCACCAAAACACCTGAGGGAGGAAGCCCAGAGACTGCAATACCACTTGTGACCACAGAAGTGAACTCAGCCACAGAATTCACAACAGTACCCCCCCCTTGAGGAGGGGTCACCGAACCCTCACCAGAACCCCCAGGCCGACCAGGATGAGCCACATGAAAGGCACGAACAAGATCTGGGGCATGGACATCAGAGGCAAAAACCCAGGAATTATCTTCCTGAGCATAACCCTTCCATTTGACCAGATACTGGAGTTTCCGTCTAGAGACACGAGAATCCAAAATCTTCTCCACAATATACTCCAATTCCCCCTCCACCAAAACAGGGGCAGGAGGCTCCACAGATGGAACCATAGGTGCCACGTATCTCCTCAACAACGACCTATGGAATACATTATGTATGGAAAAGGAGTCTGGGAGGGTCAGACGAAAAGACACCGGATTGAGAATCTCAGAAATCCTATACGGACCAATAAAACGAGGTTTAAATTTAGGAGAGGAAACCTTCATAGGTATATGACGAGAAGATAACCAAACCAGATCCCCAACACGAAGTCGGGGTCCCACACGGCGTCTGCGATTAGCGAAAAGCTGAGCCTTCTCCTGGGACAAGGTCAAATTGTCCACTACCTGAGTCCAGATCTGCTGCAACCTGTCCACCACATAATCCACACCAGGACAGTCCGAAGACTCAACCTGTCCTGAAGAGAAACGAGGATGGAACCCAGAATTGCAGAAAAATGGAGAGACCAAGGTAGCCGAGCTGGCCCGATTATTAAGGGCGAACTCAGCCAACGGCAAAAATGACACCCAATCATCCTGGTCAGCGGAAACAAAACATCTCAGATATGTTTCCAAGGTCTGATTGGTTCGTTCGGTCTGGCCATTAGTCTAAGGATGGAAGGCCGAGGAAAAAGATAGGTCAATGCCCATCCTACCACAAAAGGCTCGCCAGAACCTCGAGACAAACTGGGAACCTCTGTCAGAAACAATATTCTCAGGAATGCCATGTAAACGAACCACATGCTGGAAGAACAAAGGCACCAAATCAGAGGAGGAAGGCAATTTAACCAAGGGCACCAGATGGACCATTTTAGAAAAGCGATCACAGACCACCCAAATGACAGACATCTTTTGAGAAACGGGAAGGTCAGAAATGAAATCCATCGAAATATGTGTCCAAGGCCTCTTCGGGACCGGCAAGGGCAAAAGCAACCCACTGGCACGTGAACAGCAGGGCTTAGCCCTAGCACAAATTCCACAGGACTGCACAAAAGCACGCACATCCCGCGACAGAGATGGCCACCAGAAGGATCTAGCAACCAACTCCCTGGTACCAAAGATTCCTGGATGACCGGCCAGCACCGAACAATGAAGTTCAGAGATAACTTTACTAGTCCACCTATCAGGGACGAACAGTTTCTCGGCCGGACAACGATCAGGTTTATTAGCCTGAAATTTCTGCAACACTCTCCGCAAATCAGGGGAGATGGCAGACACAATGACTCCTTCCTTGAGGATACTCGCCGGCTCAGATAACCCCGGAGAGTCGGGCACAAAACTCCTAGACAGAGCATCCGCCTTCACATTTTTAGAGCCCGGAAGGTATGAAATCACAAAATCAAAACGAGCAAAAAATAACGACCAACGGGCCTGTCTAGGATTCAAGCGCTTGGCAGACTCAAGATAAGTAAAGTTCTTATGATCAGTCAAAACCACCACGCGATGCTTAGCACCCTCAAGCCAATGACGCCACTCCTCGAATGCCCACTTCATGGCCAGCAACTCTCGGTTGCCCACATCATAATTACGCTCAGCAGCAGAAAATTTCCTGGAAAAGACAGCACATGGTTTGAACACTGAGCAACCAGAACCTCTCTGTGACAAAACCGCCCCTGCACCAATCTCAGAAGCATCAACCTCGACCTGGAACGGAAGAGAAACATCAGGTTGACACAACACAGGGGCACAGCAAAAACGACGCTTCAACTCCTGAAAAGCTTCCACGGCAGCAGAAGACCAATTAACCAAATCAGCACCCTTCTTGGTCAAATCGGTCAATGGTCTGGCAATGCTAGAAAAATTACAGATGAAGCGACGATAAAAATTAGCAAAGCCCAGGAATTTCTGCAAACTTTTTAGAGATGTCGGCTGAGTCCAATCCTGGATGGCCTGAACCTTAACCGGATCCATCTCGATAGTAGAAGGGGAAAAGATAAACCCCAAAAATGAAACTTTCTGCACACCGAAGAGACACTTTGATCCCTTCACGAACAAGGAATTAGCACGCAGTACCTGGAAAACCATTCTGACTTGCTTTACATGAGACTCCCAATCATCTGAGAAGATCAAAATGTCATCCAAGTAAACAATCAAGAATTTATCCAGATACTCACGGAAAATGTCATGCATAAAAGACTGAAAAACAGATGGAGCATTGGCAAGTCCGAACGGCATCACCAGATACTCAAAATGACCCTCGGGCGTATTAAATGCCGTTTTCCATTCATCTCCCTGCCTGATTCTCACCAGATTATACGCACCACGAAGATCAATCTTAGTAAACCAACTAGCCCCCTTAATCCGAGCAAACAAGTCAGAAATCAATGGCAAGGGATACTGAAACTTAACAGTGATCTTATTAAGAAGGCGGTAATCAATACACGGTCTTAGCGAACCATCCTTCTTGGCTACAAAAAAGAACCCTGCTCCCAATGGTGACGACGATGGGCGAATATGTCCCTTCTCCAGGGACTCCTTCACATAACTGCGCATAGCGGTGTGTTCAGGTACGGACAAATTAAATAAACGACCCTTAGGGAATTTACTACCAGGAATCAAATCGATAGCACAATCACAATTCCTATGCGGAGGAAGGGCATCAGACTTGGACTCTTCAAATACATCCTGAAAGTCCGACAAGAACTCTGGGATGTCAGAAGGAATGGATGACGAAATAGACAAAAATGGAACATCACCATGTACTCCCTGACAACCCCAGCTGGTTACCGACATAGAGTTCCAATCCAATACTGGATTATGGGTTTGTAGCCATGGCAACCCCAACACGACCACATCATGCAAATTATGCAGTACCAAAAAGCGAATAACTTCCTGATGTGCAGGAGCCATGCACATGGTCAGCTGGGCCCAGTACTGAGGCTTATTCTTGGCCAGAGGTGTAGCATCAATTCCTCTCAACGGAATAGGACACTGCAAAGGCTCCAAGAAAAATCCACAACGTTTAGCATAATCCAAATCCATCAGATTCAGGGCAGCGCCTGAATCCACAAACGCCATGACAGAATATGATGACAAAGAGCACATTAAGGTAATGGACAAAAGGAATTTGGACTGTACAGTACCAATAACGGCAGAGCTATCGAACCGCCTAGTGCGTTTAGGACAATTAGAAATAGCATGAGTAGAATCACCACAATAGAAACACAGTCTGTTCAGACGTCTGTGTTCGTGCCGTTCTACTTTAGTCATAGGCCTGTTGCACTGCATAGGCTCAGGCTTACTCTCAGACAATACCGCCAGATGGTGCACAGATTTACGCTCGCGCAAGCGACGACCGATCTGAATGGCCAAGGACATAGACTCATTCAAACCAGCAGGCATAGGAAATCCCACCATTACATCCTTAAGAGCTTCAGAGAGACCCTTTCTGAACAAAGCCGCTAGTGCAGATTCATTCCACAGAGTGAGTACTGACCATTTTCTAAATTTCTGACAATATACTTCTACATCATCCTGACCCTGGCATAAAGCCAGCAGATTTTTCTCAGCTTGATCCACTGAATTAGGCTCATCGTAAAGCAATCCCAGCGCCTGGAAAAATGCATCAACATTACTCAATGCAGAATCTCCTGGTGCAAGAGAAAACGCCCAGTCCTGTGGGTCGCCGCGCAAAAAAGAAATAATAATCAAAACCTGTTGAATAGGATTACCAGAAGAATGAGGTTTCAAGGCCAAAAATAGCTTACAATTATTTCTGAAGCTCAGGAACTTAGTTCTGTCACCAAAAAACAAATCAGGAATCGGAATTCTTGGTTCTAGCATCGATTTCTGATCAATAGTATCTTGAATCTTTTGTACATTTACAACGAGATTATCCATTGAGGAGCACAGAGCCTGAATATCCATGTCCACAGCTGTGTCCTGAAGCACTCTAATGTCTAGGGGAAAAAAAAGACTGAAGACAGAGCTAAGAAAAAAAAATGATGTCAGGATTTCTTTTTTCCCTCTATTGGAAATCATTGAATTGGCTCCTTGTACTGTTATGGCTGGCAATCAGGCAACACAGCGTGCAGTAATCAGCGCACATACAGAGATCTGGCAAAAACCCAAAACAATAGGACGAGCTCTGAGACGTGGAATCTCTGTAGACTGCAGTACCTGAACTGTCCTCACACAACTGGAAGCAGCAGTGGATTGCGCCTAACAACTACCTATGCAACTCGGCACTGCCTGAGGAGCTGACTAGCCTGAAGATAGAAATACAAGCCTGACTTACCTCAGAGAAATACCCCAAAGGAATAGGCAGCCCCCACATATAATGACTGTTAGCAAGATGAAAAGACAAACGTAGGAATGAAATAGATTCAGCAAAGTGAGGCCCGATATTCTAGACAGAGCGAGGATAGCAAAGAGAACTATGCAGTCTACAAAAAACCCTAAAACGAAAACCACGCAAAGGGGCAAAAAAGACCCACCGTGCCGAACTAACAGCACGGCGGTGCACCCCTTTGCTTCTCAGAGCTTCCAGCAAAAGATAATAACAAGCTGGACAGAAAAAACAGAAAACAAACTAGAAGCACTTATCTAGCAGAGCAGCAGGCCCAAGGAAAGATGCAGTAGCTCAGATCCAACACTGGAACATTGACAAGGAGCAAGGAAGACAGACTCAGGTGGAGCTAAATAGCAAGGCAGCCAACGAGCTCACCAAAACACCTGAGGGAGGAAGCCCAGAGACTGCAATACCACTTGTGACCACAGAAGTGAACTCAGCCACAGAATTCACAACAGAGGAGGGGGGAGCAGAGCCACGCATACAAAGATGGGAGGAGGGGGAGCAGAGCCACGCATACAAGAATGGGAGGAGGGGGAGCAGAGCCACGCATGCAAAGATGGGAGGAGGGGGAGCGGAGCCACAAATACAAGGATGGGAGGGGGGGAGCCACGCATACAAAGATGGAAGGAGGGGGAGCAGAGCCACGCATACAGGATGGGAGGGGGGAGCCACGCATACAAAGATGGGAGGAGGGGGAGCAGAGCCACGCATACAAAGATGGGAAGAGTGGGAGCAGAGCCACGCATGCAAAGATGGGATGAGGGGGAGCAGAGCCACACATGCAAAGATGGGAGGAGGGGGATCAGAGCCACGCATACAAAGATGGGAGGAGGGGGAGCAGAGCCACGCATGCAAAAATGGGAGAGGGGAGTTATGCATACACTGATGGAAGGAGGGGGAGCAGAGCCATGCATACAGGATGGGAGGGGGAGCCACGCATACAAAGATGGGAAGAGGGAGAGCAGAGCCATGCATACAGGATGGGAGGGAGGGGGGAGCAATGCATACAAGGTTGTGAAGAGGGGGAGCAGAGCCACGCATACAAAGATGGGAAGAGTGGGAGCAGAGCCACGCATGCAAAGATGGGATGAGGGGGAGCAGAGCCACACATGCAAAGATGGGAGGAGGGGGATCAGAGCCACGCATACAAAGATGGGAGGAGGGGGAGCAGAGCCACGCATGCAAAGATGGGAGAGGGGAGTTATGCATACACTGATGGGAGGAGGGGGAGCAGAGCCATGCATACAGGATGGGAGGGGGAGCCACGCATACAAAGATGGGAAGAGGGAGAGCAGAGCCATGCATACAGGATGGGAGGGAGGGGGGAGCAATGCATACAAGGTTGTGAAGAGGGGGAGCAGAGCCACGCATACAGAGATGGGAGGAAGGGGGAGCGGAGCCACGCATACAAGGATGGGAGGGGGGAGCCATGCATACAAAGATGGGAGGAGGGGAGCAGAGCCATGCATACAGGATGGGAGGGAGGGGGGAGCAATGCATACAAGGTTGTGAAGAGGGGGAGCAGAGCCATGCATACAGAGATGGGAGGAAGGGGGAGCGGAGCCATGCATACAAGGATGGGAGGGGGGAACGGAGCCTCGCAAACAAGGATGGGAGGAGGGGGAGCAGAGCCATGCATACAAGAATGGGAGGAGGGGGAGCGGAGCCACGCATACAAGGATGGGAAGGGGGAACGGAGCCTCGCAAACAAGGATGGGGGAGCAGAACCACACATACAAAGATGGGAGGAGGGGGATGCAGAGCCACGCATACAAGGGTGGGAGGAGGGGGGAGCAGAGCCACACATACAAGGATGGGAGGAGGGGAAGGGGGGAGCAGAGCCACGCATACAAGGATGGGAGGAGGGGGGAGCAGAGCCACACATGCAGAGATGGGAGGATGGGGGAGCAGAGCCACGCATATAAAGATGGGAGGGGGGAGCAGTGCCACACATACAAAGATGGGAGGAGGGGGAGCAGAGCCACGCATACAAAGATGGGAGGAGGGGGGAGCAGAGCCACACATACAAGGATGGGAGGAGGGGAGAGCAGAGCCATGCATACAAAGATGGGAAGAGGTGGAGCGGAGCCACGCATACAAGGATGGGAGGAGGGGGAGCAGAGCCATGCATACAGGATGAGAGGGGGAGCCACGCATACAAAGATGGGAGGAGGGAGAGCAGAGCCACGCATACAAAAATTGGAGGAGTGGAGCAGAGCCATGCATGCAAAGATGGGAGGAGGGAGAGCAGAGCCACACATACTAAGATGGGAGGAGGGGGAGCAGAGCCATGCATACAAGGATGGGAGGGGGGAGCCATGCATACAAAGATGGGAGGAGGGGGAGCAGAGCCATGCATACAGGATGGGAGGGAGGGGGGAGCAATGCATACAAGGTTGTAAAGAGGGGGAGCAGAGCCACGCATACAGAGATGGGAGGAAGGGGGAGCAGAGCCACGCATACAAGGATGGAAGGGGGGAGCCATGCATACAAAGATGGGAGGAGGGGGAGCAAAGCCATGCATACAGGATGGGAGGGGGGAGCCATGCATACAAGATGGGACAGGGAAGCCATGCATACAACAGGGGGAGCCACACAGAGCAGAACAGGACGGGTAGAACCAAACATACAAGGATAGTAATGAGGGGACAATGCATACCCAGCTTTTACTCGAGTCAATAAGCTTACCCAGTGGAGCTGAAGATACCGAAGATTAAGTGCACGGGGATGGGGGATTTATTATGTGTGGAGAATTTTAGTGGGGATGGGGGTTTTTAATGTGTGGGGTGAGATTTGAGGACACAAAATGAATAGCAAAGGGGGAGATGGGGAAACCAGTACAGAGGAATGGGGGGCATGTATGATGAATCAGTACTGGGGAATGGGGGGCATGTATGAGGAAACAGTACTGGGGAATGGGGGGCGTGTATGAGGAAACAGTACTGGGGAATGGGGGGCATGTATGAAGAAACAGTACTGGGGAATGGGGGCATGTATAAGGAAACAGTACTGGGGGAATGAAGGGCATGTATGAGGAAACAGTATGGGGGAATGGGGGCATGTATGAGGAAACAGTACTGGGGGAATAAGGGGCATGTATGAGGAAACAGTATGGGGATGGTTGCAGACATTATGGGGAGTGACAGGGGAATGTATGTGGGCACAGTATGAGTAGTGATGTGAAAAATGTATGTGGACAGATGTGGATGGAGTACAGGGAGTGAGGGTGATGAGATGTGTGCAGACACAGTTTGGGGAGTCAAGTGAGCAGGTAGTATAGAAGGTGTGGGGGGGAAATATATGAGGAGACATTATAGTGAACAAGAGGGATGTGAGAGGAGACAGTATGAGGAAGGAGGGGAATAGTGTGAGGATACAGTATGGGGGAGAAAAGTGAGTGGGCACAGAATAGAAACTGAGTAGTGGGGGCATAGCATGGGGGGACAGTGTAAGGGCACAGCCAGGAGGGGATAGTATACCAAGGAGGGGAAGTGTGATGAGAGAGTACAGTATAAATACTGGGCCCTATAGGGGGACACAGTGTGAGAGGACAGTGTGAAGAGGGGGCCGGTATGGAAAGGAGAGGTCAGTGTCAAGAGAATGTACCATAAGAGGGACAGTGTGGGGGTCATATTTTGTGCAGACAACATAGTGAGGGGCAATTTTTAATTCAGGAGCATTATAATGAAAATATGGTGAGGGGCAATATTTTACTCAGGAGCATTATAATGACACTTGTATCTTTAAGGGCATCATGTGGAGATTTTCTGCAAAAGAGCGGAGAAGATGGAAGTCTGCAGAGACGGGCTGTGGATGAGAAAACTCATCATGGGATCTGGACAAGATGAAGAAAAGAAGGAGATCGACTCCAGAGACGATGTCATCTATAAGTTACCTGGATATAAATGTTATTTGTGATACTGACTAATTCTCATGTTTTTATTTAAGATAGGAGCATTAAAGGGGATGCCTAGGTTTGTAATGAGTCTGCAGTCATTCTATGTGATTGCAGACTTCTGAGTTCTCACAGTGAGCACTGCATGCTGTCAAGATTCTCTCGTGCTGCGATCTACATACATGCAGTCACGTGCTGACTAGACATGTGTGGCCACACTCAATGAAAATTAACTGAGTGAAGCCGGGCATGTCTAGTCGGAATGTGGTCAGGAGTATACAAATCGCATGCTTGTGCTGACATGACTGTCCACTGGCAAGGGAGAATCCTAAAAGTGTGCAGTGCATTAGTTGTGAGAATTCAGTAGCCTGCGATGTCAGGATTCAGCTCTGCAGGTTCCAGTAGTTGTCACATTTACACTCCACTCATATGTGACTTTCATACTTGTGGTCCTGTGACAAGGAGCTTCTCTTCTGCTTCTCTGTTTTTCACTGATCATTGAGAGCATTAGGGAGAGGAGCTCGTGGGCACATGACTAAGTGTGAAAATTGCATATGTCCTTGATGAAGTCTTGCCCCCGGGTGCCAGAAAACCTAGATACACCTCTGCCAGTATGCTACTGTGAGCGGCGATTACCAGGTCCAGTGGAGGGATGTCTGTGCACAGTGCAGCACAGGCAATGACACAGGGACTGAGAGTGCCCACAGAGAGAGAATGGAGACTCGGAGACTGCCCGTCCCAGTCTACGCTGAAGCCTGGAGCCTCATTATCGTAGGAATGTCAGTTAATACATTGTTTTTCTAAAGCTTTATAGAGTAGTTTTAGGTCAGAGGGGGATGGTTAGGGATGAGCTAGCAAGGTGCAGGGACAGATAGTGATGGCTACTTGCGGACATGTGCGACGCTTGCTGTTTTGCCCTGCGGTGAGACAAAAAAACACTGCTAGCAGCGTTTTTTTCCATTGCTGCAAATATCACATTTGCCGGATCGTGGCAAAACCGCAAGTGCCGCACATGTCTGCAAGTCCCATAGGGAATGAATGAGGCTGAACGCAGTGCTGTGGTAAGTGATCAGTTACGCGGAAGATGCGGAAAAACTACTGGATCTGCTGCAAAAGGCTACTTTCACATCAGTGATTTTTGCCAAAGTCACTGCCAATAGTGTCATACTCACCAATGGGGAGGCAGCACTAAAAGTGGCTAGGGCAGCAGAAACTCTTAATACGGCCCTGCTCAGGAGATTAGAAAGAATATTATAGACAAACATGTTAAAGCTAAAAGTTATAAGACCATCTCCAAGCAGCTTGATGTTCCTGTGACTGCAGTTGCATATATTATTCAGAAATTTAAGATCCATGGGACTGGAGCCAACCTCCCTGGACGTGGCTGCAGGAAGATAATTGATGACAAATCAAAGAGACAGAAAATATGAATGGTAACAAAAGAGCCCAGAAAAACTTCTAAACAGATTAAAGGTGAACTTCAAGCTCAAGGAACATCAGTGTCACCATCTGTTGTTGTCTGAGCCAAAGTGTACTTCATGGGAGATGACCAAGGAGGACACCATTGTTGACGAAAAATCTTAAAAAAGCACGACTGGAATTTGCAAACTTCACATTGACAAGCCACAAAGCTTCTGGGAAAATGTCCTATGGACAGATGAGAAAAATTGAACTTTTTGGCAAGGCACATCAGCTCTATGTTAGTGGATGGAAATATGAAGCATATCAAGAAAAGAACACTGCCCCTACTCTGAAATATGGAGGAGGCTATACACAAGGTGTATAGAATCTGTGCCCGGTACAATTAAATCTCAAGGCTACCATGGGATTCTATAGAGAAATGTGCTTCCCAGTGTTAGAAAGCTTGGTCTCATTTGCAGGTCATGGGTCTTGCAACAGGATAATGACCCAAATACACAACTAAAAACACCCAAGAATGGCCAAGAGGAAAACATTGGACTATTCTGAAGTGGCCTTCTATGAGCCCTGACCAAAATCCTATTGAGCATCTTTGGAAAGAGCTGAAACATGCTGTCTGGAAAAGGCAACCTTCAAACACGAGACAAGTGGAGCAGATTGCTCTTGAGGATTGGGCCAAAATACCTGTCGAGAGGTGCAGAAGTCTCATTGATAGTTACAGGAAGACCTACAGTTACGCCTCCCGAAGAAGCAGTACGAAACGTGCGTCAGAGCCGAGGGACGCCCGGGTTATCCACATACACACCACAGGTAATACAAGCCCTATCATTGTCGTATTATGTGCATCTTACTTGTCAGTGGCGCGACTCTTATTTATTTTTAGCAGCTTCCCTGAGTTTGCAGTGTGCAGGCTGTTGAACCTTTTTTAGTCTAAGCGCAGCATGTGCCTCACAACAGCCCACGTTAGCACAGGTTCAGGTTCTTGTATCTGCCACTCTATCCTGCTTTTCTACATTTATTTGTTGCCTCTCCCTGTATAATTAACAGGTCATTATCAGATGCGGTATCTAATGAATTGATTAGGAATGCGCTTTGTACCTCTTGCACTTTTTTGAGGATATTTTTGCCATTTTGAGGTAACATATACTTCAGTCAGTTGGGTTTTGCTAATTTTTAGCTTGTGTTACGTGGACACCATGGTATTTAGTCCCTCTTTTAATGATGCAGCACCTTTCTTTTTGTACTTTTTTACGTTGTTTTAGTTGTGTATCAATAAAAATTGCATTTTAATGATGAAGTACACTGGGTTACCATTGTATTATTTTACCTTGGGTGACAAATCTGGTGATTTAGCTACAGGAATCGTTTGATTGCAGTGATTGTCTCAAAAGGTTGTGCAGCAAAATATTTTAGTTAAGGGGACCATCATTTCTGTCCAGGCCGCCTATTTCATGAGTTTCATTTTTTTTTTAAATTCTGTGGAAGCATGGTTGAAAAGCAATGTCTGACTTTCATTTGTTAATTTTCATCGATTTTTACTTTATTATTACTTTTGTCAGATTCAAGTTTTTTCTGTGACCATTGTGGGTTTTTCTGTCATTAAACGAGGGGTACCAACAATTTTGACCATGTGTATTTATTCAAAAGGGTACGCAACCAAATATTAAGTTAAGGGTACAAACAAATTTGTCCGGCCCATTTTGGGGGTTTTGTGTGAAATAATGTCCAATTTGCCTTTTTTTCTCTGTTTTTTTCTCCAAAACACACAAAGGAAAGAAACGTGTATAACAAAACACGTGTAAGTGCAATTATTTTCTAGGAGAAATAATTAATTTTCAAGGGTGCCAAGGGTGACTGTTAATACTCCGTAATTCATATTTTATTGTTTGTTCCACCTCTCAAAAAGTGTAATAAAAATTATTTGCGGTGTATATACCATATACACACAATGGAAATTATTATTATTATTTATTGTTATAGCGCCATTTATTCCATGGCACTTTACATGTGAGGAGGGGTATACATAATAAAAACAAGTACAATAATCTTAAACAATACAAGTCATAACTGGTACAGTAGGAGAGAGGACCCTGCTCATGAGGGCTTACAATCTACAAGGGATAGGTGAGAATACAGTAGGTGAGGATAGAGCTGGTCATGCAGCGGTTTGGTCGATCGGTGGTTACTGCAGGTTGTAGGCTTAATGATGTAATGATGAAAACTACACATTGGCTTTAAAAAATAAGTCCTTACACAGCCCTGTTGACTGAAAACTGTTAAACCTATGGGTTTCAGAATGTAGCGAAGCAAAAATAAAGGATTTATTTTCAAACAGTGTATTTAATGTACAAAAAAAGACAAGAAAAACTATTTAAATTTAGTATTGCCATAATCATTCTGAAGATAACACATTACTTGTGCTTCACAGCGAACAATGCAAAATTTAAAATGGAAAAATCAATAGTGGATATATTGCTTTTTTTCTATGCCTTTCCATAAAGAGTTAATAAAAGTTGGATAATAAGTAGTGAAGAACGAGTGTACTCGTTGCTCGGGTGATCTCCAAGTATTTGTGACTGCTTGGAGATTTAGTTTTCATCGAGGCAGCTGAATGATTTACAGCTAGTAGCCAGCCTAAGTACATGTGGGGGTTGCCTGGTTGCTAGGGAATCCCCACATGTAATCAAGCTGTCTAGTAGCTGCAAATCATTCAGCTGCCGGAATGAAAACTAAATCTCCGAGCAGTCATAAATACTCGGAGGTCACCCAAGCGTGCTCGGGGAAAGCCCGAGCAACGAGTACACTCGCTCATCACTAATAATAAGCTTTATGTGCCCCATATCTGATGCCACTGAAAAATACAACTCATTCCACAAAAAACAAGCTATCAAATGACTGTGTCAGATGACAATAAAAATTGTTACAATTATTTGAATGCGATAATTAAAAATAAAAGCTTTCTCCAGAAGGCACTGTGACGACACAGCATTATTTCTTAATTATGCCAGGTGTAAATTGAGTAGGCCCAGAATCATAAACTGTTGTCTGAAGTATCGACTTTTCTTGTAGGTCGAATATTTACTTCTAATATATTATCTCCTACAGTTTTTTTCCATTATCTTTGCAAAACAGTAAGGTATGGCCACTGAACAATGATGTGTGCTGATATGCTGATTACTAACATTTTTTATGCCAGCCAGTTTCTTAGCATTCCCAAACAGAGGAGGAAAAACTATGCAAATAGATTACATAATTGAACACTGCAGGTTGGCCTCATTCACATCTCTTTCTGACCGCTGGATGCTGGTTGAAGGCTAGTTGAGAACTATATAAAGAGGCCTTTTCTTCTGGTTGGTGTGACTCTTCAGGATCTCAACTTAGGTTACTACAGACCCATCTGGAAGGATGCAGGACTTCTGCATTGACCATCACTGAAACCCCAGAGATGTTTTAAAGAATCCAGGTTGGGACAACCAGGTCTCCTGCCCACATACCTCACTGCTTTCAGTTTGCTTCCTAAGCTTGTCATTACCTCATCGCTGTGGGGGTCCGCAAAAAACAGGAAGCCACTGGGGGAGGTATGTGACACTGGAAGCAGTTCTAATCCGGGCGAGTCAGCGGAAGGGTGAGATTCTGTAATTTGCACTGTAAAATAGGATAAAAGATGCCTTAAAAATAAGTGTGAGCAGATCCCATTTATTCAATAAAGCAATTAGGATCAATATTCATCCCTTGTGGTGTCAATGTGTTCAGCTTGGATATTATCTCCATCTCTTTCTGTGAATATTTTCTTTTTATATTTTCTCTCCCCAAATTATTTTCTGTACTGAAAATTTTTATTGTACTGATTTCTGTTGGACCCTTGTTATGTTTTTCTTTAATGTGCAGATACAGTGTGTGACATTAGACCTTTTATATGCTCCTAATATGTTTATTCATCCTTGTTTTAAATTTCCTAGCGGTACATTCAATATACTAGGACCCTCACCTCTATTGTAGTAAATAAATCTGTATTGTTTTATTTTATTTCATATTTCTAATTTCCTGTATAAGTTGAATATGCGGCGTGCCTTTTTTTACATTAAAATTCCAACAACTTTTACATTTGTTGCAGGAGAAAAACCTTTTTATTTCAATTTATTTTTCTACATTTTCTAAAAAGAATTAGAATTTAAGTTTGGTGGCATTCCACAGACAAATGTCTCCTCTCACCTTTCCTTGAACAGGTTTACGTAACTAAGGGCAAATTTCACCCTCTTCATGGTACTTGTTCATTAGCAGTAGTACTGCCTCCAATTAGATACAGTATAATTGTGACTCGTTTGCAGTGTGCAGACTCTGCAGGTAGATGTCCCAGCACAAATCGACTAGAAACTCTAGTCTCTATTAACACATGATGCAGTATCACCTGCTCACATGGGAAAACCAAACTGGCAAATAGTGATGAGTGAACGTTGTCGCCCCTACTCGGTACTCGCCTGAGTATCACTGTGCTCGGTGTACTCGGCGAGCAGCGAGAATTTCCGGGGTTATTGGGCTTGGAGCTCGGGTCTCCTCCTTTTAGTTTTTGCACTTTTTAGAGCACCAATTAGCATGCAGGGATTGTCTGCCATGCACTGTAAGGCCAGGATCACACATGCGAGAAATACGGCCGAGTCTCACATGTTCATACTTGGCATTGCCGCTGTCACTCAGGAGTGGAGCGTGCGGCTGCATAGCAATACATGCAGCCGCACTCTCCGCTCCTGAGTGACAGCGGCAATGCCGGGTATTAACATGCGAAACTTGGCCATATTTCTAGCATGTGTGATCCTTGCCTTATACCGCAGCCATCTTTGTAATGGCATTACATTGATTGGCTGGCCGCACAGCGTCATCAGGTCTATAAGAGAACTGGCGCCGCCCTGCTCACCATATTCTGCTCTGGACTCAGCTATTGTAAGGAGAGCTGCTGCTGAGATAGGGTCAGATTCTGACATTTAGGCCGGCGTCACACACAGCGTATATTACGGTCCGTATATTACGGCCGTAATACGCTGAAAAGTCCAGAAAATAGTGGTCCGTAGCTGCTCTGTAGGCAGGGTGTTTCAGCGTTTTTTGCGCATGGCATCCTCCGTATGTAATCCGTATGTCATCCGTACTGCGTGTTTTTATCGCAGGCTTGCAAAACCGACATACGGCTATACAAGGGATCCATGTGTTTAAAAAAAAAAAAAAAAAAACCATATATACTGTATATATATATATATATATATATATATATATATATATATGTGTCAGTAGACACATATATGTATATATATTAATATTTCATCCAGCGCGATATAGCAGAAAGCCGGTAATTCAATTACCGGCTTTTGCTTTCTCCTTCCTAAACCCGACATGATATGAGACCTGGTTTACATACAGTAAACCATCTCATATCCCCATTTTTTTTGCATATTCCACACTACTAATGTTAGTAGTGTGTATATGCAAAATTTGGCCGTTCTATCTACTAAATTAAAGGGTTAAATGGCGGAAAAAATGGCGTGGGCTCCCACACAATTTTCTCCACCAGAGTAGTAAAGCCAGTGACTGAGGGCAGATATTAATAGCCTGGAGAGGGTCCATGGTTATTGGCCCCCCCTGGCTAAAAGCACCTGCCCCCAGCCACCCCAGAAAAGGCACATCTGGAAGATGCGCCTATTCTGGCACTTGGCCACTCTCTTCCCATTCCCGTGTAGTGGTGGGATATGGGGTAATGAAGGGTTAATGCCACCTTGCTATTGTAAGGTGACATTAAGCCAAATTAATAATGGAGAGGCGTCAATTCTGACACCTATCCATTATTAATCCAATACTAGTAAAGGGTTAAAAAAAACACACACACATTATTAAAAATTAATTTAATGAAAAAATCACAAAGGTTGTTGTATTAATTTATTCTACTCTCAATCCACTCACTGAAGACCCTCGATCTGTAAATAAAAAAATAAAAATAAACCAACAATATACATACCTTCCGAGGATCTGTCACGTCCAACGATGTAAATCCATCTGAAGGGGTTAAAATATTTTTGAATAATTGACGCCTCTCCATTATTAATTTGGCTGGTGTTTTTAGCCAGGGGGGGGGGCAATAACCATGGACCCTCTCCAGGCTATTAATATCCGCCAGAGTAGTAAAGCCAGTGACTGAGGGCAGAGAAAATTGTGCGGGAGCCCACACCAATTTTTTCCGCCATTTAACCCTTTAATTTAGTAGATAGAACAGCCAAATTTTGCATATAAACACTACTAACATTAGTAGTGTGGAATATGCAAAAAAAATGGGGATATGAGATGGTTTACTGTATGTAAACCAGGTCTCATATCATGTCGGGTTTAGGAAGGAGAAAGCAAAAGCCGGTAATTGAATTACCGGCTTTCTGCTATATCGCGCTGTATGAAATAATAATATATATACATATATGTGTCTCAATGACATATATACATATATATATATATATATATACCTATTCTATGTGTACACATTTATTCTACCTATTCTACTGTAAGCTGTCAGTGTGATTTTACTGTACACCACACTGAATTACCGGCTTTTCTCTCTAACACCGCTGCATATTCCTCGCAAGTCACACTGCTGGTCCGTGTGTAATCCATATTTTTGGGGCTTCCATAGACTTTCATTGACGTTTTATTTGCGCAATACGGTGACAAACGCAGCATGCTGCGATTTTCTACGGCCGTAGAAAGTCGTATAATACTGATCAGTTTAATACAGCAGATAGGAGCAGGGGCATAGAGAATAGTTGTGCCGTATGTTTTGCGAGTTTTACGGACGTAGTTTCTGCGCTCTTACGTCCGTAAAACTCGCAAGTGTGACGCCGGCCTTATTAGTTAGTGTGGATCAGCCGTCACAGAATCCACAAATCCTGATAAACCAACAGTCCTTTTTAGGGCTAATTTGGGGGTACATAGATTGCAGCGCTAGTTAGTCAGAGGAGTCTCTGTGCACAAATACTGTACACATCAATGCAAGGTCTGCAGGCACTGTATGTGAGTACATAGCTCTCACTGCATACCTCAAAAAGCTTCATTCCTGTCTACTGCTGGGTATTTTATATATACTTAGCTGCAGGTCTCCGTGGCAATTATTTTTTCCGCTTATACCTGCTCATTTTATTAGAAAGCAATCCATAGCCCCCTTTTTCTACATTTATTTGCTTGGTCACGCTGCAGTCTACAGCAAGGTAATTACAATGCAAGAGCGTGAAAATCTAACAATTTTATTTTGTCCCAGGTATCAGATGTGAGTGCGCAGAAAAATCTGGCCTTTTTTTTGATAATATATTATTTTTTGGCATGTCTTCCAACATTTTAGGACACTATTTTTCTGCCCCAAAAATCTGTAGCTGGCCCAAAAATATTTAGCTACAGTTCTTATATTTATAATTGTGATTTGTAAGTCAAATGCATCGCATATAATTGCGCAAAATATCTTACAATTTTAGTAGACCAATTTTTTTTTTCGTGCCATAGTCTACTTATTGACACAATTTTGGTGGGCTCCAAAAAATCATGGCCACATTTTGATCAGTCTGTTATCTCCGTCAGACGCCTGGTGTATCTGTGGTGTTAAAATCCTCGATTTGCAGGCATACGTTGCATTTCTTTGGTCTGCTAGCCTTGGTCTACTCCTTATTTAGTGGTTACATTTTTTTTTTTTTGAAACCCACAATTTTAAATGGTCTGTTATCTTTGTCAGACGCCTGGTGTATCTGTGGTGTGAAAATCCTCACTAAGCAGGCATATGTTGCATTGTTTTGTATACTAGCCTTGGTCTACTCCTTATTTAATGGTTACAAATTTTTTTTACAAAAAAAATTAAACGATCTGTTATCTCCGTGAGACGCCTGGTGTATCTGTGGTGTCATAATCCTCGTTTAGCAGGCATACGTTGCATTGTTTTGTCTGCTAGACTTGGTCTACTCCTTATTTAGTGGTTAAAAATAAAAAACACATTTAAACGGTCTGTTATCTCCGTCAGACACCTGGTGTATCTGTGATCTCCAAATACTTGCTTTTCAGCCATACTGATCACATATAATTTTTTTTCCAAATTAATCCATTTCTATTGAACTTTTAAAATATATCAGTAGTCCATTTAAAATGGGCAAGGCAAAGGGCAAGCAATGGGGAAGTTGGCATGATGCTGATGGTGCATTCAGAGGACGATCTTCCTGTTCCAGTTTCTAGGGGACTGCAGCAGACCACTATTGAATCCAGAGCAGTGTGAAACAGTTGTTGGTTGGATAGCAGATAATGCTTCCAGTCACTTAGCCACCACCACCACCACGTCTTACACACAGTCATGTCTGAGTAGTTGTGAGTGTGGACCGCATATTACCCACCCTGATCCTCCTTCCTCCCACCATGCCGAGTGCCCTGAGACAACTGATCCCACACTTGGACACTCCGAAAAGCTGTTCAGTATTCCCTTTAAAGATTCCGGACTCTCAGCTGGTCATCTTGAAGTGGGGTCAGATGAGATCGCATGTATCAATGCCCAAAGATTTGAACAGCCACGGTCATATCAAGACGATGGTGGGAAAGTGTCAAAAGAGGTGGACAATGATGAGACACAATTGCTAGAAAGTCAGGAGGAGGAGCAGGGTGCGAATGTAGAATATGAGATGGTGGATGACATAGTAACTGGCCCAACCTGGCATGCAGAGCGAGGATAGCAGCACACATGGGGAAGGAGGCATATTACCCCAACAGGCAGTAAGAAGCAGTGTGGTGGCTGCAGACAGAAGGTGTGCATCCGTTCCCCGTAACATCAACATGAGCAAAGTTGCCATTCCAACCAAGGGTGGATTAAGGGTAGCCTGTGCCCCGGGCTGTTAAGACACTGTGGGCCCCCCGGTCATGTGACGGGGTCATGCGATGGGGTCATGTGACGGGGTCATCATATACCTGAACCAGATTATTCCATATAGTGTGAAACTATAACCTGTCAAACACCCATTGATCTAGTCAATTTACCCTTCAATTAGGAAGAAAAAAAAACAAATACTATCACCATAAGTGCCAGTATTCACAGGAGATCTGTACTTAGTATTGCAGTGTCTGTGTAGAGGTAATACAGTGATCACTGGTGACTAAGGTTGAGCGAAACGGATCGGACAAATTCAAAAATCGCCGACTTTCGGCAAAGTCAGGTTTCATGAAACCCGACCCGATCCTAGTGTGGGATCGGCTATGAGGTCGGCAATCTTTGTGCCAAAGTCGCGTTTCATATGACGCTTTCAGCGCCATCTTTCAGCCAATGAAGGAGGACGCAGAGTGTGGGCAGCGTGATGACATAGGTCTCGGTCCCCATCATCTTAGAGAAGGGCATGACAATGATTGTCTTACTTTCTGCGGCGTCACAGGGGCTATAAAGGGGTGTGCACGCTGACCGCCATCTTACTTCTGCCGATCGTAGCATAGGGAGAGGTTGCCGCAGCTTCATCAGAAGAAGAGATATAGTTAGGGAGGGAAGATTAAGCCCCGAAACTGCTTGTGCTGTAGCGATTTCCACTGTCCAACACCACCATTTGTTTGCAGGGACAGTGGAGGCTATATTTTTGTGCATCAGCTCTGTACCTTATTAGGCTGCCTTGCCTCATAAGGCTCCCTGATAGCTGTATTGCTGTTTGCACGCCGCTGTGCAAACCAACTGCTTGTTTAAAAGCAAAAATCCTGTTGCTCCTTTCTGCACAGTTATCTTGTTTATTTGTCCACACTTTTGTGTGCAGCAGTCCTTTTTATTGCTGCCATACTTTTCCTGACATCATTGTAGGGAGATTGAAATTGTACTACAGTCCTTGTATTTTTTCATATATCTTCCAGCCAGTTTCTGCCACTTACATTGTGTTGCATTATACACTGGGCCTGAGTTTTGGTTGTCTCCCCCCAAAAAAGTGAGATTCAAATTCTCACAAAGTGGATATACTTCTGTCCTGTTAGTTTGTCGTATATCAGCCAGCCACTTTCTGCCACTTAGATTGCGTTGTTATATACACTGGGCCTAAGTTGTGGTTCAGTCTCCCAAAAAAAGGGGAGATTCAAATTCTCACAAGTGGATATACTTCTGTCCTGATAGTTTGTCGTATATCAGCCAGCCACTTTCAGCCACTTACATTGTGTTGTTTTTTTGCACAGGGCCTGATTTTTTGTTCAGTCTCCCCCCAAAAAAGGGAGATTCAAATTATCACAAAGTGGATATATTTCTGTCCTGTTAGTTTGTCGTATATCAGCCAGACACTTTCTGCCACTTAGATATCCTTGTTATATACACTGGGCCTAAGTAGTTGTTCAGTCTCCCAAAAAAAAGAGGGAGATTCAAATTCTCACAAAGTGGATATACTTCTGTCCTGTTAGTTTGTCGTATATCAGCCAGCCACTTTCTGCCACTTAGATAGCATTGTTATATACACTGGGCCTACGTTGTGGTTCAGTCTCCCCCCAAAAAAGGGGATTTTCAAATTCTCACAAGTGGATATACTTCTGTCTTGTTAGTTTGTCGTATATCAGCCAGCCACTTTCAGCTACTTACATTGTGTTGTTTTTTGCACAGGGCCTGATTTGTTGTTCAGTCTCCCCCCAAAAAAAAGGGAGATTTAAAGTCTCAACACGTTTATATACACCTTCTACCTTGTTTTACAGCACCAGATAACGGTTGTTATTTTGGTTAGATTTTCCAAAAAATGAGGAAGTCAGGTGGAAGAGGCCGTGGGCGGTAGTTGCGAGCTGGTACTGATGGTGGTGGTGCATCTGGTGGCAAAAGCACAATAGCACCTAAGGCTGGAGGTGTTGAGCCAGCGTCATCGTCTGGTTACACAAGGCCTCGAAGGCTCCCTTATCTGGGAGTAGGAAAACGGCTTTTAAAGCCGGAGCAGCAGGAAAAAGTTTTGGCTTTCCTTGCTGACTCAGCCTCTAGCTCTTTCGCCTCCTCTTCAGAAAGTTTCAAATATAAAAGCAGCGAGTCGTCAGTGGATGCTCCCAGTCAGAAACAAGACGTTACCTTGTGTCCTTCACCCAAACCAAAAGTGAAGAATGCGTCAGGCGACACTACAGGTTACTCCATGGAGCTCTTTACACATACCGTGCCTGTGTTAGAACGGGAAATTGTTAACTGCCCATTACAAGATGAATCGGACATGGAGTGCACTGATGCACAGCCACAGCTAGATTATAATGCTGTTCCATTGACTCAGATCACTACATTGCCCTCGCAGTGTACTGAGCCAGAATCTGACCCTGATAAGACTATGGTGCCCTGTCCCGAACGCTCTAGCACCTTACATGGTGACACAGAGGAAGGTGCACATGACATTGAAGAGGAGGTGATAGATGACCCAGTTGTTGACCCAGATTGGCAGCCATTGGGGGAAGAGGGTGCCGCTGCCAGTAGCTCAGTAGCAGAGGAGGATGATCCGCAGCAGCCATCTACATCACAACAGCTGTCATCTGGCAGGCCCGTATCAGGCCAAAAACGTTTGTCAAAAACACTTTTAGGACAGCGTGGCCATCCGGTGAAAGTAGCACAGTGTGCAATGCCTGAAAACGTATTCCGTAGTAGGAAGAGTGCAGTGTGGCAATTTTTTAACCAAGATCCGAATGATCAGTCAACAGTTATCTGCAAGAAATGCTCAAAAACCTTTAGCAGAGGGAAGAATCTTCAAAATTTAAATACAACGTGCATGCTTAGACATTTAACCAGCATGCACTTGCAAGCCTGGACTAACTACCAAACTTCCCGTACCATTGGTGCACCCGCTCAGAATGAAGGTAGTCGGCATCGCTACATTGCTTCCCTCACTGTAAGCCCACTGGTTAGGACACCACCAGCAGCAAATTGGGAGGTATCGTCGCAAGGCCAAAGCAGTCAGGGAATCACAAAGTTATTGGTAGGAAACACTGTATGTAGGAAAACATCGAGAATACCATCACCAACCCTCTCTCAATCCGCCATGTCCACCACCACCACCACCGATAGTTCCACCATATGCACCTCTCCAGTCCAGCTCACCCTACAATAGACTCTCGTTAGGAAAAAGAAAGTACTCATCCTCTCATCCGCGTACACAGGGTTTGAACGCCCACATTGCTAGACTAATCTCGTTAGAGATGATGCCCTACCGGTTGGTTGAAAGCGAAGCTTTCAAAGCCCTGATGGCCTACGCTGTACCACGCTATGACCTACCCAGTCGACACTTCTTTGAGAGAAAAGCCATCCCAGCTCTCCACCAGCATGTCAAAGACCGCATTGTCCTTGCACTTTGGTAATCAGTCAGTAGAAAGGTGCACCTCACAACAGATGCATGGACCAGTAGGCATGGCCAGGGACATTACGTGTCCATCATGGCACACTGGGTTAATGTGGTGGATGCAGGGTCCACAGGGGACAGCCATAGTGGGACAGTTCTGCCTAGCCCACGGTCTAGGAAACAGTTGGCTGTAGACGTTCGCTGCCCCTCCTCCTCCTCCAGAAGCGAAAGCTCGTCCACAGAGCACAGTCACATGACCAGTCCATCCGCAGCTGCCAGTGTTGCACACAAGGTGTTCCATTATCGAACAGCTAGTGGTAAGCATCAGCAGGCTGTGTTAGAAATGAAGTGTTTGGGCAACAACAGACACACCGCGGAAGTACTGGCCGAGTACTTGCAGCAACGAACTCAGTCATGGCTGGGCAGTGTACATCTTGAGGCAGGCAAGGTAGTCAGTGATAACGGAATAAATTTTATGGCTGCCATAGCCCTTTCAGAACTTAAACACATACCTTGCCTGGCTCACACCTTGAACCTGGTGGTGCAGTGCTTCCTCAAAAATTATCCGGAGTTACCAGCCCTGCTCCTGAAGGTGCGAAGACTTTGCTCGCACATCCTCCGGTCACCCGTACACTCCAGCCGTATGCTGAACCATCAACGATCGCTGAATCTTCCCCAGCACCGCCTAATAATCGACGTTGCAACAAGGTGGAACTCCACACTGCACATGGTTCAGAGGCTGTGCGAACAGAGGCATGCTGTAATTAATTTTTTGGGAGGATACACATACACGGGCAGGCAGTTGGATGGCAGACATGGAGTTGCCTGGTGTGCAGTGGTCGAAGCTCCAAGACCTCTGTCAAGTCCTTCAGTGTTTTGAGGAATATTCCTGGTATGTCCACCTGCTGCACCCCAAATCCCATCCCCATCACCCAACTATCCTGATCTTCCTCACCCAAATATTCCTGGTATGTCCGCTGGCTGCACCCCAAATCCTATCACCATCACCCAACTATCCTGATCTTCCTCACTCAAATATTCCTGGTATGTTCGCTGGCTGCACCCCAAATCCCATCACCATCACACAACTATCCTGATCTTCCTCACCCAAATATTCCTGATATGTCCGCTGGCTGCTATTACTGTTTTTTTTTCTCCTTCCCCTGCTTGTTTTCTCATTTTAATTCCTTGATGCCAATACATAGTTGGCTTTATCTTTCCATTTGGATCTATTTCCCCTTGCATTTTCTCTTCTGACTTCTAACTAATCCCCTCCTGTGTCTGTGACCAGTCTTCCTGCTGCCCCTCCCTCCTGAGCACACCTGGCCTATTTCATGAGCACTTAACCTGTTATAAATTCTGAGACACAGGTTTGTCTGGACCTTGGTCTGTCTCTAAAAGGATAACAGAAAATATTACAGCAGAAATATGCCAGAAATGAACCAGAAGTGAACAGAAGGTAAGACTAACCACTGTTGTGGTACTAAATTTCTTTCCATTTCCGCCACACTTATTCTTATCATGCTGACATACGCTCTAACAGTTTTGGCTCCCTTACTCCTCACTCTCCTTCGCTATCCTCAAACCCCAGCATCCCCTAACCAAGTAATAATCTCTCCTTCCCTCCTGCCTCCCCACCTGACCTCCTCTGCTGACCTGCTCCTCAACCTCAGATCTCGCCTAATAAAACACAAAACAAGCTGCCCACTCTCTTTCTCCTACCTGCTCTGTCTCTCTCTGCTTCTCCTTACTGCTGGTGACATATCTCCCAACCCTGGGCTCCCACAGCTCATACATCCCATTACTACCCCCTCCTATCGCTCCCAATCCAATATAAACACCCAAAATTTTGCCCACCACAAATCCGTGCCCATGACGCTTACCCCCTGCACCCTCTCTCTTGATCACTATGGAATGCCCGCTCCATCTGCAATAAACTCCACGTGATTCACAATCACCTCTCTTTACCTCTCGTAATCTTTTCTTTCTGAAACATGGCTGACACCCTCTGACACAGCGTCCCCTGCGGCACTATGTTACGGAGGCCTCCACTTCACCCACACTCCTTGCCCTGGCAACAAACATGGTGGAGGAGTGGGCCTTCTCCTTTCTTCCAACTGTACCTTTAACCCAATCCCACCTCTACCCTCCCTTATCCTCCCCTCTTTTGAAATCCACTCTGTCCACATCTACTCCCCCTACAACCTCCAAATGGCCATCATATACCGACCTCCGGGCCTGACCACTGCCTTTATTGACCAATTCTCCACCTGGCTCCTTCACTTTCTCTCTGCTGACATTCCCACCATCATCATGGGTGACTTCAACATCCCCATTGACACCACCAGTCAGCAGCCTCCAAACTCCTGTCCCTTACTTCATCCTTTGGACTTACTCAGTGGTCCTCCTCAGCCACCCACACAGACGGACACACATTAGTTTTATGCTCCTTATCTAACTTCACAACCTCCCGTCTCCCTCTATCTGACCACCATCTACTCACTTTCTCATCATTGTCCTCCTCACCTGTCACCCATGTCCAGCACCATGCGCACCCATGCAGGAACCTCGCACACCTAGACACCAACACACTCTCTGTCTCTATCCTACCACTGTCCTCTATATCCTCACTCCACGAAACAGACACTGCCACTGCTTTCTACAATGCCACTCTTGCATCAGCTATTGACACAGTCACCCCTGTCATGCATAGTAGAGTGCGACGAACCAATAGACAACCCTGGCACAATAACATCACTAAAAAGCTTCGGCAAGTATCCAGAATTGCAGAACGGCGTTGGAAGAAAACGCATTCATAAGATGATTTCACTGCACTCAAACAAGCAACACTGGCATTCAAATCAGCTCTCACCTCTGCTAAACAGACCTACTTCACAACCCTCATATCTTCCTTATCCCACAACCCCAAACAGTTGTTCAACACTTTTAACTCCTTCCTCCGCCCCCCACCACTGCCCCCTCCGAGTTCCCTAATTGTTGCCGAGGACTTTGCCACACACTTCAAAAATAAGATAGACCAAACAAGGCAAGTCTTTGTTGTCCAACCACCAGAACCCCTTTGTATGCCAGACCAATGCCCAAACCCCATAACATCACTCTCCAAAATCTCTGAAGGGGAGTTTGCTCATCTTCTCTCCAAATCACACCTCACCACTTGTGCACTTGACCCCATCCCATCCCACCTCCTCCCCAACCTCACCACCACACTAATCCCATCCCTAACCCATCTCTTCAACCTTTCACTAACTTTTGGTACCTTCCCTTCTGCCTTCAAACATGCCACAATCACACCTATCCTCAAAAAGCCATCCCTTGACCCAAGCGCTATGTCCAGCAATCGCCCCATATCTTTGCTCCCATTTGCTTCCAAACTCCTTGAGCACCATGTCCATGCTGAACTTTCCTCTCACTTTGTATCTAACTCTCTCTTCGACAACCTACAATCTGGCTTCCGTCCCCACCATTCCACTGAGACTGCCCTGACCAAAATTACTAACGACTTACTTACAGCTAAAGCTAACAGATAATTCTCTATACTCCTCCTCCTAGACCTGTCCTCTGCCTTTGACACAGTTGACCACTGCTTTCGACTACAGGTCCTCTCTTCTTTTGGTGTCAAAGACATTGCCCTATCTTGGATCTCCTCATACCTTTCCAACAGCACATTTAGCATTTCCTACTCCCATACTACCTCTTCATCTCGCCCCCTCTCTGTTGGAGTCCCCCAAGGCTCTGTCCTAGGACCCTTACTCTTCTCAATCTATGCACTCGGCCTGGGACAACTCAAAAGGTCCTATGGCTTCCAGTACCATCTCTACGCCGATGACACTCAGATCTACCTCTCTGGCCCAGATTTCACCTCTCTGCTCTCCAGAATCCCAGAGTGTCTATCAGCCATATCCTCCTTCTCCTCCTCTCGCTTCCTCAAGCTCAATGTGGACAAATCTGAATTCATTCTCTTTCCTCCATCACGCATATTTATCTATCAAAATAAATGAAATCACACTTTCCCCTGTCTCCATAATCCGCTGCCTCGGAGTAACCCTTGACTCTGCCCTGTACTTCAGACCACACATCCAAGCTCTCGCCACCTACTGTCGCCTCCAGCTCAAAAATATTTCCGGAATCTGTCCTTTCCTCAACCCACACTCTACCAAAATGCTTGTGCATGTCCCAATCATCTCCCGCCTCAACTAGTGCAACATAGTCCTCTGTGGCCTACCTTCTAACACTCTCGCACCCCTCCAGTCCATCCTTAACTCTGCTACCCGACTATTTACTCTCTCTCCTCGCTACACTCCTGCTTCAACTCTTTGCAAATCCCTTCACTGGCTCCCAATTTCCCAGCGTATCCAGTTTAAATTACTAACACTGACCTACAAAGCCATCCATAACCTTTATCCTCCATATATTTCCACACTAATCTCTCAATATCTTCCCTCACGTAATCTGCGGTCCTCCCAAGACCTCCTGCTTTCCTCCGCGCTTATTCGCTCCTCACTCAATCGCCTCCAAGACTTCTCCCGAATATCACCCATCCTCTGGAATTCAGTGCCCCAACACATCCGGTTATCCACTACTTTTGGATCCTTCAAAAGAAACCTGAAAACCCACCTCTTCAAGGAAGCTTACAGCCTGTAAAGACCACACGGCCACCTCAACACCATTGGAGCTACTGAAACCCTCGACCTACTGTCTCCTTCCCCATAATCCTGTAGAATGTAAGCCCGCAAGGGCAGGTTCCTCTTCCCTCTGTACCAGTCTGTCATTGTTAGTTTTGTTTACTGTAAGTGATATTTGTATTTTGATGTAACCCCCTATCATGTACAGCACCATGGAATTAATGGTGCTATATAAATAAATAATAATAATAATGCACACGGCTGGTAAGTGCAGACGACGCCATCATAAGCATGAGCATCCCACCATTGCGTCTGCTGATGCAAAGTTTGATGCACATTAAGGAGCTGGTGTCTGCAGCCGAGGAGGAGGGAAGCCTTGATGACAGTGAGCCATTGTCTGCTCAGGGAACTCTCCTGGATGAGGTGGCGGATGAAGAGGAGGAGGAGGATGATGGGGATGAATATTTATGGGAGGAGGATGCTTCATAGGGGGCAATAGAAACTGGTGGCGTTGCAAGGTCAGGTAATAATAATAATAATCTTTATTTTTATATAGCGCTAACATATTCCGCAGCGCTTTACAGTTTGCACCTATTATCATCACTGTCCCCGATTGGGCTCACAATCTAGAATTCCTATCAGTATGTCTTTGGAATGTGGGAGGAAACCAGAGTGCCCGGAGGAAACCCACGCAAACACGGAGAGAACATACAAACTCTTTGCAGATGTCCTGGGTGGGATTAGAACCCAGGACCCCAGCGCTGCAAGGCTGTAGTGCTAACCACTGCGCCACCGTGCTGCCCGTACAGGTACAGGGTTTTTAGCACAAGCAGTGAATTGACACCTGGAACATTGGCTCACATGGATGAGTATGCCTTGTGTATCCTAAAAAGGGACCCCCGCATTATCAAAATGATGACCGATGATGATTACTGGCTGGCCTGCCTCCTGGATCCACGATATAAAGGAAAATTACAAAATATCATGCCACACGAGAACCTTGAGCAAATATTGGCTACCAAACAAGTAACTCTTGTAGACCGTTTGGTTCAGGCATTCCCAGCACACAGCGGTGGTGATGGTTCTCACACGAGCCGTAGGGGGCAACATGGCAGAGTTGCTAGAGGTGCACAAATCCGAAGTGGCGTTGGACAGAGGGGCTTTACGACAAGGTTGTGGAATGATTTCACAATGACCGCTGACACGACAGGGACAGCTGCATCGATTCAAAGTGACAGGAGACAGCATTTGTTGTTATGACCTGGTGGTTAGGAGCACCCGGAATGACCTGATAGTTAAACCTCATACAGGACGAGCTCTGGGATGTGGGAGCTCTGCTGACCGCAAGCCCTAATCCTATCACACACACTAGAAATAGCCGTGGAGCGCTCCTGACCAGACCTAGGCGCCTCGTCACAGCCTAAGAACTATCTAGCCCTAGAGATAGAAAATAAAGCCTACCTTGCCTCAGAGAAATTCCCCAAAGGAAAAGGAAGCCCCCCACATATATTGACTGTGAGTAAAGATGAAAGTCACAAATGCAGAAATGAAACAGGTTTCAGCAAAGGGAGGCCAGACTTACTAAATAGACAGAGGATAGGAAAGGTAACTTTGCGATCAGCACAAAAACCTACAAAAGACCACGCAGAGTGTGCAAAAAGACGTCCGCACCGACTCACGGTGTGGAGGGGCCACTCTGCATCCCAGAGCTTCCAGCTAGCAAGACAAAATCATGAAAACCAGCTGGACAAGAAAACAATGAACAAACAATGACTATCAGGAACTTAACTTCTGCAGGAGAAGGCAGGTCACCAGAGAGATCCAGGAGCGAACTGAACCAATGCAAAAACATTGACAGCTGGCATGGAGTAACGATCTGAGAGGAGTTAAATAGAGCAGTCAACCAAAGGATAAACCACGTCACCTGTGTAAGGAACCTCAGAAGCAGCAGCTTCACTCACAGCCACCAGAGGGAGCCCATAGACAGAACTCGCCGAAGTACCATTCACGACCACAGGAGGGAGTTCGACAACAGAATTCACAACAGTACCCCTCCTTGAGGAGGGGTCACCGAACCCTCACCAGAGCCCCCAGGCCGATCAGGATGAGCCAAATGAAAGGCACGAACAAGATCGGCAGCATGAACATCAGAGGCAAAAACCCAGGAATTATCTTCCTCACCATAACCCTTCCACTTGACCAGGTACTGGAGTTTCCGTCTCGAAACACGAGAATCCAAAATCTTCTCCACCACATACTCCAACTCCCCCTCAACCAACACCGGGGCAGGAGGATCAACGGAGGGAACCATAGGCGCCACGTATCTCCGCAACAATGACCCATGGAACACACCATGGATGGCAAAAGAAGCTGGAAGATCCAAACGAAATGACACAGGATTAAGAACTTCAGAAATCTTATATGGTCCAATGAAACGAGGCTTAAACTTAGGAGAGGAAACCTTCATAGGAACATGACGAGATGATAACCAAACCAAATCCCCAACATGAAGTCAGGGACCAACACAACGCCGGCGGTTAGCGAAACGTTGAGCCTTCTCCTGGGACAATGTCAAATTGTCCAAAACATGAGTCCAAATCTGCTGCAACCTGTCCACCACCGCATCCACACCAGGACAGTCCGAAGGCTCAACCTGCCCTGAAGAGAAACGAGGATGGAAACCAGAATTACAGAAAAAAGGAGAAACTAAAGTAGCCGAGCTGGCCCGATTATTTAGGGCGAACTCAGCCAAAGGCAAGAAAAACACCCAATCATCCTGATCAGCAGAAACAAAGCAACTCAGATATGTCTCCAAAGTCTGATTAGTTCGTTCGGTTTGGCCATTAGTCTGAGGATGGAAAGCCGAAGAAAAAGACAAATCAATGCCCATCTTAGCGCAAAAGGACCGCCAAAACCTCGAAACAAACTGGGAACCTCTGTCCGAGACGATGTTCTCTGGAATGCCATGCAAACGAACCACATGCTGGAAAAACAATGGCACCAAATCAGAGGAGGAAGGCAGTTTAGATGAGGGTACCAAATGGACCATCTTAGAGAAGCGATCACAAACCACCCAAATGACCGACATCTTTTGAGAAACAGGGAGATCAGAAATAAAATCCATGGAAATATGCGTCCAGGGCCTCTTCGGGATCGGCAAGGGCAAAAGCATCCCACTGGCACGAGAACAGCACCTTTCTTGGTCAAATCAGTCAACGGCTTAGCAACACTGGAAAAGTTAGCGATGAAGCGACGATAAAAATTAGCAAAGCCCAGGAACTTCTGCAAGCTCTTCACAGATGTCGGCTGAGTCAAATCGTAAATGGCCTGAACTTTAACAGGGTCCATCTCGATAGTAGAAGGGGAAAAAATGAAACCCAAAAATGAAACCTTCTAAACTCCAAAGAGACACTTTGACCCCTTCACAAACAAGGAATTCGCATGAAGGACCTGGAACACCATTCTGACTTGCTTCACATGAGATTCCCAATCATCCGAAAAGACCAAAATGTCATCCAAATATACAATCATGAATCTATCCAGGTACTCTCTGAAGATGTCATGCATAAAGGACTGAAACACAGATGGAGCATTAGAAAGCCCGAATGGCATAACCAGGTACTCAAAATGGCCCTCGGGTGTATTAAATGCCGTCTTCCATTCATCACCCTGTTTAATTCGCACAAGATTATACGCACCACGAAGATCTATCTTGGTGAACCAACTAGCCCCCTTAATCCGAGCAAATAAATCAGACAGCAGCGGCAAAGGATACTGAAATTTGACTGTGATCTTATTAAGAAGGCGGTAATCAATACAAGGTCTCAAAGAACCATCCTTCTTGGCCACAAAAAAGAACCCTGCTCCCAATGGTGATGACGACGGACGATAATGACCCTTTTCCAAGGATTCCTTTATATAACTCCGCATAGCGGCGTGCTCTGGCACAGATAAATTAAACAGACGGCCCTTAGGAAACTTACTACCAGGAATCAAATCAATAGCACAGTCGCACTCCCTATGAGGAGGTAGGGCACGAGATTTGGGCCCTTCAAATACATCCCGGTAATCTGATAAAAACTCAGGGACTTCAGAAGGAGTGGAAGGTGAAATTGAGAGCAATGGAACATCACCATGTACCCCCTGACAATCCCAGCTGGACACAGACATAGATTTCCAATCCAACACTGGATTATGGACCTGTAGCCATGGCAACCCCAAAACGACCACATCATGCAGATTATGCAACACCAAAAAGCGAATATCCTCCTGATGTGCAGGAGCCATGCACATGGTCAATTGAGTCCAGTACTGAGGCTTATTCTTGGCCAAAGGCATAGCATCAATTCCTCTCAATGGAATAGGATACTGCAAGGGCTCCAAGAAAAAACCACAGCGCCTGGCAAACTCCAAGTCCATCAAATTCAGGGCAGCGCCTGAATCCACAAATGCCATTACAGAATAGGACAACAGAGAGCAAATCAGAGTAACGGACAAAAGAAATTTAAACTGTACCGTACCAATGGTGGCAGACCTAGCGAACCGCTTAGTGCGCTTAGGACAATCGGAGATAGCATGAGTGGATTCACCACAGTAAAAACACAGCCCATTCTGACGTCTGTGTTCTTGCCGTTCAGCTCTGGTAAAAGTCCTATCACACTGCATAGGCTCAGGCCTATGCTCAGAGAATACCACCAGATGGCGCACAGCTTTGCGCTCACGCATGCGCCGATCGATCTGAATGGCCAAAGACATAGACTCATTCAGACCAGCAGGCGTGGGATATCCCACCATGGCATCCTTAAGGGCTTCAGAGAGACCCTTTCTGAAAATTGCCGCCAGGGCACATTCATTCCACTGAGTAAGCACAGACCACTTTCTAAACTTCTGACAGTACACCTCTGCCTCATCCTGACCCTGACACAAAGCCAGCAAGATTTTCTCTGCCTGATCCACTGAATTTGGTTCATCATAAAGCAATCCAAGCGCCAGAAAAAACGCATCAACATCACGCAATGCCGGATCTCCTGGTGCAAGGGAAAATGCCCAGTCTTGAGGGTCACCACGCAACAAAGAAATAATGATTTTTACCTGTTGAACGGGGTCACCAGAGGAGCGGGGTTTCAAAGCTAGAAACAGTTTACAATTATTTTTGAAATTCAAGAACCTATATCTATCCCCAGAAAATAAGTCAGGAATAGGAATTTTAGGCTCTAACATAGGATTCTGAACCACAAAATCTTGAATGTTTTGTACCATTGCAGAGAGATGATCCATACAAAAGGACAAACCTTGAATGTCCATATCTACACCTGTGTCCTGAACCACTCAAAGGTCTAGGGGAAAAGAAAGACAAAACACAGTGCAAAGAAAAAAAAATGGTCTCAGAAGTTCTCTTATCCCTCTATTGAGATGCATTAATACTTTGGGCCAGCTGTACTGTTATGACCTGGTGAATAGGAGCACCCGGAATGACCTGATAGTTAAACCTCATACAGGACGAGCTCTGGGATGTGGGAGCTCTGCTGACCGCAAGCCCTAATCCTATCACACACACTAGAAATAGCCGTGGAGCGCTCCTGACCAGACTTGCTGGCTCTGTGTCAGGGTCAGGATGAAGCGGAGATATATTGTCAGAAGTTTAGAAAGTGGTCTGTCCTCACTCAGTGGAATGAATGTGCCCTGGCAGCAATCTTCAGAAAGGGTCTCTCTGAAGCCCTTAAGGATGTCATGGTGGGATTTCCCATGCCTGCTGGTCTGAATGAGTCTATGTCTTTGGCCATTCAGATCGATCGACGCTTGCGTGAGCGTAAAGCTGTGCACCATTTGGCGGTACTATCTGAGCATGGGCCTGAGCCTATGCAATGTGATAGGACTTTGACCAGAGCTGAACGGCAAGAACACAGATGTCGGAATGGGCTGTGTTTTTACTGTGGTGAATCCACTCATGCTATCTCCGATTGTCCTAAGCGCACTAAGCGGTTCGCTAAGTCTGCCACCATTGGTATGGTACAGTCTAAATTTCTATTGTCCGTTACTCTGATTTGCTCTTTGTCATCCTATTCTGTTATGGCATTTGTGGATTCGGGCACTGCCCTGAATTTGATGGGCTTGGAGTATGCTAGGCGCTGTGGTTTTTTCTTGGAGCCCTTGCAGTATCCTATTCCATTGAGAGGAATTGATGCTACGCCTTTGGCCAAGAATAAGCCTCAGTACTGGACCCAATTGACCATGTGCATGGCTCCTGCACATCAGGAGGATATCCGCTTTCTGGTGTTGCATAATCTGCATGATGTGGTCGTTTTGGGGTTGCCATGGCTACAGGTTCATAATCCAGTATTGGACTGGAAATCTATGTCTGTGTCCAGCTGGGGTTGCCAGGGGGTACATGGTGATGTTCCATTTTTGTCTATTTCGTCTTCCACTCCTTCTGAAGTTCCAGAGTTCTTGTCGGATTATCGGGATGTATTTGATGAGCCCAAAGCCAGTGCCCTACCTCCTCATAGGGATTGCGATTGTGCAATTAATTTGATTCCTGGTAGTAAGTTTCCTAAGGGCCGATTGTTCAATTTATCTGTGCCAGAACACGCCGCTATGCGGAGTTATATAAAGGAATCCTTGGAGAAAGGCCATATTCGCCCGTCGTCATCACCGTTAGGAGCAGGGTTCTTTTTTGTGGCCAAGAAGGATGGTTCTTTGAGACCTTGTATTGATTACCGCCTTCTTAATAAAATTACAGTCAAATTTCAGTATCCTTTCCATCAAAAAGGAAACAGAGAAGCACATTGCTAAGGAGAGTAAAACTAATCCCAAACTGTTCTTCAACTATATCAATAGTAAAAGAATAAAAACTGAAAATGTAGGCCCCTTAAAAAATAGTGAGGAAAGAATGGTTGTAGATGACGAGGAAAAAGCTAACATATTAAACACCTTCTTCTCCACGGTATTCACGGTGGAAAATGAAATGCTAGGTGAAATCCCAAGAAACAATGAAAACCCTATATTAAGGGTCACCAATCTAACCCAAGAAGAGGTGCGAAACCGGCTAAATAAGATTAAAATAGATAAATCTCCGGGTCCGGATGGCATACACCCACGAGTACTAAGAGAACTAAGTAATGTAATAGATAAACCATTATTTCTTATTTTTAGTGACTCTATAGCGACAGGGTCTGTTCCGCAGGACTGGCGCATAGCAAATGTGGTGCTAATATTCAAAAAGGGCTCTAAAAGTGAACCTGGAAATTATAGGCCAGTAAGTCTAACCTCTATTGTTGGTAAAATATTTGAAGGGTTTCTGAGGGATGTTATTCTGGATTATCTCAATGAGAATAACTGTTTAACTCCATATCAGCATGGGTTTATGAGAAATCGCTCCTGTCAAACCAATCTAATCAGTTTTTATGAAGAGGTAAGCTATAGACTGGACCACGGTGAGTCATTGGACGTGGTATATCTCGATTTTTCCAAAGCGTTTGATACCGTGCCGCACAAGAGGTTGGTACACAAAATGAGAATGCTTGGTCTGGGGGAAAATGTGTGTAAATGGGTTAGTAACTGGCTTAGTGATAGAAAGCAGAGGGTGGTTATAAATGGTATAGTCTCTAACTGGGTCGCTGTGACCAGTGGGGTACCGCAGGGGTCAGTATTGGGACCTGTTCTCTTCAACATATTCATTAATGATCTGGTAGAAGGTTTACACAGTAAAATATCGATATTTGCAGATGATACAAAAGTATGTAAAGCAGTTAATACAAGAGAAGATAGTATTCTGCTACAGATGGATCTGGATAAGTTGGAAACTTGGGCTGAAAGGTGGCAGATGAGGTTTAACAATGATAAATGTAAGGTTATACACATGGGAAGAGGGAATCAATATCACCATTACACACTGAACGGGAAACCACTGGGTAAATCTGACAGGGAGAAGGACTTGGGGATCCTAGTTAATGATAAACTTACCTGGAGCAGCCAGTGCCAGGCAGCAGCTGCCAAGGCAAACAGGATCATGGGGTGCATTAAAAGAGGTCTGGATACACATGATGAGAGCATTATACTGCCTCTGTACAAATCCCTAGTTAGACCGCACATGGAGTACTGTGTCCAGTTTTGGGCACCGGTGCTCAGGAAGGATATAATGGAACTAGAGAGAGTACAAAGGAGGGCAACAAAATTAATAAAGGGGATGGGAGAACTACAATACCCAGATAGATTAGCGAAATTAGGATTATTTAGTCTAGAAAAAAGACGACTGAGGGGCGATCTAATAACCATGTATAAGTATATAAGGGGACAATACAAATATCTCGCTGAGGATCTGTTTATACCAAGGAAGGTGACGGGCACAAGGGGGCATTCTTTGCGTCTGGAGGAGAGAAGGTTTTTCCACCAACATAGAAGAGGATTCTTTACTGTTAGGGCAGTGAGAATCTGGAATTGCTTGCCTGAGGAGGTGGTGATGGCGAACTCAGTCGAGGGGTTCAAGAGAGGCCTGGATGTCTTCCTGGAGCAGAACAATATTGTATCATACAATTATTAGGTTCTGTAGAAGGACGTAGATCTGGGTATTTATTATGATGGAATATAGGCTGAACTGGATGGACAAATGTCTTTTTTCGGCCTTACTAACTATGTTACTATGTTACTATGTTACTTTGCCGTTGCTGTCTGATTTGTTTGCTCGTATTAAGGGGGCTAGTTGGTTCACCAAGATAGATCTTCGAGGGGCGTATAATCTTGTGCGTATTAAACAAGGCGATGAATGGAAAACAGCATTTAATACGCCCGAGGGCCATTTTGAGTACCTGGTTATGCCATTCGGGCTTTCCAATGCTCCATCAGTATTTCAGTCCTTTATGCATGACATCTTCCGAGAGTACCTGGATAGATTCATGATTGTGTATTTGGATGATATTTTGGTCTTTTCGGATGATTGGGAGTCTCATGTGAAGCAGGTCAGAATGGTGTTCCAGGTCCTTCGTGCGAATTCCTTGTTTGTGAAGGGGTCAAAGTGTCTCTTTGGAGTTCAGAAGGTTTCATTTTTGGGGTTCATTTTTTCCCCTTCTACTATCGAGATGGACCCTGTTAAAGTCCAGGCTATTTACGATTGGACTCAGCCGACATCTGTCAAGAGCCTGCAAAAGTTCCTGGGCTTTGCTAATTTTTATCGGCGCTTCATCGCTAATTTTTCTAGTGTTGCTAAATCGTTGACTGATTTGACCAAGAAGGGGCTGTTTTGTCGCAAAGAAGTTCTGATGGCTCGGTGATGAAACAATGTGCTTTCTTTTCTAGAAAGTTTTCGCCTGCTGAGCGTAATTATGATGTTGGTAATCGAGAGTTGTTGGCCATGAAGTGGGCATTCGAGGAGTGGCATCATTGGCTTGAAGGAGCCAAGCATCGCGTGGTGGTCTTGACAGATCACAAGAATTTGACTTATCTTGAGTCTGCCAAATGGTTGAATCCGAGACAGGCTCGATGGTCGTTATTTTTTTCCCGTTTTGATTTTGTGGTTTCGTACCTTCCGGGCACTAAGAATGTGAGGCTGATGCCCTGTCAAGGAGTTTTGTGCCTGACTCTCCGGGTGTTCCTGAGCCGGCGGGTATTCTCAAAGAGGGGGTAATTTTGTCTGCCATCTCCCCTGATTTGCGGCGGGTGCTGCAAAAATTTCAGGCTGATAGACCTGACCGTTGCCCAGTGGAGAAACTGTTTGTCCCTGATAGATGGACTAGTAGAGTTATCTCTGAGATTCATTGTTCAGTGTTGGCTGGGCATCCTGGAATCTTTGGTACCAGAGATTTGGTGGCTAGATCCTTTTGGTGGCCGTCTTTGTCATGGGATGTGCGTTCTTTGGTGCAGTCCTGTGGGACTTGTGCTCGGGCTAAGCCCTGCTGTTCTCGTGCCAGTGGGTTGCTTTTGCCCTTGCCGGTCCCGAAGAGGCCCTGGACGCATATTTCTATGGATTTTATTTCGGATCTCCCCATCTCTCAAAAGATGTCGGTCATTTGGGTGGTTTGTGATCGCTTTTCTAAGATGGTCCATTTGGTACCTTTGTCTAAATTGCCTTCCTCCTCTGATTTGGTGCCATTGTTTTTCCAGCATGTGGTTCGTTTGCATGATATCCCGGAGAACATAGTTTCTGACAGAGGTTCCCAGTTTGTTTCGAGGTTTTGGCGATCCTTTTGTGCTAGGATGGGCATTGATTTGTCTTTTTCCTCGGCTTTCCATCCTCAGACAAATGGCCAAACCGAACGAACTAATCAAACTTTGGAAACATATCTGAGATGCTTTGTTTCTGCTGATCAGGATGATTGGGTGTCCTTTTTGCCGTTGGCTGAGTTCGCCCTTAATAATCGGGCCAGCTCGGCTACTTTGGTTTCGCCGTTTTTCTGCAATTCTGGTTTCCATCCTCGTTTCTCTTCAGGGCAGGTTGAGTCTTCGGACTGTCCTGGTGTAGATACTGTGGTGGATAGGTTGCAGCAGATTTGGACTCATGTGGTGGACAATTTGACATTGTCCCAGGAGAAGGCTCAACGTTTCGCTAACCGCCGGCGCTGTGTGGGTCACCGACTTCGTGTTGGGGATTTGGTTTGGTTGTCGTCTCGTTATTTTCCTATGAAGGTTTCCTCTCCTAAGCTTAAGCCTCGTTTCATTGGTCCGTATAAGATTTCTGAGGTTATCAATCCTGTGTCATTTCGTTTGGCCCTTCCTGCTTCTTTTGCCATCCATAATGTGTCCCATAGGTCGTTATTGCGGAGATACGTGGCGCCTGTGGTTCCATCCGTTGATCCTCCTGCCCCGGTGTTGGTTGAGGGGGAGTTGGAGTATGTGGTGGAGAAGATTTTGGATTCTCGTATTTCGAGACGGAAACTCCAGTACCTGGTCAAGTGGAAGGGTTATGGTCAGGAAGATAATTCCTGGGTTTTTGCCTCTGATGTTCATGCTGCCGATCTGGTTCGTGCCTTTCATTTGGCTCATCCTGGTCGGCCTGGGGGCTCTGGTGAGGGTTCGGTGACCCCTCCTCAAGGGGGGGGTACTGTTGTGAATTCTGTTGTCGGGCTCCCTCCTGTGGTCATGAATGGTACTTCGGCTGGTTCTGTCCATGGACTTCCTCTGGTGGGTGTTTCTGAGTTTCCTTCCACAGGTGACGAGGTTAATTCGTTAGCTGGCTGCTCTATTTAACTCCACTTAGATCTTTGCTCCATGCCACCTGTCAATGTTCCAGTATTGGTCTAGTTCACTCCTGGATCGTTCTTGTGACCTGTCTTCCCAGCAGAAGCTAAGTTCCTGCTTGTATTTTCTTTGGTTTGCTATTTTTCTGTCCAGCTTGCTATTTTTATTGTTGTCTTGCTTGCTGGAAGCTCTGGGACGCAGAGGGAGCGCCTCCGCAACGTGAGTCGGTGCGGAGGGTCTTTTTGCGCCCTCTGCGTGGTCTTTTTGTAGGTTTTTGTGCTGACCGCAAAGCAACCTTTCCTATCCTCAGTCTGTTCAGTAAGTCGGGCCTCACTTTGCTAAATCTATTTCATCTCTGTGTTTGTATTTTCATCTTTACTCACAGTCATTATATGTGGGGGGCTGCCTTTTCCTTTGGGGAATTTCTCTGAGGCAAGGTAGGATTTATTTTTCTATCTTCAGGGCTAGATAGTTCCTTAGGCTGTGCCGAGTTGCATAGGGAGCGTTAGGAGCAATCCACGGCTATTTCTAGTGTGTTTGATAGGATTAGGGATTGCGGTCAGCAGAGTTCCCACGTCCCAGAGCTCGTCCTTATTTATCAGTAACTATCAGGTCATTCCGTGTGCTCTTAACCACCAGGTCCATTATTGTCCTGACCACCAGGTCATAACAGGAGCCCATAGACAGAACTCGCCGAAGTACCATTCACGACCACAGGAGGGAGTTCGACAACAGAATTCACAACAATTTGTGCAGTATGATTACAAACTACTTTTCCGCCCTTATCGATGTTCTCCCTCTCAGGTCATTCCCCTTTGATTACTGGGCATCTAAACTAGACACTTGGCCTGAATTGCCAGAATATGGATTACAGAACATCGATTGCCCTGCTGTCAGTGTGCTTTCAGAAAGAGTGTTCAGTGCTGCTGGTTCAATACTGACCGAAAAAAGGGACACGTCTGGCTACGCAGAATGTTGATGATCTAACCTTCATTAAAATGAACCAATCATGGATTTCAAATTATTTTGCCCCACCTTCTCCTGCTGACACGTAGCTTGCCTGAAAAATGTCTTGCTTTTGGCCTCCTCTTACTGACTTCTCCAATTCCGCCATTTGTAGCTGCTCAATGACCACCATAGGTCATTTTTATACCTCCCTAAATGGGCTGACTCCCCCCACAGGGTCGTGGTCACCACCTGACACAAGCACCCGTGCGAGTGCCGTTTGCCTGGACAGGTGGGTGCGCCCACTCTTGGGCGACGGCACTGGCACAGGGTCCCTCATAGTACAATGAAGTGTCTCTGATGGTGGTGGTGCATAACCAATGTCAGACACACCATTGTATATGAGGGGCCCTGTGCCAGTACCGCCGCCCATGAGAGAGTGTTCCCCCCAGCTCGAACAGTGCTCTACCACTTGCAATACTTACCTCTCCCTGCTCCACCACTGTGTAGTCTGTGCTGTTAAATCCTTCAATGGCACTGCCAATACAAATTTGTTGAAATGATAGATGATAGTTAAAATATACAGGGGCCCTGGCCTCCATTTTGACCAGTTAATACTTTGCGCCTACTACCACTGTCTGCTACTCAGCAGAGGAGCCCACCCCAGTACCTAGCTATGCCGCCTGTTTAGTCCTGTCACCAATTTTGAACTGCTTTTAGCCTACTTTTGTATTTGGGCCTCCTAACCGTGTCTGCGCCACTCATTACAGTTGTCCTCCACTGAACAAAGCAATGCCGCCTGTTTAGTCCTGTTACCAATTTTGACTGCTTTTAGCCAGCTTTTTTATTATGGGCATACAAACTGTGTCTGCACCACTCATTACAGTTGTCCTCCACTGAACAAAGCTAGGCCACCTGTTTAGTCCTGTTACCAATTTTGAACTGCATTTAGCCTACTTTTTTATTGTGGGCCTACAAACTGTGTCTGCGCCACTCATTACAGTTGTCCTCCACTGAACAAAACAATGCCGCCTGTTTAGTCCTGTTACCAATTTTGAACTACATTTAGCCTACATTTTTATTGTGGGCCTACAAAATGTGTCTGCGCCACTCATTACAGTTGTCCTCCACTGAACAAAGCTATGCCGCCTGTTTAGTCCTGTTACCAATTTTGAACTGCTTTTAGCCTACTTTTGTATTTGGGCCTACTAACCGTGTATGCGCCACTCATTACAGTTGTCCTCCACTGAACAAAGCAATGCCGCCTGTTTAGTCTTGTTACCAATTTTGAACTGCATTTAGCCTACTTTATTATTTGGGCCTTTTACTGTGTTAACTCCTCTGTTATGACCTGGTGGTCAGGACAATAATGGACCTGGTGGTTAAGAGCACACGGAATGACCTGATAGTTACTGATAATAAAGGACGAGCTCTGGGACGTGGGAACTCTGCTGACCGCAATCCCTAATCCTATCACACACACTAGAAATAGCCGTGGATTGCTCCTAACGCTCCCTATGCAACTCGGCACAGCCTAAGTAACTAGCTAGCCCTGAAGATAGGAAAATAAAGCCTACCTTGCCTCAGAGAAATTCCCCAAAGGAAAAGGCAGCCCCCACATATAATGACTGTGAGTAAGATGAAAATACAAACACAGAGATGAAATAGATTTAGCAAAGTGAGGCCCGACTTACTGAACAGACTGAGGATAGGAAAGGTTGCTTTGCGGTCAGCACAAAAACCTACAAAAAGACCACACAGAGGGCGCAAAAAGACCCTCCGCACCGACTCACGGTGCGGAGGCACTCCCTCTGCGTCCCAGAGCTTCCAGCAAGCAAGACAACAATAAAAATAGCAAGCTGGACAGAAAAATAGCAAACCAAAGAAAATACAAGCAGGAACTTAGCTTCTGCTGGGAAGACAGGTCACAAGAACGATCCAGGAGTGAACTAGACCAATACTGGAACATTGACAGGTGGCATGGAGCAAAGATCTAAGTGGAGTTAAATAGAGCAGCCAGCTAACGAATTAACCTCGTCACCTGTGGAAGGAAACTCAGAAACACCCACCAGAGGAAGTCCATGGACAGAACCAGCCGAAGTACCATTCACGACCACAGGAGGGAGCCCGACAACAGAATTCACAACACACCCCCTCATTTAAAGCAGTGTCCTCAAAAAATAAAATAAATACATCACTGCAGCAATAATATCCCTTAATTAGCCCCTATGATAATAATAACCCCCATCCTGGCCCCGTGTATCTCATTCCTGGCTTCAGCCATATGTTCTCCCATCCTGCCCTCATAAGTATCCATTCTGCCCCATATGATCTCCCCATCCTGCCCCATCAGTCTCCATCGTATCCATCCTGCCTCATGATCCTGCATGATCTGTCTCCAATCCTGCCCCATGTCTTTCATTCTGCCCCATGTCTCCAATCATGCCCCGTATCTACATTCTGCCCATGTCTCCAATCCTGCCCCATCTGTCTCCAGTCTTGCCCCCAATGTGTCCAGCATCTCTGCCCCCAGTGTGTCCATCATCTCTGCCCCATGTGTCCAGCATCTCTGCCCCCAGTGTCCAGCATCTCTACCCCCAATGTGTCCAGCATCCTGCCCCAGTGTGTCCAGCATCCTGCCCCCAGTGTGTCCAGCATCTCTCCCCAAGTGTCGCGCATCTCTGCCCGCAATGTGTCCAGCATCCAGCCCCCTGTGTGTCCAGCATCCTGCCCCCAGTGTGTCCGGCATCTCTGCCCCCAGTGTCCAGCATCCTGCCCCCAATGTGTCTAGAATCCTGCCCCCAGTGTGTCCAGCATCTCTGCCCCCAGTGTCCAGCATCCTGTCCCCAGTGTGTCCAGGATCTCTACCCCAGTGTATCCAGCATCTCTGCCCCCAGTCTCCAGCATCTCTGCCCCCAGTGTCCAGCATCTCTGCCCCCAATGTGTCCAGCATCATGCCCCCAGTGTGTCCAGCATATTGCCCCAGTGTCTCCAGCGTCCAGCCCCCAGTGTCCAGAATATTGCCCACAGTTTGTCCAGCATTCTGCCCCCAGTGTGTCCAGCATATTTCCCCCAGTGTGTCCAACATATTGCCCCATTGTGTCCAACATATTGCCCCCAGTGTGTCCAGCATCCTGCCCCCAGTGTGTCCAGCATCTCTGCCCCAAGTGTCCAGCATCTCTGCCCCCAGTGTCCAGCATCTCTGCCCCCAGTGTGCAGCATTTTTGCCCCCAATGTGTCCAGAATCCTGCCCCCAGTGTGTCCAGCATATTGCCCCCAGTGTGTCCAGCATTCAGACAACAGTGTCTCCAACATTCAGCCCCCAGTGTCCAGCATATTGCCCCCAGTGTGTCCAGCATTCTGCCCCAGTGTGTCCAGCATCCTGATCAGGCACATGGCAGCAAAGCACCCGACTTTGTAGGCCGAATCCCCAGCTCCAGGAGCACTGTCTGCAGGTGACACCACTGCTTCTTCCACTGTTTTGTGTAGAAGCCAATCCCAGTTCACCGTGCATGTGAAGATGCCTTGTGCCCTACCCCTGTTGTTGCCCACAGTCAACCAGCACCATCATCAAGTCCGTCCACATCCTTGTCCCAGCGCAGCCTTCAGTTGTCTATAGCCCAGTCATTGGAATGCAATCGGAAATTTCCCACCAGCGCCCTACAGGCCACAGTACTAAATTCAAACATTTCTCGTCTGGTTGTGCTCGAAATGCTGCCTTTTAGGCTCGATGAGAAGGAAGGTTTCTGCAACCTGAAGGCGGCGGCCGTCTCAAGGTACTCAGTCTCCAGTCATCACTATTTCTTCCGGTGTGCCGTATTGGCATTACACCAACACGTGTCTCACAACATTACCCGTGCCCTCAACAATGCTGATACTGGGAAAGTCAACCTAACCACGGACACGTGGACAAGTGCCTGTTGGCAGGGACAGTACATCTCACTGACAGAACACTAGATTAACATAGTGGAAGCCAGGACCCAATTGGACCTTGGGATGGAGCACATCCTCCCCACGCCGAGGATTGTGGGCCCTACGTCAATCAGGGTTGCCCCCACAGTCTGCAGCTCCTGCACCTCCTCCTCCTCCTCTTCAGCCTCCATCTCTGAAATGAGCACATCAATCAGAAGCTGGAAGCACTGCAGCACTGCCTCAGCCAAGCAATAGGCTGTGCTGAAGCTAATCTGCTTAGGTGACAAACCGCACAATGCTGAAGGGTTGTGGACAGCACTGAAAGAGCAGTCAGATTTTTGGATGACACCGCTGAACCTACAGCCCAGCATGGTCGTGTGTGACAATGGCCAGAACCTGGTGGCAGCTCTGAGGCAAGGTGAGCTCACAACGTTCCATGCCTGGCCCATGTGTTTAACATCGTCGTTCAACATTTTCTCAAAAGCTACCCAGAGCTGCTGGATCTGCTAGTGAAAGCACTCCTGTCTGTCTGCCAATTTTAGAGAGTCAGCTACAGCTTCATCTGCCCTTGCCGTGCTTCAGCAGCGTTTGTAGCTTCCGGCTCACTGACTAGTGTGTGATGTCCCCATGCGTTTGAACTCTACACTGCATATGTTGGAAAGGATTTGTGAGCAGAAGAGGACAGTTGTTGACAACCAGCAGCAAAAAGGCCATCGTTATTCAGTTCAGACTCCACACATAAGACCTCAGGAGTGGACATGGATGTCAGACATATGTACCATCCTCCAAAACTTTGAGGACTGCACCAAGATGGTGAGCAGCGATAACAACATAATTAGCATCACCTTCTCTGCATTCTAAAAAACCTCTATAACCTTTTAAACAATTAAAGAGGATGCATTGCAGGTGGCGCACAAGGACATGGAGCAAGGAACCATACAGGGTGATTACACTCAGCTCAACCTCATGTCGTCCCAACGTGGATTAGTGGACAATGAGGAAGAGGAGGAGGAAGAACAGGAGCTACTTTCATGTGCTAGAGATGGTACTACAAGCACAGCTGTCATACCGTCTGTTCAGTGTGGATGGCCTGAGGACAGGGAGGAGGAGGAGGATGAGGAGAATTAGGGCAGCATGGTCAGTCATCCTGTTGGTGAGGACATGGAAATCTTGCCTATTAGCAATCTGGCACGCATGGCTGACTTTATGTTGAGTTGCGTTTCCCGTGACCCTCGCATTATTACAATTTTTGGTGATACTCATTAATGTTTGGTGACACTTTTAGAAACACGCTACAAGGAGAACTTCAAATCTCTTCTTCCATTGGCAGACAGGTGTACTAAAATGTTGCAGTACCAGAGGGCCCTTGTAGCGGAATTACTTAAAAAATTCCCATCTGAGAACACTGGCAGCAGGTGTCAGAGTTTGGTGTACAACCAAGGAGTCCAAATGAGAGAGACAGAAGTACAATCCAGCTCAGGTAGGGGAACAATGGCAAAGTACTGGGAGAGCTTTCTCAGACTCTCCCATCGTGTTGGCACAGAGGCAAGGGGTGCTGTCACAGGAAGTGCAATGTTTGGGAAGATGCTGAGGGAGTATCCAAGCTGGACACATGGCATGAACTGACTCTCTACGCCTTGGAGGTACTGGCCTGCCATGCTGCTAGCGTTCTGTCAGAGCAGGTTTTTAGTGCAGCTGGTGGAATTATAACAGATAAGCGCATCCGCCTGTCAACTGAAAATGCTGACAGGCTGACTCTAATAAATATGAACAAGGGCTGGATTGGGCAAGACTTCTTTACACCACCGAGTGAAAACAGCAAAACATGACCTCAAATACATTGTCTTTTTTTGTGGAGACCCACGTCTTCACAACCACACATGGGTATACACTTCTTGATTTGGTCTGTTTGGTGTTATCCTCCTCCTTATCCTCATCCTCATGATCCACAACCATACAAACACCAGGGTGAAAGCCTTCCGTGATGCAAAAGTCAATCATTTTTTTGTGCAAGGGAGTTTTTATGATGCTCGTTAATAATTTTAAACCCCAAAAATTTTTACTCCCATAGGGGGAAATGTTTGTCAGCCCATGCACTTAGTGTATGGGCATTACAAGTCTAGGAGACACGCCCCTTAACATTGGGCTTAGTTTTTAATAATGCCTTTCCTCCACATTTCATCATTCTCTGCCACTAGAACACCATGGTGAGTGTGTTGTATGCTGCTACAGCCATTCAATTTTTGAATAAGAGTGTCTAAAATCCCCATAAATAATTTTTAAAAAATGTAGACCCCCATGGGGAAATGTTTGTCAACTCATACACTTAGTGTATGGGCATTACAACTCTAGGAGGCACGCTCCTTTACATTGGGCTTAGTTTTTACTGAGGCCTTCCTCCACATCTCATCATCTACCGGTAGTGACCACTGATGAGCGAACGTGCTCGCCACTACTCGGTACTTGCCCGAGTATCACTGTGCTCTGTGTACTCAGCGAGCATCGGGCATTTCTGGAATTATTAGGCAGGAGCTTGTGTCTTCGCCCTGTAATTTTGGCGCTCTTTACAGCACCAATGAACATGCAGGGATTGTTTTCCATGCACTGTAATACCGCAGCGATCTTTGTTGTGGTATTACAGTGATTGGCTGGCCGCACATCAGCATCAGGTCTGTAAGAGACCTGATGCCGCCCTGCATTCTGCTTCGGACTCATCTAGTGTAGGGAGAGCTACAGCTAAGATAGGGTCAGATTTGTTCTTTTATTAGTTAGTGTGGGTCTACTAGTGTTCAATCCACAAATTCTGATAAACCAACTGTACTTTTTAGGGCTATTTCGGGGGGTATATACAACCCCTGGCAAAAATTATTGAATCACCGGCTTTGGAAGATGTTTATTCAGTTGTTTAATTTTGTAGAAATAAAGCATATCACAGACATGGCACAAAACTAAAGTCATTTCAAATGACAACTTTCTGGCTTGAATAAACACTAAAAGTTATCAAGAACAAAAAATGTTGTAGTAGTCAGTAATAGTTACTTTTTTAGAACAATCAGAGGGAAAAAATTATGGAATCACTCAATTCTGAGGAAAAAATTATCGAATCATGAAAAACAAACAAACAAAAAGACACTCCAAAACATCACTAGTAGGGTTGAGCGAAACGGATCGGTCATTTTCATAAGTCGCCGACTTTTGGCAAAGTCGGGTTTCATGAAACCCAACCCGATCCCTGTGGGGGGTCGGCCACGCGGTCGGCGACCTTTGCGCCAAAGTCGCATTTCCTATGACGCGTTCAGCGCCATTTCTCAGCCAATGAAGGTGGACGCAGAGTGTGGGCAGCGTGATGACATAGGTCCTGGTCCCCACCATCTTAGAGAAGGGCATGGCAGTGATTGGCTTGCTTTCTGTGGCGTCACAGGGGCTATAAAGGGGCATGCATGCCGACCGCCATCTTACTGCTGCCGATCAGAGTATAGGGAGAGGTTGCTGCCGCTTCGTCAGAAGCAGGGATAGCGTTAGGCAGGGTACATTAACCCCCATCAAGCCACTTTCTGCCACAGAAACTATACTGTATTACAGTGGGCCTGATTTATTCACTGGTCTTCCATATAAAAAAAGAGGGGGAGATTAATATTGGCAAATCTGCATCTGTGCCAGTCCTGTCTGTGGTATCTGTCACTCTTTTTCTGCCACAGAAAATATACTGTATGACAGTGGGCGAGATTTATTCACTAGTCTCCCAGAAAAAATAAAAAAGGGGGAGATTAATATTGGCAAATCTACATCTGTTCCAGTCCTGTCTGTGGTATCTGTCACTCATTTTCTGCCACAGAAAATATACTGTCATACAGTGGGACAGATTTATTCACTAGTCTCCCAGAAAAAATAAAAAAGGGGGAGATTAATATTGGCAAATCTACATCTGTGCCAGTCCTGTCTGTGGTATCTGTCACTCATTTTCTGCCACAGAAAATATACTGTCATACAGTGGGACAGATTTATTCACTAGTCTCCCAGAAAAAATAAAAAAGGGCGAGATTAATATTGGCAAATCTGCATCTGTGCCAGTCCTCTCTGTGGTATCTGTCACTCATTTTCTGCCACAGAAAATATACTGTATTGCAGTGGGCCAGATTTATTCACTAGTCTCCCAGAAAAAATAAAAAAGGGGGAGATTAATATTGGCAAATCTACATCTGTGCCAGTCCTGTCTGTGGTATCTGTCACTCATTTTCTGCCACAGAAAATATACTGTCATACAGTGGGACAGATTTATTCTCTAGTCTCCCAGAAAAAATAAAAAAGGGGGGGATTAATATTGGTTAATCCTCATCTGTGCCAGTCCTGTCTGTGGCATCTGTCTGTCATTTTCTGCCACAGAAAATATACTATCATACAGTGGGCCAGATTTATTCACTAGTCTCCCATAAAAAATAAAAAATGGGGAGATTACTATTGGCAAATCTGCATCTGCGCCATTCCTGTCTGTGGTATCTGTCACTCATTTTCTGCCACAGAAAATATACTGTAATACAGTGGGCCTGATTTATTCACTAGTCTCCCATATAAAAAAGGGGGAGATTTTTATTGGCAGTGTGTGCATCTGCATCAGTCCTGTTAGTGGCATATCTGTCTGCCACTGAAACTGTGTACTGTTATACAGTGGGCCTGATTTTCCCTGCAGTCTCACACACATATAAAGGGAGATTTAAATTCACCACAAGTTTGCGTACACCTTCTAACTGGTTTTACAGTACCAAATACCGTTTGTTTATTTGGTTACATTTTTCAAAGAATGAGAAAGTCTGGTGGAAGAGGTCGTGGATGTGGGCGGTCATTGCCAGCTGGTAATGATGGTAGTGGTGGTGGAGCATCAGGTGGTCGTGGGAAAAGCAATATAGCACCTAAGTCTCGAGTTGTTGAGCCAGCATCATCGTCTGGCTACACAAGGCCACAAACGCTCCCTTTTCTGGGAGTAGGAAAACCGCTTTTAAAGCCGGAGCAGCAGGAACAAGTTTTGGCTTTCGTTGCTGACTCTGCCTCTAGCTCTTTCGCCTCCTCTTCGGAAGGTGCAAAATGTAAAAGCAGCACATCGTCAGTGGATGTTCCCGGTCAGGGACAATTCGCTTCCTTGTCTTCTTCACCAAGAACAACAGAGAAGGATGCGTCAGGCGACACAACGGGTTACTCCATGAAGCTCTTTACACATACCGTTCCTGGGTTAGAAAGGGAAATTGTTATCAGGCCATGCCCATTACAAGATGAATCGGACATGGAGTGCACAGATGCCAAGCCACAGCCAGATTATTATGCTGTTTCTTTGACTCAGATCACAACATTGCACTCGCAGTGTACTGATCCAGAATCTGACCCTGATGAGACTATGGTGCCCCGTCACGAACGCTATAGCACCGGCTTACACTGTGACACGGAGGAAGGTGCACAGGACATAGAAGAGGAGGTCATAGATCACCCAGTTGTTGACCCCGATTGGCAGCCATTGGGGGAACAGGGTGCAGGTGGCAGTAGCTCTGAAGCGGAGGAGGAGGAGCCGCAGCAGGCATCAACATCGCAACAGGTTCCATCTGGCAGGCCCGTATCTGGCCAAAAACGTGTGGCAAAACCAAAAACAGTTGTAGGACAGCGTGGCCATCCGGTTAAAGTAGCTCAGTGTGCAATGCCTGAAAAGGTATCCGATAGTAGGAACAGTGCAGTCTGGCATTTTTTTAGCCAAGATCCAAATCATCAGTGCAAAGTTATCTGTAAAAAATGCTCAAGGAGAGGTCAGAATGTTAAAAATCTAAATACAAGTTGCATGCATAGACATTTAACCACCATGCACTTGCAAGCCTGGACTAACTACCAAATGTCCCTTAAGGTTGTAGCACCCTCTCACAATGAAGCTAGTCAGCAACACTACATCCTTCCCTCACTGTAAGCCCACTGTTTACCACACCACCTGCAGTAAATGTGGAGGTTTCGTCACAAGGCCAAAGCAGTCAGGGAATCACCAGGTTCGTGGTAGGAAACACTGTATGTAGGCCAACAGCAAGAATACCATCACCAACCCTCTCTCAGACTGCCATGTCCACCGGCACCCCTGCTAGTTCCACCATATGCAGCTCTCCAGTCCAGCTCACCCTACAAGAGACTCTCGTTAGGAAAAGGAAGTACTCATCCTCGCATCCACGTACACAGGGTTTGAACGCCCACATTGCTAGACTAATCTTGTTAGAGATGATGCCCTACCGGTTAGTTGAAAGCGAAGCTTTCAAAGCCCTGATGGACTATGCTGTACCACACTACGAGCTACCCAGTCGACACTTCTTTTCGAGAAAATCCTTCCCAGCCCTCCACCAGCATGTAAAAGACCGCATTGTCCATGCAATCTGTGAGTAGAAAGGTGCACCTGACAACAGATGCATGGACCAGTAGGCATGGCCAGGGGCGTTACGTCTCCATCACAGCACACTGGGTTAATGTGGTGGATGCAGGGTCCACAGGGGACAGCAATATTGGGACAGTTCTGCCTAGCCCACGGTCTAGGAAACAGTTGGCTGTAGGCGTTTGCCCCCCTCATCCTCGTCCTCATGCAGAAGCAAGAGCTCGTCCACAGACCACAGTCGCACAACCACTCCATCCGCAGCTGCCACTGTTGCACACGAGGTGTCCCATTGTAGAACAGCTAGTGGCAAGCATCAGCAGGCAGTATTGGCAATGAAGTGTTTGGGCGACAACAGACACACCGCGGAAGTTCTGTCCGAGATCTTGCAGCAAGAAACTCAGTCATGGCTGGGCACTGTACATCTTGAGGCAGGCAAGGTAGTGAGTGATAACGGAAGGAATTTTATGGCTGCCATAGCCCTTTCACAACTGATACACATTCCTTGCCTGGCTTACACCTTAAACCAGGTGGTGCAGTGCTTCCTGAAAAGTTATCCGGGGTTCCCCGACCTGCTCCTCAAGGTGCGCAGACTTTGCTTGCACATCCGCCGTTCGCCCGTACACTCCAGCCGTATGCAGAACCATCATCGGTCTTTGAACCTTCCCCAGCATCGCCTAATCATCGACGTTGCAACAAGGTGGAACTCCACACTGCACATGCTTCAGAGACTGTGCGAACAGAGGCGTGCTGTTATGTATTTGTGGGAGGATACACATACACTGGCAGGCAGTTGGATGGCAGACATGGAGTTGTCCGGTGTGCAGTGGTCGAAGCTACAAGACCTGTGTCAAGTCCTTCAGTGTTTTGAGGAATGCACATGGCTGGTTAGTGCAGATAACGCCATAATAAGCATTAGCATCCCCGTAATGCATCTGCTGATGCAAAGTTTGATGCACATAAAGGAGCAGGCGTCTGCACCCGAAGACGAGGGAAGCCATGATGACAGTCAGCCATTGTCTGGTCAGGGAAGTCTACAGGACGAGGTGGCGGGCGAAGAGGAGCAGGACGAGGAGGGTGATGGGGATGGGTATTTTTTGGATGAGGAAGCTTCTCAGGGGGCAATAGAAACTGCTGGCGTTGCAAGGCCAGGTTCAGGGTTTTTGAGGGAGACAAGTGACGTTGATTTGCCCGAAAGTGCTCCTCAACCCAGCACAAGCAGTGATTTGACAACTGGAACATTGGTCCACATGGCGGATTATGCCTTGCGTATCCTCAAAAGGGACCCACGCATTATAAAATTGATGACCGATGACGATTACTGGTTGGCCTGCCTCCTGGATTAACGCTATAAAGGGAAATTGCTAAATATCATGCCACATGAGAACCTTGAACAAATATTTGCAACCAAACAAGCAACTCTTGTAGACTGTTTGATTCAGGCATTTCCAGCACACAGTGCCAGTGATGGTTCTCACACGAGCTGCAGGGGGCAACAGGGCAGAGGTGTTAGAGGTGCATAAATCAGAAGTGGCGTTGGACAGAGGGGTTTTCTGACCAGGTTGTGGAGTGATTTCGCAATGACCGCAGACAGGACAGGTACTGCAGCATCAATTCAAAGTGACAGGAGACAACAAATTTTCCAGTATGGTTACTAACTATTTTTCCTTCCTTATCGATGTTCTCCCTCAACCGTCATTCCCATTTGATTACTGGGTATCCAAAATAGACACCTGGCCTGAATTGGCCAAATATGCATTGCAGGAGCTTGCTTGCCCAGCAGCTAGTGTGCTATCAGAAAGAGTATTCAGTGCTGCTGGTTCAATACTGACCGAAAAAAGGACTCGTCTGGCTACCCAAAATGTTGATGATCTAACCTTCATTAAAATGAACTACTCATGGATTTCTAATTATTTTGCCCCACCTTTCCCGGCTGACACCTAGCTTTCCTGTAAAAAGGTCTTGCTTTTGGACTGGTCTTACTCACTGTTCCAATCTCTTATTTTGCAGCTGCTGTATGTCCAGCATACGACATGCTTACACCTCCCTAAATGGGCTGACTCCTCCCAGGGGCCATGGTCGCCACTTGGCGCAAGCACCCGTGAGAGTGCCGTTTGTCTGAAGAGGTGGGTGTGCCCACTTTTGGTCGACGGCACTGGCACTGGGTCCCTCATAGTACAATGAAGTGTCTCTGGCGGTGGTGGCGCGCACCCAATGTCAGACACACCGTTGTAACATGAGGGGCCCTGGGCCTGTACCGCTGGCCACGAGAGAGTGTCCCCCCAGCTCAAACAGTGCTCTACCACTTGCAAAATTATCTCTCACTGCTCCACCACTGTTTAGTCTATGCGCTGAAATCCTTCAATGCCTGGCACTGACAATACCAATTTGTTGACATGTATGATGCTAGTTAAAATATTCAGTGGCCCTGTCCTACATTTACACCAGTAAATACTTTGCGCCAAATTACAATGTCTGAAAGTCAGCATAGGAGCCCACCCCTGTACCTAAGTATGCCACCCTTTTTTTTTTGTTTTGTTTTTTTGTGAGACATTAACATGGATTTATTTTTTGAGTACTAACTGTGTCAGACACTCCTTCCAATTGTCCTCTGTTGACCACACCAATGCTGCCTTTGAACCCCTGCAACATAATCGAAGCTGCATTGAGCCTATTTTGTTACTTTTGGCCTACTAAGTCTGTCTGCGGGACCTCCTTCCAATTGTCCTCCGCTGACCACACCAATGCTGCCTGTGTACCCCTGCAACATAATTGAAGCTGCGTTGAGCCTATTTTGTTATTTTAGGCCTACTAAGTCTGTCTGCGGTCCCTCCTTCCAATTGTCCTCCGCTGACCACACCAATGCTGCCTGTGTACCCCTGCCACATAATCGAAGCTGCATTGAGCCTATTTTGTTATTTTAGGCCTACTAAGTCTGTCTGCGGTCCTTCCTTCCAATTGTCCTCCGCTGACCACACCAATGCTGCCTGTGTACCCCTGCCACATAATCGAAGCTGCATTGAGCCTATTTTGTTATTTTAGGCCTACTAGGTCTGTCTGCGGTCCCTCCTTCCAATTGTCCTCTGCTGACAACACCAATGCTGCCTGTGTACCCCTGCCACATAATCGAAGCTGCATTGAGCCTATTTTGTTATTTTAGGCCTACTAAGTCTGTCTGCGGTCCCTCCTTCTAATTGTCCTCCGCTGACCACACCAATGCTGCCCGTGTACCCATGTAGCCTTTTTTAAACCTGCAGCGAGCCAACTTTGTGGTGTAAGGCCTACTAGCAGTGTCTGTCTGCGCCACTCAATACAGCTGTCCTCTTAAAAAAAACTGAGATGCAAGTGTCAGGTTTTCAGCCTGTCGGAATTTTCAAACTGCATTGGGGCCACAAGTTTGGTTCGGGTCTACAAACTGTGTCTGCAGCTCCAAGGTGTTCTCCATGTTGCATTTCCTTAGCTTCAATCTTCAGGCTCTTGTTAAGTAGTTGTTAATATAACACTGCATTAGGCCTACAAGTTGGGTTGGGTTCTAGAAACAGTGTCTGCCGCTCCAAGGTGTTCTCCAGGTTGCCTTTCCTTAGCTTCAATCTTCAGGCTCTCGTTAAGTAGTTGTTAATTATAACACTGCATTAGGCCTACAAGTTGGGTTGGGTTCTAGAAATGGTGTCTGCCGCTCCAAGGTGTTCTCCTGGTTGCATTTCCTGAGCTTCTGTCTTGAGGCTCTTGTTAAAGAGTTTTTTAATTGACCAACTGCATTAGGCCTACAAGTTGGGTTGGGTTCTAGAAACGGGTCTGCCGCTTCAAGGTGTTTCATGCATAAAAGCCAATTTTTGGTCTGTCTAATACCCTAGGTCTATACACTATTTTGTTAGAAAAACCAAAAAAAAAACCATATATTAAAGTGTGGTAGTTCCGAGACACACCTCATCTATCTGTGGGCTGCAAAGTGTGCTTTTGAGGCTTCCATTCTCCTTTTTATGCGGTGTGTTACCCTAGCTCTAAACACTATTTAGCAATAAAAAATAAATATACAGGCCACATATTGAAGAATCTGGTATCTCAGTCAAACACCAGATGTATCTGTGGCCTACAAATTGTAGCATTTCAGGGCTACACTCTACTGTATTTGCTGTCTTTTACCTGATTTCTATGCACTATTTTTGGGGCCAAAATAAAAACACCAGCCACATATTTTACAGTGTGGTATCTCCGTGACACAACTCATGTATCTTTGGTCTCCAAAGTTTGCTTTTCAGGCTTCCAATCACCTTTTTTTGCTGTGTGTTACCCTAGCTCTAAACAGCAAACACTATTTTGAAATGTTTGTCACCCCATACACTTAGTTTATGGGCATTTCAAATCTAGGAGACCGGCTCCTTTAAATTGTGACTTTTTTTAAAGAGGCCTTCCTCCACGTCTCATTATCCACCACCACTAGGACACCAGGGTGAATGTGTTCTATGCTGCTATAGCCAGTCAATTTTTTGGCAAGGGTGTCTATGTTCCCCATAAAAAAATTGTTTAAAAAATGTACTCCCCAATGGGGAAATGTTTGTCAGCTCATACACTTAGTGTATGGGCATTATGAGTCTAGGAGACCCGCTCCTTTGTAATGGGACATTGTTTTTATCAGGCCCTCCTACATGTTTTTTCCAAGGGGGATTGGGTGCGTCCAAATTTGGGTCAAGGCGGCCCTTGCATTCAATGTATAAGGGAACTGTATGGCAGGACCAACTGAAGACTGTGAAGTGTATTTTCCTGTGGCCATCCAGTACCTGGGTTCAAAGGATTATTGAGGTGCATATGACTTGATAGCAGGGCAGGCCTTGCATTCAATGAAACATTTTTTCAGGAAGCCCTCCTGTACCACTCGTGAAAGGGGTATTGGGGTACGCTGTATTTCTTGGTAGCCCAGCCACTCACTGCATAGGCAATAACAGCATAGGAGACCTACTGTTTAATAAAGGCCCTTTAGGAATATTAATGCCGCCTGATGCCCCTCTAAAAATAGGCTTTGTGACTTTAAGGCTGTGTGCATACGTTGCTGATTTTTCGCCTTTTTTTGTGTGTTTTTGCTATAAAAACGCTATAAAAGTGCAAAAAAATAGCATATATTATGCATCCCATCATTTAGAATGAATTCTGCAATTTTTGTGCACATGATGCGTTTTTTTCCGTGAAAAAAGGCATCGCGGTAAAAAACGCAGCATGTTCTTTAATTTAGCAGATTTTTAGCAGATTTCCCACTATATAATGCATTGGGAAATGTCCAGAAAAATCAGCAAAAAAGCTGCACCAAAAACGCGGTAAAAATGCGCAAAAAACGCATGCAGATTTCTTGCAGAAAATTTCAGGTTTTTCTCAGGAAATATCTGCAAGAAATCCTGAACGTGTGCACATAGCCTAAGAGTTCCTCCTTCACAAATGAAACAAGATGTGTCTCCTTATGTGTCACACACCACATGGCTAGCTAGGGTTGTTAAATGTTACAATGACATTTCTCAGTGAATTGGGGTCTAAGGGGTATCGTTTCTCCTTATGGAGAGTGACATACCATCTCTGGCTTGTCAAGGTAAGGAGGCTTATTCGCCATGCAATGCTCCTCTAGGAAATATAATATGCAAATTGCCTCTTCTGAGAAAAAGAGGACTTAACTCTATAGCGCCACCTGTTGGAAGTAGCAATCCTACAAGTCACAATCAACTCTTTAACGAGTCGTGCAATATGACTTAATATCAAAGCCAAATTAGTATCTCAATTAGCAGACACGGTGTTTCGGGCTGTTGGCCCTCGTCAGTGCGAAGCATGAGAACTAATTTGGCTAGTTGAGAGGCTCTGGACTGGGGTCTAAGGCTAGGGTCACATTGCGTTAGTGCAATCCGTTTAGCGCTAGCGCTAGCGGATTGCGCTAACACAATGTTTTCTATGGGGCTGCGGTCGGGGTCGCGGTAACGTCCCCGCTCTCGCAGATCCCCGATCTGCGAGAGCGGGGAACGGACCGCGGGCGCGCCTCGGACGCTGCAAGCAGCGTCCGCGGCGTGCCAGGAATCACCGGCGCGTCGCTAGCGCGTGCCGAACATGGCACGCGCTAGTGAAGCACGTTCCCATTGCCTTCAATGGGCGCGTTAACGGACGCCTTGCACGGCGTTAATTTCGCCGTGCAACGCTGTCCGTTAAACTCAGAAAAAATATATGCCTAGGGGAGGCAGCTTTTGCAATAGATAAATACATCCGAAAAGAGAACAAGAGAAAGCTATAGCCTTAAAATAGTAAACATCCTTTATTACAATCAATAGTTACATAAGAAAAAAACAAAAAAACAATATGGCAAAATTAGAGTCTAAAAAGATATATGTGGATTCAAAGTGCAACAGATATAATCGATCCAGACTCAAAAATCAGGCAATATCAGGGGTCATAGCAAATATGATGTGCATAATGCAGCCTAAGGTATAGAAATATTTCTGATGATGCAGGGTAAAGTGCTAGTGTGCTTTGTGCAATAAGATCTAGGCAGCAAATGCAAGCTAGGAAAATAGGAACTGAAAGACTACACCTATACGAAAGTGCTGTTAGTATACTATGCGGCCTAAGGCTCTTAGAAAGGTGCACAGGTCCTATTTAAGCAACCATCAAGAGTGACCCTGGAAAATGAATAAGGCACAGTGGCAGAAATGAATTACCTGTGAGCCGTGGAGCGATTCCCCGACGCGCGTTTCGCGTGTAGCTTTTACGAGGGGTGAAAGCTACACGCGAAACGCGCGTCGGGGAATCGCTCCACGGCTCACAGGTAATTCATTTCTGCCACTGTGCCTTATTCATTTTCCAGGGTCACTCTTGATGGTTGCTTAAATAGGACCTGTGCACCTTTCTAAGAGCCTTAGGCCGCATAGTATACTAACAGCACTTTCGTATAGGTGTAGTCTTTCAGTTCCTATTTTCCTAGCTTGCATTTGCTGCCTAGATCTTATTGCACAAAGCACACTAGCACTTTACCCTGCATCATCAGAAATATTTCTATACCTTAGGCTGCATTATGCACATCATATTTGCTATGACCCCTGATATTGCCTGATTTTTGAGTCTGGATCGATTATATCTGTTGCACTTTGAATCCACATATATCTTTTTAGACTCTAATTTTGCCATATTGTTTTTTTGTTTTTTTCTTATGTAACTATTGATTGTAATAAAGGATGTTTACTATTTTAAGGCTATAGCTTTCTCTTGTTCTCTTTTCGGATGTATTTAGCTGTCCGTTAAACGCGGTCCCATAACGCAATGGGAACCCAGCCTAAGGGGTATCGGTTCTCCTTATGGAGAGTGACATACCATCTCTGGCTTGTCAAGGTAAGGAGGCTTATTCGCCATGCAATGCTCCTCTGCATATTATATTTCCCAGAGGAGCATTGCATGGCGAATAAGCCTCCTTACCTTGACAAGCCAGAGATGGTATGTCACTCTCCATAAGGAGAAACGATACCCCTTAGACCACAGTCCAGAGCCTCTCACTTAGCCAAATTAGTTCTCATGCTTCGCACTGACGAGGGCCAACAGCCCGAAACACCGTGTCTGCGAATTGAGATACTAATTTGGCTTTGATCCTAAGTCATATTGCACGACTCGTTAAAGAGTTGATTGTGACTTGTAGGATTGCTACTTCCAACAGGTGACGCAATAGAGTTAAGTCCTCTTTTTCTCAGAAGAGGCAATTTGCATATTATATTTCCCACTGAATGCATTTGTATTGGTTGAAAGCAATGTTAAAGTTGAAAAACACATAAAAAATGCTGCATGTGAACATAGCCCAAGTGGGGGGGGAACATTTTGGTCTGGGGTAAATGATTTTGCCTGATATACAAGTCATTAGCCTGGAAAGGATGTACCTTAACATATTTCCCAGCAAAATCCATTTTGGTTATGTTTTTGTATGTTTTTTGGTGCACCTGTAAAAATGGCGTGAAACTCTGACAACATTGCTTACAGCTGTGACCTAGGAGTCAGAAATGCTTCCAGGGGCGTTCCCCATGATGTTTCTGTGTCATTTGAGCACTGTTTCCATCATTTTCTGATGTTTTTAGACCTTAAAAGACCCCCAGGGGGGGATAACTGTAAAAATACTCGGGTTTCCCATAGACTTACATTGGGGTCGTTGCTCTGCGCATCACTACTGGCAAGCAATATGAGCAAGGCTCAAGCTGATCTTCCCTTAGTTCTCATCATGATCATCCTTTAGTAGCAAAGATGCAATCCTAGGTAGTACCTTATCCATGTCATCATCATCAATTGCTTATCATACACCTCTTACTTCCCTATTTCACAGTGAGGTATTCACACCGGATTCAAAGAAACAAGAAAAGAACACAGTGCGGCACTCACCCTATTGAAGCTGTGAAATCGTGCTCTTTATTGAAGAAAAATATTTAAAACATCCGTTAGGACATCAGGTCTGCAGGAGGGTGCGGAGGTGGAGTGTGGACAACGGCCGTTTCGCACGGTATGTGCTTCAACGGGTCCAGCACGGGTTGAAGCACTGGACCCGTTGAAGCACATACCGTGCGAAACGGCCGTCATCCACACTCCACCTCCGCACCCTCCTGCAGACCTGATGTCCTAACGGATGTTTTAAATATTTTTCTCCAATAAAGAGCACGATTTCACAGCTTCAATAGGGTGAGTGCCGCACTGTGTTGTTTTCTTGTTTCTTTGAATTTCTGTGGATTGCTTATCAGTGCAGAGCACCATATACCCAGAGCAAACGTGCCACCTGTGTGTTTTTTCGGATGTTTTTCAATGAGTCAAGGTCCATACTGATTTGTGCTGCTCTAGTGCCTTCCATTGTTCATTCTGTGTTTTGGTTGTATTCACACCGGATTGTGTGGCTGGGAAACAAAAATACATGCAGTCATTCGATTTGTTTGCCAACTCAAGTATTACCTGATCAAATTGCTTGCGTTGCAGTTGATGCTGTAACATGGAGTGGATTCCAATCTGTCTTTTGAGAATTGATGGTGTGCATTTAGTGTCACTGGAAAATACCTAGCTGCCTTTCTGGAAGAAATAATTGTATTATTATTATTATTATTATACATTTTTATAGCGCCATTTCCATGGCACTTTACATGTGAAAAGGGGGCAAATATAGACAAATACAATTAAACATGAGCAAAAAACAAGGAATACAGGTACATAAGGAGGGAGGACCTTGCCCGCGAGGGCTCGCAGTCTGTAGGGGATGGGTGAAGATAAACTAGGAGAGGATAGAGCTGGTTGTGTAGCAGTTCAGTAGGTTGAGGATCACTGCAGGCTTGTTGTAAAAAGTGAGACTTCGGGTTCTTTTTGAAGGTTTCTATGGTATTCTATTCTGGAATGCTCTAGATAAGCCCCCAATGTAACAAGAAAGATGAGAAAAAGAGGTTAGATTATAAACACCTGGGCGGGTGGTCCTATCCGATGTGCTTCCCGGTCCGGGGCCTCCCATCTTCTTATGATCACGTCCTCTTCTTGTTTTTCTTGTTGCGGCGCAGGCATACTTTGTCAGCCCGGTTGAGGGCAGAGCAAAGTACTGCAGTGCGCAGGCACTGGAAAAGGTCAGAGAGGCCGCAGCATGAAGACAAGAAGAGGACGTCATCCTATGAAGATGGACTGGACCCACGACGCCCATTGGACCGGACCGCAGCGGGGACCGCCCCTGGGTGAGTATAATCTAACCTCTTTTTCTCATCTTTCAGGATACATCGGGGGCTTATCTACAGCATTCCAGAACGCTGTAGATAAGCCCCTGATGCCAGTGGGCTTAGCTCACCTTCCATTTTGGGGGTGATAGGTTCTTTTCAAAATTGAACAAACGGATGACTATTGGGTAGAAATTATTTTACATCTTCATTATATTACTATTCCTGACTGTCTATTGAGTTCTATATTTAGTGCAAAGCTGAAGGGAACGCTACCCAGTACAAAGTATATGCAAGAAAACATAATAAACCTGAAACTACTTATAAAACATACATTTTTAGGTGGCTTTTTAAAAAAACATTGTTTCTTTACATTTCAAACAACAAACCTGCTGCAAATACTCAAAAATAGAAAATATTTGAACCACCACTTAAAAAGACATGTTTTTCTGTGTAGACATAAATTGGTATAAGCACTGGTACGACAGGCATCTGCCTCACACAGGAATCATTATTGAACTATTTTTTAATTTTAAGAACCATAAATGTCTGACAATGCAGTGTGTATGTACAGTTGTGCTCAAAAGTTTACATACCCCAGCAGAATTTTTGCTTATTTGGACTTTTTTCAGAGAATATGAATGATAACAGCAAAACTTTTTCTCCACTTATGGTTAGTGGTTGGGTGAAGCCATTTATTACTACTGTGCTTTCTCTTTTTAAATCATAATGACAACCCAAAACGTTCAAATGACCCTGCTCAATAGTTTACACACGCTGGTGATTTTGGCCTCATACCATGCACTGAAGTTGACACCAATGGGTTTGAATGGCTACTAAAGGTAACATCCTCACCTGTGACCTGTTTGCTTGTAATCAGTGTGTGTGCACAAAAGCTAAGTGAGTTTCTGGGATCCAGACAGACTCTTGTCTCTTTCATCCAGCCATGTTTCTGGATTGTCAGTTATGGGGAAAGCAAAAGAATTGTTAATGGATCAATGGGAAAAGGTAGTTGAACTGTATAAAACAGGAAAGGGATACAAATAGATATCTAAGGAATTCATAATGCCAGTCAGCAGCATTCAAACTGTAATTAACAAATGGAAAAACAGGGGCCCTGTAAAAACAAAACCACGGTCAGGTAGACAAAACAAAAATGTCATCCACAGCAGCAAGGAAAATTGCTTGAGATGCAAAGAAAATCCCACAAATTACATTAGCTGAAATACAGGACTCTCTGAAAACTAGCAGTTTGGCTATGTCAAGCTGCACAATAAGGAGGCACTTGAAGGAAAATGGGCTGCATGGTCGAGTCACCAGAAGAAAGCCATTACTGCGCAAATCCCAAAAACTTCTGGAACAAGGTAATTTGGAGTGATGAGACCCAAATTGAACATTACATTTGGAGAGAGGTCAACAAGGCCTATGATGAAAGGAACACCATTCCTACTGTAAAGCACGGAGGTGGATCGCTGATGTTTTGGGGATGGGTGAGCTATAAACTTGGTCAAAGTTGAAGGAAAGATGAATGCAGCACGTTATCAGCAAATACTAGACACAAATTTGCACTCATCACCCCGGAAGCTGCGCATGGGAGGTACTTGGACTTCCAACATGACAATGATCCAAAACACAAGGCCAAGTCGACCTGTCATTGGCTACAGCAGAACAAAATAAAGTGGCCATCCCAGTCTCCTGACCTCAATATCATTGAGGCACTCTGGGGAGATCTCAAGTGCGCTGTTTATGCTAGACAGCCCAGGAATTTGCAGGAACTGGAGGCTTTTTGCCAAGAAGAGCGGACAGCTTTACCATCTGAGAAAATGAAGAACCTCATCCACAACTTCCACAAAAGATTTCAAAATGTCAGTGATGTTAGAGGGGGCAATACACAGTACTAAGAAATGGGATATGTGAACTTTTGATCAGGGTCATTTGGATGTTTTGGGTTGTCATTATGATTTAAAAAGAGAAAACACAGTAGTTTGGCAATAAATGGCTTCACCCAACCACTAACCATGAGTGGAGAAAAAGTTTTAGTGTTATCATTCATGTTCTCTAAAAAAGGCCAAGAAAGCAAAAATTCTGCCAGGGTATATAAACTTTTGAGCACAACTGTACATGGGCTGTTGGTTACCAATGGTTATTATCCGTTTACCCATAGTCATATATTTTAAGGTCACTTTGACTTCGCAAAGTATGTGTTTTCACTAAAAGGCTTGAAAGGAGTTGCATAAAGTGTTTAACGACATCAAAGTGTTCTACATATCTTTTCAGGACAATTGGAGGTTTGCAGCACTTTTGATTTGAAGCAAATCAATTTGCTCCAAATCAAATTTCCTGTAAAAATTCAGAAAATCTGCCAAAATGGAAATTCAAAAGGTTTGCCCATATCTTCTGAAGAGGCTTGTCATTAAGGGATTGAATAATTCTGAGACTGCAGTAATCATTAGACATGGCATTTTGTGATGAAACTGGAGATACCTCTTATTATTTTAGTTGTGTCCCAGTATTTATATTGCTTTTGTGCAGCGCTGTAAGACAACACACTCACCCCTGCTAAACAGGACTACTTTACAACCCTCATATATTCATTATACCATAACCCCAGACAGTTATTCAACACTTTTAACTGCTTCCTCTTCTCACCACTGCACCCATTACCTCTTTCTTCTCTGTAGTAGACTTTCTGGCATAAGGAGAGCTTACTCATCTTCTCTCCAAATCACACCTCACCACTTGTACACTTGACCAAATCCCATACCACCTTCTCCCCATCCTCACCACCATGCTTATCATGGGACTAACCCATGTTTTTAACCTATCATTAACTTCTGGTACCTTCCATTCTGCCTTCAAGCATGCCACAACCTCACCTATCATGAAGAAACCATCCCTCAACATGACCTCTACATCCAGCTATTGTCCCATATCACTGCTTCTGTTCACTTCCAAACTATTCGAAAAGCATGTCCGTGCTGAACTTTCCTCCAACATGTCAGTTAACCTACAATCCGGCTTAAGTCCCCAGCATTACACTAAACCTGTGCTAACCAAAATGGCTAATGACTTACCACCAAAGCTTACAGACAATTCTTTATGATCCTCCTTTTAGACCGGTCCTTTGCCTTTGACATAGTTGACCACTCCCTCCTACTACAGATCCTCTTTTCCCTTGGCGTCAAAGACCTTGCCCTCTTCTTGACCTCCTCATACTTCACTAACCACACATTTAGGATCTCCCATTCCCATATGGCCTCCTCATCCCACCCTTTCTCTGTTTGTGTCCCCTAAGGCTCTGTCTTGGGATCCCTGCTTTTCTGCATGTATACATTTGGCCTGGGTCAACTGATAAAGTTCTATGGCTTCCAGTACCACCTATATGCTAATGACATACAGATCTATCTCGCTGGCCCAGATGTCACCTCTCTTCTGTCCAAAATACCAGAATGCCTATCAGTCATATCCCTTTTCTTCTCCACTTACTTCCTAAATCTCATAGTGTACAAAACTGTACTCTACCCGATTTATCTATCACAATAAATTACATCACGCTTTCCACTGTACTGGAAATCCACTGCATCTGAGTAACTATCAAGCAACTCTGTTGCCTGTGGATGTCAGGCAATCCTCACATGTTTTGTGGCTGTCTAACAGCAGTGAAACGTGGCAGTGGGGACTCAAACATATCACTCAAACACCCACAATACTCTGTGCAAAGTCAAGTAACGAATACATGTGCTCATGTCTAATACATAGCCTTCCATATGTTTCCTCCATACATCTCTGAACTAATCTCCAATACCTTACCAAACATAATCTCTAATCCTCTCAAAACCTCACACTTGTACATTCCTCACCCAAACACCTCCAAGACTTCTCCACAGTATCTCTCATCCTCTGGAATTCTATGCCCCAACATGTCTGATTTTCCACTACATTCAGAACTTTTAGATGAAACTTGAAAATTAATCTCTTCAAGTAAGCTTACAGACTGCAGTGATCCCACTTCCATCTCACCACCAAGAGAGCTGCTACAACTCCCCAAACCTACTACCTATTTCCCCATTATCCTGTGGAACGTACAGTCATGGCCAAAAGTATTGACACCCCTGCAATTCTGTCAGATAATACTCATTCTCTTCCTGAAAATTATTTCAAACACAAATTATTTGGTATTATTATCTTCATTTAATTTGTCTTAAATGAAAAAACACAAAAGAGAATGAAGCAAAAAGCAAAACATTGATCATTTTACACAAAACTCCAAAAATGGGCCAGACAAAAGTATTGGCACCCTCAGCCTAATACTTGGTTGCACAACCTTTAGCCAAAATAACTGCGACCAACCGCTTCCGGTAACCATCAATGAGTTTCTTACAATGCTCTGCTGGAATTTTAGACCATTCTTCTTTGGCAAACTGCTCCAGGTCCCTGATATTTGAAGGGTGCCTTCTCCAAACTGCCATTTTTAGATCTCTCCACAGGTGTTCTATGGGATTCAGGTCTGGACTCATTACACAAATTAGAGAAGCATCACATGATTTTTCGAACAGTGCCAATACTTTTGTCCACCCCCCTTTTAATGTTTGGTGTGGAATTATATCCAATTTGGCTTTAGGACAATTCTTTTTGTGTTTTTTGATTTAAGACAAATTAAATGAAGATAATAATACCAAATAATTTGTGTTTGCAATCATTTTCAGGAAGAAAATGAGTATTATCTGACAGAATTGCAGGGGTGTCAATACTTTTGGCCATGACTGTAAGCCCACAAGGTCAGGGCTTTCTTCTTTCTGTACCAGTCTGTCATTGTTAGCTTAGTCATTGTAATTTATTTGTATTTTATATGTAACCCCTTTTCATGAACTGCACCATGAAATCAATGGTGCCCTAATAATAAATAATAATAATAATAATAATAATAATAATAATAATAATAATAATAGTAAGACTATATACTGCTGATACATATTCTATTTTTCTAATCAGTTACTATTTTCTGTACATTGCATTAAATATGGATATACCCCTTGTGCTGCTGTTCACAAAATTCAGGGATATGCATTTCATCAGGCACATGGATGAAAGGAACCTATAGTCTAGAGACTCATGTACTTCTATGGAAGAGTATTCTGAACATTCTTTTTGACCTGTTCAAAAGTCATTATGCAAAGAGAGGAAAGTGAGAGATTTGACTACCCCATATTGTCAATGGTGCATCCAGTGTTATCTGCTTTCAGCTTTATTATTTCAATGTTTAAGTTCCATAGTAATTCTAGCTATGATCACAATGAAACGACAGCTGAAAAGCAATCTCTATAAAACAGGGAGTGTCAAACTATTATGAGGCTCAGTGGTCAGAGTGAAAACACCAAAACCTTGGGAATATTCTTTAATATAGATTGTGTCATAGAAAAAAATACGATATATAGAAAGAAATCTGTTTAACATTAAAACTTGAAGCAAAAGGTAATTTTCTGATACTACATTTATTTTAACCCCTTAGTGACTGAGCTAATTTTGACCTTAATGACCAGGCCAAATTTTAGAAATCTGACCTGGTCGCTTTTTTTTTTTCATTACATTTTGCATTTCATGCTAGTGGTAAAATTTGTTCAATGTATATTGTGTCTATTTGTGAAAATACTGCAAATTTGGCAAAGATTTTAAAAAAATAGCAATTTTCAAACTTGCAATCTTGATAGCTTTAAACCAGCCATGCTGTACAAAATAATTAATAAATAAGATTTCCCATATGTCTACTTTACATCCACATAATTTTTCAAATGTTTTTTTTATTTTGTTAGAATGTTAGAAGGGTTCAGAGTTTTTCAGCAAATTCTCATTTTTTCAACAAAATTACAAAGCCTGTTTCTTTATGGATCTGTTCAGATTTCAATGTACTTTGAGCAGCTTATAGTGGAAACTCCCCAAAAGAAATACCATTTTAAAAACTGAACCCCTCAAATACTCAAAAACTGTTGTCAGAATTATTTTTTAACCTTTCAGGTGCTACACAGTAATTAATGCTAAGTGGAATAAAAAAGATATTTTGAAATTTAACCTTTAAAATGTTTCTTTAGTTCCAACTTTTTCACTTTTGCAAGAGGAAACAACAAAAAGTGGACCACACAGTTTTTTATCCATTTTCTTATGAGCGCAGTGATACCCAAAATGTAGTCAAAAAGTTCTGTTTGGACAAACAGCAGGGCTTTGAACAGATGGAGCAATATTTGAATTTTGCAACACAAATTTAGCTGAAAGAGACGGTGGGCCCCATGTTGCATTTGCAAAGCCCCTAAGGTGCCTAAACAAGTGATCCCATTTTGAAAACTACACCCTCAAGGATTTTAACCAGGGGTATAATGAGCATTTTGAACTCACAGGTACTATGTAGAATTTGATAACATTAGATCCTCATATTGAATATGTTGTAATATCGTCATCATTTTTTTTGCAACTTTTGAAAAAAATATAACCGTAATCCCAAGCCTAACCATAAGCCTAAGAATAACCCTATCCCTAAGCCTAACCATAAGCCTAGCCTTAACCCTACGCTTAACTCTAATCCTAAGCCTAACCCTAACTTGAAACCTTAAAAAAAATGAAAAATATTTTTAAAAAAATGCTATTTTTTTTATCTGACTAAGGGGATGACATGCAAGAATGATCAAAGGGCTGCACAGCAAGGTACAGCCGAAGTGCTGCCATTTTAACTAATTATTGGGCGTTTGATCAATGTGCTAGGGTCTATCACAATAATCAAAAGTCAGGAATCAACAGGAAAAATTACTGGGGTTACCAGGTGCGAGTCAGCAGATATCAGCGGGCACACTGCGGATGCATCCACCATTTTGCTTCATGTAGAGAAAAAAGGCCGGGGGATGGCAGATCCGGTACTAAGGTACCATGGGGGGAGGGATCTTGGTGACACCATTTCTCCTTCTTCTGACATGTTATATCATGTCAGAGGAGATAGAAATCATTTTTACAATGGATCTCACTTTTTTAATGTAATCACTATATCACATGATCGAGGTCGGGAAAAACCTGCCCTGGATGTGTTCTCCAGGGTCTAAACTACCCCTTATAGCTAAGACCCCCCCAAAAAATTTTGGGGCACTATTACCTTATTACCGATCGCTGTTTTAAAATGGCGATAAGTGAATAAGGCCTCCTATCAGCTGCCTTTTTTTACACGTATAGGAAGTCATTAAGGGGTTAATAAAACAATACATCACATAAATGATTACATTTGTTTATTTAGGCATGCTTTTTAAAATACAATATACATGTTATAAAGCGTTAGTGTCATTTATCAGAACAATAGAAATGTATGTTACAAACATGAAATCTTAATGTAGTTCCCAACATGGCACTTGTATCATCAATGACGATGTAGTTCTTGTCTGCAGCACAAAGTGGCAAATGGCATGTATTTCATACTATTTTAAACATGAACTTAGAAGTCTCTCTATCTACCTCATCATATACACTGAAAAATAGATTTTCAATGTATCTTTAAAAAACTGTTTAGTTTGAATTTTGTCTCCACTGTATGATAATTTACTCTTCGAAATTCATTTTGTCAAATTTCTTAACTTGAAAACTCATTACAACATTCTTCTATTCTTTTGTCAGTGGATTACAGCCTGGTTCCAAGAAAGAATAATTGTCCGTAAATAAGTGGAAAAGTGCTGAGAAAAATAGATGTGAAAGAAAAATGTTACATGCCTGAAGGACAGCATGGACCATTTAGTAAAAGACCAATACAACTCAGAACAGTTTTATCCTATAGAAAAGAGAATATGGAATTTTTAGAACATAGATGAAACCAATTGTTTGCTTGCAGTTTATGTGAATTGATTGCACTTTGTTAAAGAGAAACCATTCATTGTATCAAGATACCTATGGAAATCGTGATACAGTTTTGACTTCTTGTTTTGATCTTACAAATGCACAACTAATTTGACAACAGAAGTGATAACTGCTATTGGCATAGGTGATATTTTTAAGAAAAATATAGAATATGTAACAATTCTATTACAAATGTGTGTAATGCTTATGTACAGTTATATGAAAAAGTTTGGGCACTCCTATTAATCTTAAGCTTAATGTTTTATAAAAATTGTTTTTTTTGCAACAGCTATTTCAGTTTCCTATATCTAATAACTGTTGGATACAGTAATGTTTCTGCTTTGAAATTAGGTTTATTGTACTAACAGAAAATGTGCAATCTGCATTCAAACAAAATTTGACAGGTGCAGAAGTATGGGCACCCCACCAGAAAAGTGACATTAATATTTAGTAGATCCTCCTTTTGCAAAAATAACAGCCTCTAGTCGCTTCCTGTAGCTTTTAATGAGTTCCTGGATCCTGGATGAAGGTATTTTTGACCATTCCTCTTTACAAAACAATTCCAGTTCAGTTAAGTTTGATCATCGCCGAGCATGGACAGCCCTCTTCAAATGATCCCACAGATGTTCAATGATATTCGGGTCTGGGGACTGGGATGGCCATTCCAGAACAGTGTAATTGTTCCTCTGCATGAATGCCTGAGTAGATTTGGAGCGGTGTTTTGGATCATTGTCTTGCTGAAAGATCCATCCCCTGCGTAACTTCAACTTTGTCACTGATTCATGAACATTATTGTCAAGAATCTGCTGATACTGAGAGGAATCCATGCGTCCTTCAACTTTAACAAGATTCCCGCTGCCGGCATTGGCCACACAGCCCCAAAGCATGATGGAACCTCCACCAAATTATACTGTGGGTAGCAAGTATTTTTCTTGGAATGCTGTGTTTTTTGGCCTTTTTGTATGACCAAACAACTCAATCTTGGTTTCATCAGTCCACAGGACCTTCTTCCAAAAAGAAATTGGCTTCTCCAAATGTGCTTTTGCATACCTCAGCCGACTCTGTTTGTGGCGTGCTTGCAGAAACGGCTTCTTTCGCATCACTCTCCCATACAGCTTCTCCTTGTGCAAAGTGCGTTGTATAGTTGACCGATGCACAGTGACACCATCTGCAGCAAGTTGATGCTGCAGCTCTCTGGAGGTGGTCGGAGGATTGTCCTTGACTGATCTCACCATTCTTCTTCTCTGCCTTTCTGATGTTTTTCTTGGCCTGCCACTTCTGGCCTTAACAAGAACTGTACCTGTGTTCTTCCATTTCCTTACTATGTTCCTCACAGTGGAAATTGACAGGTTAAATCTCTTAGACAGCTTTTTGTATCCTTCCCCTGAACAACTATGTTGAATAATCTTTGTTTTCAGGTCATTAGACAGTTGTTTTGAGGAGCCCATGATGCCACTCTTCAGAGGAGATTCAAACAGGAGAACAACTTGCAAGTGGCCACTTTAAGTAGCTTTCTCATGATTGCATACACCTGGCTATGAAGTTCAAAGCTCAATGAGAAAGAAAATAAAAAAATGCTTTATTAAGTCAGTAAAAAATAGGTAGGAGTATTTAAAGGGACTCTGTCACCTGCATTTGGATGGAACAATCTTCAGCCATAGGGGCGGGGTTTTCGGGTGTTTGATTCACCCTTTCCTTACCCGCCGGCTGCATGCTAGCTGCAATATTGGATTGAAGTTCATTCTCTGTCCTCCATAGTACACGCCTGCGAGACATAAAAAAGCCAGGCTGGAGTTTGCCAAAACTTACATGAAAAAGCCTTAAAACGTTTTGGAAGAATGTTCTTTGGTCAGATGGGACAAAAGTAGAGCTTTTTGGGAAAAGGCATCAACATAGAGTTAACAGGAGAAAAAAGAGGCATTCAAAGAAAAGAACATGGTCCCTACAGTCAAACATGGCGGAGGTTCCCTGATGTTTTGGGGTTGCTTTGCAGTCTCTGGCACTGGACTGCTTGACCGTGTGCATGGCATTATGAAGTCTGAATGTTAAAGCATAATGTAGTGCCCAGTGTGAGAAAGCTGGGTCTCCCTCAGAGGTCATGGGTCTTCCAGCAGGACAATGACCCAAAACACACTTCAAAAAGCACTAGAAAATGGTTTGAGAGAAAGCACTGGAGACTTCTAAGGTGGCCAGCAATAAGTCCAGACCTGAATCCCATAGAACACCTGTGGAGAGATCTAAAAATGGCAGATTGGAGAAGGCACCCTTCAAATATCAGGGACCTGGAGCAGTTTGCCAAAGAAGAATGGTCTAAAATTCCAGCAGAGCATTGTAAGAAACTCATTGATGGTTACCGGAAGCGGTTGGTCGCAGTTATTTTGGCTAAAGGTTGTGCAACCAAGTATTAGGCTGAGGGTGCCAATACTTTTGTCTGGCCCATTTTTGGAGTTTTGTGTGAAATAATCAATGTTTTGCTTTTTGCTTCATTCTCTTTTGTGCTTTTACATTTAAGACAAATTAAATGAAGATAATAATACCAAAGAATTTGTGAGTGCAATCATTTTCAGGAAGAACCTGAGTATTATCTGACAGAATTGCAGGGGTGTGAATACTTTTGTCCATGACTGTACATCGCCCCGATGTAGATAAGTCATTTATAATTGAGGTGGATGCCTCATCTGTTGGTGCTGGAGCATTCCTTTTCCAAAAGGATGCTCAAGGTCGGAAGCATCCTTGCTTCTTCTTTTCTAAGACCTTCTCACCAGCAGAGAGGAATTATTCCATCGGGGACAGGGAGTTGCTAGCCATGAAGTTGGCCTTCTCGGAGTGGAGACATCTCTTGGAGGGAGCTCGTTTTCCCTTCGAAGTCTTCACAGATCACAAGAATTTGGTGTACCTGCAGACAGCCCAGCGGTTAAATTCTCGCCAGGCCAGATGGTCCTTGTTCTTCTCCCGGTTTCATTTCACCCTTCATTTTCTTTCTGGGGAGAAGAACATTCGTGCCGATGCTCTCTCTCGCTCCGTTGTATCATCTGTGGAGGAGGAAGAGGAGCCTCGGCTTATTGTCCCCACCGAGAGCCTGAGAACTGTGTCCCCGGTTTCGCTAGAGTCTGTGCCTCCGGGCAAGACTTTTGTACCATCCAGTTTGCATCCGGAGGTTCTCTCTTGGGCTCATTCATCCAGGGTGGGTGGACATTTTGGGTCCAAAAGGACATCTGAGTTACTGGCGAGGACATACTGGTGGCCGCATATGGCTCGTGATGTCGCAGACTATATTCGGGTGTGTGTCTCTTGTGCTAAGAACAAGTCTCCTCGGCAATGGCCAGCTGGGTTGCTTTACCCCTTGCCGGTGGCAGACAGGCCCTGGGAGATGGTCGGGATGGACTTTGTGGTGGGCTTACCCAAGTCTCGTATCTGCACCATTATCTGGGTGGTCACCGACCATTTTTCCAAAATGGTTCATTTGGTGCCTCTTCCACGGCTACCTTCTGCACGGGTTCTGGCAGCGTTGTTCATCAGGCATATCTTTCGCCTACACGGTACGCCAGACAAAATTGTCAGTGACCGGGGTCCCCAGTTTGTGTCTCGATTCTGGAGAGAGCTTTGTCGTCTACTCAGTATTAAGTTGAATCTCTCTTTGGCATATCATCCCAAGACGAATGGGTTGGTTGAGAGGGCCAACCAGACCCTGGTCACATATTTACAACATTTTGTTTCTGCCAGGCAGGATGACTGGGCATCCTTGCTACCGTGGGCAGAGTTTGCGCTTAACAACACCGTAGCCGACTCCACCGGTCAGACTCCATTCCTCCTAAATTACGGCCAGCATCCGCATGTCCCTGTGCCCATGCCTGTGTCTTCCGCTGACTCGAGGGTGGCAGACTGGGCTGTGGAGGCACGGGACATTTGGGACCGCACTAAGGATGCCATACGGGCCTCCAAGGAGAGAATGAGGACCTCCGCCGATGTACATCAGTGCCCCGCTCCGACTTTTGCTCCTGGCGACTTGGTGTGGCTCTCCGCCCGTAACATCAGGCTGTGCGTTGAGTCCACTAAGTTTGCACCTTGCTACTTGGGTCCCTTCAAGGTCCTCGAATAGGTTAATCCTGTGGTCTACCGTCTGGCCCTTCCTCCATGCCTGGGTATCACTGACACCTTTCATGTGTCCCTCTTGAAGCTCGTATACATGTCCCGGTTTTCCGAGTCATCTGCCGGGACATCGGGTTCGTCTACGGACGATTACGAGGTGAATGCTATTTTGGGGTGCAAGGTGGTACGTGGCAAAAAATTCTATTTGGTGGATTGGAAGGGTTATGGCACAGAGGACAGGTCCTGGGAGCCTGCTGAACACATTCGAGCTCCACAGCTCATTGCGGCCTTTGAGCGTAGCGAGGTCCAAGGAGGGGGGGGCACTAGGAGGGGGGGTGATGTTAGGTGTCGAGTTCCCGCCTCTGCACAGGGGGAATCTCGAACTATCTCCACTGCGGTCTCCCATTCTTCTCCAGCCGCAGTGGAGTCTGCTCAGTGGAGACGTCAGTCCCAGCATCTAGCTCAGGCTAATACTGGACGACTGGTTACTACTGCCCGTCCAGGCTCTGTTCTTGTAGCCAGCAATGTTCAGCAGTGAGCAGGTCTTTCTGGGACTAAGTCCAGATTTTCCCTTTATGAGCATGGCCACGAGATGACCTCCGATTGGAGGTCGGGGGTCACATGCTTAGATACTGCAGCTAAACCCATTGGTCCTCTAGGAATGTCCTAAAGGTGTTCTTCTTCTGTGGCAGACTCCCATTGGTCCTTCTCGGAAGGTCTTGTACTTGCTGCAGCTATAAAAGGTTTGCATGGCCGCATGGCCATGCGCTAGTATACAATTGTTATCGTGTGTGTGTTGATGAGTGCAAGTCGTTCCTTAAAAAACCCTTGTGTATGACTGTTGGTGTATGGCTGCAATTAGCGCCCGGCTGAACTCACAGCTTTAACACAAGAAACAGCGTCTAACTGCTGTGACCGCCAGTGCAGCGCCGTGCGCTACTAGAGAGCTTACCTTACCCAAGTCTGGGTGGTTAGTGGCGTCCACTAGTGTGGCACAGCATGCACTTCTGTGCATATTAGTTACCTCTGATACCCCAATTGTGGTATCGATCGCAAGAGGACTATACTAACTCTAATCCTGTGTCCTGGGATAGAGTTCTGTGGTTCCTTGCTTGCGCTCTCTGTGCGGTACCGCGACCCTGTGACTTAACAGGGACCGCTTTCTTCATAGAGGGTGAAGTTAACCTATGTGTGTATCCTCATTGTACCGCCATATAGTCCGTCATTACTTAGCAGCAGGTTCCATCTCTGCACGGGGGACCCTGGGCTGCGAACGCACCTTATTATATCTATTTAATTATTTGATACGTTCCGCTAGCCCTAACACATTGATATTCTGTTCAGAGACACCTGCACAAATATGGCCTTCATGGAAGAGGCATCAGAAGAAAAGATCTCCTGTGTCCTCACCATAACATTCAATATCAGCAGTATGCACAAGAACATCTAAACAATCCTGATGCATTTTGGAAACAAGTCCTTTGGACTGATGAGGTTAAAATAAAACTCTTAGGCACAATGATCAAAGATAAGTATGGAGTTAATAGACCACAGAATTTCAGGAAAAGAACATCTCTCCAATAGGGATGAGGGAACATTGAAATGCCTTGATGCTTTTTACTTGAACTGAGCAATTCCTAATGCTTGGATGCTCATTTCGAGTAACGAGCATAAAATGAGTCAATTGGAAATCTGATCACTTTTACAACAGACCCTACAAGGAGGTCTGGGGGGCCATGAAAATGTTAAAATGGATAGAAAAATTACTGAAAGGAAGTATAACAGCATGGGGAAGACTACTGAAAGCATCTCTGACTCCCTGATCTCTGCTAAGAATAATGGTGTCATGCTTTTAAATCAACTTTAAGGACTGACCATAAATCATTAAAAATCAAAGAGAAATTGGAGTTTACATGGAAAACAACGTTAAGAGAAATTGCTTCCTGCATAATGTCTTGCATATAAGGCAACATTTAAAAAAGATAAAAAGAAATAATATAAGTAAACCAAAATTGAAATTTGTATTAAAAAATTGGAAATTTCAGTGTAATTTATGAAGGAGGCAAGAACTGCCAAAAATTTGATGGAAGAGGAACTAAGATAGAACCTGTATTAGACATAAAGGAGGGCCTCATAGATATTCTGTTCAAATCATCATGTAGTGGTACTCATAAAGGTTATGGACTATGTGCAAAGCCTGCCAAATATTACAAGCATAGTCTATCCACCCTTGAAGGCACCAACTGAAGTACCTCATTCAAATATTTATAAAACAAGAGGGGATTATAGGGAGAGAAATGGGAAGCTCAGATTTCTGAGTGTAGTAGTTACTTTCCAAAGGTGTATACTCAGTGTGAATCCACTCACGTTTTTGGTGTCTTGAAATACTGCATATAGATCAAATCCATGGATAACTCCATTCCTCTTTCCATTCAGTTTGCTGCAGAGATCTGGGAACCGATGAGCACACTGAACAGTGTTTCATAGGCGATAACACTTTGTAAATATTTTTCCCAGCAATATGCGCTCCTGAAGGATGATGTTGGAACTCAATATTCTGATTCAAGGATGATTTTTACTTCAAACTAGAATACAAACGGTTTTCACTTCTTAGAGTCTTCCTCAGGTATAATGTCATACATAACATTAACGCGTTTTGAACGCTCGCTTGCATTCTTTATCACAGCTTGAAGCTGTGATAAAGCACGCAAGTGAGCATTCAAAATGCGTCTTGCTTCCTTGCCCTGTCTATGCAACCATTGTAATTTTTGTACATTTTTAATGGACTTAAAATAAAGAAAGAACTATTTTACCAGACGCTGGAACAACAACTTTTTTTTACTTGAGTATATTATCAGGTGTGGATCCACCTGATTCCATGCAAGCTGGACTTCAAGTACTAGGTGAGCTGGCTTTCTCTTTACTATATGTAAAAACCTGGAAACCAGATGGGGGTATCAAGGAGGTTTGTCCATCAGAGGAAGAGGTTGCTTTCATCAGCGATACATAGCGAAAGCAACATGTGTCCATTCTCTGAGGCCAAATCAGCTTTTTCTGCAGCCAGCTCTGGAGCAGGTGATGTCTCTTGTGCTGTTGGTTGGGGAGACTACAGCACCTGAAAGCTTTGGTCACCATGCTGGCGAGTCATACATGCTGGCTTTGCAGTTCTTTTGCATGTTGCTGTCAGATGAATTTTTGACACTATACAGGCTCTGCAAGTGGAAAATAACAATGGACATCCCAGATCGTATAGACAGAGAACAATTGCACTCCATCAGTACAAGAAACAACATTGCATCATTTCCCAAATTCAAGCTGTCGAGCAAGATGAGCAAGTTGTCCTCCTGCGCCTTGTTGCCATGCTCATCTTTCTGTCAATTAAACCGCACTATTGATTATCTGGTTGGTGTCATTCTCACTATCATCATCTTTGTCATCCTGCTCTACTGTGTAGTACTCTGCGTATACCTCCTCATGCTTCATCACAACAGAAAATATCCATCCTCAATTGCGCATCAAAAAAACAAACATGCGCTTCCATTTATCCTCTTGTTAGGCAACCAACTAACAATTTGTCAAGTTGCTGATGGTGTAGTTCCTGCAATAAAAGCTAGTGCATTCTGCTGCATTTTCAGAAATGTTGCAATGGGCTCAGCCTCACTGAAAGATATCCACCATTATTTCTCTCAGAAATGGAATCCCACTTTTTGTCCTCTCGTGCAGGCAAATACAGGTGACTGCTTTCTTTTTGCTATGCAAGGCAAAGTGCTATCAAGAGAAAAGCCATCTGGTGGATTATTTGCTGCTGTGCCTCAAGCAGCAACTCAATCACTGGCTTCCATAAATTGCAATTTAGGATTGTTGTAAGCCACAATAGCCAGAACATTCTGGCTACTTATAGTTAGGCAAAATAACTCATGCTCCATTTATGCCCTATTTCCTGAAATTAATAGTGCAACATTTCTTTTACAAATACAGACTCTTGAGGAATTTGGTGGTTATGGCCACAAAGTGTTAGCTCAGGTCTTATGTGGCAAAGTATGCCCACCTGACTTTATAGAGTGCCACCTGGTTTGCAATTTTGTGGCTTGATGAAATTCAATGTTGCAAATGTTGCAGCATTTGTACTAACAGCATAAAGCTGGCATGGACTGCATCATACAGCAGTCAAACTGGAGCTTTGGGTTACTTTGCGATCTGACATTGGCAGCTAACAAGGAATGTGTGTTTCTTATGGATGTCCTTTCAATATGCAACAAAATTTGCCAAAATAGACACAAGTGGAATCTATAATGAAATCCTGCTAATATTTTTCCTAGGAAAAGCAGTCACTCACCAGCATACAAAAGGGAATGAAGGAAGAGCATCAGTTTGTACCTGTTCAGTACCACCGTGTGTCTTTTCTGGACTCTCAAGGTCAATGTTACATGCTGCAGGATTTGGAGAATGATGAAGAGTCGGTGGATTTTGAAGAGGATTTAGACTAGAAAGAGGCCGGTACTCAGAGTGAAAATTTTGATGATTATGCTGGTCATGAGTCATGATAATCAACCATCACAGCAGGATGATGGCATTGAAAGAACAGTGCCCTCAGTCGTCCTGGGGGACATGACAAGCTGAATACTGCAGTGTTTGTTGCAGGACTAGTATATTATAAATGTGAAACAAAGTGGTGACTATTGTTAGCCACATTTTGAGCATTTTTAGGCCCTGTAAAAGTAAAATGGGGGAATTTTTGTCTATCTTTTGAAATGGAGTCCTAATTGGCTTTTTATCAGGATAAGCTCTGTTACCTGATCTGATAATCTTTCACCAGCAAACATCTGCCACCCACATGACTGGCCTGTGAATCCCTCTGCTATCCATGCAAATACAAAGTTCCCCCTCCTGTGCTAATGTTAAGGCTGCAACAAGTAGGCGACGTAGCAGCATCAGCATCTACAGTATATTTTATATGATAAATTAGAAGCTTTATCTGCCATCACAACTACCTTGTGCAATTTAGAAAGCACAGATGCACCAGCTAAACTGCCAGGTTTAGTTGTAGCTAGACGGTGTCCGGTGTCATTTCTCAGGCAGACACCCAGAGACCAAATTCCATGTTTTATATCCAGAAAAAAGGGTATATATTTTGGATGGCTTGAAAAAAAACCTTTGCAAATGCCTAATCATTTTATGATAAGCAAGTGTATTGTGGATCACCCAAAAATGTATTATTTTTTCCCTCCTAGTTGAGATGCCTTTACTTCTCAATGTTGAAGTCATAACACAATGTTTTTGTCCTTAATTAAAGGGGTATTTTTTGGATGAACTGTCCCACCTCTCTTCTTGCTCCCTCTTCGACCGCTTACAATCTGGCTTCCGGTCACACCACTCCACTGAAACTGCCCTAACTAAGGTCACCAATGACCTATTAACCGCCAAGGCCAAGTGATACTACTCTGTCCTCCTACTTCTGGACATGTCCTCTGCCTTTTGACACAGTGGACCATTCCCTATTATTACAGATCCTCTCATGCAATGGTATCACAGACTGGATCTTGTCATGCCTAATAGACCAGACTTTCAGCGTCTCCCACTCACACACCACCTCCTCACCTCGTCCCCAATCTGTAGGAGTCTCGCAAAGTTCAGTCCTAGGGCCCCTGCTCTTCTCCATTTACACCTTCAGCATTTGACAGCTCATAGAATCTCATGGCTTTCAGTATCATCTCTATGCCGATAACACACAGATCTACATCTCTGGACCAGATATCACTACCCTACTAACCAGAATCCCACAATGTCTGTCTGCTATTTCTTTCTTCTTCTCCTCTAGATTTCTAAAACTTAATATGAACAAAACAGAATTCATCATCTTTCCCCCATCTCACTTGACTCCCCCAACAGACCTATCCATTAAAGTAAATGGCTGCCTCTCTCCCCAGTCCCACAAGCTTGCTGCCTCGGTGTAATTCTTGACACTGATCTTGCGTTCAAACCACATATTCAAGCCCTTTCTACTTCCTGCCCACTTCAACTCAAAAATGTTTCCCGGATCCATACATTCCTCCACCAAGAATCTGCAAAAACCCTAGTTCATGCTCTCATCATCTCCCGCCTTGACTACTGCAACCTCCTGCTCTGTGGCCTCCCCCTCTAACACTCTCGCACTCCTCCAGTCTATTCTAAACTCTGCTGCCCGACTAATCCACCTGTCTCCCCGCTATTCCCCAGCCTCTCCTCTCTCAATTTCTGCACTGGCTCCCCAATACCCAATGACTCCAGTTCAAAGCCCTAACCATGACATATAAAGCCAACCACAACCTGTCTCATCCATACATCTGTGACCTCGTCTCCCGATACTTACCTGCATGCAACCTCCGATCCTCACAAGATCTTCTATATTCCCCTCTTATCTCCTCTTCCCACAATTGCATACAAGATTTCTCCCGCGCATCCCCCATAAACCTTCAAAAAGAACCTGAAGACCTACCTCTTCTGACAAGCCTACAACCTGCAGTAACCACCGATAGACCAAACCACTGCACAACCAGCTCTACCCTCGCCTACTGTGTTCTCACCCATCCCTTGTAGATTGTGAGCCCTTGCAGGCAGGGTCCCCTTTCCTCATGTACCAGTTGTGATTTGTATTGATTAAGATTATTGTACTTGTTTTTTATTATGTATACCCCTTCTAACATGTATGAATGGCATAATAATAATAATAATAATAATAATAATAATAATAAAAACTAATGATTCTCAGTTTAACAAAGTTTTGCACCCATCTGTGTGAGAATGCCTTGGTTTCTTTTATTTGAACTGCCTGTCTTTAAACTATAGCAAGGCATTCATCTTTACCTAAAAAGGGATAATTTTTGGACCATTTATACACTATAAGTAACCTATAAAGTATAAAATCACAGTTTGTTATTATATAGGCTGCTGGTTTTCATCATGTACAGTACATATTCCCCAAGGCCGATAGTTTTCATTATTGAGCTCAAAACAGGTTTAATAGACTTCAAAATGATTTCAGTATAATACATATATATATATATATATATATATATATATATATATATATATATATACCGTATATACTCGAGTATAAGCCGAGATTTTCAGCCCAAATTGTTGGGCTGAAAGTGCCCCTCTCGGCTTATACTCGAGTCATGGTGGGCAGCAGGGTCGGCGGGTGAGGGGGAGAGGGCGCTGAGGCATACTCACCTAGTCCTGGCGCTCCTGACGCTGCCCCTGCCTGTCACACGGTCTCCGGGTGCCGCAGCTCTTCCCCTGTTCAGCGGTTACGTGGGACCGCTCATTAGAGAAATGAATATGGACTCCACTCCCATAGGGGTGGAGCCACATATTCATTCCTCTAAGCGGTGCCAGTGACCGCTGACAGGAAGAGCTGCGGCACCCGAAGACAGTGTGACAGGCAGGGACAGCGTCAGGAGCGGCGGGACTAGGTGAGTATTTTATATTCACCTGTCCACGTTCCACACGCCGGGCGCCGCTCCATCTTCCCGACGTCTCTCCACACTGACTGTGCAGGTCAGAAAGCGCGATGATGCGTATAGTGTGCGCGCCGCCCTCTGCCTGATCAGTCAGTGCAGAGAGACGCTGGGACGAGACGCCGGGAGCTGCAAGCAAGAGAGGTGAGTATGGCATTTTTTTTTTTATTATTGCAGCAGCAGCAATGGCACAGCTTTATATGGAGCATCTATGGGGCAAGAATGAACGGTGCAGAGCACTATATGGCCCAGCTATGGGGCAAGAATGAACGGTGCAAGGCACTATATGGCACAGCTATGGGGCAAGAATGAACGGTGCAGAGCACTATATGGCACAGCTATGGGGCAAGAATGAACGGTGCAGAGCAATATATGGCACAGCTATGGGGCAAGAATGAACGGTGCAGAGCACTATATGGTAAAGCTATGGGGCAAGAATGAATGGTGCAGAGCACTATATGGCACAGCTATGGGGCAAGAATGAACGGTGCAGAACACTATATGGCACAGCTATGGGGCAAGAATGAACGGTGCAGAGCACTATATGGCACAGCTATGGGGCAAGAATGAACGGTGCAGAGCACTATATGGCACAGCTATGGGGCAAGAATGAACGGTGCAGAGCACTATATGGCACAGCTATGGGGCAAGAATGAACGATGCAGAGCACTATATGGCACAACTATGGTGCAAGAATGAATGGTGCAGAGCACTATATGGCACAGCTATGGGGCATGAATGAACGGTGCAGAGCACTATATGGCACAGCTATGGGGCAATAATGAACTGTGCAGAGCACTATATGGCACAGCTATGGGGCAATAATGAACGGTGCAGAGCACTATATGGCACACCTTTCTATGGTACATCTATGGGGCAATAATGAACGGTGCAGGGCACTATATGGCACAGCTATGGGGCCATAATGAACGATATGGAGCATCTATTTTTATTTTTGAAATTCACCGGTAGCTGCTGCATTTTCCACCCTAGGCTTATACTCGAGTCAATAAGTTTTCCCAGTTTTTTGTGGCAAAATTAGGCGGGTCGGCTTATACTCGGGTCGGCTTATACTCGAGCATATACGGTATAATGTGTATAATTATAATACACATATATTAAATACAATTTAAGACTTTTTCGTTATTCCAATTTATTTTTTTGTGAATTGAAATGTTCAGGAAAACTTGGCGAACCCAGTGAAATAAAACTTAAAATTATCTACTCATTTCTTGAAGAAACCAATTATAAGATTAGGCAAAGGAGACTGACTGAAGCTTCATCACATATGCTACATTGAAACTCTTCTACATGCATTAATGGATAAAAGTTCTATGCAACTGATCTATCACTGCTTCATTTAGATAGGACTTTACGGGAAATGTATCTGGCATTAGGGAAAACTGTATCAGAGTTGAACAAAAATTTGTCATTGAAAATATCCCAGAAATATCACATTGACTAAAACAAGTAGACTCTAGCCACACACAAGAACCTTTAGTATTCTTTGATAAATGTCTATGCTGCACTATAAAGAAGGAGGCAATTGTTTGTGTGCCACTTTAAATCAGTTGTAAAGCTGAAATACAGTAAATAAGGTGGCAACCTACTTTATGGTTCAAATACTGTTAAAAAGTCACATTGTTAGTAGCATATTTCATTTAATTTTGCTGCAATTGATGTCTAAAAGTCTTCTTGCAAAATATACAGTACCTGAAAAGCATGCCTGCATTTTGCAGAGGAAAAGCTTTGTTCAAAGTGCTAATGAAATGACTCAAGGCAAGACACACTAGGGGAAATTCTGACCAAATTTGCTAAAAAAAAATGCGATGCATACTTTTTTGTGTGTTAAACACTATTTGTGCCTCAATATACAATTAGAATAACATCTAGAAAAGCAGATGGACATTAGGTTAAAGGAGGCAGAACTTTTAAATGGGCCTAACTGCTTCAAGATGGCACCAAAATGTTGATGTCAAAGAATTGTATCAAATGTGTCTAACAAAGTGAGCCAAGTTTATCACACAGCCTATGCTGCTGAAATAAATATGGTGTGTATTATGTCTGCCAGGTACAGTTGTAAGCTGTCTAACATTTCTTAATAAATTAGTCCCAATGTATCATGAGACGTAATATTTTTTATCCATCTTTTTAGTATAACTGTTTTTGTCATGTGTATTTTCAACCAATAAATATGTTGTAAAACTATGCATCCAAAACAATAGGTATTGCATACATTTTATAATTTCTTAATCAAATGAGTAGATTTGATGTAATTAAATCAAACTAATGTACATTTTAGGAACAATTTGAGACTTGAGAAAAAGTGCCCCCCCTGGCATTTTATGCATTGCAAAACATTGAGTTGCAGTTACAGACATATGTATGTGGGGTTCAAGCTGTCTCTATGTCCACAACTATACCTCGCTCTTTTGAGCACATTTCTCAGTAGCTCTGTAGTTTTTTCCCTCTTGTTCTATTTGTTTGGTTTTGTTTTGGGTGTTAAGCACAATGTGAAGGTTTCAGATTTTTTCTTTGTAATTGGCTGAGTTGCCATGCATACTTTATCACCATTTGTTACAATTAGCATTTGTGATAATGTCAAGATAGACGTTCTAATACAATGACCTAAAAGGCCATGGCATTCTGACACTACGTTTTATCAATAATGAAAAATGGCTCCATTTCAAGTTTGTTTGCCTTGAAAGATTCTAAGAAATATGACAATAAATTTAAATGGAAACAAATTGAAAGATAAATTTGACATTAAAATAAAAAAATCGGAAATCAAATGGCAATTTATAATTCTGTACGATGAGCATTTTGCAAAAACAGCTTAGCAACACCATATCTTATATAAGCGAGCAGAAGATAAGTTGGATAAAAGTTTATAGAAGATGTTGTAGCGTGGCTAAAGGTCATGTGATTAATGGACGGTATGTATCGCAGAGGTGGGTGGCCCTGTGATGGAAGCCTGGGTATGTTTTGCTCAAGCAGATCTACTGCTGAGGGATTTGTTTACATTGGGAAGGCTTCCAGGTGATTGGAGAGATGGGTGGGTTCAGTCACCTACAAACCCACCCTAAGAGGCGTGTTTGAATACCTAAGATGGTTTTGTGTTGAAGGACCTGTGGTGATGTCACACTCACCTGACTGGCCAGTGACAGGTATCTGGGTGGGGTTACACTTACTGTATGTAAAGAGGTGTGTGTAGCCCATGTGGAGAGTGTGTTTGAGAGTCTGTCAGGGTGGACACACTTCCACGTGTCCTGGCCGGACACTGCAGAGTGGCCTGTGTGTTGGACGGTTCCAAGTGGGGACAGACGTCCTGAACAGCACACAGAGACCATATTTAGGCTGGAGAGCCTACGTGCTGGACATGGCACAGCCTGCATGCCTACAGGTCTGAGAGAGAGCGGAGCTCTAATATGGACATTGAGGATTCAACTGTCTGAAGTAAGACTGTTTACCTGTTGTTCCTGTTGCTATGTGGTTTATGGAGCAATAAACCTGTGAACTTTTAATGAAACGTGCCTCTAGAGTGTCATCCGCCGCACCTGAGCGAGTACAATCCCTACAATTGGTGTTTCGAATGCGGGCAACGATCCAAGGAGCACATGTTGCAGCGATGGCTGGTCTGAGCCAGAAGAGTGGACGGTCTTGACAACCGTGAGTAATACTGACCGGGATCAGTGAGAACTGCTGTATATGGGATACCTCTGTGGAGAAGAGGGATCCGGGAACCTGTGTGGCTGCCACCAACAGGTAACGGATGGAGATCCGTGTTATGCTGATTGGGATCAGTGAGTAAATGTGTTTGGGCTGTAAAGCTGAGAACGGATGGAGATCCGTGTTGTGCTGACCGGGGTCAGTGTGAAACAAAGAAAGAGACATTGTGTCTGGGGCACCTCTGAGGCCAAGAGGTGTCCAGGAACCCGTGCAGGTTGCCAGCGGGTAACGGTCTGAAAACCGTGTGTTGTGCTGATCGGGATCAGTGATTTTTTTTGTAACAGACAGGAGTCTGTGCTATGCTGACCGAGGTCTGAGTGAGAGACTGTGTTTTTATTTCTATAAGCACATGTGCAAGTGCTTGCTGTGGACCGGCAAGTCCATATATTTCTTTTTTTTTTTTCTTCTGTGATCGACTTACTGTGGCTCAACGGGGCCACGAAGACAGAAGGCGTCTGGCGGTAACTCGGCGGGGTTACGAAGTTTTGCTGTGGATCGGCGGGTCCACGAAGTCCACGGTGCAGAGCCTTGTGAAGTGCAGTTGCAGCAAAGGAAAAAAAAAGAGACATTGCTGGTTTAGAGTGTGCAGACTCTTAAAGGGCCAGAGTCACATTGGTGTGCTGTGCAAACTGGGGCCTGAGAGTTCTGTGGGAAGTCCACAGGGTGTACCCCAGAGTGGGGTGGTGTCCCTAAAAGTGGGGTGAAGTCCCAAAATGGAGCGGTAACCCCAAATAATTATGGTTGGCCAAAAAGGGGCTGCGTCTCAAAAGGGGGTAGTTGCCCAAAAGGGGGTGGAGTCCCTAAAAGGGGCGGTGGCCCTAAAGGAGAAAATGGTCCACAAGGGTGCAGTAACCCAAAAGGGGGTGGAGTCTAAAAAAGGGGCGGTGGCGAATGTGCTGATGGACTGTTGCCGAGTTCAGTGTTCGAACAGCGCATGTCCAGAATATTGTACTGACTTTCTATCTGACAAGATGTCACAGAGCTGTTCTGTAGAAGTCAATGGAGTGTGTGTAACTGTACTTCTGGACTCAGGGAGCCTGGTGATGCTGGTGAGCGCCACACTCCCTGTCTATCTGATTCCCGGAAGGAAGATGGAAGTTCACTGCATTCATGGGGTCGCTAGGGTTTATCCGGTGTCCAGGGTAATCATTGAGACGCCCATGGTTATTGCCAGCCATGATGTACCTGTAGTCCCAGACATACCATTCCCTGTTGTAATAGGCCAGGACTTTGAAAGATTTTGGGACTTGTGGGAGGAAAGGGGAGTGTCTGATTGCTCAGAACGGAGCCGGAATGATTCTAAGGGAGCCCCACCACAACAGGCGGCTGTAGTGATTCCGGATTGTGTGATGTGTGAAAAGGAGATAGCGACACCTAAGGTCGATAATCCAGAGTTCCGGGTGACTGGAAAAAAGTGTGGGTCTGACACGTGTTTAACTGGGGAATTGCTGTTCCAGGATGACAGAGTGAGAGGGGGTGACTCCTTTTCAGACTGTGACTCGAGCACAAAGGGAAAGGAGTGCAGTAAGGAGGAGCCGAGTAAAAATCACAGATCTTCATCACGTTGCGGGGTCGCAGAAAGGCGGGACAAGTTATACCCTCTGAGAAGAAAGATGATGAGGAAGAGACAGGGTCAGGTGCAGATAACGTTATTGTCCTTGATGAGGGGGTCACTTTATCTCTGACAAACCCTAGCACTGAGGTGGTTAGTGACGGGCTGGGGTTAGAACAGACCTGTAATAGACCCACATCTGCAATGCCCGCAAAGAGTGAAGTGGCTCAGTATGATGAAGTACCTGATGCTGAAGAAACAGGTGGAACTCTGAAGAGGCAGAGTGTGGGTGGGCAAGAGACCCCATCTGAAAATCTAATTAAAGAGGTGATGGTGCGACATGTGATGGCCGAAAGAGAGCAGGACCATGAGATAGAGCTGCTTAAAGAAATAGTTGAGCGAGAAAGGGTCCTGAGAGAGGTGATTGAGCAGAGTGGGTGAGCTGGAAAAGGAAGTCGCTGAGCTCCGAGGTCACCTGTCAGCATGTCAAACCATAAATAAGGCCGTATTAAAAGATATGGAGGTGCTCAGAGAGGCCCAAGAGAAGAATCAGCAGGAGCTTCTCCAGAGAGAGGATGAGCATCGCTGCTTGGTAGAAGAGCAAGATAAAGTTCTCCAAGAGCTCAAGACAAAGGAGACTAATCAACAGCTCCAGAAATCCACAGATGACCAGGAAATCGAACTGTTGCGCTCTCCCGATCTGATCGCGGTGAATGAGAGTAAGCTGGAGAGGCTGACCAAAGAACAGGCCTCCAAGGAGGAAGAAATCCAGCAAGGGAAGTGCCACGCAGATGGCCGAACAAAGGACATCTAGGTCTTGGAAAACTGCGCTGACGCTAAGGACGAGAAGGTCCAACGATATGACCAAGAAGGTGAGACTTCGATTTTCAAGTGCGTAATAGACGTAACCAAAGACATGCAAGAAGCGTGTGCCAGTGAGGAGGTGCATGAAGTGTTTAAAAAGGCGGTCGACGCGTGTAGGGTGCACTGGGCACCTGAGACCCATCAACTGGTCATACTGTCCACTAAGGAAGTCACAGTGAAGCGGGTGGCTGTCCTGAGAGAGATGCATCTACAATGCCTCCGCACAAAACAAATGATCATGTTGAAGAATAAGGAAGCCGCTCGACGTCTGGAGCTAGCAAGAGAAACTCAAAGTCGGTTGGGTATTGTAGAAGATGTCGTGCAAGTGCCCAGAGGTCTGGTGGGGAAAGTCATTGGAAGATTTGGCAAGGTGATGCAAGAGATGGTGAATAGGTCCGGTGTTATGAGAGTGAGCATTCCGGCTGATGATGAAGCCCAGGTCGTGGGTGAAGATGGGATGGTTCCATTCCTTGTCGTCGGATCCATGGAGAGCCTTGGGAATATCCAAATGCTCCTGGCGTATCGTGTGGCGTACCTGAAACAGATAGAGCAGCTAAGACGTGAGAGGGAGCAGATCAATATAGAGCTGCAATGATTGGCAAACAGGTTGCCACCACCTTCAACTCGTGGTCTAGAGAGGCAAAGAGGTTCTCTAAAGACTGAAAGTCCTCAAGCAGAAGTTAACAGAGGATATAGAGGTAAAGTGAAGAGCTGCTCTCTGAAGAAAGACAATAGGAGAGATCAAGAACCGAGAGAGAACCGAAGGTGGTCAGATGGAAGAGTTAGAAGTAGTGACTCCTCAGTTAGTTCAGGGCTCAGTGACCTAAGCAGGAGATCCTATAGCAGACAAGATGACAAGGGGTCATCGATGTCAAAGGATGTGATGGAAAAGGATGACGAATGCCGACGAAAGGGTTCAATAACAGGCCCTGACTTAGACAGATGGTTTGACTGTCAGGGACGACTGAGAGGGGTCTCTAGTCGGTTTAGGACAAGTGCCAAGCCCCACGGCTTTAGGCAGAGGGGGGAGGTATGTAGCATGGCTAAAGGTCATGTGATTAATGGACGGTATGTATCGCAGAGGTGGGTAGCCCTGTGATGGAAGCCTGGGTATGTTTTGCTCAAGCAGATCTACTGCTGAGGGATTTTTTACATTGGGAAGGCTTCCAGGTGATTGGAGAGATGGGTGGGTTCAGTCACCTACAAACCCACCCTAAGAGGCGTGTTTGAATACCTAAGATGGTTTTGTGTTGAAGGACCTGTGGTGATGTCTCACTCACCTGACTGGCCATGTGACAGGTATCTGGGTGTGGTTACACTTATGTAAAGAGGTGTGTGTAGCCCATGTGGAGAGTGTGTTTGGGAGTCTGTCCCAGTGGACACACTTCCATGTGTCCTGGCCGGACACTGCAGAGTGGCCTGTGTGTTGGACGGTTCCAAGTGGGGACAGACGTCCTGAACAGCACACAGAGACCATATTTAGGCTGGAGAGCCTACGTGCTGGACATGGCACAGCCTGTATGCCTACAGGTCTGAGAGAGCGGAGCTCTAATATGGACATTGAGGATTCAACTGACTGAAGTAAGACTGTTTACCTGTTGTTCCTGTTGCTATGTGGTTTATGGAGCAATAAACCTGTGAACTTTTAATGAAATGTGCCTCCAGAGTGTCATCCGCCGCACCTGAGCGAGTACAATCCCTACAATGTATAAATCTCATTACATACTGGACATTGCATGTTCTGGAGTTTATATATGACCCTTTAAGCTTGAACAGTAAATCACTACAAGGCACCATGTTTTACACTTGACAGGTCTGGTTAAGTTTTATGTTCTGGTATCAGTGCTGGAAGGTTTTAATGGGCAAGCAGAAGAATCCGGCAGTCCGTAATAGACCCAATAACTTAAATGTGCCATTGTAGATCATGCAATAGGCAATTGTGTATATAACTAATCATAAACGGTAGACAAACAAAAAAATAAAATCATATGGATATTGCAGTCCTACAAATAATTCACAAACTTTATGTATGCACTGTATTGTAGGATACACCCAGATCTAGACAAAAATTAGAGAAAAAATAATTTCATACTAATTAAACAGATATTGGTCATCTAATTTCAGAAACTGAGAGTTGAGGCCTCAGTAGCAGTGATAGTGATGACAGTAACAGCCATAATGACCTTACAAACATTAAAAATTCAGCATCCTGTTGCATTAAAAACCTTCGCACCCTTATAACAATTATAACGTCAGTGGTCAATGGTCTCATGGCATCATAGTTTAAGGCACTTCGCATCTTCCCAACCTCGGATGTATCCATATGTCCAGGTCGCTAGGTACTTACCATGCTTGCACGTATGTATACGTCATGGAGATTTAGTGTGCACATGGGCTGTGTGCGAGTGATCACTTCAGTGTGTCAGCTGTTCGACAGATGACACCCAGCACTCTACCCTAATAAGGTAGGGGTTAAAACACTGAACTCAGTGTTTGGCTGCCATCACACTAGCAGTATTTGGTCAGTATTTTACATCAGTATTTGTAAGCCAAAACCAAGAGTGGGTGATAAATGCAGAAGTGGTGCATATGTTTCTATTATACTTTTCCTCTAATTGTTCCACTCCTGGTTTTGGCTTACAAATACTGGTGTAAAATACTGACCAAATACTGATAGTGTGACGGCTGCCATAGGTGTCGAGTTCCCGCCGCTGCACAGGAGCAATCTTGTACCATGTCCGTTGTGGTCTCCCATTCTTCTCCAACCACAGTGGAGCCTGCTCAGCAGAGACGTCAATCCCAGAGTCTGGATAAAGCAGATACTGTGCGCTTGGCTACTGCTGCCTTTCCAGGCTCTGCCTTTGCAACCAGCGGCAAGCAGACATTCCAGGGACTAAGTCCTGCTTAAGAGGTCGGGGGTCACATGCTCAGGTCCTGTAGCAGCTCCGATTGGACCACTAGAAAGGTCCTGGAGAGCCAGAACTATAAAAGGTTCACATGGCCGCTCGGCCATGCGCTAGTATAAATCCGAAATCGCGTGTGTGTGTATGTATGACTGAATCTGGTGAAAGCTCCTTAATCATTCCCATACCTAGTGTTGTTGAAAGTACTTTGGTGTTTGAGCTACTTAGCACCAGACTGTGCCATCCAGCATTAGACACGAGTACACAGAGTCTATTAAGCAGCGACCGCCAGTGCAGCGCCTTGCGCAACTAGTGCGCTTTGCTGGCCATATTTAGGGTGGTTAGTGGCATCCACCAGAGCGGCGCTGTACGTATTCAGTGCGGTAAATCTTTATTTAGGTTTTTCCTGGCACTGCAGTTGTGGCGCTGAGCGCTAGTGGTCTAGAGGGACTCTAACCCCGTGTCCTTGGAGCAGCGTCCTGTGACCCAATACTAGCATTCTCTCTGCCATATTGCAGCCCTATGGCGCAACAGGGTTTGCTTCCTACATACCGGGTGAAGCTAACCCAAGTGTGTTCACATTATACCGCCATATACTGTCTGCCATTACCGAGCAGCAGGAGTCATCTCTGCATGGTGGACTCAGGGCTGTGAAAGCACCTCATACCATCCTCATATTGTGTCACATACCTGGCTGTGTGGTGTTGTATACTTAGACTGAAGTTTAATGACCTTGTAAACTGCACTTTATCATCGACAAACAAAACTGAATTGACATAATGCAGAATATAAATTTCCATCCAGGAAAATATTAATTTATTTCAACTGGATGGACGAACATATTTGTAATAAAGAGCTCTGTGATCCCAACAACGCTGTTTGATAGTACCAGAAAAGTGAATGAGATGTCTTAAATCTCATGGAAGAGCAGCTAATTTTTTTCTTGCAGGATTGAAGCAGTTTCATATGTACAGTGTCTATTCATTCAGCATTTTTGCAGTGCTTTTCACCCATTCTAAAGAACGGGAAACAATCTCATAAAAACGCAGCAATATCAAGGCGATTTTCTAGCCAAGCGTTTTTCCTGCCAAGAAACATGGTTTTGGAGCAGAAATGTCAAATGCTTATCATGTGCACGTACCCACTCCATTTCATTACGAGTAGACATGGCAGACTGTGGGCTGTTATCTTTACTAGATACTGACTGCAAAAATTATCTTGGATAGGAGAAAGGTGCACGTACACGGGCAAACTGCAGCTGTTAAAATGGCTTTCATTTAACTGTACGTTTGTGATTTCCATCGTTGTAGTAACGTGCTGAAAAAATTCTCATAATCTTATCTCCATGTTGAGAGAAGCACATGAAAATCTGGTAACAACATGACCAAAATTTAGCGCCAATCACACTCCTGCAGTGACGTGACAACCACTCCGACCAACAAGCAGAGTCGAATCCTGACATTGTGTATACTGCACACTGTCAGTTATACTGTACGCTGTACTGTTTGTTGAAAATTTACTTTCGGGTGAAAAACCCTTTAACAGCCAAGGTCAGACAGGGTAAATGCACCTTAAAGAGAATCTGTCAGCAAGTAAAATCATGACTGTCCAAGAAAAAGAAGAAAAAAAAATGGTTTGCACTCACCAAGCCCGATAGGAAACTCTTGTCTTTATTAGGACATGTGTGATACATCAGGACCTGTAGAAGCGCATTGTGCGCGAAATAGCTGTCGTCCTTTGGTTCACATGTCCTCCCTGTCTGTATCGCACATGTCCTAATAAAGACAAGAGTTTCCTATCGGGCTTGGTGAGTGCAAACCTTTTTGCTTTTCTTTTCCTTGGATTATTATGCACTTTTCGGTTTTGCACCTGAAGTGCCCATTCGTGGAGAAGGTGGTATGAGTACTGGAGCAGCAATATTCGGCACACTGATAGATGATCGCATAAGGTAGCAGTGTGGGTATGACTTTTTTTCCTTTTTCTTGGACAAAATCATGACTGTAATGGCATTGTAATACTGATTACACTGATATACAGTGGGGAAAAAAAGTATTTGGTCAGCCACCAATTGTGCAAGTTCTTCCACTTAAAAAGATGAGAGAGGCCTGTAATTGACATCATAGGTAGACCACAACTATGAGAGTCAAAATGAGAAAACAAACCAGAAAATCATCTTGTCTGATTTGGCAAGAATTATTTTGCAAATTATGGTGGAAAATAATTATTTGGTCATTAACAAAAGTTAATTTCAATATTTTGTTATATATCCTTTGTTGGCAATGACAGTGATCAAACATTTTCTGTAAGTCTTCACAAGGTTGGCACACACTGTTGGTGGTATGTTGGCGCATTCCTCAATGTAAATCTCCTCTAGAGCAGTGATGTTTTTGGCCTGTCGCTGGGAAAAATAGACTTTCAACTCCCTTCAAAGGTTTTCTATGGGGTTAAGATCTGGAGACTGGCTAGGCCACTCCAGGACCTTCATATGTTTCTTACAAAGCCACTCCTTCATTGCCCTGGCGGTGTGCTTGGGATCATTATCATGATGGAAGACCCATCCATGTTTCATCTTCAATGCCCTTGCTGATTGAAGGAGGTTTGCACTCAAAATCTCACAATACATAGTAACATAGTAACATAGTTAGTAAGGCCGAAAAAAGACATTTGTCCATCCAGTTCAGCCTATATTCCATCATAATAAATCCCCAGATCTACGTCCTTCTACAGAACCTAATTGTATGATACAATATTGTTCTGCTCCAGGAAGACATCCAGGCCTCTCTTGAACCCCTCGACTGAGTTCGCCATCACCACCTCCTCAGGCAAGCAATTCCAGATTCTCACTGCCCTAACAGTAAAGAATCCTCTTCTATGTTGGTGGAAAAACCTTCTCTCCTCCAGACGCAAAGAATGCCCCCTTGTGCCCGTCACCTTCCTTGGTATAAACAGATCCTCAGCGAGATATTTGTATTGTCCCCTTATATACTTATACATGGTTATTAGATCGCCCCTCAGTCGTCTTTTTTCTAGACTAAATAATCCTAATTTCGCTAATCTATCTGGGTATTGTAGTTCTCCCATCCCCTTTATTAATTTTGTTGCCCTCCTTTGTACTCTCTCTAGTTCCATTATATCCTTCCTGAGCACCGGTGCCCAAAACTGGACACAGTACTCCATGTGCGGTCTAACTAGGGATTTGTACAGAGGCAGTATAATGCTCTCATCATGTGTATCCAGACCTCTTTTAATGCACCCCATGATCCTGTTTGCCTTGGCAGCTGCTGCCTGGCACTGGCTGCTCCAGGTAAGTTTATCATTAACTAGGATCCCCAAGTCCTTCTCCCTGTCAGATTTACCCAGTGGTTTCCCGTTCAGTGTGTAATGGTGATATTGATTCCCTCTTCCCATGTGTATAACCTTACATTTATCATTGTTAAACCTCATCTGCCACCTTTCAGCCCAAGTTTCCAACTTATCCAGATCCATCTGTAGCAGAATACTATCTTCTCTTGTATTAACTGCTTTACATAGTTTTGTATCATCTGCAAATATCGATATTTTACTGTGTAAACCTTCTACCAGATCATTAATGAATATGTTGAAGAGAACAGGTCCCAATACTGACCCCTGCGGTACCCCACTGGTCACAGCGACCCAGTTAGAGACTATACCATTTATAACCACCCTCTGCTTTCTATCACTAAGCCAGTTACTAACCCATTTACACACAATTTCCCCCAGACCAAGAATCTCATTTTGTGTACCAACCTCTTGTGCAGCACGGTATCAAACGCTTTGGAAAAATCGAGATATACCACGTCCAATGACTCACCGTGGTCCAGCCTATAGCTTACCTCTTCATAAAAACTGATTAGATTGGTTTGACAGGAGCGATTTCTCATAAACCCATGCTGATATGGAGTTAAACAGTTATTCTCATTGAGATAATCCAGAATAACATCCCTCAGAAACCCTTCAAATATTTTACCAACAATAGAGGTTAGACTTACTGGCCTATAATTTCCAGGTTCACTTTTAGAGCCCTTTTTGAATATTGGCACCACATTTGCTATGCGCCTATCCTGCGGAACAGACCCTGTCGCTATAGAGTCCCTAAAAATAAGAAATAATGGTTTATCTATTACATTACTTAGTTCTCTTAGTACTCGTGGGTGTATGCCATCCGGACCCGGAGATTTATCTATTTTAATCTTATTTAGCCGGTTTCGCACCTCTTCTTGGATTAGATTGGTGACCCTTAATATAGGGTTTTCATTGTTTCTTGGGATTTCACCTAGCATTTCATTTTCCACCGTGAATACCGTGGAGAAGAAGGTGTTTAATATGTTAGCTTTTTCCTCGTCATCTACAACCATTCTTTCCTCACTATTTTTTAAGGGGCCTACATTTTCAGTTTTTATTCTTTTACTATTGATATAGTTGAAGAACAGTTTGGGATTAGTTTTACTCTCCTTAGCAATGTGCTTCTCTGTTTCCTTTTTGGCAGCTTTAATTAGTTTTTTAGATAAAGTATTTTTCTCCCTATAGTTTTTTAGAGCTTCAATGGTGCCATCCTGCTTTAGTAGTGCAAATGCTTTCTTTTTACTGTTAATTGCCTGTCTTACTTCTTTGTTTAGCCACATTGGGTTTTTCCTATTTCTAGTCCTTTTATTCCCACAAGGTATAAACCGCTTACACTGCCTATTTAGGATGTTCTTAAACATTTCCCATTTATTATCTGTATTATTAGTTCTGAGGATATTGTCCCAGTCTACCAGATTAAGGGCATCTCTAAGCTGGTCAAACTTTGCCTTCCTAAAGTTCAGTGTTTTTGTGACTCCCTGACAAGTCCCCCTAGTGAAAGACAGGTGAAACTGTACAATATTGTGGTCGCTATTTCCTAGATGCCCGACCACCTGCAGATTTGTTATTCTGTCAGGTCTATTAGATAGTATTAGGTCTAAAAGTGCTGCTCCTCTGGTTGGATTCTGCACCAATTGTGAAAGATAATTTTTCTTGGTTATTAGCAGAAACCTGTTGCCTTTATGGGTTTCACAGGTTTCTGTTTCCCAGTTAATATCCAGGTAGTTAAAGTCCCCCATAACCAGGACCTCATTATGGGTTGCAGCTTCATCTATCTGCTTTAGAAGTAGATTTGTCATGGTTTCTGTTATATTTGAGGGTTTGTAACAGACCCCAATGAGAATTTTGTTACCATTTTTCCCTCCATGAATTTCGACCCATATGGACTCGACATCCTCATTTCCTTCGCTAATATCCTCCCTTAAAGTGGACTTTAGACAAGACTTTACATAGAGACAAACCCCTCCTCCTCTCCGATTTTTACGATCCTTTCTAAACAGACTGTAACCCTGTAAGTTAACTGCCCAGTCATAGCTTTCATCTAACCATGTCTCGGTTATTCCCACTATGTCAAAGTTACCTGTAGATATTTCTGCTTCTAGTTCTTCCATCTTGTTTGTCAGGCTTCTGGCGTTTGCAAGCATGCAGTTTAGAGGATTTTGTTTTGTTCCAATCTCCTCGCTGTGGATTGTTTTAGAAATGTTCTTACCTCCCTTCTGAGTATGTTTTCCTGGATCTTCTTTGTTCAAGTCTAATGTTTTTCTTCCCGTCCCCTCTTCTTCTAGTTTAACGCCCTCCTGATGAGTGTACATGGCCCCATTCATTCTTTCATGTACATGGATCAGTCGTCCTGGTCCCTTTGCAGAGAAACATCCCTAAAGCATGATGTTGCCACCCCAATGCTTCACAGTAGTAATGGTGTTCTTTGGATGCAACTCAGCATTCTGTCTCCTCCAAACACGACAAGTTTTGTTTCTAACAAACAGTTCTACTTTGGCTTCATCAGACCAATTGACATTCTCCCAATACTCTTCTGGATAATCCAAACGCTTTCTAGCAAACTTCAGATGGGCCTGGACATGTACTGGCTTAAGCAGGGGGACACATCTGGCACTGCAGAATCTGAATCCCTGGCGGTGTAGTGTGTTACAGATGGTAGCCTTTGGTACGGTGGTCCCAGCTCAATGCAGGTCATTCACTAGGTCCCCCTTGTGGTTCTGGGATTTTTGATCACCATTTTTGTAATCATTTTGACCCAGATCGAAGGAGATTATCAGTGGTCTTTTATGTCTTCCATTTTCTTATTATTGCTCCCACAGTTGATTTCATAACACCAAGCTGCTTGCCTATTGCAGATTCAGTCTTCCCAGCCTGGTTACGTGGCTACCACTTTGTTTCTGGTGTCCTTCGACAGCTCTTTGATCTTCACCATAATGTAGTTTGGAGTGTGACTGTTTCAGGCTGTGGACAGGTGTCTTTTATACCAATAACAAGTTAAAACAGGTGCCATTACTACAGGTAATGAGTGGAGGAGAGAGGAGCCTCTTAAAGAAGTTACAGGTTTGTGAGAGCCAAACGTCTTTCATGTTTTTAGGTGACCAAATACTTATTTTCCACCATAATTTGCAAAATAAATCTTGCCAAATCGGACAAGGTGATTTTCTGGATTTGTTTTCTCATTTTGACGCTCATAGTTGTGATCTACCTATGCTGTCAATTACTGGCCTCTCTCATCATTTTAAGTGGGAGAACTTGCACAATTGGTGGCTGACTAAATACTCCCCCCACTGTATATACTTTTAATTAATTCTGTTGAGACCACCACATTAATTATTTATTTTCCAACATTCCAACACCTCATCCTGTATATTTATATATCTATATGTATACACACATGGTCAAAATTGTTGGTACCCCTCTTTTAATGACAGAAAAACCCACAATGGTCACAGAAATAACTCGAATCTGAAAAAAGTAATAAATAAAAAATCTCTGAAAATGAACAAATTAAAGTCAGACATTGCTTTTCAACCATGCTTCGACAGAATGTTTAAAAAAATAAAACTCACGAAATAGGCCTGGACAGAGATGATGGTACCCCTGAAAATAAAGTGACAAAAGGGACATATTAATTCAAGGTGTGTCCATTAATTAGCATCACAGGTGTCTACAATCTTTTAATCATTGAGTGGGCTTTTATATAGGGCTACAGATGCTCACTGTGCTGTTTGGTGACATGGTGTGTATCACACTCAACATAGACCAGAGGAAGCGAAGGAAAGAGTTGTCTCAGAAGATTAGAAAGAAAGTTATTGACAGACATGTTAAAGGTAAAAGTTGTAAGACCATCTCCAAGCAGCTTGATGTTTCTGTGACTACAGTTGCACATATTATTCAGAAATGTAAGATCCATGGGACTGTATCCAACCTCCCTGGACGTGGCCGCAGGAGGAAAATTATTGACAAATCAAAGAGATGGATAATACAGTACTAACAAATAGGCAATCTCCACATGTATTCAAGCTGTCTAGCAGCTGCAAGTCATACAGCTGCATACAGGCTCGGACTGGCCCACAGGGTAACAGGGGAATCCGCCGGTGGGCCCCTGTGTAGATCTGGGCCCCCAACCCCACTGTATCAGCAGTACTTATCATAATTCTGACCTACAAAGCCATCCATAACCTGTTTCCTCCATATATCTCTGAACTAATCTCCCATATCTTCCCTCATGTAATCTCCGGTCCTCCCAAGACCCCCTTCTCTCCTCTGTAATAAAAATTTGGTTTGGGATGAATCTATCCCCGTGTGTGCTGCGGTCGTTCCCAATTATCAGATTAAATATATTGAGAGCTCAAGGAAGAATGACGCTGTACACATAAGTGACAGGATAACATTCCACCATTTCTGGCAGTTTATTGTCTGTGCATGGTTTTATAGGTGCATACAGGAAAGGAAAAAGGTGGTTAGCTAATTAACATACAATTAAGGTGCTGTATTATTGGTTGTATGGATACATGAAATATTCTAGCTAAGGCCTAACTAAGAACAAGCTGATTTAGCACTCTTAAAAGTAGCTGTCACCTTTTTCCTGCTATTTCAGCAAAAATCTAGAAATCAGTTTAAGACATCTGTCATTGGTTCCTGTTTTTGGTGTCTGGAAAGTACCAAGGAACTGTCTGGCTTGAGCTGGCCTGGCTCATGTGGTCAAGTTGATCAATTGATTATAATGTATATAGTAGCAGTGAGTATATATGCATTCATATGAGTAAATATGAGTATATATGATCATATAGGAGTGTATATGCAAGTGAGATCTATATGAAATGTATACATTTCCATCACAATCCCCCCTTAGATATCACTTGCCGTAAGCCTAACCTCCTGTCCCAAAGCACTGCAGCTCTTTTGTGCTGCCGGTGAACTGATGCATGCCTAGCACATACACCCTACTCCGTACAGTCTTTAGCAAATGGGCGGTCAGGAGATCTGTCCCTAACGGGGTTTCAAAGTATGCATAGTCTCATATTGGCGGACTTGTTCAGTCAATTCTACGTATTCATCATCAAGTTCGAAGGAGTCAACAGGCGAGTGAATCTGAATTCGGATGGGTTCATCCAGGAGAAGGTGTGGCATCAGGTTTGTTGTCTCCTAGACTGTCTTTTCCATCATCCTGCGAATATAAGGGATTATGCAGAAACTAGAGAATATCACAAGAACTAAGACAACAATTATGGCAGCCCCAACCTGTGCTAGCATCCTCTGCCACCCACTCATCCACTCAAAGTATTGGTCCCAAGGATCTGTTACCCCTGAATTCTGTTTTAATTCTTTGGATAACTCTGTGAGTTTTGGTATCGCCACTGTGACTTTACCATTTGGGCCAGTATTGTCTGGGATGTAGGTGCAACAGGTGTATTTGATCATATTACAAACACCTCCTTTCTCAGCTAGAATCATGTCTAAGGCCATTCTGTTCTAGAATGCCATGATGGAGGTGGGTCCCAACTGATCAGCCAGACTTTTCAAAGCATCTCGGGTGTAGTTAACAAATCTCTGCTGGTTGTAATAGATATAATTTATCCAATCAACAATCTTGTTTACAGTTATTATTGCCAATAATGACTCAAATCCTGCCTTGACCTGGTTTCTGGCCTTGTATTCATCAGGTACCCCCCTAGGCACACCTATGGCATCTATATAGACATGTGGATCAAAACTGCCTTTAGGAGCACTTTGTTTTTTTGGTCTCTTTACTGCAGCACTGGGTGAGGATTCATGGGTGTAGGGGAAGAGATGGAAGGGCAGTAGGATTTTTGCTAGAGCACATTGACCAATCCAAACACCTTATAATCTACTGCATATTTTCATATCTCCACAGATCCAGTATATGTCACCCAGGGAAACCACATGATTGACTAGGCAGCAGAAGAAAAAAACAGGATGCACTCACCAATCTTCAAGATAGCAATTTTTATTGAGTCTTCACTAGTGTTGAGCATTCCGATACCGCAAGTATCGGGTATCGGCCGATACTTGCGGTATCGGAATTCCGATACCGAGATCCGATACTTTTGTGGTATCGGGAATCGGTATCGGATACATAGAGATGTGTAAAATAAAGAATTAAAATAAAAAATATTGATATATTTACCTCTCCGGCGGCCCCTGGTGAGTCCACGGGTAACCGGCAGGCTTCGTTGTTCAAAATCAGCGCTTTTAGGACCTGAGAATCACGTCCCGGCTTCTGATTGGTCGCGGGCCGCCCATGTGACCGCCACGCGACCAATCACAAGCCGCGACGTCACCGCAAGCTATTAGCGCGCTCATTTTTGAAAAATGAGCGCGTTAATGACTTTCAAAGACGTAGCGGGTTGTGATTGGTCGCGGCCGCGACCAATCACAAGCCGCGACGTCACCGCAAGCTATTAACGCGCTCATTTTTAAAAATGAGCGCGTTAATGGCTTTCAAAGACGTAGCGGGTTGTGATTGGTCGCGGCCGCGACCAATCACAAGCCGCGACGTCACCGCAAGCTATTAACGCGCTCATTTTTAAAAATGAGCGCGTTAATGGCTTTCAAAGACGTAGCGGCTTGTGATTGGTCGCGTGGCCGCGACCAATCACTAGCCGCGACGTCACCGCAAGCTATTAACGCGCTCATTTTTAAAAATGAGCGCGTTAATGGCTTTCAAAGACGTAGCGGGTTGTGATTGGTCGCGGCCACGCGACCAATCACAAGCCGCTACGTCTTTGAAAGTCATTAACGCGCTCATTTTTAAAAATGAGCGCGTTAATAGCTTGCGGTGACGTCGCGGCTTGTGATTGGTCGCGGCCACGCGACCAATCACAAGCCGCTACGTCTTTGAAAGCCATTAACGCGCTCATTTTTAAAAATGAGCGCGTTAATAGCTTGCGGTGACGTCGCGGCTTGTGATTGGTCGCGTGGCCGCGACCAATCACAAGCCGCTACGTCTTTGAAAGTCATTAACGCGCTCATTTTTCAAAAATGAGCGCGCTAATAGCTTGCGGTGACGTCGCGGCTTGTGATTGGTCGCGTGGCGGTCACATGGGCGGCCCGCGACCAATCAGAAGCCGGGACGTGATTCTCAGGTCCTAAAAGCGCTGATTTTGAACAAAGAAGCCTGCCGGTTACCCGCGCTGAGTTCAGGGGCCGCCGGAGAGGTAAATATATCAATATTTTTTATTTTAATTCTTTATTTTACACATCCCTATGGATCCCAGGGCCTGAAGGAGAGTTTCCTCTCCTTCAGACCCTGGGAACCATGAGAATACCTTCCGATACTTGATGTCCTATTGACTTGTATTGGTATCGGATATCGGTATCGGCGATATCCGATATTTTTCGGGTATCGGCCGATACTATCCGATACCGATACTTTCAAGTATCGGACGGTATCGCTCAACACTAGTCTTCACATGTAAAACTTCATGGCTGGGGGAAGAGGAAAGGAGCTCGTGCGAGCAGGAGGAGACGACGGCCGTTTCGCGCGATCCTTGCGCTTCAACGGGTCTGCATGAGTGAGGGCTGGGTGGATTCAATATGTCGGCCGGTGAACACACCCCCCCCAAAAAAAAATCACACCCCCACACCCACACCCTCCCACCTGCCAAGAAATACAAACTTAAAAACATATGATAAAAACAAAATAAGTTATATACTATAGATACACATAGATTATGTTAAAAGAGAGAGAGAATTTTTTCACAAGAAAAAACTACAGCGATATAGATAATTATAAGATATACTACGAACCATTTTTGTGCATTGTACGAGAAAACTTATATAGATATATGTAGTACAAGAACTTGCTCTTTTACATGTAAAGCATTTACAAAAAGATGGACATGTCCACCCTATCATTAAAGCCTAATGGCCCCACAGCGTTGGTTCGCATAATCCATTTGGCTTTCTGCCTCAAGAGGAGATTGTCCCAATTACCTCCCTGGACCGGTGAATTCACTCGTTCAATCCCTGCAAATGTAAGTACAGCGGCATTACCTTCATGTGTATCTTTGATATGTGAGATCAATCTGGGGACACCTTTTCCAGTGACTACCGACCTACAGTGTTCACGAAATCTAACATATAGGGAACGAATAGTCTTCCCTATGTAGAAATGTTTACAGGGACAAAAAATAACATAAACAACGTGATCGATTTTGCAAGTTATGAAATCTTTTACATAGTGATCTACGCCTCCCATATGCAATAACCGCTCCGTATTATGTTGACTACAAAATGAGCAGTGTCCACTAGGGTTGAGCGAAACGGATCGTTCATTTTCAAAAGTCGCCGACTTTTGGCAAAGTCGGGTTTCATGAAACCCAACCCGACCCCTGTGCGGGGTCGGCCATGCGGTACGCGACTTTCACGCCAAAGTCGCGTTTCAATGACGCGAAAAGCGCCATTTCTCAGCCAATGAAGGTGGACGCAGAGTTTGGGCAGCGTGATGACATAGTTCCTGGTCCCCACCATCTTAGAGAAGGGCATTGCAGTGATTGGCTTGCTGTCTGCGGCGTCACAGGGGCTATAAAGGGGCGTTCCCGCCGACCGCCATCTTACTGCTGCTGATCTGAGCCTAGGGAGAGGTTGCTGCCGCTTCGTCAGAAGCAGGGATAGCGTTAGGCAGGGTCCATTAACCACCAAACCGCTTGTGCTGTAGTGATTTCCACTGTCAACACCACCTTTGTTTGCAGGGACAGTGGAAGCTACATTTTTTTTTCCTCAGCGCTGTAGCTCATTGGGCTGCCCTAGAAGGCTCCCTGATAGCTGCATTGCTGTGTGTACGCCGCTGTGCAAACCAACTGCTTTTTTCAAAGCACAAATCCTGTTGTTCCTTCCTTTCTGCACAGCTATCTTGTTTGTTTGTCCACACTTTTTATTGCATTTGTGCAGCAGTCCACTCCTTATTGCTGCCTGCCATACCTGGCTGAGATTACTGCAGGGAGATAGTAATTGTAGGACAGTCCCTGTGTTTTTATTTTTTATTTTTTATTTTTTTAATTCTCCCCCCCAAAAAAAGCTGTGGGAGATTAAGATTGGCATTTCTGCTCGAGTGCCATCCCTGTGTGTGCCATCTCACATAGTGGGCCATAGAAAGCCTAATTTTTTTTCTGTTTTTTTTTGTGGGGTTTCTAAATTCTCACTGAAAAAAAAAAAACAGTGGGAGATTAATATTGGCCTTTGGGCTTGTGTGCCAGTCCTGAGTGTGCCATCTCTCTCTCAAATAGTGGGCCATAGAAAGCCTATTTATTTTTTTTTTATTGGTTTTATACATTCTCCCTGAAAAAAAAAACAGTGGGAGATTAATATTGCCCTTTGGGCTTGTGTGCCAGTCCTGAGCGTGCCAACTCTCTGTCAAATAGTGGGCCATAGAAAGCCTATTTTTTTTTTTATTGGTTTTATACATTCTCCCTGAAAAAAATGAAAACAGTGGGAGATTAATATTGCAGTTTGGACTTGTGTGCCAGTCCTGAGCGTGCCATCTCTCTGTGAAATAGTGGGTCATAGAAAGCCTATTTATTTTTTTTTCATTGGTTGTATAAATTCTCCCTGAAAAAATAAAAACAGTGGGAGATTAATATTGCCCTTTGGGCTTGTGTGCCAGTCCTGAGCGTGCCATCTCTCTGTGAAATAGTGGGCCATAGAAAGCCTATTTATTTTTTTTTCATTGGTTGTATAAATTCTCCCTGAAAAAAATAAAAACAGAGGGAGATTAATATTGCCCTTTGGGCTTGTGTGCCAGTCCTGAGCGTGCCATCTCTCTGTCAAATAGTGGGCCATAGAAAGGCTATTTATTTTTTTTTCATTGGTTGTATAAATTCTCCCTGAAAAAAAAAAAAACAGTGGGAGATTAATATTGCCCTTTGGGCTTGTGTGCCAGTCCTGAGCGTGCCATCTCTCTGTGAAATAGTGGGCCATAGAAAGCCTATTTATTTTTTTTTCATTGGTAGTATAAATTCTCCCTGAAAAAAATAAAAACAGTGGGAGATTAATATTGCCCTTTGGGCTTGTGTGCCAGTCCTGAGCGTGCCATCTCTCTGTCAAATAGTGGGCCATAGAAAGCCTATTTATTATTTTTTCATTGGTTTTATAAATTTTCCCTGAAAAAAAAAAACAGTGGGAGATTAATATTGCCCTTTGGGCTTGTGTGCCAGTCCTGAGCGTGCCATCTCTCTCTCTCAGATAGTGTGCCATAGAAAGCCTATTTTTTTTTTATTTGGTTTCTAAATTCTCTCTGAAAAAATCACTTTATTTTTATTTGTTTTCTAAATTCTCCCTGAAAAAAATAAAAAAAAACAGTGGGAGATTAATATTGGCCTTTCTGCTTGTGTGCCAGTCCTGACTCCTGGGTGTGCCATCTCTCTCTCTCAGATAGTAGGCCATATAAAGCCTATTTGTTTTTTTTTTTGTTTGGTTTCTAAATTCTCTCTGAAAAAAATCACTTTTTTTTATTTTGTTTTCTAAATTCTTCCTTAAAAAATCATTTTTTTTTGTGTGTTTCTAAATTCTCCCTGAAAAAATAAAAACAAACAGTGGGAGATTAATATTGGCCTTTCTGCTTGTGTGCCAGTCCTGACTCCTGGGTGTGCCATCTCTCTCTCTCAGACAGTGGGCCATAGAAAGCCTATTTGTTCTTTTTTTTGTTTGGTTTCTAAATTCTCTCTGAAAAAAATCACTTTTTTTATTTTGTTTTCTAAATTCTTCCTTAAAAAATCTTTTTTTTTGGGGGGTTTCTAAATTCTCCCTGAAAAAATAAAAACAAACAGTGGGAGATTAATATTGACATTTGTGCTTGAGTGACAGTCCTGCGTGTGTGGCATCTCTCTCATTTGGTGCCACCAAAAACAGAGTGTGTAACATTGTGCCTGCTTTTCCTTGCGGTGTCACCCACCTGTAAAGGGGTATCTAAATCATACTGAAGTCATAGCTTACCGTGTAAGTTGTTTGACAGCAACAAATACCGTTAGTTTTGTTACGTTTTTAAAACAATGAGGAAGTCTGGTGGAAGAGGTCGTGGCAGGGGGCGTTCATTGTCAGCTGGTAATGAGGGTAGTGGTAGTGGTGGAGCATCAGGTGGTCGTGGTAAAAAAAATATTGCATCTAAGTCTGGAGCTGTGGAGCCAGGTTCGTCGTCTGGCTACACAAGGCCTCGAACGCTCCGTTTTCTGGGAGGAGGAAAACCGCTTTTAAAGCCGGAGCAGCAAGAGCAAGTTTTGGCTTACCTTGCTGACTCAGCCTCTAGCTCTTTTGCCTCCTCTTTTGAAACTGGTAAATGTAAAAGCAGCGCGTCGTTAGTGGATGTTCACGGTCAGGGACAAGTCGCTTCCTAGTCCTCTTCAGCAAAAACAACAACAGAGAAGGATGCAGAAGGCGACACAACGGGTTACTCCATGGAGCTCTTTACACATACCGTCCCTGGCTTAGAAAGTGAAGCAGTTAACAGGCCATGCCCATTACAAGTTGAATCTGACATGGAGTGCACTGATGCACAGCCACAGCCAGACTACTATGCTGGTCCTTTGACTCAGACCACAACATTGCCCTCGCAGGGTACTGATCCAGAATCAGACCCTGATGAGACTATGTTGCCCTGTCACAAACGCTCTACCACCGACTTACACGGTGACACCCACGGAGTTGCGCATGAGCTAGAAGAGGAGGTTATAGATGACCCAGTTGTTGACCCCGATTGGCAGCCATTGGGGGAACAGGGTGCAGGCGGCAGTAGTTCTGAAGCGGAGGAGGAGGGGCCGCAGCAGGCATCAACATCGCAACAGGTTCCATCTGCCAGGCCCGTATCTGGCCCAAAACGCGTGGCAAAGTCAAAACCTGTTGGAGGACAGCGTGGCCATCCGGTTAAAGCTCAGTCTGCAATGCCTGAAAAGGTATCCGATGCTAGAAAGAGTGCAGTCTGGCATTTTTTTTAAACAACATCCAATTGATCAGCGCAAAGTCATCTGTCAAAAATGTTCAACTACCTTAAGCAGAGGTCAGAAACTGAAAAGTCTCAATACAAGTTGCATGCATAGACATTTAACCACCATGCATTTGCAAGCCTGGACTAACTACCAAACGTCCCTTAAAGTTGTAGCACCCTCGGCCAATGAAGCTAGTCAGCAACGCAACATCCCTTCCTGCAGTGTAGGACCACCAATTTTCCGCACCAGCTGCAGTATCTGTGCAGGTTTCTTTGCCAGGCCAAAGCAGTCAGGGTCAGGGAATCACCAGTTTCGTAGTAGGAAACACTGCATCTAGGGCACCGGCGGCAACAATACCATCTCCCACCGTCTCTCAGTCTGCCATGTCCACCGGCACCCCCGCTAGTTCCACGATCTCCAGCTCTCCAGTCCAGCTCACCCTACATGAGACTATAGTTAGAAAAAGGAAGTACTTAGCCTCGCATCCGCGTACACAGGGTTTGAACGCCCACATAGCTAGACTAATCTCATTAGAGATGATGCCCTACCGGTTAGTTGAAAGCGAAGCTTTCAAAGCCCTGATGGACTACGCTGTACCACGCTACGAGCTACCCAGTCGACACTTCTTTTCCAGAAAAGCCATCCCAGCCCTCCACCAGCATGTTAAAGAGCGCATCGTCCATGCACTCAGGCAATCTGTGAGCACAAAGGTGCACCTGACAACAGATGCATGGACCAGTAGGCATGGCCAGGGACGTTACGTGTCCATCACGGCACACTGGGTGAATGTTGTGGATGCAGGGTCCACAGGGGACAGCAATTTTGGGACAGTTCTGCCTAGCTCACGGTCTAGGAAACAGTTGGCTGTAGCCGTTCGCACCCCCTCCTCCTCCTCCTCATCCTCCTGCAGAAGCGAGAGCTCGTCCACAGACCGCAGTCGCACAACCACTCCATCCGCAGCTGCCACTGTTGCACACCAGGTCTCCCATTATGGGGCAGCTACTGGCAAGCGTCAGCAGGCTTTATTGGCTATGAAGTGTTTGGGCGACAACAGACACACCGCGGAAGTTCTGTCCGAGTTCTTGCAGAAAGAAACGCAGTCGTGGCTGGGCACTGTAGATCTTGAGGCAGGCAAGGTAGTGAGTGATAACGGAAGGAATTTCATGGCTGCCATCTCCCTTTCCCAACTGAAACACATTCCTTGCCTGGCTCACACCTTAAACCTGATGGTGCAGTGCTTCCTGAAAAGTTATCCAGGGTTATCCGACCTGCTCCTCAAAGTGCGTGGACTTTGCTCACATATCCGCCGTTCGCCCGTACACTCCAGCCGTATGCAGACCTATCAGCGGTCTTTGAACCTTCCCCAGCATCGCCTAATCATAGACGTTGCAACAAGGTGGAACTCAACACTGCACATGCTTCAGAGACTGTGCGAACAGAGGCGGGCTGTTATGTTTTTGTGGGAGGATACACACACACGGGCAGGCAGTAGGATGGCAGACATGGAGTTGTCAGGTGTGCAGTGGTCGAAGATACAAGACATGTGTAAAGTCCTTCAGTGTTTTGAGGAATGCACACGGCTGGTTAGTGCAGACAACACCATAATAAGCATGAGCATCCCCCTAATGCGTCTGCTGATGCAAAGTTTGACGCACATAAAGGATCAGGCGTCTGCAGCAGAGGAAGAGGAAAGCCTTGATGACAGTCAGCCATTGTCTGGCCAGGGCAGTGTACAGGACGAGGTAGCGGGCAAAGAGGAGGAGGAGGATGAGGAGGATGATGGGGATGATTATATTTTTAATGAGGAAGCTTTTCCGGGGCCACTGGAAATTGCTGGCGTGGCAAGGCCGGGTTTGGGTTTTTTGAGGGACACAAGTGACGTAGATTTGCCTGAAACTGCCCCTCAAACAAGCACAACAGCAGATTTGACAACTGGAACTTTGGCCCACATGGCGGATTATGCCTTACGTATCCTCAAAAGGGACACACGCATTACTAAAATGATGAACAATGACGATTACTGGTTGGCCTGCCTCCTTGATCCTCGCTATAAAGGCAAATTGCAAAATATAATGCCACATGAGAACTTGGAGCTAATATTAGCAACCAAACAATCAACTCTTGTTGACTGTTTGCTTAAGGCATTCCTTGCACAAAGCGCCTGTGATCGTTCTCACACGAGCTGCAGGGGCCAGCAGACCAGAGGTGTTAGAGGGGCAGAAATCAGAAGTGGCGTTGGACAGAGGGGTTTTCTGACCAGGTTGTGGAGTGATTTTGCTATGACCGCAGACAGGACAGGTACTGCAGCATCAATTCAAAGTGACAGGAGACAACATTTGTCCAGTATGGTTACTAACTATTTTTCATCCCTTATCGACGTTCTCCCTCAACCGTCATTCCCATTTGATTACTGGGCATCCAAATTAGACACCTGGCCAGAATTGGCAGAATATGCATTGCAGGAGCTTGCTTGCCTGGCAGCTAGTGTCCTATCCGAAAGAGTATTCAGTGCTGCAGGTTCAATATTAACCGAAAAAAGGACTCGTCTGGCTACCCAAAATGTAGATGATCTAACCTTCATTAAAATGAACCAAAACTGGATTTCGAAATCTTTTGCCCCACCTTGCCCGGCCGACACCTGGCTTTCCTATGAAAAGGTCTTGCCTGTGGGCTATTCTGAATGACTTTTCAAATCTCGTAATTTGCAGCAGCTGATTGTCCAGCATACGACATGTTTACACCTCCCTAAATGGCCAAACTCCCCACACGGGGCCGTGGTATCGCCACTTGGCGCCAGCACCCGTGAAAGTGCTGTTTGTCTGAAGAGGTGGGTGTGCCCGCTTTTGGTCGACGGCACTGCCACTGGGTCCCTCATAGTACAATAAAGTGTCTCTGGCGATGGTGGTGCGCACCCAACGTCAGACACACTGTTGTAACATGAGGGGCCCTGGGCCTGTACCGCCGGCCACAAGAGAGTTCCCCCACCCCCAGCTCAAACATTGCTAAACCACTTGCACAATTATCTCTCACAGTTCCACCAATGTTTAGTCTATGCGCTGACATCCGTAAATTCCTGCCACTGACAATACCATTGTGTTGACATGTATGATGGTACTTAACATAGTAAGGGGCAGTGTCCTATATTTACCCAAGTAAATACTTTGTGCCAAATTACTAGGTCTGAAACTACGCAGAGGAGCCCACCCCAGTACCGAATGATTGCACCCTTTGGTGGTTTCATTTTGTTGTCATGCGAGAGATTAACATGTATTTATTGTTTGGGACTACTAACTGGCAGACACTCATTACAATCGGCCTCCGCTGACAACACCAATGCTGCCCGTGTACCCCTGGAACCAATTTAAAAGTGCCTACAGCCCAATTTTTTTTATGTTAGGCCTTCGAAGCCTGTCTGCCTTCCACTAGGCCTCCACTGACCTGTCTACTGCTGCCCGTGTACCCCTGGAACCAATTATAAAGTGCCTACATCCCAATTTTATTATGTTAGGCCTTCGAAACCTGTCTGCGGTCCCTTCTTTCTACTACTACTCCACTGACCAGACCAATGCTGCCCGTGTACCCCTGGCACTAATTAGAAAGTGCCTACAGCCCAATTTTTTTAGGTTAGGCCTTCGAAGCCTGTCTGCGGTCCCTTCTTCCACTAGGCCTCCACTGACCTGTCTACTGCTGCCCGTGTACCCCTGGAACCAATTATAAAGTGCCTACAGCCCAATTTTTTTATGTTAGGCCTTCGAAGCCTGTCTGCGGTCCCTCCTTCCACTAGTCCTCCAGTGACCAGTCCACTGCCGTCCGTGTACCCCTGGAACCTATTTCAAAGTGCATACAGCCTACTTTTTTTCATTTATTTATAATTATAAAGCCCAGATGGACTACGCTGTACCACGGTAAGAGCTACCCAGTCGTCACTTCTTTTGCGAGAAAAGCCATCCCAGCCCTCCACCATCATGTAAAAATCCGCATTGTCCATGCTCTCAGGCTATCTAATAGTAGAAAGGTGCACCTGACAACAGATGCATGGACCAGTAGGCATGTCCACGAAAGGTTACCTGTCCATTACGGTGCACTGGGTTAATGTTGTGGATGCATGGTCCACAGGGGACAGCCTAATAAGTCTGTCTGCAGTCCCAAATAGAAATTGTCCTCCGCTTACCACACCAATGCTGCCTGTGTACCCCTGGAACATTTTATAAACTCCATTGACCAAAATTTTGGGTTTAAAGCCTACTACCAGTGTCTGCCGCTCCAAGGTGTTCTCTGGGTTGCCTTTTCTGAGCTCTGATCTTCAGGCTCTCGTTTAGTATTTTTTGGTAAATCTAACTGCAGTGGGGCTAGTACTTGGGTTGGGGCCTACTACCAGTGTCTGCCGCTCCAAGGTGTTCTCCAGGTTGCCTTTTCTGAGCTTTGATCTTCAGGCTCTCGTTTAGTATTTTTTTTAAATCTAACTGCAGTGGGGCTAGTACTTGGGTTGGGGCCTACTACCAGTGTCTGCTGCTCCAAGGTGTTCTCCAGGTTGCCTTTTCTGAGCTTTGATCTTCAGGCTCTCGTTTAGTATTTTTTTTAAATCTAACTGCATTGGGGCTAGTACTTGGGTTGGGGCCTACTACCAGTGTCTGCCGCTCCAAGGTGTTCTCCGGGTTACCTTTTCTGAGCTTTGATCTTCAGGCTCTCGTTTAGTATTTTTTTTAAATCTAACTGCAGTGGGGCTAGTACTTGGGTTGGGGCCTACTACCAGTGTCTGCCGCTCCAAGGTGTTCTCCGGGTTGCCTTTTCTGAGCTTTGATCTTCAGGCTCTCGTTTAGTATTTTTTTTAAATCTAACTGCAGTGAGGCTAGTACTTGGGTTGGGGCCTACTACCAGTGTCTGCCGCTCCAAGGTGTTCTCCGGTTGCCTTTTCTGAGCTTTGATCTTCAGGCTCTCGTTTAGAATTTTTTTTTAAATCTAACTGCAGTGGGGCTAGTACTTGGGTTGGGGCCTACTACCAGTGTCTGCCGCTCCAAGGTGTTCTCCGGGTTGCCTTTTCTGAGCTTTGATCTTCAGGCTCTTGTTTAGTATTTTTTGGTAAATCTAACTGCAGTGGGGCTAGTACTTGGGTTGGGGCCTACTACCAGTGTCTGCCGCTCCAAGGTGTTCTCCAGGTTGCCTCTCCATTGCTTCAATCTTCTGGCTCTCGTTTAGTAGTTGTTGAAAACAACACTGCATGCGGCCTACAAGTTGGGTCAGGGGTGTAGAGACGGTGTGTTCCACTCCAAGGTGTTCCCCAGGTTGCCTCTCCATTGCTTCAATCTTGAGGCTCTTGTTAGTTGTTAAATGGAACAACTGCATTTGGCCTACTAGTTGGGTTGGGGCCTACTAACAGTGTCTGCCGCTCCTTGCTGTTCTCCTGGTTTCCTGTCCTGAAATTCCATTTTCAGGCTCTCGTTAAGTAGTTGTTAATGTTAGACTGCATTTGGCCTACTAGTTGGGTTGGGGCCTACTATTGGTGTCTGCCGCTCCTTGCTGTTCTCCTCCACTGAACAAAGCTGTGCCGCCTGTTTACTACTGCTGCCAATTTCGAACTGCATTTAGACTTATTACTGATTTGGGCCTACTCTCTGTGTCAGCCTCTCATTACAGTTGTCCTCCATTGAACAAAGCAATGCCCCCTGGTTAGTCCTCTTACCAATTTTGAACTGCATTTAAACCACTTTATTCTTTGGGCCTATATCGGTGTTTCCTCCTCATCCAGCCCATTGCCCAGCCAGTGATAGATGAGTCTGCTGGTACATTGACCCATAACGCAACATTTCCCGTGCACGCTACACAGCAAGATTGTGACCCTGCTGAAAGTCAGGTTCTTCTTCCCGCATACCATACCACCTTACACGGGGACAAAGAGGAAGGAGCAGATGAAAGTGCAGGTTCCTTCATCAGGTGGGGGGAGGAATACTCGTTGGCGACGTCACTGGCACAGGGCCCCTCATAGTACGCAAAAGTGTCGCTGCTGGTGGGAGGCGCCCCCGCCGTGCAAACACACCGCCGTACTTTGAGGGGCCCTGTGCCAGTGCCAATGCCAACGAGTGGGCCCCCCTGCTTGCTCAGGATCACAGCACTTGCAAAGTTTAAATACTTACCTTACCTTAACTATTATTATAAGGGAAATTAAGATTGACAAGCTTCATTAAGAAGAATGCATGGTTTTGGCATTAAAATGGGCACTCTAGGTGTTTTCCTGGCCCCCACTCACTGCCGACTATGCTGCCCCATTGACTTGCATTGGGTTTCGTGTTTCGGTCGATCCCGACTTTACGTCATAATCGGCCGATTTCACTCGACCCGACTATTGAGATAGTCGGGTTTTGCGGAACCCGACTCGACTCTAAAAAAGTCAAGGTCGCTCAACCCTAGTGTCCACATTTGAAATTTCCTTTAGGAATACTAGAATTTAGCCAATTTTTATTGTTGTTAGGGACAATCCTGTTTCTGACTAATCTATCTCTCAGACGTGTACTCCGTTTATTAGCAATTAAAATGACCTCTTATTGCAATACCGGCTATATCTTTGTCACGTTCTAACAGATACCAATTTTTCCTGATGGAAGAACGAATATGACTATCCATTGTACTGAAACGAAAGCAGAAAGTAAATCTTTTTTCTTTATTTTTACCCTAATTATTAGCTCCATTGCTGCATATTGACCCTGCTCTTTCACCCTCCATAACTCTGTTTCTGGCTGATTGAATCAATTTATCGGGATACCCCCTTTGTTTAAATCTCTTTTCCATCTCCGTAGATGCTCTCCTAACTCTGAGGAATTGGCTATAGGGTAATGCGTTTTTTACATGTCTAGGATGGTAACTGTTGAAATGTAAGGTCGCATTGGTGGCTACTGGTTTCTGATACAGAGAAGTACAAATAATCCCTTCTTTGATTTCAACTAATGTGTCCAAAAAAGCAATGACTGCCCTCCAAATACAGATGTAAAGATCATATTCATATGATTGTTCCTATTTAAAAAAAGCACAAAATCATTAAATAGTTCTTCTGTTCTATCCCATATGATGACTATGTCATCAATATATCTGAAGAATAATTTGATATATTTTAAGAAGCAATTAGTATCAGAATAAATATACCTCTCTTCAAAAAAAGCCAAGTATAGATTAGCGAATGTGCATGCGGCCGGCGTGCCCATCGCTGTGCCCACTGCTTGTATAAACCATCTGTCTAAGAAAGTAAAAGCATTATGAGTTAGAATAAAATTCAAACCACCACATACAAATTCAATGAAATTTGCACTATTACCCGTGGAGCCCAATATCTGTCTGATGGTGTCAACCCCCATATAATGAGGAATATTCGCATAAAGACTTTCTACGTCTATTGAAGCCAAAGGAAAACCCTGTTGCCACTGAAAATTACGTATATTACTCAAGAAAGCTTTTGTATCTTTTAAATAAGATGGCACATTTTTAAGCAATGGACATAACAACCAATCTATGTACTGGGACAAAGGCTCAGTTAATGAGCCTGTCCCAGAAACAATAGGTCGCCCTGGAGGGTGATCTATAGATTTGTGGACCAGTACCAATGTGGCGTAATTGGGTAATCAGGCAACAGTTTTTCGGCTTTTTTCTGCGAAATCATACCTCGGTCCACCTGTTTTCGCAAAAAAGTCATTAACTCATTTTTATGTTTGTGCGTAGGGTCACTAGACAAAGGTTTATATATCTTATCATCTGACAGTTGTTTTAGGGCTTCTGATATGTACATTGTCCTGGGGAGCAAAACAATTTTACCCCCCTTGTCAGCAGGTCTTATTATTGTATCGTCCCATTTTCTTATTTCTTCCATAGCTTTACTTTCTGCTACTGTGAGGTTAGAGGGGGCACTATTGTATATAAGAGCCTCAACATCTCTAATTACATGTGCTTCAAATAAATCGATCATATTCCCCGGTGAAATCGGTGGCATATATTTGGATGGAACACCTCCAATGAAAGGTTTCACGTGTGCAGTATCAGTGTCATCATGCATATAACGATTATCAGATATGTATTCCAGAAGAGTTTGACCTGATAGAATTTAAGATTGATATGTTTAAGTCTATTAGAAAAATCCATCTCCACAAAGCATTTATAAATCAACCCCAATCTGTGGGAGTTCCAGAAGGGGAGACCCCATGTCAAATTGCAGAGGTGTATCTAGCTCCTCCTGCACCCGGGGCAAAAGATCAGTTTGGCGCCCCCCCCTCAGATTTCTGCCCCCTATAATCTCCTCAGATTTCTTCTGCCCCCATAATGTCCTGATTCCTGCCTCCATCCCCTCCCTTCCCGGGTGCAGTTGCATGTGGTGGAGAAATCTGAGGAACATATGGAGGGATGGGGGCAGAAATCAGGACATTAGGGGGGGCAGAAGAAATCTGAGCACATTATGGGGGCAGAAATCACGACATTGCACCCATCCAGCCCCCTGGCATTGTTTCAGTGCTCACATAGTAGTATATAGCACAGACCACATAGTAGTATATAGGACAGCCCAAACAGTAGTATACAGCACAGCCCACACAGTAATATACAGCACAGCCCACACAGTAGTATACAGCACAGCCCACCCAGTAGTATACAGCACAGCCCACACAGTAGTATACAGCACAGCCCACGTAGTATATAGCAGCCCACGTAGTATATAACACAGCCCACGTAGTATATAGCAGCCCACGTAGTATATAACACAGCCCACGTAGTAAATAGCAGCGGCCATGTAGTAAATAGCAGCACCCACGTAGTAAATAGCAGCCCACGTAGTAAATAGCAGCCCACGTAGTATATAGCAGCCCACGTAGTAAATAGCAGAGCCCACGTAGTATATAGCGCAGCCCACGTAGTATATAGCAGCCAACGTAGTAAATAGCAGCCATGTAGTATATAGCAGCCCACGTAGTAAATAGCAGCCATGTAGTATATAGCAGCCCATGTAGTATATAGCAGAGCCCACGTAGTAAATAGCAGCCCATGTAGTATATAGCAGCCCACGTAGTATATAGCAGCCCACGTAGTATATAGCAGCCCACGTAGTATATAGCAGAGCCCACGTAATAAATAGCAGCCATGTAGTATATAGCAGCCCACGCAGTATATTAGAGCCCATACCTTGTCCTTCCAGCCAGGCTCTGCATCCCCCCAGCCCCCGCAATCCTTTGCTCCAGGTGCTGCACAGTGCACACTTCCTGTTTAGCGATGCACGGCTCATTCTCCGGGCACTGGACAGGGTCGGAAGTCACTGCGTATCCATGGCGACGCATTGTGGGCAGCTCTCGTCTCCAGCAGCTGCGAAAGTCCCAGAGCTCTGTGCCGCCTCCTTTTCTAGCGTGCACCTCGGGCCGCAGATGCTTGCCTCAGGGGCTGCATGTTTGAGAATTCCGTGGACGGGGAGCCTCCTCCTTGGACCACCGCATCAGGTGGCCTGCTGGCGCCCCCTTGTTGGCTGCGCCCGGGGCACATGCCCCGGCTGCCCCCCCCTGGATACGCCACTGCAAATTGGCCCATTGGGGTTTATGGCAGGTATGGGGGCATTAGCAGATATGAAAGAAGATGCAGAATTATTACTAGGCATATCTCTATCATATCCCCTCTAACCTCACAGTAGCAGAAAGTAAAGCTATGGAAAAAATAAGAAAATGGGACGATACAATAATAAGACCTGCTGACAAGGGGGGTAAAATTGTTTTGCTCCCTTGGACAATGTACATATCAGAAGCCCTAAAACAACTGTCAGATGATATGATATATAAACCTTTGCTAGTGACCCTACGCACAAACATAAAAATGAGCTAATTACTTTTTTGCGAAAACAGGTGGAGCGAGGTGTGATTTCGCAGAAAAAAGCCGAAAAACTGTTGCCTGATTACCCAATTAAGCCACATTGGTACTGTATTCCAAAGGTCCACAAATCTATAGATCACCCTCCAGGGCGACCTACTGTTTCTGGGACAGGCTCATTAACTGAGCCTTTGTCCCAGTACATAGATTGGTTGTTATGCTCATTGCTTAAAAATGTGCCATCTTATTTAAAAGATACAAAAGCTTTCTTGAGTAATATACGTAATTTTCAGTGGCAACAGGGTTTTTCTTTGGCGTCAATAGACCTAGAAAGTCTTTATACGAATATTCCTCATGATATGGGGTGTTGTGAGTTCTGTTTTTGGGCTCCCTCTGGTGGTTACTGATGGTACTGGGTGACTTGTGTTCTCTGCGGTCTCTGGTGTCCACCTGTTCCATCAGGTTATGGGAGTTTCCTATTTAACCTGGCTTTTTTGTCATTTCCTCGCCGGCTATCAATGTAATCAGCGTGTCTTTTTACCTCTGCTCCCTGCGTCTGTTATCTTCAGGACAAGCTAAGTTTTGATTTTCCTGTTCCACGTTTTGCTTAATTTTTGTCTTAGTCCAGCTTGCAGATATGTGATTCCTTGCTGCTGGTTGCTCTAGTGGGCTGAAATTACTCCTCATGTTCCATGAGTTGGCACATGAGTTCAAGTAATTTCAGGATGGTTTTTTGAAGGGTTTTTCGCTGACCGCGCAGTTCACTTTTGTATCCTCTGCTATCTAGCTTTAGCGGGCCTCATTTTTGCTGATTCTATTTTCATAACTACGTATGTGCTTTCCTCTCATTTCACCGTTATTACATGTGGGGGGCTGCTATTTCTGTGGGGTGTTTCTCTGGAGGCAAGTGAGGTCTGTGTTTCTTCTAATAGGGGAAGTTAATCCTTCGGCTGGCGCGAGACGTCTAGGAATCATCGTAGGCACGTTCCCCGGCTACTGCTAGTTGTGTGTTTAGGTTCAGGATCGCGGTCAGCTCAGGTTCCATCACCCTAGAGCTTGTTTTGTTTTTGTGCTTGTCCTTTTGTGATCCCCTGCCATTGGGATCATGACAGTATAGCCGGCCTGAAAAGATTGGTCATCGTTTTGGCTGAAGTAGGAGGAAAAGTAGTCTGAGGAAGTTTTTTTTTTTTTTTTCCCCTCCTCAGTGTTTGCTGCCTAGCCTTAATTGCAGCTTGACTGCTTCTTTCCTCCTCTTAATCCTTGAATGGCTCTGACCTCAGCTGTTTATCATGGACGTCCAGAGTTTGGCTTCCAGCCTGAATAATCTTGCTGCTAAGGTTCAAAATATACAAGATTTTGTTGTACATACGCCTATGTCTGAACCTAGAATTCCTATCCCAGAGTTTTTTTCTGGAGATAGATCTAGTTTTCTGAATTTTAGGAACAATTGCAAGTTGTTTCTTTCCTTGAAATCTCGCTCCTCTGGAGACCCTGCTCAGCAGGTCAAGATTGTTATATCTTTCCTGCGGGGTGACCCTCAGAATTGGGCATTTGCATTGGCACCAGGGGATCCTGTGTTGCTCCATGTGGATGCGTTTTTTCTGGCATTGGGTTTGCTCTATGAGGAACCTAACCTAGAGATTCAGGCTGAAAAAGCTTTATTGGCTCTCTCTCAGGGGCAAGATGAAGCAGAAATATATTGTCAGAAATTTCGGAAATGGTCGGTGCTTACTCAGTGGAATGAGTGCGCTCTGGCTGCAAAATTCAGAGATGGCTTTTCTGAGGCCATTAAAGATGTTATGGTGGGGTTCCCGGCGCCTACAGGTCTGAATGAGTCCTTGACTATGGCTATTCAGATTGATCGGCGTTTACGGGAGCGCAAACCTGTGCACCATTTGGCGGTGTCTTCTGAACAGGCACCTGAGATAATGCAATGTGATAGAATTCAGTCCAGAAGTGAACGGCAAAATTATAGGCGGAAAAATGGATTGTGTTTTTATTGTGGTGATTCAGCTCATGTTATATCAGCATGCTCTAAACGCACAAAAAAGGTTGATAAGTCTGTTGCCATTGGTACTTTACAGTCTAAGTTCATTCTGTCTGTGACGCTGATTTGTTCATTATCATCCATTTCCGTCGATGCCTATGTGGATTCAGGCGCTGCCCTGAGTCTTATGGATTGGTCATTTGCCAATCGCTGTGGGTTTAGTCTGGAACCTCTGGAAGTTCCTATTCCTTTGAAAGGAATTGACTCTACACCTTTGGCTATGAATAAACCTCAGTACTGGACACAAGTGACCATGCATATGACTCCCGTTCATCAGGAGGTGATTCGCTTACTGGTACTGTATAATTTACATGATGTCTTAGTGCTTGGTCTGCCATGGTTACAAACTCATAACCCAGTCCTGGACTGGAAAACAATGTCTGTGTTAAGCTGGGGATGTCAGGGGGTTCATGATGATGCATCTCCGATTTCTATCGCTTCATCTACTACTTCTGAGGTTCCGGTATTTTTGTCTGATTATCGGGAGGTTTTTGAGGAGCCTAAGCTCAGTTCGCTTCCTCCTCACAGGGATTGCGATTGTGCTATAGATTTGATTCCTGGCAGTAAATTCCCTAAAGGTTGTTTGTTCAATCTGTCAGTGCCAGAGCATACTGCTATGCGGAATTATGTTAAGGAGTCCTTGGAAAAGGGACATATCCGTCCATCTTCGTCCCCTTTGGGAGCAGGTTTTTTTTTTGTGGCCAAAAAAGATGGTTCCTTGAGGCCTTGCATAGATTATCGTCTTTTGAATAAGATTACAGTCAAATATCAGTATCCTTTGCCATTGTTGACTGATTTGTTCGCTCGCATTAAGGGGGCTAAATGGTTCACTAAGATTGATCTTCGGGGTGCGTATAATCTTGTGCGGATAAGGCAGGGTGATGAGTGGAAAACCGCATTTAATACGCCTGAGGGCCATTTCGAGTATTTGGTGATGCCTTTTGGACTTTCTAATGCTCCTTCGGTCTTCCAGTCTTTTATGCACGATATTTTCCGTGAATATCTGGATAAATTTATTATCGTGTATTTGGATGATGTTTTGTTTTTTTCTGATGACTGGGAGTCTCATGTTCAGCAGGTCAGGAAGGTGTTTCAGGTCCTGCGGGCCAATTCTTTGTTTGTAAAGGGTTCTAAATGTCTCTTTGGAGTCCAGAAGATTTCTTTTTTGGGGTATATTTTTTCCCCTTCTACTATTGAGATGGATCCCGTCAAGGTTCAGGCTATTTGTGACTGGACGCAGCCTACATCTCTTAAGAGTCTACAGAAGTTCTTGGGCTTTGCTAATTTTTATCGTCGCTTCATAACTAATTTTTCTAGTGTTGTTAAGCCTTTGACGGATTTGACTAAAAAGGGTGCTGATGTTACTGATTGGTCTCCTGCGGCTGTGGAGGCCTTTCAGGAACTTAAGCACCGGTTTTCTTCTGCTCCTGTGTTGCGTCAGCCAGATACGTCGCTTCCTTTTCAGGTCGAGGTTGATGCTTCCGAGATCGGAGTGGGGGCGGTTTTGTCACAGAGAAGCTCCGATGGCTCAGTGATGAAGCCATGTGCCTTCTTTTCTAGAAAATTTTCGCCCGCTGAACGGAATTATGATGTTGGTAATCGGGAGCTTTTGGCCATGACGTGGGCATTTGAGGAGTGGCGTCATTGGCTTGAGGGTGCTAGACATCGTGTGGTGGTCTTGACTGATCACAAAAATCTGATGTACCTTGAGTCTGCCAAGCGTCTGAATCCTAGACAGGCTCGTTGGTCACTGTTTTTCTCCCGTTTCAATTTTGTGCTTTCATACCTGCCAGGTTCAAAGAATGTGAAGGCGGATGCTCTTTCTAGGAGTTTTGTGCCTGACTCCCCTGGAAATTCTGAGCCTACTGGTATCCTTAGGGATGGGGTGATTTTGTCAGCTGTCTCCCCAGACTTGCGACGTGCTTTGCAGGAGTTTCAGGCGGATAAACCTGATCGTTGTCCGCCGGAAAGACTGTTTGTTCCGGATAATTGGACCAGTAGAGTCATCTCCGAGGTCCATTCTTCTGTGTTGGCAGGTCATCCTGGAATATTTGGTACTAGAGACTTGGTGGCCAGGTATTTTTGGTGGCCTTCCCTGTCGAGGGATGTGCGTTCTTTCGTGCAGTCTTGTGGAGTTTGCACTCGGGCTAAGCCTTGCTGTTCTCGAGCCAGTGGATTGTTGTCACCTTTGCCTATCCCGAAGAGGCCTTGGACGCACATTTCCATGGACTTTATTTCGGATCTCCCTGTCTCTCAAAAAATGTCCGTCATATGGGTTGTGTGTGACCGCTTTTCTAAGATGGTTCATCTGGTACCCTTGCCTAAGTTACCTTCCTCCTCTGAGTTGGTCCCTCTGTTTTTTCAAAACGTGGTCCGTTTGCATGGCATTCCGGAGAACATCGTTTCTGAGAGGGGATCCCAGTTTGTGTCTAGATTTTGGCGGACGTTCTGTGCTAAGATGGGCATTGATTTGTCCTTTTCGTCTGCATTCCATCCCCAGACGAATGGCCAGACGGAACGAACTAATCAGACTTTAGAAACTTATTTAAGGTGTTTTGTTTCTGCTGATCAAGATAACTGGGTTTCCTTTTTGCCGCTTGCCGAGTTTGCCCTTAATAATCGGGCTAGTTCTGCTACCTTGGTTTCTCCTTTCTTTTGTAATTCGGGGTTTCATCCTCGTTTTTCCTCTGGTCAGGTGGAGCCTTCTGATTGTCCTGGAGTGGACATGGTGGTGGATAGGTTGCATCGGATTTGGAGTCATGTGGTGGACAATTTTAAGTTGTCCCAGGAGAGGGCTCAGCAGTTTGCTAATCGCCGTCGCCGCGTGGGTCCTCGACTTCTTGTTGGGGACTTGGTGTGGTTGTCTTCTCGTTTTGTTCCTATGAAGGTCTCTTCTCCTAAGTTCAAGCCTCGGTTCATCGGTCCCTATAGGATCTTGGAAATTCTTAACCCTGTGTCGTTTCGTTTGGATCTCCCGGCATCGTTTGCTATTCATAATGTGTTCCATCGGTCGTTGTTGCGGAAGTATGAGGTACCTGTCGTTCCTTCGCTTGAGCCTCCTGCTCCGGTGCTGGTGGAGGGTGAATTGGAGTATGTTGTGGAGAAGATCTTGGATTCTCATGTTTCCAGACGGAAACTCCAGTATTTGGTCAAGTGGAAGGGTTATGGTCAGGAGGATAATTCTTGGGTGATTGCCTCTGATGTTCATGCTGCCGATTTGGTCCGTGCTTTTCATAGGGCTCATCCTGGTCGCCCTGGTGGTTCTCGTGAGGGTTCGGTGACCCCTCCTCAAGGGGGCGGTACTGTTGTGAGTTCTGTTTTTGGGCTCCCTCTGGTGGTTACTGATGGTACTGGGTGACTTGTGTTCTCTGCGGTCTCTGGTGTCCACCTGTTCCATCAGGTTATGGGAGTTTCCTATTTAACCTGGCTTTTTTGTCATTTCCTCGCCGGCTATCAATGTAATCAGCGTGTCTTTTTACCTCTGCTCCCTGCGTCTGTTATCTTCAGGACAAGCTAAGTTTTGATTTTCCTGTTCCACGTTTTGCTTAATTTTTGTCTTAGTCCAGCTTGCAGATATGTGATTCCTTGCTGCTGGTTGCTCTAGTGGGCTGAAATTACTCCTTATGTTCCATGAGTTGGCACATGAGTTCAAGTAATTTCAGGATGGTTTTTTGAAGGGTTTTTCGCTGACCGCGCAGTTCACTTTTGTATCCTCTGCTATCTAGCTTTAGCGGGCCTCATTTTTGCTGATTCTATTTTCATAACTACGTATGTGCTTTCCTCTCATTTCACCGTTATTACATGTGGGGGGCTGCTATTTCTGTGGGGTGTTTCTCTGGAGGCAAGTGAGGTCTGTGTTTCTTCTAATAGGGGAAGTTAATCCTTCGGCTGGCGCGAGACGTCTAGGAATCATCGTAGGCACGTTCCCCGGCTACTGCTAGTTGTGTGTTTAGGTTCAGGATCGCGGTCAGCTCAGGTTCCATCACCCTAGAGCTTGTTTTGTTTTTGTGCTTGTCCTTTTGTGATCCCCTGCCATTGGGATCATGACAGTATAGCCGGCCTGAAAAGATTGGTCATCGTTTTGGCTGAAGTAGGAGGAAAAGTAGTCTGAGGAAGTTTTTTTTTTTTTTTTTTTCCCTCCTCAGTGTTTGCTGCCTAGCCTTAATTGCAGCTTGACTGCTTCTTTCCTCCTCTTAATCCTTGAATGGCTCTGACCTCAGCTGTTTATCATGGACGTCCAGAGTTTGGCTTCCAGCCTGAATAATCTTGCTGCTAAGGTTCAAAATATACAAGATTTTGTTGTACATACGCCTATGTCTGAACCTAGAATTCCTATCCCAGAGTTTTTTTCTGGAGATAGATCTAGTTTTCTGAATTTTAGGAACAATTGCAAGTTGTTTCTTTCCTTGAAATCTCGCTCCTCTGGAGACCCTGCTCAGCAGGTCAAGATTGTTATATCTTTCCTGCGGGGTGACCCTCAGAATTGGGCATTTGCATTGGCACCAGGGTATCCTGCGTTGCTCAATGTGGATGCGTTTTTTCTGGCATTGGGTTTGCTCTATGAGGAACCTAACCTAGAGATTCAGGCTGAAAAAGCTTTATTGGCTCTCTCTCAGGGGCAAGATGAAGCAGAAATATATTGTCAGAAATTTCGGAAATGGTCGGTGCTTACTCAGTGGAATGAGTGCGCTCTGGCTGCAAAATTCAGAGATGGCCTTTCTGAGGCCATTAAAGATGTTATGGTGGGGTTCCCAGCGCCTACAGGTCTGAATGAGTCCATGACTATGGCTATTCAGATTGATCGGCGTTTACGGGAGCGCAAACCTGTGCACCATTTGGCGGTGTCTTCTGAACAGGCACCTGAGATAATGCAATGTGATAGAATTCAGTCCAGAAGTGAACGGCAAAATTATAGGCGGAAAAATGGATTGTGTTTTTATTGTGGTGATTCAGCTCATGTTATATCAGCATGCTCTAAACGCACAAAAAAGGTTGATAAGTCTGTTGCCATTGGTACTTTACAGTCTAAGTTCATTCTGTCTGTGACGCTGATTTGTTCATTATCATCCATTTCCGTCGATGCCTATGTGGATTCAGGCGCTGCCCTGAGTCTTATGGATTGGTCATTTGCCAATCGCTGTGGGTTTAGTCTGGAACCTCTGGAAGTTCCTATTCCTTTGAAAGGAATTGACTCTACACCTTTGGCTATGAATAAACCTCAGTACTGGACACAAGTGACCATGCGTATGACTCCCGTTCATCAGGAGGTGATTCGCTTCCTGGTACTGTATAATTTACATGATGTCTTAGTGCTTGGTCTGCCATGGTTACAAACTCATAACCCAGTCCTGGACTGGAAAACAATGTCTGTGTTAAGCTGGGGATGTCAGGGGGTTCATGATGATGCATCTCCGATTTCTATCGCTTCATCTACTCCTTCTGAGGTTCCGGTATTTTTGTCTGATTATCGGGAGGTTTTTGAGGAGCCTAAGCTCAGTTCGCTTCCTCCTCACAGGGATTGCGATTGTGCTATAGATTTGATTCCTGGCAGTAAATTCCCTAAAGGTCGTTTGTTCAATCTGTCAGTGCCAGAGCATACTGCTATGCGGAATTATGTTAAGGAGTCCTTGGAAAAGGGACATATCCGTCCATCTTCGTCCCCTTTGGGAGCAGGTTTTTTTTTTGTGGCCAAAAAAGATGGTTCCTTGAGGCCTTGCATAGATTATCGTCTTTTGAATAAGATTACAGTCAAATATCAGTATCCTTTGCCATTGTTGACTGATTTGTTCGCTCGCATTAAGGGGCTAAATGGTTCACTAAGATTGATCTTCGGGGTGCGTACAATCTTGTGCGGATAAGGCAGGGTGATGAGTGGAAAACCGCATTTAATACGCCTGAGGGCCATTTCGAGTATTTGGTGATGCCTTTTGGACTTTCTAATGCTCCTTCGGTCTTCCAGTCTTTTATGCACGATATTTTCCGTGAATATCTGGATAAATTTATTATCGTGTATTTGGATGATGTTTTGTTTTTTTCTGATGACTGGGAGTCTCATGTTCAGCAGGTCAGGAAGGTGTTTCAGGTCCTGCGGGCCAATTCTTTGTTTGTAAAGGGTTCTAAATGTCTCTTTGGAGTCCAGAAGATTTCTTTTTTGGGGTATATTTTTTCCCCTTCTACTATTGAGATGGATCCCGTCAAGGTTCAGGCTATTTGTGACTGGACGCAGCCTACATCTCTTAAGAGTCTACAGAAGTTCTTGGGCTTTGCTAATTTTTATCGTCGCTTCATAACTAATTTTTCTAGTGTTGTTAAGCCTTTGACGGATTTGACTAAAAAGGGTGCTGATGTTATTGATTGGTCTCCTGCGGCTGTGGAGGCCTTTCAGGAACTTAAGCGCCGGTTTTCTTCTGCTCCTGTGTTGCGTCAGCCAGATACGTCGCTTCCTTTTCAGGTTGAGGTTGATGCTTCCGAGATCGGAGCGGGGGCGGTTTTGTCACAGAGAAGCTCCGATGGATCAGTGATGAAGCCATGTGCATTCTTTTCTAGAAAATTTTCGCCCGCTGAACGGAATTATGATGTTGGTAATCGGGAGCTTTTGGCCATGAAGTGGGCATTTGAGGAGTGGCGTCATTGGCTTGAGGGTGCTAGACATCGTGTGGTGGTCTTGACTGATCACAAAAATCTGATGTACCTTGAGTCTGCCAAGCGTCTGAATCCTAGACAGGCTCGTTGGTCACTGTTTTTCTCCCGTTTCAATTTTGTGGTTTCATACCTGCCAGGTTCAAAGAATGTGAAGGCAGATGCTCTTTCTAGGAGTTTTGTGCCTGACTCCCCTGGAAATTCTGAGCCTACTGGTATCCTTAGGGATGGGGTGATTTTGTCGGCTGTCTCCCCAGACTTGCGACGTGCTTTGCAGGAGTTTCAGGCGGATAAACCTGATCGCTGTCCGCCGGAAAGACTGTTTGTTCCGGATAATTGGACCAGTAGAGTCATCTCCGAGGTCCATTCTTCTGTGTTGGCAGGTCATCCTGGAATATTTGGTACTAGAGACTTGGTGGCCAGGTCTTTTTGGTGGCCTTCCTTGTCGAAGGATGTGCGTTCTTTCGTGCAGTCTTGTGGAGTTTGCGCTCGGGCTAAGCCTTGCTGTTCTCGGGCCAGTGGATTGTTGTCACCTTTGCCTATCCCGAAGAGGCCTTGGACGCACATTTCCATGGACTTTATTTCGGATCTCCCTGTCTCTCAAAAAATGTCCGTCATATGGGTTGTGTGTGACCGCTTTTCTAAGATGGTTCATCTGGTACCCTTGCCTAAGTTACCTTCCTCCTCTGAGTTGGTCCCTCTGTTTTTTCAAAACGTGGTCCGTTTGCATGGCATTCCGGAGAACATCGTTTCTTAGAGGGGATCCCAGTTTGTGTCTAGATTTTGGCGGACGTTCTGTGCTAAGATGGGCATTGATTTGTCCTTTTCGTCTGCATTCCATCCCCAGACGAATGGCCAGACGGAACGAACTAATCAGACTTTAGAAACTTATTTAAGGTGTTTTGTTTCTGCTGATCAAGATGACTGGGTTTCCTTTTTGCCGCTTGCCGAGTTTGCCCTTAATAATCGGGCTAGTTCTGCTACCTTGGTTTCTCCTTTCTTTTGTAATTCGGGGTTTCATCCTCGTTTTTCCTCTGGTCAGGTGGAGCCTTCTGATTGTCCTGGAGTGGACATGGTGGTGGATAGGTTGCATCAGATTTGGAGTCATGTGGTGGACAATTTTAAGTTGTCCCAGGAGAGGGTTCAGCAGTTTGCTAATCGCCGTCGCCGCGTGGGTCCTTGACTTCTTGTTGGGGACTTGGTGTGGTTGTCTTCTCGTTTTGTTCCTATGAAGGTCTCTTCTCCTAAGTTCAAGCCTCGGTTCATCGGTCCCTATAGGATCTTGGAAATTCTTAACCCTGTGTCGTTTCGTTTGGATCTCCCGGCATCGTTTGCTATTCATAATGTGTTCCATCGGTCGTTGTTGCGGAAGTATGAGGTACCTGTCGTTCCTTCGCTTGAGCCTCCTGCTCCGGTGCTGGTGGAGGGTGAATTGGAGTATGTTGTGGAGAAGATCTTGGATTCTCGTGTTTCCAGACGGAAACTCCAGTATTTGGTCAAGTGGAAGGGTTATGGTCAGGAGGATAATTCTTGGGTGATTGCCTCTGATGTTCATGCTGCCGATTTGGTCCGTGCTTTTCATAGGGCTCATCCTGGTCGCCCTGGTGGTTCTTGTGAGGGTTCGGTGACCCCTCCTCAAGGGGGCGGTACTGTTGTGAGTTCTGTTTTTGGGCTCCCTCTGGTGGTTACTGATGGTACTGGGTGACTTGTGTTCTCTGCGGTCTCTGGTGTCCACCTGTTCCATCAGGTTATGGGAGTTTCCTATTTAACCTGGCTTTTTTGTCATTTCCTCACCGGCTATCAATGTAATCAGCGTGTCTTTTTACCTCTGCTCCCTGCGTCTCTTCAGGACAAGCTAAGTTTTGATTTTCCTGTTCCACGTTTTGCTTAATTTTTGTCTTAGTCCAGCTTGCAGATATGTGATTCCTTGCTGCTGGTTGCTCTAGTGGGCTGAAATTACTCCTCATGTTCCATGAGTTGGCACATGAGTTCAAGTAATTTCAGGATGGTTTTTTGAAGGGTTTTTCGCTGACCGCGCAGTTCACTTTTGTATCCTCTGCTATCTAGCTTTAGCGGGCCTCATTTTTGCTGATTCTATTTTCATAACTACGTATGTGCTTTCCTCTCATTTCACCGTTATTACATGTGGGGGGCTGCTATTTCTGTGGGGTGTTTCTCTGGAGGCAAGTGAGGTCTGTGTTTCTTCTAATAGGGGAAGTTAATCCTTCGGCTGGCGCGAGACGTCTAGGAATCATCGTAGGCACGTTCCCCGGCTACTGCTAGTTGTGTGTTTAGGTTCAGGATCGCGGTCAGCTCAGGTTCCATCACCCTAGAGCTTGTTTTGTTTTTGTGCTTGTCCTTTTGTGATCCCCTGCCATTGGGATCATGACAATGGGGGTTGACGCCATCAGACAGATATTGGGCTCCACGGGTAATAGTGCAAATTTCATTGAATTTGTATGTGGTGGTTTGAATTTTATTCTAACTCATAATGCTTTTACATTCTTAGACAGATGGTTTATACAAGCAGTGGGCACAGCGATGGGCACGCCGGCCGCATGCATATTCGCTAATCTATACTTGGCTTTTTTTGAAGAGAGGTATATTTATTCTGATACTAATTGCTTCTTAAAATATATCAAATTATTCTTCAGATATATTGATGACATAGTCATCATATGGGATGGAACAGAAGAACTATTTAATGATTTTGTGCTTTTTTAAAATAAGAACAATGATTTGAATGTGATCTTTACATCTGTTTTTTTGGACACATTAGTTGAAATCAAAGAAGGGATTATTTGTACTTCACTGTATCAGAAACCAGTAGCCACCAATGCGATGTTACATTTCAACAGTTACCATCCTAGACATGTAAAAAACGCATTACCCTATAGCCAATTCCTCAGAGTTAGGAGAGCAAATAACACTGATGAGGGTTTTTCAAAGCAATCTATGGAGATGGAAAAGAGATTTAAACAAAGGGGGTATCCCGATAAATTGATTCAATCAGCCCGAAACAGAGTTATGGAGGGTGAAAGAGCAGGGTCAATATGCAGCAATGGAGCTAATAATAAGGGTAAAAATAAAGAAAAAAGATTTACTTTCTGCTTTCGTTTCAGTACAATGGATAGTCATATTCGTTTTTCCATCAGGAAAAATTGGTATCTGTTAGAACGTGACAAAGATATAGCCGATATTGCAATAAGAGGTCCTTTAATTGCTAATAAACGGAGTACACGTCTGAGAGATAGATTAGTCAGAAACAGGATTGTCCCTAACAACAATAAAAATTGGCTAAATCTAGTATTCCTAAAGGAAATTTCAAATGTGGACCTTCTCATTTTGTAGTCAACATAATGCGGAGCGGTTATTGCATATGGGAGGCGTAGATCACTATGTAAAAGATTTCATAACTTGCAAAATTGATCACGTTGTTTATGTTATTTTTTGTCCCTGTAAACATTTCTACATAGGGAAAACTATTCGTTCCCTATATGTTAGATTTCGTGAACACTGTAGATCGGTAGTCACTGGAAAAGGTGTCCCCAGATTGATCTCACATATCAAAGATACACATGAAGGTAATGCCGCTGTACTTACATTTGCAGGGATTGAATGAGTGAATTCACCAGTTCGGGGAGGTAATTGGGACAATCTCCTCCTGAGGCAGGAAGCCAAATGGATTATGCGAACCAACGCTGTGGGGCCATTAGGCTTTAATGATAGAGTGGACATGTCCATCTTTTTGTAAATGCTTTACATGTAAAAGAGCAAGTTCTTGTACTACATATATCTATATAAGTTTTCTTGTACAATGTACAAAAATGGTTCGTAGGATATCTTATAATTATCTATATCGCTGCTGTTTTTTCTTGTGAAAAAATTCTCTCTCTCTTTTAGCATAATCTATGTGTATCTATAGAATATAACTTATTTTGTTTTTATCATATGTTTTTAAGTTTGTATTTCTTGGCAGGTGGGAGGGTGTGGGTGTGTGGGTATGTTTTTTTTTGGGGGGGGGTGTGTTCACCGGCCGACATATTCAATCCACCCGGCCCTCACTCATGCAGACCCGTTGAAGCGCAAGGATCGTGCGAAACGGCCATCGTCTCCTCCTGCTCGCACGAGCTCCTTTCCTCTTCCCCCAGCCATTAAGTTTTACGTGTGAAGACTCAATAAAAATTGCTATCTTGAAGATTGGTGAGTGCATCCTGTTTTTTTCTTCTGCTGCCTGGAACACATATGCTATCTCTATGGTTTTGCACCCGACATCTTTTCTAGTATGGCTATTGCTGATAGGATATGCTATTTTATACCGGCTTCTTTGAAGATTATGGATTTGTTTGGGGCAGTGCCGTCCATATGCCACTTTTTCCTCTTTATACATGATTGACTAGGTTAGCAGTGTTAGTACTGTATTCTGAGCAGAACCCCAGGGTAATTTTTTTTTACATCCCTGCCAATCCCTGTGCTTGTGTAACAGGTGTAATTACCAGGGTAGATTGTTATTCCTGTCCCTGGGGGTGTATCTTTAGTCATGAGTGGGTACTTAGACTTCCAGTCTTCACAGGATGCAGAATGAGATGAGATAGTGTATATACTGAGGAAACAGGCCTGCTGGGATTCTGGGATGTTAAGTGGCACTGTGCCTAGGTGGGGTCTGGCTCCGGCACATGCATAACAGCCAGTCCCTTTATGCTGTTGGGCTGTATATTTCACCCATTCTAACCAGTAATTGGTTTCAGAAAGCCCTGTCTCTACTGCTAGAGTTTCCTCATAAGTTGGGTCTGTCAGTATCATCACGTTACTAGGGGTCTCCTGAGTCACATTAGGCTTGTCAGCTACATTTGCCAGCTTGAATTTTCCTGAGTGATGTACAGCAGGGCGATGCTCATCATTTGAATAAGTACTACTCAATATTCTGGTACCGGCATCACCTGGGGATGGATTTTCAATGCTAAGTATGAGTCGGTTGCATTCTGCGGTCAATTAGTGATTTGCAATCTTTATCTTTCCTGTTTACGGCTGACGGGGGTTTGTATCCCCAACTGTCACCAGTGTTCCATGCTACCACTCCCCAGTAATCACATTTGTCTTCCCAATAGCCATCTACAGCACAAATATACTGAGTCCCATGTCCCAACCTGTCCAGCAGTGTGGGTGGGCAGTATACTACACTGCAGTAATCAAACAGGTATGTAATTATGTGGGCTGACGTATCAAACCAGGAAAATGGTGTAGCTCCCATCCTTGGTGATGTCCCCCAGATATGATGCACGTGATGCTCCCTCCCCCAGAATCTGTATCACACAGAGAATATACAGGATCATTCTGGCTTAGGTGTGTCTTCTGGTACGGGAGCCTTCTTGCAGTGTGATGCGTGGATCCAAGTGGGTTTTCCCTCTAGTTTCACAGAGGTTGGAGTCATCAGCAGCACTTGGAAAGGACCATCAAATCTGGGGCAAGCGTTCTCCTCACAAACTTCTTCACCAACACCCAGTCTCCTGGCTTCAAGGAGTGCGTACCGGGGACCGATTCTGGATCTGGCAATGAAGGGAAAACTTAAGAATGGACATCAGCTAGCTTTTAGCCAGTTGAGTTACGTAAGCAGACACAGTATCATACTGCATAGTCAACTGCTGGGGGAAGAATACACCCAACCTGGGGCTAGACCCAAACAGAATCTCATGCGGTGACAGCTTTTCTGGGCCTCGGGGAGTGTGCCTTACACTGAACAGTGCGATTGGGAGTGTCTCATGCCATGGTTTGTTTGTTTCTTGGGCAACTTTCAACATCCTGCTCTTAAGTGTCCCATTCAGTCTTTCCACTTTTCCGCTACTCTGAGGGTGGTAAGGAGTGTGTAGGCCTAAGTCTGACCTAACTGTTGACCAGATCTCCCATGTGAGATTTGCTGTGAATGCGGGTCCCTGATCACTCTCTATCACTTCTGGAACCCCGTATCTGCACACTATCTATGAGAGTAGCTTCTTTGCAGTAGGCTTCGCTGACTGGTTTCTTGCTGGGAAATCTTCTGGCCATCTTGAGAACACGTCCACGACCACAAGGGCATATTCAAAACCTCCACTTGGCGGCATCTGAATGTGGTCTATCTGGATCCTCTGGAAGGGGTACAGTAGTCTGGCAAGATGATTTGTGGGAACCTTCTCCATATTTCCAGGGTTGCATTTGCCGCAGGTGAGACAGCTGCTAGTGAATTTGGCTGTTAGGGTGGAGATCCCTGGAGCGAACTAGTAGGCACCTATCAGATCATTCATCTGTGTCTTTGATCTGTGTGTGGGCCCATGTGCCCATTGAACCACCATGGGGTACATGCTTCGGGGTAAACAGGGTTTGTAGTCCATTGAGTATACCCTTCCTTCTTGATGTGCTGCACCCTTCTGCATCCAACTCTTCTTCTCTTCCTTTGGAGCTTGCTCCTGCAACTTCTAAAACAGGTCCCAAGACGTCATCTTGTCTGGTGTCTTGTCCTCAGTTGCCATATAGTAGCCGTCCGGCTCTACAACCTCTCCCACTTCTCCATATTGTCTTCCTGTGGCTGCTTCTTTCGCGGCCATGTCCGCCATGTTGTTGCCCCGTGCCTCTACTGTGTTTAGTTTTCCATGTGCTTTGACTTTTAGTACTGCCACCATTTTTGGAAGTTAGAGTGCGTTCAGCAGGTCCTTAATGGCTCCATGATGCTTCAAGGTTGTTCTGCTTGCTGTGATGAAGTCCCTTGCCACCCAGATGGGTCCAAAGTCGTGAGCTATGCCATGTGAGTACCTTGAATCGGTGTATATGTTCGCAGTTTTGCCTTCTGCAATCTGGCAGGCCTTCGTCAGCGCTATCAATTCTGCTTCCTGGGCTGACAGGCTAGACGACAGGCTTATGGACCACTGGATTTCTTGATTGCTGGTCACTGCACAACCCGTGTGGAATCTTCCTTCATCATCCACAAATCTGGAGCCATCTACGTAGAGCATCAACTCTGGGTTGGTCAGTGGCTCTTCTGCTACATTGGGTAGTCCTGCTGCTTCCTGTTGCATGATGCTGAAGCAATCAAGGTCATCAGTCCGGAGCAAATTCAGATACTTGTGGAAGGTATCATGCAGATTTTGATCTGAAGGGTCCAAATCCATTTGATCTGAAGGGTCCATATCCGTATTCCCTCTTGGAAGTGGGAGTAGAGTGGCTGGGTTGAGGACTGTGCATCTGGAGATGATGAGATTGTCAGGCAGATATAGAGAGCACTGGACGCGAAGATGCCTGGTGGTGGAGAGATGTTTTGGCTGGGTTTGGTTGAGAATTGCTGAGATGTCATGTGGAGCCAGGATTTCCAGTGGATGTCCAAGAATGATGTCAGCAGTCTTGTCCAGGAGGTCGTGTGCTGCAAAATACTGCTCTCATGCAGGAGGGGGCTCCCCTTGCAACTGGATCCAGGCGAGCTGAAAAGTAGCCTAGAGATCTCTGCTTTCCCCCATGAATCTGTGTCAGGACTCCAGTAGCATGGCCTTCTTTCTCCATCAGGTAGAGACAGAATGGCTTCTCGTAGTCAGGTAGGCTTAGTGCTGGCTAGACTACTGAGTCTTTTAACTTCTTGAACGAGCTGAAGGCTGCATCTGTCAGGAGGAACGGGGTTACTTTGATGCAATCATACAGAGGCTGCATTAGGACTGAGGCATCAGGGATCCAGGCTCTGCAATATGAAACTAGACCAAGGAAGGCCTGTAGCACCTTTGGAGTTGTTGGAGGAGGCATCTTCTCTACTGTGATCTTCCGGTCATCTGTCAGGTGTTTTGTCTGGTGAGCAATACAGTGACCCAGAAACATAGCTCACTTCAGACACTACTGGACTTTGTTCTTTGAGACCTTGCAGTGCTGCTCCACCAGGTAGAGTAAGAGAGAAACGGAATGGGCTTTGAATGTTTCAAAATCAACTGCACAAAGGAGTAGATCATTCACGTATTGTAGCAGGGTTACTTCTGCATGTACTGTGATCTAGTTGGCGAGGACTGTGGTCATTGCCTTGGTGAATTGCAAGGGGCTGTTCTGGGCCCCCTTGGGCATCACCGCCCATGTGTACTTTGCCCCCTGGTGTGTGAAGGCAAACAGGAACTGGTCATCTGGATGAAGGGGAACACTGAAGAAAGCATTAGCCAGGTCGATCACTATGAACACTGTTGCTGTGGAAGGCACATTTGAGAGCAGAGTGTGCGGATTCGGCACAATTGGGGTTTCAAACACTGTAGCGTCATTCACAGCTCTCAGGTCATGTACCATTCTGAACTTGGCTGGCTCTCCTTTTACAGTCTTTTTCTTGACCGGGAAAAGTGGGGTATTGCAAGGAGATGTGCACGGGATGATGACCCCTATTTCCAGGAAAACCTTCACTTGTTCTGAGACAGCTTGACTCTGGGCGATGGACAGGAGATACTGAGCCTTCAGAGGATATGGAGTGCCTGGCTTGAGTGATACCCGCACAGGGGCAACTTGAAGTTTTCACACATCTTGGGGTCCATTGGACCATAGAATTTCGGGTTCCACATCCAGTACCTCCTGAGGTAGATTTGCATCGGTTGTGCGTGATTCCTTTAAGGCTGCCAGCATGACTAACTCTTCTGGGGTCAAGGGTGAGGAAAGTGTCATGGTGCCATCTTCCTGGAACACTATGGTCGCCTTCAGCTTCTGCAGTAGGTCCGCCCCCAGCATGTTGAGTGGGCAGGTCTTTGACACCACAAACTGGGACAGGATAGAGTGTCCTGCCTGAGTGCACACGCTCAGAGGCTTTGCAAGCTGAGAATGTCTGACTTGATCAACAATGCCCACGCACAAAACACAAATGATTCTGATAGGCAGGTAGGGTCAGGGAGCTCCACATGTCTCATCACACTTCTGGCTGCACCAGTGTCCACAAGAAAAGATCTGACAACGCCATCCACTTCCAAGGTAATTTGGAATATTGGTCCTGCAGATGGGGTGTTACAAGTCAGGAGCGTGGTGTCTTGAGGACCTGGCTTTCCCCTGTCCTATGGACTGGGTACTTCACTGCTTACTTTGTCTGTTCCTTGGCCTGCTCCTCTGCAGGGTCTTAGGTTGTGGTGGTGCTCTGCACTGGTTCCGGTAATGACCCAATCTGCTGCAGTTGAAACATCTGACACTTCTTCTGTCTCTGTACTGTGGTGGCTCATCAGGGTCTGTGGCCACCATGAGAGGGGCCATCTTCTGTACTACTGGTTGGGACTCGATCCCCTTGGCTACTGTGAGCAGGGTATCCATTGCTATGGACCTGTACTCGGGCCTAGCCACTATCAATGGTTTCCTGATTGGCTCTCTTAGTCCATGCATGAAGGCCTGTGCCAACATCTGTCTATGCATCTGGTCATGAATGGTGAATCCCAAGTCTTGGAAAACCTGCATTACTCTGCCATGAAACATCTCCACAGACTCTGTCTTCTCCTGGCTCATGTCATGTAAGCTGAGGGCCTGTCCGGCCAACCTGCCTTTGGCCCACTCTCTGAGTTGTTCAATCAGCTTTGGCCCTGACCCCAGGCGTGTACATCTAAGTCTGATGAAAACTTGAAGTGTTCCTTCATGATTGACCAGAATGCATCTCCTGCTTTTATTTCCATTACGGCCCAGAGATCATTCCAGGTGGCTGCATATGTCCGCTGGTTCTGCTGCATTCTTCTGTAGAACAGCATGGGGTGCATCTTTGGGTCTGGAAGATTGTTTAGAATGCTGGTCACCTGACTTGGGGTGCAGTGCACATAGTGTAATGGTGGTGCTTCCATCTGCCCCTGCATTCTTGGTGCATGTGGGTTTCTTTTTCCAATACTAGGCTGCAGGTATGATGTTTTGTCTCCCTCATCATCAGAAGAATAGTTGTGATAGTGCATAGTGGGGTCAGGGACTGGCTGATAATTGGTCTTAGAAGTTGCCTTTTTGTGAGAAGATGTCCCCCCTCCTGAAACTGTGTGGGCTTATAGTTCCAGGATGGTTTAATGTTGGCAGCTCTGACTGATGCTGAATCTGTACGTTGTCAGCAGGTGAGGATGCCTGCCCTCCCACTGTGCATCTGGGACTGGGCTGCCATCTGCCTGAGGTGTCTGGGGGTTGCCTACTGCACTGTGTGTAGGGGGATTGTCATCTTCTTCCCCCGATATCATGACTGGCAGAGGCTGGACTGTATTCGGGACTAGGGTTGAGCGAAACGGGTCGAACATTTTCAAAAGTCGCCGACTTTTGGCGAAGTCGAGTTTCATGAAACCCAATCCGACCCCTGTGCGTTGTCGGCCATGCGGTACGCGACTTTCGCGCCAAAGTCGCGTTTCAATGACGTGAAAAGTGCCATTTCTCAGCCAATGAAGGTGAACGCAGAGTGTGGGCAGCGTGATGACATAGGTCCTGGTCCCCACCATCTTAGAGAAGGGCATTGCAGTGATTGGCTTGCTGTCTGCGGCGTCACAGGGGCTATAAAGAGGCGTTCCCGCCGACCGCCATCTTACTGCTGCTGATCTGAGCTTAGGGAGAGGTTGCTGCCGCTTCGTCAGAAGCAGGGATAGCGTTAGGCAGGGTCCATTAACCACCAAACCGCTTGTGCTGTAGCGATTTCCACTGTCCAACACCACCTTTGGTGTGCAGGGACAGTGGAAGCTACATTTTTTTTTTTTCTCAGCGCTGTAGCTCATTGGGCTGCCCTAGAAGGCTCCCTGATAGCTGCATTGCTGTGTGTACGCCGCTGTGCAAACCAACTGCTTTTTTCAAAGCACAAATCCTCTTGTTCCTTCCTTTCTGCACAGCTATGTTTTTTGTTTGTCCACACTTTTTATTTAATTTGTGCATCAGTCCACTCCTTATTGCTGCCTGCCATACCTGGCTGAGATTACTGCAGGGAGATAGTAATTGTAGGACAGTCCCTGTTTTTTTTTTTTTTTTTTTTGTGGGAGATTAAGATTGGCATTTCTGCTAGAGTGCCATCCCTGTGTGTGCCATCTCTCAGTCAGTGGGCCATAGAAAGCCTATTTATTTTTTTGCTTGATTTGGGTTCTAAAATCTACCTGCAAAAATCACTACATCAATCAGTGGGAGAAAAATATTGGCCTCAGGGCTTGTGTGCCACTCCTGACTCCTGTGTGTGCCATCTCTCAGTCAGTGGGTCATAGAAAGCCTATTTATTTTTTTGCTTGATTTGGGTTCTAAAATCTACCTGAAATAATCACTACATCAATCAGTGGGAGAAAAATATTGGCCTCAGGGCTTGTGTGCCACTCCTGACTCCTGTGTGTGCCATCTCTCAGTCAGTGGGCCATAGAAAGCCTATTTATTTTTTTGCTTGATTTGGGTTCTAAAATCTACCTGAAAAAATCACTACATCAATCAGTGGGAGAAAAATATTGGCCTCAGGGCTTGTGTGCCACTCCTGACTCCTGTGTGTGCCATCTCTCAGTCAGTGGGCCATAGAAAGCCTATTTATTTTTTTGCTTGATTTGGGTTCTAAAATCTACCTGAAAAAATCACTACATCAATCAGTGGGAGAAAAATATTGGCCTCAGGGCTTGTGTGCCACTCCTGACTCCTGTGTGTGCCATCTCTCAGTCAGTGGGCCATAGAAAGCCTATTTATTTTTTTGCTTGATTTGGGTTCCAAAATCTACCTGAAAAAATCACAACATCAATCAGTGGGAGAAAAATATTGGCCTCTGGGCTTGTGGGCCACTCCTGACTCCTGTGTGTGCCATCTCTCAGTCAGTGGGCCATAGAAAGCCTATTTATTTTTTTGCTTGATTTGGGTTCTAAAATCTACCTGTAAAAATCACTACATCAATCAGTGGGAGAAAAATATTGGCCTCAGGGCTTGTGTGCCACTCCTGACTCCTGTGTGTGCCATCTCTCAGTCAGTGGGCCATAGAAAGCCTATTTATTTTTTTGCTTGATTTGGGTTCTAAAATCTACCTGTAAAAATCACTACATCAATCAGTGGGAGAAAAATATTGGTCTCAGGACTTGTGTGCCACTCCTGACTCCTGTGTGTGCCATCTCTCAGTCAGTGGGCCATAGAAAGCCTATTTATTTTTTTGCTTGATTTGGGTTCCAAAATCTACCTGAAAAAATCACTACATCAATCAGTGGGAGAAAAATATTGGCCTCAGGGCTTGTGTGCCACTCCTGACTCCTGTGTGTGCCATCTCTCACTCAGTGAGGCATAGAAAGCCTTTTTTGATTTTTTTTATTTGGTTTCTAAATTGTCATTGAAAAAATCATTTTATTTTATTTGGTTTCTAAATTATTCCTGAAAAAATCATTTTATTTTATTTTGTTTATAAAGTCTCCCTGAAAAAAAAAAATAGGTGGGAGATTAATATTGCCCTTTCTGCTTGTGTGCCAGTCTTGACTCCTGGGTGTGCCATCTCTCTCTCTCTTTCTCAAATTGCTGGCCATAGAAAGCCTATTAATTTTTTTGCTTGATTTGGGTTCTAAAATCTACCTGAAAAAATCACTACATCAATCAGTGGGAGAAAAATATTGGCCTCTGGGCTTGTGGGCCACTCCTGACTCCTGTGTGTGCCATCTCTCACTCAGTGGGGCATAGAAAGCCTTTTTTTTTTTTTTTTTGTTTCTAAATTGTCATTGAAAAAATCATTTTATTTTATTTGGTTTCTAAATTATTCCTGAAAAAATCATTTTATTTTATTTTGTTTATAAAGTCTCCCTGAGAAAAAAAAAATAGGTGGGGGATTAATATTGCCCTTTCTGCTTGTGTGCCAGTCTTGACTCCTGGGTGTGCCATCTCTCTCTCTCTCTCTCAAATTGTGGGCCATAGAAAGCCTATTAATTTTTTTGCTTGATTTGGGTTCCAAAATCTGCCTGAAAAAATCACAACATCAATCAGTGGGAGAAAAATATTGGCCTCTGGGCTTATGGGCCACTCCTGACTCCTGTGTGTGCCATCTCTCACTCAGTGGGGCATAGAAAGCCTTTTTTTTTTTTTTTGGTTTCTAAATTGTCATTAAAAAAATCATATTATTTTATTTGGTTTCTAAATTATTCCTGAAAAAATCATTTTATTTTATTTTGTTTATAAAGTCTCCCTGAAAAAAAAAAAATAGGTGGGAGATTAATATTGCCCTTTCTGCTTGTGTGCCAGTCTTGACTCCTGGGTGTGCCATCTCTCTCTCTCTCTCTCTCTCAAATTGTGGGCCATAGAAAGCCTATTAATTTTTTGTCTTGATTTGGGTTCCAAAATCTACCTGAAAAAATCACAACATCAATCAGTGGGAGAAAAATATTGGCCTCTGGGCTTGTGGGCCACTCCTGACTCCTGTGTGTGCCATCTCTCACTCAGTGGGGCATAGAAAGCCCTTTTTTTTTATTTGGTTTCTAAATTGTCATTGAAAAAATCATTTTATTTTATTTGGTTTCTAAATTATTCCTGAAAAAATTATTTTATTTTATTTTGTTTATAAAGTCTCCCTGAAAAAAAAAAAATAGGTGGGAGATTAATATTGCCCTTTCTGCTTGTGTGCCAGTCTTGACTCCTGGGTGTGCCATCTCTCTCTCTCTCTCTCTCTCAAATTGTGGGCCATAGAAAGCCTATTAATTTTTTGGCTTGATTTGGGTTCCAAAATCTACCTGAAAAAATCACAACATCAATCAGTGGGAGATTAATATTGCCCTTTCTGCTTGTGTGCCAGTCTTGACTCCTGGGTGTGCCATCTCTCTCTCTCTCTCTCTCTCAAATTGTGGGCCATAGAAAGCCTATTAATTTTTTGGCTTGATTTGGGTTCCAAAATCTACCTGAAAAATCACTACATCAATCAGTGGGAGAAAAATATTGGCCTCAGGGCTTGTGTGCCACTCCTGACTCCTGTGTGTGCCATCTCTCACTCAGTGGGCCATAGAAAGCCTATTATTTTTTTTGCTTGATTTGGGTTCTAAAATCTACCTGAAAAAATCACTACATCAATCAGTGGGAGAAAAATATTGGCCTCTGGGCTTGTGTGCCACTCCTGACTCCTGTGTGTGCCATCTCTCACTCAGTGGGCCATAGAAAGCCTATTTATTTTTTTGCTTGATTTGGGTTCTAAAATCTACCTGTAAAAATCACTACATCAATCAGTGGGAGAAAAATATTGGCCTCAGGACTTGTGTGCCACTCCTGACTCCTGTGTGTGCCATCTCTCAGTCAGTGGGCCATAGAAAGCCTATTTATTTTTTTGCTTGATTTGGGTTCCAAAATCTACCTGAAAAAATCACAACATCAATCAGTGGGAGAAAAATATTGGCCTCTGGGCTTGTGGGCCACTCCTGACTCCTGTGTGTGCCATCTCTCACTCAGTGGGGCATAGAAAGCCCTTTTTTTTTATTTGGTTTCTAAATTGTCATTGAAAAAATCATTTTATTTTATTTGGTTTCTAAATTATTCCTGAAAAAATAATTTTATTTTATTTTGTTTATAAAGTCTCCCTGAAAAAAAAAAAATAGGTGGGAGATTAATATTGCCCTTTCTGCTTGTGTGCCAGTCTTGACTCCTGGGTGTGCCATCTCTCTCTCTCTCTCTCTCTCTCAAATTGTGGGCCATAGAAAGCCTATTAATTTTTTGGCTTGATTTGGGTTCCAAAATCTACCTGAAAAAATCACAACATCAATCAGTGGGAGATTAATATTGCCCTTTCTGCTTGTGTACCAGTCTTGACTCCTGGGTGTGCCATCTCTCTCTCTCTCTCTCTCTCTCTCAAATTGTGGGCCATAGAAAGCCTATTAATTTTTTGGCTTGATTTGGGTTCCAAAATCTACCTGAAAAAATCACTACATCAATCAGTGGGAGAAAAATATTGGCCTCAGGGCTTGTGTGCCACTCCTGACTCCTGTGTGTGCCATCTCTCACTCAGTGGGCCATAGAAAGCCTATTAATTTTTTGGCTTGATTTGGGTTCTAAAATCTACCTGAAAAAATCACTACATCAATCAGTGGGAGAAAAATATTGGCCTCTGGGCTTGTGTGCCACTCCTGACTCCTGTGTGTGCCATCTCTCACTCAGTGGGCCATAGAAAGCCTATTTTTTTTTTTATTTGGTTTCTAAATTGTCCCTGAAAAATCATTTTATTTGGTTTCTAAATTCTTCCTGAAAAAATCATTTTATTTTATTTTGTTTATAAAGTCTCCCTGAAAAAAAAAAAAAAAAAAACAGTGGGAGATTTATATTGACATTTGTGCTTGAGTGACAGTCCTGCGTGTGTGGCATCTCTGTGATTTGGTGCCACAGAAAACAGAGTGTGTAACATTGTGCCTGATTTTCCTTGTGGTCTCACCAACCTGTGAAGGGATATTAAAATCAAACTGAAGTTATAGCTCACCGTGTAAGTTGTTTGACAGCAACAAATAAAGTTACTTTGGTTAAGTTTTTAAAACAATGAGGAAGTCTGGTGCAAGAGGTCGTGGCCGTGGGTGTTCATTGTCAGCTGGTAATGATGGTAGTGGTAGTGGAGCATCAGGTGGTCGTGGGAAAAAAAATATTCCACCTAAGTCTGGAGCTGTGGAGCCAGGTTCGTCGTCTGGCTACACAAGGCCTCGAACGCTCTCTTTTCTGGGAGTAGGAAAACCGCTTTTAAAGCCGGAGCAGCAACAGCAAGTTTTGGCTTACCTTGCAGACTCAGCCTCTAGCTCTTTTGCCTCCTCTTCTGAAACTGGTAAATGTAAAAGCAGCGCGTCGTTTGTGGATGTTCACGGTCAGGGACAAGTCGCTTCCTTGTCCTCTTCAGCAAAAACAACAACAAGAGAGAAGGATGCAGCAGGCGACACAACGGGTTACTCCATGGAGCTCTTTACACATACTGTCCCTGGCTTAGAAAGTGAAACAGTTAACAGGCCATGCCCATTACAAGTAGATTCTGACATGGAGTGCACTGATGCACAGCCACAGCCAGACTACTATGCTGGTCCTTTGACTCAGACCACAACATTGCCCTCTCAGGGTACTGATCCACAATCAGACCCTGATGAGACTATGTTGCCCCATCACGAACGCTATACCACCGACCGACACGGTGACACAGACGAAGTTGCACACGAGGTAGAAGAGGAGGTAATAGATGACCCTGTTGTTGACCCCGATTGGCAGCCATTGGGGGAACAGGGTGCAGGCGGCAGTAGTTCTGAAGCGGAGGAGGAGGGGCCGCAGCAGGCATCAACATCGCAACAGGTTCCATCTGCCGGGCCCGTATCTTGCCCCAAAACGCGTGGCAAAGCAAAAAACTGTTGGAGGACAGCGTGTCCATCCGGTTAAAGCTCAGTCTGCAATTCCTGAAAAGGGATCCGATGCTAGGAAGAGTGCAGTCTGGCATTTTTTTAAACAACATCCACTTGATCAGCGCAAAGTCATCTGTCAAAAATGTTCAACTAGCTTAAGCAGAGGTCAGAATCTGAAAAGTCTCAATACAAGTTGCATGCATAGACATTTAACCACCATGCATTTGCAAGCCTGGACTAACTACCAAACATCCCTTAAGGTTGTAGCACCCTCGGCCAATGAAGCTAGTCTGCAACGCAACATCCCTTCCGTCACTGTAAGGCCACCATTTTCCGCACCACCGGCAGTATCTGTGCAGGTTTCTTTGCCAGCCCAAAGCAGTCAGGGTCAGGGAATCACCAGTTTTGTAGGAGGAAATACTGCATCTAGGGCACCGGCGGAAACAATACCGTCTCCAACAGTCTCTCAGTCTGCCATGGCCACCGGCACACCCGCTAGTTCCACGATCTCCAGCTCTCCAGTCCAGCTCACCCTACATGAGACTCTGGTTAGAAAAAGGAAGTACTTATCCTCGCATCCGCGTACACAGGGTTTGAACGCCCACATAGCTAGACTAATCTCGTTAGAGATGATGCCCTACCGGTTAGTTGAAAGCAAAGCTTTCAAAGCCCTGATGGATTACGCTGAACCACGCTACGAGCTACCCAGTCGACACTTTTTTTCCAGAAAAGTCATCCCAGCCCTGCACCAGCATGTTAAACAGCGCATCGTCCATGCACTCAGGCAATCTGTGAGTACAAAGGTGCACCTGACTACAGATGCATGGACCAGTAGGCATGGCCAGGGACGTTACGTGTCCATCACGGCACACTGGGTGAATGTGGTGGATGCAGGGTCCACAGGGGACATCAATTTCGGGATAGTTGTGCCTAGCCCACGGTCTAGGAAACAGTTGGCTGTAGGCGTTCGCACCCCCTCCTCCTCCTCCTCGTCCTCCTGCAGAAGCGAGAGCTCTTCCACAGACCGTAGTCGCCAAACCACTACATCGTCAGCTGTCACTGTTGCACACCAGTTGTCCCATTATGGGGCAGCTACTGGCAAGCGTCAGCAGGCTGTATTGGCTATGAAGTGTTTGGGCGACAACAGACACACCGCGGAAGTTCTGTCCGAGTTCTTGCAGGAAGAAACGCAGTCGTGGCTGGGCACAGTAGATCTTGAGGCAGGCAAGGTAGTGAGTGATAATGGAAGGAATTTCATGGCTGCCATCTCCCTTTCCCAACTGAAACACATTCCTTGCCTGGCTCACACCTTAAACCTGGTGGTGCAGTGCTTATTGAAAACTTATCCTGGTTTCTCCGACCTGCTCCTCAAAGTGCGTGGACTTTGCTCACATATTCACCGTTCGCCTGTACACTCCAGCCGTATGCAGACCTATCAGCGGTCTTTGAACCTTCCCCAGCATCGCCTAATCATAGACGTTGCAACAAGGTGGAACTCAACACTGCACATGCTTCAGAGACTGTGCGAACAGAGGCGGGCTGTTATGTTTTTGTGGGAGGATACACATACACGGGCAGGCAGTAGGATGGCAGACATGGAGTTGTCGGGTGTGCAGTGGTCGAAGATACAAGACATGTGTCAAGTCCTTCAGTGTTTTGAGGAATGCACACGGCTGGATAGTGCAGACAACGCCATAATAAGCATGAGCATCCCCCTAATGCGTCTGCTGATGCAAAGTTTGACACACATAAAGGATCAGGCGTCTGCACCAGAGGAAGAGGAAAGCCTTGATGACAGTCAGCCATTGTCTGGTCAGGGCAGTGTACAGGACGAGGTAGCGGGCGAAGAGGAGGTGGAGGACGAGGAGGATGATGGGGATGAGTATATTTTTAATGATGAAGCTTTCCCGGGGGCACTGGAAATTGGTGGCGTGGCAAGGCCGGGTTCTGGTTTTTTGAGGGACACAAGTGACGTAGATTTGCCTGCAACTGCACCTCAACCAAGCACAACCGCAGATTTGACAACTGGAACTTTGGCCCACATGGCGGATTATGCCTTGCGTATCCTCAAAAGGGACACACGCATTACTAAAATGATGAACGATGACGATTACTGGTTGGCCTGCCTCCTTGATCCTCGCTATAAAGGCAAATTGCAAAATATTATGCCACATGAGAACTTGGAACTAATATTAGCAACAAAACAATCAACTCTTGTTGACCGTTTGCTTCAGGCATTCCCAGCACACAGCGCCCGTGATCGTTCTCACACGAGCTCCAGGGGGCAGCAGACCAGGAGTGTTAGGGGTGCACACATCAGAAGTGGCGTTGGACAGAGGGGTTTTCTGACCAGGTTGTGGAGTGATTTTGCTATGACCGCAGACAGGACAGGTACTGCTGCATCAATTGAAAGTGACAGGAGACAACATTTGTCCAGTATGGTTACAAACTATTTTTCATCCCTTATCGATGTTCTCCCTCAACCGTCATTCCCATTTGATTACTGGGCATCAAAATTAGACACCTGGCCAGAATTGGCTGAATATGCATTGCAGGAGCTTGCTTGCCCGGCAGCTAGTCTATCAGAAAGAGTATTCAGTGCTGCAGGTTCAATATTAACCGAAAAAAGGACTCGTCTGGCTGCACAAAATGTTGATGATCTAACATTCATTAAAATGAACCACAACTGGATTTCGAATTCTTTTGCCCCACCTTGCCCGGGCGACACCTAGCTTTCCTATGAAAAGCTCTTGCCTGTGGACTACTGTGAATGACTTTTCAAATGTCTTAATTTGCAGCAGCTGATTGTCCAGCATACGACATGTTTACACCTCCCTAAATGGCCAAACTCCCCACACGGGGCCGTGGTATCGCCACTTGGCGCAAGCACCCGTGAGAGTGCTGTTTGTCTGAAGAGGTGGGTGTGCCCGCTTTTGGTCGAAAGCACTGCCACTGGGTCCCTCATAGTACAATAAACTGTCTCTGGCAGTGGTGGTGCGCACCCAACGTCAGACACACTGTTGTAACATGAGGGGCCCTGGGCCTGTACCGCCGTCCACAAGAGAGTTCACCCACCCCCAGGTCAAACATTGCTCTGCCACTTCCACAATTATCTCTCACACTTCCACCAATGTTTAGACTATGCGCTGACATCCTTCCATTCCTGCCACTGACAATACCATTGTGTTGACATGTATAATGGTACTTAACATAGTCAGGGGCAGTGTCCTCTATTTACCAAAGTAAAAACTTTGCGCCAAATTAGTAGGTCAGAAACAACGCAGAGGATCCCACCCCTGTACCTAAAGATTGCACCCTTTAGTGTTTTTGCTGGATTTTAATGTGAGACATTCACATTTATGTATTGTTTTGGACTACTAACTGGCAGACACTCATTACAATCATCCTCCGCTGACCAGGCCACTGCTGGTTGTGTTCACCTGGAACCAATTTAAAATTGCCTACAGCCATATGTTATTATGTTAGGCCTTTGATGCCTGTCTGTGGTCACTCCTTCCACTAGGCCTCCACTGACCACACTACTGCTGCCTGTGTACCCCTGGAACCAATTTAAAATTGCCTACAGCCAGCCCAATTTTTTTATGTTAGGCCTTCGAAGCCTGTCTGCGGTCCGTTCTTTCTACTACTACTACACTGACCAGGCCACTGCTGCCCGTGTTCCCCTGGAACCAATTTAAAATTGCCTACAGCCATCTGTTATTATGTTAGGCCTTCGATGCCTGTCTGCGGTCACTCCTTCCACTAGGCCTCCACTGACCAGACCACTGCTGCCCGTGTTCCCCTGGAACCAATTTAAAATTGCCTACAGCCAACCCAATTTTTTTATGTTAGGCCTTCGAAGCCTGTCTGCGGTTCGTTCTTTCTACTACTACTACACTGACCAGGCCACTGCTGCCCGTGTTCCCCTGGAACCAATTTAAAATTGCCTACAGCCATCTGTTATTATGTTAGGCCTTCGATGCCTGTCTGCGGTCACTCCTTCCACTAGGCCTCCACTGACCACACCACTGCTGCCCGTGTACCCCTGGAACCAATTTAAAATTGCCTACAGCCAGCCCAATTTTTTTATGTTAGACCTTCGAAGCCTGTCTGCGGTCCGTTCTTTCAACTACTACTACACTGACCAGGCCACTGCTGCCCGTGTTCGCCTCGAACCAATTTAAAATTGCCTACAGCCAACCCAATTTTTTTATGTTAGGCCTTCGAAGCCTGTCTGCGGTCCGTTCTTTCTACTACTACTCCACTGACCAGGCCACTGCTGCCCGTGTTCCCCTGGAACCAATTTAAAATTGCCTACAGCCATCTGTTATTATGTTAGGCCTTCGATGCCTGTCTGCGGTCACTCCTTCCACTAGGCCTCCACTGACCAGACCACTGCTGCCCGTGTTCCCCTGGAACCAATTTAAAATTGCCTACAGCCAGCCCAATTATTTTATGTTAGGCCTTCGAAGCCTGTCTGCGGTCCGTTCTTTCTACTACTACTACACTGACCAGGCCACTGCTGCCCGTGTTCCCCTGGAACCAATTTAAAATTGCCTACAGCCAACCCAATTTTTTTATGTTAGGCCTTCGAAGCCTGTCTGCGGTCCGTTCTTTCTACTACTACTACACTGACCAGGCCACTGCTGCCCGTGTTCCCCTGGAACCAATTTAAAATTGCCTACAGCCATATGTTATTATGTTAGGCCTTCGATGCCTGTCTGCGGTCACTCCTTCCACTAGGCCTCCACTGACCAGACCACTGCTGCCTGTGTTCCCCTGGAACCAATTTAAAATTGCCTACAGCCAGCCCAATTTTTTTATGTTAGGCCTTCGAAGCCTGTCTGCGGTCCGTTCTTTCTACTACTACTACACTGACCAGGCCACTGCTGCCCGTGTTCCCCTGGAACCAATTTAAAATTGCCTACAGCCATCTGTTATTATGTTAGGCCTTCGATGCCTGTCTGCGGTCACTCCTTCCACTAGGCCTCCACTGACCAGACCACTGCTGCCCGTGTTCCCCTGGAACCAATTTAAAATTGCCTACAGCCAGCCCAATTTTTTTATGTTAGGCCTTCGAAGCCTGTCTGCGGTCCGTTATTTCTACTACTACTACACTGACCAGGCCACTGCTGCCCGTGTTCCCCTGGAACCAATTATAAAGTGCCTACAGCCCAATTATTTTATGTTAGGCCTTCGAAGCCTGTCTGCGGTCTTTCCTTCCAATAGTTCTCCACTGACCAGACCAATGCTGGCCGTGTACCCCTGGAACCCAGCTGAAAGTGCATGGAGCCTCCTTTTTTTCTTTGTTTTATATTTAGAAAGCCCAGATGAACTACGCTGTACCACGGTTCAAGCTACCCAGTCGACATTTCTTTTGCGAGAAAAGCCATCCCAGCCCTCCAGCGGCATGAAAAAGTCTGCATTGTCATAGCACTCAGGCAATCAAACAGTAGAAAGGTGCACCTGACAAGAGACGCATGGACCAGTAGGCATGTCCACAAAAAGTTACGTGTCCATTATGGCGCACTGGGTTAATGTGTTGGATGCATGGTCCACAGGGGACAGCCTACAAAGTCTGTCTGCAGTCCCTAATTCAAATTTTCCTCCGCTGACCACACCACTGCTGCCCGTGTACCCCTGGAACCAATTTTAAAGTGTCTACAGCCTAATTTTGTTATGTTAGGCCTACTACGCCTGTCTGCGGTCCCTCCTTCCAATACTCGTCCACTGACCAGACCACTGCTACCCGTGGACCCCTGGAACCTATTTTTAATTGCATAGAGCATCCTTAATTTAATAGTAGGCGTACAAAGTCTGTCTGCGGTCCACTATTGAAATTGTCTTCCACTGCCCAGAGCAATGCTGCCTGTGTACCCCTGTAACTTTTTTAAGCTGCAGTGAGCCACATTTTTGGTTTAAGGCCTACTACCTGTGTCTGTCTGCACCACTCAATTCAGCTGTGTTCCTTTGAAAAAAGCTGAGCGTCAATAGTCTTGTTTTCAGCCTCTAGGAATTTTAAAACTGCATTGGGGGTACAACTTTGGTAGGGCCTACTAACGGTGTCTGCCGCCCCAAGGTGTGCCCCAGGTTTCGTCCACATTGCTTCGGTCTTCCGACTCTCGTTTAGTAGTTGTAGAAAACTACACTGCATTAGGCCTACAAATTGGGTATGGGGTGTAGAGAGATGGTGTGTTCCACTCCAAGGTGTTCCCCAGGTTTCCTCTCCATTGCTTCGATCTTCATGCTCTCGTTTAGTAGTTGTTGGAAACTACGCTGCATTAGGCCTACGAATTGGGTATGGGGTGTAGAGAGATGGTGTGTTGCACTCCAAGGTGTTCCCCAGGTTTCCTCTCCATTGCTTCGATCTTCATGCTCTCGTTTAGTAGTTGGAAACTACGCTGCATTAGGCCTACAAATTGGGTATGGGGTGTAGAGAGATGGTGTGTTACACTCCAAGGTGTTCCCCAGGTTTCGTCCACATTGCTTCGGTCTTCCGACTCTCGTTTAGTAGTTGTAGAAAACTACACTGCATTAGGCCTACAAATTGGGTATGGGGTGTAGAGAGATGGTGTGTTACACTCCAAGGTGTTCTCCAGGTTGCCTTTCCTGAGCTTCTATTTTCAGGCTCTCGTTTAGTAGTTGTTGGGAACTACACTGCATTAGGCCTACAAAATGGGTATGGGGTGTAGAGAGATGGTGTGTTGCACTCCAAGGTGTTCTCCAGGTTTCCTCTCCATTGCTTCGATCTTCATGCTCTCGTTTAGTATTTGTTGGAAACTACACTGCATTAGGCCTACAAAATGGGTATGGGGTGTAGAGAGATGGTGTGTTCCACTCCAAGGTGTTCCCCAGGTTTCCTCTCCATTGCTTCGATCTTCATGCTCTCGTTTAGTAGTTGTTGGAAACTACGCTGCATTAGGCCTACAAATTGGGTATGGGGTGTAGAGAGATGGTGTGTTCCACTCCAAGGTGTTCCCCAGGTTTCCTCTCCACTGCTTCGATCTTCATGCTCTCGTTTAGTAGTTGTTGGAAACTACGCTGCATTAGGCCTACAAATTGGGTATGGGGTGTAGAGAGATGGTGTGTTGCACTCCAAGGTGTTCCCCAAGTTTCCTCTCCATTGCTTCGATCTTCATGCTCTCGTTTAGTAGTTGTTGGAAACTACACCGCATTAGGCCTACAAAATGGGTATGGGGTGTAGAGAGATGGTGTGTTACACTCCAAGGTGTTCCCAAGGTTTCCTCTCCATTGCTTCGATCTTCATGCTCTCGTTTAGTAGTTGTTGGAAACTAAACTGCATTAGGCCTACAAAATGGGTATGGGGTGTAGAGAGATTTTGTGTTCCACTCCAAGGTGTTCCCCAGGTTTCCTCTCCATTGCTTCGATCTTCATGCTCTCGTTTAGTAGTTGTTGGAAACTACGCTGCATTAGGCCTACAAATTGGGTATGGGGTGTAGAGAGATGGTGTGTTGCACTCCAAGGTGTTCCCCAGGTTTCCTCTCCATTGCTTCGATCTTCATGCTCTCGTTTAGTAGTTGTTGGAAACTACACTGCATTAGGCCTACAAAATGGGTATGGGGTGTAGAGAGATGGTGTGTTCCACTCCAAGGTGTTCCCAAGGTTTCCTCTCCATTGCTTCGATCTTCATGCTCTCGTTTAGTAGTTGTTGGAAACTACACTGCATTAGGCCTACAAAATGGGTATGGGGTGTAGAGAGATGGTGTGTTACACTCCAAGGTGTTCCCTAGGTTTCCTCTCCATTGCTTCCATCTTCATGCTCTCGTTTAGTAGTTGTTAGAAACTACGCTGCATTAGGCCTACAAATTGGGTATGGGGTGTAGAGAGATGGTGTGTTGCACTCCAAGGTGTTCCCCAGGTTTCCTCTCCATTGCTTCGATCTTCATGCTCTCGTTCAGTAGTTGTTGGAAACTACACTGCATTAGGCCTACAAAATGGGTATGGGGTGTAGAGAGATGGTGTGTTACACTCCAAGGTGTTCCCAAGGTTTCCTCTCCATTGCTTCGATCTTCATGCTCAAGTTTAGTAGTTGTTGGAAACTACACTGCATTAGGCCTACAAATTGGGTATGGGGTGTAGAGAGATGTGTGTTCCACTCCAAGGTGTTCCCCAGGTTTCCTCGCCATTGCTTCGATCTTAATGCTCTCGTTTAGTAGTTGTTGGAAACTACACTGCATTAGGCCTACAAATTGGGTATGGGGTGTAGAGACGGTGTGTTCCACTCCAAGGTGTTCTCCAGGTTGCCTTTCCTGAGCTTCTATCTTCAGGCTCTCGTTTAGTAGTTGTTGGAAACTACACTGCATTAGGCCTACAAAATGGGTATGGGGTGTAGAGAGATGGTGTGTTCCACTCCAAGGTGTTCCCCAGGTTTCCTCGCCATTGCTTCGATCTTAATGCTGTCGTTTAGTAGTTGTTGGAAACTACACTGCATTATGCCTACAAATTGGGTATGGGGTGTAGAGACGGTGTGTTCCACTCCAAGGTGTTCTCCAGGTTGCCTTTCCTGAGCTTCTATCTTCAGGCTCTTGTTAAATAGTGGTTAAATGGAACAACTGCATTTGGCGTACTAGTTGGTTTGGGGCCTACTAACAGTGTCTGCCGCTCCTTGCTGTTCTCCTGGTTTCCTGTCCTGAAATTCCATTTTCAGGCTCTCGTTAAGTAGTTGTTAATGTTAGACTGCATTTGGCCTACTAGTTGGGTTGAGGCCTACTATTGGTGTCTGCCACTCCTTGCTGTTCTCCTCCACTGAACAAAGCTGTGCCGCCTGTTTACTACGGTTGCCAATTTTGAACTGCATTTCGACTACTTACTGATTTGGGCCTACTCTCTGTGTCAGCCTCTCATTCCAGTTGTCCTCCACTGCAATGCCCCCTGGTTAGTCCTGTGTTACCAATTTTGAACTGCATTTAGCCCACTTTATTCTTTGGGCCTATATCTGTGTTTCCTCCTCATCATGCCCATTGCCCAGCCAGTGATAGATGAGTCTGCTGGTACATTGACCCATAACGCAACATTCCCCGTGCACGCTACACAGCAAGATTGTGACCCTGCTGAAAGTCAGGTTCCTCTTCCCGCATATCATACCACCTTACACGGGGACAAAGAGGAAGGTGCAGATGAAAGTGCAGGTTCCTTCATCAGGTGGGGGGAGGAATACTAGTTGGCGACGTCACTGGCACAGGGCCTCTCATAGTACGCAAAAGTGCTGCAGCCGGTGGGAGGCGCCCCCGCCGTGCAAACACACCGCTGTACTTTGAGGGGCCCTGTGCCAGTGCCAATGCCAACTAGTGGGCCCCCCCTGCTTGCTCAGGATCACAGCACTTGCAAAGTTTAAATACTTACCTCTCCCTGCTCCACTGCCGTGACGTGTTCCAGATTTCCTGGGCCCACTAATTACTTGAACCAGCCCTACCCCCCACAACTTTAGCCAAATGACCCCCAATTTCAAATGCCTTCCAATTATTATAAGTTAAATTACGATTGACAAGCTTCAGTAACAAGAATGGATGTTTTTGCCATTAAAATGGGCAGTGTAGATGTTTTCCTGGCCTCCACTCACTGCCGACTATGCTCCCCCATTGACTTGCATTGGGTTTCGTGTTTCGGGCGATACCCGACTTTTCGCGATAATCGGCCGATTCCACTCGACTCGACTTCTAAGATAGTCGGGTTTCGCGAAACACGGCTCGACTCCAAAAAGGTCAAGGTCGCTCAACCCTATTCGGGACATAGAAGGTGCCTTGTGCTGTGAGCACTGGATACAAAGACACCACACTGTTTGAATTTGGCATTTGCCCGACTGGCAACAAAGAAGAAGAAGAAGAGGAAGAAGAAGAAACTGAAGGAGATAGGTGAGGCAGAGAAGGAGGAGGTAGAGGTGTAAGGTGCACAGGAGGCGGAGGTGAGGAGTGTGTAGGAGAAAGAGAAGGAGGTGAAAGGTGTGGTGAAGAGAAAGGAGGAGATGAAGGGTGTGCAGAAGAAAGAGGAGGAGAGAGAGGTGAAGAAGAGAGCAATGAAGAAGGAGGAGAAGAAAAAGATGGAGGAGGGGGATAATAAAAGAGAATTCATTCCCCTTATGTGCAACCTGAGATGGCATGGTTGGAACAATGTTGCTCTCTCCCTGTTGGGACGGGCGGGGTGCACCACATGCTGAGCAAGTCTCCCTATACAATGGATTCTGCTCAGAGCAAACTGTACATGTCCAATATCTGCCGTCCCCGTATGGTGGAAGCACTGATGGTTTAATACCTTTTCCCACTTTGTACACATAAAAATTACTTCCTGACTCGTTCACATATAGTTCAGTGCTTCCTAAACGATGCAGCTCTGCTGACACATTATACCATGCATTTGCAGTGTGCAGCAATTTAGCATCCACTAGTTTCCCTTTCTTTCTTTTCAAAACATTATGCCATTCTGCAGCTTGGTGTCTGCCTCCCTGATGGATGTCACATACTTTCATGAGCTGCTTGTAATTTTTCACATATTTAACACCTTCGTGTTCTGCCACTATTTTGGGGCTGCTGTTTTCTCATCAGGAAGTAAAAGACCATCCTGTTGCTTGGCCACCTTATTCCCCATGGCAAAAACAAAAATGAAACAACAAACAAAAATGGAAAAACAACAATAAAAACTTCAAAAAGGTTAGTATAAAAAAGAAAACTTCAAAAAGGTTGATACAAAAAACAACAACTTAAAAGTTCTAAAAGTTTGGTACAGAAGGAAAAAGTTCAAAAACTTTAAAAAAGTCAAAACAGCTGCTAACACATCAGTCTGTGTCCAGATGCAGTAACACACACACACTTCCCCTTTCCTATGCTGGCGTATCCATAGTCACTAAAATCATGTATCTAAAAACAAGTAGCTCACAGCAATAGTGATAGATACCACTCAGTTTCAGTTCCTTAGTATTCCTAAGCTGCAGCTAACTCTTATCTCAGAGTGCAAGAACAGGAAACCAAGCAAAAACAGATGTGACAGTGTGATTTAAAATGGATATATCCTTGCTAACAACAAAAGGGGAAGTGCGGAAAAGAGGAAAAAAAATAAAATAAAACTTTCCGTTGCAACTTTATGCACTTAAAGCAACAGTATGTAACAAGAACAAGAACAGATAGACAGACGTCTGGGAGAAATCGACTCCCTCTTTATTATTCTGTGACACGTGCAGGCCGCTCTGGGAACAGACAACTGTCAATCGCACTGGGCACGCATATGCCCGGGCTGCCTGAGTGACATGCACAACAAGCGGGTATTCTACCACCCTCCGGTCCAGTCATCCAGCTACGGGAATCTGTGGCAGCCCTCTAAGTTATCACCACCTGAGCCTGGACGCTGGGACTGCCTGTCCCTCCTATGCACGGGAATCCTGTGATAACTTATCGAGCGATTTGACTTCCTGTCATCTGTATCCCAGCAATCACAAACAAAACAGTCACTGTTCCAACTATCTCCAGGATTTACACAGACATAAAACACATATACGGCACACAGCAGACACCTTGGCTTATATCCCATGGTTTGGATACGGGTGTGGACATTTTACACTACCTGGGAATGCGGTGGTGACCACACCTGACCGGCAAAAGGTATAGACCTAGACTGGGCATAGGGGACATTCAGGTAAGATGACAAGATTTTCTTACCTTACTCTGGTGGAGCTGCAGTCTCCGTCCCATGAGCCAAGGCCGCGGCCGTCACCCTTGTCCTTCCGGTCAGCAGGGTCGCTGTGTGTTTCGTCCACTGCCCCACATTGGGCGCCAGATGTTATGGAAATTTGGTTTGGGATGAATCTATCCCTGTGTGTGCTGCGGCCGTTCCCAATTATCAGATGAAATATATTGAGCACTCAAGGAAGAATGACGCTGTACACGTAAGTGACAGGATAACATTCCACCATTTCTGGCAGTTTATTGTCTGCACATGGTTTTATAGGTGCATACAGGAAAGGAAAGGGGTGGTTAGTTAATTAACATACAATTAAGCTGCTGTATTATTGTTTGTATGGATACATGAAATATTCTAGCTAAGGCCTAACTAAGAACAAGCTGATTTAGAACTCTTAAAAGTAGCTGTCACCTTTTTCCTGCTATTTCAGCAAAAATCTAGAAATCAGTTTACGACATCTGGCATTGGTTCCTGTTTTTGGTGTCTGGAAAGTACCAAGGAACTGTCTGGTTTGAGCTGGCCTGGCTCATGTGGTCAAGTTGATCAATTGATTATAATGTATATAGTAGCAGTGAGTATATATGCATTCATATGAGTAAATATGAGTATATATGATTATATAGGAGTATATGCAAGTGAGATCTATATGAAATGTGTACATTTCCATCACACCTCCACACTTATTCGCTCCTCATCCAACCGCCTCCAAGGCTTCTCTCGAATATCCCCCATCCTCTGGAATTCTTTGCCCCAACACGTCTGACTATCAACCACATTCGGATCCTTCAGACGGAACCTGAAAACCCACCTCTTCAGGAAAGCCTACAACCTGCACTGACCCTGCTGCCTCCTCATCACTACCAGAGATACTGCCTCACCAACACCAGAGCTCCTGCAACCCTCAAACTATTGTCTCCTTCCCCATAATCTTGTAGAATGTAAGCCCGCAAGGGCAGGGTCCTCACCCCTCTGTATCAGTCTGTCATTGTTACTTTGTTTACTGTAAGTGATATCTATAATTTGCATGTAACCCTTTCTCATGTACAGCACCATGGATTTAATGGTGCTATATAAATAAATAATAATAATAATTCACTTGATTCATACTGTACAGAAAAAAGCAGCATCTCATCATTCATTAACCCCCCCTACCCAGTTTATTATGTAGCGATACAGGTACATTTGTGAAGGAAGGTAGTATAATATTTGCATGAAGGTGAAAAGTGCCCGCCCAAAGTCAATGTTACTGGTAGGCGCTTGTCACCCCAGTCCGACACTGGCTGTGTCAACATAAACTAAATCTCCGAGCATGCCGAAATACTCAGAGATCACCTGAGCATGCTCGGGAAATCCCAAGCAACGAATATACTCACTCATTGCTAGTCTTCAGCCTGGCAGTGCGTGCCCAATATATACACTAGTTCATATATATATAATTTACAAAACATTCTAATATGGTGTTTGATTGAAGGAACACTCACTATGCATGATAGATCACATTTATGTTCAATAAATCACATAAAAATACATACTGTGCTGTTTGGGAGTTTCATACATCTGACCAATGTAAATAACTATACCTAAAGAGTACCATCATTTTAATTTTTATTTCATAACTCAATAGTACACATGAAAAATCAGCAACATTTTAATACATCTTATCAGAGAAAAAATCTGATTTTTTTTTTTACCCTGGAGTTATCTTTCATTCTAAATTCATGGGTAAAATCTGTGTTCAATGAAGACAGATTTTCCTATTACTGAGATAGGAGATGATAGTTGGTGCTTTTAAAATTGTATAGAGTATAGAGATGGGAGGGGAAGGATGGAGAAGCTACAGTAGAGTAGTCACCAACAGGTCTCCATAGAACTTTATAAAAAAAACAGCTGTCAAATCCTATCTCCGCAATGGGAACATTTGTATTTACTGAGACAAATTTTACCCTTTAATAGAGAAAATTTTGAGAATGAATGTCCAGTTCAGAAGGAGAAAGAAGCAGATATCCCTAATAAGATACATTAACACATTTCTTGTTTTCACCTGTACTATAAATTAATAGTAAAAAAAAATAAAATGATGGTTACTCAAGTGTGTGAGTGTGCTATGTTGGTGAACAGTATATTATACAGCGCTGTAGTTTATTTTATACTCAGCAGTGGGACATCCCCCACTTTTTTTCATTGCATGAAGCTAAAACTGCTGCAAAGTTGCACGTCTTTTCTCATTAAGCCTATGTAACACATTTTTAAAGCAAATAAGTCACCAAATTTTACAATACAAGTATCATACATTATTGAATTGATCTTCTACACCCGCTAAAGCTGGTGTACTTACATATCAGAATAGCTGCACAATCATTTTTCAAAGTTTAAAGGTACCGTCACACTGAGCAACTTTAGAACGATAACGATAGCGATCCGTGACGTTGCAGCGTCCTGGATAGCGATATCGTTATGTTTGACATGCAGCAGCGATCAGGATCCTGCTGTGACATCACTGGTCGGAGCTCAAAGTGTGGAACTTTATTTAGTCGCTGGATCACCCGCTGACATCGCTGAATCGGCGTGTGTGACGCCGATCCAGCGATGTCTTCACTTGTAACCAGGGTAAACATCGGGTTACTAAGCGCAGGGCCACGCTTAGTAACCCGATGTTTACCCTGGTTACCATTGTAAATGTAAAAAAAAACACGTAAAGCAGAGCACAGTGGTGACATCACCGCTCTGCTTTACGGCCGGCGCTTACACAGTGCAGGGAAGCTGAGGTCGGGGGATGCGACAGACACCGGAATGTAAGTATGTAGTGTTTTTTTTTTTACATTTACAATGGTAACCAGGGTAAACATTGGGTTACTAAGCGCGGCCCTGCACTTAGTAACCCGATGTTTACCCTGGTTACCCGGGGACTTCGGCATCGTTGGTCGCTGGAGAGCTGTCTGTGTGACAGCTCTCCAGCGAGCAAACAGCGACGCTGCAGCGATCGGCATCGTTGTCTATATCGCTGCAGCGTCGCTTAATGTGACGGTACCTTAAGCCCAATCTCCCACCTAGCCTTATTGACAGATTGTTGCTGAAACAACATACAGCTGTCACTCAGGCAGGTAGGGAAGAATGAATATTCTTAAATTATTATGAGCTGAAAATTCCAAGTGCTGATTTCAGTTTCAGAATTATACAAACATTAAAAAAAAACACCACTTATTTTTAAATTAAGTACACCGGTGTCTGTCATTAGGTCTTAGAGATCTTCTTAATCATGCATGTACTTTGTCTTGGAAAAATCTAGTGAATGATTCACATTTACACTATTATAAATCATTTTATGGGTCAGAAACCCCCTTTAAAGTCTCAAAATGTTTTTCATACAGACAACAATATTTTAATGCTCTTTAGATTATAAAATGTGACAATGTGCTATAGTTTATGGATTACTTTTTCAGTTCAAGGTCCTCTTTTAGTAAGAAAAGCTACCACAACATAGTTAAATAAACTCTATATCATTTACCACAATCTTAAATTAAATAATATTTTAATCCATCAATTTACAGTGTTAACTGTGTGCTATAATTATAAAGATTTGTGGCATATTCACCAATTTGTTCTCGGTTGTTATGAGATAAGCGATCAGCGCTGCCTGCCAGGAACTCTATAAACACTAAATTAGAATCATTGTTCTAATTAAAGCATATTTTCTGTTATCACTTATAAATTATGTACGATTGTTATTGCTAATATTACCTGGGGCATGGTGAAGTTTGATGCGATCAAATAAAAGCTTCAAATAAAACCTTTTAATAGATGTTCTGTTACTATGTAAAGCTTCTCAGCCCGGGAACGACATGGAAGGATGAAGAAGGAAATTGTGTTGTATTTTATGTTTAGAGGATTTCACATAGAAGCTGGAAACAATCCAGACTGCCATATTGCATTGCAAGCAAACTCTTTCTTTAATGAATGTGCTAACATCAGAAGCAGGCGCAGGATTTTGTCATTATGCCATCCTGTTCACTAATACATTCATTCTATTCAGCAACAGAAGAAGAGAGGTACTTATCCTCGCTCAATTATAAAATGTTGTGGAATATGTTGGTGCTATATAAATAAAATTTTCACCATTATTCTTATTACAAAGGTGGCACTCACCCTGTATATCTTCTTAAAGGGACACTGTCACCTGGATTTGGAGGGAACAATCTTCAGCCATGGAGGCGGGGTTTTGGGGTTTTTTGATTCACCCTTTCCTTACCCGCTGGCTGCATGCTGGCTGCAATATTGGATTGAAGTTCATTCTCTGTCCTCCGTAGTACATGCCTGCACATGGCAATCTTGCCTTGCGCAGGCGTGTACTATGGAGGACAGAGAATGAACTTCAATCCAATATTGCAGCCAGCATGCAGCCAGCGGGTAAGGAAAGGGTGAATCAATAACCCCAAAACCCCGCCTCCATGGCTGAAGATTGTTCCCTCCAAATCCAGGTGACAGTGTCCCTTTAACACAAATATAAAAACAGGATATGGCGGTTTCACCCTAATTTTTGCTTCAGCTGAACAGAATGACATCACTACATCAGCACATCCATGTGTATGCATGTTCCCACCAGTATTTAAAGTTACCACTTAAACAATTTTAAAAAGTACATAGATAGTAGAGGACTACCCTCAAATGTTTCAAAAAACATACGATTATCTATCATCACACATAAGGCTACAGAAAAATTAATTATAACATTTTTACAACACTGTTGGAATTTTATCCCAAAAGTGCAAAAAAAATCCAAAAACACCTTATTACCTCATTGCAGTAGGTGAGGGCTAAATTACTGGGAATTTGTCCAAATATGTTGACTGGCTTCTTTGTCCATTAATTAATATAATATTTCACATCAAGTACACTAAGACATTTTTGTGCACTTTGAGGGATTTCTCTTAGCAACTAAACCTCAGTCTTACATTAATCGAAGTTATGTTGATATGTTTTGTGTTTATTTACAAAAAAAATCAGATATTTGACAAAAATTTAAAAAAAATTAGCAATTTTCAAAGTTTGAATGATTGTCCCTTTAATCCAGATAGTGGTACCATAGAAAAATTAAATAAATAACATTTCCCTCATGTCTGCTTTACATCAGCACCATTTGTAAAATGTTATTTTATTTCGTTGGCATTTTAGGAGGCTTAAAATTGTAGCAGCCATATATAAATTTTTCACGGAAATTTTCAACATTTATTTTTTTAAGGATCTATACTAGTGTTGAGCGATACCGTCCAATATTTGAAAGTATCTGTATCGGATGGTATCGGCCGATATCCGAAAAATATCGGATATCGCCGATACCGATATCCGATACCAATACAAGTCAATGGGACACAAATATCGGAAGGTATCCTCTATGGTTCCCAGGGTCTGAAGGAGAGGAAACTCTCCTTCAGGCCCTGGGATCCATATTCATGTGTAAAATAAAGAATAAAAAAAAAAAATATTGATATACTTACCCTTGGACGCGCCCTGGTTGTAACCGCTGCAACCGCCATGATTAACTTCCTAAGAATGAGCGCGTAAAGGACCTTCGATGACAACGCGGCTTGTGATTGGTCGCGTAACCGCTCATGTGACCGCTCACGCGACCAATCACAAGCCGCGACGTCATCGAAGGTCCTTCACGTGCTCATTCTTAGGAACAGAAGCATGGCGGTTGCAGCGGTTTTACAACCAGGGCGCGTCCGAGGGTAAGTATATCAATATTTTTTTTTTTTATTGTTTATTTTACACATCAATCTTCATCCCGATACCGATTCCCGATATCGCAAAAATATCGGAACTCGGTATCGGAATTCCGATACCGCAAATATCGGCCGATACCCGATACTTGCGGTATCGGAATGCTCAACACTAATCTATACAGGTTTGAAGTGACAGTAGAGGTCCTATATATTGGTAAACCCCCAAAAGTGATATTGTTTTAAAAACAGCAACCCCAACGTATTGAAAACTGCTGCCAGGTAGTTTATTAACCCTTCAAGTGATTTTCAGGCATTAAGGCAAATGACATGACAGGAATGAAAAAGTGTATTTTTACCACCAAAATATCGCTAACTTCTGAACAGGCCACTATAGCAGGCAAGCAGGCAGACTCTAAGGCCACTATTTGGTCAGGAATTACTATGGCAAACATCAGGACCACACGATCAAGATCTCAGGGTGCCGATGGGCTTAAAGGGGAAGTACTCACACTCTGTTAACCATTTACGTATATGATGTAGTCACTATTGATTGCAGCATCAAAGGGGTTAAACAGATATGGACGGTGCCAACACTGACTGTGGCTGATGCAGCAAGTTCTCAGCTATAATGCATAGCTGATAACTGCGGGATTGTCACTGGTATGGGGATGTTATATCTCAGGTCAGTAAAAAGAGGTATTAGCGGCTAAAACCTTACCATTTTTCAAGTGACATGCGCTTGTCAGTGGCTGGTGTGAACATGCGCTTACATGCTGCATGCACACCAATTAACCCCTTCCTGACCTGTGACACAGCGTATGCGTCATGAAAGTCGGTGCCAATCCGACCTGTGACGCATATGCTGTGTCACAGAATGATTGCGTCCCTGCAGATTGGGTGAAAGGGTTAACTCCAATTACACACGATCTGCAGGGACAGAGGGAGTGGTAGTACAGCCCAGGGGGGGTGGCTTCACCCCCCCTGGCTATGATCACTCTGATTGGCTGTTGAAAGTGAAACTGCCAATCAGAGCGATTTGTAATATTTCACCTAATAAAATTGGTGAAATATTACAATCCAGCCATGGCCGATGCTGCAATATCATCCGCCATGGCTGGAAACACTGGTCTGCCCCCCCCCACCGCCACCGATCCCCTCCCAGTCCTCCGATCAGTCCTGCACACCGCTCCGCCCCCCTCCGCCCTCCTGTCTGCTCCCCTGTTGTGAATTCTGTGGTCAAGCTCCCTCCTGTGGTCATGAGTGGTACTTCGGCTGGTTCTGTCTATGAGTTTCCTCTGGTGGATGTGAGTGGGGCTGCGGCTTCTGAGTTTCCTTCCTCAGGTGACGAGGTTAAGTCGTTAGGTGCTGCTCTATTTAACTCCACCTAGTTCTTTGTTCCTGGCCTCCAGTCAATGTTCCAGTATTGGTCTTGCTCTCTCCTGGATCGTTATTGTGGCCTGTCTGCCCTGCATAAGCTAAGTTCTGCTTGTGTTACTTTTGTTTGCTATTTTTTCTGTCCAGCTTGCTATACTGGTTTTTCTTGCTTGCTGGAAGCTCTGGGACGCAGAGGGAGCACATCCGTGCCGTTAGTCGGTACGGAGGGTCTTTTTGCGCCCTCTGCGTGGTTGTTTGTAGGTTTTTGTGCTGATCGCAAAGCTATCTTTCCTATCCTCGGTCTATTCAGTAAGTCGGGCCTCACTTTGCTAAAACCTATTTCATCTCTGTGTTTGTATTTTCATCTTTACTCACAGTCATTATATGTGGGGGGCTGCCTTTTCCTTTGGGGAATTTCTCTGAGGCAAGGTAGGCTTATTTTTCTATCTTCAGGGCTAGCTAGTTTCTCAGGCTGTGCCCGAGGCGCCTAGGTCTAGTCAGGAGCGTTCCACGGCTACCTCTAGTGTGGTGTTATACGATTAGGGATTGCGGTCAGCAGAGTTCCCACGTCTCAGAGCTCGTCCTATGTTATTAGTAACTATCAGGTCACTTTGTGTGCTCTTAACCACCAGGTCCATTGTGTTTCTGAATCACCAGTTCATAACAGTACTGGAGGCCCAAAGTACTAATGCTTCTCAATAGAGGGAAAAGAGAAGTTCTGAGACCATTTTTTTTTCTCTGCACTGTGTTTTGTCTTTCTTTTCCCCTAGACATTTGGGTGGTTCAGGACACAGGTGTAGTGATGGACATTAAAGGTCTGTCTTCTTGTGTGGATAATCTCACTGCAAGAGTACAAAAAATTCAAGACATTATGGTTCAGAAATCTATGTTAGAACCTAGAATTCCTATGCCTGATTTATTTTCTGGAGATAGAGCTAAGTTTCTGAATTTCAAAAATAATTGCAAACTGTTTCTGGCTTTGAAACCCCGCTCCTCTGGTGACCCAGTTCAACAAGTTAAGATCATTATTTCTTTATTACGTGGCGACCCTCAAGACTGGGCATTTTCCCTTGCGCCAGGAGATCCTGCATTATGTAATATTGATGCGTTTTTTCTGGCGCTCGGATTGCTTTATGATGAACCTAATTCAGTGGATCAGGCAGAGAAAAATTTGCTGGCTCTGTGTCAGGGTCAGGATGAGTTAGAGATATATTGTCAGAAGTTTAGGAAGTGGTCTGTGCTCACTCAATGGAATGAATGTGCGCTGGCAGCAATTTTCAGAAAGGGTCTCTCTGAAGCCCTTAAGGATGTCATGGTGGGATTTCCTATGCCTGCTGGTCTGAATGAGTCTATGTCTTTGGCCATTCAGATCGATCGACGCTTACGTGAGCGTAAAACGGTGCAACATTTGGCGGTATTATCTGAGTATAAACCTGAACCTATGCAATGTGATAGGACTTTGACCAGAGCTGAACGGCAAGAACACAGACGTCGGAATGGGCTGTGTTTTTACTGTGGTGATCCCACTCATGCTATTTCCGATTGTCCTGAGCGCACCAAGCGGTTCGCTAGGTCTGCCACCATTGGTACGGTACAGTCGAAATTTCTTTTGTCCGTTACTTTGATCTGCTCTTTGTCATCCTATTCTGTCATGGCATCTGTGGATTCAGGCGCTGCCCTGAATTTGATGGACTTGGAGTTTGCTAGGCGCTGTGGGTTTTTCTTGGAGCCCTTGCAGTATCCTATTCCATTGAGAGGAATTGATGCTACGCCTTTGGCCAAGAATAAGCCTCAGTACTGGACCCAACTGACCATGTGCATGGCTCCTGCGCATCAGGAGGATATTCGCTTTCTGGTGTTGCAGAATCTGCATGATGTGGTCGTGTTGGGGTTGCCATGGCTAAAAGTCCATAACCCAGTATTGGATTGGAAGTCTATGTCTGTGTCCAGCTGGGGTTGTCGGGGTACATGGTGATGTTCCATTTCTGTCTATTTGATCATCCACCCCTTCTGAGGTCCCAGAGTTCTTGTCGGATTATCGAGATGTATTTGATGAGCCCAAGTCCAGTGCCCTACCTCCGCATAGGGATTGTGATTGTGCTATCGATTTGATTCCTGGTAGTAAGTTTCCTAAAGGTCGACTGTTTAATTTGTCTGTGCCTGAGCACGCCGCTATGCGGAGTTACGTAAAGGAATCCTTGGAGAAGGGTCATATTCGCCCGTCGTCGTCGCCATTGGGAGCAGGGTTCTTTTTTGAGGCCAAGAAGGATGGTTCGTTGAGACCTTGTATTGATTACCACCTTCTAAATAAAATCACAATCAAATTTCAGTACCCCTTGCCGCTGCTGTCTGATTTGTTTGCTCGGATTAAGGGGGCTAGTTGGTTCACCAAGATAGATCTTCGTGGTGCGTATAATCTTGTGCGTATTAAACAGGGCGATGAATGGAAAACAGCATTTAATACGCCCGAGGGCCATTTTGAGTACCTGGTTATGCCATTCGGGCTTTCCAATGCTCCATCAGTATTTCAGTCCTTTATGCATGACATCTTCCGAGAGTACCTGGATAAATTCCTGATTGTATACTTGGATGATATTTTGGTCTTCTCGGATGATTGGGAGTCTCACGTGAAGCAGGTTAGAATGGTGTTCTAGGTCCTGCGTGCGAATTATTTGTTTGTGAAGGGGTCAAAGTGTCTCTTTGGCGTTCAGAAGGTTTCATTTTTGGGTTTCATTTTTTCCCCTTCTACTATCGAGATGGACCCCGTTAAAGTTCAGGCCATTTATGATTGGACTCAGCCGACATCTCTGAAGAGTCTGCAAAAGTTCCTGGGCTTTGCTAATTTTTATCGTCGCTTCATCAATAATTTTTCTAGTATTGCCAAACGGTTGACTGATTTAACCAAGAAGGGTGCTGATGTGGTCAATTGGTCTTCTGCTGCTGTGGAAGCTTTTCAGGAGTTGAAGCGTCGTTTTTCTTCTGCCCCTGTGTTGTGCCAGCCAGATGTTTCGCTCCCGTTTCAGGTAGATGTTGATGCTTCTGAGATTGGAGCAGGGGCTGTTTTGTCGCAAAGAAGTTCTGATGGCTCGGTGATGAAACCATGTGCCTTCTTTTCCAGGAAGTTTTCGCCTGCTGAGCGTAATTATGATGTTGGCAATCGAGAGTTGCTGGCCATGAAGTGGGCATTCGAGGAGTGGCGTCATTGGCTTGAAGGAGCTAAGCATCGCGTGGTGGTCTTGACTGATCACAAGAACTTGACTTATCTCGAGTCTGCCAAATGGTTGAATCCTAGACAGGTTCGTTGGTCGCTGTTTTTCTCCCGTTTTGACTTTGTGGTTTCGTACCTTCCGGGCTCTAAAAATGTGAAGGCGGATGCCCTGTCTAGGAGTTTTGTGCCCGACTCTCCGGGTTTGCCTGAGCCGGCGGGTATTCTCAAAGAGGGGGTCATTTTGTCTGCCATCTTCCCTGATTTGCGGCGGGTGCTGCAAAAGTTTCAGGCTAATAGACCTGACCGTTGCCCAGCGGAGAAACTGTTTGTCCCTGATAAATGGACGAGTAGAGTTATCTCTGAGGTTCATTGTTCGGTGTTGGCTGGTCATCCTGGAATCTTTGGTACCAGAGATTTGGTGGCTAGATCCTTTTGGTGGCCGTCTCTGTCACGGGATGTGCGTTCGTTTGTGCAGTCCTGTGGGATTTGTGCTGGGGCTAAGCCCTGCTGTTCTCTTGCCAGTGGGTTGCTTTTGCCCTTGCCGGTCCCCAAGAGGCCCTGGACACATATCTCTATGGATTTTATTTCAGATCTCCCCGTCTCTCAAAAGATGTCGGTCATTTGGGTGGTTTGTGATCGCTTCTCTAAGATGGTCCATTTGGTACCCTTGTCTAAATTGCCTTCCTCCTCTGATTTGGTGACATTGTTTTTCCAGCATGTGGTTCGTTTACATGGCATTCCAGAGAACATCGTTTCTGACAGAGGTTCCCAGTTTGTTTCGAGGTTTTGGCGAGCCTTTTGTGCTAGGATGGGCATTGATTTGTCTTTTTCCTCGGCTTTCCATCCTCAGACAAATGGCCAAACTGAACAAACCAATCAGACCTTGGAAACATATCTGAGATGTTTTGTTTCTGCTGATCAGGATGATTGGGTGTCCTTTTTGCCTTTGGCTGAGTTCGCCCTTAATAATCGGGCCAGCTCGGCTACTTTGGTTTCGCCGTTTTTCTGCAATTCTGGTTTCCATCCTCGTTTCTCTTCAGGGCAGGTTGAGTCTTCAGACTGTCCTGGTGTGGATACTGTGGTGGATAGGTTGCAGCAGATTTGGACTCATGTAGTGGACAATTTGACATTGTCCCAGGAGAAGGCTCAACGTTTCGCTAACCGCAGGCGCTGTGTGGGTCCCCGACTTCGTGTTGGGGATTTGGTTTGGTTGTCGTCTCGTTATATTCCTATGAAAATTTCCTCTCCTAAGTTTAAGCCTCGTTTCATTGGTCCGTATAGGATTTCTGAGGTTCTTAATCCTGTGTCTTTTCGTTTGACCCTTCCAGCTTCTTTTTCCATCCATAATGTATTCCATAGGTCATTGTTGCGGAGATACGTGGCACCTGTGGTTCCATCCGTTGATCCTCCTGCCCCGGTTTTGGTTGAGGGGGAGTTGGAGTATATAGTGGAGAAGATTTTGGATTCTCGTATTTCGAGACGGAAACTCCAGTAATTCCTGGGTCTTTGCCTCTGATGTTCATGCTGCCGATCTGGTTCGTGCCTTTCATTTGGTTCATCCTGGTCGGCCTGGGGGCTCTGGTGAGGGTTCGGTGACCCCTCCTCAAGGGGGGGGTACTGTTGTGAATTCTGTGGTCAAGCTCCCTCCTGTGGTCATGAGTGGTACTTCGGCTGGTTCTGTCTATGAGTTTCCTCTGGTGGATGTGAGTGGGGCTGCGGCTTCTGAGTTTCCTTCCTCAGGTGACGAGGTTAAGTCGTTAGGTGCTGCTCTATTTAACTCCACCTAGTTCTTTGTTCCTGGCCTCCAGTCAATGTTCCAGTATTGGTCTTGCTCTCTCCTGGATCGTTATTGTGGCCTGTCTGCCCTGCATAAGCTAAGTTCTGCTTGTGTTACTTTTGTTTGCTATTTTTTCTGTCCAGCTTGCTATATTGGTTTTTCTTGCTTGCTGGAAGCTCTGGGATGCAGAGGGAGCACCTCCGTGCCGTTAGTCGGTACGGAGGGTCTTTTTGCGCCCTCTGCGTGGTTGTTTGTAGGTTTTTGTGCTGATCGCAAAGCTATCTTTCCTATCCTCGGTCTATTCAGTAAGTCGGGCCTCACTTTGCTAAAACCTATTTCATCTCTGCGTTTGTATTTTCATCTTTACTCACAGTCATTATATGTGGGGGACTGCCTTTTCCTTTGGGGAATTTCTCTGAGGCAAGGTAGGCTTATTTTTCTATCTTCAGGGCTAGCTAGTTTCTCAGGCTGTGCCCGAGGCGCCTAGGTCTGGTCAGGAGCGCTCCACGGCTACCTCTAGTGTGGTGTTATAGGATTAGGGATTGCGGTCAGCAGAGTTCCCACGTCTCAGAGCTCGTCCTATGTTATTAGTAACTATCAGGTCACTTTGTGTGCTCATAACCACCAGGTCCATTGTGTTTCTGAATCACCAGTTCATAACACTCCCCCCAGTGCTCTTGTCCGCTCCCCCCGTGCTCCAATCCCACCCCCGATGCTCCAATCCAACCCCCTGCACTCCGATCCACCCCCTCCATGCTCCGATCCACCCCCCATGCTCCAATCCACCCCCCCATGCTCCGATCCACCCCCCACACTCTGATCCACCCCCCCATGCTCCGATCCACCCCCATGCTCCGATCCACCACCCCGTGCTCCCTCCCACCCCATCATACTTACCGAGCCTCCGTCCGTCTTCTCCATGGGCGCCGCCATCTTCCAAAATGGCGGGCGCATGCGCAGTGCGCCCGCCTGCCGAATCTGCCAGCCGGCAGATTCGTTCCAATGTGCATTTTGATCACTGTGATAAAACCTATGACAGTGATCAAAATAAAAAAAATAGTAAATGACCGCCCCTCCTTTGTCACCCCCATAGGTAGGGACAATAATAAAATAAAGATTTTTTTTTCCACTAAGGTTGGGGTAAGAACTAGGGTTAGGGTTAGGGTTTCAGTATGTGCACACGTATTCTTGTCCTCTGCGGATTTTTCCGCAGCGGATTTGATAAATCCACAGTGCTAAACCGCCGCGGATTTATCGTGGATTTACCGCGGTTTTTCTGCGCATTTCACGGCGGTTTTACAACTGCGATTTTCTATTGGAGCAGTTGTAAAACCACTGCGGAATCCGCAGAAAGAAGTGACATGCTGCGGATTGTAAACCGCTGCGATTCTGTGCAGTTTTTCTGCAGCATGTGTACAGCGATTTTTGTTTCCCATAGGTTTACATTGAAACTGCTGCGGATCCGCAGCGTTTTCCGCAGCGTGTGCACATACCTTTAGAATTAGGCTATGTGCACACGCTGCGGAAAACGCTGCGGATCCGCAGTGGATTGGCCGCTGCGGATTCGCAGCAGTGTTCCATCAGGTTTACAGTACCATGTAAACCTATGGAAAACCAAATCCGCTGTGCCCATGGTGTGGAAAATACAGCGCGGAAACGCTGCGTTGTATTTTCTGCAGCATGTCAATTCTTTGTGCGGATTCCGCAGCGTTTTACACCTGTTCCTCAATAGGAATACGCAGGTGAAATCCGCACAAAAAACACTGGAAATTTTTCAAAAATGGTGCTGAAAAATCTCACACGAATCCGCAACGTGGACACACAGCCTTAGGGTTAGGGTTGGAATTAGGGTTGTGGTTAGGGGTTTGATTAAGGTTACGGGTGTGTTGGGGTTAGGGCTGTGATTAGGGTTATGGCTACAGCTGGGATTAGGGTTAGGGGTGTGTTGGGGTTAGTGTTGGAGGTAGAATTGAGGGGTTTCCACTGTTTAGGCACATCAGGGGATCTCCAATCGCAACATGGCGCCACCATTGATTCCAACCAATCTTGTATTCAAAAAGTCAAATGGTGCTCCCTCACTTCCGAGCCCCGATGTGCGCCCAAACAGTGGTTTACCCCCACATATGGGGTACCAGCATACTCAGGACAAACTGCGCAACAATAACTGGGGTCCAATTTCTCCTGTTACCCTTGTGAAAATAAAAAATTGCTTGCTAAAACATCATTTTTGAGGAAAGAAAAATGATTTTTTATTTTCACGGCTCTGCGTTGTAAACGTCTGTGAAGCACTTGGGGGTTCAAAGTGCTCATCACATATCTAGATAAGTTCCTTGGGGGGTCTAGTTTCCAAAATGGGGTCACTTGTGGGGGGTTCCTACTGTTTAGGCACACCAGGGGCTCTGCAAACGCAACGTGACGCTCGCAGACCAATCCATCTAAGTCTGCATTTCAAAAGTCACTACTTCCTTTCTGAGCCCCGACGTGCGCCCAAACAGTGGTTTACCCCCACACATGGGGTATCAGCGTACTCAGGAGAAACTGGACAACAACTTTTGGGGTCCAATTTCTCCTGTAACCCTTGGGAAAATAAAAATTTCTGGGCTAAAATTTATTTTTGAGGAAAGAAAACGTATTTATTATTTTCACGGCTCTGCGTTATAAACTTCTGTGATGCACTTGGAGGTTCAAAGTGCTCACCACATATCTAGATAAGTTCCTTTCAGGGTCTAGTTTCCAAAATGGGGTCACTTGTGAGGGGTTTCTACTGTTTAGCCACATCAGGGTCTCTGCAAACGCAACATGACGCCCGCAGAGCATTCCATCAAAGTCTGCATTTCAAAACGTCACTACTTCACTGCCCAGCCCCGGCATGTGCCCAAACAGTGGTATACCCCCACATATGGGGTATCAGCGTACTCAGGAGAAACTGGACAACAACTTTTAGGGTCAAATTTCTCCTGTTAACCGTGGGAAAATAAAAAATTGTGGGCTAAAATATCATTTTTGAGAAAAGAAATTTTTTTTTTATTTTCATGGCTCTGCGTTATAAACTTTTGTGAAACACTTGGGGGTTCAAAGTGCTCACCACACATCTAGTTTAGTTCCTTTGGGGGTCTAGTTTCCAAAATGGGGTCATTTGTGGGGGATCTCCAATGTTTAGGCTCACAGGGGCTCTCCAAACGCGACATGGTGTCCGCTAACGATGGAGATAATTTTTCATTCAAAAAGTCAAATGGCGTGCCTTCCCTTCCGAGCCCTGCCGTGTGCCCAAACAGTGGTTTACCCCCACATATGGGGTATCCGCGTACTCAGGACAAACTGGACAACAACATTTGTGGTCCAATTTCTCCTATTACCCTTGGCAAAATAGGAAATTCCAGGCTAAAAAATCATTTTTTAGGAAAGAAAAATTATTTTTTATTTTCATGGCTCTGCGTTATAAACTTCTGTGAAGCACCTGGGGGTTTAAAGTGCTCAATATGCATCTAGATAAGTTCCTTGGGGGGGTCTAGTTTCCAAAATGGGATCACTTGTGGGGAGCTCCAATGTTTAGGCACACAGGGGCTCTCCAAACGCGACATGGTGTCCGCTAACAATTGGAGCTAATTTTCCATTCAAAAAGTCAAATGGCGCGCCTTCCCTTCCGAGCCCTGCCGTGTGCCCAAACAGTGGTTTATCCCCACATATAAGGTATCGGCGTACTCAAGAGAAATTGTCCAACAAATTTTAGGAACCATTTTATCCTATTGACCATGTGAAAATGAAAACATTGAGGCAAAAATAAATTTTTTGTGAAAAAAAGTACTTTTTCATTTTTACGGATCAATTTGTGAAGCACCTGAGGGTTTAAAGTGCTCACTAGGCATCTAGATAAGTTCCTTGGGGGTCCAGTTTCCAAAATGGGGTCACTTGTGGGGGAGCTCCAATGTTTAGGCACACAGGGTCTCTCCAAATGCGACATGGTGTCCGCTAACGATGGAGATAATTTTTCATTCAAAAAGTCAAATGGTGCTCCTTCTCTTCTGAGCCTTACCATGTGCCCAAACAGTGGTTTACCCCCACATGTGAGGTATCAGTGTACTCAAGAGAAATTGCCCAACAAATTTTAAGATCCAGTTTATCCTGTTGCCCATGTGAAAATGAAAAAATTGAGGCTAAAAGAATTTTTTTGTGAAAAAAAAGTACTTTTTCATTTTTACGGCTCAATTTGTGAAGCACCTGGGGGTTCAAAGTGCTCACTATGCATCTAGATAAGTTCCTTGGGGCGTCTAGTTTCCAAAATGGGGTCACTTGTGGGGGAGCTCCAATTTTTAGGCACACGGGGGCTCTCCAAACAAGACATGGTGTCCGCTAAAGAGTGGAGCCAATTTTTCATTCAAAAAGTCAAATGGCGCTCCTTCCCTTCCATGCCCTGCCGTGCGCCCAAACAGTGGTTTACCCCCACATTTGAGGTATCAGCGTACTCAGGACAAATTGGACAACAACTTTTTTGGTTCAGTTTCTCCTTTTACCATTGGGAAAATAAAAAAAATTGTTGCTAAAAGATCATTTTTGTGACTAAAAAGTTAAATGTTCATTTTTTCCTTCCATGTTGCTTCTGCTGCTGTGAAGCACCTGAAGGGTTAATATACTTCTTGAATGTGGTTTTGTGCACCTTGAAGGGTGCAGTTTTTAGAATGGTGTCACTTTTGGGTATCTTCAGCCATATAGACCCCTCAAACTGACTTCAAATGTGAGGTGGTCCCTAAAAAAAATGGTTTTGTAAATTTTGTTGTAAAAATGAGAAATCGCTGGTCAAATTTTAACCCTTATAACTTCCTAGCAGAAAAAAATTTTGTTTCCAAAATTGTGCTGATGTAAAGTAGACGTGTGGGAAATGTTATTTATTAACTATTTTGTGTCACATAACTCTCTGGTTTAACAGAATAAAAATTCAAAATGTGAAAATTGCGAAATTTTCAAAATTTTCGCCAAATTTCCGTTTTTACCAAAATAAACGCAGAATTTATTGACCTAAATTTACCTCTAACATGAAGCCCAATATGTCACGAAAAAAACAATCTCAAAACCGCTAGGATCCGTTGAAGCGTTCCTGAGTTACCTCATAAAGGGACACTGGTCAGAATTGCAAAAAACGGCCAAGTCATTAAGGTCAAAATAGGCTGGGTTATGAAGGGGTTAACATCACAGTTCATACCTTTGGGTTTTTTCTGTCTGTCTGCTTCATGTGCATATAAAGGTGTGGCCTGACTTTCTCTTGAGCTGGGCATTATTTATGTGGTCTCCCTCTGCTGTGTTTCAACTGCTTGGGTTCAGTCTGTGTTAGGCGTCGAGATTCCACCGCTGCACAGGGGGAATCTCAAGCCATGTCTTCTGCAGTCTTCCATTCTTTCTCAGCTGCAGAAGATCCTGCTCAGCAGAAACATCGATCCCAGCGATTTTCTCAGGCTATTGCTGTGCATCTGGTTGCTGCTGCCTCCCCTGGTCCAGCTATAGCAATCAGCATTAGTCAGCGGTGAGCAGATGCTCCTGGGAGTGAGTCCTGCTTTTGGCCTTCTGAGCATGCCCATTCATTGGTGGTTGGAGGTCACATGCCCAGGTCCTCAAGCAGCTCGGATTGGTCCATTTGCAAGGTCCTGGAAGACTGCAGCTATAAAAGGATCTCACGGCCGTGCACTAATATATCTAAAGATTGTGGTGAGTGTGCAAGCATGTATGTGTCTGGTGCCAGCTCCTAATAATCCCCTTCCCTCATGTTGTGAATAAATCTGAGTGTTTGGAGCAGGAGACAGTGCCTGGTAGTGGCATTGCCAGTGAATCACCGTGTGCTCAGTCTGCACAAGTACACAATAGTTAGCGTCTGTTAGTGGCATTCGCCAGTGCGATGCCGTACGTATTCTGTGTGCTAAATCTGCTAGTTAACGTTGGTTCTATTTAGGCATCGCTAGTGCGATGCCACATGCATAGTGGGTTTAGATAGACTCTATCCCCCGCGTCCGAGGGTCTTGTGACCTCAGTTGCGCTAGTTCTGCTGTGCCATGTGACAGTTAACAGGGTATGGAGCCAGTATACTATGGTACAGCGCTTCTGTGAAGAGCTCGCCGCAGTACACATCGGGTGATGGCTAACCCACATGTGTTCGGTGCGATACTGCCACTTTGTGTCTGCCATTGCTGAGCAGCAGTTACTATCTCTGCATGGTGGACCCCGGGTTGCGAACGCACCCTATTATTATATTTATTTGGTACATTCCGCCAACCCTAACAGTCTGTCTCAGCCCTTATCTGCATGCATGTCATTTTTATTTATTTACTACAGAGTATTTAATCATTAGGTATCAGTCCTTTTTTTCTGTTCTGTGGCCAGTGTGAACATGCACTTACACACTGCATGCACACCAGTCTAAATCCCAGTTCATACCTTTGTTTTTTTTTATATATATAAAATACAGTAAACTTACAGTGACAGACTGCTACACAAAGGATATACGAGTCAAATAATTGCCAAGAGTACTACTAGCAAAACATATTTATTAGATTTTCACTGAAAATCATACATATCATATATGGTAGAAAATTGATAAAAGGAGGTGACTGCATCCATAGGTGCAAAAAGTCCAGGTATAGCCGACAGGAACACAATAAGCGATAAGTTACAATGCATACATAATATTGGGGTATACAAAGATGCAAATAGTTCATATGCGTAGCAGGCAAACAACAATGGTAGTTGTTATATATACATAGTAGTCCTAACAATGCCCATATCGCTGCCACACATCAAATGTAAATGGGCCGCATTGTGTAAAAAGACTAATTGGTGAGTAAAGAGTTAATTACCCATAGTTTGCACGGTGTCCTGTCTGGCTCCTGGATGAACCCCAACGCGCGTTTCACGTGTAAGTATTGCCGCTTCCCCTGAGGGCGCGAAACGCGAAACGCGCGTTGGGGTTCATCCAGGAGCCAGACAGGACACCGTGCAAACTATGGGTAATTAACTCTTTACTCACCAATTAGTCTTTTTACACAATGCGGCCCATTTACATTTGATGTGTGGCAGCGATATGGGCATTGTTAGGACTACTATGTATATATAACGCCTACCATTGTTGTTTGCCTGCTACGCATATGGGCTATTTGCATCTTTGTATACCCCAATATTATGTATGCATTGTAACTTATCGCTTATTGTGTTCCTGTCGGCTATACATGGACTTTTTGCACCTATGGATGCAGTCACATCCTTTTATCAATTTTCTACCATATATGATATGTATGATTTTCAGTGAAAATCTAATAAATATGTTTTGCTAGTAGTACTCTTGGCAATTATTTGACTCGTATATCCTTTGTGTAGCATTAATGTTGAGTCGCCTCGTATATATTACTTACTGACGCCCATGTGTATATAATTACAGTGACAGACTGATGCAGAAGTTGACTAGAAATTGCATGAGGGGAAGTATCGGGAGATTAACTTAGAGATGTATGGGGGAGACATTATAAAAAATATTGTAAGTCATTTTAAGTCATTTAAATTAGATTTGCTTGGGAATTGGAAGCCAGAGAAGGGATTAGAATAGGTAAGAAGCAGAGGAGTAGCAAAGGGAGAGGTGGATTTATCCAGTAGGGTTAAGGGTAGACTGGAAGAGTGAGAGAGTGTAATCAGGAGGCTAAAGAGATAAAAAGAATAAAACTGCAATACTCGGGGCAGGAAATGAAAGTGTAGTTTAATAAAGTTCTAGTTGATTTTGGGTTGAGGAAAAGATGGATTTTGGAATATTTTTGAGTTAGAAGCAGCAGGAAATGGTGAGGTATTGAAAGTGGGATTTAAGGGCAGAGTAGAGTCAAGGGTTACACCTAGGTAGCAGATTAGTAATAGAAGGAAAAGCATTATGTCATTTATTGTGATAGATCATGTTAGGGGGCTGAATGAGATGGAGGAAAGATGATGGGTTTTGCCTACATTGAGTTTTAGAAAGTGTGATGAGAAGACAAAGGATGTAGCTGACAGACATTCTGAGATTCTGGAAAGCAGAAAGGTGATGTCTGGTGAGAGAGAAAGATTTTAGTGAGATTAAAAAGAATATAAAAAGATCCCAGTGCATAATAATACACGTTCAAATGTTCAAATCAAATTTCCAAAGAAAATCTGAATGGTGAATTCAAATTTTGTCAGATCAACTCATTTCTAGTTAATATTATAAATTAAGACCATGACATGGTGCCAAATACTGTATGTCATATCACAGACCCCAATAGTGTTTACACAAAAAATGCAGAAACTCAATGTTAGGTGTCAAGATCCCACCTCTGCACAGTGGGAATCTCGAACCATCTCTCCTGCAGTCTCCCATTTTTCTCCAGCCACAGTGGAGTCTGCTCAGCAGAGACATCGGTCCCAGCATCTAGCTCAGGCTTATACTAGACGACTTGTTACTGCTGCCTTTCCAGCTTCTGCCATTGTAGCCAGTACTGGGCAGCGGCGAGCAGATGTGTTTGGGACTAAGTCCTGTTCTTCCCTTTCTGAGCATGCCCAGGGCAAGATCTCTCATTGGAGATCAAGGGTCACATGCTTAGATACTGCAGCAAATCCCATTGGTCCTTTAAGAAGGTCCTGAAAGTGTTCTTCTTCAGTGGCTGACTCCCATTGGTCCTTCTGGGAAGGTCCTGTTCTTGCTGCAGCTATAAAAGGTTTGCATGGCCGCACGGCCATGCGCTAGTGTACATTTGGAATCGTGTGTGTGTTGATGAGTGCAAGTCGTTCTTTAGAATCCCCTCCCTTGTGTATGACTGTTCGCAAAAGGTGGATGCTTGCTGTCTAGCACAGGGGTGTCAAACTGCATTCCTCAAGGGCCGCAAACAGGTCATGTTTTCCGGATTTCCTTGTATTGCAGAGGTGATAATTTAATCACCTGCACAGAGAATGATTCGAGCACCTTGTGCAATGCTAAGGAAATCTTGAACACATGTACGGTTTGCGGCCCTCGAGGAATGCAGTTTGACACCCCTGGTCTAGCGCCCGACTAAGCTGTCAACATAAAGACACACAATACAGCGTCTATTGCTGTAACCGCCAGTGCGGTGCCCTGCGCTTATAGAGCGCTTTCCTATCCCAAGTCGGGGTGGTTAATGGCGTCCGCCAAAGCGGCACAGCATGCACTCTTGTACTTTAAGTTATATTTTCTGTTACTTTGACACCCCAGTTGTGGTGTCGAGCGCAAGTGGTCTGAACGTACTCTAGCCCTGTGTCTTGGGATAGAGTCCTAAGACTCATTGCTTGCGCTCTTCGTGCGGTACCGCGGCCCTGTGACGCAACAGAGTTTGCTTCCTTCACACAGGGTGAAGTTAACCCATGTGTGTATCCACATTGTACTGCCATATGGTCTGTCATTACTCAGCAGCAGGTTCCATCTCTGCAAGGTGGACCCCATGCTGTGAACGCACCTTATACCATTTCTCTTATAATTTGGTGCGTTCCGCTAGCCCTAACACTCAGTACAGTCGTTTATGACAGGCAATTACCCTGACTGACGCTGATATAATTTTTTTCTAAAAAATATTTTACTGCCATGCTTCTGCTTTCTAGTGCTTTAAGAATGAAGAAAAAAATGTGTAATTGTAATTCTAACGTAGCAGTACAAATGCTACCTACACCATATCACTGATCAATCACGCTAAAGACTGCAATATACATTAGGTGACTGTCGGTTAAAATATATTTTTGATTAACAGCCATCTTGGCTGGCACCCTCATACATAAGAGTGCTTTCTTAGTTTAATGTATGTGCACACTTTCAGGTTTTTTCATGTTTTTTCGTATTTTTTCACGATAAAAACGTGATAAAAACCGCAATAGAAGCTGCAGAAATCTGCATCCTATAATTTAGAATGCATTCTGCAATTTTTGTGCACATGATGCGTTTTTTTCCGCGAAAAAAAAAACGCATCGTGGTAAAAAAAAGCAGCATGTTCATTAATTTTGTGGATTTTCTGCGTTTTTCCCGCTATTCTATGCATTTGGGAAAAAAAACACACAAAAAACACACCAAAAACGCATAAAAAACACGTCAAAAACGCATGAAAAAAACACATGCGGATTTCTGGCAGAAATGTTCGGTTTTTGTCAGGAAAATTTCTGCAAGAAATCCTGACGTGTGCACATACCCTAACTGTGTTTTCTGTAAGAGGCTCTGTGAGACAGTTTGCTAGTGGCTTATCTTCAGGACAACAAAACTATCAGCAGTCCAAAAATGGACATGCCTGATTGACATCTACTCCAACGATCAGTTAGCCAGTGATCCCTTAGGCTGCCGTCACACTAGCAGTATTTGGTCAGTCTTTTACATCAGTATTTCTCAGCCAAATCCAAGAGTGGGTGATAAATGCAGAAGTGGTGCATATGTTTCTATTATACTTTTCCTCTAATTGTTGCACTACTGGTTTTGGCTTACTAATACTGATGTAAAATACTGACCAAATACTGCTAGTGTGACGGCAGCCTTACACATTGATACAAAATATTGATGGGTTTGGCTAGCATTAGTTTAATGCATATGAGGGACTCAAGTCTGGCACTACTACTGGAGCATGTATTTCTGTCTTCTGCTGTATATCTGTATTATCTACAGACTACTACATTCATCTTATTCAGTACTGCAGTTGTACAACACTTTACTGTATAGAGTATTCGTCCAATGTTTTAATTTGTCTTTGCTGAGATTACTTCTTTCGTTGAGCTGTGAACTCTGATATCCTCTCCCTATTATAAGTCACAGTAAAAGGCTGCTGAATTCCCTGCTTTAGATTTTATACGAGCTACAATAGCCCCATCTGATTGACGGTGCTATACCAAGTAATGTGAAAGCTACAAAGCATTATCGGTAAGCCATTTGGTCATGCCTGAGGTCATGTAAGCCTCCTGGACCTTATAATTAAATAAAATTTGACTCAATTTGGATTCACATCAAATCGATTTGGTCATCTCTATTATCCATTATTTTGGAAAAAAAAATTACTTCACAACATACTTTATTTCAAGTCAAATGTAACGGAATCTGTGAAAGAAGCCATTGACAAAGTTTCCAATATGGATTTGAGAAATATTTTAGTGATGTCAGTGTATGATGATGGAAAGCAAATTCTTGAAACTTTCACACCAACTAAATAATGCAGTGTAATTGAAGGGTATTTTCACATGCTGTGATCGCACTCCCGTTTTTGCTACGATTTTCTGAAATTACCATAAAAATACATTGATGTTTTTAAATCGCAGGAAGAACACAGAGAGAGCCACTGCATAATGTAAACATGCCTTTGCTATATTTTAAAAGAAAATCATTTTGAAAATTGTATTTTTTAGTTAACCCCTTTTTTCCACAGTAGTGATGAGTGATCATGCTTGGATATCATGTTATCCGAGCATGCACAGGTGTTGTCTGAGTAACTCGTGTGTGCTTGAGTAATATGTTTGAATCCCTGTGGCTGCATGATTCACAGCTGTTAGACAGCTGCTACACATGCGCGGATTGCCTGTTTGTTAGGGAATCCCTAACAGCCGCGAAACATGCAGCCGTGGGGACTTAAACATATTGCTCAAGCTCACCTGAGATACTTGGCTAACACCTGAGCATGCTAATATAACAAGACGCTCGTTCATCACTACTCCACAGCCAAATTGTAATTCTTGATTTTACAATTTTCTCTCCCATTCTTCCAACAGAGGCATCATTTTTTTCTGTTGACATAGCCATGTGAGGGCTTTTTTGGGAGATGAGTTGTCAATTTTACTCTGTAATATACCTAAAAATGGGAAAAGAATTTCCAGGTGGAATCAAATGCTGGAAAAAAGGTGGTTCCATGTCTTTTTTTTTTTTTACAATTTTTACTATATGGTTAAAATGGAAGCATGATTATCCAAGTCAGAATGATTAAGTATGTAAAGGTTTGTAAGAAAATCATTTCAGTTTATGGTGCCATTTTCCAATTGTCATGGGTCTGTAACTTTTTATTTGTCAGTTAATAGAGTTGAGTGAGGGCTTGTTTTTTTCATTGTGACCTATTGGTTTTATTAATATAATTCTAGTGTGCACACAATGTTTTGGATGTTTTGCATTACATTTTTAAGGGAGGTCTAGTGACCAGAAGTCCCACAATTTGTGACAATGAGTCACTTCTCATGGACTAGCTATGAGTCAGGTGAAGTCAAGGAGTCTATTTAAGGCCGGTTTCACACGTCAGTGGCTCCGGTACGTGAGGTGACAGTTTCCTCACGTATCGGAGCCACTGACAAACGTAGACACATTGAAATCAATGCATCTGTGCAGATGTCATTGATTTTTTGCGGGCCGTGTCTCCGTATGCCAAACACGGAGACATGTCAGTGTTCGTGGGAGCGCACGGATTACATGGACCCATTAAAGTCAATGGGTCCGTTTAAAACACGTACCGCACACGGACGTTGTCCGTGTGCAGTCCGTGTGCCGTGCAGGAGACAGCGCTACAGTAAGCGCTGTCCCCCCCACTGGTGCTGAAGCCCCATTCATATCTTCCCTGCAGCAGCGTTTGCTGTAGAGAAGATATAAATATTCCTTTTTTTTGTTTCTCGTGTTTAAAATAAATATCCATGTCCCCATCCCCCTCCCACCCCCTGTGCGCCCGCCCGCTGTTCTTAAAATACTCACCCGGCTCCCTCGCTGGCTGGCGCTGCTTCCTGTCCTGGCCACATCTTCTACTGTATGAGCGGTCACATGGGGCCGCCGATTATAGTCATGAATATGCGGCTCCACCTCCCATAGGGGTGGAGCCGCATATTCAATACTGTAAATGAGCGGCCCCACGTGACCGCTCATACAGTAGAAGGTGCGGCCAGGACAGGAAGCAGCGCCAGCGATGGAGCCGGGTGAGTATTTTAAGAACAGCGGGCGGGCGCACAGGGGGTGGGAGGGGGATGGGGACATGGATATTTATTTTAAACACGAGAAACCAAAAAAAAAGGAATATTCATATCTTCTCTACAGCAAACGCTGCTGCAGGGAAGATATGAATGGGGCTTAAGCACCAGATGCAGGGGACAGTGCTAAACTTTAGCACTGTCTCCTGCACAGTGCGTGTGGTAACCAGTGGGCACACGGGCAGCACATGTGTGTCGCCCGTGTGCCACACTGATGTGCCACAGAAACGCAGGGGCACACGGACACGGATAATTCTGGTACCGATTTTTCTGGTACCGGAATTATCTGGACGTGTGGGACTGCCCTAACAAATACATTGCATTTTGGTCTAAAATTTAAAATGCTGTGTAATAGTGGATTATCCATTAATTCTTAAAAAAAAAAAAATTGGAGAAGTAAAAAAAGTGGTATAGACAATTCAAAATGGCAATTATTATTTTTTCAACAGTTCAGACTATTTTCAATGTAGTATGCAACCATTTTCCTAGCTCTATGGTGTACAGCAGAAGTGCCTTACATGTGAATATAACTAAACATTTAACACAGCAAATTTGTATGTTTCCTAAATGTTTCCCATCATTTATCTAGCATATATAATGACTAGTAGAGTTGAGCGACCTTGACCTTTTTAGAGTCGAGCCGGGTTTTGCGAAACCCGACTATGTCCAAAGTCGGGTCGAGTGAAATCGGCCGATTATGACGTAAAGTCGGGATCGACCGAAACACGAAACCCAATGCAAGTCAATGGGGCAGCATAGTCGGCAGTGAGTGGGGGCCAGGAAAACACCTAGAGTGGCCATTTTAATGTCAAAACCATCCATTCTTCTTAATGAAGCTTGTCAAGCGTAATTTACCTTATAATAATTGGAAGGCATTTGAAATTGGGGGTCATTTGGCTAAAGTTGTGGGGGGTAGGGCTGGTTCAAGTAATTAGTGGGCCCAGGAAATCTGGACCACGTCACGGCAGTGGAGCAGGGAGAGGTAAGTATTTCAACTTTGCAAGTGCTGTGAACCTGAGCAAGCAGGGGGGGCCCACTCGTTGGCATTGGCACTGGCACAGGGCCCCTCAAAGTACAGCGGTGTGTTTGCACGGCGGGGGCGCCTCCCACCGGCAGCAACACTTTTGCGTACTATGAGAGGCCCTGTGCCAGTGACGTCGCCAACTAGTATTCCTCCCCCCACCTGATGAAGGAACCTGCACTTTCATCTGCACCTTCCTCTTTGTCCCCGTGTAAGGTGGTATGGTATGCGGGAAGAGCAACCTGACTTTCAGCAGGGTCACAATGTTGTTGTGTAGCGTGCACGGGGAATGTTGCGTTATGGGTCAATGTACCAGCAGACTCATCTATCACTGGCTGGGCAATGGGCACGATGAAGTGGAAACACAGATATAGGCCCAAAGAAGAAAGTGGGCTAAATGCAGTTCAAAATTGGTAACACAGGAATAACCAGGGGGCATTGCAGTGGAGGACAACTGGAATGAGAGGCTGACACAGAGAGTAGGGCCAAATCAGTAAGTAGTCGAAATGCAGTTCAAAATTGGCAACCGTAGTAAACAGGCGGCACAGCTTTGTTCAGTGGAGGAGAACAGCAAGGAGTGGCAGACACCGATAGTAGGCCCCAAACCAACTAGTACGCCAAATGCAGTTGTTCCATTTAACCACAATTTAATGAGAGCCTGAAGATAGAAGCTCAGGAAAGGCAACCTGGGGAACACCTTGGAGTGTAACACACCATCTCTCTCCACCCCATACCCATTTTGTATGGCCTAATGCAGTGTACTTTTCTACAACTACTAAACGAGAGTCGGAAGACCGAAGCAATGGCAAGGAAACCTGGGGAACACCTTAGAGTGTAACACACCCTCTCTCTACACCCCATACCCAATTTGAAGGCCTAATGCAGTGTAGTTTCCAAGAACTACTAAACGAGAGCCGGAAGATCGAAGCTCAGGAAAGGCAACCTGGGGAACACCTTGGAGTGTAACACACCCTCTCGCTACACCCCATACCCAATTTGAAGGCCTAATGCAGCGTAGTTTCCAACAACTACTAAACGAGAGCCGGAAGATCGAAGCTCAGGAAAGGCAACCTGGGGAACACCTTGGAGTGTAACAAACCCTCTCTCTACACCCCATACCCAATTTGTAGGCCTAATGCAGCGTAGTTTCCGACAACTACTAAACGAGAGCATGAAGATCGAAGCTCAGGAAAGGCAACCTGGGGAACACCTTGGAGTGTAACACACCCTCTCTCTACACCCCATACCCAATTTGTAGGCCTAATGCAGCGTAGTTTCCGACAACTACTAAACGAGAGCCGGAATATCGAAGCTCAGGAAAGGCAACCTGGGGAACACCTTGGAGTGTAACACACCCTCTCTCTACGCCCCATACCCAATTTGTAGGCCTAATGCAGCGTAGTTTCCGACAACTACTAAACGAGAGCCGGAATATCGAAGCTCAGGAAAGGCAACCTGGGGAACACCTTGGAGTGTAACACACCCTCTCTCTACACCCCATACCCAATTTGAAGGCCTAATGCAGTGTAGTTTCCAAGAACTACTAAACGAGAGCCGGAAGATCGAAGCTCAGGAAAGGCAACCTGGGGAACACCTTGGAGTGTAACACACCCTCTCGCTACACCCCATACCCAATTTGAAGGCCTAATGCAGCGTAGTTTCCAACAACTACTAAACGAGAGCCGGAAGATCGAAGCTCAGGAAAGGCAACCTGGGGAACACCTTGGAGTGGAACACACCATCTCTCTACACCCCATACCCAATTTGAAGGCCTAATGCAGAGTAGTTTCCAAGAACTACTAAACGAGAGCCGGAAGATCGAAGCTCAGGAAAGGCAACCTGGGGAACACCTTGGAGTGTAACACAACGTCTCTCTACACGACGGAAGGGCTGATTCTTAGGAAGGAAGGCTGTTGGAAATAAGCATTGCGCGTCCGAGGGTGATTATATTCTTATTAGGTATATACTCACCCTCGGACGCGCCCTGCTTCTTTATTTGGAATGAATGTTTATTTGCAATGTGGTGTTGACTTTCTCTATTATTTTGGTAATTAATGATTTTATTATTTTCATTATTTTGCATCTTCTCGGCAATAATATAAAGAAGACGCGACAGGACAACACTCGGTGGATGCCATATGTGTGTTTTCAATTTAAAAAAACTTTCAGTTAACTACTTGCAGGAGAAAGTAATTGTAGCTGGTGGCCATTTTTAGTACTGTACCAGATTAGAGTTGTGTGTTTGTTTTTAATGTTAAAATGTCTGCATTTGATATCTCACCAGTATTTTCTTTTTTATAAGCAAAATACTTATTTTTATATTTTCTGATGTTGGTTCCAGGGGTACACGGCCAGCAGTGCCCTGGTCAGTGTAGTAGTAGTTGAAAGAATGGACCGCAGACAGGCATCGAAGGCCTAAAATAATAACACATGGCTGTAGGCAATTTTAAATTGGTTCCAGGGGTACACGGACAGCAGTGGTGTGGTCAGTGGAGGCCTAGTGGAAGGAGTGACCGCAGACAGGCATCGAAGGCCTAAAATAATAACACATGGCTGTAGGCAATTTTAAATTGGTTCCAGGGGTACACGGGCAGCAGTGACCTGGTCAGTGTAGTAGTAGTTGAAAGAATGGACCGCAGACAGGCATCGAAGGCCTAAAATAAAAAAATTGGGCTGGCTGTAGGCAATTTTAAATTGGTTCCAGGGGTACACGGGCAGCAGTGGTGTGGTCAGTGGAGGCCTAGTGGAAGGAGTGACCGCAGACAGGCATCGAAGGCCTAAAATAATAACACATGGCTGTAGGCAATTTTAAATTGGTTCCAGGGGTACACGGGCAGCAGTGACCTGGTCAGTGTAGTAGTAGTTGAAAAAATGGACCGCAGACAGGCATCGAATGCCTAAAATAATAACACATGGCTGTAGGCAATTTTAAATTGGTTACAGGGGTACACGGACAGCAGTGACCTGGTCAGTGTAGTAGTAGTTGAAAGAATGGACCGCAGACAGGCATCGAAGGCCTAAAATAAAAAAATTGGGCTGGCTGTAGGCAATTTTAAATTGGTTCCAGGGGTACACGGACAGCAGTGGTGTGGTCAGTGGAGGCCTAGTGGAAGGAGTGACCGCAGACAGGCATCGAAGGCCTAAAATAATAACACATGGCTGTAGGCAATTTTAAATTGGTTCCAGGGGTACACGGACAGCAGTGGTGTGGTCAGTGGAGGCCTAGTGGAAGGAGTGACCGCAGACAGGCATCGAAGGCCTAAAATAATAACACATGGCTGTAGGCAATTTTAAATTGGTTCCAGGGGTACACGGACAGCAGTGACCTGGTCAGTGTAGTAGTCGTTGAAAGAATGGACCGCAGACAGGCATCGAAGGCCTAAAATAAAAAAATTGGGCTGGCTGTAGGCAATTTTAAATTGGTTCCAGGGGTACACGGGCAGCAGTGGTGTGGTCAGTGGAGGCCTAGTGGAAGGAGTGACCGCAGACAGGCATCGAAGGCCTAAAATAATAACACATGGCTGTAGGCAATTTTAAATTGGTTCCAGGGGTACACGGACAGCAGTGGTGTGGTCAGTGGAGGCCTAGTGGAAGGAGTGACCGCAGACAGGCATCGAAGGCCTAAAATAATAACACATGGCTGTAGGCAATTTTAAATTGGTTCCAGGGGTACACGGACAGCAGTGACCTGGTCAGTGTAGTAGTAGTTGAAAGAATGGACCGCAGACAGGCATCGAAGGCCTAAAATAAAAAAATTGGGCTGGCTGTAGGCAATTTTAAATTGGTTCCAGGGGTACACGGACAGCAGTGGTGTGGTCAGTGGAGGCCTAGTGGAAGGAGTGACCGCAGACAGGCATCGAAGGCCTAAAATAATAACACATGGCTGTAGGCAATTTTAAATTGGTTCCAGGGGTACACGGACAGCAGTGGTGTGGTCAGTGGAGGCCTAGTGGAAGGAGTGACCGCAGACAGGCATCGAAGGCCTAAAATAATAACACATGGCTGTAGGCAATTTTAAATTGGTTCCAGGGGTACACGGACAGCAGTGACCTGGTCAGTGTAGTAGTAGTTGAAAGAATGGACCGCAGACAGGCATCGAAGGCCTAAAATAAAAAAATTGGGCTGGCTGTAGGCAATTTTAAATTGGTTCCAGGGGTACACGGGCAGCAGTGGTGTGGTCAGTGGAGGCCTAGTGGAAGGAGTGACCGCAGACAGGCATCGAAGGCCTAAAATAATAACACATGGCTGTAGGCAATTTTAAATTGGTTCCAGGGGTACACGGGCAGCAGTGACCTGGTCAGTGTAGTAGTAGTTGAAAAAATGGACCGCAGACAGGCATCGAATGCCTAAAATAATAACACATGGCTGTAGGCAATTTTAAATTGGTTACAGGGGTACACGGACAGCAGTGACCTGGTCAGTGTAGTAGTAGTTGAAAGAATGGACCGCAGACAGGCATCGAAGGCCTAAAATAAAAAAATTGGGCTGGCTGTAGGCAATTTTAAATTGGTTCCAGGGGTACACGGACAGCAGTGGTGTGGTCAGTGGAGGCCTAGTGGAAGGAGTGACCGCAGACAGGCATCGAAGGCCTAAAATAATAACACATGGCTGTAGGCAATTTTAAATTGGTTCCAGGGGTACACGGGCAGCAGTGACCTGGTCAGTGTAGTAGTAGTTGAAAAAATGGACCGCAGACAGGCATCGAATGCCTAAAATAATAATACATGGCTGTAGGCAATTTTAAATTGGTTACAGGGGTACACGGACAGCAGTGACCTGGTCAGTGTAGTAGTAGTTGAAAGAATGGACCGCAGACAGGCATCGAAGGCCTAAAATAAAAAAATTGGGCTGGCTGTAGGCAATTTTAAATTGGTTCCAGGGGTACACGGACAGCAGTGGTGTGGTCAGTGGAGGCCTAGTGGAAGGAGTGACCGCAGACAGGCATCGAAGGCCTAAAATAATAACACATGGCTGTAGGCAATTTTAAATTGGTTCCAGGGGTACACGGACAGCAGTGACCTGGTCAGTGTAGTAGTAGTTGAAAGAATGGACCGCAGACAGGCATCGAAGGCCTAAAATAAAAAAATTGGGCTGGCTGTAGGCAATTTTAAATTGGTTCCAGGGGTACACGGGCAGCAGTGACCTGGTCAGTGTAGTAGTAGTTGAAAGAATGGACCGCAGACAGGCTTAGAAGGCCTAACATAACAAACTTGGGCTGGCTGTAGGCACTTTTAAATTGGTTCCAGGGGTACACGGGCAGCAGTGGTCTGGTCAGTGGAAGTCTAGTGGAAGGAGTGACCGCAGACAGGCTTCCAAGGCCTAACATAACAAACTTGGGCTGGCTGTAGGCAATTTTAAATTGGTTCCAGGGGTACACGGGCAGCAGTGGTCTGGTCAGTGGAAGTCTAGTGGAAGGAGTGACCGCAGACAGGCTTCCAAGGCCTAACATAACAAACTTGGGCTGGCTGTAGGCACTTTTAAATTGGTTCCAGGGGTACACGGGCAGCAGTGGTCTGGTCAGTGGAAGTCTAGTGGAAGGAGTGACCGCAGACAGGCTTCCAAGGCCTAACATAACAAACTTGGGCTGGCTGTAGGCACTTTTAAATTGGTTCCAGGGGTACACGGGCAGCAGTGGTCTGGTCAGTGGAAGTCTAGTGGAAGGAGTGACCGCAGACAGGCTTCCAAGGCCTAACATAACAAACTTGGGCTGGCTGTAGGCACTTTTAAATTGGTTCCAGGGGTACACGGGCAGCAGTGGTCTGGTCAGTGGAAGTCTAGTGGAAGGAGTGACCGCAGACAGGCTTCGAAGGCCTAACATAACAAAATTGGGCTGGCTGTAGGCACTTTAAATTGGTTCCAGGGGTACATGGGCAGCAGTGTATGGTCAGTGGAAGTCTAGTGGAAGGAGTGACGGCAGACAGTCTTCGAAGGCCTAACATAACAAAATTGGGCTGACTGTAGGCACTTTTAAATTGGTTCCAGGGTAACACGGCCAGCAGTGGCCTGGTCAGTGTAGTAGTTGTAGAAAGAAGGGACCGCAGACAGGCTTCGAAGGCCTAACATAACAAAAATGTCAAAACAATGGTATTGTCAGTGCCAGGCATTGAAGGATGTCAGCGGCTAGACTACACATTGGTGAAGCTGTGAGAGATAATTTTGCTAGTGGTAGAGCACTGTTTGAGCTGGGGGGGGGAACTGTCTTGTGGCCGGCGGTACAGGCACAGGGCCCCTCATATTACAACGGTGTGTCTGACGTTGGGTGCGCACCACCACCGCCAGAGACACTTTATTGTACTATGAGGGACCCAGTGGCAGTGCCGTCGACCAAAAGCGGCCACACCCACCTCTTCAGACAAACAGCACTCTCAAGGGTCCAAGCGCAAAGTGGCGATAGCACGGCCCCGTGTGGGGAGTTTGGCCATTTCGTGAGGTGGAAACATGTCGTATGCTGGACAATCAGGTGAAGAAAATTACGAGATTGGAAAAGTCATTCAGAATAGTCCACAGGCAAGACCTTTTCATAGGAAAGCTAGGTGTCAGCCGGGCAGGGTGGGGCAAAAGATTTTGAAATCCAGTTGTGGTTCATTTTAATGAAGGTTAGATCATCTACATTTTGGGTAGCCAGACGAGTCCTTTTTTCGGTTAGTATTGAACCTGCAGCACTGAATACTCTTTCTGATAGGACACTAGCTGCCGGGCAAGCAAGCTCCTGCAATGCATATTCTGCCAATTCTGGCCAGGTGTCTAATTTGGATGCCCAGTAATCAAATGGGAATGACGGTTGAGGGAGAACGTCGATAAGGGATGAAAAATAGTTTGTAACCATACTGGACAAATGTTGTCTCCTGTCACTTTGAATTGATGCTGCAGTACCTGTCCTGTCTGCGGTCATAGAAAAATCACTCCACAACCTGGTCAGAAAACCCCTCTGTCCAACGCCACTTCTGATTTCTGCCCCTCTAACACCTCTGGTCTGCTGGCCCCTGGAGCTCGTGTGAGAACGATCACGGGCGCTGTGTGCAGGGAATGCCAGAAGCAAACGGTCAACAAGAGTTGATTGTTTTGTTGCTAATATTAGTTCCAAGTTCTCATGTGGCATAATATTTTGCAATTTGCCTTTATAGCGAGGATCAAGGAGGCAGGCCAACCAGTAATCGTCATCGTTCATCATTTTAGTAATGCGTGTGTCCCTTTTGAGGATACGCAAGGCATAATCCGCCATGTGGGCCAAAGTTCCCGTTGTCAAATCTGCGGTTGTGCTTGGTTGAGGGGCAGTTGCAGGCAAATCTACGTCACTTGTGTCCCTCAAAAAACCAGAACCCGGCCTTGCCACGCCACCAATTTCCCGTGCCCCCGGGAAAGCTTCCTCATTAAAAATATACTCATCCCCATCATCCTCCTCATCCTCCACCTCCTCTTCGCCCGGTACCTCGTCATGTACACTGCCCTGACCAGACAATCGCTGACTGTCATCAAGGCTTTCCTCTTCCTCTGGTGCAGACGCCTGATCCTTTATGTGCGTCAAACTTTGCATCAGCAGACGCATTAGGGGGATGCTCATGCTTATTATGGCGTTGTCTGCACTAACCAGCCGTGTGCATTCCTCAAAACACTGAAGGACTTGACACATGTCTTGAATCTTCGACCACTGCACACCTGACAACTCCATGTCTGCCATCCTACTGCCTGCCCGTGTATGTGTATCCTCCCACAAAAACATAACAGCCCGCCTCTGTTCGCACAGTCTCTGAAGCATGTGCAGTGTTGAGTTCCACCTTGTTGCAACGTCTATGATTAGGCGATGCTGGGGAAGGTTCAAAGAACGCTGATAGGTCTGCATACGGCTGGAGTGTACAGGCGAACGGCGGATATGTGCGCAAAGTCCACGCACTTTGAGGAGCAGGTCGGATAACCCCGGATAACTTTTCAGGAAGCACTGCACCACCAGGTTTAAGGTGTGAGCCAGGCAAGGAATGTGTTTCAGTTGGGAAAGGGAGATGGCAGCCATGAAATTCCTTCCGTTATCACTCACTACCTTGCCTGCCTCAAGATCTACAGTGCCCAGCCACGACTGCGTTTCTTGCTGCAAGAACTCGGACAGAACTTCCGCGGTGTGTCTATTGTCGCCCAAACACTTCATAGCCAATACAGCCTGCTGACGTATGCCAGTAGCTGCCCCATAATGGGAGACCTGGTGTGCAACAGTGGCAGGTGCGGATGGAGTGTTTGTGCGACTGCGGTCTGTGGACGAGCTCTTGCTTCTGCAGGAGGACGAGGAGGAGGAGGAGGAGGGGGTGCGAACGGCTACAGACAACTGTTTACTAGACCGTGGGCTAGGCAGAACTGTCCCAAACTTGCTGTCCCCTGTGGACCCTGAATCCACCACATTTACCCAGTGTGCCGTGATGGACACGTAACGTCCCTGGCCATGCCTACTGGTCCATGCATCTGTTGTCAGGTGCACCTTTGTGCTCACAGATTGCCTGAGTGCATGGACGATGCGCTCTTTAACATGCTGGTGGAGGGCTGGGATGGCTTTTCTGGAAAAAAAGTGTCGACTGGGTAGCTCGTAGCGTGGTACAGCGTAGTCCATCAGGTCTTTGAAAGCTTCGCTTTCAACTAACCGGTAGGGCATCATCTCTAACGAGATTAGTCTAGCTATGTGGGCGTTCAAACCCTGTGTACGCGGATGCGAGGCTAAGTATTTCCTTTTTCTAACCATAGTCTCATGTAGGGTGAGCTGGACTGGAGAGCTGGAGATCGTGGAACTAGCGGGGGTGCCGGTGGACATGGCAGACTGAGAGACGGTGGGAGATGGTATTGTTGCCGCCGGTGCCCTAGATGCAGTGTTTCCTACTACGAAACTGGTGATTCCCTGACCCTGACTGCTTTGGCCTGGCAAAGATACCTGCACAGATACAGCAGGTGGTGCGCTAAATGGTGGTCCTACACTGCCGGAAGGGATGTTGCGTTGATGACTAGCTTCATTGGCCGAGGGTGCAACAACCTTAAGGGACGTTTGGTAGTTAGTCCAAGCTTTCAAATGCATGGTGGTTAAATGTCTATGCATGCAACTAGTATTGAGACTTTTCAGATTCTGACCTCTGCTTAAGGAAGTAGAACATTTTTGACAGATGACTTTGCGCTGATCAATTGGATGTTGTTTAAAAAAATGCCAGACTGCACTCTTTCTAGCATCGGATACCTTTTCAGGCATTGCAGACTGAGCTTTAACCGGATGGCCACGCTGTCCTCCACCAGGTTTTGGCTTTGCCACGCGTTTTGGGCAAGATACGGGCCCGGCAGATGGAACCTGTGGCGATGTTGATGCCTGCTGCGGCCCCTCCTCCTCCTCTGCTTCAGAACTGCTGCCGCCTGCACCCTGTTCCCCCAATGGCTGCCAATCGGGGTCAAGAACTGGGTCATCTAATAACTCTTCTTGTACCTCCTGCGCAACTTCGTCTGTGTCACCGTGTCGTTCGGTGGTATAGCGTTCGTGATGGGGCAACATAGTCTCATCAGGGTCTGATTCTTGATCAGCACCCTGCGAGGGCAATGTTGTGGTCTGAGTCAAAGGACCAGCATAGTAGTCTGGCTGTGGCTGTGCGTCAGTGCACTCCATGTCAGATTCAATTTGTAATGGGCATGGACTGTTAACTGCTTCACTTTCTAAGCCAGGGACGGTATGTGTAAAGAGCTCCATGGAGTAACCCGTTGTGTCGCCTGCTGCATTCTTCTCTGTTGTTGTTTTTGCTGAAGAGGACAAGGAAGTGACTTGTCCCTGACCGTGAACATCCACTAACGACGCGCTGCTTTTACTTTTACCAGTTTCACGAGATGAGGCAAAAGAGCTAGAGGCTGAGTCAGCAAGATAAGCCAAAACTTGCTCTTGCTGCTCCGGCTTTAAAAGTGGTTTTCCTAATCCCAGAAAAGGGAGCGTTCGAGGCCTTGTGTAGCCGGACGACGAACCTGGCTCCACAGCTCCAGACTTAGGTGCAATATTTTTTCCCCCACGACCACCTGATGCTCCACCACTACCACTACCCTCATTACCAGCTGACAATGAACGCCCCCGGCCACGACCTCTTCCACTAGACTTCCTCATTGTTTTAAAAACGTAACCAAACTAACGTTATTTGTTGCAGTCACACAACTTACACGGTGAGCTATAACTTCAGTATGATTTAGCTACCCCTTTACAGGTTGGTGAGACCACAGCGAAAATCAGGCCCAATGTTACACACTCTTTTTTTGGTGGCTGCAAATTAGAGAGATGCCCCACACGCAGGACTGTCACTGAAGCACAAATGTTAATATTAATGTCACACTATTATTTTTTTTTTATTTTTATTTTTTTCAGGAACACTTTAGAAACCCCCCAAAAAAAAATAAATAGATTTTTGCAGGGAGAATTTAGAAAACAAATGTAACAAACTATATGCTTTCTATGGGCCACTGAGTGAGAGATGACGCACACAGGAATCAGGAGTGGCACACAAGCCCAGAGGCCAATATTTTTCTACCAATGATTGATGGAGTTATTTTCTCTGGTAGATTTTGGAACCCAAATCAAGGAAAAAAAATGTAGGCTTTCTATGGACCACAATTGGAGAGAGAGAGAGAGAGAGATGGCACACCCAGGAGTCAAGACTGGCACACAAGCAGAAAGGCCAATATTAATCTCCCACTGTTTTTTTTTTGTTTTTTTTTTTTTTTTTTTTTTTCAGGGAGACTTTAGAAAAAAAAATAATAAAAAAAATATGATTTTATCAGGAAGAATTTAGAAACCAAATAAAATAAAATGATTTTTTCAGGGAGAATTTATAAAACAAATAAAAACAAAAATAGGCGTTCTATGGCCCACTGACTGAGAGATGACGCACACAGGAGTCAGGAGTGGCACACAAACCCAGAGGCCAATATTTTTCTACCAATGATTGATGTAGTTATTTTCTCTGGTAGATTTTAGAACCCAAATCAAGGAAAAAAAATATAGGCTTTCTATGGACCACAATTGGAGAGAGAGAGAGAGAGAGAGAGAGAGAGAGAGAGAGAGAGAGATGGCACACCCAGGAGTCAAGACTGGCACACAAGCAGAAAGGCCAATATTAATCTCCCACTGTTTTTTTTGGTTGTTTTTTTTTTTTTTTTTTTCAGGGAGACTTTAGAAAAAAAAATAATAAAAAAAATATGATTTTATCAGGAAGAATTTAGAAACCAAATAAAATAAAATGATTTTTTCAGGGAGAATTTAGAAAACAAATAAAACCAAAAATATGCGTTCTATGGCCCACTGACTGAGAGAGAGAGAGAGATGGAACGCTTAGTACTGGCACACAAGCCCAAAGGGCAATATTAATCTCCCTTTTTTTTTCCAGGGAGAATTTCTGAAACCCAAAAAAAAAATAAAATAGGCTTTCTATGGCCCACTATTTGTGAGAGAGATGGGACGCTCAGGACTGGCACAGATGGCACGCTCAGGACTGGCACAGAAGCCCAGAGGCCAATATTAATCTCCCTTTTTTTCTGGGAGAATTTATAAAACCAAAAAAATATTTAAATAGGCTTTCTATGGCCCACTATTTGTGAGAGAGATGGCACGCTCAGGACTGGCACAGATGGCACGCTCACAACTGGCACACAAGCCCAGAGGCCAATATTAATCTCCCTTTTTTCAGGGAGAATTTCTAAAACCCAAAAAAAAAATAAAATAGGCTTTCTATGGCCCACTATTTGTGAGAGAGATGGGACGCTCAGGACTGGCACAGATGGCACGCTCAGGACTGGCACAGAAGCCCAGAGGCCAATATTAATCTCCCTTTTTTTCTGGGAGAATTTATAAAACCAAAAAAATATTTAAATAGGCTTTCTATGGCCCACTATTTGTGAGAGAGATGGCACGCTCAGGACTGGCACAGATGGCACGCTCACAACTGGCACACAAGCCCAGAGGCCAATATTAATCTCCCTTTTTTCAGGGAAAATTGATAAAACAAAAAAAAAAATTAAATAGGCTTTCTATGGCCCACTATTTGTGAGAGAGATGGCACGCTCAGGGCTGGCTGGCACAGATGGCACGCTCAGGACTGGCACACAAGCCCAGAGGCCAATATTAATCTCCCTTTTTTTCTGGGAGAATTTATAAAACCAAAAAAATATTTAAATAGGCTTTCTATGGCCCACTATTTGTGAGAGAGATGGCACGCTCAGGACTGGCACAGATGGCACGCTCACAACTGGCACACAAGCCCAGAGGCCAATATTAATCTCCCTTTTTTCAGGGAAAATTGATAAAACAAAAAAAAAATTAAATAGGCTTTCTATGGCCCACTATTTGTGAGAGAGATGGCACGCTCAGGGCTGGCTGGCACAGATGGCACGCTCAGGACTGGCACACAAGCCCAGAGGCCAATATTAATCTCCCTTTTTTTCTGGGAGAATTTATAAAACCAAAAAAATATTTAAATAGGCTTTCTATGGCCCACTATTTGTGAGAGAGATGGCACGCTCAGGACTGGCACAGATGGCACGCTCACAACTGGCACACAAGCCCAGAGGCCAATATTAATCTCCCTTTTTTCAGGGAGAATTTCTAAAACCCAAAAAAAAAATAAAATAGGCTTTCTATGGCCCACTATTTGTGAGAGAGATGGGACGCTCAGGACTGGCACAGATGGCACGCTCAGGACTGGCACAGAAGCCCAGAGGCCAATATTAATCTCCCTTTTTTTCTGGGAGAATTTATAAAACCAAAAAAATATTTAAATAGGCTTTCTATGGCCCACTATTTGTGAGAGAGATGGCACGCTCAGGACTGGCACAGATGGCACGCTCACAACTGGCACACAAGCCCAGAGGCCAATATTAATCTCCCTTTTTTCAGGGAAAATTGATAAAACAAAAAAAAAAATTAAATAGGCTTTCTATGGCCCACTATTTGTGAGAGAGATGGCACGCTCAGGGCTGGCTGGCACAGATGGCACGCTCAGGACTGGCACACAAGCCCAGAGGCCAATATTAATCTCCCTTTTTTTCTGGGAGAATTTATAAAACCAAAAAAATATTTAAATAGGCTTTCTATGGCCCACTATTTGTGAGAGAGATGGCACGCTCAGGACTGGCACAGATGGCACGCTCACAACTGGCACACAAGCCCAGAGGCCAATATTAATCTCCCTTTTTTCAGGGAAAATTGATAAAACAAAAAAAAAAATTAAATAGGCTTTCTATGGCCCACTATTTGTGAGAGAGATGGCACGCTCAGGGCTGGCACAGATGGCACGCTCAGGACTGGCACACAAGCCCAGAGGCCAATATTAATCTCCCTTTTTTTCAGGGAGAATTTATAAAACCAAAAAAATAAATAAATAGGCTTTCTATGGCCCACTATTTGTGAGAGAGATGGCACACTCAGGACTGGCACACAAGCCCAAAGGCCAATATTAATCTCCCACTGTATTTTTATCAGGGAGAATTTATACACCCCACAAAAAAAAATACAGAAAAATGAAAAGGCTTTCTATGGCCCACTATGTGAGAGAGATGGCACACACAGGGATGGCACTCTAGCAGAAATGCCAAATTGCCAATCTTAATCTCCCACCAAAAAAAAAAAAAAAAAAAAAACAGGGAATGTCCTACAATTACTATCTCCCTGCCTGCAGTAATCTCAGCCAGGTATGGCAGGCAGCTACTATCTCCCTGCCTGCAGTAATCTCAGCCAGGTATGGCAGGCAGCAATAAGGAGTGGACTGATGCACAAATGAAATAAAAAGTGTGGACAAACAAAAAAGATAGCTGTGCAGAAAGGAAGGAACAAGAGGATTTGTGCTTTGAAAAAAGCAGTTGGTTTGCACAGCGGCGTACACACAGCAATGCAGCTATCAGGGAGCCTTCTAGGGCAGCCCAATGAGCTACAGCGCTGAGGGGAAAAAAAAAAAAAAAAAAACTTCCACTGTCCCTGCACACCGAGGGTGGTGTTGGACAGTGCAAATCGCTGCAGCACAAGCGGTTTTGTGGTTAATGGACCCTGCCTAACGCTATCCCTGCTTCTGACAAAGCGGCAGCAACCTCTCCCTAAGCTCAGATCAGCAGCAGTAAGATGGCGGTCGGCGGGAACGCCTCTTTATAGCCCCTGTGACGTCGCAGACAGCAAGCCAATCACTGCAATGCCCTTCTCTAAGATGGTGGGGACCAGGACCTATGTCATCACGCTGCCCACACTCTGCGTTTACCTTCATTGGCTGAGAAATGGCGCTTTTCGCGTCATTGAAACGCGACTTTGGCGCGAAAGTCGCGTACCGCATGGCCGACCCCGCACAGGGGTCGGATCGGGTTTCATGAAACCCCGACTTAGCCAAAAGTCGGCGACTTTTGAAAATGTTCGACCCGTTTCGCTCAACCCTAATGACTAGGTGTGTGTAAAGATGAAGGAGGTATGATAGTGAACCGCAAGTATATTATGTGTATTGAGTGATGACCGCTAGGCACAGACATTGCTAACTGAACAGCAGTTCAATAAAAGATCTGGAATAAGACCAAAACACAAGTCTCTCTTAAGTGTACACCAGTTTGCTTGGTCAGATATTTAATATTATCTTTGGGAGTTTCAGACATATTATAGTTTCTGTGCTCAATTAGATTGGCTGCCAGAGCTGCTAACAGCTGATTAGAGGTGGTTCTGGGTGTCAGACCTTCACAGATTTAATATCGATGACATGATAGGTCATCAATATCATAGTAGTGGAAAAACCCTTTTGTTCTGAAAGACCTTTTGATGACATACTGTAAACATTCCTTATTGTAACATACTGTATGCATTATATTATACTTTTATATTAAAAAAAAAATATTTTAGAAGAAATATTTTATAAGAAAAAATAATAATGGGTTTAGGTTAGAGACGATTAACAAAACCTTCCTGATCACAGTGATAAACATTTTTATGTCAAGCTCTTATGTTTTCTACTGAACAGATATTGATCTAATCAGTGTAATTTGTTTACTAAAGGATAAAACAGAGCTCTATTGCTCAGTATGTCACATTCTACTTCTACCATAAGGTGTTTCTCAATTTGCATTTCCAAAAAGTTTTTAAAAAAATTAAAACCTATGCAAAAGCTCTGAATGAATACATTGGCTAAATGGACTTACTGTCTCTTATAAAATTGCCATTGCCTATTGGTTACAAATCCATAAGCTTCATTCCCACTGCATGATTATCATGAACTGGCACTCTTAGGAATGCTCATTCATGAAAATCAAAACACTCATTCGTTGGGTGAAATGATATTTTGGGCTGCCCAAAAAATAATCATTCTCACCAGTTCATTGGTCCGTGTATCTTTCTTTACCAAAAACAATGGCAGCCTATGCGCATAGAACAATGTATTACAGATCGTTCAGTGCATATCTGAAGCCAGGTCACAAGCTGTTACACGACTGCCAAACTGCAAACAAGTAACTGATTGGTGGTCGTTTAGTGCTGCCAGTCAGTAGATGTAAACAGACTTCTACATATTAGATAGCTATCGAACAAACACAAGCATACTCAGGTCAGCTGAAAAATTCTCCTTTCTGCACAAGAGTCAATGCGAGACTGGTCTGATAACGGTTGATTTCCTGGTACGTCGTAAGGAACAGCCACTTAAAAATCCAATGTGCCAACCTTCCTCTTCTGTCACAGTTTGATGGCCACCACACACTATAGACTGTTGGCTGACCCGCTAGTTTGGTTGATGAGGCATTATTTAAATGTTGGCAGGGAAGCCATTACTACATAGATCTATAAATGGGAAATGTTGCTGTTTACTTTTATTTGCATTTCAAAATATCATTCTGGACAAGGGTCCAGACGCTATTTGATTCCATGCAGGACATATTAAAAGACAAAGTATTATTATTACACAGTTTTCTTGTAAGTGCCTGATGCTACTGCCACTACTATACACAAGGTTACCTAGGCAAAAGGTCTAATCTTTAAGGCATATTTGAAAATAATTTTCCTGTTTTGGCAACCTTGACCTGAACATTGATGAGGCAGAAGTCTTTGTTTTTATGTGAAATAATATTAACACTATTCTACTTCTGGCAGGGTCAGACATATCATTGGGGCAACGTATGCAGCCACACAATGGCACAAAAGGTAAGGGGATCCATTTCTACCTCCAGAGTAGGTGAAATTGTGAATTATAATTAGCTATTGGACTGCAAAGGGCCCATAGAGTGTTTTTTGCACGGAAGCTATTTTCCATCTGTGTCCACCAGTGAAGCATGGTGTTGGCTACATATGTTGGTGACAGAATAATACATTCTATTGAGCCTAATGGCTAATATAAATCAAACCACTTCTAATAGCTAAATGTTTTACATTTTTACTATTCAAATTATTGGTACTATTAGATGAAAAAAATGGAGCTGAAAAGCAAAATCAAGATGTGACAATGGAGTCACAATGAAAACCAAAAAAGTGTAAAATTTCCGTGCATAACTATAGATATGATTACAGCAAACTCCCATCACAGGGATATATTGCATATTAGAATAAAATGATTCTATGCAACAAAACAAGGAATTTCTACGGCTCTTTTTCATTAAGTAATTTTTTCACCCAAATCAATGAAGAGAAATAAAGAAAATAAATGAAAATGTATAAAAATTCTACAGTACTGTTGTATGTGCACTCACTTCATCACTACATAGAGTTCAGAAACACACAAAGGATCGGAGCAACCAAATTGTTTAACACTAATCAATCAGCTACACTTATCAGATTTTACGAGCAATATCCTAGTGGATTTCTTTTGAAATCCTATTCACACTATGCAGCCAACAAATCTGACAAGCGAGGATCCACAGCAAGCCATACACACTGTGTCTTTGTTATAAACACTTGCTGCGGTATTTCCTCAATGAATAAATAAAATGTTGCATAGAAAAAAAACTATTGTTATTTTTCCCTGCAGTACTATGATTTGCGTAAAGAAACATTTTCTATGCTTAATAAAATATATATATTTTTTGGCTGTTATGGCATTATTATTAGTCGCTATGCACACCTGGGTAAAAAAAAAAATATATATATATATATATAAATTATATATATATATATATATATATATATATATATATATATATATAAAAATTATATATATATATATATATATATATATATATATACGGTATATATCAGCTTTGTACCATACAGAAATTGATATAGAAAGAATTGTCGTAAATACAATTTATAATCTAGGCTACAAATGAGATCTTAGCTTTCACAAGCACACAATCTGTAATTGTAGATTGTAAAGATAATTCTCAGAAATCCCAGAGACAAAGCATTGCATGGATTTAATTTTTTTTTATATGTCTCAACATATCTTGAATGCTCATAATAACTCGGAAGTTCTTTTCTGCGGCACAAAGCATTGGTCTGTACATTGTCTAGTAACAGGCTCAATCCTTTTCTTTACTGCTATGGATCTGTCTCAAACTATTTTGCTTTAGAAAACATAGAGTTAATGACTAAAGAATGGAGTTCTCATAATCAATATAGTCCTCAAGGTCTATTGATTGAAATTGCCCGCTTATTTTGCTGCTAAGATTTTTAGTCTATTCAAAACAAAGACACCCTTGGGGACTATTAGGTAAATAGACATTTAAGACTTTTTTTGCAGCTATGAAAGTAGTTAATTATTATTTGTGCTTAAAAAGTCTTGATTTGCACAAAGTCAGACTCATGGTTAAAGGTGCGCAGTGATTTCCTTCCAGCAGCCTCCATTGTGTTTGCAGTGGAATAATGATCGTGAGTAAAAGACATTAGACACAATACAATTTATACATTGAACACAACAAATGTAAAACATATCCAATAGTGTGTATATGGCTGTGCTGTACAATTGTTTTGTCAGGTAAATATTTCAATCCATTTGTCTGGCTGCTGCTCTATTGAAGAATGGGTTGTACAACAGCGAACAGCATGTAAAAACCCCTGACAATATAACAAGATTATATGGTCATTAAATCTGTAAATCTGGGTATTAAACTATATCCTATTTATATTAATTTATGGGTTACAGAAACTTAGTTTTAGGAATGGCTAGCAATAGCAATAATACAATAATACAAAATTGTATACACACTATATATATATATATATATATATATATATATATACATATATATATATATCTTTTCCTCTCTCACTAATAAATATATATCATATACCAGTGTATTAAATATCGTATTACTGCCTTTGTGATCCATTGCTAAAACTGAGATTGTATGTGAAAAATGGTATTTCCAGTAACCTGTTAATTTTTGTTTAAATAGGGTATAATGTAATACCTAGATCCACAAATTGATATATCTTTATATATATATATATATATATATATATATATATATATATATATATATATATATATATGTACATATCTATTAAAAGAATACAATATACATATCTGTCTACCTAGATATATATATATATATATATATATATATATATATATATATACGTACATATACAATTAATATTGTAATATTGCCATGCTAGTCATTACTAGAACTGGGATTGCTGGTGAAATATATGAAACATTGTATTATTGCCATTGGTAGCCATTACTAAAACTGAGATTGCACGGAGAAATGCTATTTCCATCAACCCATTAATAACCCATAAATATTTGATGTACATTTTTATGTATTATTTACTATATTATATTATCTTAAGTTGAAAAGGAGAAATCAGTAATTATATCAATGCCAGAATTCTATAGAACACATTTTTAAATTACTTTAAATGTAAAGATTTGAAATCTGATTGGAGAATAGAAGCATGCAGGCATTCAGCACATGGATACATATACACAAATCAACCCATACAGGCACAGGCATACACAGATGCATAGACACAGACATAAGCACATGCACACAGACACAATCAATCACATATACACATATACACACAAAATCAATAAGACTGATTAGTTCTGGAGATGCTTGTCCATCAGTAAGATATGACTCGATTGTAAAATGGAGTATCAGGCGATTCACATATGACTTTTTTTTTTTACCTATGCTTTGATGGTCAAGCATTCCACATCCTCATATGGATATACATTTTTTATGTGTCTCGTTCCTCTTCAAGGGATCATTTTTGGACATCAAATTAGTTCTAGGAAAATTGGAATTCATTTCTAAACATCTGGGATTCTGCCGGCATGCAGGAGCAGAGAGGTGATTTTTGATGCAGTTCAACATAAGTGAAAGATATTTTATCACTGCTGAATGTGCCTCTGTATTTGCCTTGGATATATGGCTTTGTCAGTATTCTGAAAGAGGAAAAAAAAAATCAATGCTGCACTAAACCTCAGGCAGTCTGAGCCAACATGGTCAGCATGGTGTGAGCAAGGGAAATGGCAGGGGGAAGAAATTGACTGCTCAGCAATAGCATGGCACTGTGGAGGACACTGCTTTGGGCTAATAAAAGCTCACAATTACCCATGGAAATCTAAAGCTTGGAGGGCATTTAAAACAATTGGGAGTAATGGTCATGTGCTTCCGTCAGAATCTATGCTATTTTCTTAGTCTATGTCAGTATTTCCTTTACAGAGACCCTCTAAAGTGAAACTGCTCATGGCTTTTCTTAGTTAATCCCTTTTGATCTATACTCGTCATCAACATTTGATTATTAGCCCCGTAACGCCCTACAATATAAATATCCAGCACAGGTAAGAGCTAGTTACCACTCAATAATGGATATATATCACAATGATGTAGTCACCAAATAAGCAGGGATAAGTCTGCTCTAAAGAGCTGGCCCCTTACTGCAACTTCTTGGATCAGAAGTAACTTCGATCCCAGCAGTTAAACTGTTTGAATGCCATAGTTAATAGCAACCGTGGCATCTAAGGTGTTTGACAGAGGAAGCACGCTCCCTTTATTGGCCAATTACTAACCTATAATGTGATTGTAAGGTATTGATGGGTTGTTATAACATCCAGGGCCAAAGAAAAGCTACCAGATCTGCATTGGAGGAAAATCCACAGGCATGGATTAATAGATTACTTGTCCACAGCAGTATAAACATGATCAAAAGATCACTGTGTCTAGTTCACAAATGGGACAAAAAATTGAGTTAGGTTGAAACAATAAAATATAATAAAATGTACCCGTTTAATAGATAAAAACCCATAAAATATATGTAAATAGATAAAAACCACACTAAACGACAATGTGAGTGTTGTAGAATAATAAAAACAAGGGTAGAATTTATCACGCCCCTGCAGTGGATAGCCTAGCTTAACACACAGAAAAATCAGTTCATCTATGATAATATTAACAATAGTAATAATCATCATCATAATAGAAAATTAAACTGTCTATGGCTGTCATGATGAATTTTTGGACAGCTCCTGCATTCGCAATATTAGTCATATTGTATTAGCAAATCGCTATTAAAGTAACATTCTGCAGAGTTTTAAAATGACGTCCTAAGACTCCTAATGCTTATACTACAATCTTTTTATATACCACAGTGCTAATGAGTTTATAAACAGTCCATAAAGTAGGGGGGACATGGTTTGGAGGTAAATTTCAGCCCACCAGTTGCTATATAAATGTGTTGTCAGAAGAACCTATACATATGTGCACGTCAACATCTAATATGTTTTCAGATGAGTATGATAAAATTAATGCAATAATAATAATAATAACAACAACAGTACACTGCATTTATTGCTTGTGATATGAATATGGGATCACATTTGTTTCATTTATACTTTTCATGTATATTATACTTTTCATTTTTAAATAGAAGAGTGATAAAACTTTTTACATTTATTAGTCATGTTTTTCTATATATTGCTTGTACAGTAATGCTATGGTAGATTACTAATAAACAGTAAATTAAAGCCATGATTTTTTGTACAAAATATAAAATATATATATATATATAAATATATATATATATATATATATAATATATATATATATATATATATATATATATGGTTGCACTAAATGTTTTGCATTCTTTCGAAGACTTATCTGATATACTTAGTCACAATTTCTGACCCACTTATACATTTTAGAATCATAATCATCATATTGATTATAAAATTAGCATTTGAGAAAATCTAAAGCAGTCAAACTTAAAAAAGCCTGTAGAAAATTAACACTTCTTAGAAATATAAATAATGTTTCCCAGCTAAATAATTGACTTGGTTCTGTTCTAGGATACATTTCACTAGTAATAACAAATGTAAAAAATGAAAATACAATATCCAACATGAAGGATTATAACATTTGCTACAAAATGTGCTTCAAAATGTAAGTCCTATTTGTATCCGTTTGCAGAGGCTACTTCTTTTATCTAGTGCTCATACCATAAACCTCACATTTGGTGGAAATGTAAGTGACTTAGCATAGCATTGTCTTGTCACCCTGACCTTGCTGTAAGCGGTAGTTTGCAATCAAATTATGTGGAATGTCCTATTATTATAACAGTATTTTTTTTTACCGGGGAGCCCTGGTGACTGCCTCACACGGGGAGTCAGAGTAGCATGTAGAAGAGTGGATATTCTTTTAAAACAAGATGAAGGCCCGGTTTTTATTTTATTTTTAATGGAGGGGTGGGAGTAAGCATTGACCAACTGCAATGTCACCTGCAGAGAGCCATTAGCGTGCACAGCATCAGCCTTCTCTTTCTAAATGCTGAATCAAATTAATCTAACAAAAACAGATGACCTGTAAGCTCTCTGTCTGCCTCACAGCAAAGTCAAATAGAAGAGATAGCACTCTGCACAATAGCACTCAGAAACCAGTGTCTGATCTGTGACCGCCCCATGCATTGAAACCTACCATTCATCCCTTCTGCTTCTTTCCACCTTAGTCTTCAGTGACACACTACAGTGGAGCTATAAGCCACTGAGTTAGGGAGGTGTTAGGCTCAGCAGTTGTCTTACTTCTCACATTAATCTATAGAAATCAAGGAACATTTCATTAGAATAATCAAGTGTTCTCCAGCCATTTCTAGGTTGTTCTCTGCCAACTTCATTCAAATTTTAGCAATAAATGTGTTATTTTTTTTTACATTTTACTGTTAATGCTTTTTACATTTATTGTATGTACCTGCTTACTACAAATAATTAAGAAGGATCTGTTATCGTTAGAAAACTTCATGAACTATTGTAATGTGTGGATATCTGAAAAAACAAAAATTCCATGCATTTACCATATTTTTTCGGATTATGAGACGCTCCAGCTTATAAGAAGCACCACAAATTTTCATGAGAAAAATAGGAAAAAAACTTTTTTTTAATAAAATGGTGGTGGTTTTTATAATCCATGCGTCTTATTGCTTACCGGGGATGGTGGCTGCGGGAAAACGAGGTCCCAGGGTCGCTGCTGGAGGAGGCAAGAGTGGAGCATTGACGCAGGCTGGGATGAGGGGGTGTTCTGATGTGCGTCACACCACTACGGGTGTCCCGGAGGTGGTGCTGCACTGTGTCCTGGTGGTGGTGCTGCGCTGTGTCCATGGTGGTGGTGCGGCGGCGCATGCGCAGATGGAGATCTCGGGAGATGAGATCTCAGCACTGACTGACTTTTTTGAAAGTGCATTTGAACAGCAAGGTGGATTGCTGTTAAGGGGAACTAGAGAAAAAAAAATCTTTAAATCTTCAGCTTAGCGAGTGTGAGCGAGCTGAGCGTGACCTGAGCGTAAGTGTGAACGGCGGTAAGTGTGACTTGTGATTCAGTGACTTTGGATTCAGGGAGTTTCTAAGGGAGGAATTGCTGTCTGTTTTTTATTAATACTTTATATTTATTCTTTATTTTTTTTATTTAACTGTTCTGTCTGGTGCAATCCCCATTAGGAAATGTGCTCCACTATTGTTAATGCCATCCAGTACGCATCTTGCCAAATGTATGCAAACCTTGAGCAGCCGATCGAGGGTGCATACTGCTGTGTGAGATGTGAGCACGTTGTGCATTTGGAAACCCAGATTCTGAATCTAAATGTGCAGCTGGCAACACTGAGATCCATAGACAATATGGAGAGGAGTCTTCTGCTCACTGAGCAGACGCTCAATGGGATAGATGAGGGGGGATGGTAGGATGGAGCTGCAGGACGATGAAGTAGCAAGCTGGGTGACAGTTAGGAAGCGGGGTAGAGGGAAGAGTGCCAGGGAGGCTAGTCCTGATCTGGAACACCCCAATAAGTTTGCTAAGTTGGCAGATGAGGGGGGTGCCAGTACAGGGGTAGCACTGCTGCAGCCAGGCATGTCCTCTGAAAGCCGGGGGAGTGACTGCTCTAGTAAGGAAGGAAATAGAAGAGCAGGGCAGGCCAGACAGGTGCTGGTAGTGGGGGACTCGATTATTAGGGGAAGAGGGCAATCAGTCACAAAGACAGGGATCGTCAAACGGTGTGCTGCCTACCTGGCGCTCGAGTCCGACACATCGCTGATCAGGTGGACAGATTACTGGGAGGGGCTGGTGAGGACCCTGCGGTCATGGTGCACATTGGCACAAATGACAAAGTTAGAGGAAGGTGGAAGGTCGTTAAAGATGATTTCAGGGAATTAGGCTGCAAGCTGAAAGCAAGGACCTCCAATGTGGTATTTTCCGAAATACTGCCTGTACCACGCGCCACGCCAGAGTGGCAATGGGAGATTAGGGAGGTTAATAAGTGGCTCAGGAATTGGTGTAGGAAGGAGGGGTTTGGGTTCCTGCAGAACTGGGCCGACTTCTCAGTTGGCTAAAGGCTCTACGCTAGGGACAGGCTGCACCTCAATGGGGAAGGTGCAGCTGTGCTGGGGGAGAAAATGGATAGAAGCTTGGAGGAGTGTTTAAACTAGGGATTGGGGGGAGGGTATTCAATTTATAGGAGGGGAAGATAGTGCAGACAGAGACCTGGGCACAAATAAGGAAGTTGGGGGTGGCGGTGGCATGGGGGGTGGGGTTAGAACAGTTAATAATTTAAGAAATAGAGGTACAGAGAGGAACATCAAGTGCATGTATACTAATGCCAGAAGCCTCGCCAACAAAAGGGACGAATTAGAACTAATGTTGTTGGAGCATAATTATGACATGGTGGGGATATCTGAAACATGGCTGGATGAGAGCCATGACTGGGCTGTTAACTTGCAGGGCTATAGTCTGTTCAGAAATGACCGTACAGATAAGCGAGGGGGTGGGGTGTGTCTATATGTAAAATCGTCCTTAAAACCCATCCTGCGTGATAATATAGGTGAATTTAATGAAAATGTAGAATCCCTGTGGGTGGAGATAAGGGGAGGGGGAAAAAATAATAAATTACTGATAGGGGTTTGTTATAAATCTCCAAAAATAATGGAAGCAATGGAGAATATCCTGGTAAAGCAAATAGATGAAGTTGCGACTCAAGGAGAAGTCATTATTATGGGGGACTTCAACTACCCTGAAATAGATTGGGGAACAGAAACCTGCAGTTCCAGCAAAGGTAATCGGTTTTTGACAACTATGAGAGACAATTACCTTTCACAACTGGTTCAGGACCCAACAAGAAGGGGGGCACTGCTAGACCTAATATTAACCAACAGGCCAGACCGCATAGCAAATATAAGGGTTGGGGGTCACTTGGGAAATAGCGATCACAAAATAATAAATTTTCATGTATCCTTTAAAAAGATGTGTAATAGAGGGGTTACAAGGACACTAAACTTCAGGAGGGCACATTTCCAACGGATGAGAGAGGATCTTGGTGCAATTAACTGGGACGATATCCTGAGACACAAAAATGCACAAAGAAAATGGGAGACGTTTATTAGCATCCTGGATAGGACCTGTGCACAGTATATACCGTATGGGAATGAAAATACTAGAAATAGGAGGAAACCAATATGGCTAAATAGAGCTATAAGGGGCGCAATAAGTGACAAAAAGAAAGCATTTAGAGAATTAAAGGAAGTAGGTAGTGAGGAGGCATTAAATAAATACAAAAAATTAAATAAATTCTGTAAAAAGCAAATCAAGGCAACAAAGATTGAGACAGAGAGACTCATTGCCAGAGAGAGTAAAAATAATCACAAAATATTCTTTAACTACATAAATAGTAAGAAACTAAAAAATGATACTGTTGGCCCCCTTAAAAATAGTCTGGGTGAAATGGTGGATGAAGATGAGGAAAAAGCCAATATGCTAAATGACTTATTTTTCATCAGTATTTACACAAGAAAATCCCATGGCAGACAAAATGACTAGTGATAAAAATTCCCAATTAAATGTCACCTGCTTAACCCAGCAGGAAGTGTGGCGGCGTCTAAAAATCACTAAAATTGACAAATGGGATACACCCTCGAGTACTGCAGGAATTAAGTACAGTCATTGATAGACCATTATTATTAATCTTTAAAGACTCCATAATAACAGCGTCTGTACCACAGGACTGGCGTATAGCAAATGTGGTGCCAATATTCAAAAAGGGGACAAAAACTGAACTCGGAAATTATAGGCCAGTAAGCTTAACCTCTACTGTGGGTAAAATCCTGGAGGGCATTCTAAGGGATACTATACTGGAGTATCTGAAGAGGAATAACCTAATGACCCAATATCAGCACGGGTTTACTAGGGACCATTCATGTCAGACTAAATTGATCAGTTTCTATGAAGAGGTAAGTTCCGGACTGGACCAAGGGAACCCAGTAGATGTAGTGTATATGGACTTTTCAAAAGCTTTTGATACGGTGCCACACAAAAGGTTGATACATAAAATGAGAATAATGGGGCTAGGGGAAAATATGTGTAAGTGGGTTGAGAGCTGGCTCAGGGATAGGAAACAAAGGGTGGTTATTAATGTAGCACACTCGGACTGGGTAGTGGTTAGCAGTGGGGTACCAAAGGGGTCAGTATTGGGCCCTCTTCTTTTTAACATATTTATTAATGACCTTGTAGGGATCATTCAGAGTAGAATTTCAATATTTGCAGATGACACTAAACTCTGCAGGGTAATCAATACAGAGGAGGACAATTTTACATTACAGGATGATTTATGTAAACTAGAAGCTTGGGCTGATAAATGGCAAATGAGCTTTAATGGGGATAAATGTAAGGTCATGCACTTGGGTAGAAGTAATAAGATATTACAAAACACAGCGGTATGATTCTGCCCCTTCAGTGTGTCATCGCAGATGGCATTATCGGATTTGCCGGGGGCATCACTACTCTGCATCCCCGGCTCACAACACCATCACCTCAGTGCTCAACAGACACTACATGTTGGCGGCATACCGCATTACTATGTCCCATTATAGACGGGATATAGGACATAACGTGGACAGCATCTCTATATGCTAATTATACAAAAGGTGGATACAAATAAATACTGGTTATAAAAACCTTGTGCTAGCCTATATTTTTGCTGGTCCCTAGAGAAAAGTATATATAATTCTCCTACCAACTCAAATAAAGAGAGGGGAGAAAAAAGAGGCAAAGTACCGGTTCCAAACCAGACCACAGACACAGATTAGCATGGGCAAAAATGGAAAAAGAAGATAGACAAGGATAAGTGCAAACACTACCATATCCCTATTCTTCTCTATCTGTTGCCTACCTCACAGAGGGGGTTGGCACCCTAAATAAACGAGATGGCGCCCCCACTCAATGGCGGCTGGCCCTCATAGCGCCCTGCTCACCCTAGTCACAAGTGACGAAATAAGAAAAGAAAAACAAAAGCAAACACCACAGTTCAAAACATTAATTGAGCATTAATTACTGATTAATTGATAGAGTGGGATCCAGGGGTGCCGACAGTTGTATGCCTGTTGTTACACTAGCATGCTTGCCCTGCCTAGACAGTGTAGGTTGGCACCCTATGGGGACAATGAAAATGGCGCCCCCACTCCGCAGCGGCTAGCCCTATGGGTCCCTATCTCAGGCCATGTATTTTATAGGAAACAACTAAATGTAAGTGTCTCATTAAGACCTGCTGGTGACTGTGTCTTCAGGCGATTAATCCACCTTGTTTCACACTGCAGCACCCTCTGGTCCCAATTACCTCCCCTTTTTGGTTTCTCAACCTTATCGATACCCATAAATTTTAACTGGGCATAATTTCCATCATGCATAGTGTTGATATGTCTGGATAACGGGGTATCTCTTTTAAGCTCTATATCTCTGAGGTGTTCACCCACTCTTCTATGCCATTCTCTGATCGTTTTTCCCAAATATTCCAGACCACAGATACAGTCTGCTTTATAAATCACTCCCTTTGTTCTACAATTTATGAAATGCCTTATTTCGAATTTTTTCTTAGTAACATTGCTTTCAAAGAATTTCCCTTTTTTAATCACTGGGCAGGCCACACAACCACTGCATGTAAAACACCCCTTTGTTTCATGTGTCAACCAATTTTCTTTTTTGGGGGGTACGTAATGACTCGACACTAGCCAATCCTTCAGGGATTTTCCTCTCTGGAAAGTAATACTTGGGTGGTCTCCCGCAAGATCCCCAATGTCCTCATCCATTCTTAGGATTGGCCAGTGTCTTTCTAGAATTGACTGTACACAATCCACTCCATTATTGTAGGTGGTGATAAACCTACAAGTTTGAGGCTCTATTTGGGGTACCGCAGGTTTTAGGAGCTGTGTCCTATTAGTTTTTCTTGTTTCGTTGAATGCCTTCTTTAAGATGCCCTGTGGATAGCCCCTTTGTTGGAATCATTTCCGCAGGTCACCTGCCTGATCCAAAAAGTCACTTTCTAGGGTGCAATTTTGTCTAAGACGTAAGTATTGCCCTTTGGGAATGCCCCTCCTCAGAGGTGTCGGATGATGGCTCTCCCATCTGAGGAGGGCATTTGTCGTGGTAGGTTTGCGATAGACTTCGGTGTTAAGCATACCCTCTGCGTTTTTCTGGATCAGTAGGTCAAGGAAAGCTAATTCAGTCGCATGATATTCAAATGTGAAGAACAAACCTAGGGGATTGTTGTTCAATTTCGCCACAAAATTCTTCAAACTTGATGCGTCACCATTCCATATTACCATGATGTCATCGATATATCGGGTCCACACTGTAATTTTGGCGGCATCCTCTACAAGATCTTCCTCAAAGACACAATTCTCCTCCCACCAGCCCAGGAGCAAATTTGCATATGAGGGTGCACAAGGGCTACCCATCGCGGTGCCCCTGAGCTGGTGGTAGAATGAGCCGTCAAACAAAAAAAGTTGGTAGTCAAGCAGAAATTTAACAAATTAAGAACAAATTGGTTATGCAGTTTAAATTGACGACCCCTTGTATTTAGAAATGACTCAACCGCTTTCAATCCATCCTGATGATTAATGGAGGAATAGAGGGCTTCCACATCTGTACTGCATAAGAGGGAATCTGTTTCCACTTGTACTCCCTCTATTCTTCTTAATACGTCAGTTGAGTCCTTTGCAAAGGAATTGAGTGACATAACGAAAGATTTCAAAATTTCGTCAATATAAATACCCACATGGTGCCCAATGCTGCCAATCCCAGAGACTATTGGCCTACCCTTCAAAGGGGTGAGCCCCTTATGAATTTTGGGTAGGCAGTAGAAAGTCGCCAAGATAGGATGAGTAGGAAACATGAAATCATACTCGTTTTTGTTAATAACAGAGTCACTCAAACCTTTGTCCAAAATTATTTTAAGCTGTTGCACAAAGTCTGGTAGGGGATTTGATGTTAGTTTGTCATAGTTATTTCTATCTCTCAAAATGTTATAGCACATCTCCTGATATATCTGATGATCCATCACCACAACATTGCCCCCTTTGTCAGAGGTCTTTACTGTGATGTTTTTATCATTCTCAAGGGATTTTAGTGCATCCATTTCCATTTTTGTCAAATTACGATAGCCCCCCAATTTTTTGTTCTCCAATTTTTCCAGTTCTTTTGACACCATTTCAATCATAGACTGATCACCCTGTATCGGAGGCATTTTTTTACTTTTAGATTTTTATTTTGTAAATGGGCCCTCCCCTGTAGTTCCAGGGACCGGTTCTGATAAATCATACAGCAGTCTTACATCCGACAAAAGAGAATCAGGAATATCCATGTTCTGACACAGCCTTTTATCCTCCCTAATAAAGTGTTTTCGCCACTTCAGTTTCCTTACAAAAAGGTGAAGATCTTTTAGGCTGTCAAAAACCTGAAAATCGGATGTCGGAACAAAGTTTAAACCTTTGTTGAGGATTTTAACTTCACTCTCACTCAAAATTTTTGATGATAAATTGATAATCTGTGATGCATCTATTAGTTCTGACTGCTGTGATTCATTCGATTCCTCAACGAGTAACCTTGGTCTAAAAAACGTACCCCGGTTGATCTCTCATTTGATCGTCCTCTTTGACCCCCACGTCCCCGTTGTCTATTTCTTCCAGTCTTATGACATGCCTTTATATCTGATAGATCCGTATCCGTTGAGGATATATCCATCTCAAAATTTTGTGGTGTATTCCTGTTGGTGGGAAGTTGATACGCCTTTTTCTCTCTGAAATCCTGCAGATCCCTAACAAAATTCCGATGTTTCCGTTCTTTTAAGTTATATTGATATCTCTCTACTGTGTTTTGGAGAGTCAGTTCTTTTGCCGCAAAATCTGTCTCGCTTGAGAATTTTTTTGTTATTTCAATTTGTTCTTTTAATTTATCATTTGCATTTGCGAGAGTTTTCTTTTCCTCCTCTAAGAGGATATGCATGAATCTAAGGGAGCTAGCAGTAGCCTCCTTCTCCCATTGTTCACTAAAAGACGAATTCCTGTATCTAAACCCTGGTTGTAGGGTCATCCTCAGGTGTTATGGAACTATGCCAGATTTTGCATAGTTCTCAAGGCTTTGAACTTCCCACCAACTAGAGATCTGAGTTTTATAGGCCCTGGTCAATTCCTTGAAAGCATTGCTATATGAAGGGGAGTATTTAGGTTGAGAAAAACTTTTTTCAGAAAAGACCTCCTGGGCCTCTGAAAACCATGCATCCGTGTGTTAAGGATTGGCGGAACGCACCAAGTATAGATGATATGAAACTAGGTGCGTTCGCAGTCCGAGGTCCATCGTGCAGGTAAAAACCCTGCTGCTAGTAAGACAGACTATATGGCGGTACTATAAGTATACACGCATGGGTTAACTTCACCCTGCGTGAAGGAAGCGATCCTGTTGTGTCACAGGACCGCGGTACCGCACATAGAGCGCGAGCAAGAAGTCAGCGAACACAACCCCAACACAGGATTGAAGTCCGATTAGACCACTTGCTGGCACAACACCGCAACTGGGTGTGTAAGGAAACTATTAAAATAGTATATAAAGGCACGAGAGTACATGCAGTGCCGCACTGACGGACGCCACTAACCACCCAGGCTTGGGTAAGGAAAGCGCAGAGGAAGCGCTCGGCGCTGTACAGGCGGTCACAGCAACTAGACGCTGTTATGTGTGTAACGTGCTGTTGGATAAGTCGGGCGCTAGATAGCAAACATACACCTTCCGCGAACAGTCATCCAATAGGGAGGGTATTTTAAAGAGCGACTTTCACTCACAACACACACACATATTATCAAGACAATACTAGTGCATGGCCGTGCGGTCATGCGCAGTTTATATAGTTGCAGCACAGGAAGCTGCTACTGAAGTTTTGCCCTTTCAGGACCTTCCTGGAGGAACAATGGAATGTGCTGCAGTACCTGAGCATGTGACCCTTGATCTCCAACGGGAGATCTTGCCCTGGGCATGCTCAGTGTGTGCAAATAAGGACTTAGTCCCAGAGAAGCCCGCTCGCCGCAGATCAGTGCAGGGCACAACAGGAGAGCCAGAAAAGGCAACAGTAACCCTTTTCACAGAATCAGTCTCAGCAAGACGCTGGGAGCGACGCCTCCACTGAGCAGGCCCCACTGCGGCCAGTACAGAATGGGAGACCGCAGCAGACAGGGATCGAGATTCCCCCTGTGCAGCAGAGGAAACTCGACTCCTAACATTACCCCCCCCCCCTAGGGCCCCCCCCTCCTTGGGCCTCGCTACGCTCGAAGGCAGCAATGAGCTGCGGAGCCTGAATGTGCTCAGCAGGCTCCCAGGACCTGTCCTCAGGACCATAACCCTTCCAGTCCACCCAAAAAAATTTTTTTGCCACGTACCACCTTGCACCCCAAAATAGCATTCACCTCATAATCGTCCGAAGACGAACCCGATGTCCCAGCAGATGACTCGGAAAACCGGGACATGTACACGGGTTTCAGGAGGGACACATGAAAGGTGTCGGTGATACCCAGGCGTGGCGGAAGAGCCAAGCGATAAACCACAGGATTAACCTGTTCGAGCACTTTGAAGGGACCCAAGTAGCGAGGAGCAAACTTAGTGGACTCAACTCGCAGCCTGATGTTACTGGCGGAGAGCCACACCAAGTCGCCAGGAGCAAAGGTCGGAGCGGGGCGCCGATGAGCATCGGCGGAGGACCTCATTCTCTCCTTAGAGGCCCGAATGGCATCCTGAGTGCGGTCCCAAATATCCCGTGCCTCCACAGCCCAGTCTGCCACCCTGGAGTCTGCGGAAGACACGGGCATAGGCGCAGGTACCCGTGGATGCTGACCATAGTTGAGGAGCCAAACCACCTAACCACCACAGGATAGAAAATCGCCAGAGAGTACCACAGTGTTATGATGAATAATATGCCTTTATTAAATATATTGGCAATTCATATATTAAAAGAGTTTTTCATACATACATATATATAGTATATGAATAGAAAATATATAATACAAAAAACGCAGGTACTATTGTATGGTACCCAGAGGTCTGGTACCCTGACGAAGAAACACATTCGAAATGCGCGTCGGGCGCACGCAGGACTCAGTCTCCCTCTGAAGGCAGCTCACCTGCGGTAATTATTAACCAAGCAGTGTTTATGTAAGCTTATCTGCGGCGATGGTTTGACCGCTGAAATCATTAAGGAGCTATCATACATTGCATGTGGGTACCTGCTCATATAGCAAGTCAAGTAAATGCAAGGTTTTAACCCACGGTTTTCCACTGCAACGGGACACATATTTTATGCGGTGAGCTGGTATCATTTCCATCTACCCTGCTGTACTACAATCACTTGTCTGCACTTTGTCACTTTATGTACATTGAGTGAATATAATCTTTAATTACCTCATTGATAATATTTTTCTTCTACCTCGTGGTGTCATCATCTTCTTATGCACTTTTGTCACTTTGTTTGATATTGATATCGCTGCTATATAGACATTTTTTCGGTGTATTATTACTTTTTTCAGCACTATTTTTGTCTAGATAAATTATATATGTTATTTTTATGAGGTTTTTGCACTGTCTTTTAGATTTTTGTATAATTACCTTATCTAGTGGATATATAGCCTTATTTTGTCTGGTTTCACTCTAAATACAATATTTTTATTGGTCTATTATTGACCTCTTTTTATTTTTGTGTCATATATAATTTTTTGTTTAGCAATTATTTTTCCAAATATAATTCTTTTTGTTTTTTGTTAGTACAGCAAGTAAAGGTAATTTTTTCCTTGGTGGGTTGCTATCGTCAGTATTTAGGGACCTCTGGGTACCATACAATAGTACCTGCGTTTTTTGTATTATATATTTTCTATTCATATACTATATATATGTATGTATGAAAAACTCTTTTAATATATGAATTGCCAATATATTTAATAAAGGCATATTATTGATCATAACACTGTGGTACTCTCTGGCGATTTCCAATCCTGTGGTGGTTAGGTGGTTTGGCTCCCTTTTCTCAGTGTTTATTCACTGTAACCCTCACAGTGCACCTTAACCTTATGAGATATATTACGATTTTTTCTTAAATTGGGTTTGATTTATGGTTTTTAGTGGTGTTCACTGTGTTTTTTAATCATAGTTGAGGAGGAATGGGTTTTGTCCAGTGGAGTCGGCTACGGCGTTGTTCAGCGCAAACTCTGCCCATGATAGCAAGGATGCCCAGTCATCCTGCCTGGCTGAAACAAAATTTCGCAGGTATGTGACCAAGGTCTGGTTGGCCCTCTCTACCAACCCATTCGTCTCGGGATGATAAGCGGAAGAGAGATTTAACTCAATACTGAGAAGACGACAAAGCTCTCTCCAGAACCGAGACACAAACTGGGGACCCCGGTCACTGACAATTTTGTCAGGCATACCATGTAGGCGGAAGATGTGTTTAATGAACAACGCTGCCAAGGCCCGTGCAGAAGGTAACCGTGGTAGCGGCACCAAATGCACCATTTTTGAGAAATGATCGGTGATGACCCAAATGATGGTACAGCCGCGAGATTTGGGTAAACCCACGACAAAGTCCATCCCGACCATCTCCCAGGGCCTATCTGCCACTGGCAAGGGATAGAGCAACCCAGCTGGCCTTTGACGCGGAGATTTATTTTTGGCGCAGGAGACACACGCCAGAATATAATCCCTGACATCCCGGGCCATATGCGGCCACCAGTACGTCCTCGCCAGTAGCTCAGATGTCCTCTTTGTCCCAAAGTGTCCACCCACCCTGGACGAATGAGCCCAAGAGAGAACCTCCGGTCACAAATTAATGGGCACAAAAGTCTTGCCCGGAGGCACAGACTCCAGCGAAACCGGCGCTACGGTTCTCAGGCTCTCGGAAGGGACAATAAGCCGAGGCTCCTCTTCCTCCTCTTCAGTTGACATAAGGGAGCGAGAGAGAGCGTCAGCACGAATATTCTTCTCCCCGGTGAGAAAATGAAGGGAAAAGTGGAACCGGGAAAAGAACAAGGACCATCTGGCCTGACGAGAATTTAGCCGCTGGGCTGTTTGCAAATAGACCAAATTTTTGTGGTCCATGTAAACTTGGAAGGGAAAGCGTGCACCTTCCAGAAGATGTCTCCACTCTGAAAAGGCCAACTTCATAGCTAGCAACTCCCTATCCCCGATGGAGTAGTTTCTCTCCGCTGGCGTGAAGGTCTTAGAGAAGAAGAAGCATGGATGCTTCCGACCTTGAGCATCCTTTTGATAGAGGACTGCTCCAGCACCAACGGATGAGGCATCCACCTCCATTAGGAATGCTTATCCACATCGGGACGATGTAAGATGGGAGCGCTAGCAAAGTGGGACTTAATAGAAGTGAAGGCCTTGGAGACCTCTTCCGACCACAATTTGGGATTCGCTCCCTTCTTGGTGAGGGCTACCAAGGGAGCTACCAGAGTTGAGAAGTGGGGAATGAACTGGCGGTAATAGTTAATGAACCCCATAAAGCGCTACACCTCTTTAAGAGAATCAGGCTCTTGCCAGTCCATCACAGCCTGTAGTTTGGCTAGATCCATAGCCAATCCCTGGGCGGAGATGATATAGCCCAGGAAAGGTAAGGACTCCTGCTCAAACATACACTTCTCCAACTTAGCATAAAGAGAGTTTGCCCGTAGGAGGTCGAAGACTCTGCCAACATCTCTCCGGTGGGAGTCAATATCTGGAGAAAAGATGAGAATATCATCCAGATAGACTACAACTGAGGTGGAAAGCATATCCCGGAAGATGTCGTTGACAAAGTCTTGGAAAACAGCTGGGGCATTACAGAGCCCGAAGGGCATTACCAGATACTCATAGTGCCCATCTCTGGTGTTAAACGCCGTTTTCCATTCGTCCCCCTCACGGATGCGAATCAGGTTATAAGCACCCCGCAGATCTAATTTAGTAAACACTCTAGCTCCCCGAAGCCTATCGAAGAGCTCGGATATCAAGGGCAAAGGATACTTGTTCTTAACGGTGATTGCGTTAAGACCCCTGTAGTCTATGCATGGACGTAATTCCCCATTCTTCTTCTGCACGAAGAAGAACCCTGCCCCAGCAGGTGACACTGACTTCCTGATGAACCCTCTTGCCAGATTCTTTTGAATGTACTGAGACATGGCCTCCGTCTCCGGGAGAGATAATGGATAAACTCGACCCCGGGGAGGCTCCGCACCTGGCAAGAGATCGATAGGACAGTCATTGGGGCGATGGGGCGGAAGGGTCTCCGCCGCCTTTTTGGAGAACACGTCTGCATAAGACCAATATTGCTTGGGAAGAGAGGAAAGATCTGCGGGTACCTCTGTAGTAGCAACCTGAACGCACTCTCGGTGACACCTACCCCCACATGATTCACCCCATCCCAGAATTCTGCCTGAGGACCACTCGATGTGAGGAATGATGAGCAGGGATATAATCTCCTGATGGGATGGTGACATGGACAGAGTAAAAGGGATGGTCTGATGTGTTATCTGTGCGGGGAGTGTCGACCCATTCACCACTCGTACCGTTACTGGTTGAGATAGCATAACCAGGGGTATTGCGTGACGTTGGGCGAAGGCAGAAGACATAAAATTGCCCTCCGCTCCAGAATCCACGCAGAGCTCCACCGAGTGGGAGGATGAGCCAAAAGTTATTGTCCCCTTAAAGGACAGCTTGGAGGTAAACGTCACCGTGTCTAGTGCACCTCCACCTACTACCACTAGACGCTGACGTTTCCTCGACTGCTGGTGACATCTGGTGGCTAGATGTCCTGACTGTTGGCAAATATGGCAAACCTGGAGTGCACGAGCGGTCCGGGACTTAGATCCTGCTCGTGACACTACCTTAGGTTCATGAGACTCAGGAGCCTGGGCTGGAGATTCCAAAGGTTTGGCGAAAGTGGGAGCCAGCCGAAACCTCTGCCTACACTGGGCTCGCTCTAACCTCCGCTCATGAAAACGGAGGTCAATACGAGTAGATACTGTTATTAATTCTTCCAGTGTGGCGGGAATCTCCCTAGTGGCCAGGGCATCCTTAACGTGGTCAGCCAGCCCCCTCCAAAATATGGGAATAAGGGCTATATCCGACCACTCCAGCTCAGATGCTAGAGTGCGGAAGTGGACGGCAAAATGGCTGACCAAGGACGAGCCCTGAGTCAATGCCAACAGTTGGAGAGCCGTATCATGGGTGACACGAGGTCCTAAAAAGAATAACGGAGCACTCTGCACCACATGATCGCCACGCTCCCACAGCGGCGTAGCCCACTGCAACGCCCTGTCCGTCAATAAAGATATGATAAAGCCCACCTTAGCCCGCTCTGTAGGGAAACGAGAGGCCAGAAGCTCGAGATGTATTGAGCACTGACTCACGAAACCCCTACAGGACTTACTGTCACCAGAAAATTTCTCTCGTAGCGGGAGGCGAGATAGCGTCGGTACAGGGGCGGCAGTGGACAAGGTAGCTGCAGCCACACTTGCAGCCTGAACAGCGACAGCAGTAACATCCACAGCTGAGGTTGAACGCTCAAGAGCCGCCAACCTTCCCTCCAGCTGCTGGATGTACCGCTGTAAACGCTGATCGTCCGTCATTACTAGCCAGACCTTGGCGCTAGTATTATGTTAAGGACTGGTGGAACGCACCAAGTATAGATGATATGAAACTAGGTGCGTTCGCAGTCCGAGGTCCACCGTGCAGGTAAAAACCCTGCTGCTAGTAAGACGGACTATATGGCGGTACTATAAGTATACACGCACGGGTTAACTTCACCCTGCGTGAAGGAAGCGATCCTGTTGTGTCACAGGACCGCGGTACCGCACATAGAGCGCGAGCAAGAAGTCAGCGAACACAACCCCAACACAGGATTGAAGTCCGATTCGACCACTTGCTGGCACAACACCGCAACTGGGTGTGTAAGGAAACTATTAAAATAGTATATAAAGGCACGAGAGTGCATGCAGTGCCGCACTGACGGACGCCACTAACCACCCAGGCTTGGGTAAGGAAAGCACAGAGGAAGCGCACGGCGCCGTACAGGCGGTCACAGCAACTAAACGCTGTTATGTGTGTAACGTGCTGTTGGATAAGTCGGGCGCTAGATAGCAAACATACACCTTCCGCGAACAGTCATCCAATAGGGAGGGTATTTTAAAGAGCGACTTTCACTCACAACACACACACATATTATCAAGACAATACTAGCGCATGGCCGTGCGGTCATGCGCAGTTTATATAGTTGCAGCACAGGAAGCTGCTACTGAAGTTTTGCCCTTTCAGGACCTTCCTGGAGGACCAATGGAATGTGCTGCAGTACCTGAGCATGTGACCCTCGATCTCCAATGGGAGATCTTGCCCTGGGCATGCTCAGTGTGTGCAAATAAGGACTTAGTCCCAGAGAAGCCCGCTCGCCGCAGATCAGTGCATGGTACAACAGGAGAGCCAGAAAAGGTAACAGTAACCCTTTGCACAGAATCAGTCTCAGCAAGACGCTGGGAGCAACGCCTCCGCTGAGCAGGCCCCACTGCGGCCGGTACAGAATGGGAGACCGCAGCAGACAGGGATCGAGATTCCCCCTGTGCAGCAGAGGAAACTCGACTCCTAACACCGTGTCTATGGTCTTAGCCAGGAAACCGGCCATAGCCTTAAATAATATTAATAAAGAAAAATTTTTTACCAATCCCAAAAATTAGTAAGCAGCAAGGTAGATATGGTGCCAAATAGATTAAAATTTAGCTTTTAATAATAGTATTTAAAAAACTTTATAGACAAGAACAACAAGACAGACATAAATAGCAAAAACTACAAATCATACTAATATGTACTCCTAGACTATATGTCTTTTCCCCATAGGTGTATCCAAAACTACTCAAATGCACTTCAGAGTCACCGGACTCATAGACACTTACAATTTGAGCAATAATAAAGCATTGACCTTTGGCCTCATGCAGCTCTTCATCTATATTCTCAACAACCAGCACAGTCTAGGTATAATGAATAGGTATCGCATAATACATGACAGCCATAAACATAGAAAGACATATGCTGAGGTATTGGAAAAGTCTCACCCAGATAGTGTCGGTTGATCACCTGGTCTCTGACGGACGGTTCCACACAGATGCCTCAAATCGATCCCAAAGAAATGTGGGGAAACGAGTATAACTCAGCCCCCGTACAATTAAGAACCCACCATTGGAATATAAGTGCATCAGAATTTTTATCCTCGTGGCTTCCCAACGCGTTTCATTTTTTCAAATCATCAGGGGAGGAAGGTTAAATAAATAAGTTGCCAATTTGGGGGAGGGGAGATGTTTCCCTCACAAGGGATAAACAACTCCCTTGTTCAATATCATCCTGTGGTCTGCCGCCGCTCTTGTCTATGCTTTAAATAAAGACCTACTTGTTAAGGGTTAATCCACATAACCCTAGAACGCCCGAAGGTCAGAAAGTCCACCTCTTTCACTTCCGGGATTCCGCATGTGGGTCTCCTCGTGCAGCTCTCCGGAAGTTCAAAGTAAAAGCTGATGTACGTCCACAAGCATCAAGACTACGCACACAAAGAGCGCCTCCCTAATGACGTTGTTTCTCCCTATGCATTCCAGGCATGCGTTCCGAAATAACTTACGTCATCTCAGGGATTCTATACACCGGCTGCAGTGCCTTTAGACACCACGCCCACCTGGCGTATCGTCCCAGACGACGCTGTCAGGTCCGTGCCTGCTATATATTCATCATCAGAACACCGCCTCCAAAACACAGCGGCATGATTCCGCCCCTTCAGTGTGTCATCCAGATGGCATTATCGGATTTGCTGGGGGCATCACTACTCTGCATCCCCAGCTCACAACACCATCACCTCAGTGCTCAACAGACATTACATGTCGGCGGCATACCGCGTTACTACATCCCATTATAGACGGGATATAGGACATAATGTGGACAGCATCTCTATATGCTAATTATACAAAAGGTGGATACAAATAAATACTGGTTATAAAAACCTTGTGCCAGCTTATATTTTTGCTGGTCCCTAGAGAAAAGTATATATAATTCTCCTACCAACTCAAATAAAGAGAGGGGAGAAAAAAGAGGCAAAGTACCGGTTCCAAACCAGACCACAGACACAGATTAGCATGGGCAAAAATGGAAAAAGAAGATAGACAAGGATAAGTGCAAACACTACCATATCCCTATTCTTCTCTATCTGTTGCCTAGCTCACAGCGGGGGTTGGCACCCTAAATAAACGAGATGGCGCCCCCACTCAACGGCGGCTGGCCCTCATAGCGCCCTGCTCACCCTAGTCACATATGAGGAAATAAGTGAGTGAGCCACTCAATTCCTTTGTAAAGGGCTCAACTGACGTATTAAGAAGAATAGAGGGAGTACAAGTGGAAACAGATTCCCTCTTATGCAGTATAGAAGCCCTCTATTCAAAAAAGAAAAAAAAAGTTTTTAAAAATATAAAAAATATATAAAAGTTCAATCCTTTCGCCCCATTAAAAATAAAACAATAAAAAAAAATCAAACACATATTTGGTATTGTCGCTTTCAGAATCACCCAATCTTTTAATATAAAAAAAGAATTTAAACGATCGGTAAACGGCGTAATGAGAAAAAAATCAAAACGCCAGAATTAAGTTTTTTGGTTGCTGCTACATTGCAATAAAATGCAACAATGGGTGATCAAAAGATCGTATCTACACCAATATTGCATCAATAAAAACATTAGTTCGGCGTGCAATAAGCCCTTACCCAGCACCAAATCCCCAAAAATGGAGACACTACAGGTCTCGGAAAATGGTGCTTTTTTTTAACCAAAGTTCGGATTCTTTTTCCCCACTTAAATAAAAAAGAACCTCGACATGTTTGGTGTCTATGAACTCATAATGACCTGGAGAATTAAAATGGCAGGTCAGATTTAGCGTTTAGTGAACATGGTAAAACCATCACCAAAAAAACAACTGTGGAATTGCACTTATTTTTGCAATTTCACAACACCTGGAATTTTTTTTCAAATTTTCCCCATTTTCCAGTACACGATATGATAAAACCAGTGGTGTAGTTCAAAAGTACAACTTGTCCTGCGAAAAAGCTCTCACATCGTCATTTTGACCAAAAAATAAAAAAGTTATGGCTCTGGGAAAAAGGGGAGAAAAAAACGAAAACGCAAAAACTAAAATACCTCTGCTCTGAAGGCGTTAACAGGAGCATAGTAAGGTTGGAGACTTGCACCTCTCTACCTTCAAGAGTACCCCAGGGAAAGGGATAATTAAGTTCCCGGGACAGTTTGAGGCCCCCCTTTCTTACCAAAGACTGTCACAGCGTGACACATTAATTCCAATTAACGCAGAACTGATTTTATATTTAATGGTGTTGCCCCATCGGGAAAACTGTTGTACATAAGCCCTATGCATATGGGTATCTTGGAAAGGGGTCTCTCTTGAAACAGAAAGTGGTGACAACTGCTAACTCCAAGGAATGTACCTGTGTGCTATAAACTGATTATCACTATGACAAGCTCTTAGACTAAAGAGGATGTCTCTGACGACATCTTTTTTTTAATATACATATATGTACAGTATAGTAAAAAAGCTAGAAGGTTTAGGTAGATGTGGAAAAAGGCTATAAAATAAAAATGCTTTAATAAAAAGAAGTGGTAATAGTTTATTTTTATCAATTAACAAAATGCAAAGTGAATGAAAGAATGTGAAATCTCAATCAAATCAATACTTGGTGTGACCTCCCTTTGCATTCAAATCAGCATCAATTATTTTAAGTACACTAAGTACACTTGCATATTTTTTAACGAACTCAGCAGGGAGGTTGTTCAAAGCATCTTGGAGAGCTAACCACAGATCTTCTGTGGATGCAGGCTTCTGTGCCTCGCAGATAGTCTCGATAATCATGAAATCAGAGCTCTGTGAAGGCCATTTCATTACTTTTAAGACTTATTGTTCTTCTCTACACTGAAAATATTTCCTAATGATGTTGGCTGTATGCTATGGGTTGTTTTCCTGCTGCAGAACAAATTTGGAGCCAGTTGGATGGCTCCATGATGGTATTGAATGATGGATATGTATTTGCTTGTATTTCTTAGCATTTATGATGCCATTAGTTCTAACAAATCCCTCACTACATTTGCTGAAATGCAGCCACAACCAAATTGCTGTAAAGCTCTTATGGAAATAAACTGCTTTCTGTTACAGCTAAATATTTGAAATGTTTACTCTTTCGTCCAGAGCACCTGCTGCCATTTTTTTACACCCCAGCTCTTCTGTGTTACAGAGGTTCTGAGTGTGAAACCCTGGCAGCTTGAAATAGCACCTCCACCACCAGGTCTAGCATTAAGTATTGTCTACTAGATCAAAAGGGTTGCCCTGGTGTTCATCCTTTAACAGGGATCTCGACTTACACAGGAGACTCTGTGTTGGGACCATGAAGTCAACTGATGGTCAGTGAAGCAACATAGAGGCAAGAAATGTTATCAAGCTGAGTCATTACCAGGAGGTCAAAATCAGGGACAGAATCAGAATGCAAGCCTGAAATTGCTGGTACAAAATAAAAGATCCCTACGTCTACTAATAAAAAGAATCAAAATGTACCTGAGGTGATTAATTTATCTAATCATGCCTTGACACCTGTCCAAATAGATGCACTTTCTAAAGGGTTAACTTTCCCAATAATTCTTTCAATTTTTTCACAGCAGTAAAGGAATTGTATTTATTTTCGAGAAAGTTTATCCTTAAGAAATTATACGCTGTTGGGAAAAAAGATCCAGTCACTGATGGTCAGTTGGAGGAAGAGGCCTTATCGGTTTTGGAAGAATTATTAAGGGAGCAAGATATTGGTTTTTCAGGTATGTTCCCTCAATCTGCATATCCATGATCCACTAGGTTTCCTCCTTGTCTTTGTGTGCAGCAGTAGAGATCTTTACAAAATTAGTCATTGAGGACTTCTGTCAAATATCAACTCGACGGAGATTTGACAACCTCACTGAAAAACAGTGTGTTGCCATAAAAGAGATACAGGCCTGTCCAGATATTGTAATCAAACCCGCTGACAAGGGGGGAAACATAGTGTTATGGCCTGAACAACTGTATGAGAGGGAGGCTTACAGGCAGTTGAGGGACAAAAAGACCTACCGAAAATTAGATCACAGCCCCTTAAAGTCCTTCTCGGATGATTTGGAAGACATATTGGTTAGAGTTTTTGAGAGGGGAATTATCCCCCAAAAGATTCTAGAAGGCCTTCTGACAAAGTCTCCAAAGATTCCAACTATATACAGTACAGACCAAAAGTTTGGACACACCTTCTTATTTAAAGATTTTTCTGAATTTTTATGACTATGAAAATTGTACATTCACACTGAAGGCATCAAACTATGAATTAACACATGTGGAATTATATACTTAACAAAAAAAAGTGTGAAACAACTGAAAATATGTCTTATATTCTAGGTTCTTCAAAGTAGCCACCTTTTGCTTTGATGACTGCTTTGCACACTCTTGGCATTCTCTTGATGAGCTTCAAGAGGTAGTCACCGGAAATGGTTTTCACTTCACAGGTGTGCCTTGTCAGGTTTAATAAGTGGGATTTCTTGACTTATAAATGATTTTGGGACTATCAGTTGTGTTGAGCAGAAGTCTGGTGGATGTACAGCTGATAGTCCTACTGAATAGACTATTAGCGTTTTTTTTCTTGACATAATACAAATACTAAGTAAAGAAAAACGAGTGGCCATCATTACTTTAAGAAATGAAGGTCAATCAGCCCGAAAAATTTGGAATACGTTGAAAGTGTCCCCAAGTGCAGTTGCAAAAACCATCAAGCACTACAAAGAAACTGGCTCACATGAGGACCGCCCCAGGAAAGGAAGACCAAGAGTCACCTCTGCTTCTGAGGATAAGTTTATCCGAGTCACCAGCCTCAGAAATAGCAGGTTAACAGCAGCTCAGATTAGAGACCAGATCAATGCTACACAGAGTTCTAGCAGCAGACACATCTCTACAACAACTGTTAAGAGGAGACTTTATGCAGCAGGCCTTCATGGTAAAATAGCTGCTAGGAAACCACTGCTAAGGACAGGCAACAAGCAGAAGAGACTTGTTTGGGCTAAAGAACACAAGTAATGGACATTAGACCAGTGGAAATCTGTGCTTTGGTCTGATGAGTCCAAATTTGAGATCTTTGGTTCCAACCACCGTGTCTTTGTGCGACGCAGAAAAGGTGAACGAATGGACTCTACATGCCTGGCTCCCACCGTGAAGCATGGAGGAGGAGGTGTGATGGTGCTTTGCTTGTGACACTGTTGAGGATTTATTCAAAATTGAAGGCATACTGAACCAGCATGGCTACCACAGCATCTTGCAGCGGTATGCTATTCCATCCGGTTTGCGTTTAGTTGGATCATCATTTATTTTTCAACAGGACAATGACCCCAAGCACATCTCCAGGCTGTGTAAGAACTATTTGACTAAGAAGGAGAGTGATGGGGTGCTACGCCAGATGACCTGAACCCAATCGAGATGGTTTGGGGTGAGCTGGACCACAGAGTGAAGGCAAAAGGGCCAACAAGTGCTAAACATCTCTGGGAACTCCTTCAAGATTGTTGGAAGACCATTTCCAGTGACTACCTCTTGAAGCTCATCAAGAGAATCCAAAGAGTGTGCAAAGCCGTCATCAAAGCAAAAGGTGGCTACTTTGAAGAACCTAGAATATAAGACATATTTTCAGTTGTTTCACACTTTTTTGTTAAGTATATAATTCCACATGTGTTAATTCATAGTTTTGATTACTTCATTGTGAATTTACAATTTTCACAGTCATGAAAATTCAGAAAAATCTTTAAATGAGAAGGTGTGTCCAAACTTTTGGTCTGTACTGTACATTTTGCAAAAGGTTCATAAAGATCCAGTTGAACCACCGGAGCGTCCCATTGTGTCTGGCATGGGAGGCTTGTGTGAAAGTATGCAAATTTATTTACTATTATTTGAAACCTTTGGTTGAATCCCTGCCCTCCTATGCTCATGACACAATGAACATCCTGGCGAGAATCGATGGAGTGACTCTGGAGAAGGACATGCTGTTGGCAACTGCCGACATTGAGTCCTTATACACTTGCATCTGACACCATGATGGATTAGAGGCATGCAGATTTTTCCTGGCAGGTAGCAACTGGGATGGCCCTACTTGTGATTTAAATTTGGAATTATTGGATTACGTTTTAACACACAATTTTTTTGTTTCAGTGATATTTTTTATTTACAGTTACACGGCACTGCCATGGGTGCGGCCAGAGTGCCCTCTTTCACTGGCCTCTTCGTTGGGTATTGGGAGAGGGAGGTTTTCGGCTGGGAGGGGGTGCGGGCCGCTGACCATGTGCAGTGCTGGTTACATTACATTGATGATGTTTCCATTATTTGGCAGGGGTCACAGCATGATTTTATAGATGAATTGAATGTCAATAGATTTAACATCAAGTTGACATATACATATAGTGATGCCAAGGTGGACTTTCTGGACATTAAAATTCAAATTGATTCATCTTCACAATTGCAGACTGATGTCTTTAGAAAGTCCACTTCTGTGAATTCTCTTTTACAAACTGACTCCTGACATCCCTATACATCCATTAGGGCCATCCCAGTTGAATAATATCTGCGCATAAGACATACTTGTTCCTCTGAAGAGAAATTACATGAACAGGCAGAAGATCTGAGAAATAGATTTGTCATGAGGGGTTATATCAACAGAAGTATCAAACGCAGTTTCGATAGAGCGAGAAAAAGCAAGCGGGTGGCTCTCTTACATCCCATACCAAAAAAATAAGGGTCCACAGGATAAAATAAGATTTATTTTTACTTTTAATAGTGAATGGACAACAATGAGAGAATGCCTTTTGAGGCATTGGGATGTATTACTGACTGAGCCCATCCTATCAAAACACCTGTTGCGTTACCCCCTCATGACTCATTGGAAAAGTCCCAATTTGGGCGAAATGCTTTTGCACAGTCACTACACCCCTACAAAAAGGAACCCATTCCATTCTCTTCGCCCAGGATGTTTCCCTTGTGCTAATTGCATATCATGCAAAAATATTTTGCGGACTTCGTCCTTTATGTCTGCAGATGGCACTAAAACTTTTTCGATAAAACAACATATTACCTGCAACACAATGCAGATAATATATTACGCCACCTGCAGTTGCCCAAAAATTTATATTGGCCTTACTTCCCTTCCAACTTACAGTATGCACTAGGGAGCACGTACGTGACATTTTGGCCTCTGAGGCCATTACAGATATATCACAATGAAAAACCATACCACAGAATTATAAAACCTTTCACCGGTGCAACCCTAGGTCTTTCATGGTCAGAGGGATCCAACACATTCAATGCGCGATTAGAGGGGGAGATATCAAGTGCCTCCTTGCACAGATTGAGTATAAATGGATTGTGACTCTGGGAATGATGACTCATGGCCTCAATGAGTCCTCTGGATTTGCATCCTTTCTCGAATATTGCTAATATTGCTATTTATGGATTTATATTGGCTCTTGATCTGATGCCCCCTTATCATTGGTTTTAATCATATTTCATATATTTTATCTGGTTATTTGCTAATTTTGTTCTTTTTGCCTCTAGCTCTCTGCCCAGTATTTTGCCATTCCTGCATTCCTCCATGACTGTTATTCCCTCATTTCAAGACAGCACATATGACTTTACCACGGATTACAGACTATATCAGAGATCCAGTGGACAATTAATATTTTTTTAACTTCACTTTGTCATTTTCCATGCATTTTTTGTTGTTGTCAGCATATATGTATGTATAATTGTTATTAAATGCTTGTCAATTGAATGCATTTATACACTTGTATATGTATTATATAGATTTGCCCATCTTTCATATGTCATCTTGTTGTTCTTTCCATTTATTCATTGTGGTTATGCACCTTTGTACTTGCACTGAATTTTTTTTTGGGGGGGATTATACTTACTACTGCTGTCCCTTTGCTCATCCTCGTGCACGTGTGCGCCCTCTCTCTTGCTTCCGGCACCATTCATCTCTCCCTTCCAGTGTGTGGTGCAGTTGCTTGGTTACTGCTAGGCGCTGGCCGTTCTACGTTATTGCATCCAGCAGGTGGGCAGTCGGACGTGAGCGGTGTTGTTGGGAGAGAGTGTGTATACACTGTGACGCACAAGGTGATTAGCTACTGTGAATCATGTGTTCTGGGCAACTGGGTATATAGAGGCACATGTGATTGTATTAGCCATGCCCCCTGAGGCAGCAATATTCATTGTGAAACGTATGTTGGGGACTGCTGACAGGCGCACTTTACTTGCTGCAGCAATGGGTATATTTTGAAAAAATTTTCTTTGATTACACTCATCCATTTGAACCTGGATTTTCTGATGTTTGTAGTTGCACTAACTTTCCCTATAGTCATTCCCACGATACCTCTTATGATACTTACCTCTTGTGGTTGGTCTCTGGGGAACGTTTTTGTATCAATGTGTTTGCTATCAACCTCTGTTGCTACTTTACTTGGACACTTTGTCCCACTGAATGGAGCTATGCTTATCATATATTTTGAAGCAGGCTACTAACATGAGTTATTAGATGAGTGTTTTTTTTACCTTGCATTAATTTTGCATCTTAGTTCAACCCGGCCAGCATTTTTTCTTCGGGTATTCTGGTTACTGCATATGCCATTTACTCATTCACTTTACCATTTTAATGTGTTCTGTCGCATTTATGTCTTTTTGTATTCAAATAAAAATGTAAATATTTTTTGGTAGTTTTGACTCAGGTTCTCCTTTTTCCAATTGTTCAGTCAGTGAGTCTGCTCTACATTATATTTGTTTTGGGTCTTATGTGCATACAATTGCGTTACGACTAATTATGCTTATCTGGAGGATTTTTTTCTTAATATTCCTGACTTTGTGCATGTGTACCCATTCGAATTTACGCTGTTTTGAAGTGAAAGGTGTTATGAAAGGTAATTCAGTACCACAATGGACATAGAGGTCAGCGCACATACAGTGACCTGGCAATAACCCAAAAAACAAGAACGAGCTTTGAGACGTGGGAACTCTGTTGACCGCAATCCCTAATCCTCTCCAACCACACTAAAGGCAGCCGTGGATTACGCCTAACGCTCCCTATGCAACTCGGCACGGCCTGAGAAACTAGATAGCCTGAAGATAGAAAAATAGCCTACCTTGCCTCAGAGAAATACCCCAAAGGAAAAGGCAGCCCCCCACATATAATGACTGTGAATAAAGATGAAAAGACAAACGTAGAGATGAAATAGATTTAGCAAAGTGAGGCCCGACTTTCTAAACAGAGCGAGGATAGGAAAGATAACTTTGCGGTCAACACAAAACCCTGCAAAAACCACGCAAAGGGGGCAAAAAGACCCTCCATACCGAACTAACGGCACGGAGGTACGCCCTCTGCGTCCCAGAGCTTCCAGCAAGCAGGAGAAAACAAATATACAAGCTGGACAGAAAAAAACAGCAAACAAAATAGCAAAGTGGAACTTAGCTATGCAGAGCAGCAGGCCACAGGAACGATCCAGGAGGAAACAGGTCCAATACTAGAACATTGACTGGAGGCCAGGATCAAAGCACTAGGTGGAGTTAAATAGAGCAGCACCTAACGACTTCACCACATCACCTGAGGAAGGAAACTCAGAAGCCGCAGTACCACTTTCCTCCACCAACGGAAGCTCACAAAGAGAATCAGCCGAAGTACCACTCGTGACCACAGGAGGGAGCTCTGCCACAGAATTCACAACAGTACCCCCCCCTTGAGGAGGGGTCACCGAACCCTCACCAGAGCTCCCAGGATGACCAGGATGAGCCATATGAAAGGCACAAACAAGATCGGGAGCATGGACATCAGAGGCAAAGACCCAGGAATTATCCTCCTGAGCATAACCCTTCCACTTAACCAGATACTGGAGTTTCCGCCTTGAAACACGAGAATCCAAAATCTTCTCCACAATATACTCCAATACTCCAACTCCCCCTCCACCAAAACCGGGGCAGGAGAATCAACAGATGGAACCATAGGTGCCACGTATCTCCGCAACAATGACCTATGGAATACGTTATGTATGGAAAAAGAATCTGGAAGGGTCAAACGAAAAGACACAGGATTAAGAACCTCAGAAATCCTATATGGACCAATAAAACGGGGTTTAAACTTAGGAGAGGAAACCTTCATAGGAATATGACGAGAAGATAACCAAACCAAGTCCCCAACCCGAAGTCGGGGACCCACACAGCGTCTGCGATTAGCGAAACGCTGAGCCTTCTCCTGGGACAAAGTCAAATTGTCCACCACATGAGTCCAAATCTGCTGCAACCTGTCCACCACAGTATCCACACCAGGACAGTCAGAAGACTCAACCTGCCCTGAAGAGAAACGAGGATGGAACCCAGAGTTGCAGAAAAACGGTGAAACCAAGGTAGCCGAGCTGGCACGATTATTAAGGGTGAACTCAGCCAAAGGCAAAAAGGACACCCAGTCATCCTGATCAGCAGAAACAAAGCATCTCAAATATGTTTCTAAGGTCTGATTGGTTCGTTCGGTCTGGCCATTAGTCTGAGGATGGAAAGCCGAGGAAAAAGACAAGTCAATGCCCATCCTACCACAAAAGGCTCGCCAAAACCTCGAAACAAACTGGGAACCTCTGTCAGAAACGATATTCTCTGGAATGCCATGTAAACGAACCACATGCTGGAAAAACAATGGCACCAAATCAGAGGATGAAGGCAATTTAGACAAGGGTACCAAATGGACCATCTTAGAGAAGCGATCACAGACCACCCAAATGACTGACATCTTTTGAGAGACGGGAAGATCTGAAATAAAATCCATAGAGATATGTGTCCAAGGCCTCTTCGGGACCGGCAAGGGCAAAAGCAACCCACTGGCACGAGAACAGCAGGGCTTAGCCCGAGCACAAATCCCACAGGACTGCACAAAAGTACGCACATCCCGCGACAGAGATGGCCACCAAAAGGATCTAGCCACTAACTCTATGGTACCAAAGATTCCAGGATGACCAGCCAACACCGAACAATGAACCTCAGAGATAACTTTATTCGTCCACCTATCAGGGACAAACAGTTTCTCCGCTGGGCAACGATCAGGTTTATTAGCCTGAAATTTTTGCAGCACCCGCCGCAAATCAGGGGAGATAGCAGACACAATTACTCCCTCTTTGAGGATACCTGCTGGCTCAGATACACCCGGAGAGTCGGGCACAAAACTCCTAGACAGAGCATCCGCCTTCACATTTTTAGAGCCCGGAAGGTATGAAATCACAAAGTCAAAACGGGCAAAAAACAATGACCAACGAGCTTGTCTAGGATTCAACCGCTTGGCCGACTCGAGATAAGTCAAGTTCTTATGATCAGTCAAGACCACCACGCGATGCTTAGCTCCTTCAAGCCAATGACGCCACTCCTCGAATGCCCACTTCATGGCCAGCAACTCTCGATTGCCCACATCATAATTTCGCTCAGCAGGCGAAAACTTCCTGGAAAAGAAAGTGCATGGTTTCATCACCGAGCAATCAGAACCTCTCTGCAACAAAACAGCCCCTGCTCCAATCTCAGAAGCATCAACCTCGACCTGGAACGGAAGCGAAACATCAGGTTGACACAACACAGGGGCAGAAGAAAAACGACGCTTCAACTCTTGAAAAGCTTCCACAGCAGCAGAAGACCAATTGACCACATCAGCACCTTTCTTGGTCAAATCGGTCAATGGTTTAGCAATACTAGAAAAATTGCAGATGAAGCGACGATAAAAATTAGCAAAGCCCAGGAACTTTTGCAGACTTTACAGAGATGTCGGCTGAGTCCAATTATGGATGGCTTGGACCTTAACACGGTCCATCTCGATAGTAGAAGGGGAAAAGATGAACCCCAAAAATGAAACCTTCTGAACACCAAAGAGACACTTTGATCCCTTCACAAACAAAGAATTAGCACGCAGGACCTGAAACACTGTTCTGACCTGCTTCACATGAGACTCCCAATCATCCGAGAAGATCATAATGTCATCTAAGTACACAATCAGGAATTTATCCAGGTACTCTCGGAAGATGTCATGCATAAAGGACTGAAACACAGATGGAGCATTGGCAAGTCCGAATGGCATTACTAGATACTCAAAATGGCCCTCGGGCGTATTAAATGCAGTTTTCCACTCATCGCCTCGCTTAATACGCACAAGATTATACGCACCACGAAGATCTATCTTGGTGAACCAACTAGCCCCCTTAATCCGAGTAAACAAATCAGATAACAATGGCAAAGGGTACTGAAATTTAACCGCGATCTTATTTAGAAGGCGGTAGTCTATACAAGGTCTCAGTGAACCATCCTTCTTGGCTACAAAAAAGAACCCTGCTCCTAATGGCGACGATGACGGGCGAATATGCCCCTTCTCCAAAGACTCCTTCACATAACTCCGCATAGCGGCGTGCTCAGGCACAGATAAATTAAACAGTCGACCTTTTGGGAATTTACTACCAGGAATCAAATCGATAGCACAATCACAATCCCTATGCGGAGGTAGGGTATCGGACTTGGGCTCATCAAATAAATCCCGGTAATCTGACAAGAACTCAGGAACCTCAGAAGGGGTGGATGACGAAATAGTCAGAAATGGCACATCACCATGTACCCCCTGACAACCCCAGCTGGACACAGACATGGATTTCCAATCTAATACTGGAATATGGACTTGTAGCCATGGCAACCCCAACACGACCACATCATGCAGATTATGCAACACCAGAAAGCGAATAACCTCCTGATGTGCAGGAGCCATGCACATGGTCAGCTGGGTCCAGTACTGAGGCTTATTCTTGGCCAAAGGTGTAGCATCAATTCCTCTCAAAGGAATAGGACACTGCAAGGGCTCCAAGAAAAACCCACAACGCCTAGCAAACTCCAAGTCCATCAAATTCAGAGCAGCGCTTGAGTCCACAAATGCCATGACAGAATACGATGACAAAGAGCAGATCAAGGTAACAGACAGAAGAAATTTTGACTGTATCGTACCAATGGCGGCAGACCTAGCGAACCGCTTAGTGCGCTTAGGACAATCAGAGATAGCATGAGTGGAATCACCACAGTAGAAACACAGCCCATTCAGACGTCTGGGCTCTTGCCGTTCAACTCTGGTCAAAGTCCTATCGCACTGCATAGGCTCGAGTTTAAGCTCAGGTAATACCGCCAAATGGTGCACAGATTTACGCTCGCGCAAGCGTCGACCGATCTGAATGGCCAAAGACATAGACTCATTCAGAGCAGCAGGCATAGGAAATCCCACCATGACATCCTTAAGGGCTTCAGAGAGACCTTTTCTGAAAATAGCTGCGAGCGCACCTTCATTCCACTGAGTGAGTGCGGACCACTTTCTAAATTTCTGACAATATACCTCTACTTCATCCTGACCCTGACACAGAGCCAGCAAATTCTTCTCTGCCTGATCCACAGAATTAGGCTCATCGTACAGCAATCCGAGCGCCAGGAAAAACGCATCGATATTACTTAATGCAGGATCTCCTGACGCAAGAGAAAATGCCCAGTCCTGAGGGTCGCCACGCAAAAAAGAAATAACGATCCTAACTTGTTGAACTGGGTCACCAGAGGAGTGAGGTTTCAAAGCCAAAAATAGTTTACAATTATTTTTGAAACTCAGAAATTTAGTTCTATCTCCGAAAAACAAATCAGGAATAGAAATTCTCGGTTCTAACATAGAATTCTGAACCACAAAGTCTTGAATACTCTGTACTCTTGCCGTGAGCTGATCCACACATGAAGACAGACCTTTAATGTCCATTGCTACACCTGTGTCCTGAACCACCCAAATGTCTAGGGGAAAAAAAAGGCAAAACACAGTGCAAAGAAAAAAAAATGGTCTCAGAACTTCTTTTTTCCCTCTATTGAGAATCATTAGCACTTTTGGCCTCCAGTACTGTTAGGAAAGGTAATTCAGTACCACAATGGACATAGAGGTCAGCGCACATACAGTGACCTGGCAATTACCCAGAAAACAAGAACGAGCTCTGAGACGTGGGAACTCTGTTGACCGCAATCCCTAATCCTCTCCAACCACACTAAAGGCAGCCGTGGATTACGCCTAACGCTCCCTATGCAACTCGGCACGGCCTGAGAAACTAGCTAGCCTGAAGATAGAAAAATAGCCTACCTTGCCTCAGAGAAATACCCCAAAGGAAAAGGCAGCCCCCCACATATAATGACTGTGAATAAAGATGAAAAGACAAACGTAGAGATGAAATAGATTTAGCAAAGTGAGGCCCGACTTTCTAAACAGAGCGAGGATAGGAAAGATAACTTTGCCGTCAACACAAAACCCTACAAAAACCACGCAAAGGGGGCAAAAAGACCCTCCGTACCGAACTAACGACACGGAGGTACACCCTCTGCGTCCCAGAGCTTCCAGCAAGCAGGAGAAAACAAATATACAAGCTGGACAGAAAAAAACAGCAAACAAAATAGCAAAGTGGAACTTAGCTATGCAGAGCAGCAGGCCACAGGAACGATCCAGGAGGAAACAGGTCCAATACTAGAACATTGACTGGAGGCCAGGATCAAAGCACTAGGTGGAGTTAAATAGAGCAGCACCTAACGACTTCACCACATCACCTGAGGAAGGAAACTCAGAAGCCGCAGTACCACTTTCCTCCACCAACGGAAGCTCACAAAGAGAATCAGCCGAAGTACCACTCGTGACCACAGGAGGGAGCTCTGCCACAGAATTCACAACAGAAAGGCTGGTTATATCAAATATTTATTTGATTTATTTCATGCAGATTACACTTTTGTTCTTTCACTTAGCATTAATTAAAATAAACTATTAACACTTCTATTTTTGAAAACATTTGCAGCATTTTATCGACACCTGCCTGAAATGTTTGCACAATACTGTCTATATATTTTTTTTAACAGTGATAAGCATTTTCACAACTCTTTCTATGCAATACATGTTTTGCAAAATATGTTATATTTCTTTTAACCCCTTCACCCCAAAGCCTGTTTTCACCTAAGTGACAGGGCCAATTTTTACAATTCTGACCACTGTCACTTTATGAGGTCATAACTCTGAAACGCTTCAACGGATCCTGGTGATTCTGACACTCTTTTCTCGTGACATATTGTACTTCATGATAGTGGTAAAACTTCTTCGATATGACTTGCATTTATTTGTGAAAAAAACAAAAATTTGTCGGAAATTATGAAAATTTTGCAATTTTCAAACTCTTAGTTTTTATGCCCTTAAATTAGAGAGTTATATCACATAATATAGTTAATAAACAACATTTACCACATGTCTGCTTTACATCAGCACAATTTTGGAAACATAATTTTTTTTTGTTAGGACATTATAAGGGTTAAAAGTTGACCAGCGATTTCTCATTTTTGCAACAAAATTTGCAAAACCATTTTTTTACGGACCACCTCACACTTGAAGTGACTTTGAGGGGTCTATATGACAGAAAATGCCCAAAAGTGACACCATTCTAAAAACTGCACCCCTCGAGGTACTCAAAACCACATTCAAAAAGTTTATTAACCCTTCAGGTGCTTCACAGGAATTTTTTGAATGTTTAAAAAAATTGAACATTTAACTTTTTTTCACAAAATTTTTACTTCAGGTCCAATTTGTTTCATTTTACCAAGGGTAACAGGAGAAATTGGACCACAAAAGTCGTTGTACAATTTGTCCTGAGTACGCCGATTCCCCATATGTGGGGGTAAACCACTGTTTGGGCACATGGCAGAGCTCGGAAGGGAAGGAGCGCCATTTGACTTTTCAATGCAAGATTTGCTGGAATTGAGATCGGAGCCCATGTCACGATTGGAGAGCCCCTGATGTGCCTAAACAGTGGAAACCCCCACAAGTGACACCATTTTGGAAAGTAGACCCCCTAAGGAACTAATCTAGGAAAGTAGACCCCCTAAGGAACTAATCTAGATGTGTGGTGAGCACTTTGAACCTCCAAGTGCTTCACAGAAGTTTATAATGTAGAGCCGTAAAAAAAAATTTTTTTATTAATTTTCACAAAAAATGATTTTTTGCCCTAAATTTTTTATTTTCCCAAGGGTAAAAGGATAAATTGGACCCCAAAAGTTGTTGTGTAATTTGTCCTGAGTACATCGATACTTCATATATGGGGATAAACCACTGTTTGAGCGCATGGCAGAGCTCGGAAGGGAAGGAGCGCCGTTTGACTTTTCAATGCAAAATTGGCTGGAATTGAGATCGGACGCCATGTCGCATTTGGAGAGCCCCTGACGTGCCTTAACAGTGGAAACCCCCCACAAGTGACCCCATTTTGGAAAGAAGACCCCCTAGGGAACTTATCTAGATGTGTGGTGAGCACTTTTAACCCCCAATTAATTCACTAAAGTTTAGAATGTAGCATTGTGAAAATTAAAAAATCATTTTTTCTTTCCACAAAATGATGTTTTAGCCCGCAATTTTTTTTTCCCAAGGGTAACAGGAGAAATTGGACCACAAATGTTATTGTCCAATTTGTCCTGAGTACGCTGATACTCCACATGTGGGGGTGAACCACCGTTTGAGTGCATGGCAGAGCTCGGACGGGAAGGAGCACCGTTTGAAATGCAGACTTAGATGGAATGGACTGCAGGTGTCATGTTGCATTTGCAGAGCCCCTGATGTACCTAAACAGTAGAAACCCACCACAAGTGACCCCATATTGGAAACTAGACCTCCCAAGGAACTTATCTAGATGTGTAGTGAGAGCTTTGAACCAACAAGTGTTTCACTACAGTTTATAACGCAGAGCCGTGAAAATAAGAAATATTTTTTTTTCCACGAAAATGATATTTTATCCCCTATGTTTTTATTTTCCCAAGGGTAACAGGACAAATTGGACCCCAAAAGTTGTTGTCCAACTTGTCCTGAGAACGCTGATACCCCATATGTTGGGGGAAACCACTGTTTGGGTGCACGGCAGAGCTCGGAAGGGAAGGAGCGCCATTTGAAATGCAGACTTAGATGGATTGGTCTGCAGGCGTCATGTTGCATTTGCAGAGCCCCTGATGTACCTAAACAGTAGAAACCCCCCACAAGTGACCCCATATTGGAAACTAGACCCCCCAAGGAACTTATCTAGATGTGTTGTGAGAGCTTTGAACCAACAAGTGTTTCACTACAGTTTATAACGCAGAGCCGTGAAAATAAAAAATATTTTTTTTTCCACGAAAATGATATTTTATCCCCTATGTTTTTATTTTCCCAAGGGTAACAGGACAAATTGGACCCCAAAAGTTGTTGTCCAACTTGTCCTGAGAACGCTGATACCCCATATGTTGGGGGGAACCACTGTTTGGGTGCACGGCAGAGCTCGAAAGGGAAGGAGCGCCATTTGAAATGCAGACTTGGATGGATTGGTCTGCAGGCGTCATGTTGCATTTGCAGAGCCCCTGATGTACCTAAACAGTAGAAACTCCCCACAAGTGACCCCATATTGGAAACTAGACCCCCAAAGGAACTTATCTAGATGTGTTGTGAGAGCTTTGAACCAACAAGTGTTTCACTACAGTTTATAACGCAGAGCCGTGAAAATAAAAAATATTTTTTTTCCACGAAAATGATATTTTATCCCCTATGTTTTTATTTTCCCAAGGGTAACAGGACAAATTGGACCCCAAAAGTTGTTGTCCAACTTGTCCTGAGAACGCTGATACCCCATATGTTGGGGGAACCACTGTTTGGCACACAGGAGAACTCGGAAGGGAAGGAGCCCTGTTTTACTTTTTCAAAGCAGAATTGGCTGGAATTGAGATCGGACGCCATGTCGCGTTTGGAGAGCCCCTGATGTGCCGAAACAGTGGAAACCCCCAATTATAACTGAAACCCTAACCCAAACCCTAACCCTAGCCCTAACCCTAACCCTAGCCCTAGCCCTAACCCTAGCCCTAACCCTAGCCATAACCCTAGCCCTAGCCCTAACCCTAGCCCTAACCCTAGCACTAATGGGAAAATGGAAATAAATACATTTTGTTACATTTTATTATTTTTCCCTAACTAAGGGGGTGATGAAGGGGGGTTTGATTTACTTTTATAGCGTTTTTTTGGCGGATTTTTATGATTGGCAGCTGTCACACACTAAAAGACGCTTTTTATTGCAAAAAATAGTTTTTGCATCACCACATTTTGAGAGCTATAATTTATCCATATTTTGGCCCACAGAGTCATATGAGGTCTTGTTTTTTGCGGGACGAGTTGACGTTTTTATTGGTAACATTTTCGGGCAGATGACATTTTTTGATCGCTTTTTATTCCGATTTTTGGGAGGCTGAATGAACAAAAACCAGCAATTCCTGAATTTCTTTTAGGGGGGGCGTTTATACCGTTCCACGTGTGGTAAAATGGATAAAGCAGTTTTATTCTTCGGGTCAGTACGATTACAGCGATACCTCATTTATGTAATTTTTTTTATGTTTTGGCGCTTTTACACAATAAAAACTATTTTATATAAATAAATAATTGTTTTGTTCGCCTGTATGATAATAAAGCGTTGTTTTTTGCCTTGTTTTTTTTTTTTGCGGTGTTCACTGAAGGGGTTAACTAGTGGGATAGTTTTATAGAGCGGGTCGTTACGGACGCGGCGATACCAAATATGTGTACATTTATTGTTTTTTTTTTTTTTACATAAATAAATGGATTTATTGGGAAATGTTATTTTTTTTTATTTGGGGATTTTTTTTAATTTTTTTTTACACATTCTATTTTTTTTTTTTTTACTTTCTAACATTGTCCCAGGGTGGGACATCTCTGTATTAGATCAGATCGTTGATCTGACACTGTGCATAGCACACTGTCAGATCAACGATCTGACAGGCAGCTTAGCTGGCTCTCCAGCGCCTGCTCTCAGCTAGCCAGGTCACTTCATGACCCGGAAGGAGTCCGGCGGCCATCTTGGATCCGGGGACTCCTTCCGGGTCACCGGAGCAACGCGATCTCATTGCGTTGCTCCGGTGGGAGAGCGCAGGGAGCCCCCGTCCCTGCGCGATCCCCCTCTATGCCGCTGTCACTACTGACAGCGGCATCAGAGGGGTTAAATGCCCGCGATCAGCGAGAGCGCCGATCGTGGGCATTGCTGCGGGGTGTCAGCTGTCGTATACAGCTGACACCCGCACCCGATCACCGCGGCGCTCAGCGCGAGACCGCGGTGATCGGTGCGCCGTACTAGTACTGCTGCTGGCACTAATGCAGTGCCGGTAGCGCAGTACTAGTACGGCGCATGTCGCGAAGGGGTTAAAGTGTTCTAAAACATCTCACCCAAAAAAACAAAACAATAACAGGGCTAAACAGACTGATACCAGCTAAGCAGATATGCAGCTCTTTAGATGTTACTAGCTTACTTTGCTGTGTTTAATATTTTTCTTTTGAACAATTATGTTTAGAGCACATTTTTAAAGAAATATAGCATATTTTACATAACATGTCACAGAAAAAGAGGTTCAGAAAATGCTTACCCATGTTATAAAAAATAATCACATTTACTGAAATGTTTCCAGGTTCATTTCTACTTAAAAGTATGACCTACATAATTCATTAAGTCCCAATATGTCTTTCATTTTATATAAACATTAACTACACTCAAAATGGTTGACCTTCAAATATAAATGTTTCAGAAAAAAGATCTAAAGGTGCTTTTCCACAGGTTCACCGTAAAGATATCTAATTAAGTTTTACTTCCATTTACGAGTTATTAATTTGGCAATTGTACTGTTGAATGAGGTAATAATCTTGATGTAAATTAATGGTCCTAGGTTATTACACCATTGAAGGAAAATTCCATTAAGATTGGCAAAATGAATGGAGATGAATTGGTAAAAATTCTGTTTTTAGTCAATGATACATAATGATTGTATAAGGACAAGTAATTGTTTCAAATTACAGCTGAATGTTCAATTATGTATATTTCTTTCTTATATAAATGAAATAACTAAGGTTTTTCTATTGTAAATTCTACATGTATAATACGTTAATGTAATTTTTCATTATTCACATGCAGGACAGTATGGTAAGGAAGGATGGCCCTTATGAAAGAAAAAATAGAACCCTTTAAGCTATACAAAAATACTTCTCAAATCCTCAAAATGCAACACAATTTTATTTTCCACTATATAAATTTTTGGTTGGCAAAGCATCAATAGTGGTAGAGGACGCTTTTCAACTCAATTTAAAGTTCACATTTTAATCTGATACTCTTTCACTCCCAGATTACTAGAGACAGGACCAAGGTGTAACCTTTTCTGTATTGAATTCTAGAACACAATTGGTTTTACTAGAACGTCTTGATTTTTTATATAATAAAACAGATTTTTAAAACATAACCTGTTTCCTTTGATGTAGAGCTGAAAATCATAACTTCTGATAACAGTAGAAGATGGCTGTTGATAAGCATAATACTAGTGGCATGAAACTTAGTAGTACGATAAATAATAAATAAAACAAAAAATAGTGGAGCGGTGCTTTAATCTCTTTCTGCCATCGGACAGCATAGTATGTCCAATGGCAGATCCCCTGCTTTGATGGGGGCTCTGGCTGTGAGCCCGCATCAAAGCTGGGACATGTCAGCTGACAGCGGCATTTAACAAGCACTTCTGGCTATTGGGCCGGAAATGCGCACACCGGTGACCCCATCATGTGATTGGTGGTCATCGGTGCATTGGCATAACAACCACAGGTCTTCTGAAGACTTCTGTGGTTGTTGATGCCAGATAGCTGTGAACGCCAACCCTGTGATCAGCGCTCATAGCAATGCAGTAATTCTGCTACATAGAAGCGATCTGAGCATTGCTCCCATGTAGCAGAGTTGATCAGGCTATGCCAGCTTCAAGCCCCCCATGGAGGCTATTGATGTTTTCAAAGGGAGATTTGTAGTTAAAATTCTGTGCTGCCGCTAAGATGAATTTCAGGAGAGTATAGTTGATTCACAGTGGTTTTATTCAACGCGTTTCAGGGGTCTCATGCCCCCTTCATCAGGAAATACCACACCTGGTATTCAAATCTCCCTTTGAAGACATTATTTTCTCTGGATGGTGAAGACCTGTGGATCTGCTGCAGCCGCTATCTATATGCTCTAATCTCATCCTAACCAGGTGAGCAAATTTGGTATATATTCTCCTCTGTGTAACGTGGATAAGACCCTATTGCGCTCTTTTTCTCCCCATTGTTTTGCAATGGAGGCTATTGAAGCATGGTAAAAGTAAAACAAAATGTTTTAAAAAATAAAAAACAAAAAAATAAAAGTTTAAATCACCCCCCTTTTGCCCCATTCAAAATAAAACAATGAAAAAAAAAATCAAACCTACATATATTTGGTATCACCTCGTTCAGAATCGCCCGATCTATCAACAAAAAAAAGAATAAACCTGATCCCTAAATAGCGTAGCGTAGCGAGTAAAAAATTCTAAACACCAGAATTATGCTTTTTTGGATGCCGCAACATTGTATTAAAATGCAATAACGGGTGATCAAAAGAACGTATATCTGCACCGAAATGATACAATTAAAAACGTCAGCTTGATGCTCAAAAAATAAACCTTCACCCAACCCCAGATTCCAAAAAATGGAGATGCTACGGGTCTCGGAAAATTGCACAATTTATTTTTTTGTAGCAAATTTTGGAATTTGTTTTCACCACTTAATTAAAAAAAATAGACATGTTTGGGTCTATGAACTCGTAATGACCTGGAGAATCATAATGGCAGGTATGTTTTAGCATTTAGTGAACCTAGCAAAAAATCCAAACTTGTGGATTGTACTTTGTTTGCAATTTCACCGTACATGGAATTTTTTCCTGTTTTCTAGTACACGACATGGTAAAATCAATTGTTCAAAAGTACAACTCGTCGCACAAAAAACAAGCCCTCACATGGCCATATTGACAGAAAAACAAAAAAGTTATTGCTCTGGGAAGGAATGGAGCGAAAAACAAAAATGCAAAACCGAAAAAAGCTCTGGGGGTTAATGGGTTAAAATACGAAAAGAAGGAAAAAATAAATTATGATCATTTGCACTATGAGTCCAGTATATCATTGCGAGAAGTAGAAGTACTATAACAGTATATGAAGCCACAAATAATAAACACCTACTAATCAGGACACATAGAGATAAAACTCTACTGTATTGTTATATGTCAAGTACTTTATTGGTGGTAGTAGTAGTAGTAGTAGTAGTATTCTTAATGGAAATGATACAGGAAAGATATATATATATATATATATATATATACAGTGGGGCAAAAAAGTATTTAGTCAGTCAGCAATAGTGCAAGTTCCACCACTTAAAAAGATGAGAGGCGTCTCTAATTTACATCATAGGTAGACCTCAACTATGGGAGACAAACTGAGAAAAAAAAATCCAGAAAATCACATTGTCTGTTTTTTTATCATTTTTTTTGCATATTATGGTGGAAAATAAGTATTTGGTCAGAAACAAACAATCAAGATTTCTGGCTCTCACAGACCTGTAACTTCTTCTTTAAGAGTCTCCTCTTTCCTCCACTCATTACCTGTAGTAATGGCACCTGTTTAAACATGTTATCAGTATAAAAAGACACCTGTGCACACCCTCAAACAGTCTGACTCCAAACCCCACTATGGTGAAGACCAAAGAGCTGTCAAAGGACACCAGAAACAAAATTGTAGCCCTGCACCAGGCTGGGAAGACTGAATCTGCAATAGCCAACCAGCTTGGAGTGAAGAAATCAACAGTGGGAGCAATAATTGGAAAATGGAAGACATACAAGACCACTGATAATCTCCCTCGATCTGGGGCTCCACGCAAAATCCCACCCCGTGGGGTCAGAATGATCACAAGAACTGTGAGCAAAAATCCCAGAACCACGCGGGGGGACCTAGTGAATGAACTGCAGAACATATATAGAACATATATATATATATCTTTGTACCGCGTTAGCCAGTGGATAGAAAAATATTTAGAATTGAGAGTACTCAGTGGTTGATACCTTTTAATGGCTATCTGAAAAGATGGTAACAAATTTCAAGCTTTCAATACTACTCAGGTCTCTTCATCAGGCATAGACTAATAGAAAATCTGAAGAGTCACATATTTATACACCACACAGCAGATAAATAATTCAATAGATAAGACAAGTGATGTGAAGCTGAACTATCATTATTGGAGAGGGATAAACATAGATATTGGAACAGTTCATAGATACGGAGTGTGAAAGTTTTATTGTCCTTTGATTGGGGTCTGGTTCTGTGTTGTGATGCCCCCACAAGGTCTGAGGAGCAAACTCCTTAATTGATGTAAAAAGACATAAATCCATGCGACACATTCATTCCTGCACTGAGAGTGTCAAAGGTTGTCAGAAGTTTATACTCCCAGACTCTTCTGTCTCTCTGAGATTTGAAGTTACCTTTTAATACAAGTAGTTTCATGTCCATTGTGCTGTCATTTGTGTTTGCAAATACAAAAATACAAAAAATGTTTGGCTACAGGTAGATCCATTCATTTTTTCTCTGGCGATGAGAATTCATCCTTGTTCTAAGCTTTTGCCCTGTCTCCCCCACATACAGACCCCCGGTTAGACATTTAGTACACATAATTAAGTATACCACATTAGCTTTGATGCAGCTGAAAGTACCTGGGATCTTGTAGTCCTGATGTGAGTTGGGGATCTTTATCTTATCTTGTCCATGGTCATTACAAATGGACAGGTTTTAATTTTTTTTCTGGTTGCAAGGAAAGGTTCCTGTATCTGTTGGAGAGGACAGGGAGCTTCTGACATTGATGCTTCTTAAATTTAGGGGCTACCTAAACCACAGGAGTGGGGGGTCTGGAAATATTGATTGTAATTGGGCATCTTTTGTAGTAAAGGTTGTACTTTCCATAAAGCTCTCCCTAGCGCCTCCAGATTTGGATTGTAGGTGACTACTAGAGGCACCCAGTTATTTTCTTCTTTAGCTTTGCAATGTAGGAGACAATTCCTTGATATTCTGGTGGCTCTTGTAATTTCGTTTTCTTTCTGAGGTGACCAAGGTGTTGTCTCTATCCATGGGGTTGGAACATATGTGATTATATCTGATGGCTTGGCTGTAGACAATATAGTTTTTTATGTGTTTTGGATGGAAACTTGGCTTCTGTTACAGGGATCTCTCTATTTCATTGTTCTGTAGCTTAATGATGGTGTCCTAAAAGGTCCTCAGACCTTGTGGGGGCATCACAAGGTGAGCAGATTGCGAGATGCACTGATGGACAGGAGGCAGAGCAAGGGTTAACAAGATTTTTTGAACAGGGGGAAACTCCACACTGGGAGGAAAACAGTTTAAACAGGGAAATAAACAGTTAAATGGCAGAATGGAGGGTTCAATGGCAAATGGATATGCAGGGCTGAAAAACAGTAGATTCAGTAACGGCAGTTTGTACACTTATTCTGTCAACTCTAGTTGCTGCAAGGCCGCAATGCTGTTAGGGTCCTGGTCGAATGGTGTGGCAACGTCCGGCAATGTGGGCAGCAACAGTCCTGCACCCTACCTCTCTGGCAGCATGCATGCAGTACTCACTAGCCTGGTACTTTCAACACCTCGCTCCATGGTGACCAACGGGCACCCTGCATGTCTCTCCTCACAATACTGGCAAAGTCAGGGTGCAAGTTTCTGTCTAGTTCCCGGTCACTCTTATGTGACATGTGCGCTGTACCCATGGACCCAGACCGTACAGCGCCTTGTTATCTAGTAGTCACCAGGCTCACACTGCATGGCTCTCTCTCTGGTCCACGCTGCTGACGACGGGAGACAACGGACGCTGGCCTGCCCACTGCTGGTGCTCCCAGGATGGAACACTCCTTCCCCTGGCTGCTGTTGGACACACAGCTTGCCTGGGCGCAGCAGTCCCTTTCTCTCTGGGTTGCTAGAGCACTCCCTGCTACTCTCTTTCTCTGGTGCAGTCCCTTTACAGTCTATGGGGCTGCCATGGCGATGGTACTCGGTGGGGGAACGGGAAGCAGAGCACGCTGCTCACCTCTGTGCGGGCTGCCCTGGGTTGGTGCCAAACTGCTCTGCTGCGCACACTTTCTCCTTTTATCTCTCCGACCCCTTGGTCAGGAGGAAGGTGCTGCTTGCTATTGCTTCCCCCTGGAAACAGAGGATGCAGCCTCGACAGTTTCTGCCCCGTCAAGCAAGTACTCGCTGTGCGGTCATCCCCTGCACTCCCCCTCTCCTTTAGCTTGCCATTCCACGGGCAAGACCTCTTTGTGTTCCTTTATGTCCTCCAGAGGTGGAACAGATGCTCACAGTTTTCGCATCCATTTCTGCATTTCTTGAACTACATTCTACCGAAGGAAAGAGTTCTGTACACCTTGAGGCTGTTGAATTTGCATACTGTGGACTTCAGGTTGAGTAGGCAAGGACGGGGATACATCCAATTCTAATGGAGAAGTCATTTCAGGAGCCTGTTCCTCTTCTGGGTCAACATGGGGTGGATAGAGAAATTCTATCTCTTTATAATCCACAGCTGCAGGAGCTATCTTAGGTAAACTTTTCATCTCTTCTGTTTTGTCAGGATCGCTTGGGCTGGTGGGCATGGAACTATCCATTTCAGAAAGCAAAGCAAGGGATTCTTCTTCATAATCATCAGGAACCATGTGAGTGAGCATTTCAGGGACACTTGGCCCTTTCTCCCCTCCTACGAGAACTTGTGACAGGAAAGGTAGCGATATGCTTTGATGGACTACTCGAGTAGGCGTCCCTTTCCCTTCTTCACCTTCAGTTTGAATCTCACAAATGGGCCCATCGAACCCAATTTGGCTTTCCATCCAATTCGCCTCCACGCGCCTGAGCTGCGCAGATATCTCACCATAGACAGTTGACACCTTCTCTCTCTTCTCAGCGTCCGATGTCATGGCTCTGTCTTGCTCTGGAAGAGGTTCCCCTTCACTCACCGTACCATTTCTTCCAAGTGCAGCATTCTCTCCAGTTAGCAGGACCTTCGGAGGGGTGAGCGGATCTTCGACGTCGGCTTTCTCTTGTGGGGCAACTTCTTGACAGGTGCCCCATTCTTCCACGCATCCAATGCCCATTTCTATGTCTGTCTGGTGGACGCTTTGGTCTGGATCTCCGTCCTCTCTGAGAGGCATACCCCCTGTAGTTGCTCTTCACACCAGGATCTTGAAGTAAATTTTGGGGCTGCTGTTGGAGTTTCTATTATGCTCCGCATCTCTCCTCTAATGTCTTTCTTCTCTTGACATAAGTTACCCTGGGGTATGGAAGTGGACCCCAAGGCAGCAGCAAGGACTTCCTTCAGGCTCTCGATTTCTGCCCTGATTTTCCGCATTCCCTGTCTTAATTCGCAGGACCACTCCGACTCTTCCTTGTTCGGGGTAGATACTTCGTGACTCTGGACCATCCCTGCCAAGGCTGCGGTCCTCTACTCCTGCTCTCTTTTGCATGCTTTTGCCCCATCTCTGAAAAAGTCATATGCGGGTTAGCTCGCAGGCGCTCATGCAAGGCTTGCTTTAGCAGCGCATCTCTACAGCCTGTTATTAGCTGGTCTTGCAGCACTATGTCATGGGGTACTACGCCTTTGCCATCTTTCTTAATAATTGCAATATGGATCTCCTGTAGTGCATTCATGTATTGGGCCATGGACTCCCCCTCCCTTTGGACATGGCGGAAAAAACACATGCACAATTTTCCGACATCTGTGGGGTCTCCGTGCATCTCTTCTAGAATCTGTAGCACCTTGCTAAAGGTATCACACTCATGGGGAGGCCATAACATATCGGAGATCCTCGCCTCTCCATCCAGAGCCATTAGGGCAATCTCTGCCTCCATTACGGGGGTCATGGGGTACATCCTCAACATATCCCTGACTCGCTCAGTCCAGCTCCATAGCAGAATGTTGCTCCCTGTAAACTTAGGGAGGTTACTTAATATTGTCCCTAGTTGTATACTAGCCCTTGGAGCTCCCCTAACCGCTTGGTCTGCCACCTCTGCGACTGTAGACTGCATCCTGCTGACTACATCAAGTGTAATCAGGTTGCGAGATGCACTGATGGACAGGAGGCAGAGCAAGGATAAACAATTTTACTTGAACAGGGGGATACTCCATGTAGGGAGGCAAACAGTTTAAACAGGGAAATAAACAGTTAAATGGCAGAATGGATAGTTTAATGGTAAAAGGATATACAGGGTTGAGATTCAGTAATGGCAGTTTCTTTGTACACTTATCGGGTCAGAAGTTTCACTGACTCTAGTTGTTGCTTCAAAGTCAGTATTGCGAACAATAGCTGGTGCGGTGCTTGTCAAAGAAGGTCCTGCTAGTAATGGTGGCCTGTCTTCTGGTGGCCGTGGTCGGTGCCTGGTACCTTCCACTGGGCCCCTAGTCCATAAGTGGCTGTGGCCAACGCAAGCAAGGCTGGAATGCTGTCAGGGTCCTGGTCAAACAGTGTGGCAACATCCAATAATGTGGGCAGCAATAAACAGTCCTGAACCCTATTGCTCTCTGGCAGCACGCACGCAGTACTCACTAGCCCAGTACATTTAACACCTCGCTCCGTGGTGACCAACATGCACCTTGCTCATCTCTACTCGCAATCTCTGTTAGCGGTGGCAGTGCTTGGGCGTGGGCCACAGTCCTGTACGAGCCCAACGTGGCTTGGCAAATATATACTGGCAAAGGCAGGATGCAAGTGTCTGTCTATCTCCCAGTCGCTCTTAAGTGGCACATGCGCTATACTCACGGACACGGACCATACGGCATCTTGTTCTCTGGTAGTCACTGGGCTCACACTATATGGCAGCGGGAGATGACGGACGCTGGCTTGCGCACTGCTGGTGCTCCTAGGAGCAACCTTCCCCAGGCTGCTGCTGAACACACAGATTCCATGAGCGCAGCAGTCGCTCTCTTTCTGGGTTGCTGCAGCACTCCTGGCTTCTCTCTTTCTCTGGAGTGGACCCTTTGCAGTCGATGGGGGCTGCCGCAGTGCCGGTGCTCAGTGGGGGAACGGGAAGCAAAGCGCGCCGCTCACCTCTGTACTCGCTGCCTTGGGTTGGCGCCAAACTGCTCTGCTGCACGTGCTTTCTCCTTTTATCTCCCTGGCCCCCTTGGTCAGGAAGAAGGTACGGGTTTCTATTGCTTCCCCCCAGAAACAGGAAATGCAGCCTCAACAGTTCCGACCTCAGCAAGCAGGTACCCGTGGTGCGGTCATCTGCGTTACAACATAAAGCCAGACCACAATCAGAGGACAATGAAACTTTCACACTCCTTTTCTATGAACTGTTCCAATATCTGTGTTTATCCCTCTCCCTTAATGATAGTTCTGCTTCACGTCACTTATCTATTGCATTACTTCTCTGCTGTGTTGTGTATAAATATGTGATTCTGCAGATTTGGAATTAGTCTTGTCTGATAAAGAGACCTGTGTAGCCTCTAAAGCTTGCAATTTGCTACCATCTTTTCAGTCAGCCATTAAAAGGGATCAACCACTGAGGACTCCCAATTCTAAATATTTTTCTAATGGAAATTAAGTATTTGACATACTGCAAATATCCTTCTGCTTAGATGAGAGGCTCAGTCGATGTTAAAAATATCTGCATAAGATAGGGATGCAAATCCACAACATTATCCACATGTAGAATTTGCAAAGTAGCTCTCTGTTGGAAAGAAAAGAACTGTTGGTCAGTTTTCATCCTTTTAGAGGAAAGCTAATTTATACCTTATCTCAGGATATCATTAAGAATAAAGGAGAGGAATCCAGCTCAATGAAAAGGATCTTCTTTATTCAGATAAACTTCATATAAAGAACATCTGATAAGATGCTGGTGGGGTGGGTGAATTGGCACTAACATAGCGCAGCGCTGGCATTTATGCGTTTCAAATTTCGCAACACTCTTAATCATGATAATCTGAATAAAGAAGAGCCTGTTCATTGAGCTGGACTTCCTACGAGCATTTCTGGGCTGTGGCAGAGCCAGTGTCTGAGCTCCGAATGGGTCAGGAGAATACAGACAATGATCTGGAGTTGTAATTACATTATCTCTAAGAATCCGTACACAAGCTGAATCTACTGCTGAGAGCCATGTAATCCATGCACATTTTGTTGCAAATGTAGAGTTGATTTTATCTTTTATAGTTTGTAGCAGATTTTTAGATCTGCAGGTTTCTCTAAAATCTATTTTGTGTTTTGATTTAATTTGTTTCTGTTATGTGTAGCGTTTCTTAAAATCGTTTTCAATTGCACTCATATATTTTCATATATCAACACCACCTTATCTTCAACTTGCTTAACTGTTTACAATTACAGTAAATTTATACAGTGGTGCTCAAACTTTTACATGCTACTGTATATATATAAATATACAGTGGGTACGGAAAGTATTCAGACCCCTTTAAATTTTTCACTCTTTGTTTTATTGGAGCCATTTGGTAAACTCTAAAAAGTTAATTTTTTTCTCATTAATGTACACTATATTTTTGGGAGTAAGCTTCATGTGACTTTCCCTTGCGAAGACCTCTTCATGATGTTGTCCACGTAACCTAACCAGATTAGAAGAAGGGCACATAGTCATTCATTCTGTACTGCAAGTGAAAGTTGACATCACATACTAAGTCTAAGGGCTCATACTCACTTGCATGAAATACGGCCGAGTCTCGCATGGTAACACCCGGCTCTGCCGCCGGCGCTTGGGAGCGGAGCGTGCCGCTCCATGTATTAATGTATTGATAGGTGGCGGCACTCTCCGCTCTGGAGTGCCGGCGGCAGAGCCGGGTTTTAACATGCGAGACTCGGCCGTATTTCATGCAAGTGAGTATGAGCCCTAAGGTTTTGAATGATGTCTACAACAACCATCACAAGACTGGGAGTCTGATGTCCAGTTACAGTTGTTCCTTTGATCTTATGCCACCACTCTCAAAGACTATCATGGTGCAGATTAAGATGACAATGTAGATGAGTCCCACTTTTGTTTGTGGTTCAGTCATACCCAGAGATTAGTCTGGAGACCATGTGGGCATCGCAATGAAGACAGCTTCATGACGGAACAAGAAAGTGTCCTAAAAGCCATTTTTCAACATGACATGACATTTTTCAACACTAGTGACATGTTGCTCATGCTACTGTTTGCAGCCTGTGTGATCTAAACATACCACTATGGCTTACATTGTTTCTAGACTTTTCTCCCATTGAGAAAATTTGAGTTGTCATTGCTTGGTAATTTTGAAAGGAACTGACAGCAGCGAATCTTGATGATTTGTGTGACCAAGTGCGTTCAGCGTGGCAAAATAGACCACAGACAGGCATTAATAACTTAATTGATGGCATCTAAGGCGTGTACGTTTATGAAGTTCTCTGTGTTGCGCTCATTCTTTCTTCTGAGTAAATTGAATTGTTTAAACAATGTTGTGCTCATTATTTCAGCATTTGCATCTCATTAACCACTATAATTGAATTCATAAGTCCTTGGTTTCACAATCCCAATGATAAGGAGTGTATAGATGGATTGATAGATAGAGTGATGTAAAGGTTTTCTGTTATTGTGAACAGTTAAGCAAGTTGAAGATTAAATGATCTCTAAAAGGCCTAAAGATAAAGATGACACATTTACTTTGTACTTTAGACAAAAAATATATATATAGTCATTTTCAAAATTGTAAAAAGGAAAATGGGCCGATGAAAAGTTTGGGCACCTTTGAAGATTTGCGTGCTCAGATAAGTTTGATCAATGTTACAGACCTTAATTAGTCTGTTAGGGTTATGGCTCATTCACTATCATCTTTAGGAAAGGTAAGGTGATGCAAATTTCCAAGCTTTTAAAAAACTAACTTCTCTACCCTTGTGCCTATAAACAGCAGTCAGGTACTTCTAAGCAGCTGCCTAACACACTGAAAATGAAATAGTGGAGGACCACAAAGCAGGAGAAGGCTATAGGATGATAGCAAAGCATTTTCAAGTTGCCCTTCTCTCAGTTCGAAATGTAATTAGTTTAATTAAGAATTTGTAGTTAACAGGAACAGTGGAGGTCAAGATAAGGTCTGGAATACCAAGCAAAATTTCAATTAGAGCTGCTCGCAGGATTGCTAGAGAGGCAAATCTCATTTGACTGCAAAAGACCTTCAGAAAGATTTAGCAGACTCTAGAGTTGTGGTACATTGTTCTACTGTTCAGACACACCTCCAAAAATATGGCATTCATGATAGAGTCATCAGAAGAAGTACTCTCCTGTGTCCTCACCATAAATTTCAGTGTCAGAAGTATTCAAAATAACATTTAAACAAGCCTGATGAATTTTGGAAACATGTCCTGTGGACCGATGAGGCTAAAATAGAACTCTTTGGCCACAATGATCAAAGGTATGTGTGGAGAAAAAATGTCACAGAATTTCAGGAAAAGAACTACTAACCAACCATTAAGCATGGGGGATGATCAATCCTGCATGGGGCTGTGTTGCAGCCAATGGCACGGGGACCTTTTCACAGGTAGAGGGAAGAATGGATTCAATGAAATGTCAACAAACTATTGAAGCAAACATTACGCCATCTGTAAAAAGCTAAAGTTGAAAAGAGGATGACTTCTACAAGAGGAAAATGATCCAAAACACATGACAAAATCCACTATAGACAATTGAAGAAGGCACAATCTAAATGTTTTACAATGGCCCTCAAAATCCCTTGATCTGAACTTCATTGAAAATCTGTGGCTAGACCTCAAAATAGCAGTGCATGTAAGACGACCCAGGAACCTCACAGAAGTGGAAGATTTGTCCAAGGAAGAATGGATAAAAATCATTCAAGCAAGAAAGACTCTTAGCTGGCTACAAAAAGTGTTCATAAGTAGAGATGAGCAAACTTGTTTGGAAAATGTTCACCAATCTCAAAGTCGGCACAAAACTTGCACATTCGGATTCGTGTTTGGATTCCCAAGCATTTTCCACAAAATCTGCAAAATTCAGTCAAAGTTCAGTAAACGATCGAATTTCCACTAAGGCTGTGTGCACACGGTGGCTAAGATCGGTGGTAATTTTACCATTGGTAAGATTGTTACCATTGGTCATAGCGCTGCAGGGTCACGTTGTTAGATGTCAGTGTGACCCCGCAGCTGTGATAAAGAGCTAACTGCAGGTGACAGGCATTGGCTGATAAAAGACAACTACTCCCATCAGCCTACGCCTGTTGTCGCTGATAACAGTGGGGGCAGGCGGTGGCTGATGGTTATAGTCAAAGTAAAGAAAAAAAAGTTAAAATAAATAAATATTGAAATAAAAAAACACAGTATGTACCTTACACATAATCCCTGAAGCATTTGTCTTCTGTAAAAAATCCAAAATAAAAAATGCCATATACTCATCTTAGTGCCTAATTCCCAATGATTATGTCACCTGGAAAAGAGAAAAAATAAACCACCATATCCCTCCCCTATCCACTGTAATCCATACTGCCCCACAATTCAGATCACTTGTAGACCAGTCACATCAGCTGATGTGTCTGCTCTACCCAGCAGCCAGAGACAAACTGACAGGAGTATGTAATCACTCCTACAGTGTGCAGTGCTGACGCTGAGCTGTGGTGAGAAAGTTGCCTGAGAATACCAGCCCCCAGCTATCAGCTTTAGCTTGGCTGGTTGTCAATAAAGGGGGGAACCAAAGCCTTTATTTTCTTGTTATTTACTAAATAATTAAAAAACAGCATGGGGACCCTCCTATTCTTGATTACCAGCTGACAACTGAGGGATGCACCAACAGCTGTCAGTTTTGCTTGGCTGGTTATCAAAAATACAGGGGAACCCACATCAATTTTTTTTTTAATTATTTATTTTTTTGCGCAATTGATGGGTTAGTTGTTGCCCATTTTCCTGGTGTCTGCCCCTAATTTGAGTGTTTTGGCAGCTTTTGGGCCCCCCTGAAGGCGTTGTCTATGCTTTTGGATTTGCCTCCTATTCAATTCAGTAGTATTTGCTTATGTTCAGCGAACATCGGGAAGTTCACAGAACGTAAACGAACCTTAAAAGGATTTCTCATCTCTATTCGTATACTGTGATACTTTCAAAAGGAGGTGCTACTAAGTACTAACCATGCAAGGTGCCCAAACTTTTGGGTCTGCTCATTTTCCTTTTGGTGATTTTTAAAATATACAAGATGAAACCATTTTTGACCAGGGGTGGCCAAACTTTTACATGCCACTGTAGACAGATAAATAGAAAATAATAAAAAAAACAGGCAGAAAAAATGTATTTATAATGCAGCCTGCATTATAATGACATCAGTCTTCATAATAATATTATCAAATAATAATAAATAATAATATCATTAGATTGCAGGTTTCGGTATAGTTTCTCAATAAATTGGCAGGAAGAACAGTATAGGCTTTGCCAAGCAAAAAGTATAATTGTATCTATAAGTATGGCTATTTAATACATTGCTAATTATATTACAATCAGCTGTATTGAATTATCCCTTCAATTACTGTCCGCACTACTTTTATTAACGCCTTAGTTTGCTTTAACCTTCTGTCTTTGTCTAATATATAGTCACAGTAACATATGCAGTAGAACTGATAAATCTTTGCCCACCTAACTTTAGGCCCTAGGCAAAAGAGATCACAAAATGGATTTGTGTATTGAGGCTGTTTTGACAAAAATGATAAATTCGCTCTCAAGAATGAAAGATGTTATCCAAAAACTAACATAATCATTTCAGACATAACGTCTTCCAGTTGAAACACCCTCGTATATCTGAGTCTTGAGATTGAAAGCCCAATAAATAAAATATTCCTAGATTGCAAAAGATGCTGTATATCTGGCATTGTCAAACAGAAAATGGTTTAGAGAGCAACAAAATTATAGAGAATTCATGCGTTAGATTATTAAACATAAATGTATAAATAAGTTTGACCTTTTCGATGCAGCATGTTAGTAGGCATTTTATTACATGTTACCCATGTGGTGCCTGTCGCTACCCTGTGACATGAACGAAACAAAGAAATAAGCATATTCAGGATCGCCATATTTGTGAAGGTCCAATCTATCAAACTATAAAATTATGTAAACCTTCAAATACAAAAAGTTGAGATCCCCAGAATTGCCTTTTTTTGGTCTTTGCATTTCCCCCCAAAAATGCAATGCGACGCAACCAACCAAAACGTTGTATGTACCTCAAAATGATACCATTAAGAACTAAAGTCCAGCATGCAAAGAACAAGACCTTGCACAGATCAATCGATGGAATTTAAAAAACTCACAGTTCTGAAGAAAATGACAACACAAACCAAATTTTTTTTTAGAAACCTCAGAATTTTTTATGCCATTAAAACAATAAAAAAATGCAATATTAGTTTGTTATAGCTGTAATCATTATGAGAATCATGTTTCTTCAGGACACTAAATGCTTTAAAAATACAAAAAAAATAAAATAAAATAAGTTGCATTTATTTCCCCATTCCACCTCACCTGGATTATTTTCTCCTTTTGAATTACATTATATGATAAAATGAAAGCTTTTGTTCAAAACAACATCTGTAAGGTTTAATACGAACATAAAGAATGGACTTTGACAGTCATAGACTGGCATGAAATCGTTTTTGCAATTACTTTTCCTATGGCACTGTAATGCTGCAGTTTTGCAAGGTGAGTATTGTGACAACTGGTAGAGCATTTCAATACATAATGTATCTGTTGGTTGTGCTCTGTTAACCTTGTCTCACATTGTTTTTTTGCATGAAAAATTTGATTAGTGTATCATTTTCTTCCATGAGTGTTGTAAGACTCATGCTGGTGTGGTAGATGGAGGCAGGTATATCTCGCCCAGGTGTTTGTCCTATGTGAATTAGGCCACTCAGTATCTTCAGGGTGCTAATGGGTTAATGATTGCAGGAATAAAAGATGACCAGCTGGGTGTTTCCAGTGTCTGCCTAGGGCACACAGATTGCCTGCCTGTGTGAGACAAACGTGAGTGAAGAGCTCTGCTCAAGATCTGTATGATGTTAGCTGGGTGGGAGAAGCCCCCCCCCAGTTGTTGAGATAGCAACGTATTTGTTTAGTTAGTGCCGGACAGGCTAGGGTTTATTTTTATGTTTTGTTTTTTGTGTTGCTTTCACGTTAATAAATCTGACCTGAGGTCAGCCTGCTCAGAAACCTGCTGTACGCCTCAGATTCAATGCACAAACCACGTGTCCTTTGACCCCCAGCAAAGGCGATCCCAGAGTGTTTTGTCACATTGTGGTGGAGAACGCGGGCATACCGTGGCACAGGCGACAGCATGGAAGACGTGGTGAAAGCCTTAGTACAGTCCACTGCCATACAGCAGCAGGCCACTGCCGCACAGCACGAAGCTAATCGCTTGATGGCCGCACAGCTGAAGGAGTTACTGGACATGACGGTTGCAGACCGCCAACTTCTCCAACAGGTGGCGCAGCGCCTGGTGAGCATGCCTGACGCTGACCCGGAAGCAAAGTCCAGAAGGATCCATGTGAGTCGATACTGGCAAAAGCTGACTGCAGAAGATGACGTCGAGGCATATCTGACAACTTTTGAGCGGACGGCATTGAGAGAGAAGTGGCCGAAGGCACGATGGGCCGATTTGATTGCCCCGTTTCTCTCCGGCGAGGCCCAAAAAGCTTACCATGATTTGGACCCGGAGGTCGCTCAGGACTTTGAGAAGCTGAAAGCTGAGATCCTGGCCCGGCTGGGTGTGACGACGGCTGTCCGTGCACAGAGGGTACATCAGTGGACATACCAGCAAGATAAACCAGCGCGGTCTCAGATGTTCGACCTGATCTACTTGACAAAGAAATGGCTGCAACCCGAGGTACTGACAATACCCGAAATAATCCAGCGGGTTGTCCTGGACAAGTACCTGAGAGTACTACCCACAGCGCTGAAAAGGTGGGTAAGCCAAGGAAATCCCACGACAGCGGACCAACTTGTGGAGTTGGTCGAGCGTTATTCCGTGGCAGAAGGACTTCCCGACGACACCGCCAAACCCCGGACTGTGCCTCCTCCTCGTGGAATCGGTAAGACTGTTCCAGGGACCACGGGTGAAGGAAAATCGCTTAAAACTGTGGGGGAGGAGTCCGGGACTGCTCGCACTCCGAGACCAAGAGTATTGGACGGTGGTCTCAGTAGGGGACCTGTTAGGTGTTTCCGCTGCCATGAGAAGGGTCATGTTTCTGCGAACTGTCCTGTTACCGCTGAACCCATGCAGTGCGACGTTATAGACTCTAGAAAATGCATGTCTTTGGTTACACAGCTAGTGAGTGTGAATGCGGGTCAAAATGATACAGTGAAACACCTGTGTGAATTATCTGTTGATGGGAAAAATGTTGTGGCATTACTAGACTCTGGAAGTGTGGTGACTCTGGTGAAAGCTAGTCTGGTGGCACTTCCGTCTGGTCCGTCTGACAAGTTTTCTGTGACGTGTGTGCATGGTGACACCCGCTCGTACTTAACAGCGGTCATATGGATTTCTACTCCCTATGGGTCAGTGCAGCACAAAGTGGGACTCGTTCCCGCATTGTTACATGATGTAATCCTGGGCAGGGATTTTCCCTATTTCTGGCAGTTGTGGGAGAATCAGTTACTCCTTCACGGTAGCTGTACCCGTGAATCTTCTCCCATGCCATCTGGAGGTCCCGAGTCCCTAGAGGAGACCCCACAGGAAGATGTTGCTGGGGAGGTTAGTGAATCTAACCTTCAGTACCCCTTCTCTGTCATGGCGGGGGAAACAGAGGAAACTGAGGAACCTCAGCGAGAGGCGGAGGCAGACAGCCATCCGGCACCCTGCCTGCCAGATTTGGGAGTCCAGGTGGATGACTTCCACAGCGAGCAAATGAAAGATCCTACCCTGACTCCGGCTAGGAAAAATGTAAAAATGATAGATGGGGTACCCGTAGAACCTGACACTAGGCTAGCGTACCCGTATATGGTTCTTGAAAATGATTTGCTCTACCAGGTAGAAAAAAAAGGGGAAGACACAGTGCAACGGTTAGTGGTACCCAAACCTTATCGGCGGAAGGTACTGGACTTGGCCCACGGACATATAATGGGGGGACATCTGGGGGTACAGAAAACCACAGAAAGGATATTGCATTGTTTTGTGTGGCCTGGAATACATTGTGATGTGCGTAACTATTGTGAGTCCTGTCCAGAGTGCCAAATCGCGGCCCCTAAATCTCAGTTCCGTAGCCCTTTGGTACCCCTTCCTATCATCGGGGTCCCTTTTGAGAGAATTGGGATGGATTTGGTTGGGCCCCTTCCCCGATCCGCACGTGGGCACCAACATATCCTCGTCATCGTGGACTATGCCACTCGTTACCCGGAAGCCGTCCCTTTGCGTAACACAGCTACCAAGACGATCGCCAAGGAATTGGTACAAGTGTTTAGTCGGGTGGGAATTCCAAAACAGATACTCACCGACCAGGGGACTCCCTTTATGTCGAGGGTAATGAAGGAGCTCTGCAGGCTCTTACAAATAGACCCGTTGCGTACGTCTGTCTATCACCCTCAAACAGATGGCCTGGTTGAGCGCTTCAACAAAACCTTAAAACAGATGCTCCGGAAGGCGATAGACAAAGATGGGAAGAACTGGGATTACTTGTTACCCTATTTGCTGTTTGCCATTAGGGAAGTTCCCCAGTCTTCCACAGGATTTTCGCCTTTCGAACTGTTGTACGCCCGTCGTCCCCGGGGACTGCTGGACGTCGCAAAAGAAACCTGGGAAGGTCAAGCCACTCCCTTTAAAACGGTGATCGACCATGTAACACAAATGCAGGATCGTATTGCCGCTGTCATGCCCATTGTTAGGGACCATATGTTACAGGCCCAGGGAGCCCAGAGGCAAAGTTATGATAGAGGCGCTAAGGTCCATACATTTGCACCCGGCGATAGGGTGTTGGTCCTAATCCCTACGGTGGATAGTAAATTCCTGGCGAAATGGCAGGGCCCATTTGAGGTCCGAGAAAGAGTTGGTGAAGTGAACTATAAAGTGTACCAGCCGGGTAAGAGAAAACCGGAACAGATTTATCATGTGAATCTGATAAAATCCTGGAAAGACCGCTCTGCCCTAACGGCGGATCTGCCTCGTCCGGTTTGTTCACCTACTGTACCAGAGGTGCAGGTTGCTGAGACTCTCTCAGAACGACAAAAATCTGAGGTTAAGCAATTTTTGTTACAGAACCGACAGTTTTTCTCCGAAAAACCTGGCCGGACGAAGTTGGTGAAACATGAGATTGTCACAGAGCCTGGCGTCACTGTTCATGTGAAGCCCTACCGGATTCCGGAAGCCCGCCGTGAAGCCGTCTCCCGGGAAGTGATGGCAATGTTGGACTTAGGAGTCATTGAGGAGTCACACAGCGCCTGGTCCAGTCCAATTGTGTTGATACCTAAACCGGATGGCTCCATCCGGTTTTGTAATGACTTTAGGAAACTGAATGCAGTTTCTAAATTTGATGCGTACCCTATGCCCCGGGTCGATGAGTTGATCGACCGGCTTGGTAAAGCCCGATACATTACGACCCTGGATTTAACAAAGGGGTACTGGCAGATTCCTCTGGCCGAGGCGGCCAGAGAGAAGACGGCATTTGCTACACCGGAAGGTCTGTTCCAGTATGTCTATATGCCGTTTGGACTTCACGGAGCTCCCGCAACGTTCCAGAGATTGATGGATCGAGTCTTGAGGCCTCACAGACAGTACGCTTCTGCCTACCTGGATGACATCGTAATTTACAGCATGGACTGGGAAACTCATCTCCAGAAGGTACAAGCCGTGATTGATGACCTGCGAGATGCAGGTTTAACGGCAAACCCCAAGAAATGCCACATCGGGCTTGAAGAAGCCCGATACTTGGGCTACGTGATTGGCCGAGGAGTGGTTATACCCCAGATCGACAAAATACAGGCAATTCAGGGCTGGCCACAACCAGTGAACAAGAAACAAGTGCAGGCTTTCCTGGGGATTGCCGGCTATTATCGCCGGTTCATACCCAATTTTGCAGCCATGGCTACTCCCTTGACGGATCTTACCAAGGGGAAGGGTTCCGTCATGGTAAAATGGACCTCAGCTGCTGAAGAGGCCTTCCACAGCCTGAAACGGGCTTTGTGCTCTCAGCCCGTACTAGTGACTCCTGATTTCAGCAGCGAGTTTGTGGTACAAACTGATGCCTCTGATACTGGTGTCGGAGCTGTACTTTCCCAGGTGCGGGACGGAGTCGAACACCCGGTCCTCTATCTCAGTCGGAAACTGAATGTACATGAGCAGAGGTATGCCGTGGTTGAAAAAGAGTGCCTAGCCATTAAATGGGCTCTCGACTCCCTCAAGTATTACCTGGCTGGTAGGAAGTTTAGGCTGGTCACAGACCATGCCCCTCTCAAGTGGATGCACCTCCACAAGGACCGTAATAGTCGGGTAACCAGGTGGTTCCTTGCCCTGCAGGCTTACTCTTCTACGGTGGAGCACCGACCTGGGGTGCAGATGGGGAACGCCGATGCCCTATCCCGAGTGCATGGTTTCAAAAGTGTTCTTGCTCGACCGGAGTGGTCTGAGCAAGGGGGGGGCATATGTAAGACTCATGCTGGTGTGGTAGATGGAGGCAGGTATATCTTGCCCAGGTGTTTGTCCTATGTGAATTAGGCCACTCAGTATCTTCAGGGTGCTAATGGGTTAATGATTGCAGGAATAAAAGATGACCAGCTGGGTGTTTCCAGTGTCTGCCTGGGGCACACAGATTGCCTGCCTGTGTGAGACAAACGTGAGTGAAGAGCTCTGCTCAAGATCTGTATGATGTTAGCTGGGTGGGAGAAGCCCCCCCCCAGTTGTTGAGATAGCAACGTATTTGTTTAGTTAGTGCCGGACAGGCTAGGGTTTATTTTTATGTTTTGTTTTTTGTGTTGCTTTCACGTTAATAAATCTGACCTGAGGTCAGCCTGCTCAGAAACCTGCTGTACGCCTCAGATTCAATGCACAAAGCACGTGTCCTTTGACCCCAGCAAAGGCGATCCCAGAGTGTTTTGTCACAGTGTTTTAAGATTCTCAAACTTCATCTAAGAAACAGTCAGTGAAAAATGAATAGCACTATTATTAATTCCATGATGCTGCACATGAGAAAGGGGTCATATGCACTAGGATGTGACTAAGATGCCATCAGTGCGCTGTCCAAGGTTTTTACTGTCCCATAGACTTGCATATAGGAAGTTTTTAATATGTACAGTAACTCTGCAAGTAAACACATACAATGACAGTAGAAAATAATGTAGAAGTAGGATATGAAGCCAGGAACCTGTGTGAATAAAATTCTGAAATTCTAAATTCTTTTGTATAGGGTATTTAATTTCACCTGTTGATAAGTTACAATATGTTATTAACTTTGCAACTTCCCACGAGTCTTGTAACTTTGCTTACCTGTGATATTTTCTGTTAAACGGGTTGTATCATCAGAACAACCACTTTTTAAATTAACGGGTTGTCAGGCCTTAGGCTACAAGACTGCAGTCATTCTCTGTGACTGCAGACTTGTGAATCCTCACTTCGCATGCACTGCGTGCTGTGAGAATTCTCTGATGTCGGCGCCGGGAGCGGGAGGTCATACAGTATAACCGCACGTATGCAATTTGTATACTTCTGACCACATTCCGACTAGACTGTGACTTACCTCTTTCAATACACTTGCATTGAGCAAGGCCATGCATGTCTAGTCTACATGTGACTATATGGATGCAAATCACATACATTAGTCGTATTATCACCGCTGTCGACTCCGGGAGAATTCTTAAAATGAGCAGTGCTCTCGATGTGGTGATTCACAAATCTGAAATCATACAGAATGACTGCAGACTTGTACCCTAAAGCTGGACAACCCCTTTAAAGCCTCAGCTAGAAATTAATTTTTTTGAAGTACGAGAAAAACGGACTGAGCTTCATCAGTGATTTTCATCACAGTATTATCAGAATTTAATCATAGCTTGTACAGAGATTCATCAGTGTTTTTCACTGATGAGAAAATAAGTTTCTCCACCTTCTCCTTTCCATCAGCAAGTGCATAAACAAAGATGACATCAGAGCAATGTCCGCTTTTTTCATTGCTTGATTTGATCCCACACTAAGACCAATTTTGGGAATGTCTTAGTGATTTTGCGTTGACCACTCGGTCCACAAAATATCACCGATATGTGAACAGCCCCATAGACTGTCAACTGTCATAGATGCAAGTGCTATTCATGAAAAAACAGGTAGACCTCATGCATGAAAAACTAAGATTTGAATGAGCCCTGGTCAGATGGATTCACTAAGCTCAAGTTCAGGGTGAGCAGCACTTTGGAATAGCAGCACTGAGTTAGCAGTAAGTCACTTTGATGTACCAGAGCTGAGTGTGTGGACAGCACCTTGGCACGGCAGAGCTGATTCAGGAGTCAGGCAACTTGGAACATCAGAAGAATGTTTGTCTAAAGGCACTCTTTTAATAGTGATCATAGAGCTAGTGGCATACAGCTAATAGCAGCAGACCATAAGTCTGTTTTGGAGCCTGTGTGTTGGGGTGACCCGGCATTGCACTTTCAGCTGTTAGTACATCTCTTCTGCTGTGCTTAGCTGTGCAGAGCTGCAGTGCAGAACAATCACTGCTGAGACTGGAGCAGCACAAGGAGAGGCATTTTTTTTAAATGAATGAGTACATTATGGGGAAAATAATAAGGTTTGGATTTGGAGGGCTTTGTACAGCCTAGATACTATTTTGAGGGCTGTGAAGGGTCATTAAACTATGTACAAAGCTATATGGGGGCTATTATACTGTTTGCAGCGCTATGTGGGGGCAACTATATTGTTTACAGGGCTAAGTGGGAGACATTATACTATTTGGAAGGTCATGTGGGGGCCATTATATTATTTGAAGGGCTATGTGGTGGCCAATAAACTATTTGCAGGACCATATGCAGGGCCGGACTGGCCATCGGGCAGTTCTGGCAAATGCCAGAAGGGCTGGTGGCAGTAGTGGGCCGCTCGAGTGTGCCGCTGTCGGCACACTCCCCCCGCTGTCGGCACACTTCCGGCCCCGCATTCAACTATACTGGCATCATAAATGCCAGTACAGTTGAATGCAATGATGGGGAGAGAGCGTCTGCTGTCTCTCCCATCATTCCCCGCTCTGCCTGCCGCTGACACTGCGGGCGCGCGATGACGTCATATCATCGCGCACCTGCTGTGTGACCGGGCGGGCAGACTGCAGCGCGGGGCAAGAGGAAAGGTGAGTAGAGTGTTTGTTTTTTCATTATTATTATTATTATTATATATTAATGAGTGATAACTGGATTGTGGGGCTATGGGGGGGCTGCATTACATTCTATGGGACTGTGCTGCATTATATTGTATGGGGGCTGTGCTGCATTACATCCTATGGGAACTGGCTGCATTACATTCTATGGGGGCTGTACTGTATTACATCCTATGGGAACAGGCTGCATTACATTCTATGGTGGCTGTGCTGCATTACATTCTATGGGGCCTGTGCTGTATTACAGTCTATGGGGCCTGTGCTGTATTACATTATATGGGGGCTGGCTGCATTACATTCTATGGGGCTGGGCTGCATTACATTCTATGGGGCTGTGCTGCATTACATTCTATGGGTCTGTGCTGCATTACATTCTATGGGGGCTGTGCTGTATTACATTCTATGGAGGATGTGCTGCATTACATTCTATGGGGCTGGGCTGCATTACATTCTATGGGGCTGTGCTGCATTACATTCTATGGGGTCTGTGCTGCATAGCATTCTATGGGGCTGTGCTGCATTACATTCTATGGGGCCTGTGCTGTATTACAGTCTATGGGGCCTGTGCTGTATTACATTCTATGGGGGTTGGCTGCATTACATTCTATGGGGCTGGGCTACATTACATTATATGGGGCTGTGCTGCATTACATTCTATGGGGTCTGTGCTGCATTACATTCTATGGGGCTGTGCTGCATTACATTCTATGGGGTCTGTGCTGCATTACATTCTATGGGGCCTGTGCTGTATTACATTCTATGGGGCCTGTGCTGTTTTACATTCTATGGGGGCTGGCTGCTTTAATTTACATTCTATGGGGACTGGCTGCATTACATTCTATGGGCGCTGTGCTGCATTACATTCTATGGGGCCTGTGCTGTATTATATTCTATGGGACCTGTGCTGTATTACATTTTATGGGGGCTGGCTGCATTACATTCTATGGGGCTGGGCTGCATTACATTCTATGGGGCCTGTGCTGCATTACATTCTATGGGGTCTCTGCTGCATTACATTATATGGGGGCTGTACTGTATTACATTCTATGGGGGCTGTGCTGCATTACATTCTATGGGGATGGGCTGCATTACATTCTATGGGGGCTGGCTGCATTACATTCTATGGGCCCTGGCTGCATTAATTTACATTCTATGGGGACTGGCTGCATTACATTCTATGGGGCTGTGCTGCATTGCATTCTATGGGGCCTGTGCTGTATTACATTCTATGGGGCCTGTGCTGTATTACATTCTATGGGGGCTGGCTGCATTACATTCTATGGGGGCTGTACTGCATTACATCCTATGGGAACTGGCTGCATTACATTCTATGGGGGCTGTGCTGCATTAAATTCTATGGGGCCTGTGCTGTATTACATTCCATGGGGCCTGTGCTGTATTACATTCTATGGGGCCTGTGCTGTATTATATTCTATGGAGGCTGGCTGCATTACATTCTATGGGGCTGGGCTGCATTACGTTTTATGGGGCTGTGCTGCATTACATTCTATGGGGTCTGTGCTGCATTACATTCTATGGGGGCTGTGCTGTATTACATTCTATGGGGACTGTGCTGCATTACATTCTATGGGGCTGGGCTGCATTACATTCTATGGGGGCTGGCTGCATTACATTCTATGGGGGCTGGCTGCATTAATTTACATCCTATGGGGACTGGCTGCATTACATTCTATGGGGGCTGTGCTGCATTACATTCTATGGGGCCTGTGCTGTACTACATTCTATGGGGGCTGGCTGCATTACATTCTATGGGGCTGTGCTGTACTACATTCTATAGGGGCTGGCTGCATTGCATTCTATGGGGCCTGTGCTGTACTACATTCTATGGGGGCTGGCTGCATTACATTCTATGGGGCTGTGCTGCATTACATTCTATGGGGTCTGTGCTGCATTACATTCTATGGGGGATGTGCTGTATTGCATTCTATGGGGGCTGTGCTGCATTACATTCTATGGGGCTGGGCTACATTACATTCTATGGGGGCTGGCTGCATTACATTCTATGGGGGCTGGCTGCATTAATTTACATTCTATGGGGACTGTCACGATATGGTATGAAATATCATATAAGTTTAGTTGCTCTTCAGCTCATGAGGTGGGCTAAACCCCCCCTTCACTAGCTGACTCTCCTTGTTTCTCTCTGGGCTACGGACTGTATGCTAGAAGGGGGTTTTATTGCCCTGGGGTCATAAATTCCAGGCTCGACGAAAGTCCCTCGCCCCCTCCCACCTGCACTAGCTGGAACTGGAAAAATGGCTCCAAAATTCATGAAAGATTCTTTGTTTGGTTTTTGTACGATATTATGCACCATGTTTACGTTAAGAACACGAAAATATATATTCGTATTCTCACTCGGTGTATCTACCCATCCCGCAAAACACGGGCTTCTAACTCCATCTGGTAAAGAAGTAGGGATTTCTCTGTAAATATGTATCCCAGATAGGACATATTTGATCTCATTAGAATGCTCACGTTAATCCGAGATGAATGCTGGGTTTGTTATGACTCTGACATGTTTTGTAGTGAAGTTATAGAAATCAGAGAAAATAGTTTAAAGTTTAGTCAGAAAGTAGAGAGAGGAGGGTCTGGATAAGCCAGCCTTTCTGTGATATCACAGCCTTAAGGGTTTAAGTGTCTGGCAGGCTCTGAGGAGTCACTTTCTTCTTGACTTCTTGTCTTCTCCTGAAGCCAGCAGCACGTCCAATGAGCTGGGACGTATGGAAAAAACTCCACTAGCCTGGTTGCCTGCCATGCTTTGAACATGTGAGTGTTACCTTTTCTCATTTAATGCCTGTTTATTTCATAATTACCCTTGTACATATTTGCAATTGTCTCATTTGTAACATCTTCATAAAATATTTTTGATAAAGCACTGCCTAATTTTTTATGGGATATACTATTATATGTTAGTTCATTCTCCATGCTCCAACAACCGTACCCTAAGTCTCTGGAAGAGAGTTACACTACTGTGTTGGGTTAGCTTCGGACCCGTTTAATTGAAGCTGGTGGCAGTGATACCGTGTGCAGACTGTTGAGTGATGCTGTAGCGGCTGCGGCGTTGATAATTATTGTTCCTGCCTGAGTGGGAGTAGTTATCGCGTCGCTGCAGCGTGCCCAATAGCCAGTACATAGCAGGCAGCCTTCCTGGCGACTAATTACCCAGGGTGCAGTACCTAATCTGATCTGAGAGTAAGGGGGCGCCAGAGAGCTGCAAGTGTTAAGTGGAACTGTAAGCGGGATATACATAAATCCCTGCAGTTTGTGGTATATTGAAAGCAGTGGTATACCTAGAATAAGCCTCTGCTGTAAACTAAGAGGTCAGTAGCCTTGTGTGTGTTTTCTCATCATATTGTGAGCAGTGGAGGGATAACTAAGATAAGTCCCCCTGCACATGTGATAGCCGTCTGTTGGCCTAAAGTCACCCCAACCCGTGACGTAGGGGTGACGGTCACGGTGTGAATCGTGACGAATTGGTGGCAGCGGTCAGGGGATTCCTGACAAATTGGTGGCATTGGGATTCCTGACAAATTGGTGGCAAGGCGGTGGGATATCTTAGAGCATTAGTGATTTGGTTTGAGTAATCATTCCTCTCACTAAAAACTTGCAGAAAGTTCTTGCGAGGACTCTGCGCAAATAAGTTTGGAGAACGAACTCAGTGTTTTATTAGTCTTGAGACAATTGCGTACTGGTATTTATCCCCTCCCTTTCTCTTCGTTTTTCTATCCTATCTTTTATTTGGCAACCATGGCTGCGAAAGGGGAAGCCTGGTACAACCAGCAGAAGAAGGACATTCTTGCTGGGATATGCATGTACCATGGCCTGAACCCCCAGGACAAGTCCAAGGCTCAAATGGTCGCTGACCTGGTGCAATTTGAAGCTGACCAAGCCAGGTCACAGAGCCCAGAGGCCGCAGAAGCCAGCACCAGCAAACATGGTGCTGCAGCAGAGGTCCAACCACTGAATGCTGGCCCTGTTAACGATCCGGGCGAATTGGACCCCCACCTGTAGGCGGTCCTGAAAGAATTCCCCACTGACGACCATGAGGGACGTCGGCAGCTGATTCAGCAATACCGGCAGGAGGCCCAGCGAGCTGAGAGAGAGGCCCGAGCCGAGTGGCAAGCCGAGCGAGAGGCTCAGGCCCAGCGAGCCGAGCGGCAAGCGGAGCGGGAGTACTAGCTGCAGTTAGCCCAACTGCAAATGCAGGGGTCGTCCCAGACCAACCGTGAGCCCAGCAGCGCTCAGATACCTAAGACCCGGCCTGATCACTTTCCTGTTATGGAGAAGGACGGAGACTTGGACACTTTTCTGCGGGCTTTTGAGAAAGCCTGCAGACAGTACCGGTTGCCTACAGATGAATGGGCCCGATACCTGACACCAGGGCTGAGAGGTAAAGCTCTGGAGGCGTTTGCTGCCCTCCCTCAAGAACAAGATGGTGACTATGAGGCCATCAAACAGGCTCTGATAGCCAAGTACCAGCTTACACCCGAGGTGTACCGTAGAAAGTTCCGGACCCTCCAACGTGGCCCACATGACAGTTACAGTGATGTGGTGCATGGACTGGGGACCCACTTTGACCAGTGGACCCAAGGACTGTCAGTGACCACCTTTGCACAGCTGCGAGACCTGATGATCAAAGACCAGTTCTTTCATCTTTGCCCAGCTGAGGTGCGACAGTTCGTGATGGACAGAGAACCCAAAGACGTGACGAAAGCAGCGCAGATTGCCGATGCCTATGAGGCCAACCGTAGATCGGAAGTGCGGAAGCCAGTCACCACCAGCTGGAGAGGGGGTAAGCCTGCAACCAACGCCAGTAGCCCTGCCAGCCAACACTCCAGAGGTCCTGGCCCCATGGCCAACAGCACCAGACCTACCACCGAACCTCGCAAGTGTTTCACTTGCCATCAGACTGGTCATATCAGTCCCTCCTGCCCAACCAAGCAGAAGTACACCCCAGCCAAGGCCCCAGGGCCTAATGCAGCAGTTCTTTTGGTGGGTGGTGTGGTTGGGAGGGTGTGTGACAACGTACAGCACGTCACTGTGGGAGGCCATGTTGCTACAGGCCTCAAGGACACCGGGGCTGAACGAACCCTCATCCGACCCAAACTGGCGGCCCCTGAAGAAATCATTCTGGGGAAAACCCTAACTGTCACTGGGATTGGGGGCATCAGCTGTCCCTTACCGATGGCCTGGGTTTTTATTGATTGGGGTGCCGGGAGCGGGGTGAAGTGTTGTGAGTTCTGTTTTTGGGCTCCCTCTGGTGGTTACTGATGGTACTGGGTGATTTGTGTTTTGCTGCCTCTGGTGTCCACCTGTTCTATTAGGATTTGGGAGTTTCCTATTTAACCGGGCCTTCTTGTCATTTCCTGGCCGGCTATCAAGGTTATCAGAGTGTTTTGTTACCTCAGCTTCTGGCCTCAGTAATCTTCAGGACAAGCTAAGTTTTTGATTTTCTTGTTCCACGTTTGCTTTATTTTTGTCTTGTCCAGCTTGCATTGACGTGTTTCTTTGCTGCTGGTTGCTCTAGCGGGCTGTAATTGCTCCTCATGTTCCATGAGTTGGAACATGAGTTCAAGTAATTACAGGATGGTTTTTTGAAGGGTTTTTTGCTGACCGCACAGTTTACTTTTGTATCCTCTGCTATCTAGTTTTAGCGGGCCTCATTTTGCTGAATCTGTTTTCATACTGTGTATGTGCCTTCCTCTCATTTCACCGTCATTATATGTGGGGGGCTGCTATTTCTGTGGGGAGTTTCTCTGGAGGCAAGAGAGGTCTGTGTTTCTTCTAATAGGGGAAGTTAGATCTTCGGCTGGTGCGAGACGTCTAGGATCAACGTAGGCACGTTCCCCGGCTATTGTTATTTGTGTGTTCAGGTTTAGGGTCGCGGTCAGCTCAGGTTCCATCACCCTAGAGCTCGTTGGTGCTTCTCCTTTTGTGATTCCCTGCCATTGGAATCATGACAGTATAGCCGGCCACAAAGTTTGGGCTGAAGTAGGAGGAAAAGTAGTCTGAGGAAGTTTTTTTTTTTTCTCCTCTGAGGTTGCTGCCTAGCCTTAATTGCAGCCTGGCTGATTTTTTTTTCCCTCCTCTTAATCCTTGAATGGCTCTGACCTTAGCTGTTTGTCATGGACGTCCAGAGTTTAGCTTCCAACCTGAATAATCTTGCTGCTAAGGTTCAAAATATACAAGATTTTGTTGTACATGCTCCTATGTCTGAACCTAGAATTCCTATTCCAGAGTTCTTTGCTGGAGATAGATCTAGTTTTCTGAATTTTAGGAATAATTGCAAGTTGTTCCTTTCTTTGAAATCTCGCTCTTCTGGAGACCCTGCTCAGCAGGTTAAGATTATTATATCTTTCCTGCGGGGTGACCCTCAAAATTGGGCATTTGCATTGGCACCAGGGGATCCTGCGTTGCTTAATGTGGATGCGTTTTTTCTGGCATTGGGTTTGCTCTATGAGGAACCTAACCAAGTGATTCAGGCTGAAAAAGCTTTATTAGCTCTCTCTCAGGGGCAAGATGAAGCAGAAATATATTGTCAAAAATTTCGGAAATGGTCAGTGCTTACTCAGTGGAATGAGTGCGCCCTGGCTGCAAAGTTTAGAGATGGCCTTTCTGAGGCCATTAAAGATGTTATGGTGGGGTTCCCTGCGCCTACAGGTCTGAATGAGTCTATGACTATGGCTATTCAGATTGATCGGCGTTTACGGGAGCGCAAACCTGTGCACCATTTGGCGGTGTCTTCTGAACAGGCACTTGAGACAATGCAATGTGATAGAGTTCAGTCTAGAAGTGAACGGCAAAACTATAGGCGGAAAAATGGGTTGTGCTTTTATTGTGGTGATTCAGCTCAATAACGCACAACGCACAAAAAAGGTTGATAAGTCTGTTGCCATTAGTACGTTACAGTCTAAGTTCATTCTGTCTGTGACTCTGATTTGTTCATTATCATCCATTTCCGTCGATGCCTATGTAGATTCAGGCGCTGCCCTGAGTCTTATGGATTGGTCATTTGCCAAGCGATGTGGGTTTAGTCTTGAGCCTCTGGAAGTCCCTATTCCTTTGAAGGGAATTGACTCTACACCTTTAGCTATGAATAAACCTCAGTACTGGACACAAGTGACCATGCGTATGACTCCCGTTCATCAGGAGGTGATTCGCTTCCTGGTATTGTATAATTTACATGATGTTCTAGTACTTGGTCTGCCATGGTTACAAACTCATAATCCAGTCCTTGACTGGAAAACAATGTCTGTGTTAAGCTGGGGATGTCAGGGGGTTCATGATGATGCACCTCCGATTTCTATCGCTTCATCTACTCCTTCTGAGGTTCCTGTATTTTTGTCTGATTATCAGGATGTTTTTGAGGAGCCTAAGCTCAGTTCGCTTCCTCCTCACAGGGATTGCGATTGTGCTATAGATTTAATTCCTGGTAGTAAATTTCCTAAAGGTCGTTTGTTCAATCTGTCAGTGCCAGAGCATACTGCTATGCGGGATTATGTTAAGGAGTCCTTGGAAAAGGGACATATCCGTCCATCTTCGTCCCCTTTGGGAGCAGGTTTTTTTTTCGTGGCCAAAAAAGATGGGTCCTTGAGGCCTTGTATAGATTATCGTCTTTTGAATAAGATTACCGTAAAATATCAGTATCCTTTGCCTTTGTTGACTGATTTGTTTGCTCGCATTAAGGGGGCTAAATGGTTCACTAAGATTGATCTTCGGGGTGCGTATAATCTTATACGAATAAAGCAAGGTGATGAGTGGAAAACCGCATTTAATACGCCTGAGGGCCATTTTGAGTATTTGGTAATGCCTTTCGGACTTTCTAATGCTCCTTCAGTCTTCCAGTCCTTTATGCACTATATTTTCCGTGAATATCTGGATAAATTTATGATTGTGTATTTGGATGATATTTTGTTTTTTTCTGATGACTGGGAGTCTCATGTTCAGCAGGTCAGGAAGGTGTTTCAGGTCTTGCGGGCTAATTCCTTGTTTGTAAAGGGCTCAAAGTGTCTCTTTGGAGTCCAGAAGATTTCTTTCTTGGGGTATATTTTTTCCCCTTCTACTATTGAGATGGATCCCGTCAAGGTTCAGGCTATTTGTGACTGGACGCAGCCTACATCTCTTAAGAGTCTACAGAAGTTCTTGGGCTTTGCTAATTTCTATCGTCGTTTTATAACTAATTTTTCTAGTGTTGTTAAGCCTTTGACGGATTTGACTAAGAAGGGTGCTGATGTTGCTGATTGGTCTCCTGCGGCTGTGGAGGCCTTTCAGGAACTTAAACGCCGGTTTTCTTCTGCTCCTGTATTGCGTCAGCCTGATGTTTCGCTTCCTTTCCAAGTTGAGGTTGATGCTTCCGAGATTGGAGCGGGGGCGGTTTTGTCACAGAGAAGCTCCGATTGCTCGGTGATGAAGCCATGTGCGTTCTTCTCTAGAAAATTTTCGCCCGCTGAGCGGAATTATGATGTGGGTAATCGGGAACTTTTGGCCATGAAGTGGGCATTTGAGGAGTGGCGTCATTGGCTGGAGGGTGCTAGACATCGTGTGGTGGTCTTGACTGATCACAAAAATCTGATTTACCTTGAGTTTGCCAGGCGTCTGAATCCTAGACAGGCTCGTTGGTCACTGTTTTTCTCTCGTTTCAATTTTGTGGTTTCATACCTGCCAGGTTCAAAGAATGTGAAGGCAGATGCTCTATCTAGGAGTTTTGTGCCTGACTCCCCTGGAAATTCTGAGCCCACTGGTATCCTTAGGGATGGGGTGATTTTGTCGGCTGTCTTCCCAGACTTGCGACGTGCTTTGCAGGAGTTTCAGGTGGGTAAACCTGATCGTTGTCCGCCTGAGAGACTGTTTGTTCCGGATAGTTGGACCAGTAGAGTCATCTCCGAGGTCCATTCTTCTGCGTTGGCAGGTCATCCTGGAATATTTGGTACTAGAGACTTGGTGGCCAGGTCTTTTTGGTGGCCTTCCTTGTCGAGGGATGTGCGTTCTTTTGTGCAGTCTTGTGAGGTTTGTGCTCGGGCTAAGCCTTGCTGTTCTCGAGCCAGTGGATTGTTGTCACCTTTGCCTATCCCGAAGAGGCCTTGGACGCACATTTCCATGGACTTTATTTCGGATCTCCCTGTCTCTCAAAAAATGTCCGTCATCTGGGTTGTGTGTGACCGCTTTTCTAAAATGGTTCATCTTGTACCCTTGCCTAAGTTGCCTTCCTCCTCTGAGTTGGTCCCTCTGTTTTTTCAGAACGTGGTTCGTTTGCATGGGATTCCGGAGAACATCGTTTCTGACAGGGGATCCCAGTTTGTGTCTAGATTTTGGCGGACGTTCTGTGCTAAGATGGGCATTGATTTGTCCTTTTTGTCTGCATTCCACCCTCAGACGAATGGCCAGACGGAGCGAACTAATCAGACCTTGGAAACTTATTTGAGGTGTTTTGTTTCTGCTGATCAGGATGACTGGGTTACCTTTTTGCCGCTGGCCGAGTTTGCCCTTAATAATCGGGCTAGTTCTGCTACCTTGGTTTCTCCTTTCTTTTGTAATTCGGGGTTTCATCCTCGTTTTTCCTCTGGTCAGGTGGAGCCTTCTGATTGTCCTGGAGTGGACATGGTGGTGGATAGGTTGCATCAGATTTGGAGTCATGTGGTGGATAATTTGAATTTGTCCCAGGAGAAGGCTCAGCAGTTTGCTAATCGCCGTCGCCGCGTGGGTCCTCGACTTCGTGTTGGGGACTTGGTGTGGTTGTCTTCTCATTTTGTTCCTATGAAGGTCTCTTCTCCTAAGTTCAAGCCTCGGTTCATCGGTCCTTATAGGATCTTGGAAATTCTTAACCCTGTGTCATTTCGTTTGGATCTCCCGGCATCGTTTGCTATTCATAATGTGTTCCATCGGTCGTTGTTGCGGAGGTATGAGGTACCTGTTGTTCCTTCGCTTGAGCCTCCTGCTCCGGTGCTGGTGGAGGGAGAATTGGAGTATGTTGTGGAGAAGATCTTGGATTCTCGTGTTTCCAGACGGAAACTCCAATATTTGGTCAAGTGGAAGGGTTATGGTCAGGAGGATAATTCTTGGGTGGTTGCCTCTGATGTTCATGCTGATGATTTGGTCCGCGCTTTTCATAGGGCTCATCCTGGTCGCCCTGGTGGTTCTCGTGAGGGTTCGGTGACCCCTCCTCAAGGGGGGGTACTGTTGTGAGTTCTGTTTTTGGGCTCCCTCTGGTGGTTACTGATGGTACTGGGTGATTTGTGTTTTGCTGTCTCTGGTGTCCACCTGTTCTATTAGGATTTGGGAGTTTCCTATTTAACCGGGCCTTCTTGTCATTTCCTGGCCGGCTATCAAGGTTATCAGAGTGTTTTGTTACCTCAGCTTCTGGCCTCAGTAATCTTCAGGACAAGCTAAGTTTTTGATTTTCTTGTTCCACGTTTGCTTTATTTTTGTCTTGTCCAGCTTGCATTGACGTGTTTCTTTGCTGCTGGTTGCTCTAGCGGGCTGTAATTGCTCCTCATGTTCCATGAGTTGGAACATGAGTTCAAGTAATTACAGGATGGTTTTTGAAGGGTTTTTTGCTGACCGCACAGTTTACTTTTGTATCCTCTGCTATCTAGTTTTAGCGGGCCTCATTTTGCTGAATCTGTTTTCATACTGTGTATGTGCCTTCCTCTCATTTCACCGTCATTATATGTGGGGGGCTGCTATTTCTGTGGGGAGTTTCTCTGGAGGCAAGAGAGGTCTGTGTTTCTTCTAATAGGGGAAGTTAGATCTTCGGCTGGTGCGAGACGTCTAGGATCAACGTAGGCACGTTCCCCGGCTATTGTTATTTGTGTGTTCAGGTTTAGGGTCGCGGTCAGCTCAGGTTCCATCACCCTAGAGCTCGTTGGTGCTTGTCCTTTTGTGATTCCCTGCCATTGGAATCATGACAGTGAAGGAAGTTGGGCTGTCTGATAATTTGCCCACTGATGTTTTGTTGGGGACTGATTTGGGGAGGTTGGTTGCCTACTACGTCCCTGACACCCCTCCCCAATCTACTAATAAGGGTAACGTTAACCCTGATGATGATGATGATGATGGGAAATCGCATGTGTTACCTGACCATGCTTTATCTTGTAATGATGCATCTAATAACCATTTTTTTCCTAGGATTGATGGTGAAAATGTTGTACCTGTGCAAACTGAACCTGATAATGATTTTTCTGTGAAGGTTAATGTGTCCATAGGTACAGGCGTGCCCAGCCACGTCGCTCTGCGGAGTGAGACGGCTGAGGAACCCCTAACAGGGGCAAGTGTCGGTGCTACAGGAAATGGGGAGATGCATGGGAACTGTGAGGAAGGTGATGCCATGAAAGTGACCAGTGCCACTGAGGAAGGTAACTGGCCCATAAGTAGCACTGCCCCTGGAGTGTTGGGGGTGGATGGGGAGGTAGAGCCCATAGCAGCGCCAGCTGATGGGTCTGTAGAAACCCCCGGGGAGACAGCCTACGTAGTTGCTGTCACCCGCAGTCAGAATGCCCGGAACGCAGATAACTGTCTGCCTTCCTGACCCTCTTCAGTCATCACTGTGACTGAACCAGAGGTGGACCCAGAGCAGGTCCAAGAGGGTTCCCGTGGGGAAGGGACCCTGACATCGCTTCTGGCTTCCCCTAGCCAGGAGTTTCAGGCCGCTTTGCACACAGATGCGAGCCTAGAGAGTTTGAGACAAGTCGCCGGGACGCGCTTCTCCGAGACTGATAAGGAGAAGGTGTTCTGGGAACGAGGAAGGTTATACCGGGAGACAGTACCCGGAGAATCACAAAAGGAGTGGTTGAGGGAAAGACAGCTGGTCGTCCCGCAGCAATTCCGGGGTGAGATGTTGCGGATTGCCCATGAGATTCCGCTAGCTGGACACTTGGGGATCAGCAAAACTAAGGCCCGGCTGTCTCAACACTTCTATTGGCCTAAGATGGGGACAGATGTGTCAAACTACTGCCGCTCCTGTGTCACCTGTCAAAGGGTGGGGAAAGCGGGGCCTGCTATTAAGGCTCCCCTGATCCCTTTGCCAGTGATAAAGGAGCCTTTCCAGAGGATCGCGGTGGACATTGTGGGCCCGCTGGCCGTCCCCAGCAGCTCTGGAAAGCAATACATCCTTACTGTGGTAGACTATGCTACCCGGTACCCAGAGGCAGTAGGGCAGATAAGGTGGCGGATGCCCTGTTGGCCATCTTTTCACGTGTAGGATTTCCCAGGGAAATGCTTACTGATCAAGGGACCCAATTTATGTTTCGCCTATTGGAGGCTCTCTGTAAGAGAATGCAGGTGAAGCACCTGGTATCGAGTGCGTATCACCCACAGACCAATGGCTTGTGTGAACGCTTCAATGGTACCCTCAAACAGATGCTACGCATGCTGGTTGAGACTCAAGGGCGCGACTGGGAGCGGTACCTCCCACACCTGCTGTTCGCTTACCGAGAGGTTCCGCAGGCCTTGACGGGGTTCTCCCCCTTCGAGCTCCTGTATGGCAGACGAGTCCGGGGACCACTTGGGTTGGTAAGAGAATCCTGGGAAGAGGAGCCGCACCCTTCTGAAGTGTCCGTAGTGGAGTATGTCATGCGCTTCCGTGACAAGATGCAGACCTTGACGCAGTCGGTGCATGACAACATGACGCAGGCTCAGGCTGATCAGAAGCACTGGTACGACCAGAACGACCGGGAGCGGACCTACCACGTGGGTCAAAAGGTGTGGGTGCTGGTCCCCGTACCAACGGATAAGCTTCAGGCAGCCTGGGAGGGCCCGTACTTCGTCCACCAACAGCTCAACCCGGTCACTTACGTGGTCACGCTTGACCACGCTCGGGGTAGGCGAAAGACCTTTCATGTCAACATGATGAAGGCTCATCACGAACGTGAACCAAAGACGGTGAGGAAGACACCCTCCTGGACATGCTGGCCCAAGCCAAGGCCAATGGGTCCATCGAGGACGTGGAGGTAAGCGACTCGTTAACTGAACCCCAGTGGTTGCAGTTGCAAACCACACTGGAATCCTTCCGGGTCGTGTTCTCCAACCGACCTGGGAGGACTCAGTTAGCAGTCCACGAGGTGGACACCGGGAATCCCGCCCCACTACGGCGAACACCCTATCGAATCTCTGACCAGGTGCAGCAGATTATGCGCCAAGAGATCGATGAGATGTTACAGCTGGGGGTGATTCGATGGTCAAAGAGCGCATGGGCATCACCTGTAGTTCTCGTGCCAAAGAAAGACCGGACCACCCGGTTCTGTGTGGACTACAGGGGGCTCAACGCCATCACAGCCTCCGACGCGCACCCAATGCCGCGCATCGAGGAGCTGCTGGATAAGTTAGCTGGCGCAGATTACCTAACAATAATGGATCTGAGTCGAGGATACTGGCAGATTCCCTTGAGCCCCGAGGCGCAGGAGAAGTCCGCCTTTATCACACCCTTTGGACTGTACGAGTCCACGGTCATGCCCTTCGGCATGAAGAATGCCCCTGCCACTTCGTACTCCGTGGCGTACTTGGATGACATTGCCATCTTCAGTTCCTCCTGGGAGGAACACCTGCAGCATCTAGAGGAGGTGCTCAGGCGAATTCACCAAGCAGGACTGACTATCAAGCCAGGAAAGTGCCAGATGGGCATGAGGGAGGTTCACTACCTGGGGCACCGGGTAGGCGGGAACACCCTGAAGCCAGAGCCAGAGAAAGTGGGCGCGATCGTGAACTGGCCCACTCCCGTGACCAAGAAACAGGTGATGTCCTTCCTGGGCACTGCAGGGTACTATAGGCGCTTTGTACAGCACTATAGTAGCCTGGCAAAACCTTTGACGGACCTCACCAGGAAGAAGCTACCCCACATTGTCAACTGGACAGATGGCTGTGAGGGGGCCTTCCAGGCGTTGAAAACCGCACTGTGCAACGCCCCTGTGTTGAAAGCAGTCGACAGCAGTCGACCATTCTTGGTGCAGACCGACGCCAGCGAGTTTGGCCTTGGTGCTGTGCTCAGCCAGGTTGACTCGGAGGACCAAGAGCACCCCGTGTTATACCTGAGCCGGAAACTTTTGCCGAGGGAAGTGGCCTACTCCACCATCGAGAAGGAGTGCCTGGCCATAGTCTGGGCCCTGCAGCGCTTGCAGCCCTACTTACGGTCGCCCCTTCACTGTGGTGACCGACCACAACCCTCTGCGCTGGCTAAACGCCATGTGTGGAACCAACGGCAGGTTGTTACGCTGGAGCCTTGCCCTTCAGCAGTTTGACTTCACCATTGAACACAAAACGGGCAAAGAGCATGGGAATGCAGATGGACTCTCCCGCCAGGGTGAACCTACTGAGGTGCCCATGGAGGCATACCGTGGGGTACTGCCTCCCTAGCGCACACCAAAAGGGGGAGGTGTCACGATATGGTATGAAATATCATATAAGTTTAGTTGCTCTTCAGCTCATGAGGTTACATTAAGAACACGAAAATATATATTCGTATTCTCACTCGGTGTATCTACCCATCCCGCGAAACACGGGCTTCTAACTCCATCTGGTAAAGAAGTAGGGATTTCTCTGTAAATATGTATCCCAGATAGGACATATTTGATCTCATTAGAATGCTCACGTTAATCCGAGATGAATGCTGGGTTTGTTATGACTCTGACATGTTTTGTAGGGAAGTTATAGAAATCAGAGAAAATAGTTTAAAGTTTAGTCAGAATGTAGAGAGAGGAGGGTCTGGATAAGCCAGCCTTTCTGTGATATCACAGCCTTAAGGGTTTAAGTGTCTGGCAGGCTCTGAGGAGTCACTTTCTTCTTGACTTCTTGTCTTCTCCTGAAGCAAGCAGCACATCCAATGAGCTGGGACGTATGGAAAAAACTCCACTAGCCTGGTTGCCTGCCATGCTTTGAACATGTGAGTGTTACCTTTTCTCATTTAATCCCTGTTTATTTCATAATTACCCTTGTACATATTTGCAATTGTCTCATTTGTAACATCTTCATAAAATATTTTTGATAAAGCACTGCCTAATTTTTTATGGGATATACTATTATATGTTAGTTCATTCTCCATGCTCTAACAACCGTACCCTAAGTCTCTGGAAGAGAATTACGCTACTGTGTTGGGTTAGCTTCGGACCCGTTTAATTGAAGCTGGTGGCAGTGATACCGTGTGCAGACTGTTGAGTGATGCTGTAGCGGCTGCGGCGTTGATAATTATTGTTCCTGCCTGAGTGGGAGTAGTTATCGTGTCGCTGCAGCGTGCCCAATAGCCAGTACATAGCAGGCAGCCTTCCTGGCGACTAATTACCCAGGGTGCAGTACCTAATCTGACCTGAGAGTAAGGGGGCGCCAGAGAGCTGCAAGTGTTAAGTGGAACTGTAAGCGAGATATACATAAATCCCTGCAGTTTGTGGTATATTGAAAGCAGTGGGATACCTAGAATAAGCCCCTGCTGTAAACTAAGAGGTCAATAGCCTTGTGTATGTTTTCTCATCACATTGTGAGCAGTGGAGGGATAACTAAGATAAGCCCCCCTGCACATGTGATAGCCGTCTGTTGGCCTAAAGGCACCCCAACCCGTGACGTAGGGGTGACGGTCACGGTGTGAATCGTGACGAATTGGTGGCAGTGGTCAGAGGATTCCTGACAAATTGGTGGCAGCAGTGGGATTCCTGACAGGGACTGGCTGCATTATATTCTATGGGGGCTGTGCTGCATTGCATTCTATGGGGCCTGTGCTGTATTACATTCTATGGGGGCTGGCTGCATTACATTCTGTGGGGCTGGGCTGCATTACATTCTATTGGGCCTGTGCTGTATTACATTCTATGGGGCCTGTGCTGTATTACATTCTATGGGGCTGGCTGCATTACATTCTATGGGGCTGGGCTGCATTACATTCTATGGGGCTCTGCTGCATTACATTTTATGGGGTATGTGCTGCATTACATTCTATGGGGGCTGTACTGTATTACATTCTATGAGGGCTGTGCTGCATTACATTCTATGGGGCTGGGCTGCATTACATTCTATGGGGCTGGCTGCATTACATTCTATGGGGGCTGGCTGCATTAATTTACATTCTATGGGGACTGGCTGCATTACATTCTATGGGGCTGTGCTGCATTACATTCTATGGGGCTGGGCTGCATTACATTCTATGGGGCTGGCTGCATTACATTCTATGGGGCTGGGCTGCATTACATTCTATGGGGCTGTGCTGCATTACATTCTATGGGGTCTGTGCTGCATTACATTCTATGGGGCCTGTGCTGTATTACATTCTATGGGGGCTGTGCTGCATTACATTCTATGGGGCTGGGCTGAATTACATTCTATGGGGGCTGGCTGCATTACATTCTATAGGGACTGGCTGCATTACATACCATGGGGGCTGTGCTGCATTACATTCTATGGGGCCTGTGCTGTATTACATTCTATGGGGCCTGTGCTGTATTACATTCTATGGGGGCTGGCTGCATTATATTCTATGGGGGCTGTACTGCATTGCATCCTATGGGAACTGGCTGCATTACATTCTATGGGGCCTGTGCTGTATTACATTCCATGGGGCCTGTGCTGTATTACATTCTATTGGGCCTGTGCTGTATTACATTCTATGGGGGCTGGCTGCATTACATTCTATGGGGCTGGGCTGCATTACATTCTATGGGGCTGTGCTGCATTACATTCTATGGGGTCTGTGCTGCATTACATTCTATGGGGGCTGTGCTGCATTACATTCTATGGGGTCTGTGCTGCATTACATTCTATGGGGGCTGTACTGTATTACATTCTATGGGGGCTGTGCTGCATTACATTCTATGGGGCTGGGCTGCATTACATTCTATGGGGGCTTGCTGCATTACATTCTATTGGGGCTGGCTGCATTAATTTACATTCTATGGGGACTGGCTGCATTACATTCTATGGGGGATGTGCTGCATTACATTCTATAGGGCCTGTGCTGTATTACATTCTATGGGGCCTGTGCTATATTACATTCTATGGGGGCTGGCTGCATTACATTCTATGGGGGCTGTGCTGCATTACATTCTGTGGGGCCTGTGCTGTATTACATTTTATGGGGCCTGTGCTGTATTACATTCTATGGGGGCTGGCTGCATTACATTCTATGGGGCTGAGCTGCATTACATTCTATGGGGCTGTGCTGCATTACATTCTATGGGGTCTGTGCTGCATTATATTCTATGGGGGCTGTGCTGTATTACATTCTATGGGGGCTGTGCTGCATTGCATTCTATGGGGGCTGGCTGCATTACATTCTATGGGGCTGGCTGCATTAATTTACATTCTATGGGGACTGGCTGCATTACATTCTATGGGGGCTGTGCTGCATTACATTCTATGGGGCCTGTGCTGTATTACATTCTATGGGGCCTGTGCTGTATTACATTCTATGGGGGCTGGCTGCATTACATTCTATGGGGCTGGGCTGCATTACATTATACGGGGCTGTGCTGCATTACATTCTATGGGTACTGGCTGCATTACATTCTATGGGGTCTGTGCTGCATTACATTCTATGGGGGCTGTGCTGTATTACATTCTATGGGGGCTGTGCTGCATTACATTCTATGGGGCTGGGCTGCATTACATTCTATGGGGCTGTGCTGCATTACATTCTATGGGGGCTGGCTGCATTACATTCCATGGGGACTGGCTGCATTACATTCTATGAGGACTGTGCTGTAATGCTGGATACAGCTGTAATTATATGTTATATAGTCGTGTTACACTCCCCTCACTTCTTGTAACCTACAAGTGTACAGAGATATTATACAGTCACCATGTGACAAGTGGGCCTGTGTGACTTCAAATGCAAGGGCTGAATTTTAGTCCCAGTTCGGCCCTGGCCATATGGAGGCCATGATACTGCTTTCATGGCTATGTGAGGGGATATTATACTATTTTCAGGGCTATGTGGTGGCCATTATACTTTTTCAGGGCTATGTGAGGACCATTATACTACTTGCAAGGCTACATGGGGCCCATTATACTGTTTGCAGGGCTATGTGGTGACCACTATATAGTTTGAAGGCCTATGTGGGGCTATTATACAGTTTGCAGGTCTATGTAGGGGCCATTATACTGCTTGCATGGCTATGTGGGGGCCATTATACTATTTGCAGTGCTATTTGGGGGGCCATTATACTGTTTGCAAGGCTATGTGGATGGCCATTATACTGTTTGTAGGGCTGTGTGGGGGTCCTTATACTGTTTGCAAGACTATATGGGGGGCCATTACACTGTTTGTAGGGCTGTGTGAGGGCCATTATACTGTTTTGAAGGCTATTTTAGGGCCATTATAATGTTTGTATGGATATGTGAGGACTATTATACTGTTTGGAAAGCCACATGACAGCCATTATAATTTATGGAAGGCTGTGTAGGGGCCATGATATTGGGTGAAGGTTGGGGGTATGTTGAGGTAATTGTGGGGGCATCATACTATATTGAGGTCAATGTTGGCAGAGTGAAAAAGCAACAATAGCACAAAAACTTTGAGATTAGTGTTTTATGGCTTTTTTGACTATACTGAAAGGAATACATTTCTTGCAGCTGAACATATGGTAAGGAGGCCTTTCTTTAAAAAAGAAGACCCCGGCTAAAAACAAAAAGTATTGTATAAGACATTTCTTTCCTGCAAATTTTCTTGACAAAATGCATTTTATTCTACCAGCAGGGCTGCCACCAGGAATTTCAGGGCCCCATACTGGCAAAATTTTTGAGGCCCCCTTGAGACTCCACCCAAGTTCCACCCTAGCTCCCCTTCCACACCACGAATCTTCCAACAGTCCCACCACCCTTTCTTGGAAAAATTCCACTTCTGCACCATGTCCTCACCAATCACGTATAAACAGTTCCCATCACCATATCACATACATAGCCAACAACTTTTTTTTTAGCCAAAAAATTTTTAATCTGCCACCACCACCACCACAAGGTTGACACTTTTGGTTGGGCTCTATTCTACTGTAACTTATTAAATATGTTTTAAATTATCCAATGCTCTTTAAGTGTATTTTTATTTATTTTTCAATATTTAAAATGAGCAATAATATCACATACAAAAATACCACCACACCATGACCAGACCACATATTACCAAGACATAGCCACCGAATAATACCACACACAAGGAAAAAATACAGTCACACCATGGCTGGACCACATATTACCACAACAGTGACCGAATACAATCAAACTGATCATTAATAAAAAAATAAAAAAAACACAATACTAATATCACCATACGTGCCATTATACATAGTTGATCTGCACTTAGTCTACAGTGTTAGTGTACAGGTAATACAGTGATCACCAGTGACTTCATACACAGAAGGTCTGTATTTAGTGTATAGTGTACAGGAAATACAGTGATCACCAATGACATTATACACAGGAGCTCTGTATATAGTGTCAGTGTATGGATAATACAGGGATCACTGGTGATATTATACATAGGAGCTCTGTATAGTGTCAGTGTACAGGTAATACAGTGATCACCAGTGACATTGTACACAGTAGCTCTGTTTACAAATTACAGTGTACAGATAATACAGTGATCACCAGTGACATTATAAACATGAGCTATGTATATAATGTAAGTGTACAGGTAAGGGTGGTTTCACACTTGCGTTTTTGTCTGCAGCGTTTTTTTTCAAAAAAACGCATGCGTTTTTTTTCCCTATATTTAACATTGAAAACGCATGTGTTTTTGTTTGTACGCGTTTGGTCGCGTTTTGCAACGCATGCGTTTTTTACTGCATGTGTTCATTTTCAGAAATGCAACTTGTAGTATTTTTGAGAGGCGTTTTTTGGACCAAAAAAACCGCATGCGTTTTCATGCGTTTTTTTGGGTCAAAAAATACATTGGAGTCAATGGGGACACATGCGTTTTTTTGTGCATGTGTTTTTTTGCATTAAAAACGCATGCGTTTTTATATTAAAAACCAGAAAACACGCTGATATGCCACCCCCCAACATAAAGGTGATAAAGGGATCCTAACCCTAACCCTACCCCTAACCCTACCCCTAACCCTAAGGGATCCTAACCCTAACCCTACCCCTAACCCTACCCCTAACCCTACCCCTAACCCTAAGGGATCCTAACCCTACCCCTAACCCTAACCCTACCCCTAACCCTAACCTTAATCCCTTTAGGGTTAGGGGTAGGGTTAGGGGTAGGGTTAGGGTTAGGATCACTTAGGGTTAGGGGTAGGGTTAGGGTTAGGGTTTTGATCCCTACCCCTAACCCTACCCCTAACCCTAACTATTTCTGTTTATAGTGGGTTTTTTACTTTATTTTGATGATTGGCAGCTGTCACACATTTCTCAGCATGCGTTTAAAAAACGCAAACGTATGAAAAAACGCATGTGTTTTTTTCACCACATGCAAAAACGCATGTGTCAAAAAAACGCAGAGTTTGCACGCGTTTACATGCGTTTTTTCACCATGCATTTTTTTGCGTTTTTTACCGCAAAAACGCACCCAAAAAAACGCAAATGTGAAACCAGCCTAATACAGTGATCACCAGTGACATTATAGACAGGAGCTCTGTATATAGTGTACAGGTAATACAGTGATTACTGGTGACATTGTACACAGGAGCTCTGTATACAGTGTCAGTTTACAGGTAATACAAGGCTTATCAGTGACATTATTCACAGGAGCTCTGTATACAGTCTCAGTGTACAGGTAATACAGGGATCATAGGTGACATTATACACAAGAGCTCTGTACATAATATACAGTGTATAGTGTGTGTGTACACTGACTCACCAGTGATGTCCATAGTTGAAGTCCTTTATCTTTGGTTTTCATTTTCATCCAGCACAGACCTCCATCACTTCTTCCAGCCAGGACTCTTCTCTGCAGGAGATAATACAGTTATCTAGAGCACCACTTGCAGAGCACATTACTTCATTTTTTTCTAACTTCTGCACTATACTAGATGAAGAAAGAAGGGCGACACAGTGTCGCTCTGCACAGCAGTAACAAAACCCCCCCATTGAAAACAGCGTCCTCAAAAATAAAATACATCACTGCAGGATTAATATCACTTAATTAGCCCTTACAGTAATAATATCCCCCATCTTGGCCCTCTTGTGTCTCATTCCTGGCTCCATCCATATGTTTTCCCATCCTGATTCCATATGTCTCCCATCTTGTTGTCATGTGTCTCCATTCTGCCCCATGTGATCGCCCATCCTGCTCCATGATCCTGCCCCATCTGTCAAATGATCTCGGATGCAGGTTCAGTTACTGCACTGGCAGAATCCTGGTAAGCAGAAGATGGGGGACCCACTGCGGACCCCCTCTGCTCACTGGGCCCCATATGCCCATATGGGCAGTAATGCCCTAATGGCGGCCCTGTCTACCAGTAAAGTGATTGAGAATTCTGAAGTCTCATGCACATGCTGCTTTTCTTTTTTTCTTTTCAGTTTTAAAGCAGTTTCAAATCTGCAGCATATCAATTCTTTCAGCATTTTTGCAGCATTTTTTATTCATTCAAATTAATGGAAAACAAACTCGTCAAAAACACATAGAAAAATGCAGCAAAACACTCCAGAATGTGCATATTTTACTCAGCGTTTTACTTGCCAACACTCCAGTATTAGCAGATTTTCCTGCAGCATATACTGAATGTGTGCATATACCCTAAGGGTGAAATAATTTTGAATATAAATACAATTACTTTTCGCTTTTTTATTCTGAGACACTGCTGGTATGGTAGTTCAGGGTAGTGTTGAGCCACCTCCCTAGTGTTCGGGTTTGGTTAGTCGAACAGGGAGGTGTTCGCCGAACTGTTTGTCGAACGTTCGACGAACACCGTCGAACCCCATTGAAACCAATGACAGGCAAACACAAACACATACAAACACATGGAAAACACACAGAAAACGCCTTAAAAGGTGTCCAAAAGCTGACAAACTGCTCAGAAGACACAACAAATACATGGAAAAGTCACAACTACATATAGTCATGCGAAAAGAAAAGAGTTGGAGGAGTAAAAGGAGGAGGAGACACAGATATAGGCATGTCATTCCCTTCTAAAATCAAGAAAGGCTGGAGTAAAAATCTAAACTCACTATACCAACACCCAGGCGTCTTGACAAAAAAAATAAAAAATAAATATCTTTAGGTAGAATGGCGGCGGGTCCATTCAGAACACTTTCCTTAGAAGACGTAGTGGTACCCCCGTTGGGAGTTGTGCCAAAAAATGAACCGAATGCATTCAGACTAATCCACAGACACAGACCTGCCTGGCAAACAGTGCTCTGAACTGCTGTAACCTACCCTGAAAGGGCTGATATTACAACTAGTCCCGACTCCTCCCGACTCCCTAAACCGATCTCTTTGACAATTCGCTCCAAAAAACTCTTTGTCTGTATAGCGGCCACAGCAGCAGCGGTGCCGTCTAACAGTAAGCTGCAGCAGTGAGGAAATGGTGGCGACAGGGCAAATGGCTGGTTCTTATAGGGCAAGGACATGTGACATACACAGCCAATGACACATGCCCTTGCTTGTGTGCCACGCATGCACATTGCTGTGTGTGTGCGCACTGCTGATAGGCTGAGAGACAGTACCGCCCCACTGTAAATGTGGGAAAGAAAAAAAAAATGGAGATCGGTGTTATTTTAGCACAGATCTATCCCCCGCCCACTATACACTGAAACAGTCTATTAACAATGATAAACAGTTTTAATGTGCAAATCAAGCGAGGCTTTTGGTGAACGAACAGTTATCGAACAGAAACTCGAACAGCCGAAATTTAAGCAAATTGTTCGGGTTCGTCGAACGACTCGAACACCGCCCAAAACTGCTCGAATTTGAGATTGGTGAACAGTTCGACTCGAACACCGCTCATCTCTAGTCCAGAGCTGCATGGATTATTCTGCCTGTTAATACCAGAAACAGTCAGCAACCTTACAATAGACAAACGTATCCTGTACAGTTTTTTAATCTCCTATTTCGATTGAGGAAATTAATTTTTTTCTATGGACGGTTACTGCACATTCCCAACTTTATAAATTAATCTTTAAAGAATTAAAAATCACCGGCGAAAACCCTGTTCTGGCATTGAACAAACAGATAATGATTGGGGATTTCACTTCTGAGGTGTGTAAACTTGTGACTGCCAGGGGCATGACTATAATAGGTTGGAATCGAGCCCTGAACCTGGTGCCTAAAGGACCCAAAAGGTCTCTTTGGCCCATATGAAAAGACCTGTGATATATGGGGACCCTGTTGGCGATTTTGCATTGTTGACCACGAGCTTCAAGTTGTGCCATTGCTGACTGCTGATTAGACTACAATTCAGGCTGTAACTCAAATATTACCATTGTAACGTATTTACAGACAGACTATAAGCCATTTCTAATGGATCTTACTGTTCACACAGCAGAAATGTATTTCTTCACCCAAATCTTAGATAGCGTAAATGCACAGAAGGTTGTGATATGTAAACTGTTATTTCAGACATTATTAACTAAATAGCTGTGAAGATAATACTAAATAAGAGTTTGATAGACAATGTACTGACTAACCTTTTATATCAAAAACAATTTCATTTTTAATATACAACATAAAAATAATTATCATTGCCACTACTGGTGCTGATATAATAAAATATTTGGTTTTCTGTTGAAAATTGTCTTCACTCTGGACAGTCAACATATTTCTTTTTGACTTGGTTTTGATACTTTTGTAAAATTATTTTCCATTAGAAGAAATATTTTTCTAATTAAGTGATATCTCCAGGGCTATGGGCTTGGATGGTTGAGGTGATTACTGAAGAATGGGTATTGACCTTCAGACCAGGAGCCCTCTAATTTGCGGAACAGCAGATGTCCCATGAGTCTATTCCGGACAGGTCACATAATCAGCTTGAGCTACAAAGCGCTTCTTGTCCAGCTGTACCCTCTCCCTCCAGGACCTGAGGACATGGTTAAATAGGCACCTTTGGATTACTGAACCTGGAATTATGAATTGGAAGATTAAACATAATAAGAAAGGCCTTTGGGTGTAGTCGCCCTTATCTAATAGAAATTGGGATGTGCATAACCCTTGTTGTGTCTTAAGGACTGAACTTTTGTCTCACACTAAGTTGGTACCTAGTTAAAAAATGTTGAATTTAAAAAATTGCACTTGGAAGAACAGAGTTAGTTCCAAACCACCTTACCATAATATTTTAATTTGTTCAATTTTTTTTAGAGTTTAATAAAAGCATTTGGAATTATGAAAACAGCAATTAACATGAATACGGTCCAAGTTGCTAAAATGTAAACAGACTATCAGGTTTAAGTGTTTCTGTTAAGTACTAGTGGCAGCAGTGAGCTTGTGATATTGATGATGACAATGATGATGATGATGATGATGAAGACACAGAGACACTTGTCACAAGGAGACAGGTTGTATTACTTATCAAAGTTCTTATTTGAGGATTTATCTGCTCAAGATGAAGTAGAAAGCTTGGTGATCAGGTTCAGCTGAATGCCCAAACTTAGTTTACAATGATCTCCCTCCTACAACTCAACAATAGGGACATCTGGTCTAGAGGCCATTGGGTCTCTTTCATAGGGAATAATATCATCCCTTCTCACAGAGTCAGTAGGTTTCAATAACGATAGCATCTTTTTCCTTTTTGACCTATTTTTAATGCATGGTGTGGAACATTTGCATCTCTCATTGGTGTTACAGTATGTCTTGGCTATTGCTGACATGGCTTTAGTCTTTATGGGTATCTCTCTCTTTCTCAGGTCACAGTTCTCTGTTGTGTGCCACCATTGCCTCCCGTGTCTTTCCTTCTGAGGCCATTAGCTGCCACCACCAATCATTTATACAGGCCAATTGGCCCCCCGTTACAGGTAGCATATGACTTTAAGGAGTGTTGTTTACAGAACTATTACTGTATATTATTATTATTATTATTAATTATTATTATTATTATTTATTTATATAGCACCATTGATTCCATGGTGCTGAACATGAGAAGGGGTTACATACAAGTTACAAATATCACATACAGTAAACAAACTAACAATGACGGACTGATACAGAGGGTCGAGGACCCTGCCCTTGCGGGCTTACATTCTACAGTATATACTAGTGTATAAGTTTTTCAGCACATTTTTTGTGCTGAAAACGCCCCCTCATCTTATACATGAGTCAATGGTCCCAGAAGCTGGCAGGGGAGGGAAAGCGGTGGAGCGGCGGGTGACAGAGGCAGGAGCTGGCAGCTGTTGCTAAAGCCTGTGCTGCTGCTGTAATAGCACACAATGCCAGCTGCAGCTGCTGCCTTTCACAACACATCATACACACCTACCGGCGCATCCTCACAAGCTCTGCATCTCCTTTGTTCCGGGCGCCAGCAGCTCTTCCTGTGCCGAGTGATCACGTGGCCTTGCTCACTAAGGTAATGCATATGCACGTCTCTCCACTCCCATAGGCGTGGAGTGCATATTTATTATTTTAATGAGCGGGGCCACATGATCACTCAGCCGGAAGACAGAGCAGCTGGCACCGGAACAAGATGCATCTAGGCGTTGAGGAAGGTGTGTAGAAAGTTTTTTTTTTTTCGAATATGAAACATGCATAGAAGGATAGGGGAGCCATGCATACAAAGGCAGGGACTGGGAAGTCATGCATAAAACGTCAGGGACCTGGGAGCCATGCATACAACGACAGGGATGGGGAAGCCATAAGGGGACAATTCATAACCGGCTTATACTCGAGTAAATAATCTTACCCAGTATTTCTTGGTAAAATTAGTTGCCTCGTCTTATACTTGGGTCAGCTTATACACGAGTATATATGGTACATTTTATATTTAATCCAGAAAGATAGGCCGTGTTTATAAAAATATACAAAAGATTTTGCAAAGGGGACAAAACAATACAACATATACAGTGGGGTAAAAAAGTATTTAGTCAGTCAGCAATAGTGCAAGTTCCACCACTTAAAAAGATGAGAGGCGTCTGTAATTTACATCATAGGTAGACCTCAACTATGAGAGACAAACTGAGAAAAAAAATCCAGAAAATCACATTGTCTGTTTTTTTAACATTTTATTTGCATATTATGGTGGAAAATAAGTATTTGGTCAGAAACAAAATTTCATCTCAATACTTTGTAATATATCCTTTGTTGGCAATGACGAGGTCAAACGTTTTCTGTAAGTCTTCACAAGGTTGCCACACACTGTTGTTGGTATGTTGGCCCATTCCTCCATGCAGATCTCCTCTAGGGCAGTGATGTTTTGGCTTTTCGCTTGGCAACATGGACTTTCAACTCCCTCCAAAGGTTTTCTATAGGGTTGAGATCTGGAGACTGGCTAGGCCACTCCAGGACCTTGAAATGCTTCTTACGAAGCCACTCCTTCGTTGCCCTGGCGGTGTGCTTTGGATCATTGTCATGTTGAAAGACCCATCCATGTTTCATCTTCAATGCCCTTGCTGATGGAAGGAGGTTTGCACTCAAAATCTCACGATACATGGCCCCATTCATTCTTTCATGTACCCGGATCAGTCGTCCTGGCCCCTTTGCAGAGAAACAGCCCCAAAGCATGATGTTTCCACCACCATGCTTTACAGTAGGTATGGTGTTTGATGGATGCAACTCAGTATTCTTTTTCCTCCAAACACGACAAGTTGTGTTTCTACCAAACAGTTCCAGTTTGGTTTCATCAGACCATAGGACATTCTCCCAAAACTCCTCTGGATCATCCAAATGCTCTCTAGCAAACTTCAGATGGGCCTGGACATGTACTGGCTTAAGCAGTGGGACACGTCTGGCACTGCAGGATCTGAGTCCATGGTGGCGTAGTGTGTTACTTATGGTAGGACTTGTTGCATTGGTCCCAGCTCTCTGCAGTTCATTCACTAGGTCCCCCCGCGTGGTTCTGGGATTTTTGCTCACCGTTCTTGTGATCATTCTGACCCCACGGGGTGGGATTTTGCGTGGAGCCCCAGATCGAGGGAGATTATCAGTGGTCTTGTATGTCTTCCATTTTCTAATTATTGCTCCCACTGTTGATTTCTTCACTCCAAGCTGGTTGGCTATTGCAGATTCAGTCTTCCCAGCCTGGTGCAGGGCTACAATTTTGTTTCTGGTGTCCTTTGACAGCTCTTTGGTCTTCACCATAGTGGAGTTTGGAGTCAGACTGTTTGAGGGTGTGCACAGGTGTCTTTTTATACTGATAACAAGTTTAAACAGGTGCCATTACTACAGGTAATGAGTGGAGGAAAGAGGAGACTCTTAAAGAAGAAGTTACAGGTCTGTGAGAGCCAGAAATCTTGATTGTTTGTTTCTGACCAAATACTTATTTTCCACCAAAATATGCAAATAAATTGTTAAAAAAACAGACAATGTGATTTTCTGGATTTTTTTTCTCAGTTTGTCTCCCATAGTTGAGGTCTACCTATGATGTAAATTACAGACGCCTCTCATCTTTTTAAGTGGTGGAACTTGCACTATTGCTGACTGACTAAATACTTTTTTGCCCCACTGTATAATTGCATAAAATAAACAGCATTAGCAAAAGTTACTTACTAAACACTGGTCACAGAGATGGATCTGAGCTTAGCATACGGAAGTAGATTGATTGAAAATGTCCGGTGAAATGTGAAATGTGGATTATGCTTACTCAGATATTTATCTCCTTGCATTGAACCCAGATGATAATTTGCTTTGTCTTTTTATTAGCTCCTAAGGGTACCGTCACACATAACGATATCGTTAACGATATCGTTGCTTTTTGTGACGTAGCAACGATATCGTTAACTAAATCGTTATGTGTGACAGGGACCAACGATCAGGCCCCTGCTGAGAGATAGTTGTTCGCTGGGGAAAGTCCAGCACTTTATTTCATCGCTGGATCTCCCGCTGACATCGCTGAATCGGCGTGTGTGACGCCGATTCAGCGATGTCTTCACTGGTAACCAGGGTAAACATCGTGTTACTAAGCGCAGGGCCGCGCTTAGTAACCCGATGTTTACCCTGGTTATCGTTGTAAATGTAAAAAAACAAACACTACATACTTACATTCCGGTGTCTGGTCAGGTCCCTCGCCTTCAGCTTCCCGCACTGACTGGTGAGCGCCGGCCAGCCATAAAGCACAGCGGTGGCGTCACCGCTGTACTTTACGGCCGGCGCTCAGTCAGTGCTGGAAGCTGAAGGCAAGGGACCTGACCAGACACCGGGAATGTAAGTAGGTAGTGTTTGTTTTTTTACATTTACAATGGTAACCAGGGTAAACATCGGGTTACTAAGCGCGGCCCTGCGCTTAGTAACCCAATGTTTACCCTGGTTACCCGGGGACTTCAGGATCGTTGGTCGCTGGAGAGCTGTCTGTGTGACAGCTCTCCAGTGACCAAACAGCGACGCTGCAGTGATCGACATCGTTGTCGGTATTGCTGCAGCGTCGCTTAGTGTGACGGTACCTTAAATTACACCCAAACACCTACCCTTGATAACAGGGCTGGCCATGGGATGTGGCTTCAGTTTCAGAAAATTATGAGATTTCCCTACATTCATGATATCTTTGCTCCTAAGGGTTGTAGACACTGAACATTGGCACCATATTTTTTATCATGATTTTATCTTTACATAGAGACCAAAGATGATAGGTGTAACCTCATCTATCAGGCAATTATTCAATTGGAGGGATCCTGGCCATTTTATAGCTACATGAAACCATGCTTTGCGTTCAACATTTCTTCACATTTCCAAAAATATGACTTTCATATTTAGTAGTTCGATGTGGTTCATGCAAACCTCCCTTCTAAATTTCTAGTAATCAAAGACCCAGGAGATCTCTACATTTCTTTCTAAGTTTTATTGCTGTTGTAAATCTGCTTCTCCACATCCCTGATTCAGGGTCTCACATCTTTTAGCCATTAGGAGTTTCTAATTCCCTGATTCCAAAGACTGGGGTCAGCTATGGAGAAAATTTGTAGAGTTTAAGTTCTTTCTTTCATCTCCGCAAGGATTTTACTTTTCTCTATGACACCTCCCCTTTTATAGATTGCATTGGAAATTGATTTATAGATTGTCTCCCAAGCCAAACTTACTAAGCAAGCTCCCTGGTTCAAACAGTAACCTCTCCTTCTGGGGTTCTGAGATGTTCTTCTCTGAGATGTCACTCAGTGAGGCCAGACAAGTCTGAGACTCCTGACTAGTGGTAGCCAGAAGTGACACTAAGGCCCCAACCTTACAAGAACCCTCTGTGACCTGCTTGAGGTCAGTAACTGTTCCTGTTATCCAGCTGGATGATGAGGGTCTAGAAGTCAGTGGCTTACATGCATTCTGGGCTCTCTGGCTGTGGGTGACAGCGGCTATTTAGGCTGTCTCCAAGGGGAATAACAGCGCTTTCTCATTAGCCTGACAGGTTGTGGATCAGGTTTCCCACCACTCTGACAGACTGTGAATACTATGTTCCTGCCACTCTGACAGGCTGTGGGACACACATGCCCACCGCATGGCATGCTGTGGATTCTAATTTCCCAGCCCCCTAGCAGGCTATGGGTACTGCTTTCCCAACATTCTGATAGACTGTGGGATACACTCTTGCTTCACCCTCACCAGTTGTGGGACACTTTCCCATCATCTGGACAGGCTAGGGATAAGACATCCCCCACCTCCATTGTTGCCTTAGGAGATGTGCTAATTTTGGGGCAGCAACCACCATCATGACACTGGTTGGTTGCAGGCAACCACCTTCCTTATGATCCTGATGCTTTTCCCCATCCTCCCCTGTTACCTCAGGAGCCATGCTAATCATGAGGCAGCTACCACTGGCCATGTCACAGTCCTTCATAACACTGGTCAGCTGCACGGAACCACCTGCTTCATAATCTTTGTGCTTGTTCCCATCACCCTTAGCACTCATGCTTTCTTATTTTCAAGGATATTAGCCAGCAGCATGCCATGGCTGAGTTCTCCTTTACCACAAAACACATTTTCATTATGCTTCACATAGACATTCACAGTATTAACTTTGGAAATGCATGATATATCAAATCTAGGAGGGTTGTCAGGAATGCATTGCGAAACTAACTATCCCAGGTCAGTGCCAAAAAAACATTTGTGGGGAGGATCTTGGACCTCCCTATCTCAATTAACCCCCTCTTCGCACCCCAATCCAGGAAAACCCTGTCCATTGGTAAGGGATGGTAAACACCCCCAAATGTGGTGAGAGTTAGGATTTTCCCAATCATGAGTTCTTCAGGTAACACAATCTCAGGGTGGATGAGGATTCACTATGCACCGGTGTATGCTTGGGTTCTCGTTGCTTGGGTTGAGAAAATTGAAATACTCTGGTACTTGACCCGAGCAACGAGCCCAATGTAAGTCTATGGGAAACCCGAGCATTTTTACTGCGATCCCCCGGGGTCCTTTTAAGGTCTAAAAAACATCTGAAAATGATGGAAACACTGCTGAAATGACATGGTAACATCATGGGGATCGCCCCTGGAAGCATTTCTGACTCCTAGGTCAAAGCTGTAAACAATGTTGTCAGAGTTTCACGCCATTTTTACAGGTGCCCCAAAAAACATACAAAACCGAAACCAAAATGGATTTTGCTGGGAAATATGTTGAGGTACATCCTTTCCAGGGTAATGACTTGTATATAAGGCAAAATAATTAACCCCAGACCAAAATGTTCCTCCCCCACTTGGGCTATGTTCACACACAGCGTTTTTTTTAACTTTACATTGCTTTCAACCAATACAAATGCATTCACTGGGATTTGTAATTGTAACATTTGACAACCCTATCTGGCCATGTGGTGTGTGACACATAAGCAGACACATCTTGTTTCATTTATGAAAGAGGGACTCAAAGTCACAAAGCCTATTTTTAGAGGGGCATCAGGCAGCATTAATATTCTTATGACCACAGGAAAACCCACTTCACATTATTAATTTTGTACTCCCATACTGTTTTCTTATGCATTGACTGCAAGGCTTGCAGTGCTACCAAGTCATATGCACTACAATAAGCCTTTGAACCCAGGTACTGGATGGCCACAGGAAAATCCACTTCACATTATTCATTTTCTACTCCCATACTGTTATCTTATGCAATTGACTGCAAGGCCTGCCCTGCTACCAAATTATATGCACCCCAATAAGCCTTTGAAACCACTTACCACTTACTGGATGCCAAAGGAAAACCCACTTCACATTCTTCAGTTGTTCCTGCCATACTGTTTCCTTATGCATTGAATGCAAGGGACACCTTGATCCAAATTTGCACACACCCATATCCCCCCTTTGAAGAAACTTGGATGAGGGCCTCAGAAAAAAACTGTCCCATTACAAATGAGCGGGTCTCCTAGACTTGTAATGCCCGTACACTAAGTGAATGAGCTGACAAACATTTCCCCATGGTGGGTACATTGTTAAAAAAAATTGTTTATGGGTATCATAAACACTCTAGCAAAAAACTAGAGTGGCTGTAGCAGCACGGAAAACGTTAACCCTGGTGATCTAGTGGTGGTAGATGATGAAATGTGGAGGAAGGCCTTATTAAAAAATAGGCCTAATTCTCACCTATAAGACGACTGACCATGCTGTCCTCCCCCTCATCCTCCTCCTTCCTGTCCTCAGGCCATCCACTCTGAACAGACAGTATGACAGCTGTGCTTGTAGTACCGTCTCTAGCACATGAAAGTAGCTCCTGTTCTTCCTCCTCCTCCTCTTCCTCAGTGTCTACCAATACACGTTAAGAGGACATGAGGCTGGACTGTGTGTAATCTCCCTGTTTGGTTCCTTGCTCCATGTCCTTGTGCTCCGCCTGCAATGCATCCTCTTTAATTGTGAGCAGAGAGGTTTTCAGAATGCAGAGATGTGGGATGGTGATGCTAATTATGGCATCATCGCTGCTCACTATCTTGGTGCCGTTCTCAAAGTTTTGGAGGACAGTACATATGTCTGACATCCATGTCCACTCTTGAAGTCTTATGTGTGGAATCTTAACTGAAAAACGCTGATCTTCTTGATGCTGATAGTCAACAACTGCCCTTTTCTGCTCACAAATCATTTCCAACCTATGCAGCGTAGAGTTCCAATGTGTGGGGACATCACACACCAGATGGTGAACCGGAAGCTGCAAGTGCTGCTGAAGCATGGCAAGGGCAGCTGAAGCTTTAGCTCACTTTCTACAATGGGTATACAGGCGGAGTACTTTCACTAGCTGATCTGGCAGCTCCGGGTAGCTTTTGAGAAAATGTTGAACAATGAGGTTAAGCACATGGGCCAGGCAAGGTACATATGTGAGCTCACCTTGCCTAAGAGCCGCCACAGGTTCCGGTCATTGTCACACATGACCATGCCTGGCTGTAGGTTCAGTGATGTCAGCCAAAAATCTGACTGCTCCTTCAGTTCTGTCCACAACGCTTCAGCTTTGTGCGGTTTGTCACCTAAGCAGATTAGCTTCAGCACAGCCTGTTGCCGCTTGGCTGAGGCAGTGCTGCAAAGCTTAGAGCTTCTGGCTGATATGCTCATTTCTGAGATGGAGGCTGAAGAGCAGAAGGAGGAGGTGCAGGAGCTTTAGACTCTGGGAGCAACCCTGATTGACGTAGGGCCTGCAATCCTCAGCATTGGGAGGATGTGTTCCATCCCAAGGTCTGACTGGGTCCCACTATGTGAACCCAGTGTGACGTCAGTGTGATGCACCATCCATGCCAACAAGCACATGTCCACGTGTCCATGCTTATTTAACTTTCTCAGTAACAGCATTGTTGAGGGCACGTGTAATGTTGTGGGACACGTTCTGGTGTAATGCCGGTACGGCACACTGGGAGAAATAGTGGCGACTGGGGACCGAGTACCTTGGGATGGCCACCGCCATCAGTTAGCATCCATCTCAACAAGCCTAAAAGGCAACGAGCGCAAGCACCTGACCACTCATGTGACCGCGACGTCATCGAAGGTCCTTCACTCACTGCATTCCTTAGGAACGGAGGGAGACGCTAGCAGCGCTGTGAGCCAGGGGCCGTCCGAGGGTGAGTATATCCATGTTTTTTATTTTTATTCTTTATTTTTTACGTGAATATGGATCCCAGGGCCTGAAGGAGAGTCTCCTGTCCTCCAGACCCTGGGAACCACACGCCGACATGCAGGATCGCTCCCTGCACATGCCGTACCCGGCGTATAAGATGACCCCCGACTTTTGAGACAATTTTTAGGGGTCAAAAAGTCGTCTTATACGCCGTAAAATATGGTAATCAAAATGTGGCCTTGATTTTTTTGGGCCCATTAAAATTGTGTCAATAAGTAGGCTATGACACTAAAAAAAAATTGGAGTACTAAAATTGCAAAATATTTACCGCAATTATATGCGATGTGTGTGGCGTACAAATCACAGTGATAAATATAAGAACTGTAGCTAAATATTTTTGGACCAGCTAAATATTTTTTGGTCAGCAAAATGGTGCCCAAAAATGTTGTAAGACACTCCAAAAAATACTATAGTACAAAAGAAGGCCAGAATTTTCTGCGCACTCACATCTGATGCCTGAGACAAAAAAAAGTTTTAAATGGATAGATTTTCACACTCTTGTATTGAAATTACCTGGCTGTAGTCTGCAGTGTGACCAAGCAAATAAAGGGTAAAAAAAGGGGACTATGGATTGCTTTGTAATAAAATTAGCAAATATAAGATGCAAAAAAAAAATAATAATAGCCATGGATACATGCAGCTATGTATATATAAAATACATAGCAGCAGACAGTAATGGAGCCTTTTGATGTATACACTGAGATCTATGTACTCACATACAGTGGCTGCATGCCTTGCACTGATGTGGATATGCGCACATAGACTCCCCTGCCTACCTAGCACTTCAATCTATGTACCCCCGAATTAGCCCTAAAAAGGACTGTTGGTTTATCAGGATTTGTGGATTGAACACTAGTAGACCCAAACTAACTAATAAAAGAACGAATCTGACCCTATCTCAGCAGCAGCTCTCCCTACACTAGCTGAGTCCGGAGCAGAAGGCGCTGAGCAGGGTGGCGCCAGGCATCTTATAGATCTGATGATGCTGTGCAGCCAGCCAATCACTGTAATACCACAACAAAGATGGCTGCGGTATTACAGTGCATGGCAGACAATCCCTGCATGTTCATTGCCGCTCTAAAAAGCGCCAAAATTTAAAGGCGGAGACCCGAGCTCCCACCGAATAATCCCGGAAATGCTCGGTGCTCACTGATGTTTTTTCATGTCAAATTGTACATTTATGAAAATATCAAATATTTGACAAAAAATTTAATAAAGTTTGCAATTTTTAAACTTACATTTTTTGCCCTTAAATAAGATATTTATATAGTACAAAATAGCTAATAAATAACATTTCCCACATATCTACTTTACATCTGCATCATTTTGAAACATAAATTTTTAATGTTAGGAAGCTAGAAGGGTTGATCAAAGTTGATCAGCAATTTCTCATTTTTCCAACAAAATTTACAATACCATTTTTTTATGGACCGCATCACATTTGAAGTGACTTTGGGAGGACTATATGAAAGAAAATACCCAAAAGTGACACCATTCAAAGCCACATTCAAGAAGTTATTAACCCTTGGAGTGCTTCACAGGTATTAATTGAACGTGAAAGGAAGCAATGAACATTTTACTTTTTTCAGAAAACTTTAGTCCCAAATTTTTTACTTTCACAAGGGTAAAAGGAGAAAATGAACCCCAACATTCATTGCACAATTTCTCCTGAGTATGCCGAGATCTCATCTGTGGGAGATCATTACTGTTTGGACGCATGGCAGGGCTTAGAAGGGAAGAAGCACCTTTTGACTTTTTGAACGCAAAATTGGCTGGAATCGAGAGTGGACACCATGTCACATTTGGAGAGCGTCCCTGATGTGCCTAAACAGTGGAACAACCCACAAGTGACCCCTTTTTAGAAACTAGACTCCTCAAGGAATGCACCTATATTTGCAGTGAGCACCTTGAACCACTAGGTGCTTCACAGAAGTTTATAAAATAAAGCCATGAAAATAAAAAGATCTAATTTTTCCCAAAAAAATGTTCTTTAACCCCAAATTTTCCATTTTCACAAAGGTAACTGAAGAAAATGGATGATGCAATTTGTTGTTCATTTTTCCTGAGTGCTCCGATACTCAATATGTGGGGGAAAACTACTTATTGGGCACACAACAGGGCACAGAAGGGACGGAGTGCCATTTGACTTTTTTAACTCAAAATTTGCTGTAATAAGTAGCATTTACTGTAATCATTAGTGGATGTCATTTTGCGCTTGGAAAGCCCCTGATGTGCATAAATAGTGGAAACCCCTTCAAGTTATGCCATTTTAGAAAATAGACCCCTTTAAGGATGTTTGGTGAGCACCTTGATCCCACAGGTGCTTAACAGAAGTTTATAACGTTGAACTATGAATATGGAAAAAAATAAATTTCCCTCAAAAATGTTGGTTTTGTCCCAAATTTTTCATTTTTACAAGGGTAACAGAGCAAAATGTATTTAGAATTTGTTGTGCAATTTCTTCTGAGTACACCGATAACCATAATGTGGTTGAAACCTACTTTTGAGACAAAGTGCAAAGCTCAGAATGGAAGAAAAGTCATATTGGAGTTCAGATTTTGCTGAAATGGTTTGAGGGTGCCATGTCCCATTGGCAGAGCCCCTGAGGAGTGAGAACAGCAGAAACTCCAAATAAGTGACAGAATTTTACAAATTACACCACTCAATTAATTTATCTAATTTATCTAAGGGTGCAATGAGCATGTTGATGCAATATGTGCCTCACATAAATGTCATGGATTTACCGCAACAGACAGGAGTCGGAAGACTGCAGCATCTAATTTCTCCTACTCTTGCACTGATTAGAAGCACTTGACCTTTATATTTAATGGCTTAATCTGTTCAGGGGTTAATCTGCTCAGTTTAGAGCTTCTGGAAGCTTTCCTGCATTAAGGCTCAGCTGTTCACTGTTAGCCACTCCCGACTCCTTATAATCAGAGCCATGGCAAGCACTCATTGCTAGAGCTAACTTTTGGTGCATAGCTAGAGGTTTTTCGTGGTTGTTATTTCAGAAGGTGTTTGGTGGATTTATCTATGACTGTTGCTAGGTATTGGGTGTGTGATAATTCCCCTTCTTCTTCTACTTTGGTTTAACCCCATCCTCCACTTCCCAATGCATTCCTCTGTTGTTTGTGTGAGAATATTTGTATGATTGGTATTTTTGTTATCCCTTTTCGAATTACCTTGTTTGTCTGGTTGGTGTATTATGGCACACTATTACTCCCCTCTTCCCTGGGTGGGGAAAAGGTACAGACTGAGGGCAGATTCAGCAGCTAAGGCAAGGTACATGGCCCAGGCATTGTGGAGATCAGGGGGGGGGGGGTCGGCGTAAACCCAGGTCCACTAGCCAAAACCTCATGGACCATGGATCATCCCACCGAATGCCTGCTCTCCTTTTAATGTGGGCATAATGCTACTCAGACAACACAGGGTGATGGTAGAACAGTGTGGCAATGCTTTATTGAGCCACAAAACAGGTAGAAAACATGTAGAACAGTCCCAGCAAAATACCCCAAGATGGTGACATTACAGAGTCTCACCCTTCTGGTGACTCACCGGGATAATGGCAGCTGTTATTTCAGATCTTGCAGGGTCGACTACCCCACCTTTGGTATGCACACAGAGAGGAGGTAACGACAAGTGTAGGGAGATGATAGTCCATTCAGGTACAAGGCCAGGTGACCAGAGGGTCACAAGCTGGCTTTATCTTCCAGGGTTGACTACCTCCCTGTGGCACACACACAGAGAGGAGGTAACAACAAGCTTATGAAGATGACATTCCATTGAGGTACAAGGCCAATTGATTCGAGGGTGTCACAACCTGGCTTCTCTGGACATCTCTTTGGTGCAAGGTGACTGGCGGCTCCTAATCCTGGCTCTCTCCAAATGTATCCATGGTTCAGCGATGGTCAATGGAATATATCTGTATTCTTCCAACTGGGGCCTCAGTCCTCTAGGTTGTTTCTTGTATTGTAGAATGATAGATCTGTGTCCCTTGTAATGGGGCCATGATGTATTGGCAGCAGTCTTGTAGGGTCCCCTGGATGTTTTGATGTCTTGGCAGAATCTCTGTCTCTCTCTCAATCTCTATGTCTCCATGTACAGAGGCTTATAATCTTTTTTTATACTTAACAAGTGTCCTTCATTGGGTATCACAGATAAAGGGAAGAATGTAATCTATTTGCATAGATTTTCCTCCTCGGTTTTAAAAATTAACAAACTTCCTGGGCTACTCAATGCATAACTAGCATATCATTAGTCATCAAGGATAAAGGCCCCTTCACATTTAGCGACGCTGCAGCGATACCGACAACGATCCGGATCGCTGCAGCGTCGCTGTTTGGTCGCTGGAGAGCTGTCACACAGACCGCTCTCCAGCTACCAACGATGCCGGTAACCAGGGTAAACATCGGGTAACTAAGCGCAGGGCCGCGCTTAGTAACCCGATGTTTACCCTGGTTACCATCCTAAAAGTAAAAAAAAACAAACACTAGATACTTACCTACCGCTGTCTGTCCTCCAGCGCTGCGCTCTGCTTCTCTGCTCTCCTCCTGTACTGCCTGGGAGCCGGAAAGCAGAGCGGTGACGTCACCGCTCTGCTTTCCGGCTCACAGCCAGTACAGGAGGAGTGCAGAGCACAGCGCTGGAGGACAGACAGCGTTAGGTAAGTATCTAGTATTTGTTTTTTTTACTTTTAGCATGGTAACCAGGGTAAACATCGGGTTACTAAGCGCGGCCCTGCGCTTAGTTACCCGATGTTTACCCTGGTTACCAGTGAAGACATCGCTGGATCGGTGTCACACACGCCGATCCAGCGATGTCCACGGGAGATCCAGCGACGAAATAAAGTTCTGGACTTTATTCAGCGACCAACGATCTCCCAGCAGGGGCTTGATCGTTGGTCGCTGTCACACATAACGATTTCATTAACGATATCGTTGCTACGTCACAAATAGCAACGATATCGTTAACAATATCGTTATGTGTGAAGGTACCTTAAGAGCACAATATGTTATACAAACAAAAGTCTGTTTTCTTGACTAACTAGAAAGAAATGCTTATAATTCAAAAGCCAACATACAGATAACAGCCTATTGTTAGTGGCTTGCTAAAAATAGTCACCTGGTTAATTAAGATCCAATGCTGTGTCCCCACAGGCATCTTCACCATGAAGAATAATCCGGGAAACAGGGCGAGCTAGAGTGCCCCTAGCCTGTAGGTGGCGACACGCGTTGGGCTTCTGCACAGCCCTAACCAGGACTTTGTCTGCTTGCACACCCGCTCTGCATATCTCATCTGGGCTTCATTGGTTACTGTGCCTTGGTATGCTCAGTTTGTTAGGTCTATGTGCAGCTTTGTTATCCTTCTTCAGTGCTGTGATGGCTTTGGGATTGTGATTACTTCACACTATTTACAGCTTTCCAGCCTATATATGTCAGTTCTTACTGATTGTGAGGTGTGCCTACCCTTCAGGACTTAGTATACTTCGCTACTTCTCTGCTTGGGTGTTTCTATGCGGACACTTTTTGTACTAATAGGGCTCTGTTACCTCAAGTTTGTTATAGTACATTTTGACATCATTATTATATACTTGTGAGAGGGGCAGAGCTGTCTATGTAGGCATGGTGGTATTAGCCACCTTTGTCCATTAGAGTATTTAGCATTAATTGTTTAGTCCTGTGTGTGGGTTGTAGCCTTATTGTGGGCTTTTTGTATAAAGTATATGTTTTTAAATGTTTTTAAATGTTTTTAACTGTCTGTATTTTTGCTACTTGTATATGGTGTCTTAATAAAGTTGTGTCTTTACTAGTGCCTTATCCATATGTGTGGTGATCCCCTTCTATGAGACCGTTTCTGTTTTTCTTGCTGTATATGATAGAATCTAACATATGCTTTTCCACAAAACACCAGTGGTGCTCGCTATGCTGAAGACTTATAGATTTTTTTTTCTCTAGTTCCCCTCAACAGTGATCTACCTTGCTGTTCAAATGCACTTCCAAAAAGGTGAACAGATTGACTCGAACACCGCTCATCTCTACTCAGGAGGAATTGCACAACAAACTGAGAGTTCCATTTTTTTTCTATTAGAGCTTATAAAAATTAAAAATTTGGAGCTAAAACAACATTTTAGTGGTAAAAATGTAATTATCATTTCTTCACCCCCAAATGATATAAATTTCTTGTGACAACTCAGTTGTCGGGTGGGAAGAAGCCTGTGGTCCCAGGACACCCGACAACTGAGTTGTCACAAGAAATTTATATCATTTGGGGGTGAAGAAATGATAATTACATTTTTACCACTAAAATGTTGTTTTAGCTCCAAATTTTTAATTTTTATAAGCTCTAATAGAAAAAAAATGGAACTCTCAGTTTGTTGTGCAATTCCTCCTGAGTAGAGATGAGCGGTGTTCGAGTCAATCTGTTCACCTTTTTGGAAGTGCATTTGAACAGCAAGGTAGATCACTGTTGAGGGGAACTAGAGAAAAAAAAATCTATAAGTCTTCAGCATAGCGAGTGTGAGCGAGCTGAGTGTGAGCTGACTGTAAGTGTGAACGGCGGTAAGTGTGACTTGTGATTCAGTGACTTTGGATTCAGGGAGTTTTAAAGGGAGGAATTGCTGTCTGTTTTTTATTAATACTTTGTATTTATTTTTTATTTTTTTGTATTATTTAACTTTTCTGTCTGGTGCAATCCCCATTAGGAAATGTGCTCCACTATTGTTAATGCCATCCAGTGCACATCTTGCCACATGTATGCAATCCTTGAGCAGCCAGTCGAGGGTGCATACTGCTGTGCGAGATGTGAGCACATTGTGCATTTGGAAACCCAGATTCTGAATCTAAATGTGCAGCTGGCAACACTGAGATCCATAGACAATATGGAGAGGAGTCTTCTGCTCACTGAGCAGACGCTCAATGGGATAGATGAGGGGGGGATGGTAGGATGGAGCTGCAGGATGATGAAGTAGCAAGCTGGGTGACAGTTAGAAAGCTGGGTCAGGGGACCCCTGACGAAGCCACCTGTAGGTGGCGACACGTAGTGAATCTCTGAGTTCTAACTTGCCAACCATGGGACTATCGAGTCATCACTCAAACCGTAACAGTAACATCGTATCTGGTGGAAACAACAATTTTTTCCAATCGTTTCAAGATTTTTTTAGACCATCCTTTGCAAGGCCACAGGAGACAAGAAGTCTAATGCACAGCCAATGCCTAGAGAGGATGGTACAAGAGTATCTCCAAGTTAACATCGATGCCATGACTGTGGAACTGGACCCTTGCTAATTTTGGGCTTCCAATCTTGAAAAATGGCCTGAGCTCGCCACTCACGCCTTGGAGATCTTGTCATGCCCCGCAGCCAGCGTTCTCTCTTAACGTGTGTTTAGCGCTGCTTGTGGTGTGCTGACAGATAAGCGCACGCGGCTGTCCAGTGACAATGTAGACAGACTAACGTTCATCAAGATGAACAAATCCTGGATCCGCAAAAACTTTTCTACCCCTGTGTCATCTTGGGGAGACTAAAAGCTTGATGATTTTTGAAAATCACCTCACCAACCATTTTAAAAAACGCTGGCGAAATTGATGCCACTTAAGTGGTGTCTGTGGCTGAATTTTTGGAAAAAATGGAGACTCTTTAGTTAGTCCCCTTGCTGAGCTTTACATGACGTTGCCATCGTCAATTCCAGGTGGGTGGGGTCGTCTGCAGAGTTGTTTACTCATACTATGGCCTGGGATTCAGAGGTCTGCTCCAAAGCTTCAGTGTCTGCTAGTCAGCAGAGTAGCCCAGCCACCCACCGCCTGTTTACCTAAGTACTATTTTGTAACGGCATCTAGCCCAGGAAATCCTTTTGGGCCTTGTAGAATTTGGTGCTACTCAGCAGCGTACCCCACCCATGAAGCAAGCTACACCGCCTGTTTACCTAAGCACTATTTTGTAACGGCATCTAGCACAGGAAATCCTTTTGGGCTTAGTAGAATTTGGTGCTACTCAGCAGCGTACCCCACCCATGAAGCAAGCTACACCGGCTGTTTACCTAAGTACTATTTTGTAACTGCATCTAGCCCAGGAAATCCTTTTGGGCCTAGTAGAATTTGGTGCTACTCAGCAGCGTACCCCACCCATGAAGCAAGCTACACCGCCTGTTTACCTAAGTACTATTTTTAACGGCATCTTGCCCAGGAAATCCTTTTGGGCCTAGTAGAATTTAGTGCTACTCAGCAGCGTACCCCACCCATGAAGCAAGCTGCACCGCCTGTTTACCTAACTACTATGTAGTATGCTCCTTCACAGAAGCAGCCCAATGGGAGGACAGTATTGGGAGGCACAGGTAGTAACCGGAACTCCCCCTCAATGTCTGTTTTGGCCATTAGGGTGCCCCTTACCAACTTCTTGACCCGCCTGATTGCCTCATCAAAGGAGGTACAGTACTTAGTACTGTACTTGGTTCCGCGTCGATGTTGTCATTTACTGACCTGCCCCTTGGATATGAAAAATGGTGGATTAGTCTGAATGTATTGGGTTCATTTTTTGGCACAACTCCCAACTGGGGTACCACTACGTCTTCTAAGGAAAGTGTTCTGCCGCCATTCTACCTAAAGATATTTCTTTTTTTATTTTTTTTGTCAAGACGTCTGGGTGTTGGTAGAGTGATTTTATAATTTTACTCCAGCCTTTCTTGATTTTAGAAGGGCATGACATGCCTATATGTATGTCTCCTCCTCCTTTTACTCCTCCACATCTTTTGTTTTCGCATGACTATATGTAGTTGTGACTTTTCCATGTCTTTGTTGTGTCTTCTGAGCAGTTTGTCAGCTTTTGGACACCTTTTACGGTGTTTTCTATGTGTTTTCCATGTGTTTGTATGTGTTTGTGTTTGCCTGCCATTGGTTTCAATGGGGTTTGACGGTGTTCGTCGAACGTTCGACTTACATTCGTCGAACACGTCCCTGTTCGACGAACCGAACCCGAACACTAGGGAGGTGGCTCAACACTACTCCTGAGTATACCAATCCCCTGCATGTATTCGGAAACTGCTTTTGAGGCACAGTGCAAAACTCAGAAGGGAAGGAACGCCATATTATTGTGCAAATTTTGCTATTATGGTTTCCGGGTGTAATGGGCCATTGGAAGAGGGGACTTTGAGGGGCCTATATTTTGTAAACTCATCAAAAGTGCTACTATTTTAAAAACTGCACCCATCAAATACTTTAAAACTGTTGTCTGGAGATTTTTAAACCCTACTGTTGCTACACAGGAATCAATGCAAAGTGGAATGAAAAAAAAGCCTCTAAAATGTTTTTTTTAGCCCCGAATTTCTCACGTTTGCACAAGGCAACACAGAAAGTTAACCACAGTTTCTTTCTTACTTTCTTACTAATGCGATGATACCCCACATGAAATCAAAAAGTTCTACAGTTATATGAAAAAGTTTGGGCACCCCTATTAATCTTAAGCTTAATGTTTTATAAAAATTGTTTTTTTTGCAACAGCTATTTCAGTTTCATATATCTAATAACTGTTGGACACAGTAATGTTTCTGCCTTTAAATGAGGTTTATTGTACTAACAGAAAATGTGCAATCTGCATTCAAACTAAATTTGACAGGTGCATAAGTATGGGCACCCTTATCATTTTCTTGTTTTAAATACTCCTACCTACTTTTTAGTGACTTACTAAAGCACTTTTTTTGGTTTTCTAACCTCATTGAGCTTTGAACTTCATAGCCAGGTATATGCAATCCTGAGAAAAGCTACTTAAAGTGGCCACTTGCAAGTTGTTCTCCTGTTTGAATCTCCTCTGAAGAGTGGCATCATGGGCTCCTCAAAACAACTGTCTAATGATCTGAAAACAAAGATTATTTAACATAGTTGTTCAGGGGAAGGATACAAAAAGCTGTCTCAGAGATATAACCTCTCAATTTCTACTGTGAGGAACATAGTAAGGAAATGGAAGAACACAGGTACAGTTCTTGTTAAGGCCAGAAGTGGGAGGCCAAGAAAAACATCAGAAAGGCAGAGAAGAAGAATGGTGAGATCAGTCAAGGACAATCCTCAGACCACCTCCAGAGAGCTGCAGCATCCACTTGCTGCAGATGGTGTCACTGTGCATCGGTCAACTATACAACGCACTTTGCACAAGGAGAAGCTGTATGGGAGAGTGATGCGAAAGAAGCCGTTTCTGCAAGTATGCCACAAACAAAGTCGGCTGAGGTATGCAAAAGCACATTTGGAGAAGCCAATTTCTTTTTGGAAGAAGTTCCTGTGGACTGATGAAACCAATATTGAGTTGTTTGGTCATACAAAAATTCGTTATGCCTGGCAGCCAAAAAAAACACAGCATTCCAAGAAAAACACTTGCTACCCACAGTAAAATTTGGTGGAGGTACCATCATGCTTTGGGGCTGCGTGGCCAATGCCGGCACCGGGAATCTTGTTAAAGTTGAGGAACGCATGGATTCCTCTCAGTATCAGCAGATTCTTGACAATAATGTTCATGAATCAGTGACAAAGTTGAAGATATGCAGGGGATGGATCTTTCAGCAAGACAATGATCCAAAACACCACTCCAAATCTACTCAGGCATTCATGCAGAGGAACAATTACACTGTTCTGGAATGGCCATCCCAGTCCCCAGACCTGAATATCATTGATCTGTGAGATCATTTGAAGAGGGCTGTCCATGCTCGGCGACCATCAAACTTAACTGAACTGGAATTGTTTTGTAAAGAGGAATGGTCAAAAATACCTTCATCCAGGATCCAGGAACTCATTAAAAAGTTACAGGAAGCGACTAGAGGCTGTTATTTTTGCAAAAGGAGGATCTACTAAATATTAATGTCACTTTTCTGGTGGGGCACCCATACTTATGCACCTGTCAAATTTTGTTTGAATGCAGATTGCACATTTTCTGTTAGTACAATAAACCTCATTTCAAGGCAGAAACATTACTGTGTCCAACAGTTATTAGATATATGAAACTGAAATAGCTGTAGCAAAAAAAACTATTTTTATAAAACATTACGCTTAAGATTAATAGGGGTGCCCAAACTTTTTCATATAACTGTATTTAGACAAATGGCATGGTTTGGAGCAGAAGGAGCAATATTTGAATTTTGGAACACAAATTTGACTGAAAGAGATGGCGGGAACCATGTCGCATATACAGGTTCCCTGTGGTGCCTAAATAGCAGAAACCGCCCACAACTGTCCCGATTTTGGAAATTACCCCCCCTTTAATTTCAACTCAACAGTTTGTTATCCGCTTTATGAGCATGGTGGTACACCACATGTTGTCAAAAAATTCTGTTTCACAAACATAAGGGCTCAGAATGCAAGGAGCAATATTTGAATTTTGGAATACAAGTTGGCTAAAATAGATTGCGGGTGACATCTCAAACTTGCAAGGCCCCTTAGGCCCCCAAACAGCAGAAACTGCCCACAACTTACCCCCTTTTGGAAACTACACCCCACAATGATTTTATTCATGGTTATGGTGAAAATTTTGAACCCAAAAGGTACTACACAGAATTTGATAACATTAGGTTGTCATATGGAATATTTTGGCATTGGTGTTGGGTGCGAGTAGCAAGCACTTGCGTTCAACACTAGTTGTCATTTATTTTTTTACTTTTAAAAAAACCCTATCCCAAACCCTAAGCCCAACCCTAACAATAAGCCTAACACTAACACTATAAGCCCAACCCTAAACCCAACCCTGATTCTACAAGACCAACCCTAACCCTAAGCCCAACCCTAATCCTAACTGCAAAGAATTTAGAAATAAAAATATAAAATATAAAAAAATAATCTAAGAGGATCACACAGGTAGGATAATATATTAATTATTGGCTTTTAATAACTGTGATTGGTTCCTTTTGATAACTGCGATAGACCCAATTGAAAAAAAAACCCTGCTGTTGCCGGATGTCGGCCAGCAGACCTCAGCGGGCACACTGCACATGTGCTCACCATTTTTTTTTAATGAAGAGGAGGCAGAGGGCTGGGGGGATGGCGGAGGTACTGGAGGAGTATTCGGTACATCATTTCTCTTTCCTCTGACATGTATATCATGTCAGAAGAGAGCAAAATTATTTTAATAGCGGGCACACTTTTTTTTACATGATCATCATTATTCTTTGAATTTGTTTTAGCAGAAACTGATCAGAACCTCTCCAAATCCTCCATAAGTACTCGAAGCTTAGTTCTAGTGATGTATTAATGTACTGGCGGTGGTTCTCATGATGCATTCCTGAAAGTACCCTTTTCTTTAGCTCCTTGGAATTGGTTCAGTATGGCAATGTGGCCCTGGTACCGAAAAATGTTCTACACTCCTGTTTTTGAAAATATAGCTGTAGAATGGACCCTCAATTTTGATTTTAGTGGTGGGCGATAGCAATCCTGTTGAACACTGCATCTGCTGTGTGTTAATGATTTATTTGAATTTCAGCAGAAAGTGAACTAGCTATAAAATATAAATGTTAGTGTTTTATAGTATCACATGAACTTAAAGCTGGGGAACACTAATTTATGTACTTGTTGCATCTTATCTGCTTAAAGTGTGCTTCCTTGCTGTATTTGCTGATGAAAAAAATGGCAGTTTACAGCCTATAATTCACATTAACCTACTGCACAATGTGATATCTTCAAGTCCATTAATTGGTACATACATTATACACTTTGTCTATGTGCAATTATAATAATTACAACAGACAGTAATAACATTCCAGAAGTTGATTATTGACATTCAATTAATTAGTAGTAACAAAGTTATATACAGTAGATTCAAAACTAAATTAAATTGTGCCAATATTTAGGTGACAACATTGTGTCTTTAATTACAGCTATCCATATGTGTTTTGGAAGCATAAACCAGTAATCCTAGATATGCCGTGAAGGCATGAATACACAATTTACACAGGTCCACTTCAGATTTTATATATCTTTTCATTTTCACCCAGAATGCATTGACATAAATCACAAGTGATAGTTTGATGTTAGAACTAAGTGTTTTTTATTAAAGTTTGCGGGCTTTTGTAGCGCTGAATCTTTTCTCTTTTGTTAGTAGCCTTTGCTGGACTTGGGTGATTGATTAAAAGAAAATCTAAATATAGTAGATGAAAGGATTCTGGATCCATTTTCTTCAAGCTTGCTCTCCAGCATTTTATTAAGGGCCTCTTAACAGCTCAGGCGCTAAGATTATTTTCATCTCTTCAACTCAAGAGTATCTTTTGATGGCAAGCAGAGCCTTCACATCTAGAAGGATTAACGTAATCTTCTAGAACCTTTAATTCACACTGTCTTTACCTGTGAGGCATGTGGAAGTACCAGTTCTATCATAGATTCCTAAAGCATCCAATATTTGCCAGGTTTTCAAACATGTCAAAAATATCCATCTCAATGCTGATGCAAGCAAACCCATATTTCAGGGGAATGGGATGCATTCTCCACCTTAGGCCACATGAGCTCCAGTTTGATGATTCACAAAGTCCACATAGTAAACAGTAATACGTTTCTAAGTTTTCTTTGTCATTTTTTTTATCATGATGTTTTGTTAGTCTCCACGGACTTGTTTTGCTGGCAACATGGAAAACATGGTAGATTAAATTTAATGTTGATAAATGTAAAGTGATGCCTCCAGGCGTCAATAGTATATGTACTTATATGCGTTGCATTTAATAGAATAAATCTAGGGATAGCAGAACAGGACAAGGACTTGTGTATTCTGGTTACAAGTAAGCTAAACAGCAGTACTTCAAGTGCTTATACCCCTAACAAAGTACATTTTAATTTGTAGATCTTGGAATAAAAATAAGTTCCACTGTGGAATGTGTTTAAAAAAATGTTCCACTGCTGAGATAATCTTATAAATGAGCCCCTGTATGTACTGTGAAATGGCTGTGTCTGACTGTGCAGGGACATGATCTGATCATACAACATCTCCTGGGCAAAGAAGAAAGCAAAAGAGAATTCAGAAATTACAGCACAGTGTCGAACACATCCAATTGTGGAATTTATTTATATTCCAAGACCAAGATCTGTTGATTAAAATGTACTTTGTACAACCTCTATAATGCCAAATGGCAGCTGCAAAATTAAATGGAATTTTAGGCTATACAAAAAGAGGGATAAAAACTTATGATACCAAAATGATATTGCCCCTCTCAAAATCCCTTAAATGTAAAAGGGCTCTAAAAGTGAACCTGGAAATTATAGTCTAGTAAGTCTAACCTCTATTGTTGGTAGAATACTTGAAGGATTTCTGAGGGATGTTATTCTGGATTATCTCAATGAGAATAACTGTTTAACTTCATATCAGTATGGATTTATGAGGAATCGCTCCTGTCAAACCAATCTAATCAGTTGTTATGAAGAGGTAAGCTATAGACTGGACCAAGTTGAGTCATTAGACGTGGTACATCTTGATTTTTCCAAATCGTTTGATACTGTTCCACACAAGAGATTGGTACACAAAATGAGAATGCTGGGTCTGGGGGAAAATGTGTGTAAATGGGTTAGTAACTGGCTTAGTGATAGAAAGCAGAGTGTGGTTATAAATGGTATATTCACTAACTGGGTCGCTGTGACCAGTGAGGTACCGCAGGGGTCAGTGTTGAGACCTATTCTTTTTAATATATTTATCAATGATCTGGTAGAAAGTTTATACAGTAAAATATTGATATTTGCATATGATACAAAACTATGTAAAGCAGTCAATACAAGAGAAGATAGTACTCTGCTACAGATGGATCTGGATAAGTTGGAAATTTGGGCAGAGAGGTGGCAAATGCGATTTAACAATGAGAAATGTAAGGTTATACACATGGGAAGAAGGAATCAATATCACCTTTACACACTGAACAGGAAACCACTGGGTAAATCAGACATGGAGAAATACTTGGGGATCCTAGTTAATTATAAACTTACCTGTAGCAGTCAGTGCCAGGCAGCAGCTGCCAAGGCAAACAGTATCATGGGATGCATTAAAAGAACTCTTGATATACATTTGTGAGAGCATTATACTGCCTCTGTACAATTCCCTGGTTAAACCACACATGGAGTACTGTGTACAGTTTTGGGCACCTGTGACCAGGAAGGATATAATGGAACTAGAGCGAGTACAAAGGAGGGCAACAAAATTAATAAAGGTGATAGGGGAGCAACAATACCCAGAGGGATTAGCAAAATTAGGATTATTTAGTCTAGAAAAAATACGACGGAAGGGCGATCTAATAACTATGTATAAATATATAAGGGGACAATACAAAAGTCCCTTTCAGGATCTGTTTATACCAAGGAACGTGACGGTCACAAGTGGGCATTCTCTGCGTCTGAAGGAGAGAAGGTTTTTCCACCAACATAGAAGAGGATTCTTTACTGTTAGGGCAGTAAGAATCTGGAATTCCTTGCCTGAGGAGTTGGTGATGGCGAACTCAGTCAAGGGGTTCAAGAGAGGCCTGGTTGTCTTCCTGGAGCATAACAATATTGTATCTTACAGTTATTAGGTTCTTTAGAAGGATGTAGATCTGGGGATTTATTCTGATGGAATATATGCTGAACTTCCTTTTTGGCAGTGCATTGAACAGCAAGGTGGATTGCTGCTGAGGGGAGAGAGAAAAAAAATATTGTTTAAATCTTCAGCTTAGCGAGTGTGAACGAGCTGAGTGTGACCTGAGCGTAAGTGTGAACAGCGGTAAGTATGTGACTTGTGATTCAGTGAAGAGGTATTTGGAAAACCTTTAACAAATACCTGTGTGAATTGGTGTGCGTTGCTGAATTGGGAGTAGCTATATTTACAAGGGGTTAATTTAGGGTGGAGGCTCATAATCAAGGGTTTATAAGGGGCAGCTGGTTGAGGCTCAAGTCATTTTTAGAAGTGCATTGAACAGCAAGGTGGATTGCTGCTGAGGGGAAAGAGAAAAAAAAATTCTTTAAATCTTCAGCTTAGAGAGTGTGAACGAGCTGAGTGTGACCTGAGCGTAAGTTTGAACGACTGTAAGTGTGTGACTTGTGATTCAGTGACTTTGGATTCAGGGAGTTTCCAAGGGAGGAATTACTGAATTGCTGTCTGTGTTTTATTGATACTTTGCATTTATTTTTTATTTAACGTTTCTGTCTGGTGCAATCCCCATTAGGCAATGTGCTCCACTATTGTTAATCTATTGTTAATGCCATCCAGTGCACATCTTGCCACATGTAAGCAATCCTTGATCAGCCGGTCGAGGGTGCATACTGCTGTGTGAGATGTGAGCATGTTGTGCATTTTGAAACCCAGATTCTGAAGCTAAATGTGCAGCTGGCAACACTGAGATCCATTGACAATATGGAAGGGAGTCTTCTGCTCACTGAGCAGATACTCAATGGGACAGATGAGGGGGGGATGGTAGGATGGAGCTGCAGGACAGTGAAGCAGCAAGCTGGGTGACAGAAGGCCGGATAGAGGGAAGAGTGCCAGGGAGGTTAGTCCTGATCTGGCACACCCCAATAAGTTTGCTAAGTTGGCAGATGAGGGGGGTGCCAGTACAGGGGTAGCACTGCTGCAGCCAAGCATGTCCTCTGAAAGCCGGAAGCGTGACTGCTCCAGTAAGGAGGGAAATAGGAGAGCAGGGCAGGCCAGACAGGTGCTGGTGGTGGGGGACTCAATTATTAGGGGAACAGATAGGGCAATCTGTCACAAAGTCAGGGATCGTCGAACGGTGTGCTGCCTACCTGTTGCTCGAGTCTGACACATCACTGATCGGGTGGACAGATTACTGGGAGGTGCTGGCGAGGACCTAGCGGTCATGGTGCACATTGGCACAAATGACAAAGTTAGAGGTAGGTGGAAGGTCCTTAAAAACGATTTCAGGGAATTAGGCTGCAAGCTGAAAGCAAGGATCTCCAACATGGTATTTTCCGAAATAATGCCTGTACCACGTGCCACGCCAGAGAGGCAACGGGAGATTAATAAGGGGCTCAAGAATTGGTGTAGGAAGGAGGGGTTTGGGTTCCTGCAGAACTGGGCCGACTTCTCAGTTGGCTACAGGTTCTATGCTAGGGACGAGCTGCACCTCAATGAGGAAGGTGCAGCTGTGCTGGGGGAGAAAATGGCTAGAAGGTTGGAGGAGTGTTAAACTAGGGATTGGGGGAGGGTATTCAATTTATAGGAGGGGAAGATAGTGCAGACAGAGACCTGGGCACAAATAAGGAAGTTGGGGGTGGCGGTGGCATGGGGGGTGGGGTTAGATCAATTAATAATTTAAGAAAGAATAGAAGTGCAGAGAGATACATAAAATGTATGTATACTAATGCCAGAAGCCTCGCCAACAAAATGGACGAATTAGAATTAATGGTGCTGGAGCATAATTATGACATGGAGAAGATATCTGAAACGTGGCTGGATGAGAGCCATGACTGGGCTGTTAACTTGCAGGGTTATAGTCTGTTCAGAAATGACCGAACGGATAAGCGAGGGGGAGGGGTGTGTCTATATGTAAAATCATCCTTAAAACAAATCCTGCGTGATAATATTGGTGAATCTAATGAAAATGTAGAGTCCCTGTGGGTGGAGATAAGGGGAGGGGGAAAAAATAATAAATTACTGATGGGGTTTGTTATAAGTCTCCCAAAATAATGGAAGCAACGGAGAATATCCTCATAAAGCAAATAGATGAAGCTGTGACTCAAGGAGAAGTCATTATTATGGGGGACTTCAACTACCCTGAAAAAGATTGGGGAACGGAAATCTGCAGTTCCAGCAAAGGTAATCAGTTTTTGACTACTATGAGGGAGAATTACTTTTCACAATTGGTTCAGGACCCAACAAGAAGGGGGGAACTGCTAGACCTAATATTAACCAACAAGCCACACCGCATATCAAATATAAGGGTTGGGGGTCACTTGGGGAATAGTGATCACAAAATAATAAGTTTTCATGTATCCTTTAATAAGATGTGAGGGCAAATTTCCAATGGATGAGAGATGATCTTAGTGCAATTAACTGGGACGATATCCTGAGACATAAAAATACACAAAGAAAATGGGAGACGTTTATTAGCATCCTGCATAAGACCTGTGCAAAGTATATACCGTATGGGAATAAACATACTAGAAATAGAAGGAAACCAATATGGCTAAATAGAGCTGTAAGGGGCGCAATAAGGGACAAAAATAAAGCATTTAGAGAATTAAAGGAAGTAGGTAGTTATGAGGCATTAAATACAGAAAATAAAATAAATTCTGTAAAAAGCAAATCAAGTCAGCTAAGATTGAGACAGAGAGACTCATTGCCAGAGAGAGTAAAAATAATCCCAAAATATTCTTTAACTACGTAAATAGGAACACATGGGCTACTTGCACAGTGAACAAGTCTGTATGATCATGTTCACACACCACCAAGAAACCTGAAGACACAAAAGAGAATAGTAAAACCAAAAACACTCAGTTTGAAAAAATGTTGCAGTAATCCGCAAGTGCTAGTAAAAGATGTAAAAAACAGGGTATTTGGTTGATACGTTTTTTGCAAAAAATGTATACTAAGCTGCTCTACCAATCTTCACGGTATACCCTTATCAGAGCAGTCCTAACTAATGTATGCAATCCCTATCTGATGTATTTAAAAACCTGATCATCTGTATATAACCTGTGTGAACAGGGTTCAGAGAGGAAAAATCCATGTGTGCATACAGGGTAGAACAGCTTTTGTGCAGATAGCCCAAGAGGAGTGTTGGAACTCCCCAGTCTTGTAGACACAAGAGAACAATTATGGAAACAGGAACACATGGGCTACTTGCACAGTGAACAAGTCTGTATGATCATGTTCACACACCACCAAGAAACCTGAAGACACAAAAGAGAATAGTAAAACCAAAAACACTCAGTTTGAAAAAATGTTGCAGTAATCCGCAAGTGCTAGTAAAAGATGTAAAAAACAGCGTATTTGGTTGATACGTTTTTTGCAAAAAATGTATACTAAGCTGCTCTACCAATCTTCACGGTATACCCTTATCAGAGCAGTCCTAACTAATGTATGCAATCCCTATCTGATGTATTTAAAAACCTGATCATCTGTATATAACCTGTGTGAACAGGGTTCAGAGAGGAAAAATCCATGTGTGCATACAGGGTAGAACAGCTTTTGTGCAGATAGCCCAAGAGGAGTGGTGGAACTCCCCAGTTTTGTAGACACAAGAGAACAATTATGGAAACAGGAACACATGGGCTACTTGCACAGTGAACAAGTCTGTATGATCATGTTCACACACCACCAAGAAACCTGAAGACACAAAAGAGAATAGTAAAACCAAAAACACTCAGTTTGAAAAAATGTTGCAGTAATCCGCAAGTGCTAGTAAAAGATGTAAAAAACAGGGTATTTGGTTGATACGTTTTTTGCAAAAAATGTATACCAAGCTGTTCTACCAATCTTCACGGTATACCCTTATCAGAGCAGTCCTAACTAATGTATGCAATCCCTATCTGATGTATTTAAATCCTGATCATCTGTATATAACCTGTGTGAACAGGGTTCAGAGAGGAAAAATCCATGTGTGCATACAGGGTAGAACAGCTTTTGTGCAGATAGCCCAAGAGGAGTGGTGGAACTCCCCAGTCTTGTAGATACAAGAGAACAATTATGGAAACAGGAACACATGGGCTACTTGCACAGTGAACAAGTCTTTATGATCATGTTCACACACCACCAAGAAACCTGAAGACACAAAAGAGAATAGTAAAACCAAAAACACTCAGTTTGAAAAAATGTTGCAGTAATCCGCAAGTGCTAGTAAAAGATGTAAAAAACAGGGTATTTGGTTGATACGTTTTTTGCAAAAAATGTATACTAAGCTGCTCTACCAATCTTCACGGTATACCCTTATCAGAGCAGTCCTAACTAATGTATGCAATCCCTATCTGATGTATTTAAAAAAACATGATCATCTGTATATAACCTGTGTGAACAGGGTTCAGAGAGGAAAAATCCATGTGTGCATACAGGGTAGAACAGCTTTTGTGCAGATAGCCCAAGAGGAGTGGTGGAACTCCCCAGTCTTGTAGACACAAGAGAACAATTATGGAAACAGGAACACATGGGCTACTTGCACAGTGAACAAGTCTGTATGATCATGTTCACACACCACCAAGAAACCTGAAGACACAAAAGAGAATAGTAAAACCAAAAACACTCAGTTTGAAAAAATGTTGCAGTAATCCGCAAGTGCTAGTAAAAGATGTAAAAAACAGGGTATTTGGTTGATACGTTTTTTGCAAAAAATGTATACTAAGCTGCTCTACCAATCTTCACGGTATACCCTTATCAGAGCAGTCCTAACTAATGTATGCAATCCCTATCTGATGTATTTAAAAACCTGATCATCTGTATATAACCTGTGTGAACAGGGTTCAGAGAGGAAAAATCCATGTGTGCATACAGGGTAGAACAGCTTTTGTGCAGATAGCCCAAGAGGAGTGGTGGAACTCCCCAGTCTTGTAGACACAAGAGAACAATTATGGAAACAGGAACACATGGGCTTCTTGCACAGTGAACAAGTCTGTATGATCATGTTCACACACCACCAAGAAACCTGAAGACACAAAAGAGAATAGTAAAACCAAAAACACTCAGTTTGAAAAAATGTTGCAGTAATCCGCAAGTGCTAGTAAAAGATGTAAAAAACAGGGTATTTGGTTGATACGTTTTTTGCAAAAAATGTATACTAAGCTGCTTTACCAATCTTCACGGTATACCCTTATCAGAGCAGTCCTAACTAATGTATGCAATCCCTATCTGATGTATTTAAAAACCTGATCATCTGTATATAACCTGTGTGAACAGGGTTCAGAGAGGAAAAATCCATGTGTGCATACAGGGTAGAACAGCTTTTGTTCCACCACTCCTCTTGGGCTATCTGCACAAAAGCTGTTCTACCCTGTATGCACACATGGATTTTTCCTCTCTGAACCCTGTTCACACAGGTTATATACAGATGATCAGGTTTTTAAATACATCAGATAGGGATTGCATACATTAGTTAGGACTGCTCTGATAAGGGTATACCGTGAAGATTGGTAGAGCAGCTTAGTATACATTTTTTGCAAAAAACGTATCAACCAAATACCCTGTTTTTTACATCTTTTACTAGCACTTGCGGATTACTGCAACATTTTTTCAAACTGAGTGTTTTTGGTTTTACTATTCTCTTTTGTGTCTTCAGGTTTCTTGGTGGTGTGTGAACATGATCATACAGACTTGTTCACTGTGCAAGTAGCCCATGTGTTCCTGTTTCCATAACTGTTCTCTTATGTCTACAAGACTGGAGAGTTCCACCACTCCTCTTGGGCTATCTGCACAAAAGCTGTTCTACCCTGTATGCACACATGGATTTTTCCTCTCTGAACCCTGTTCACACAGGTTATATACAGATGATCAGGTTTTTAAATACATCAGATAGGGATTGCATACATTAGTTAGGACTGCTCTGATAAGGGTATACCGAGAAGATTGGTAAAGCAGCTTAGTATACATTTTTTGCAAAAAACGTATCAACCAAATACCCTGTTTTTTACATCTTTTACTAGCACTTGCGGATTACTGCAACATTTTTTCAAACTGAGTGTTTTTGGTTTTACTATTCTCTTTTGTGTCTTCAGGTTTCTTGGTGGTGTGTGAACATGATCATACAGACTTGTTCACTGTGCAAGTAGCCCATGTGTTCCTGTTTCCATAATTGTTCTCTTGTGTCTACAAGACTGGGGAGTTCCACCACTCCTCTTGGGCTATCTGCACAAAAGCTGTTCTACCCTGTATGCACACATGGATTTTTCATCTCTGAACCCTGTTCACACAGGTTATATACAGATGATCAGGTTTTTAAATACATCAGATAGGGATTGCATACATTAGTTAGGACTGCTCTGATAAGGGTATACCGTGAAGATTGGTAGAGCAGCTTAGTATACATTTTTTGCAAAAAACGTATCAACCAAATACCCTGTTTTTTACATCTTTTACTAGCACTTGCGGATTACTGCAACATTTTTTCAAACTGAGTGTTTTTGGTTTTACTATTCTCTTTTGTGTCTTCAGGTTTCTTGGTGGTGTGTGAACATGATCATACAGACTTGTTCACTGTGCAAGTAGCCCATGTGTTCCTGTTTCCATAACTGTTCTCTTATGTCTACAAGACTGGAGAGTTCCACCACTCCTCTTGGGCTATCTGCACAAAAGCTGTTCTACCCTGTATGCACACATGGATTTTTCCTCTCTGAACCCTGTTCACACAGGTTATATACAGATGATCAGGTTTTTAAATACATCAGATAGGGATTGCATACATTAGTTAGGACTGCTCTGATAAGGGTATACCGTGAAGATTGGTAGAGCAGCTTAGTATACATTTTTTGCAAAAAACGTATCAACCAAATACCCTGTTTTTTACATCTTTTACTAGCACTTGCGGATTACTGCAACATTTTTTCAAACTGAGTGTTTTTGGTTTTACTATTCTCTTTTGTGTCTTCAGGTTTCTTGGTGGTGTGTGAACATGATCATACAGACTTGTTCACTGTGCAAGTAGCCCATGTGTTCCTGTTTCCATAATTGTTCTCTTGTGTCTACAAGACTGGGGAGTTCCACCACTCCTCTTGGGCTATCTGCACAAAAGCTGTTCTACCCTGTATGCACACATGGATTTTTCATCTCTGAACCCTGTTCACACAGGTTATATACAGATGATCAGGTTTTTAAATACATCAGATAGGGATTGCATACATTAGTTAGGACTGCTCTGATAAGGGTATACCGTGAAGATTGGTAGAGCAGCTTAGTATACATTTTTTGCAAAAAACGTATCAACCAAATACCCTGTTTTTTACATCTTTTACTAGCACTTGCGGATTACTGCAACATTTTTTCAAACTGAGTGTTTTTGGTTTTACTATTCTCTTTTGTGTCTTCAGGTTTCTTGGTGGTGTGTGAACATGATCATACAGACTTGTTCACTGTGCAAGTAGCCCATGTGTTCCTGTTTCCATAATTGTTCTCTTATGTCTACAAGACTGGGGAGTTCCACCACTCCTCTTGGGCTATCTGCACAAAAGCTGTTCTACCCTGTATGCACACATGGATTTTTCCTCTCTGAACCCTGTTCACACAGGTTATATACAGATGATCAGGTTTTTAAATACATCAGATAGGGATTGCATACATTAGTTAGGACTGCTCTGATAAGGGTATACCGTGAAGATTGGTAGAGCAGCTTAGTATACATTTTTTGCAAAAAACATATCAACCAAATACCCTGTTTTTTACATCTTTTACTAGCACTTGCGGATTACTGCAACATTTTTTCAAACTGAGTGTTTTTGGTTTTACTATTCTCTTTTGTGTCTTCAACTACGTAAATAGTAAGAGACTAAAAAATGATAGTGTTGGCCCCCTTAAAAATAGTCTGGGTGAAATGGTGGATGAGGATGAGGAAAAGCCAATATGCTAAATGACTTTTTTCATCAGTATTTACACAAGAAAACTCCATGCCAGACAATATGATCAGTGATAACTAGTGTTGAGCATTCCGATACCGCAAGTATCCGATACTTTTGTGGTATCGGGTATCGGTATCGGATCCATAGGGATGTGTAAAATAAAGAATTAAAATAAAAAATATTGATATATTCACCTCTCCGGCGGCCCCTGGACATCACGCTGGTAACCGGCAGGCTTCTTTGTTTAAAATGAGCGCCTTTAGGACCTGCGAATGACGTCGCGGCTTCTGATTGGTCGCGTGCCGCTCAAGTGACCGCCACGCGACCAATCAGAAGCCGCGACGTCATTCGCAGGTCCTTAATTCCTAGAATTAGGAGTTTAGTGAATGAGAATGACGTCGCGGCTTCTGATTGGTCGCGTGGTGGTCACATGAGCGGCACGCGACCAATCAGAAGCCGCGACGTCATTCGCAGGTCCTAAAGGCGCTCATTTTAAACAAAGAAGCCTGCCGGTTACCAGCGTGATGTCCAGGGGCCGCCGGAGAGGTGAATATATCAATATTTTTTATTTTAATTCTTTATTTTACACCTTAATATGGATCCCAGGGCCTGAAGGAGAGTTTCCTCTCCTTCAGACCCTGGGAACCATCAGGATACCTTCCGATACTTGGTGTCCCGTTGACTTGTATTGGTATTGGATATCGATATCGGCGATATCCGATATTTTTCGGGTATCGGCCGATACTATCCGATACCGATACTTTCAAGTATCGGACGGTATCGCTCAACACTAGTGATAACAAAAACTCCCCATTAAGTGTCACCTGCTTGACCCAGCAGAAAGTACGCCGGCATCTAAAAATTTACAAATCTCCGGGCCCGGATGGGATACACCCCCGAGTACTGCAGGAATTAAGTACAGTCATTGATAGACCATTATTTTTAATCTTGAAAGACTCCATAATAACTGGGTCTGTACCACAGGACTGGCGTATGGAAAATGTGGTGCCAATATTCAAAAAAGGGACAAAAACTGAACTCTGAAATTATAGACCAGTAAGCTTAACCACTACTGTGGGTAAAATCCTGGAGGGCATTCTAAGGGATGCTATACTGGAGTATCTGAAGAGGAATAACCTCATGACCCAATACCAACATGGGTTTACTAGGGACCGTTCATGTCAGACTAATCTGATCAATTTCTATGAAGAGGTAAGCTTCAGACTGGACCAAGGAAACCTAGTGGACGTAGTGTATATGGACTTTTCAAAAGCTTTTGATACGGTACCACACAAAAGGTTGATACGTAAAATGAGAATAATGGGGATAGGGGAAAATATGTGTAAGTGGGTTAAGAGCTGGCACACTCGGACTGGGTCGCGGTTAACAGTAGCGTACCACAGGGGTCAGTATTGGGCCCTCTTCTTTTTAACATATTTATTAACCCGTTTACCCCCAAGGGTGGTTTGCACGTTAATGACCAGGCCAATTTATACAATTCTAACCACTGTCCCTTTATGAGGTTATAACTCTGGATCCTGGTGATTCTGACAATGTTTTCTCATGACATATCGTACTTCATGAAAGTGGTAAAATTTGTTTGATATTACCTGCGTTTATTTGTGAAAAAAACGGAAATTTGGCAAAAAAATTTAAAATTTTGCAATTTTCCAAATTTGAGTTTTTACGCAATTAAATCAGAGATATGTCACACAAAATACTTAATAAGTAACATTTCCCACAGGTCTAGTTTACATCAGCACAATTTTGGAACCAAATTTTTTTTTGTTAGGGAGTTATAGGGGTAAAAAGTTGACCAGCAATTTATCATTTTTACAACACCATTTTTTTAAGGACCACATCTCATTTGAAGTCAACTTCACCCCTCAAGGTGCTTAAAACCACATTCAAGAAGTTTATTAACCCTTCAGGTGTTTCACAGGAATTTTTGGAATGTTTAAATAAAAATGAACATTTAACTTTTTTTCACAAAAAATTAAATTCAGCTCCAATTTGTTTTATTTTACCAAGGGTAACAGGAGAAAATGGACCCCAATAGTTGTTGTACAATTTGTGCTGAGTATGCCAATACCCTATATGTGTGGGTAAACCACTGTTTGGGCACATGGCAGAGCTCGGAAGCGAAGGAGCACGATTTGACTTTTCAATACAAAATTGACTGGAATTGAGATGGGACGCCATGTTGCTTTTGGAGAGCCCCTGATGTGCCTAAACATTGAAACCCCCCACAAGTCACACCATTTTGGAAAGTAGACCCCCTAAGGAACTTATCTAGAGGTGTGGTGAGCACTTTGACCCATTAAGTGATTCATAGAAGTTTATATTGCAAAACCGTAAAAATATAAAATCATGTGTTTTCACAAAAATTATATTTCGCCCCCAATTTTTTATTTTCCCAAGGGTAAGAGAAGAAATTGGACCCCAAAAGTTGTTGTACAATTTGTCCTGAGTACACTGATACCCCATATGTGGGGGTAAACCATTGTTTGGGCGCATGGGAGAGCTTGGAAGGGAAGGAGCGCCGTTTGACTTTTCAATGCAAAATTGACAGGAATTGAGATGGTACACAATGTTGCGTTTGGAGAGCCACTGATGTATTAAAACATTGAAACCCCCCACAAGTGACAACATTTTGGAGAGAAGGCCCCCTAAGGAACTTATCTAGATGTGTGGTGAGCACTTTGACCCACCAAGTGCTTCACAGAAGTTTATAATGCAGAGCCGTAGAAATAAAAAATCATATTTTTTCCACAAAAATTATATTTTTGCCCCCAATTTTTTTTATTTTCCCAAGGGTAAGAGAAGAAATTGGACCACTGTTTGGGCGCATGGCAGAGCTTGGAAGGGAAGGAGCGCCATTTGACTTTTCAATGCAAAATTGACTGGAATTGAGATGGGACCATTTGGGAAAGTAGACCCCCTAAGGAACTCATCTAGATGTGTTGTGAGAGTTTTGAACCTCCAAGTGTTTCACTACAGTTTATAACGCAGGCCCGTGAAAATAAAAATTCTTTTTTTTCCCACAAAAATTCTTTTTTAGCCCGCAGTTTTGTATTTTCCCACGGGTAACAGGAGACATTGTACCCAAAAGTTGTTGTCCAATTTGTCCTGAGTACGCTGATACCCCATATGTAGAGGGGAACCACCGTTTGGGCGCAATTGAGGGCTTGGAAGGGAAGGAGCGCCATTTGGAATGCAGACTTAGATAGAATGGTCTACAGGTGTCACATTGCATTGCAGAGCGCCTAAAGTAATTAAACAGTTGAAACCCCCCACAAGTGACTCCATATAGGAAACTAGACCCCCAAGGAACTTATCTAGATGTGTTGTGAGAACTTTGAACCCCCAAGTGTTTCACTACAGTTTATAACGCAGCGCCATGAAAATAAAAAATCTTTTTTTTCCACAAAAATTATATTTTAGCTCCCAGTTTTGTATTTTCCCAAGGGTAACAGTTAAAATTGGACACCAAAAGTTGTTGTCAATTTGTCCTGAGTATGCTGATGCCCCATATGTGGAGGGGAACCACCGTTTGAGCACATGGCAGAGCTTGGAAGGGAAGGAGCGTCATTTGGAATGCAGACTTAGATGGATTGGTCTGCAGGCGTCACATTGCGTTTGCAGAGCTCCTAATGTACCAAAACAGTAGAATCGCCCCACAAGTGACCCCGTATTGGAAACTAGACCCTCCAAGGAACTTATCTAGATGTGTTGTGAGAACTTTGAACCCCCAAGTGTTTCACTACAGTTTATAACGCAGAGCCGTGAAAATAAAAAAATCCTTTTTTTCCCCACAAAATTTATTTTTTAGTCCCCAGATTTGTATTTTCCCAAGGGTAACAAGAGAAATGGAACCCCAGAAGTTGTTGTCCAATGTGTCCTGAGTACGCTGATACCCCATATGTTGGGGTAAACCCCTGTTTGGGTGCATGGGAGAGCTCGGAAGGGAAGGAGCACAGTTTTAATTTTCAATGCAGAATAGGCTGGAATTGAGATCGGACACCATGTTGCGTTTGGAGAGCCCCTGATGTGCCTAAACAGTGAAAATCCCCCAATTATAACTGAAACCCTAATCCAAACACACCCCTAACCCTAATCCCAATGGTAACCCTAACCACACCCCTAACCCTGACACACCCCTAACCCTAATCCCAACCCTATTCCCAACCGTAAATGTAATCCAAACCCTAACCCTAACTTTAGCCCCAACACTAACCCTAAATTTAGCCCCAACCCTAACTGTAGCCTTAACCCTAGCCCCAACCCTAACCCTAAACCTAGCCCTTACCCTAGCCCTAACCCAACCCCTAGTCCTAACCCTAACCCTAGCCTTAATCCTAGCCCTAACCCTAACCCTAGCCCTAACCCTAGCCCTAACCCTAGCCCTTACCCGAGCCCTAACCCTAACCCTAGCCCTAACCCTAGCCTTAACCCTAATGGGAAAATGGAAATAAATACATTTTTTTAATTTTTTTATTTTTCCCCAACTAAGGGGTGATGAAGGGGGGTTTGATTTACTTTTATAGCGGGTTTTTTAGCAGATTTTTATGATTGGCAGCCGTCACACACTGAAAGATGCTTTTTATGGCAAAAAATATTTTTTGCATTACCACATTTTGAGAGCTATAATTTTTCCATATTTGGGTCCACAGAGTCATGTGAGGTCTTTTTTATTACGGGACGAGTTGCCGTTTTTATTGGTAACATTTTCGGGCACGTGACATTTTTTGATCGCTTTTTATTCCGATTTTTGTGAGGCAGAATGACCAAAAACCAGCTATTCGTGAATTTCTTTTGGGGGAGGCGTTTATACTGTTCCGCGTTTGGTAAAATGGATAAAGCAGTTTTATTCTTTGGGTCAGTACGATTACAGCGATACCTCATTAATATCTTTTTTATGTTTTGGCGCTTTTATACGATGAAAACTATTTTATAGAAAAAATTATTATTTTTTGCATCGCTTTATTCTGAGGATTATAACTTTTTTATTTTTTCTTTGATGACGCTGTGTCATGGCTTGTTTTTTGCAGGACAAGATGACGTTTTACCATGGTTTTTATATCCATCTTTTTGATTGCGTGTTATTCCCCTTTTTGTTTGGCGGTATGATAATAAAGCGTTGTTTTTTGCCTCGGGTTTTTTTTTTTTTTTACGGTGTTCACTGAAGGGGTTAACTAGTGGGACAGTTTTATAGGTCGGGTCATTACGGACGCGGCGATACTAAATTTATGTACTTTTGTTATTTTTTTTTATTTAGATAAAGAAATGTTTTAATAGGAACAATATATATGTATGTATATATATATATATATTTTTTTTAGGATTTTTTTTATATTTTTTTTACTCATGTGAATATTTTTTTATACACTATAACATTGCCCCAGGGGAAGGCATCATGTTATAGTCTGAGATCACTGATCTGACACTATGCTGTGCACTGTGTCAGATCAGCGATCTAACGTGCACTCCTGCAGGCTTACCAGCGCTTGTTCTGAGCAGGCGCTGGTAAGCCACCTCCCTGCAGGACCCGGATGCAGCACTACGGCCATTTTGGATCTGGGCCTGCTGCAGGGAAGAGAAGAGACCCTTGCAGCAACGCGATCACATCGCGTTGCTCTGGGGGTCTCAGTGAAGCACGCAGGTAGCCCTTTCCCTGCGCGATACTTCCCTATACCGCCGGAACACTGCGATCATGTTTGATCGCCGTGTGCCGGGGATTAATGTGCCGGGGCGGTCCGTGACCGCTCCAGGCACATAGTGCTGGATGTCAGCTGCGATAGTCAGCTGACACCCGACCGCGATCGGCCACACTCCCCCCGTAAGCGTGGCGGATCGCATATGACGTACTATCCCGTCGGTGGGCATACGGGTCCACCCCACCTCGACGGGATAGTACGTCTAATGTCAGAAAGGGGTTAATGATCTTGTAGGGGTCATACAGAGTGGAATTTCAATATTTGCAGATGACACTAAATTCTGCAGGGTAATCAATACAGAGGAGGACAATTTTATATTACAGGATGATTTATGTAAACTAGAAGCTTGGGCTATTAAATGGCAAATGAGCTTTAATGGGGATACATGTATGGTCATGCACTTGGGTAGAAGTAATAAGATGTATAACTATGTGCTTAATTCTAAAACTCTGGGCAAAACCGTCAATGAAAAAGACCTGGGAGTATGGGTGGATGACAAACTCACATTTAGTGGCCAGTGTTGGGCAGCTGCTGCAAAGGCAAATAAAATAATGGGATTCATTAAAAGAGGCATACAGTAGATGCTCATGAGGAGAACATAATTTTACCTCTATACAAGTCACTAGTTCGACCACACTTAGAATACTGTGCACAGTTCTGGTCTCCGGTGTTTAAGAAAGACATAGCTGAACTGGAGCGGGTGCAGAGAAGAGCGACCAAGGTTATTAGAGGACTGGGGGGTCTGCAATACCAAGATAGGTTATTACACTTGGGGCTATTTAGTTTGGAAAAATGAAGGCTAAGGGGTGATCTTATGTTAATGTAAAATTATGAGGGGACAGTACAAAGACCTTTCTGATGATCTTTTTAATCATAGACCTGAGAAAGGGACAAGGGGGCATCCTCTACATCTGGAGGAAAGAAGGTTTAAGCATAATAACAGACGCAGATTCTTTACTGTAAGAGCAGTGAGACTATGGAACTCTCTGCCGTATGATGTTGTAATGAGTGATTCATTACTTAAATTTATGAGGGGACTGGATGCCTTTCTTGAAAAGTATAATGTTACAGGATATATACACTAGATTCCTTGTTAGGGTTTTGATCCAGGGAACTAGTCTGATTGCCGTATGTGGAGTCGGGAAGGAATTTTTTTCCCCAATGTGGAGCTTACTCTTTGCCACATGGTTTTTTTTTGCCTTCCTCTGGATCAACATGTTAGGGCATGTTAGATTAGGCTATGGGTTGAACTAGATGGACTTAAAGTCTTCCTTCAACCTTATTAACTGTGTTACTATGTTACTATGTAAATGTCTTTTTTCAGCCTTGCTATGTTACTATGTCATCTTGTCAACAAATATAAATACTAGAGATGATTGAATCAGTTGGATACAGTTTGAATTGGATTAAAATTTTATGAAATTTGCATGTCCCAGCGAATTTCAACAACTTGCAATTTGATCAGCGCAGCTCAGCAAAACATGCTTGCCACCATTTTACACATTGCAGTAAGATTGCATTAAACTTAGAAGGCTGACATGACCTCAGGTGTGACCACAAGGTTTTTCCTATAATGACTTGAAATTATGACATCACATGGTAAAGCACAGCTAATCAAGAGGGCCTATCATAGCCTGTATAAAAACATAAGCAGTGAATGAAGCAGGCATTTTAGAATGATTTTAGGAAAGTGAAATGACATCAAAGCTCACAGCTAAGCAATATATATTAATATATATTAAAAAAAAAAAAAAAAAAATTAATTAACTGGTTCATGCAGCTTTACATGAACACCCAAGCCTTACACTATGGCTGGTCCGAATAACTATAGCAATTGTTACCATCCACCTCTCGTGTCTCCCCTTTTCCTCATAGTTTGTAAGCTTACGAGCAGGGCCCTCACTCCTCTTGGTATCTGTTTTGAACTGTATTTCTGTTATGCTGTAATGTCTATTGTATGTACAAGTCCCCTCTATAATTTGTAAAGCGCTGCGGAATATGTTGGCGCTATATAAATAAAAATTATTATTATTATTATAATAGAGACACGAAAATAAAACCGTAAACCATTGGTTAAATAATTCAGACAGAAATACGTTAAATAACTGCAGCAATGGATAAGACGAGAGTAGAAGTCTGTGAATAGTACAAAGGTTCAATTGATATACAGTTATATGAAAAAGTTTGGGCACTCCTATTAATCTTAAGCTTAACCCCTTACCGGCATCGGACGTACTATACCGTCCGATGCCGGCTCCCCTGCTTTGATGCAGGGCTCCGCGGTGAGCCCGCACCAAAGCCGGGACATGTCAGCTGACATGTGCCCGTAATAGGCGCGGGCAGAATCGCGATCTGCCCGCACCTATTAACTAGTTAAATGCCGCTGTCAAACGCAGACAGCGGCATTTAACTACCGCTTCCGGCCGGGCGGCCGGAAATGACGTCATCGCCGACCCCCGTCACATGATCGGGGGTCGGCGATGCTTGTGAATGGTAACCATAGAGGTCCTAGAGACCTCTATGGTTACTGATTGCCCGTCGCTGTGAGCGCCACCCTGTGGTCGGCGCTCACAGCTATGTAGCAGAGCCGATCGTGCTATGCCTGCTTCTAGCCTCCCATGGAGGCTATTGAAGCATGGCAAAAGTTAAAAAAAAAAGTTTAAAAAAATGTGAAAAAAATAAAAAAAACATAAAAGTTTAAATCACCCCCCTTTCGCCCCAATCAAAATAAATCAATAAAACAAATATCAAATCTACGCATATTTGGTATCGCCGCGCTCAGAATCGCCCGATCTATCAATTAAAAAAAAAGTATTAACCTGATCGCTAAACAGCGTAGCGGGAAAAAAATTCGAAACGCCAGAATTACGTTTTTTTGGTCGCTGCGACATTGCATTAAAATGCAATAACGGGCGATCAAAAGAACGTGTCTGCACCGAAATGCTATCATTAAAAACGTCATCTTGGCACGCAAAAAATAAGCCCTCAACCGATCCCAGATGATGAAAAATGGAGACGCTACGAGTATCGGAAAATGGCGCAATTTTTTTTTTTTTTTTTTTTAGCAAAGTTTGGAATTTTTTTCACCACTTAGATAAAAAATAACCTAGTCATGTTTGGTGTCTATGAACTCGTAATGACCTGGAGAATCATAATGGCAGGTCAGTTTTAGCATTTAGTGAACCTAGCAAAAAAGCCAAACAAAAACCCAATGTGGGATTGCACTTTTTTGCAATTTCACCGCACTTGGAATTTTTTTCCCGTTTTCTAGTACACGACATGCTAAAACCAATGATGTTGTTCAAAAGTAAAACTAGTCCCGCAAAAAATAAGCCCTCACATGGCCAAATTGACAGAAAAATAAAAAAGTTATGGCTCTGGGAAGGAGGGGAGCGAAAAACGAACACGGAAAAATGAAAAATCCCTTGGTCATGAAGGGGTTAATGTTTTATAAAATTTGTGTTTTTTTGCAACAGCTATTTCAGTTTCATATATCTAATAACTGTTGGACACAGTAATGTTTCTCCCTTGAAATGAGGTTTATTGCACTAACAGATAATGTGCAATCTGCATTCAAACAAAATTTGACAGGTGCATAAGTATGGGCACCCCACCAGAAAAGTGACATTAATATTTAGTAGATCCTCCTTTTGCAAAAATAACAGCCGCTAGTCGCTTCCTGTAGCTTTTAATCAGTTCCTGGATCCTGGATGAAGGTATTTTTGACCATTCCTGTTTACAAAACAATTCCAGTTCAGTTAAGTTTGATGGTCGCCGAGCATGGACAGCCCTCTTCAAATGATCCCACAGGTGTTCAATGATATTCAGGTCTGGGGACTGGGATCGCCATTCCAGAACAGTGTAATTGTTCCTCTGCATGAATGCCTGAGTAGATTTGGAGCGCTGTTTTGGATCATTGTCTTGCTGAAAGATCTATCCCCTGCGTAACTTCAACTTTGTCACTGATTCATGAACATTATTGTCAAGAATCTGCTGATACTGAGAGGAATCCATGCGTCCCTCAATTATAACAAGACTCCCGATGCCGGCATTGGCCACACAGCCCCAAAGCATGCTCAGCGATATGGTGTAGTGGCATTTGCCCTAATACATTTGAATTAAACATTTTTAGTCTTAATTATGAATGCCCTAGACAGCAGAAGCAAGAAAAACATTTTGACATTTTTTTTAAAATCAGTATTAGATGGTGTGCTTGTTTGTTATAAGTGAATGTGCCAATATGCATATTTCTTATGCAATTGTTTTTGTGCAAGCAGAAATATATAGAAAATGTTATTGCACATCTGTTTCGCTAGTCAAATTTTACATACATACAAAAAAAGGACCTGGAAACTATATGCAGAGACTTTGAAGACCTAAACCGTAAAGTGAGAGAACTGGGACCACAGGTCATCTTCTGATCCATTCTCCAAGTAGATGGACATGAACCAAGGAGATTGAACAGGATTCTACAGCTGAACAACGTGCTACGTTGATGGTCCTGTGAGCAACGTGTTAGGTTTCTTGACCATGGATTGAATTAACTGTATGATAGGCTCCTTGCTAGAGATGGGTTGCATCTTACAAAAACAGAAAAATACATATTTGGTAGTTGCCTTGCTGCAATCATCAGGGGAGCTTTAAACTAGAGCAATATGGGATGAGAAATATACGGCCAAGAAAAAATATGCAGCTAACAAATTATTTTGAGAACCCTGCTATTAGAAGAGGAAATAAAGAACAAAAAAATTCTGAATGAAAATAGAACAAGAGAAATCAACTACAAACTAAAAAGTGTTTATACAAAGTATGGGAAACAAAGAAGGAGAATTGGAGCTGCTATTACAGGAAGAGAGATATAATTTCATCGGCATCACTGAAACTTGGTGAGATGATACACATGATTGGAATAGAAACCTTGAAGGCTACAACTTATTTATTAGTGGACACAAATCCAGATTCATAGTAATAACACTAGGGGATGAATTGCCAAATGGCAAACACACACCCCTAGTCAACTGCACTCACTCAATAATATATGAGCCATAGGAGAAGAAGCAAGTAATGAGTTCTAATCAGAAAAATATATCAAAATTGCTTTATTAAATATCAAAAAAATAAAAAATGCAAAGTAATTACCAAAACATAATGATAAAGGACACAGGATGGTAACACAACGGGTGGGAATCACCCCTCCAAGATAAAAAGAGTAATTGTATCTAATATGACTACTGTCCTGGAAGCCCTGCTCAAAGTAAAGAAAGACACAAATATCCAACGTAGCAGAGTAACAGCAATGGAACAAGGCTTACTGGACTAGTTGCAACAAATGGTAGGAGTGACCCCTGACAGATAAAACACTCCAACAGGATAAAACACCTCGTTGCGCATTTTGCTGGCCAAAGCTCAACTTTATCAAGGGGATAATGATACATGTCTTTGAGGACCCTAAAATAGTCAAAATACATGATCATGTGATCCGCAATTAGCGGATCACATTGGCGCTTTTGGCGCATGCGCAGTGTGTGTCGCAGGTCCTGAGACATAGCGCGGACATCAAGTATCACTGCGCACGAAAATTTCCCCCAGCGTGCACAGGAGACAAAGAGACACCAGTCCATGGATAGAACAAGGACACTACAGCGCAAATGCGCACCACCAAATTAGATCAGGAACAAGGGACACATAAACTGCAATGTCAATAAATAACACCTGGCATACATTATAAATGCACATCACAGGGCACATATACTGAATCATTGCAACATTACAAATAACAATGCCGGTCGTGTCACAAACAAGAGGAAATACATTAAATTATGGCATGTGTCAAAAATAAAAAGGCAATACAATCAATATGTTCACAGTTCATAAAACAGATTATCAGAAAGGTTGTTATTCCATCATGAAGAATGATTGGATGAAATGGATAGGCTCCTCCGACTCTAAGTTTAAGGCCTGGGCAGCAGATCTTAAGGATTACTTTTTGGCTCGTGGTTATAGTAATAGATCTATTCAATGAGGCTATGATAGAGCAAGGAGGACTCCACGAGGTGGTTTGTTACACACTGGGAAGGGACATAGGAAGGTTGGTGATGGACCCATTAGATTTATTACGACTTATAATCATGAATGGTTCAATATCCAGAAAATTTTGACTAAACATTGGGACATCCTTAGAGCTGAACCTTCCCTGGGGGTGGCACTTGGTGACTTCCCCTCTATGACTTCCAGGACGTCTAAAAATCTTAGTGACATCTTGGTTAGAAGCCACTATACCACTGCACCTAGTAATTTTTTGAATATGCAGGGTCCTACTCTGGGGGTTTTTCCCTGCGGGCACTGTCTTGCCTGCTCCAAGGTTCTGCGCTGCCAGGACAGTGTCCGATATTTCTGATCTAAAAACTATCCCCTGCCATTTTAGACTGTTCCATGATTATGATCCTAGGTCTCTCAGAATAAGGGGTATTGATGTTTTACATCTGGGTATTAGGGGTGGCAATAATAAAAAACTACTTGCCCACATGGAAACAAGATGGATCGTCACTTGGACCCCATGACCCCGAAGGGTCTAAATGAGACCCTGAGTTTTTCTCCTTTGCTGTAGGTGGCCCTGTCTGGGTTAGATTGCCAATGTTCTTGGGTGTTTTTAGCCTTTTATTTTTGTTTCAAAAATAAAGGGAAAAAAATAATAATTTGCTTTTTTCTTTTTATGCTTTGTAGTAACCTACATATTGGTTTGCCTTTGATTCTCCATTTCCCTTGGACACTATTGGGAACTGTCTCCGATCATTCTTCATGATGGAATAATGACCTTTCCAATAATCAGTTTTATGAACTGTGGGCATATTGATTGTATTGCCTTTTTATCTTTGACACATGCCATAATTTTATGTATTTCGCTTGCTTGTGACACGACTGGCATTGTTATTTGTAATGTTGCAATGATTCAGTATATGTGCCCTGTGATGTGCATTGATAATGTATGCCATGTGTAATTTATTGACATTCCAATTTAGGTGTCCCTTGTTCCTTACCTAATTTGGTGGTGCGCATTTGCGCTGTAGTATCCTTATTTTGTCCATGGACAGGTGTCTCTTTGTCTCCTGTGCACGCTGGGGGAAATTTTCCATGGGTGTGCGCATTGATACTTGATGTCCACGCTATGTTTCAGGACCTGCGACACACACTGCACATGCACTGAAAGCGCCAATGTGATTTGCTAATTGCGGATCACATGATCATGTATTTTGACTATTTTAAGGTCCTCAAAAACATGTACCACTATCCCCTTGATAAAGCTGAGTTTTGGACAGCGAAACACACGTCGGAGTGTTTTATCCTGTTGTGGGTCACTCCTACCATTTGTTGCAAGTAGTCCAGTAAGCCTTGTTCCACTGGTGTTACTCTGCTATGTTGGATATATGTGTATTTCTTTACTTTGAGCTGGGCTTTCGGGTCAGTAGTCAGATTATTGTACTTATAAATTACTCTTTTTACCTTGGAGGGGTGATCCCCACCCATTGTGCTACCATCCTGTGTCCTTTATCATTATGTTTTGGTTATTATTTGTATTTTTAAATTTTTGATGTTTAATAAAACGATTTAGATACCTTTTTCTCATTAGCACTCATTACTTGTGTCTTCTCCTATGGCTCAACTTAGATACAGGATTAACAAGAGGGGAAGGGGTGTTGCATTGTATGTTAGGAAAACGTATATCTCCTCAGAGATCCAAGCTTCAGAGACAGGTAGCTCTGTAGGAACTGTTTGGGCAATAATACAAGGAGAGAAGAGCAGAAAGGACACTATTGTAGGTGTTTACTGTAGGCCACCTGGACAGACTTAAGGTATGAATTAACTATGTTTACATCAGATGACTCTTCTCAATAAAGTACAACATAGTGATCATGGGAAATTTTAACTATCCAGGTATAAGTTGTGAATCTGTCTCATCCACAAGTAATGGGTCCAGAAAATTTTTATTTTCTCTTGCTGTTTTATTTTATCTTTCAAAAGGTATATAGAGAGAACAAGAGAATTTGCAATCTTGGACCTAATTCTTACAAACAGGGAGGAAATCGTTGAGGAAGTTAAGGTGGCTGGGAATTTAGGAAGCTGCGATCATGCTAACCATGAATTTGAGATTACAAGAAGAAGAAGGCAAGCAAGGACTCAGACTTTAAGACTGGACTTCAGAAAGGCAGATTTCAATGGACTCTGAAAGAAGAAAGGTTCAATGGCTGGATGTTCTAAAGGACAGAAATGTCCAAGAAAGAGAGATTTTCCTAAATGAAATTCTCACTGCACAATCCCGAAAAGAAGGAAGAATTGGAAGCATTTAAGGAGACCAGGGTAAATAAACACAGAACTTCATCCCTTGTTAAAAAGGAAAAAAGAAATGTATATTAAATGGAAAGAGGGGGGCACAGCTAAAGAAGAATATAATGCTGATTGTAGGGAATGCAGGGCAAGCGCTAGAACAGCTAAAGCCAGTAATGAAGTGAGGCTTGCAATGGAGACCAAAAGCAGTAAAAATGATTTTGGGGTGTGTCAAAAGCAAAAGAAAAGTCAGAGGTGCTATAGAATTTTTACAGGATGAAAAGGGTGAAATGGTAAAAATGATGTTGAGAACTTTTAAATTCATGTTTTGCATCTGTGTTCCAAAGAAACCAATTGTAACATTGTGAAAACAATAATAGTACACAGGCGCTGTCCTAATACGCTGTATTGTGTGAGCTGCTGGCACCCTGGCAGGTGGGATGTGCGAACCTGCCCAAGCAAATGACCAAAACAAAAGTAAAACAGAGGGCTGCCGCGCTAAAACACAAATAAATAAGGAAATAAGGAAGAGGGACGGTTCCCCCAAAATGCGTCGGTCATTGGCCCCTGTACATGTCCGTCTTCTACGGACAGGTGACGTCACCGCTAAATCACGCCCCTTGCACACTTCGCTACTACACGGCAGCGCCTTTGGCCAAGGTAAACCACCAGTTGTCACGGAAAGCTCTCCAGGAGCCACCTATGGTGCAAAGGGAGGCCGCTCCCCATCTGCAGATCCAGCACAGGTAGCGGATGCACCAGAGACTTTGGGCACACACCAGCCGGTGCTGCTCCATCAGTTCCGGGATTGTGCAGACACGTGTGATTGCAAGCACAGCAAGGTGGGCACCGCTACTTGTTTATTTATTTATTTGTGTTTTAGCGCGGCAGCCCTCTGTTTTACAATTGTAATATTGACTGATCTTCACAGTGCCATCAAAGGAATAAAATAATCCACACTATCTATAAACTAAAAGAAGGCAAGGGAACATTTAGCTAACTTAAATATATTTATATCTCTAGGGTACTGAACGATTTTACAGAGAAAATTGCAGAAACACTAGCCAGAAACCCTGAACAATCTTGTAGAACAGGATAAGTCCTGCAAGATTGGAGAAGGGCAAATGATGTCCCTATTTTCAAAAAAGGAAAGAAGATGGAGCCAAGAAATTACAGGCCAGTGAGCCTCACTTCTATACCAGGAAATTTTTTGAACAAATTATTAAACAACATGTATGTAAGTGCGTGGATAAGAGTACAGTAATTAACCAGAGCCAGCATGGGTTTGTAGCAAACAAGTCATGCCGGACTAATCTAAATTCCTTCTATGATGGAATCACTTACTGGGTGGATAACAGAAATGTGGTAGATATTGTATATATCTCGACTTCAAAAAAGCATTTGATAAAGTGTCTCATACTATTCTTATTGAAAAAGTATGGTATTGACAAGGCAACTATTAGGTGAGTTTTTAACTGGCTCAGTGATCGTACTCAAAGAGTGGTAATAAATGGTTGCGCATCCAATTGGATGATAGTTGTAAGTGCAGTACCACAAGGATCTGTCCTGGCCCCAGTGTTGTTAGTCATTTTTATAAATGATCCAGATAAGTCAACTGAAGGTAAACTAATCAAACTAGCAGACAATGCAAAGCTAGGAAGCTAGAAGGGATAGCTAACACTAGTGAAGACAAAAAAAATATAAATAGCCACCTTGTGCAGCAGTAATGCTGCATTCTAACAAGGTGGCTCTTTTAGTTTTTTGTTCATGTATTCCCAAAATAAAGCGCTTTGAAATTTATCTAAAATACCTGTCTTTGTCCATGGAGGCGGGTCCTCACTCCCCAGCTTGAACCGGTACTCTGCCGTCACTCCAATCTTCAGGGGCTTTCGGTGCCTCCCCCTCCACGCTGTTTTCGCTTCAAAACCTGCGCCTGCACTGTGTACAACTGTGTGGGGCAGGCGCAGTAAGCTCTGGCCGTCTGACGTCCCAGCCAGACTTGCAGACTGCGCCTGTGCGGGCAGTGCGGCCACCCACCTTGGGAATTCCAGCTGATCATGCCTCCTCCTAGCAATTCTTTCCCGGCGATTGCTAGGAGGAGGCACAGTCAGCTGAATATACAGACGCTGTAAGGCGGGGGACCTGGGTGACAGGCTGACACATGCAGTGCGCATGCCCAGGAATCCTAGCCGGCACTGTGCATAATGCATAACACACTGCAAGCTGGGGAGTGAGGACCCGCCTCCATGGACAAAGAGAGGTATTTTGGATAAATTTCAAAGCGCTTTATTTTGGGAATACATGAACAAAAAACTAAAAGAGCCACCTTGTTAGAATGCAGAATTACTGCTGCACAAGGTGGCTCTTTTAGTTTATAACGGCTGGAGGGGGTGACAGTGGCCCTTTAAACAACAGTCAGCAACTAATAGAATGGTATTTAACCCCTTTATGACCTTGGGATTTTTCATTTTTCCGTGTTCGTTTTTCAGTCCCCTCCTTCCTAGAGCCATAACTTTTTTATTTTTCTGTCAATTTGGCCATGTGAGGGCTTATTTTTTGCGGGATGAGTTGTACTTTTGAACGACACCATTGGGTTTACCATGTCGTGTACTAGAAAACGGGAAAAAAATTCCAAGTGCGGTGAAATTGCAAAAAAAGTGCAATCCCACACTTGTTTTTTGTTTGGCTTTTTTGCTAGGTTCACTAAATGCTATAACTGACCTGCCATTATGATTCTCCAGGTCAGTACGAGTTCAAAGACACCTAACATGACTAGGTTATTTTTTATCTAAGTGGTGAAAAAAAATTCCAAACTTTGCTAAAAAAAAAAAAAAAAAAAAAAAAAATTGCGCCATTTTCCGATACTCGTAGCGTCTCCATTTTTCGTTATCTGGGGTCGGTTGAGGGCTTATTTTTTGCGTGCCGAGCTGGCGTTTTTAATGATAGCATTTTGGTGCAGATACGTTCTTTTGATCGCCCGTTATTGCATTTTAATGCAATGTCACGGCGACCTAAAAAACATAATTCTGGCGTTTCGAATTTTTTTCTCGCTACGCCGTTTAGCAATCAGGTTAATGCTTTTTTTTATTGATAGATCGGGCGATTCTGAGCGCAGCGATACCAAATATGTGTAGATTTGATTTTTTTTTATTGATTTATTTTGATTGGGGCGAAAGGGGGGTGTTAGGAGTCGAGTTTCCTCTGCTGCACAGGGGGAATCTCGATCCGTCTCCGCTGCGGTCTCCCATTCTTCTCCAGCCGCAGTGGAGTCTGCTCAGCAGGGACGTCGATCCCAGCGTCTCGCTCAGTCTGACTCTGTGCGAAGAGTTACTGCTGCTTTTCCTGCTTCTGCCATTGAAGCCAGTGCTGGGCAGCGGCAAGTGGACGTTTCTGCATCTAAGTCCTGCTTTTCTCTGTCTGAGCATGCCCAGGGCTGGATCTCCCGTTGGAGATCGAGGGTCACATGCTCAGGTACTGCAGCACATCCCATTGGTCCTTTTGGCAGGTCCTGAAAGGGCAAAACTTCTGTAGCTGTTTCCTGTGCTGCAGCTATATAAACTGCGCATGACCGCACAGCCATGCGCTAGTATTGTCTTGTAAATATGTGTGTGTGTTGTGAGTGAAAGTCGCTCTTTAAATAACCCTCCCTATTGAATGATTGTTCACGGAAGGTGTATGTTTGCTATCTAGCGCCCGACTTATCCAACAGCACGTAACACACATTACAGCTACCAGTTGCTGTGTCCGCCTGTATGGCGCCGTGCGCTTGCTCTGCGCTTTCCTGACCCAAGCCTGGGTGGTTAGTGGCGTCCGTCAGTGCGGCACCGCACGCACTCTTGTGCCTTTATATTATTATTTAGTTTCCTTACACACTCAGTTGCGGTGTTGTGCCAGCAAGTGTCTAATCGGACTTCAATCCTAGTTGGGGTTGAGTTCGCTGACTTCTTGCTCGCGCTCTATGTGCGGTACCGCGGTCCTGTGATGCAACAGGATCGCTTCCTTCATGCAGGGTGAAGTTAACTCGTGCGTGTATACTTATAGTACCGCCATATAGTCCGTCTTACTAGCAGCAGGGTTTTTACCTGCACGGTGGACCTCGGACTGCGAACGCACCTAGTTCCATTTCATCTTGTACTTGGTGTGTTCCGCCAGTCCTTAACAGGGGGTGATTTAAACTTTTATATTTTTTTCATTTTTTTCACATTTTTTTTACTTTTTTTTTTACTTTTGCCATGCTTCAATAGCCTCCATGGGAGGCTAGAAGCAGGCACAACTCGATCGCCTCTGCTACATAGCAGCGATCTGCTGATCGCTGCTATTTAGCAGAAATGGAGGTGTGCTGTGAGCGCCGACCACATGGTGGCGCTCACAGCCACCGGTGATCAGTAACCATAGAGGTCTTTAGGACCTCTATGGTTACCATCCTGACGCATCGTCGACCCCCGATCATGTGACGGGGGTCGGCGATGACGTCATTTCCGGCCGCCCGGCCGGAAGCGGTAGTTAAATGCCGCTGTCTGCGTTTTACAGCGGCATTTAAATAACAAAGCAAGAAAATCTGCATAAAGAGTGTAAATCTAGCAGATGATACCACTAACAATTATAGAAGAAAAGCACAAAGTGGAAAATAAAACATAACTTTTAATACTCAAAAGTAGCTAAAAACAGTCACCCAAGTGAACATATAATACGGGACCATGTCACCACCATATAAAATGGACATAGAAAGATGACAGGTCCTAAACAGGATTAAAAGTTTCCAGCAATATATGCGGAATCAATCCGGGATAAAGTATCCAAAAGAAGCTGTTCAATAATCTGTAAGACAGCAACTAACTCTATACCACCAGACGCATATAGACACAATAGACAGTAATCAGCATGTACTGTAAAATATGCTTACTGTGCTAATAAATAAACAGGAATGGTCTCACCAATTCCGTGGACAGGCAAGGGAGCACCGGAAATTCTTTTAGTCAAGCAGACATCCGGACCATGAAGAGATGACAGTCCCTATGTCAATCCCTATGGGGCTACGATAAACTATCCCCCAAGCTCCCGCCCTTACAAGGGCAGTCCACATCTACCCCTGTAAACATATGCCCTGCACTCTCCCTGTGTTGACAACACAGCAGCATCAAAGCAGGGGATCTGACCTCGGACGTACTATCCCGTCCGAGGTCAGATAGGGGTTAACAGGGAGAAATGCAAGATTCTACTTTTGGGCAGGAAAAACAAAAATTATACCTACAGAATGGTAAGAATAGAACTAAGCAACATCACATGTGAAAAATACTTGGGTATACTAATAGATCACAGGATGCACATAACTCAACAGTGTGATGCAGCATCAAAAATGCAAACACAGTTCTAGGATGTATTAATAGAAGCATAGCGTCTAGATCACGTGAAGTAATTATCCCCCTCTACTCCTCTTTGGTCAGGCCTCATCTGGAATACTGTGTCCAGTTCTTGGCATCACATTTTAAAAAAGACACTGAAAAACTTTCAAGTGTTCAGAGAAGAGCTACCAAAATGGTGAGCGTACTGCAAAGTATGTCCTACAAGGAATGGTTAAAGAATCTGGGAATGTTTAGCTTGCAAAAAAGAAGACTAAGAGGAGACTTAATAGCTGTCTACAAATATCTGAAGGGTTGTCACTATGTAGAAGGATCATCCATATTCTCATTTGCACATGGAAACGTGAAAAGCAATGGAATGAAATTGAAGAGGAGGAGATACAGATTAGATGTTAGAAAAAACTTTTTGACAGTGAGGGTGATAAATGAGTGGAACAGGCTGCCATGAGAGGTGGTGAGTTCTCCTTCAAATGGAAGTCTTCAAACACAGGCTGGAGAGACATCTGTCTGAGATGGTTTAGTGAATCCTGCATTGAGCAGTAGGTTGGACAGAGTGACCCTTGAGATCTCTTCCATCTCTAACATTCTATCATTCTAATTCACACTAATACATAACTCTATTACAGGCACTGTTTTTTTGGTTAGGCACCTACCTAGCATTTCTTAATTTGTCATTTTCGTAAAGAATCTAATCAGAAAACTGTAAACATATACTGCAGCCTGCTGCTACATTTTACTTTCTATACATGAACCTACCTACCTAGCAATTGTGATTCTTTCCTTTTTGGCAAGATTTTAATAATTGAGGTTGAAAAGATTGTTAAAAGTTAATTGTAGCATTGTACAAAATATATGGTACAAGACAAAGTGTCAATGGCAAGGGATGGATTACTATAAATGAAAAAAAACACAACTAAGAATGTGGGAGCCGCTAGTAGCAGAAAAAGCTCTAGCACCACAGGCAGCAGAAGTCCGAGTGGTAGTACTAACAGACACAGGCCACAATTGGCATTCTTTGCCTCCAGCAAGTGCATTCATCAGGATGTCACAGAAGCATGATGTTATTTCTAACAGCCAGACCATGAATTTGAGTCAGTGTACAGCACCTAATGATCCGCCTGATCAGAAATAACTAAGAGCGATAATTTTGGAGCTTTTTTTTAAATAAAAAAAACATAAAAAGTCTGTTGGTGCACTGTGTTATTAAATGAGCTGTTGGTTACTACTGGGTTACCTTCTGTTTCTATGGGAATATCACTCTCACAATATCAAGACTGTATTTTCCGTTAAAGAGATTGAAAGAGGTTGTATACAGTTCTAGGAGACCTTATATACAACAGGAATAGAGTTCACATGATATCCAGGACTGACAGACATCAACGTTACTGTTCCCATTGGGGTTCAGTTAGTGATGGCTATCATGTGAACAATATTCATGGCTTTTAATAATTCGGCAACACTAAGAAGATGATTTTGTGGGTTCACTTTCATGGATGTGCCATTCATCCTCTATATTTGATGGTTGTACAACTTTAAGTCTAACTTACTATCTACTGTACTAAGGTATGTAGTACAGAAATTCACATTTTTATTTTCCACAGTTTAAGTTTGCTTTTAATTCTTATCAGTAAATAATCTTGTCAGGAGCTGTCAATTATGGAGAAAATCATTAATTGTCCATCAACAATCCACTTCAAATTAATAATGGCATCAGCAAAGCTTCACGTCAATGTTATAGGTTGTTCTCATTAGCCCGTGGCACCTTCAAACTCATCAATAGATGTTCAACAACACTATAACACATTTAAAGCTTGGTGAAGTGCTCTTTCAGTACTATCTCTATTGACTAGCTTTTCTAATTATCACCCATAGGTGACAGATGATATAGTGCTAATACTCATGGCCCTAAACGCATTTGTAAAACAGCAATATTAGGAAACTCCTTTAATGGTGTTTACTTACAGTGAGGTATCCAAAGTCCATAATCCATAGTCAACATTTTGATTAAAAATTTTGATTTGAAGTGTGACATTTCTGAAACTGTAGGAAGATCAGAATTGGTTTATAATAATCAACAATTAGCATTAGTTATATATGATAAAAGCAATAGGTGAGCAGATTGATCTGTGGAAGGTCGAGTTTGAGGCAAATTTCCTGAAATTCATGGCTCCACGTGAATTTGAGCATGTTAACATTCAATCTTCCAAAAAGTAAAACATCTTGTCCAGCACTATTTCCCACACTGATATATCATGAGAGAGCAAACTAAATGTTGGTTTGTGCAGTCTCACAGGCTTCCCCATTATTTTCTGCCGCTATGAAATCACATCGTCTTTCCCAGTTTATCAAGAGTACTATGATACCTTGTAGGGTGGTAGCCATTAACTTGTTTATTAGAGATCATTGGTTATCAGTGGAACATGACTGGGTGCACGACTTACAGCTTGTATAGCAGAGATTTCATCTTCAGAATCACAAAGTAAGTGGACTATAGAGAGCTCTCTCTCATTACCAAATCTAAGAGAGCTATGCATGTATTTTCAGAGTAATTAGCAACCTACCAGTAATGTAATTTTCGGCTAATTTGTTTGACGTGGATCAAATTTTTGTGTGGCAATAATCGAAGCTCACAAATTTCAATTTCATATGATCAACTCATCTTTAATTGAAGCTTATGGGACAAAGTACCACACAGATTTTTGTAGCAACTTTTACATTCTATAAGAACAGAACGAGTATTGTGAGAGTCATAGAGTATAAACATCTCTTTTATGCAATTCTCATGCAACTGTCGTACAGTGGTTCTGAAAAATCGTCAAAAATCTGTTAAATATTTCCACCAAATGACGCAAAGAAACCTCCTACTAACTTATGAGGGGCTTCATTTTTACCTACCGTCAGGTTTTGGATAGGGATAAGCAGACTCGGTTCGGGTACCAGAACTTGACCCGAATTTTACTCTGGACCTACACCCCATATAAGGACACAAAATTTGGTGCTGGAAAATGTTGTAGTTAAGGGTAAGTGGCTGCAAAAGGAAGAAAAATTGGGGTAAAAGCAGGACATGTAAACAAATGTGGATAGGAAAATGACTTAAAATGACATAGAATAAAAAAAAAAAAGAAAATAGTATTGAACCAGGAGACAGAGGTTCGAGTGGAAGAGTTGAGCATTGCCTTGCATGTATATTGTACTGTACTTGTTAATAAAAAATAAAAAAAGATATGGGCTTCTCCATATTTTCAATAGCCAACCAAGGGAAAACAGAGAGGTGTGAGCTGGTCTTATTATGCTGGGAAGAAACCAATATCTACGAACCTTCCCAGCCTATTTATTTCAGTCCCCAGCTGTCTGCTTTGCCTTTATAATATCTGCCAGTGCCTCCCCATGGTTCCCATCCTCTCAGCATGCGGGGACACCAGCTTACTCACCCCCCGGGTACTGTGTTCTTCAGCTTCCTCCTCCCCTGTGCACGCCACAATATGTTCTGGGGGTGCGCCTAATGCGCGCGTGCTAACCTTCTTTTAAAGGGGCAGTTAATGACCTGTAAGGTGTCTCCCGGCCCATAGCTGGGAGGCACTTGTATAAAAGGCACCTTCCCCAATAGGGAGGTGCCTGAGGAACACCTATAGTTTAGTCTTAGTGGTGTTGTTGTGTGCAACTGTATGTTGTCAGGTCCGTCATTTTTAGCCGGTTAAAGTTATTCCGTATCCTGTTAGCCTATAATAGTTTGTAAGTGTTTCTGTGACCGCTTTGGCGGCATCCTAATCCGGAAACTGAATCTGTGGTACCTTTACCTGGTTTCATGGTCCAAGTCCTGTGTCTGTTGTCCCTGTTATTAGTGCGTCCACTTCCAAAGCTGTTTTCTGATAGGTTCTTGTTCATACACATACAGTACAGACCAAAAGTTTGGACACACCATCTCATTTAAAGATTTTTCTGTATTGACATGACTATGAAAATTGTACATTCACACTGAAGGCATCAAAACTGTGAATTAACACATGTGGAATTATAAACTTAACAGAAAAGTGTGTAACAACTGAAATTATGTCTTTTTTTCTAGGTTCTTTAAAGTAGCCACCTTTTGCCTTGATGACTGCTTTACACACTCTTGGCATTCTCTTGATGAGCTTCAAGAGGTAGTCACTGGGAATGGCCTTCCAATAATCTTGAAGGAGTTCCCAGAGATGCTTAGCACTTGTTGGCCCTTTTGCCTTCACTCTGCGGTCCAGCTCACCCCAAACCATTTCGATTGGGTTCAGGTCTGGTGACTGTGGAGGCCAGTTCATCTGGCGTAGCACCCCATCACTCTCCTTCTTGGTCAAATAGCCCTTACACAGCCTGGAGGTGTATTTGGGGTCATTGTCCTGTTGAAAAATAAATGATGGTCCAACTAAACGCAAACCGAATGGATATTAGACCAGTAGAAATCTGTGCTTTGGTCTGATGAGTCCAAATTTGAGATCTTTGGTTCCAACCACCGTGTCTTTGCGAGCCGCAGAAATGGTGAACGGATGAACTCTACATGCCTGGTTCCCACCGTGAAGCATGGAGGAGGAAGTGTGATGGTGTGGGGTGCTTTGTTGGTGACACTGTTGGGGATTTATTCAAAATTGAAGGCATACTGAACCAGCATGGCTACCACAGCATCTTGCAGCGACATGCTATTCCATCCGGTTTGCGTTTAGTTGGACCATCATTTATTTTTCAACAGGACAATGACCCCAAATACACCTCCAGGCTGTGTAAGGGCTATTTGACCAAGAAGGAGAGTGATGGGGTGCTACGCCAGATGACCTGGCCTCCACAGTCACCAGACCTGAACCCAATCGAAATGGTTTGGGGTGAGCTGGACCGCAGAGTGAAGGCAAAAGGGCCAACAAGTGCTAAGCATCTCTGGGAACTCCTTCAAGATTATTGGAAGACCATTCCCAGTGACTACCTCTTGAAGCTCATCAAGAGAATGCCAAGAGTGTGTAAAGCAGTCATCAAAGCAAAAGGTGGCTTCTTAGAAGAACCTAGAATATAAGACATAATTTCAGTTGTTTTACACTTTTTTGTTAAGTACATAATTCCACATCTGTTAATTCATAGTTTTGATGCCTTCAGTGTGAATGTACAATTTTCGTAGTCATGAAAATACAGACAAATCTTTAAATGAGATGGTGTGTCCAAACTTTTGGTCTGTACTGTAGTTATCTTCAATATCCAAGCTGCCTGTGCAGTCAATCAGTCTCCGTTACCTGCTTGTCAGTGACCTTTGTCACGTCTCCCCGTGTCAGCAAACCCGAACCCTGGGATCGGCAGCTGCAGTACCAGCTGCAGTACCAGCGCCTGCCTAAGAGTGGTAACTGGTGGAAACATGCAGCCCAGTCTATCTCAAGCATCAGGAGCTCCAGTGAAGACGAGGTAGTCGCTTAGCTACTTCCCTTTCTAGGCAGGTCTGGTCCTGTGGCATACACGCAGTACCTTCGGGCTTGACAGCCTTTGCTGGTTAGTAAAAATGTGGTGACCCTAAAAAAATTGAGATGGGGTCCCCCCTATTGATAAATATAACATTAAAACTATTGTAAGTTTAGCATCTACACTCATACTGACCTGAAGAAGCCAAATGTAAATACAAAACCTAAAAAAAGATGGGAGACTGGTGTTTTTTTTTTAACATTTCACCACACTCAGAATTATTTTTCTCATTTTTAAGTACACAACATAGTAAAATGGATGGTGTCATTCAAAAGTACAACTTGTCCCACAAATAAATAAGCCCTCATATGTCTACATCTATAGACGAATAAAACAGTTATGACTCTTGGATGAAGGGAAGAAAAAAATAGAAGCTCATAAGCTAAAACTTTTTCGACCATTAAAGGGTTTATGGGGAGAAGGTGGGGTATGTTTTTTAACCCCTTAACCCCAAGGATGGTTTGCATGTTAATGATCGGGCCAGTTTTTTAAATTCTGACCACTGTCCCTTTATGAGGTTATAACTCTGGAACGCTTGCATAGATCCTGGTGATTCTGACAATCTTTTCTCATGACATATCATACTTCATGTTAGAGGTAATATTTCCTCAACATTACTTGCGTTAATTTTCCAAATTTGAATTTTCATGCCCTTAAATCACAGAGATATGTCACACAGAATACTTAATAGGTAACATTTCCCCCATGTCTACTTTACATCAGCACAATTTTGGAACCAAATTTTTTTTGTTAGGGAGTTGTAATTGTTAAAAGTTGACCAGCAATTTCTCATTTTTACACCATTTTTTTTTTTAGGGACCACATCACATTTAAAGTCACTTTGAGGGGTCTACATCATAGAAAATACCCAAGTGTGACACCATTCTAAAAACTGCATTCCTCAGTGTGCTCAAAACCACATTCAAGAAGTTTTTTAATCCTTCAGGCGTTTCACAGGAATTTTTGGAATGCTTAAAAAAAAATGAACATTTAACTTATTTTCACAAAAACATTATTTCAGATCAAATTTGTTTTATTTTACCAAGGGTAACAGGAGAAATTGGACCCCAAAAGTTGTTCTACAATTTGTTCTGAGTACACAGATACCCTATATGTGGGGGGGATGGGGGGGGACCACTGTTTGGGCGCATGGCATAGCTTGGAAATTAACCCCTTACCGGCATCGGACGTACTATACCGTCCGATGCCGGCTCCCCTGCTTTGATGCAGGGCTCCGCGGTGAGCCCGCACCAAAGCCGGGACATGTCAGCTGTTTTGAACAGCTGACATGTGCCCGTAATAGGCGCGGGCAGAATCGCGATCTGCCCGCACCTATTAACTAGTTAAATGCCGCTGTCAAACGCAGACAGCGGCATTTAACTACCGCTTCCGGCCGGGCGGCCGGAAATGACGTCATCGCCGACCCCCGTCACATGTCCGGGGGTCGGCGATGCGTCTCCATTGTAGCCATAGAGGTCCTTGAGACCTCTATGGTTACTGATTGCCCGTCGCTGTGAGCGCCACCCTGTGGTCGGCGCTCACAGCACACGTGCAATTCTGCTACATAGCAGCGATCAGCAGATCGCTGCTATGTAGCAGAGCCGATCGTGCTGTCCCTGCTTCTAGCCTCCCATGGAGGCTATTGAAGCATGGCAAAAGTTAAAAAAAAAAGTTTAAAAAAATGTGAAAAAAATAAAAAAACATAAAAGTTTAAATCACCCCCCTTTCGCCCCAATCAAAATAAATCAATAAAAAAAATATCAAATCTACGCATATTTGGTATCGCCGCGCTCAGAATTGCCCGATCTATCAAATAAAAAAAAGTATTAACCTGATCGCTAAACAGCGTAGCGGGAAAAAAACTCAAAACGCCAGAATTACGTTTTTTTGGTCGCCGCGACATTGCATTAAAATGCAATAACGGGCGATCAAAAGAACGTATCTGCACCGAAATGCTATCATTAAAAACGCCAGCTCGGCACGCAAAAAATAAGCCCTCAACCGACCCCAGATCACGAAAAATGGAGACGCTATGAGTATCGGAAAATGGCGCAATTTTTTTTTTTTTTTTTTTAGCAAAGTTTGGAATTTTTTTCACCACTTAGATAAAAAATAACCTAGTCATGTTTGGTGTCTATGAACTCGTAATGACCTGGAGAATCATAATGGCAGGTCATTTTTAGCATTTAGTGAACCTAGCAAAAAAGCCAAACAAAAAACCAATGTGGGATTGCACTTTTTTTGCAATTTCACCGCACTTGGAATTTTTTTCCCGTTTTCTAGTACACGACATGCTAAAACCAATGATGTTGTTCAAAAGTACAACTTGTCCCGCAAAAAATAAGCCCTCACATGGCCAAATTGACGGAAAAATAAAAAAGTTATGGCTCTGGGAAGGAGGGGAGCGAAAAACGAACACGGAAAAACGAAAAATCCCCTGGTCATGAAGGGGTTAAAGAGCGCCGTTTGACTTTCCAATTCAAATTGGCTGGAATTGAGATATGTCGCCTTTGAAGAGCCCCGGAAGTGCCTATAGAGTAAAATCCCCCCACAATTGACACCATTTTGGAAATTAGACCCCCTAAGGAACTTATCTAGATGTGTGGTGAGCACATTGACCCATCAAGTGCTTCACAGAAGTTTATAATGTAGAGCCGTAAAAATAAAAAATCATATTTTTTCACAAAAATGATCTTTTCGCCCCCAGTTTTTTATTTTCCCAATGGTAACAGAAGAAATTGGACCATAAAAAGTGGTTGTGCAATTTGTCCTGAGTACGCTGATATCCCATATGTGGGGTTAAATCACTGTTTGGGCACATGGCAGAGCTCGAAAGGGAAGGAGCGCCGTTTGACTTTTCATTGCAAAATTGACTGGAATTGAGATAGGATGCCATGTCACATTTGGAGAGCCCCTGATGTGCCTAAACAGTGGAAACCCCCAACAGGTAACACCATTTTGGAAAGTAGACCCCCTAAGGAACTTATCTAGATGTGTTGTGAGAACTTTGAACCCCCAAGTGTTTCACTACAGTTTATAACGCAGAGCCATGAAAAAAAATCCTTTTTTTCCACACAAAAAAGTATTTTTAGCCCCCAGTTTTGTATTTTCCCAAGGGTAACAGGAGAAATTGGACCCCAAATGTTGTTGTCCAATTTGTCCTGAGTATGCTAATACCCCATATGTTGGGGTAAACCCCTGTTTGGGCATACGGGAGAGCTTGGAAGGGAAGGAGCCCTAACCCTAGCCCTAACCCTAATAGGGTTATTTTTCCCTAACTAAGGCGGTGATAAAGGGGGGGTTGATTTACTATTTATAGTGGGTTTTTATATCGGGTTTTTATATTTGGCAGCTGTCACACACAAAAGATGCTTTTTATTGCAAAAAAAAGTTTTTGCTTTACCACATTTTGAGAGCTGTAATTTTTCCATATTTTGGTCCACAGAGTCATGTGAGGTCTTGTTTTTTGCATGATAAGTTGACATTTTTATTGGTACCATTTTCGGAACGTGCTTTTTTTGATCGCTTTTTATTCCATTTTTTGTGAAGCAGAATGAGCAAAAAACAGCAATTCATGAATTTCTTTGGGGGGGGGGGCGGGGGGCGTCTATACCGTTCCACGTTTGGTAAAATTGTTAAAGCAGTTTTATTCTTCAGGTCAGTATGATTACAGCGATATCTCATTTTTATCTTTTTTATGTTTTGGCGCTTTTATACAATAAAAACTATTTTATATAAAAAATAATTATTTTTGCATTGCTTTATTCTGAGGCCTATAACTTTTTTATTGTTTTGCTGATGACTCTGTATGGCAGCTCGTTTTTTGCGGGACAAGATGACATTTTCAGCAGCACCATGTTTATTTATATCCGTCTTTTTGATTGCGTGTTATTCCACTTTTTGTTCAGCAGTGTGATGATAAAGCATTGTTTTTTCCCTTCTTTTGTTCACTGAAGGCGTTAACTAGTGGGACAGTTATATAGGCCTGGTCTTTATGGACACGGCGATACTAAATATGTGTATTTTTATTGTTTTTTTATTTACATAAAGAAATGTATTTATTGCAACAATATTTTTTTTCTTTATTTAGGATTTTTTTTTATATTTTTACAGTGTAATTTTTTTTAAACTTTTTTACTTTGTAGCAGAGTGGCACATCAGCGATTTGACACTTTGTAGAGCACTGTGTCAGATCAGCAATCTGACAGGCAGTGTAGGAGGCTTGCTGACGCCTGCTCTCAGCAGGCGCTCGCAAGCCACCTCCCTGCAGCACCCGGAAGGACTCCCACGGCCATCTTAGATCCGGGACCTGCAGGGAGGAGAACGGTGGAGACTGTTGGAACAACATGATCATATCGCGTTGTTCCGAGGGTCTCAGGGAAGCACACAGGGAGCCCCCTCCCTGCGCGATGCTTCCCTATGCCACCAGAACGCTGCGATCATGTTTGATCGCAGTGTGGCGGGGGTTAATGTGCCAGCTGTCATAGTGCCAGATGTCAGCTGTGATAATCAGCTGACACCCGGCCGCGATCGGCCACGCTCCCCCTGTGAGCGCGACTGATCGCCTATGACTTACTATCCTGTCCATGGGAATTGAGTCCCAGTTCACATGGACGGGATAGTACGTCCAATGGCAGAAAGGGGTTAGTTTGTATATATTTTAATTTTTTTTTACTATCTGCCGAGTGCAGCAGTGGAACCATCAGGACTGATACATTCTGCACACCGAACATTGACTACGTCCTGCTATGTCAGCTTAGTTGCTATACATGCAATGCGCACTAGAGTAGATGATTTTGTCACTGGCTACAGTGCTGTGTACATTATGTTGAACATGCAGAGTACATTAGCCAGTAATAAAGTCATCTTGACTCCATTGCCAATTCCAGAAAGACTGTGGACTCATCTGTCCATGGATTTCATAATGCATTTGCCTCTGTCTGGTGGTAAAAATATTATTTGGATGGTGGTTAACCGATTTTAGGAAATTGTGTCAGTTTATTCCTTTGTCAGGGATACCAAATGGTGAGTCGCTCTCCAGGTTGTTTATTTGCCATGTTGTGAGATTGCATAGAATTCTTCTTAACATTGCGTCTGATATGGGAGTGCAATTTGTCTTCAAATTCTGGAGAGCTTTTTGTAAGAAACTGGGAAATGACTTGTCATTTTCCTCTGCGTACCACCCTGAAACCAAAGGTCAGACAGAAAGGAGAAATCAATATTTGGTAGTAATTTTAAGATGTTTGGTGGTGGCTCAAGAGGTCTGGTCTTCATTATTACCTATTGTTGAATTTGCCTTTAACTGTCGAATCAAATAGTCCACTAGGAACTGGTGATATTTTTGTAACTATGGTTTTCATCACACTTTAGTGAATTTTCTAGGATAAGTTCTTAATATTCTAGAGTGAAAGTCACCATACAGACACTTGGGGATGCTTAGAGAGGTTCAATGGAATATGGGGACTGCTCAAATTTGTCAAAACCGGAAGACTGATAGAAAACATTCTGTTTTTAAAGTAGGTGATAAGGTTATGATGTCATTCAAAAACATTAAACTTAAAGTTGGGTCCAAAGTTAATTGGTCCCTAAGAGATTCTGGAAGTAGTTAATCCAATGAATTTTAAGTTGAAGCTTCCTCCATCCTTTCACATTCCTAATAACTTCCATGAAGGAGTTTGTTCCTTTGATTCTCTCTCCCTCTTCGATGCCTCCTCCAGTTTCTGTCAATGATAGTTTCAAGTACGATATACAAAAAATTGTGGATTCTCAGAAGGTCCATAATTCCCTTCAGTATCTCATCCATTGGAAGGGATATGGACCAGAGGAGAGATCCTGGGTTCCAATCAGAGCTGTGAAAGCCGATCTCCTGGTTAGGGCCTTCCATTCTAGGTTTTGTGTGAAAGCTGGGTGTCCAGTAGCCTAACTTAGAACAGTGGGTACTGTCACGGTTCCTCCACTCAGTGTGTTAAGTGGCATCTCATCTGTCCAATCCAGGGCAAGGATGTGCTGAGCTGTCTGAAATGATGAAGAAACCTGCTTTCCTCTAGACATGGAAAATGCCCACTTGCTACAGTTGCAAACATAGGTGTAAAAAGATCATTATAGAGATCTCTGTACTGTCCCTTTATATATTTGTACATTTTAATAAGATCATCTCTATGCCCCAAGTTTGATAACCTGTCTTCGTACTGCAGTCCACCCATTCCATTAGTAACCATTGTCAATGTTCTTGGCACCAGCACTAGTTCAGCCATATCATTCTTATACACTGGAGCCCAAAGTTCTACACAGTATTCTAAGTTTGATATCATAGCAATAGTGACTTATATATGTAAGGAGGAGAGACGGCCTTGGTGTGCCTTTTCCGGGATGAGTCCGAAACCACCCGTGCTGTCATCCGAGTTGCAAGGAGGAGAGTTTAGTTCCCTGGAGAGACCTTTGAACTTGAGGGGGCGTGGAGGACATGAAAGGGCAACAGTGCGCGGGAACGAGTTCAGTGTGGGTGGGAAGCTGTAGTGTGCAGGGACTGAGTGTGAGCCTTCCTGCGCTGCACGGTCAGGACAAAGTAGGCCCAAGCCAGAGTGGCCTACGGAAGCTTATCAGAGATTACAAGTGGAGACGCTTCCAGAGATCGCTGACAGCGCTCACTCTCATAGTGCCACTGACTGTGAGTGGTTCCTCCTTGCAGCCAGACCGTAGAGCGCACACTCCCAGACCGGACAACCAGGCCACAGACAGAGTCCGGCTACCTGACATACCCACTCCAGCATACTCCCATGCTGTGTTGGTGCTTGAAAGAAAGGACTGTTCCTCTTCCAGCAGATCTCCCTCTTGGACTTAGAACCTGCGACCGGATATTCCAGGAAAACCGACAACACCGGAATCCAAGGCCCTTTCCATACCAGGACGACACTGGATTCTTCAAGCGTTCAGGTCAAAACACCACCGCTACCATCTCAAAGACTGCTTCTCATCAACACCGGATTGATAAGTTTGATGTCTTTGAACTCTCCCCTACCTTATTATACACCTGCTGTCCCTAAGTTAATCATATACAGTTTTACTGCCCTATCCTCCATTTACCCCCTCCCTGTGTGGAGTAACGCTGTTAGATTAAATCCCTCTGTTTACCCTTGCTCTGCCTCTGACCCTTACTGCATCCCTTCACCTGCTTTCATATAGAAGCAGAACTATGTTCTTGTCATGACCACCTATGCTTCTGTTAATAATATCATGACTGTGTTTGTGTTGGCCGCAACTTTCTGACACTGGTCACTAAAGGTAAGTTTACTGTCCATCCATACACCGAAGTCTTTTTCAGTGACAAGTTTATGCAGTTGTTTACCATTTAGTGCATAATGATACAGTTTTCTTTCTTCCCAAGATCTTACAGTTATTTACATTAAACCTCAAATGCCATTATTCAGCCTACGCCTCCATTTTACATATATAAATCTAATATTAAATTATCATCCTCTGTGTTGATTGTGTTGATTACCTTGCAGAGTTTAATGTCACCAGCAAATATTGAAATGATATTCTGTTTGATCTCTGCATGAATAAATACTGTATGTTAAAAAGAAAAGGGCCCAATACAGACCTCTGCAATACTCCAGTGCTAACAATTTATTTTAACAAAATATTATATATACTTTAATTACACAAAAAGCTCCTTTATCTTGATATCCCCATTAAATACTTGTTATGCTGTCATGGGTTGTTCTTTTTATTCCCACCTTCTAATGTGTCCAGTACCTGTGATCTTGCATATTTAGGAGCTGTGTCACAATCTCCAAAATCTGTCCAGAACCCTGTTGGTTGTTGTGACAATCTTTTTTGGATCCAGAACCTTGTTATCCTATATCCTATTCAGGTTTTTGATAGAATTATCGCTGACACTATCCTATGGTGAGCATAATGTATATCATGTAGCTCTAACTATTGCTATGTTTCATATACATCGTATAAAGTCTTGTACAAGATACAGCTCTGGCAAAAATTAAGAGACCACCACATCAAAACCCTTTCATGGGAAGCCAATCTCCAGACCTGAACCCCATTGAAAACCTCTGGAAAGTATTCAAGAGGATGATGGATAGTCACAAGCCATCAAACAAAGAAGAACTGCTTACATTTTTGAGCCAGAAGCAGTGTGAAAAACTAGTAGAAACAGGCTCGGACTGGCCCACCGGAGAACCGGAGGATTCTCCGGTGGGCCCAGGCACTGAAACAGGGCCCCCTCTGCTCCAGGGCCTCCCCCCGCGCGCTCTCCCGCCAACCTCCCACCCACCCTCGTTGAAGACGATACTCACCTGACCCAGCTCTAGGGATGCCTGGTCTCGCTGTCTGCAGCTCCTCCTGAATGAGCGGTCACGTGGTACCGCTCATTAAGGTCATGAATATGTGCATATTCATGACCTTAATGAGCGGTATCACATGACCGCTCACGCAGGAAGAAGGTGCTGCGCCGGGAGGCGGGACAGAGCCAGAGGGATGTCGATGCGGCCGCGCGGTGTGTGTGACGGGTCAGGTGAGTATGAGGGATGGAGGGATGGGGGGATGAAGCATGGCGGTGTTCACCACACTGTGGTATTTCTTTACTGACTTTGCCAACCCCATGACCGTGTGAGATGATGTCACGGGAAGGGGTGGGGCATCCTCCAGTGCAGCGCTGATAGCAGGAGACCACCTGTGCTGTGGAGAGAGGCTGAGGAGCGGCACAATGGTGGGGGCTCTGTACACAGGACTCCATGGGGCTGATGATCTGAGGGTTGTGGGGGCACAGATAAGCGGACATTCCTACATGGGGGCTGTACAGAGAGCAGGGTGACTTTTGAATGTGGGGGAGGGGGTGCTGTCACATGGGGTCTTTGGGGAAGGAGGGGGTGCTGTCACGTGGGGGTCTGTGGGGAAGGAGGGGGTGCTGTCACATCGGGGTCTTTGGGGAAGGAGGGGGTGCTGTCACGTGGGGGTCTGTGGGGAAGGAGGGGGTGGTGTCATGTGGGGGTCTGTGGGGAAGAAGGGGGTGCTGTCACATGGGGTCTGTGGGGAAGGAGGGGGTGCTGTCACATGGGGGGTCTGTGGGGAAGGAGGGGGTGCTGTCACACACATGGGGGTTCTGTGGGGAAGGAGGGGGTGCTGTCACACACATGGGGGGTCTGAAGGAGGACATAAGCCGGCGCACCATGCAATATGGGAGCGGGAGTGGGGGGGTGGAGAGATAAGCCATGCATACAGGAGGGGGATATGAGCCATGCATACAGGAGGGGGGTCATTATACAGTATTGAGCATCATGTGGGATCATTATACAGTATGGAGAACTGTGTGTGGCCATTATACAGTATGGAGCATCATGTGTGGCCATTACACAGTACTGAGCATCGTGTGGCCGTTATACAGTATGGAGCATCATGTGTGGCCAGTGGACATTATACAGTATGGAGCATCATGTGTGGCCGTTATACAGTATGGAGCATCATGTGGGATCATTATACAGTATGGAGAACTGTGTGTGGCCTTTATACAGTATCGAGAACTATGTGTGGCCATTATACAGTATGGAGCACTATGTGTGGCCATTATATATTATGGAGCATCATGTCTGGCCATTATACACTATGGAGCATCATGTGTGGCCATTATACAGTATTGAGCATCATGTGGTATCATTATACAGTATGGAGAACTGTGTGTGGCCATTATACAGTATGGAGCACTATGTGTGGCCATTATACAGTATGGAGAACTGTGTGTGGCCATTATACAGTATGGAGCATCATGTGTGGCCATTATACAGTATTGAGCATCATATGTGGCCATTATACAGTATTGAGCATCATGTGTGGCCATTATACAGTATGGAGAACTGTGTGTGGCCATTATACAGTATGGAGCATCATGTGTGGTGGCCATTATACAGTATGGAGCATCATGTGTGGCTGTTATGTGTGGCCATATTTTTTTTTGTTTATAATTATTGTATATAAAACAGTGTGATCAGCAGTGCTAAATGGCTGTGGTTGGGATGTGGATATGGGTGTGACTAATTGTGAAATGGGTGTGGTCAGAGGCGTGGCCTAAAATTTGTCGCGCCGCAAACTTTATACCTTCTTCCCTTCAAAAGTTGGGAGGTATGGTACCGCATTTGCCAGATCACGGCAAGTGCCGCAAATCCCATAGGGAATGAATGAGGCCGAATGCAGTGTTGCTGTAAGTGATCCGTTACTCAGCAGATGCAGAAAAACTGCCCGATCTGCTGCAAAAGGCGACTTTCACATCAGTGATTCTTGCCAAAGTCCCTGCCGATAGTGTCATACTCACCAAAGGGGGAGGCAGCACTAAAAGTGCCTAGGGCAGCAGAAACTCTAAATACGCCCCTGGGGGGCTACATTATATTCTGTGGGGGGACTACATTATACTCAGGGTAAGAACGAGAATCACAACAAATATAGCAAAATATCCAGACTGAGAGGGGCTAAAGCCCTGCTCTCTCCGTAAATACATAAATGAAACCAAAATAATCATGGGTGTACTACTCCTAAAACATATAAAAGACTAGAGAACATGGAGTACAAAGAACACCAACAGATTGAAAAAGTAAAACAATCATTTTATTGATGCATTTAAAGCATACAAAAACAGCCCAATCAAAGGGCAAAATACAAAAAAGAGGAAGAATACAGGGAACCTACTAGCACAGCAGACTATATGGACCAATAATACAATATGTGTAAGGGCACGTACAGCTAATCCTGAGCCGAGTGAGGGGGGGAGGAAAATTAGAATCTAAGTGGGTCTAACATCCAGGCTCTGCGCATGAATATCTATGGATGCTACCATCAATATAAGATACCCAAACCCCCTACACATATCAATAGGATGCCGTCACTCACCCATAGTTGCAAGTGTCCTAGGTCCTCCTGCTGTGACCCCTTAGACCTAGGACACTTGCAACTATGGGTGAGTGACGGCATCCTATTGATATGTGTAGGGGGTTTGGGGATCTTATATTGATGGTAGCATCCATAGATGTTCATGCGCAGAGCCTGGATGTTAGACCCACTTAGATTCTATTTTTCCTCCCCCCCTCACTCGGCTCAGGATTAGTTGTGCGTGCCGTTACACATATTGTATTATTGGTCCATATAGCCTGCTGTGCTAGTAGGTTCCCTGTATTCTTCCTCTTTTTTGTATTTTGCCCTTTGATTGGGCTGTTTTTGTACGCTTTAAATGCATCAATAAAATCATTAAACTCAGGGTACTACATTATATTATGGGAGGCTACATCATACTATATGAGGGGTTACAGTATACTCTATGGGGGGCTGCATTATATTCTGTGGTGGGGCTGCATTATTCTCTCAGAGGACTACATTATATTATGGGGGGCTACATCATACTATAAGAGGGGGCTACAGTATACTCTATGGGGGGCTGCATTATATTCTGTGGTGGAACTGCATTCTCTGAGGGGACTACATTATATTCTGTGGTGGGTTGCATTATACTATATGAGGGGGGCTGCATTATATTCTGTGGTGGAACTGCATTCTCTCAGGGGACTATATTATATTCTGTGGTGGGTTGCATTATAGGGTTGAGCGAAACGGGTCGGCCAGATTCAGAAGTCGCCGACTTTTGGCAAAGTCGGGTTTCATGAAACCCGACCTGACCCCTGTGTGGGGTCGGCCATGAGGTTGGCGATCTTCTGATCTGGAATCGGAATTCCGATACCGAGTTTCGATATGTTTAAGATATCGGGAATCGGTATCGGAATTCATATTTAAGTGTAAAATAAAGAATTAAAAAAAAATATTGATATACTCCCCCTCGGACGCGCCCTGGTTCTCACCGGCAGCCTTCCTTCCTAAGAATGAGTGCCTGAAGGGCCTTCGATGACGTCGCGGCTTGTGATTGGTCGCGTGAGCGGTCACATGGGCGGTCACGCGACCAATCACAAGCCGCGACGTCATCTAAGGTCCTTCAGGCGCTAATTCTTAGGAAGGAAGCGTCCGAGGGCGCGTCCGAGGGTGAGTATATTCCTAATAGGTATATACTCACCCTCGGACGCGCCCTGGTTCTAACCCGCAGCCTTCCTTCCTAAGAATCAGCGCCTGAAGGACCTTGGATGACGTCGCGGCTTGTGATTGGTCGCATGACGCCCATGTGACCGCTCACGCGACCAATCACAAGCCATGACGTCATCGAAGGTCCTTCAGGCGCTGATTCTTAGGAAGGAAGGCTGCCGGTGAGAACCAGGGCGCGTCCGAGGGTAAGTATATCAATATTTTTTATTTTGATTCTTTATTTTACACTTAAATATGGATCCCAGGGCCTGAAGGAGAGTTTCCTCTCCTTCAGACCCTGGGAACCATTAGAAACCCAATGCACTACATTGGGTTTCGTGTTTCGGCCGACCCCGACCCCGACTTTTCTATAGGATCGGCCGATTTCACTCGACCCGACTTTTGAAAAAGTCGGGTTTCGTGAAACCCGACCCGATCGAATAAAAAGAAAAGTCGCTCAACCCTATTGCATTATACTATATGAGGGGGGCTGCATTATACCCTATCGGGATGCTACATTATAGTCTATGGTGGGGACTGTGTCATAACTGAGGGGGTTGCATTATATTTTGTGGGGTGCTGCATTATATTCTATGAGAGGGGACCGCATTATACAACTCATATGGCAGTATTCAAAGAATCCTTGCAAAAGAATTGCATATGAGAAAGGTCTCCGCGCGTTGGGTGCCAGAAATGTTAACCGACGAACAAAAGAAGAAACGAGTTGACATTTCAATAGCAAATCTCGAAAAGTTCCAAGCAGACAAGGAAAATTTTTTGTCATGTTTTTTGACCATGGACGAGACCTGGATCCACCACTTTGATCCCGAAACTAAACAACAATCGATGACATGGAAACGAGCCGACGAACCGAGGCCGAAGAAATTCAAAGTGTCAAGCTCAGCAGGGAAGGTTATGGCGTCCGTTTTTTGGGACGCTGAAGGAATTATTATGTTGGACTATTTGGAGAAGGGAGCCACTATTACGGGCTCCTACTACGCAGAACAAATAAGAAGATTGCGGGAGGCTATCAAGGAGAAAAGGCACGGCAAATTGCGGGCTGGAGTGTTGTTTCACCAAGATAACGCGCTGGCTCACAAAGCTGCTGTTGCCATGGCTACCATTCAAGAAGCGGGCTTTGAACTGGTGGAACACCCCCCCCTTCACCAGATCTAGCCCCCAGTGACTTCTTTCTCTTTCCTCGGCTCAAGGAACACCTCCGGGGCAAGAAATTTGACGACAATAGCGACGTGATAACCGCTGTTGGGGATTTTTTTGAGGGTCAAGATCAAGAATTTTTTTCGAAGGGAATTCTAAGTTTAGAAAAGAGATGGACTAAATGTATAGACTTGTTAGGAGACTATGTAGAAAAATAAATTTATTTTTTGACTATATTCATTGTGTTTAGTATTGATTATCATTACTTTTGGATCGCCCCTCATATTTTATGAGGGGGCTACCCCAACCCTTGCTACATTATTAAGACGTGAACTACCTGATATTATACCCTATTATATATTATGCGCTTTTTACCGCACAATTGGTGGACTTGTATCTATTTCTATGTAGCTACATAGTGGGTCCCAAGAATGATTTTCTCTGGTGGGCCCAAGGTGCTCCAGTCCGACGCTGGGTGGAAAGCATACCAAGACGCATGAAGGCTGTGATTAAAAATCATGGTTATTCCACAAAATATTGATTTCTGAACTTTTCCTGAGTTAAAACATTAGTATTGTTTTTTTCTAAATGATTATGAACTTGTTTTCTTTGCATTATTTGAGGCCTGAAAGCACTGTTTTTTTATTTTGACCATTTCTCCATTTCAGAAAAAAATACAAAATTTATTGCTTGGAAATTCGCAGACATGTTATCACACGTTTATAGCATAAATGAAAAATTTACATTTTCCTCAAAAATATGCCTATAAAGAGAAAAATCTGAGAAACTCAACATTTTGCAGTGGTCTCTTAATTTTTTCCAGAGCTACATATGTAGGGAGGTGTTCAGCTATTGTTGCTGTGGCAGTGGTAGCACTATATATATACTAAGTGAAGTTTCGCATTGGTATAGGATTGTTTAGGTACCTTTAAATTGCTTTGTTTGCTCTACAGTAGGATATTTGCTGTATTTACTGTGAGGCTCTCATTTACCTGACATGCTATTAATGGGCTATCTATGTTATGTACAAACATGTCTTGAACAAAAAATTAAACTTATTATTTTAGGTTGGACTACATGGAAATCAAGGTTATGGAGGTTTTAAAAAATGAATAAGAGAGGAGTATGTGTTTGTACCATGAGAAGAAGTATCAGTCAGAAAGCCATGAAAAGAGTGAAATACATTACCTACTGAATGGCAATCTTAGTAATTGCACAATTCATAATGTTCATTGTTGTTTGAATGGCTGGAAAACTGGGTCATTGCTGTATATAACTCACCTTTTTATACAAGTGGAAAAACTTTTTATTTAACATTCTTGAAGAAAAAAGCACCTTTTCCTTTCAAATAATAATAAACAACTATCAAACCTTAGATAGAATGAATAAGGAAACAAAGTTAGTGTATCACATTTTTGTTCAATACTTTTTTGGAGTGTTTTCTCTTGGACAAATACATTCTGAAATGTCAGTAACTTTTCTGCTGAATAATAATGTGACCCATTTTCAGGCCCCCTTGAGACTCCACCCAGGTTCCACCCCAGCTCCGCCTCCACCCTTCGAACCTTCCACAGTCCCACCACTCACTCTTGGAAAAACTTAACTTCTCCACCACGTCCTCATCAATCAGATATTAATAGTTCCCATCAAACACCAGATCACATTCATAACCAGCAGCTTTGTTCTGGCAAAAAGAATTTTTAAGAAGCCAAAATGACACGGTCGACTCTTTTGGACGGACCCTACTCTACTCTAGCGTATTAAATATAAATATATTTTTGTGTATTTTTCTTCAAGAGAATGAGTCACATACATTTTTTTAAATGACCATTAATACAACATACAAGGGACAAATACCGTCACACCATGACCAGACCACATATTATCACCACATAGTGACCAAATAATACGACATACAAGGAACAAATACCCCCACACCATGACCAGACCACACATTACCACCACATAGTGACTGAATACTACAATACTGATCATTAATAAAAAACACAATACTACGTGACATTATACACAGAAGCTCTGTACATAGTATACAGTGTCAGTGTACAGGTAATACAGTGATCACTGGTGACATTATACACAGGAGCTCTCTATATAGTGTATAGGTAATACAGTGATCAACAGTAACATTATACACAGGACCTCTGTACACAGTGTCAGTGTACAGATAATAAATAGTGTTGAGCGATGCCTTCCAATATCCAAAAGTATCGGTATCAGATTGGATCGGCCGATATTCAAAAAATATCGGATATCGCCAATACCGATACCTGATACCAATGCAAGTCAATGGGACCAAAATATCGGAATTAAAATAAACCCTTTCTTTCCTTGTAGGTTAATTCTTCATGAAGGAAACAACTAAGAATAATGGAGGATGTATTGGGGGAGGTGGAGGAGACATTAACCCCTTCCCGACCCATGACGCCACGTAGGCGTCATGAAAGTCGGTGCCAATCCGACCCATGACACCTATGTGGCGTCATGGAAAGATCGCGTCCCTGCAAATCGGGTGAAAGGGTAAACTCCCATTTCACCCGATCTGCAGGGACAGGGGGAGTGGAAGTTTAGCCCGGGGGGGGGGGTGGCTTCACCCCCCCCGTGGCTACGATCGCTCTGATTGGCTGTTGAAAGTGAAACTGCCAATCAGAGCGATTTGTAATATTTCACCTATTATAACTAAGGAAATATTGCAATCCAGCCATGGTCGATGCTGCAATATCATCGGCCATGGCTGGAAACACTAATGTGCCCCCACCCCACCGATCGACCCCCAGCCCTCCGATCTGTCCGGTACACTGCTCCGGCTCCCCTCCGTCCTGAGCTCCGCTCCCCCGTGCTCTTGTCCGCTCCCCCCGTGCTCCAATCACCCCCCCGTGCTCCAATCACCCCCCCTGCACTCCGTTCCACCCCGCCGTGCTCCGTTCCACCCCCCCGTGCTCCGTTCCACCCCCCTGTGCTCCGTTCCACCCCTCCCGCGCTTCGATCCACCCCCCATGCTCCGATCCCCCCCCCGTTCCCCCACCCACCCCATCATACTTACCGATCCTGCCGGGGTCCGTCCGTCTTCTCCCTGGGCGCCGCCATCTTCCAAAATTGCTGGCGCATGCGCAGTGCGCCCGCCGAATCTGCCGACCGGCAGATTCGTTCCAAAGTGCATTTTGATCACTGAGATATAATCTATCACAGTGATCAAAATAAAAAAAATAATAAACGATAATAATAATAAGTGCTCAATATGCATCTAGATAAGTTCCTTGGGGGGTCTAGTTTCCAAAATGGGGTCAATTGTGGGGGAGCTCCAATGTTTAGGCACACAGGGGCTCTCCAAACGCGACATGGTGTCCGCTAACAATTGGAGCTAATTTTCCATTCAAAAAGTCAAATGGCACGCCTTCCCTTCCGAGCCCTGCCGTGTGCCCAAACAGTGGTTTACCCCCACATATGAGGTATCGGCGTACTCGGGAGAAATTACCCAACAAATTTTATGATCCATTTTATCCTATTGCCCATGTGAAAATGAAAAAATTGAGGCGAAAAGAATTTTTTTGTGAAAAAAAAGTACTTTTTCATTTTTACAGATCAATTTGTGAAGCACCTGGGGGTTTAAAGTGCTCACTAGGCATCTAGATAAGTTCCTTGGGGGGTCTAGTTTCCAAAATGGGGTCACTTGTGGGGGAGCTCCAATGTTTAGGCACACAGGGGCTCTCCAAACGCGACATGGTGTCCGCTAACGATGGAGATAATTTTTCATTCAAAAAGTCAAATGGCGCTCCTTTTCTTTCCAAGCCCTGCCGTGTGCCCAAACAGTGGTTTACCCCCACATATGAGGTATCAGCGTACTCAGGACAAATTGGACAACAACTTTCGTGGTTCAGTTTCTCTTTTTACCATTGGAAAAATAAAAAAATTGGTGCTAAAAGATAATTTTTGTGACTAAAAAGTTAAATGTTCATTTTTTCCTTCCATGTTGCTTCTGCTGCTCTGAAGCACCTGAAGGGTTAATAAACTTCTTGAATGTGGTTTTGAGTACCTTGAGGGGTGCAGTTTTTAGAATGGTGTCACTTTGGGGTATTTTCAGCCATATAGACCCCTCAAACTGACTTCAAATGTGAGGTGGTCCCTAAAAAAAATGGTTTTGTAAATTTCGTTGTAAAAATGAGAAATCGCTGGTCAAATTTTAACCCTTATAACTTCCTAGCAAAAAAAAATTTTGTTTCCAAAATTGTGCTGATGTAAAGTATACATGTGGGAAATGTTATTTATTAACTATTTTGTGTCACATAACTCTCTGGTTTAACAGAATAAAAATTCAAAATGTGAAAATTGCGAAATTTTAAAAATTTTCGCCAAATTTCAGTTTTTATCACAAATAAACGCAGAATTTATTGACCTAAATTTACCACTAACATGAAGCCCAATATGTCACGAAAAAACAGAACCGCTAGGATCCGTTGAAGCGTTCCTGAGTTATTACCTCATAAAGGGACACTGGTCAGAATTGCAAAAAACGGCAAGGTCTTTAAGGTCAAAATAGGCTGGGTCATGAAGGGGTTAAAGGCATAGAGGTCTAGCCCAATCAAATGGAATAGCAGGAATTAATTTTTTTTTAAGACGTTTGGAGTTACAAAGCTATTGACTATGTTACGATTTTTTATATTTAGTCAGATATTTATGTTTCACTACTTCCATGCTGTTCACCTTCTTTTTAACTTCTCCCACACTTTCTTCTTCATCATCCTCAGCAGCATCATCTTTTCTATCAACTTCTCCTTCACCTTATTCATCTTCTTCACCTTCTTCGTATTATTAATTTTTTTTACATTCTTCATATTCTTTTTATTCAACTATTATTCCTCTTCATAATCAATTTCTTCATCTTCTTCTTCTTCTTCATCATATTCTTATTTGTGACAGCCAGGCCTTCCTGTAGTTGCTATCTATAATAGTTTGAAGATTACACCTTCTGTTCTGCCTGTCACAAAAGATTTACAACAGGATTTGTCCGCGTTCAGTTTGGCCTGCAGCAGCAGGTTTTTTCCAGGGGCACCACGAGGAGGAACGGACTCACCCCCATACACTGCTTAGTCTTCTTCTGCTTATAATTTAGATAATATCTTTTGCTCTGATTTTTAGTCTTATGCTTAATGTTCTTCTGCTTTTTGTTCTGCAGCTTCTTGTTCTTCTGCTTCTCGGTCTTCAGGGTCGTCATCTTTAAGGTCTTGAACTTGGAAATGCAGCAGAAGGTACAAGAGCAAAAGACACTGCAGAGAACCAGCAGACGGTACTGGAACCCAGATGGCTAGCCGAAGGTACAAGAGCCAATGGAACTACCGAGGACCAGCTGACGTTACTGGAACCCGGTTACTAAACAGGAGGTACCCATGCCAGAAAGCACTACCAAGGACCACCTGACGTTGGTGGAACTCGGATACCCAGAAGGAGGCACCTAAGCCAAAGGCTCTGCCTGGAACCAGCTGATGGTACTGGAACCAGGATGGGGAGCAGAAGGTAAAAGAGCAAAAGACCCTGCGGAGAACCAGCTGACGGTCCTGGAATCCGGATGGCTAGCCGAAGGTACAAGAGCGAATGGAACTACCGAGGACCAGCTGACGTTACTGGAACCCGGTTACTAAGCAGGAGGTACCTGTGTCAGAAAGCACTACCAAGGACCACCTGACGTTGGTGGAACTTGGATACCCAGAAGGAGGCACCTAAGCCAATGGCTCTGCCTGAAACCAGCTGACGGTACTGGAACCACTATGCTGTAACATCTGGAAGCTGCAATTTCGACGCTGCAGATGTACACAGCATCCAATCCCCAGCAAAAACCCAAGCAATACGCCCCTTGGAAATATACCCTAAGGCTATGTGCACACGTTCAGGATTTCTCGCAGAAAATTCCTGAGAAAAACCGGACATTTTCTGCAAGAAATCTGCATGCAGTTTTGCCGTGGTTTTGCCACGGTTTTGCCGCTTTTTTTCTGGACATTTCCCAATGCATTTTGTAGTGGGAAATTCGCAAAAAAACCGCAAAATTAATGAACATGCGGTTTTTACCGCAATGCGTTTTTTTCACGGAAAAAAACGCATCATGTGCACAGAACATGCGGAATTCATTCTAAATGATGGGATGTTTATTGTATGTGTTTTTTTTGCAGTTTTATAGCGTTTTTAATCAGGAAAAAACACAAAAAAACCGCAACGTGTGCACACAGCCTAATAGTTGCTGTCTTGGGGCTGGAGATGGGGAGGTCGCGGGCTTTTTATTATTGTGAGCTGGGTCTTTTATAAGTATTAGTAAAACAAGCATAGCAAAGAAGGTTAATATTACTATAACAAGGATAAGCATTAACCCCTTTCTGACATATGACGTACTATCCCGTCGAGGTGGGGTGGGCCCGTATGACCACCGACGGGATAGTACATCATACGCGATCGGCCGTGCTCACGGGGGGAGCACGGCCGATCGCAGCCGAGCTGACATTCAGCACTATGTGCCAGGAGTGGTCACGGAGCGCTCCCGGCACATTAACCCCGTCACACTGCGATCAAACATGATTGCAGTGTGCCGACGGTACAGGGAAGCATCGCGCATGGAGGGGGCTTCCTGCGGGCTTCCCGGAGATGATCGGTACAAGGCGATGTGCTCACCTTGTACCAAGCGTCTCCTCCCTGCAGGCCCCGGATCCAAAATGGCCGTGGGGCTACTTCCGGGTCTTGCAGGGAGTACTTCCGGGTCCTGTAAGCCTGCAGCACTTCCGGCGCCTGTAAGCCTGCAGCAGGGCACGCCAGATCGCTGATCTGACATAGTGCTCTGCAAAGTGTCAGATGAGCGATCTGTCACTATACAGTGATGTCCCCCTGACAAAGTAAAAAAAAATTTTTTTAGGTGTGTAAAAAAAAAAAAAAGTATTGTTCCCATAAATACATTTCTTCATCTAAATAAAAAAAAATAAAAAATAAAAGTACACATATTTAGTATAGCCGCGTCCGTAATGACCCGACCTAGAAAACTGTTCCACTAGTTAACCCCTTCACTGAACACCGTAAAAAAAAAAAAAGAGGCAAAAAACAACGCTTTATTATCATTCCGCTTTAAAAAAGGGGAATAACACGCGATCAAAAAGACGGATATAAATAACCATGGTGCCGCTGAAAACATCATCTTGTCCTGCAAAAAACGAGCCACCACACAGCATCATCAGCAAAAAAATAAAAAAGTTACAGTCCTCAGAATAAAGCGATCCAAAAATAATAATTTTTTCTATAAAATAGTTTTTTATCGTATAAAAAGCAACAAAACATAAAAAAATGATATAAATGAGATATCGCTGTAATCATACTGACCCGAAGAATGAAACTGCTTTATCAATTTTACCAAACGTAGAACGGTATAAACGCCTCCCCCAAAAGAAATTCATGAATGGCTGGTTTTTGGTCATTCTGCCTCACAAAAAATCGGAATAAAAAGCGATCAAAAACTGTCACGTGTCCGAAAAAGTTACCAATAAAAACATCAACGCGTCCCGCAAAAAACAAGACCTCACATGAGTCTGTGAACCAAAATATGGAAAAATTATAGCTCTCAAAATGTGGCAATGCAAAAAATATTTTTTTGCAATAAAAAGTGACTTTTAGTGTGTGATGGCTGCCAATCATAAAAATCCGCTAAATAACCCACTATAAAAGTAAATCAAACCCCCCTTCATCACCCCCTTAGTTAGGGAAACATAAAAAAATTAAAAAAATGTATTTATTTCCATTTTCCTATTAGGGTTAGGTTTAGGGCTAGGATTAGGGTTGGGGCTAGGGTTGGGGTTAGGGTTGGGGCTAGGGTTGGGGCTAAAGTTAAGGTTAGGGCTGGGGCTAAAGTTAGGGTTAGGGTTGGGGCTAAAGTTAGGGTTAGGGTTGGGGCTAAAGTTAGGGTTGGTGCTAAAGTTAGGGTTGGGGCTAAAGTTAGAGTTAGGTTCGGGGCTAAAGTTAGGGTTAGGGTTGGGGCTAAAGTTAAGGTTGGGGTTAAAGTTAGGGTTAGCGTTGGGGCTAAAGTTAGGGTTGGGGCTAAAGTTAGGGTTAGGGTTTCAATTACATTTACAGTTGGGATTAGGGTTAGGGGTGTGTCAGGGTTTGGGGTGTGGTTAGGGCTGTGGTTGCTATTAGCGTTAGGGGTGTGTTTGGGATGGGGTTTCAGTTAGAATTGGGGGTTTCCACTGTTTAGGCACATCAGGGGCTCTCCAAACGCGACATGGTATCCGATCTCAATTCCAGCCAATTCTGCGTTGAAAAAGTAAAACAGCGGTCCTTCCCTTCCGAGCTCTCCCGTGCACCCAAACAGGGGTTTACCCCAACATATGGGGTATCAGCATACTCAGGACAAAGTGGACAACAACTTCTGAGGTCCAATTTCTCTTGTTACCCTTGGGAAAATAATAATCTGGGGGGCTAAAAAACATTTTTGTGGGAAAAAAATAATTTTTATTTTCACGACTCTGCGTTATAAACTGTATTGAAACACTTGGGGGTTCAAAGCTGTCAAAACACATCTAGATAAGTTCCTTGGGGGGTCTAGTTTCCAAAAAGGTGTCATTTGTGGGGGGTTTCTACTATTTAGGTGCATCAGGGGCTCTGCAAATGCAACGTGATGCCTGCAGACCAATCCATATAAGTCTGCATTCCAAATGGCGCTCCTTCCCGTCCGAGCTCAGCCATGCGCCCAAACGGTGGTTCCCCCCTACATATGGGGTATCAGCGTACTCAGGACAAATTGGACAACAATTTTGGGGTCCAATTTCTCTTGTTACCCTTGGGAAAATACAAAACTGGGGGCTAAAATATAATTTTGGGGAAAAAAAATAATTTTTCTTTTCACGGCTCTGCATTATAAACTGTAGTGAAACACTTGGGGGTTCAATGCTGTCAAAACACAGCTAGATAAGTTCCTTAGCGGGTCTACTTTCCAAAATGGTGTCACGTATGGGGGTATTTCAATGTTTAGGCCCATCGGGGCTCTCTAAACTGGACATGGTGTCCCATCTCAATTCTAGTCAATTTTGCATTGAAAAGTCAAACAGCGCTCCTTCCCTTCCGAGCTCTGCCATGCGCCCAAACAGTGGTTTACCCCCACATGTGGGGTATTGGCATACTCAGAACAAATGGCACAACAACTTTTGTGGTCCAATTTCTTCGCTAACCCTTGGGAAAATAAAAAAATGGGGGCAAAAAATCATATTTGTGAAAAAATATGATTTTTTATTTTAATGGCTCTGCATTATAAACTTCTGTGAAGCGCTTGGTGGGTTAAAGTGCTCACCACACATCTAGTTAAGTTCCTTAGGGGGTCTATTTTCCAAAATGGTGTCACTTGTTGGGGGTTTCAATGTTTAGGCACATCAGGGGCTCTCCAAACCCAACATGGTGTCCCATCTCAATTCCAGTCAATTTTGCATTGAAAAGTCAAACAGCGCACCTTCCCTTCCGAGCTCTGCCGTGCACCCAAACAGTGGTTTACCCCCCATTTGTGGGGTATCAGCATACTCAGAACAAATGGCACAACAAATTTTGGGGTCCAATATCTTCTCTTACCATTGGGAAAATAAAACAAATTGGAGCTGAATCAAATTTTTTGTAAAAAAAAGTTAAGTTAATTTTTTTTAAACATTCCAAAAATTCCTGTAAAACACCTGAAGGGTTGATAAACTTATTGAATGTGATTTTGAGCACCGTGAGGGGTGCAGTTTTTAGAATGGTGTCACACTTGGTTATTTTCTATCACATAGACCCCTCAAAATGACTTCAAATGTGATGTGGTCTCTAAAAAAATATTGGTGTTGTAAAAATGAGAAATTGCTGGTCAAATTTTAACCCTTATAACTCCCTAACAAAAATAAATTTTGGTTCCAAAAATGTGCTGATGTAAAGTAGACATGTGGGAAATGTTACTTATTAATTATTTTACATGACATATCTCTGTGATTTAAGGGCATAAAAATTCAAAGTTGGAAAATTGCAAAATTTTCTAAATTTCCGCCAAATTTGCATTTTTTTCCCAAATAAACACAAGATATATCAAAGAAATTTTACCAATATCATGAAGTACAATATGTCACGAGAAAACAGTGTCAGAATCGCCAAGATCCGTTGAAGCGTTCCAGAGTTATAATCTCATAAAGGGACAGTGGTCAGAATTGTAAAAATTGGCCTGGTCATTAACGTGCAAACCACCCTTGGGGGTAAAGGGGTTAACATAAGGGCGCAGACAGACACTGTATAACTCATGCGATGATCGCAGTGCAATCCTTGGACTGGCCCTGACACCTCTTCTGACATAAGCTTGACAACGTGATAAATTACTATGTAACTGTCAGCCTCAGGTCAGGAGAGCCGACGGTCAGTCCGAGGATTGCGATGCGATCCTCACATGAGAAATACGTCCGTCTGTCTGCCCCCTAACAAGTATAACAATACAGTAACCACGGGCTGCATTCTATGTTATAAGAAAAAATTGTTTATAGTTAAATTATTAAAGGGAACCTGTCACCTCCCCAGGGCCTATTAAGGTAATAGAGCCAGCCGCCAACAGCAGCACTAAGGCTGCATTCTGTGAAGGTGGCTCTTTTGTTTTTGATCCCTAATAACGCTGAAATATTCACTTTTATAAATTGCGTGCCATAACTATTGAGTCTGGGGGGTACGTCTTTTGTCCCCGGACACAACCGCCTCCCAGCCGTCCATCATCCCACCGGGCGCCGATGCCTGCGCTGGGCTCTCATTTTTCGGGCATGCGCCATGTGCGCTGCCCTGGAACTCACATCAGCTGATGTACTGATATTGCGCTTGCGTGTAGCAGAGGTCCGAGATCCTGCCCCTCAGTGTGTTATGATTTATTCACACTGCCGGGCCGGGAATCTGGCGCTATGCGCAGGTGCGATCTACTTACATCACTTGATATAAGTTCCAGGGCAGCGCACACTGCGCATGACTGAGAAATAATTGCAGAGCGCTGGTGACAGCACAAGACAGAAAGGAGGTGGTGCTCGGTGGGATGATGAACGACTACGAGGAGGCTGAGTCAGGGGGAGAAAACGTACCCCCGGGCTCAATACAGGTAAGGCGCACAATTTATAAAAGTGAATATTTCAGCGATATTATAAGGGATAAAAAACATAAGAGCCACCTTCGCAGAATGCAGCCTTAGTGCTGAAGAAGGTGGCTCTTTTACCTTAAAAGGCCCTGGGGGGGTGACAGGTTCCCTTTAAGTTATTAAAGGCTTGGGATAATTGTGTGCAGTCACTCTACAGACTGCCAAATCATGATGTCGTGCACCTGCCATAATGAGACCCCAAGACCACTGGTGTGATCTGGCGCTCATGCAACCACATTTGCTATTTGCACGTGTTGACTAAACAAGTTTGACTTCTCTCAATAGAAGAAAATCGTCACATGACCTCCTGCTCTCATCAGCGATGCTGGGGCCATTATTACTGAACATAGGGGGACTCCTAAATATTAAGTAAGCACTTACGAAGCATTGAAGCCTAACTACTGGGTGGCAGATAGTGCTGTACTGGCTGTCAGTCAGTCCCGGGGCATCAGTTACAACCGCCACTCTCTATACGCAGAGTGGTGACTGAAAAATGTTGAAGTAATAGTATACACAGATGGGAAAAGTGAATGGCTCCACCGGAAAGAACGTCCTCTGCAAGTCACCATCTATAAGTGTACTGTGATCTCTCTGTGTCAGGCCAGACTGGTATCTACCATTATATGGTATTACGTATGGTGGTAATATCAGTGCTGGTTATTGTATAGAGATTTATTTTCAATAACAGTGCAGTCATATCCTTAGGTTCCCCTATACCCACCGTAGTTACAATCATGGTTACTTGGTTAAGGGCCACAGGTGGACACAGACAGAAAAGGGCCCATGTGCAAGAACAATATACAGGTCCTTCTCAAAAAATTAGCATATAGTGTTAAATTTCATTATTTACCATAATGTAATGATTACAATTAAACTTTCATATATTATAGATTCATTATCCACCAACTGAAATTTGTCACGCCTTTTATTGTTTTAATACTGATGATTTTGGCATACAACTCCTGATAACCCAAAAAACCTGTCTCAATAAATTAGCATATTTCACCCATCCAATCAAATAAAAGTGTTTTTTAATAACAAACAAAAAACCATCAAATAATAATGTTCAGTTATGCACTCAATACTTGGTCGGGAATCCTTTGGCAGAAATGACTGCTTCAATGCGGCGTGGCATGGAGGCAATCAGCCTGTGACACTGCTGAGATGTTATGGAGGCCCAGGATGCTTCAATAGCGGCCTTAAGCTCATCCAGAGTGTTGGGTCTTGCGTATCTCAACTTTCTCTTCACAATATCCCACAGATTCTCTATGGGGTTCAGGTCAGGAGAGTTGGCAGGCCAATTGAGCACAGTAATACCATGGTCAGTAAACCATTTACCAGTGGTTTTGGCACTGTGAGCAGGTGCCAGGTTGTGCTGAAAAATGAAATCTTCATCTCCATAAAGCATTTCAGCCGATGGAAGCATGAAGTGCTCCAAAATCTCCTGATAGCTAGCTGCATTGACCCTGCCCTTGATGAAACACAGTGGACCAACACCAGCAGCTGACATGGCACCCCACACCATCACTGACTGTGGGTACTTGACACTGGACTTCAGGCATTTTGGCATTTCCTTCTCCCCAGTCTTCCTCCAGACTCTGGCACCTTGATTTCCGAATGACATGCAAAATTTGCTTTCATCAGAAAAAAGTACTTGGGACCACTTAGCAACAGTCCAGTGCTGCTTCTCTGTAGCCCATTTCGGCACCTGTAGCCCATTTCCTGCACACGCCTGTGCACGGTGGCTCTGGATGTTTCCACACCAGACTCAGTCCACTGCTTCCTCAGGTTCCCCAAGGTCTGGAATCGGTCCTTCTCCACAATCTTCCTCAGGGTCCGGTCTCCTCTTCTCGTTGTACAGCGTTTTCTGCCACATTGTTTCCTTCCAACAGACTTACCATTGAGGTGCCTTGATACAGCACTCTGGGAACAGCCTATTTGTTGAGAAATTTCTTTCTGGGTCTTACCCTCTTGCTTGAGGGTGTCAATGATGGCCTTCTTGACATCTGTCAGGTCGCTAGTCTTACCCATGATGGGGGTTTTGAGTAATGAACCAGGCAGGGAGTTTATAAAAGCCTCAGGTATCTTTTGCATGTGTTTAGAGTTAATTAGTTGATTCAGAAGATTAGGGTAATAGGTCGTTTAGAGAACCTTTTCTTGATATGCTAATTTATTGAGACAGGTTTTTTGGGTTATCAGGAGTTGTATGCCAAAATCATCAGTATTAAAACAATAAAAGACGTGACAAATTTCAGTTGGTGGATAATGAATCTATAATATATGAAAGTTTAATTGTAATCATTACATTATGGTAAATAATGAAATTTAACACTATATGCTAATTTTTTGAGAAGGACCTGTATGGGCCCTTTGCAGCCAAGAACTTCTAAAAATACAAAATTGCATCTTATTTAGAGGTAGAAAGGGGCCCCCTTAACTCTTGGGCCCATGTGCTGCCGCATAGTTTGCACTAATGATATGTCCGCCTGTTAGGGGCCCACTCACATGTTTCACCTCCCTGAGCTGAACCCCTAGCTACGCCTCTGGTTTCAGGGTATGAGGGGACACAATTTATAAGTGTTAACTTCAGCGTGTGCAAGGAGCATAATGAAAAGAGGCACCATTTTCTTGTGCAGCATTAGTGCTGCACAAGGTGGCTCTTTTAGTTATAAACGCCTTGGGGGGGGGACAGGTTCCCTTTAATATCTGTTGTTGTGTCTGCGTGGCGGTCGCAAGACACATTGCCGGCTACACAGCAGGGAAACAGCTGGCATTACTGAACCCCACTGACACATGAGCGAGTGTTTTTCTCTGTGCAGCCAGCACTAGGGTTGAGCGAAACGGATCGGTCATTTTCATAAATCGGCGACTTTTAGGCAAAGTCGGATGTCATGAAACCCGAACCGATCCTCCAGTGGGATTGGCCATGCGGTACACGATCAGAGCGCCAAAGTCGCGTTTCATATGACGCTCTCACCGCCGTTTTTCATCCAATGAAGGAGGACGCAAAGTGTGGGCAGCGTGATGACATAGGTCTCGGTCCCCACCATCTTTGAGAAGGGCATGGCAGTGATTGGCTTGCTGTCTGTGGCGTCAAAGGGGTATAAAGGGGCGTGCACGCCGACCGCCATCTTACTTCTGCCGATCTGAGCATAGGGAGAGGTGTTGCTGCAGTTAGTCAGAAGCAGGGACAGAGTTAGGGAGGAAATATAAACCCCCAAACCGCTTGTGCTGGAGCGATTTTCACTGTCCCACACCACCTTTTTGTGCAGGGACATTGGAGGTCGTATTTTAGTGCAGCAGCTGCATAGCTGTGTGCACGGTGCTGTGCAAACCAACTGCTTTTTTTAAAGCAAAATTCCTGTTGCTCCTTTCTGCACAGTTACCTATCTTGTTTATTTGTCCACATTTTTGTGTTAAAGAGCGAAAAATGGTCCAAAGGGACCAAATAAAACGACCACAGAGTCCATATATGAAAAAATATGCAAAAAACAATCTTTATTAATTTAAGAACAGTATAAATGGACAACACAGAGCAAAGCAAATGGGACAGAGTACCACATGGTGTGCACATACGCCTCACCAGTGTGTAAACCACCACAGGCACAGCTAGTGATTGGCATCGCCACTTATATGAAGCCGGTTGGTGATCTATTTTGCGGCCTGCCTTGGATTTTTTGTGAACTGTCACATATTTATATGCAGGTGCTTTCCTTCCCCGACTCCGTGTGCCTGTGGTGGTTTACATACTGGTGAGGCGTATGTGCACACCATGTGGTACTCTGTCCCATTTGCTTTGCTCTGTGTTGTCCATTTATACTTTTCTTAAATTAATAAAGATTGTTTTTTGCATATTTTTTTATATATGGACTCTGTGGTCGTTTTCTTTGGTCCCTTTGGACCATTTTTCGCTCTATAGTTATTAGCGACTAGTCCGCTTTAAAGGGACACTGTCACCTGAATTTGGAGGGAACAATCTTCAGCCATGGAGGCGGGGTTTTTGGGTGTTTGATCCACCCTTTCCTTACCTGCTGGCTGCATGCTGGCTGCAATATTGGATTGAAGTTCATTCTCTGTCCTCCGTAGTACACGCCTGCTCCTCATAGTAGGGAGCTTGTTTTTTTTTTTTTTTCTTTTTTTAAATAATAATTCCAGCCACTTTCTGGCACGTTCATAGTGTTGTGTTATACCACTGGGCCAGAGTTGTGGTTCTGTGTCTCCCCCCCCAAAAAAAAGGGAGATTAACCCCTTAATCCCATATGACGTACTATCCCGTCGAGGTGGGGTGGGCCTTAATTCCCACTGACGGGATAGTACGTCATAGCGATCGGCCGCGCTCACGGGGGGAGCGCGGCCGATCGCGGCCGGGTGTCAGCTGCCTATCGCAGCTGACATCCGGCACTACGTGCCAGGAGCGGTCACGGACCGCTCCTGGCACATTAACCCCCGGCACACCGCGATCAAAGATGATCGCTGTGTGCCGGCGGTGCAGGGAAGCATCGCGCAGGGAGGGGGCTCCCTGTGGGCTTCCCTGAGACGATCGGTACATAATGATGTACTCACCGTGTGTTAGGAGTCGAGTTTCCTCTGCTGCACAGGGGGAATCTCGGTCCGTGTCTGCTGCGGTCTCCCATTCTGCTTCGGCCGCAGTGGGCTCTGCTCAGCGGAGGCGTCGCTCCCAGCGGCTTGCTGGGACTGATTCTGTGCAAAGGGTTACTGCTGCCTTTTCTGGCTCTCCTGTTGTACCCTGCACTGATCTGCGGCGAGCGGGCTTCTCTGGGACTAAGTCCTTACTTGCACACACTGAGCATGCCCAGGTCAAGATCTCCCGTTGGAGATCGAGGGTCACATGCTCAGGTACTGCAGCACATCCCATTGGTCCTTTTGGCAGGTCCTGAAAGGGCAAAACTTCTGTAGCTGTTTCCTGTGCTGCAGCTATATAAACTGCGCATGACCGCACGGCCATGCGCTAGTATTGTCTCGATATTATGTGTGTGTGTAGATGGATGTATGTCGATGGATGAAAGCTCCTAAGTATCCCTCCCTAGAGTTGTTGACTGCTCGCGGATGATGGTAGCTATCTAGCTCCCGACTAGCCATCTGCATGTAACACACATCACAGCGTCCTGTTGCTGTGCCCGCCAGTACGGCGCCGTGCGCTTCCTCTGCGCTTTCCTTACCCAAGCCTGGGTGGTTAGTGGCGTCCGTCAGTGCGGCACCGCACGCACTCTCGTGCCTATAGTGTTATGAAAGGCAATTCAGTACCACAATGGACATAGCGGTCAGAGCATATACAGTGATCTGACAATAACCCAAAATCATAGAACGAGCTCTGAGACGTGGGAACTCTGCAGACCGCAATCCCTAATCCTCTCCAAACAACACTAGAGGCAGCCGTGGATTGCGCCTAACTCTGCCTATGCAACTCGGCACAGCCTGAGAAACTAACTAGCCTGAAGATAAAAAATAAGCCTACCTTGCCTCAGAGAAATACCCCAAAGGAAAAGGCAGCCCCCCACATATAATGACTGTGAGTTAAGATGAAAAGACAAACGTAGAGATGAAATAGATTCAGCAAAGTGAGGCCCGACTTTCTTAACAGAGCGAGGATAGAAAAGGTAACTTTGCGGTCTACACAAAACCCTAAAGAAAACCACGCAAAGGGGGCAAAAAGACCCTCTGTACCGAACTAACGGCACGGAGGTACACCCTTTGCGTCCCAGAGCTTCCAGCAAAAAATTAGACAAGCTGGACAGAAAAAATAGCAAACAAATAGCAAAGAAGAACTTAGCTATGCAGAGCAGCAGGCCACAGGAATGATCCAGGGAAAAGCAAGTCCAACACTGGAACATTGACAGGAAGCCAGGATCAAAGCATTAGGTGGAGTTAAGTAGAGAAGCACCTAACGACCTCACCAGATCACCTGAGGGAGGAAACTCAGAAGCCGCAGTACCACTTCCCTCCACCAACAGAAGCTCACAGAGAGAATCAGCCGAAGTACCACTTGTGACCACAGGAGGGAGCTCTGCCACAGAATTCACAACAGTACCCCCCCTTGAAGAGGGGTCACCAAACCCTCACCAGAGCCCCCAGGCCGACCAGGATGAGCCACATGAAAGGCACGAACAAGATTGGGAGCATGGACATCAGAGGTAAAAACCCAGGAATTATCTTCCTGAGCATAACCCTTCCATTTAACCAGATAATGGAGTTTCCGTCTAGAAACACGAGAATCCAAAATCTTCTCCACAATATACTCCAATTCCCCCTCCACCAAAACCGGGGCAGGAGGATCAACAGATGGAACCGTAGGTGCCACGTATCTCCGCAACAATGACCTATGGAATACGTTACGTATGGAAAACGAATCTGGAAGGGTCAGACGAAAAGACACAGGATTAAGAACCTCAGAAATCCTATACGGACCAATGAAACGAGGTTTAAACTTAGGAGAGGAAACCTTCATAGGAATATGACGAGAAGATAACCAAACCAGATCCCCAACACGAAGTCGGGGACCCACACGGCGTCTGCGATTAGCGAAACGTTGAGCCTTCTCCTGGGACAAGGTCAAATTGTCCACTACATGAGTCCAAATCTTCTGCAACCTGTCCACCACAGTATCCACACCAGGACAGTCCGAAGACTCAACCTGTCCTGAAGAGAAACGAGGATGGAACCAGAATTGCAGAAAAATGGTGAAACCAAGGTAGCCGAGCTGGCCCGATTATTAAGGGCGAACTCAGCCAAAGGCAAAAAGGACACCCAGTCATCCTGATCGGCAGAAACAAAGCATCTCAGATATGTTTCCAAGGTCTGATTGGTTCGTTCGGTCTGGCCATTAGTCTGAGGATGGAAAGCCGAGGAAAAAGACAAGTCAATGCCCATCCTACCACAAAAGGCTCTCCAAAACCTTGAAACAAACTGGGAACCTCTGTCAGAAATGATGTTCTCTGGAATGCCATGTAAACGAACCACATGCTGGAAGAATAATGGCACCAAATCAGAGGAGGAAGGCAATTTAGACACGGGTACCAGATGGACCATCTTAGAAAAGCGATCACAGACCACCCAAATGACTGACATCTTTTGAGAAGCGGGAAGATCAGAAATAAAATCCATAGAGATATGTGTCCAAGGCCTCTTCGGGACCGGCAAGGGCAAAAGCAACCCACTGGCACGAGAACAGCAGGGCTTAGCCTGAGCACAAATCCCACAGGACTGCACAAAAGTACACACATCCCGCGACAGAGACGGCCACCAAAAGGATCTAGCCACTAACTCTCTGGTACCAAAGATTCCAGGATGACCAGCCAACACCGAACAATGAACCTCAGAGATAACTTTATTGGTCCACCTATCAGGGACAAACAGTCTCTCCGCTGGACAACGATCAGGTTTATTAGCCTGAAATTTTTGCAGCACCCGCCGCAAATCAGGGGAGATGGCAGACACAATTACTCCTTCCTTGAGGATACCCGCCGGCTCAGACAAACCCGGAGAGTCGGGCACAAAACTCCTAGACAGAGCATCCGCCTTCACATTTTTAGAGCCCGGAAGGTACGAAATCACAAAGTCAAAATGGGCAAAAAACAGCGACCAACGAGCCTGTCTAGGATTCAACCGCTTAGCAGACTCAAGATAAGTCAAGTTCTTATGATCAGTCAATAACACCACGCGATGCTTAGCTCCTTCAAGCCAATGACGCCACTCCTCGAATGCCCACTTCATGGCCAGCAACTCTCGGTTGCCCACATCATAATTTCGCTCAGCAGGCGAAAAATTCCTGGAAAAAAAAGCGCATGGTTTCATCACTGAGCAATCAGAACCTCTCTGCGACAAAACAGCCCCTGCTCCAATCTCAGAAGCATCAACCTCGACCTGGAACGGAAGAGAAACATCTGGTTGACACAACACAGGGGCAGAAGAAAAACGACGCTTCAACTCTTGAAAAGCTTCCACAGCAGCAGAAGACCAATTGACCAAATCAGCACCCTTCTTGGTCAAATCGGTCAATGGTTTGGCAATACTAGAAAAATTGCAGATGAAGCGACGATAAAAATTAGCAAAGCCCAGGAACTTTTGCAGACTTTTCAGAGATGTCGGCTGAGTCCAATCATGGATGGCTTGGACCTTAACAGGATCCATCTCGATAGTAGAAGGGGAAAAGATGAACCCCAAAAATGAAACCTTCTGCACACCAAAGAGACACTTTGATCCCTTCATAAACAAAGAATTAGCACGCAGGACCTGAAAAACTGTTCTGACCTGCTTCACATGAGACTCCCAATCATCCGAGAAGATCAAAATGTCATCCAAGTACACAATCAGGAATTTATCCAGGTACTCTCGGAAGATGTCATGCATAAAGGACTGAAACACTGATGGAGCATTGGCAAGTCCGAATGGCATCACTAGATACTCAAAATGACCCTCGGGCGTATTAAATGCAGTTTTCCATTCATCTCCTCGCCTGATTCGCACCAGATTATACGCACCACGAAGATCTATCTTGGTGAACCAACTAGCCCCCTTAATCCGAGCAAACAAATCAGATAACAATGGCAAGGGGTACTGAAATTTAACCGTGATCTTATTTAGAAGGCGGTTGTTACGCTCGCGCCCTGACTGGTGGGCGTGAGCTCGGGGGTTTTGTGGCCCCACTGTGCCACAAACCAGACTACCCTGGAAGGGGCGTGACTATAACAGCTGCCTGGGTTTTCACTGGAGCCTCTGATGGTGAGGACAGGCTTGTGCAGCAGGCAGCTGCCAGGTGCTACTCCAGGGTGGTGTCTGGCTGTGGCTGCTGATCCCACTTGGGAGACAGGAACACCAGGATTGGTGCGGGCATTAGGCAGGACTGGCAGAAGAGCACGGCTGGAACACAGACGAGTAGGCTGGCACAGCTGAGACAGGGCTGGCAGAGACACGGCAGAGAACACAGGGCTGGCAGAGACACGGCAGGAAACAGGACTGGCTAGGACAACAGGAACACAGGACTGGAAGGCAGGGCAGGAACGGCAGGACTGGCAGAACACAGGATTGGGAGGCACGGCAGAGAACACAGGACTGGTTGATGTGGTATATGAAGGAACAGGTAAGGGCCTGTTCACACTGGACGTGCAGGTACAGATTTGTAGTTTGGAACACAGGGCTGGCAGAGACACGGCAGAGAACACAGGGCTTGCTAGGACGGCAGGAGACACAGAACTGACTTAGGACGGCAGGAGACAGGACTGGCTAGGACGGCAGGAAACACAGGACTAGCTGATGAGATATTAGAATCAGGCTGCACTCAGATGACACCCGAGTGCAGTCCAATTGTGAGTGAGATTAAGGAACAGGTAGGGATATATAGTTTGGAGGAACAGGTAGGGACCTGTTCACACAGGAGAGGAGTGAAAGACTGCAGATAGGAATGGAAAAGCAGCAAGCGGTAGCGTAGCGACAAAAGCTGAGCAGAGCCACAAAGAATGTGGAGAGAAGCTGCAGCAAGAGATACTGCAGAAGCTAAGCAAAGTGGAACCGCAAGGATTGCAGAGGGGAACTGCAGCAAGAGGTTTCTGCAGCAACGGGAGCGGAGCAGAGCAAGACGGAGCAGAACCGCAGAAGTGCAGAGCAGCGGCAAAGCCACCAAGATGCAGAGCAGGCAGAGCCGCAAGAGTGCGGAGTGCAAGCAGACCGAGAACACAAGGAAAGACACAGCAGGGAAGGAAGGCACACACAAGGAGACCGAGACAAGACTAAGTACAGACAAGGCAATGGAACAAGACACAAGGACAAAGACACAGGGACCAGGATATTCTGCCTCCTGGAGGGCGGACAAAGATAAAGGCAAATGCACAGAGAAAAGCCTCCAGAGAGGGAGCAACACAGAGCTAGACCTGGCAAACTCAGAAGCAAAACACTAACTGAGCAAACACATTGCACAGGCCCAGACCACAGGGTGGAGCTGCACTATATACAGGAGGCCGCTCGGTAATTGGTCAGGAACTGATTGGACAGGTGCACCTGATTCCTATAAGAACCAGAGAGTTCAGGCGCCGGCCTCCTATACACATAGTCATGAGGCATGCACAGAGCAGAGGAACAGACTATGGAGCTGGCCAGAAACAGAAACCACATCATGACCTGGAGCAGTGGGTAAGATTGTGTGAGAGATGTGAGGCCATGCTGTGATGCCAGCAGAGATGTTACAGCGGTAATCTATACAAGGTCTCAGCAAACCATCCTGCTTGGCTACAAAAAAGAACCCTGCTCCTAATGGTGACGATGACGGGCGAATATGCCCCTTCTCCAGGGATTCCTTCACATAACTGCGCATAGCGGCGTGCTCAGGCACGGATAAATTAAACAGTCGACCTTTTGGGAATTTACGACCAGGAATCAAATTGATAGCACAATCACAATCCCTATGCGGAGGTAGGGCATCGGACTTGGGCTCATCAAATACATCCGGGTAATCAGACAAGAACTCTGGAACCTCAGAAGGGGTGGATGACGAAATTGACAGAAATGGAACATCACCATGTACCCCCTGACAACCCCAGCTGGACACCGACATGGATTTCCAATCTAATACTGGATTATGGGCTTGTAGCCATGGCAACCCCAACACGACCACATCATGCAGATTATGCAACACCAGAAAGCGAATAACCTACTGATGTGCAGGAGCCGTGCACATGGTCAGCTGGGTCCAGTATTGAGGCTTATTCTTGGCCAAAGGCGTGGCATCAATTCCTCTCAATGGAATAGGACACTGCAAGGGCTCTAAGAGAAACCCACAACGCTTAGCATACTCCAAGTCCATCAAATTCAGGGCAGCGCCTGAATCCACAAATGCCATGACAGAATACGATGACAAAGAGCAGATCAAGGTAACAGACAGAAGAAATTTTGACTGTACCGTACCAATGGTGGCAGACCTAGCGAACCACTTAGTGCGCTTAGGACAATCAGAGATAGCATGAGTGGAATCACCACAGTAGAAACACAGCCCATTCAGACGTCTGTGTTCTTGCCGTTCAACTCTGGTCAAAGTCCTATCGCACTGCATAGGCTCAGGTTTAAGTTCAGGTAATACCGCCAAATGGTGCACAGATTTACGCTCACGCAAGCGTCGACCGATCTGAATGGCCAAAGACATAGACTGATTCAAACCAGCAGGCATAGGAAATCCCACCATGACATCCTTAAGGGCTTCAGAGAGACCCTTTCTGAACATAGCTGCCAGCGCAGATTCATTCCATTGAGTGAGCACGGACCACTTTCTAAATTTCTGACAATATACCTCTATCTCATCCTGACCCTGACAAAGAGCCAGCAAATTTTTCTCTGCCTGATCCACTGAATTAGGTTCATCGTACAGCAATCCGAGCGCCAGGAAAAATGCATCGATATTACTCAATGCAGGATCTCCTGGCGCAAGAGAAAATGCCCAGTCCTGAGGATCGCCGCGCAAAAAAGAAATAACAATCAAAACCTGTTGAACTGGATCACCAGAAGAGCGAGGTTTCAAGGCCAGAAATAATTTACAATTATTTTTGAAACTCAGAAACTTAGTTCTATCTCTAAAAAACAAATCAGGAATAGGAATTCTTGGTTCTAACATAGATTTCTGATCAATAGTGTCTTGAATCTTTTGTACTCTTGCCGAGAGCTGATCCATAAATGAAGACAGACTTCTAATGTCCATCGCTACACCTGTGTACTGAACCACCCAAATGTCTAGGGGAAAAAAAAGGCAAAACACAGTGCAAAGAAAAAAAAATGGTCTCAGAACTTCTTTTTTCCCTCTATTGAGAATCATTAGTACTTTTGGCTTCCTGTACTGTTATGAAAGGCAATTCAGTACCACAATGGACATAGCGGTCAGAGCACATACAGTGATCTGACAATAACCCAAAATCATAGAACGAGCTCTGAGACGTGGGAACTCTGCAGACCGCAATCCCTAATCCTCTCCAAACAACACTAGAGGCAGCCGTGGATTGTGCCTAACTCTGCCTATGCAACTCGGCACAGCCTGAGAAACTAACTAGCCTGAAGATAGAAAATAAGCCTACCTTGCCTCAGAGAAATACCCCAAAGGAAAAGGCAGCCCCCCACATATAATGACTGTGAGTTAAGATGAAAAGACAAACGTAGAGATGAAATAGATTCAGCAAAGTGAGGTCCGACTTTCTTAACAGAGCGAGGATAGAAAAGGTAACTTTGCGGTCTACACAAAACCCTAAAGAAAACCACGCAAAGGGGGCAAAAAGACCCTCTGTACCGAACTAACGGCACGGAGGTACACCCTTTGCGTCCCAGAGCTTCCAGCAAAAAATTAGACAAGCTGGACAGAAAAAATAGCAAACAAATAGCAAAGAAGAATTTAGCTATGCAGAGCAGCAGGCCACAGGAATGATCCAGGGAAAAGCAAGTCCAACACTGGAACATTGACAGGAAGCCAGGATCAAAGCATTAGGTGGAGTTAAGTAGAGAAGCACCTAACGACCTCACCAGATCACCTGAGGGAGGAAACTCAGAAGCCGCAGTACCACTTCCCTCCACCAACAGAAGCTCACAGAGAGAATCAGCCGAAGTACCACTTGTGACCACAGGAGGGAGCTCTGCCACAGAATTCACAACACTATAGATTCTATTTTATAAGTTTCCTTACACACCCAGTTGCGGTGTTGTGCCAGCAAGTGTCTAATCGGACTTCAATCCTGTGTAGGGGTTGAGTTCGCTGACTTCTTGCTCACGCTCTATGTGCGGTACTGCGGTCCTGTGACGCAACAGGATCGCTTCCTTCACGCAGGGTGAAGTTAACCCATGTGTGTATACTTAGTACCGCCATATAGTCCGTCTTACTAGCAGCAGGGTCTTTTACCTGCACGGTGGACCTCGGACTGCGAACGCACCTAGTTTCATGTTATCTATACTTGGTGCGTTACGCCGGTCCTTAACATAATACTAGCGCCAAGGTCTGGTTAGTAATGACGGACGACAAGCGTTTACAGCGGTACATCCAGCAGCTGGAGGGAAGGTTGGCGGCTCTTGAGCGTTCAACCTCAGCTGTGGATGTTACTGCTGTCGCTGTTCAGGCTGCAAGTGTGGCTGCAGCTGCCTTGTCCACTGCCGCCCCTGTACCGACGCTATCTCGCCTCCCGCTACCAGAGAAATTTTCTGGTGACAGTAAGTCCTGTAGGAGTTTCGTGAGTCAGTGCTCAATACATCTCGAGCTTCTGGCCTCTCGTTTCCCTACAGAGCGGGCTAAGGTGGGCTTTATCGTATCTTTACTGTCGGACAGGGCGTTGCAGTGGGCTACGCCGCTGTGGGAGCGTGGCGATCATGTGGTGCAGAGTGCTCCGTTATTCCTGAGCACTCTGAAACAGGTCTTTTTAGGACCTCGTGTCACCCATGATACGGCGCTCCAACTGTTGGCATTGACTCAGGGCTCGTCCTTGGTCAGCCATTTTGCCGTCCGCTTCCGCACTCTAGCATCTGAGCTGGAGTGGTCGGATAAACCTCTTATTCCTATATTTTGGAGGGGGCTGGCTGACCACGTTAAGGACGCCCTGGCAACTAGGGAGATTCCCGCCACACTGGAAGAATTAATAACAGTGTCTACTCGTATTGACCTCCGTTTTCACGAGCGGAGGTTAGAGCGAGCCCAGTGTAGGCAGAGGTTTCGGCTGGCTCCCACCTTCGCCAAACCTTTGGAATCTCCAGTCCAGGCTCCTGAGTCCCATGAACCTAAGGTAGTGTCTCGAGCGGGATCTAAGTCCCGGACCGCTCGTGCACTCCAGGTTTGCCATGTTTGCCAACAGTCAGGACATCTTGCCACCAGATGTCACCAGCGGTCGAGGAAACGTCAGCGTCTAGTGGTAGTAGGTGGAGGTGCACTAGACACGGCGACGTTTGCCTCCAAATTGTCCTTTAAGGGGACAATAACTTTTGGCTCATCCTCCCACTCGGTAGAGCTCTGCGTGGATTCTGGGGCGGAAGGCAATTTCATGTCTTCTGCCTTCGCCCAGTGTCACGCAATACCCCTGGTTAAGCTATCTCAACCAGTAACGGTACGAGTGGTGAATGGGTCGACACTCCCCGCACAGATAACACATCAGACCATCCCTTTTACTCTGTCCATGTCACCATCCCATCAGGAGATTATATCTCTGCTCATCATTCCCGAGGGGATTGATGAGGTCCTGTTGGGGATACCTTGGTTACGGTTCCACTCTCCTCACATCGAGTGGTCCTCAGGCAGAATTCTGGGATGGGGTGAATCATGTGGGGGTAGGTGTTACCGAGAGTGTGTTCAGGTTGCTACTACTGAGGTACCCGCAGATCTTTCCTCTCTCCCCAAGCAATACTGGTCTTATGCAGATGTGTTCTCCAAAAAGGCGGCGGAGACCCTTCCGCCCCATCGCCCTTATGACTGTCCTATCGATCTCTTGCCTGGTGCAGAGCCTCCCCGGGGTCGAGTTTATCCATTATCTCTTCCGGAGACGGAGGCCATGTCTCAGTACATTCAAGAGAATCTGGCAAGAGGGTTCATCAGGAAGTCAGTGTCACCTGCTGGGGCAGGGTTCTTCTTCGTGCAGAAGAAGAATGGGGAACTACGTCCATGCATAGACTACAGGGGTCTTAACGCTATCACCATTAAGAACAAGTATCCTTTGCCCTTGATATCCGAGCTCTTTGATAGGCTTCGGGGAGCTAGAGTGTTTACTAAATTAGATCTGCGGGGTGCTTACAACCTGATTCGCATCCATGAGGGGGACGAATGGAAAACGGCGTTTAACACCAGAGATGGGCATTATGAGTATCTGGTGATGCCCTTCGGGCTCTGTAATGCCCCAGCCGTTTTCCAAGACTTTGTCAACGACATCTTCCGGGATATGCTTTCCACCTCGGTTGTAGTCTATCTGGATGATATTCTCATCTTTTCTCCAGATATTGACTCCCACCGGAGAGATGTTGGCAGAGTCTTCGACCTCTTACGGGCAAACTCTCTCTATGCAAAGTTGGAGAAGTGTATGTTTGAGCAGGAGTCTTTACCGTTCCTGGGCTATATCATCTCCGCCCAGGGATTGGCTATGGATCCTGCCAAACTACAGGCTGTGATGGACTGGCAAGAGCCCCATTCTCTTAATGCGGTGCAGCGCTTTATGGGGTTCATTAATTATTACCGCCAGTTCATTCCCCACTTCTCAACTCTGGTAGCTCCCTTGGTGGCCCTCACCAAGAAGGGAGCGAATCCCAAATTGTGGTCGGAAGAGGTCTCCAAGGCCTTCACTTCTGTTAAGTCTCATTTTGCTAGCGCTCCCATCTTACATCGCCCCGATGTGGATAAGCCATTCCTAATGGAGGTGGATGCCTCACCCGTTGGTGCTGGAGCAGTCCTCTATCAAAAGGACGCTCAAGGTCGGAAGCATCCATGCTTCTTCTTCTCTAAGACCTTCACATCAGCGGAGAGAAATTACTCCATCGGGGATAGGGAGTTGCTAGCAATGAAGTTGGCCTTTTCAGAGTGGAGACATCTTCTGGAAGGTGCACGGTTTCCCTTCCAGGTTTTCACGGACCACAAAAATTTGGTGTATTTACACATAGCCCAGCGGCTGAATTCTCGTCAGGCCAGATGGTCCTTATTTTTCTCCCGGTTCCATTTTACTCTGCATTATCTCGCCGGGGAGAAGAATATACGTGCCGACGCTCTCTCTCGCTCCCTTATGTCAACTGAGGAGGAGGAGGAAGAGGAGCCTCGGCCTATTGTCCCTTCTGAGAGCCTGAGAACCGTTGCGCCGGTTTTGCTAGAGTCTGTGCCTCCGGGCAAGACTTTTGTGCCCATTAATTTGCGACCGGAGGTTCTCTCATGGGCTCATTCGTCCAGGGTGGGTGGACACTTTGGGACAAAAAGGACATCTGAGCTACTGGCGAGGACGTACTGGTGGCCGCATATGGTCCGGGATGTCAGGGATTATATTCTGGCGTGTGTCTCCTGTGCCAAAAATAAATCTCCGCGTCAAAGGCCAGCTGGGTTGCTCTATCCCTTGCCGGTGGCAGATAGACCCTGGGAGATGGTCGGGATGGACTTTGTCGTGGGTTTACCCAAGTCTCGTGGCTGTACCATCATTTGGGTCATCACCGATCATTTCTCAAAAATGGTGCATTTGGTGCCGCTACCACGGTTACCTTCTGCACGGGCCTTGGCAGCGTTGTTCATTAAACACATCTTCCGCCTACATGGCATGCCTGACAAAATTGTTAGTGACCGGGGTCCCCAGTTTGCGTCTCGGTTCTGGAGAGAGCTTTGTCATCTTCTCAGTATTGAGTTGAATCTCTCTTCCGCTTATCATCCCGAGATGAATGGGTTGGTAGAGAGGGCCAACCAGACCTTGGTCACATACCTGCGACATTTTGTTTCAGCCAGGCAGGATGACTGGGCATCCTTGCTATCATGGGCAGAGTTTGCGCTGAACAACGCTGTAGCCGACTCCACTGGACAAACCCCATTCCTTCTCAACTATGGTCAGCATCCACAGGTACCTGTGCCTATGCCCGTGTCTTCCGCAAACTCCAGGGTGGCAGACTGGGCTGTGGAGGCACGGGATATTTGGGACCGCACTCAGGATGCCATTCAGGCCTCTAAGGAGAGAATGAGGTCCTCCGCCGATGCTCATCGGCACCCCGCTCCGACCTTTGCTCCTGGCGACTTGGTGTGGCTCTCCGCCCGTAACATCAGGCTGCGAGTTGAGTCCACTAAGTTTGCTCCTCGCTACTTGGGCCCCTTCAAGGTCTTCGAACAGGTTAATCCTGTGGTCTACCGTCTGGCCCTTCCTCCACGCCTTGGTATCACCGACACCTTTCATGTGTCCCTCCTTAAGCCCGTATACATGTCCCGGTTTTCTGAGTCATCTGCCGAGACATCGGGTTCGTCTACGGACGATTTCGAGGTGAACGCTATCTTGGGGTGCAAGGTGGTACGTGGCAAAAAAATTTTTTGGGTGGACTGGAAGGGTTACGGTCCTGAGGATAGGTCCTGGGAGCCTGCTGAGCACATTCGGGCTCCGCAGCTTATTGCTGCCTTCGAACGTAGCGAGGCCCAAGGAGGGGGGGCCCTAGGAGGGGGGGTAATGTTAGGAGTCGAGTTTCCTCTGCTGCACAGGGGGAATCTCGGTCCGTGTCTGCTGCGGTCTCCCATTCTGCTTCGGCCGCAGTGGGCTCTGCTCAGCGGAGGCGTCGCTCCCAGCGGCTTGCTGGGACTGATTCTGTGCAAAGGGTTACTGCTGCCTTTTCTGTCTCTCCTGTTGTACCCTGCACTGATCTGCGGCGAGCTGGCTTCTCTGGGACTAAGTCCTTATTTGCACACACTGAGCATGCCCAGGGCAAGATCACCCGTTGGAGATCGAGGGTCACATGCTCAGGTACTGCAGCACATCCCATTGGTCCTTTTGGCAGGTCCTGAAAGGGCAAAACTTCTGTAGCTGTTTCCTGTGCTGCAGCTATATAAACTGCGCATGACCGCACGGCCATGCGCTAGTATTGTCTCGATATTATGTGTGTGTGTAGATGGATGTATGTCGATGGATGAAAGCTCCTAAGTATCCCTCCCTAGAGTTGTTGACTGCTCGCGGATGATGGTAGCTATCTAGCGCCCGACTAGCCATCTGCATGTAACACACATCACAGCGTCCTGTTGCTGTGCCCGCCAGTACGGCGCCGTGCGCTTCCTCTGCGCTTTCCTTACCCAAGCCTGGGTAGTTAGTGGCGTCTGTCAGTGCGGCACCGCACGCACTCTCGTGCCTATAGATTCTATTTTATAAGTTTCCTTACACACCCAGTTGCGGCGTTGTGCCAGCAAGTGTCTAATCGGACTTCAATCCTGTGTAGGGGTTGAGTTCGCTGACTTCTTGCTCGCGCTCTATGTGCGGTACTGCGGTCCTGTGACGCAACAGGATCGCTTCCTTCACGCAGGGTGAAGTTAACCCATGTGTGTATACTTAGTACCGCCATATAGTCCGTCTTACTAGCAGCAGGGTCTTTTACCTGCACGGTGGACCTCGGACTGCGAACGCACCTAGTTTCATATTATCTATACTTGGTGCGTTCCGCCGGTCCTTAACACCGTGTACCGAGCGTCTTCTCCTTGCAGTCTCCGGATCCAAAATGGTCGCGGGGCTGCATCCGGGTCCTGCAGGGAGCACTTCCGGCTCAGGAGCAGGCTGCAGCTGCAGCTCTAATCCTGCCCGGCTGTTTGTCAGATCACCGATCTGACAGAGTGCTGTGCACACTGTCAGATCAGTGATCTGTGATGTCCCCCTCTGGGACAAAGTGAAAAAGTAAAAAAAAAAATTTCCACACGTGTAAAAAAAAATAAAAAATTCCTAAATAAAGAAGAAAAAAGAAAATATTATTCCCATACATTTCTTTATCTAAAAAAAAAAAAAACAATAAAAGTACACATATTTAGTATCGCCGCGTCCGTAACGACCCAACCTATAAAACTGTCCAACTAGTTAACCCCTTCAGTGAACACCGTAAGAAAAAAAAAAAACGAGCCAAAAAACAATGCTTTATTATCATACCGTTGAACAAAAAGTGGAATAACACGCGATCAAAAAGACCGATATAAATAACCATGGTATTGCTGAAAACATCATCTTATCCCGCAAAAAAACGAGCCGCCATATAGCATAATAACCAAAAAAATAAAAAAGTTATAGTCCTCAGAATAAAGCAATGCCAAAATAATTATTTTTTCTATAAAATAGCTTTTATCGTATAAAAGCGCCAAAACATAAAAAAATGATATCAATGAGATATCGCTGTAATCGTACTGACCCGAAGAATAAAACTGCTTTATCAATTTTACCAAACGTAGAACGGTATAAACGCCTTCCCCAAAAGAAATTCATGAATAGCTGGTTTTTGGTCATTCTGCCTCACAAAAAATCGGAATAAAAAGCGATCAAAAACTGTCACGTGTCCGAAAATGTTACTAATAAAAACGTCAACTCGTCTCGCAAAAAACAAGACCTCACATGACTCCGTGGACCAAAATATGGAAAAATTATAGGTCTCAAAATGTGGAGATGCAAAAACTTTTTTGCTATAAAAAGCATCTTTTAGTGTGTGATGGCTGCCAATCATAAAAATCCGATATAAAAAACGCTATAAAAGTAAATCAAACCCCCCTTCATCACCCCCTTAGTTAGGCAAGGTTCACATTGCGTTAATGGGTTAACGCTAACGGACAGCATTGCACGGCGAAAATGTCGCAATTATCGCCGTGCAAAGGGTCCGTTAGCGCAGCCATTGACAGCAATGTGATTTTCGGGTATAGCGCATCGCTAGAGCGTGCCATTTTCGGCTCGCGCTAGCAAGGGTTCCGTTCTTTTGTGGCGCGCCTCGGACGCTGCTTCCAGAGCGGGGACGTTAACACGACCACTAAACGTGACACCTAAAAAGACATTGCGTTAGCGCAATCCGCTAGCGCTAGCGATAAACGGATTGCCCTAACGCAATGTGAACCTAGCCTTAGGGAAAAATAATAAAATTTAAAAAAATGTATTTCCATTTTCCCATTAGGGTTAGGGCTAGGGTTAGGGTTAGGGCTAGGGTTAGGGCTAGGGTTAGGGTTTGGATTACATTTACGGTTGGGATTAGAATTAGGGGTGTGTCAGGGTTAGTTGTGTGGTTAGGGTTACCGTTGGGATTAGGGTTTGGGGTTGCGTTTGGATTAGGGTTTCAGGTAGAATTGGCGGTTTCCACTGTTTAGGCACATCAGGGGCTCTCCAAACGCGACATGGCGTCCGATCTCAATTCCAGCCAATTCTGCATTGAAAAAGTAAAACAGTGCTCCTTCATTTCCGAGCTCTCCCGTGCGCCCAAACAGGGGTTTACCCCAACATATGGGGTATCAGCGTACTCGAGACAAATTGTACAGCAACGTTTTGGGTCCAAGTTCTCTTGTTATCCTTGGGAAAATAAAAATTTGGGGGGCTAAAAATCATTTTTGTGGGAAAAAAAGGATTTTTTATTTTCACGGCTCTGCGTTGTAAACTGTAGTGAAACACTTGGGGGTTCAAACTTTTCACAACACATCTAGATAAGTTCCTTGGAGGTCTAGTTTCCAATATGAGGTCACTTGTGGGGAGTTTGTACTGTTTGGGTACATCAGGGGCTCTGCAAATGCAACGTGACGCCTGCAGACCAATCCATCTAAGTCTGCATTCCAAATGGCGCTCCTTCCCTTCCGAGCTCTGCCATGGGCCCAAACAGTGGTTCCTCCCCACATATGGGGTATCAGCGTACTCAGGACAAATTGGACAACAACTTTTGGGGTCCAATTTATCCTGATACTCTTGTGAAAATACAAAACAGGGGGCTAAAAATAATTTTTGTGAAAAAAAGAATTTATATTTTCACGGCTCTGCGTTTTAAACTGTAGTGAAACACTTAGGGATTCAAAGTTCTCTCAACACATCTAGATAAGTTCCTTGGGAGGTCTAGTTTCTAATATGGGGTCACTTGTGGGGGGTTTGTACTGTTTGGGTACATCAGGGGCTCTGCAAATGCAATGTGACACCTGCAGACCAATCCATTTAAGCCTGCATTCCAAATGGCGCTCCTTCGCTTCCGAGCTCTGCCATGCGCCCAAACAGTGGTTTCCCCCCACATAGTGGGTATCAGCGTACTCAGGACAAATTGGTCAACAACTTTTGGGGTCCAATTTTTTCTGTTACCCTTGTTAAAATACAAAACTGGGGGCTAAAAAACAATTTTTGCGAAAAAAAAAAATTATTTTCATGGCTCTGCGTTATAAACTGTAGTGAAACACTTGGGGGTTCAAAGCTCTCAAAACACATCTAGGTAAGTTCCTTAGGGGGTCTAGTTTCCAAAATGGTGTCACTTGTGGGGGTTTTTAATGTTTAGGCACATCAGGGGCTCTCCAAACCAACATGGCGTCCCATCTCAATTCCAGTCAATTTTGCATTGAAAAGTCAAATGGCGCTCCTTCCCTTCCGAGCTCTGCTATGCGCCCAAAAAGTGGTTTACCCCCACATATGGGGTATCGTCGCACTCAGGACAAATTGCACAACAACTTTTGTGGTCTAATTTCTTCTCTTACCCTTGGGAAAATAAAAAATTGGGGGCAAAAAGATCATTTTTGTGAAAAAATATGATTTTTTTATTTTTACGGCTCTGCATTATAAACTTCTGTGAAGCACTTGTTGGGTCAAAGTGCTCAACACACATCTAGATAAGTTCCTTAAGGGGTCTACTTTCCAAAATGGTGTCACTTGTGAGGGGGTTCCAATGTTTAGGCACATCAGGGGCTCTCCAAACGCAACATGGCGTCCCATCTCAATTCCAGTCAATTTTGCATTGAAAAGTCAAAGGGCGCTCCTTCCCTTCCGAGCTCTGCTATGCGCCCAAAAAGTGGTTTACCCCCACATATGGGGTATCGTCGCACTCAGGACAAATTGCACAACAACTTTAGTGGTCTAATTTCTTCTCTTACTCTTGGGAAAATAAAAAATTGGGGGCGAAAAGATCATTTTTGTGAAAAAATATGATTTTTTTATTTTTACGGCTCTGCATTATAAACTTCTGTGAAGCACTTGTTGGGTCAAAGTGCTCACCACACATCTAGATAATTTCTTTAAGGGGTCTACTTTCCAAAATGGTGTCACTTGTGAGGGGTTCCAATGTTTAGGCACATCAGGGGCTCTCCAAACGCAACATGGCGTCCCATCTCAATTCCAGTCAATTTTGCATTGAAAAGTCAAATGGCGCTCCTTTCCTTCCGAGCTCTGCCATGCGCCCAAACAGTGGTTTACCCCCACATGTGGGATATCGTCGCACTCAGGACAAATTGCTCAACAACTTTAGTGGTCTAATTTCTTCTCTTACCCTTGGTAAAATAAAACAAATTGGAGCTGAAATAAATTTTGTGTGAAAAAAAGTTAAATATTCATTTTTATTTAAACATTCCAAAAATTTCTGTGAAACCCCTGAAGGGTTAATAAACTTCTTGAATGTGGTTTTGAGCACCTTTAGTGGTGCAGTTTTTAGAATGGTGTCACACTTGGGTATTTTCTATCATATAGACCCCTCAAAATGACTTCAAATGAGATGTAGTCCCTAAAAAAAAATGGTGTTGTAAAAATGAGAAATTGCTGGTCAAATTTAACCCTTATAACTCCCTAACAAAATAAATTTTGGTTCCAAAATTGTGCTGATGTAAAGTAGACATGTGGGAAATGTTACTTATTAAGTATTTTGCGTGACATATCTCTGTGATTTAAGGGCATAAAAATTTAAGGTTGGAAAATTGCGAAAATTTCAAAATTTTCGCCAAATTTCCGTTTTTTACACAAATAAACGCAAGTTATATCGAATAAATTTTACCACTACCATGAAGTACAATAAGTCTCGAGAAAATAGTGTCAGAATCGCCAAGATCCGTTAAAGCCTTCCAGAGTTATAACCTCATAAAGGGACAGTGGTCAGAATTGTAAAAATTGGCCCGGTCATTAACGTGCAAACCACCCTCGGGGCTTAAGGGGTTAAAATTCGCACACAGTGTATATTCTGCTGTACTGCTAGTGTGTCGTATATATCAGGCAGCCACTTTCTGGCACGTTCATAGTTTACTGTTATACCACTGGGCCAGAGTTGTGCTTCTGTGTCTCCCCCCCCAAAAAAAAGGGAGATTAAAATTCGCACAGTGTATACTCTGCTGTACTGCTAGTGTGTCGTATATATCAGGCAGCCACTTTCTGCCACGTTCATAGTTTACTGTTATACCACTGGGCCAGAGTTGTGCTTCTGTGTCTCCCCCCCAAAAAAGGGAGATTAAAATTCGCACACAGTGTATATTCTGCTGTACTGCTAGTGTGTCGTATATATCAGGCAGCCACTTTCTGCCACGTTCATAGTTTACTGTTATACCACTGGGCCAGAGTTGTGGTTCTGTGTCTCCCCCCCAAAAAAAAGGGAGATTAAAATTCGCACACAGTGTATATTCTGCTGTACTGCTAGTGTGTCGTATATATCAGGCAGCCACTTTCTGGCACGTTCATAGTTTACTGTTATACCACTGGACCAGACTTGTGGTTCTGTGTCTCCCCCCCCAAAAATGGAGATTCAAATTCTCACACAGTGTATATTCAGCTGTACTGCTAGTGCGTCGTATATCAGGCAGACACTTTTTTCCATGTTCATAGTGTTGTGTTATCCCACAGGGCCAGAGTTAGGGTTCAGTGTCTCCCCCCCAAAAATGGAGATTCAAATTCTCACACAGTGTATATTCAGCTGTACTGCTAGTGCGTCGTATATCAGGCAGACACTTTCTGGCACGTTCATAGTTTACTGTTATACCACTGGGCCAGAGTTGTGGTTCTGTGTCTCCCCCCCAAAAAAAAGGGAGATTAAAATTCGCACACAGTGTATATTCTGCTGTACTGCTAGTGTGTCGTATATATCAGGCAGCCACTTTCTGCCACGTTCATAGTTTACTGTTATACCACTGGGCCAGAGTTGTGCTTCTGTGTCTCCCCCCCAAAAAAAAGGAGATTAAAATTCGCACACTGTGTATATTCTGCTGTACTGCTAGTGTGTCGTATATATCAGGCAGCCACTTTCTGCCACGTTCATAGTATACTGTTATACCACTGGGCCAGAGTTGTGGTTCTGTGTCTCCTCCCCCCAAAAAAAAAGTGAGATTAAAATTCGCACACAGTGTATATTCTGCTGTACTGCTAGTGTGTCATATATATCAGGCAGCCACTTTCTGCCACGTTCATAGTTTACTGTTATACCACTGGGCCAGAGTTGTGGTTCTGTGTCTCCCCCCCAAAAAAGGAAGATTAAAATTCGCACACAGTGTATATTCTGCTGTACTGCTAGTGTGTCGTATATATCAGGCAGCCACTTTCTGCCACGTTCATAGTTTACTGTTATACCACTGGGCCAGAGTTGTGGTTCTGTGTCTCCCCCCAAAAAAAAAGGGAGATTAAAATTTGCACACAGTGTATATTCTGCTGTACTGCTAGTGTGTCGTATATATCAGGCAGCCACTTTCTGGCACGTTCATAGTTTACTGTTATACCACTGGGCCAGAGTTGTGGTTCTGTGTCTCCCCCCCAAAAATGGAGATTCAAATTCTCACACAGTGTATATTCAGCTGTACTGCTAGTGCGTCGTATATCAGGCAGACACTTTCTTCCACGTTCATAGTGTTGTGTTATCCCTCAGGGTCAGAGTTAGGGTTCAGTGTCTCCCCCCAAAAATGGAGATTCAAATTCTCACACAGTGTATATTCTGCTGTACTGCTAGTGTGTCATATATATCAGGCAGCCACTTTCTGGCACTTTCATAGTTTACTGTTATACCACTGGGCCAAAGTTGTGGTTCTGTGTCTCCCCCTCAAAAAAAGGGAGATTAAAATTCGCACACAGTGTATATTCTGCTGTACTGCTAGTGTGTCGTATATATCAGGCAGCCACTTTCTGCCACGTTCATAGTTTACTGTTATACCACTGGGCCAGAGTTGTGCTTCTGTGTGTCCCCCCCCCCCTCAAAAAAGGGAGATTAAAATTCGCACACAGTGTATATTCTGCTGTACTGCTAGTGTGTCGTATTTATCAGGCAGCCACTTTCTGCCACGTTCATAGTTTACTGTTATACCACTGGGCCAGAGTTGTGGTTCTGTGTCTCCCCCCCAAAAAAAAGGGAGATTAAAATTCGCACATAGTGTATATTCTGCTGTGCTGCTAGTGTGTCGTATATATCAGGCAGCCACTTTCTGCCACGTTCATAGTTTACTGTTATACCACTGGGCCAGAGTTGTAGTTCTGTGTCTCCCCCCAAAAAATGAAGATTCAAATTCTCACACAGTGTATATTCAGCTGTACTGCTAGTGCGTCATATATCAGGCAGACACTTTCTTCCACGTTCATAGTGTTGTGTTATCCCACAGGGCCAGAGTTAGGGTTCAGTGTCTCCCCCCCAAAAATGGAGATTCAAATTCTCACACAGTGTATATTCAGCTGTACGGCTAGTGCGTCGTATATCAGGCAGACACTTTCTTCCACGTTCATAGTGTTGTGTTATACCACAGGGCCAGAGTTGGGGTTCTGTGTCTCCCCCCAAAAGCAAGTCATCTTTCAGGCAAGCTACGTGTCAGCAGGGGAAGGTGGGGCAAAAGAATGTGAAATCCATGATTGGTTAATTTAAATGAAGGTTAGATCATCAACATTTTTGGTAGCCAGATGTGTCCTTTTTTCGGTCAGTATTGAACCAGCAGCACTGAACACTCTTTCTGAAAGCACACTGACAGCAGGGCAATCTAGGTTCTGTAATCCATATTCTGGCAATTCAGGCCAGGTGTCTAGTTTAGATGCCCAGTAATCACAGGGGAATGACCTGAGAGGGAGAACATCGATAAGGGTGGAAAAGTAGTTTGTAACCATACTGCACAAATGCTGTCTCCTGTCACTTTGAATCGATGCAGCTGTCCCTGTCGTGTCAGCGGTCATTGCGAAATCATTCCACAACCTTGTCGTAAAACCCCTCTGTCCAACGCCACTTCGGATTTCTGCACCTCTAGCACCTCTGCCATGTTGCCCCCTGCAGCTCGTGTGAGAACCATCACCGGCGCTGTGTGCTGGGAATGCCTGAACCAAACGGTCTACAAGAGTTGCTTGTTTGGTAGCCAATATTTGACCTAGGTTCTCATGTGGCATGATATTTTGCAGTTTTCCCTTATATCTTGTATCTAGGAGGCAGGCCAACCGGTTGTCGTCATCAGTCATCATTTTAAAAATGCGGGGTTCCCATTTTAGGAAGCGCAAGGCATACTCAGCCATGTGGGCCAATGTTCCAGGTGTGAATTAACTGTTTCTGCTGGGTTGAGGCCCACTTTCTTGCAAATCAACATCACAAGTGTCCCGCAATAAACCTGTACCGGACCTTGCAATGCCACCAGTTTCTATTGCCACCTGAGAATCATCCTCCTCCCATACATATTCATCCCCATCATCCTCCTCCTCATCCTCTTCGTCCACCAATTCGTCCTGTACAGTTCCCTGAGCAGACAATGGCTGACTGTCATCAAGGCTTCCCTCCTCCTCGGCTGCAGACGCCTGTTCCTTAATGTGGGTAAAACTTTGCATCAGCAGACGCATAAGTGGGATGTTTATGCTTATGATGGCGTCGACCACTGCACACCAGACAACTCCATGTCTGCCATCCAAGTGCCTGCCCGTGTATCCTCCCACAAATTTATAACAGCACGCCTCTGTTCGCACAGCCTCTGAATCATGTGCAGTGTGGAGTTCCACCTTGTTGCAACGTCGATTATTAGGCGGTGCTGGGGAAGATTCAGCGATCGCTGATGGTTCAGCATACGGCTGGAGTGTATGGGCACCCGGCGGATGTGCGAGCAAAGTCTTCGAACCTTCAGGAGCAGGGCTGGTAACTTTGGATAATTTTTGAGGAAGCCCTGCACCACCAGGTTAAAGGTGTGAGCCAGGCAAGGTATGTGTTTCAGTTCTGAAAGGGCTATGGCAGCCATAAAATTTCTTCCGTTATCACTGAATACCTTGCCTGCCTCAAGATGTACACTGCCCAGCCATGACTGAGTTTGTTGCTGCAAGTACTCCACCAGTACTTCTGCGGTGTGTCTGTTGTCGCCCAAACACTTCATTTGCAACACAGCCTGCTGACGCTTACCACTAGCTGTTCGATAATGGGACACCCCATGTGCAATACTGGCAGCTGCGGATGGAGTGGTAGGGCGACTGTGCTATGTGCACGAGCTTTCGCTTCTGGAGGAGAAGGAGGAGTTGCGAACGCCGTATGCCAACTTTTTCCTGAGACTGTGGGATAGGCTGAACTGTCACACTATGGCTGCCCCCTGTGGACCCTGCATCCTACACATTAACCCAGTGCGCCGTGATGGACACGTAACGTCCCCGGCCATGCCTACAGGTCCATGCATCTGTTGTGAGGTGCACCTTTCCACTGACTGATTGCCTCAAGTCAAGGCATAGACAATGCGGTCTTTGACATGCTGGTGGAGGGCTGGGATGGCTTTTCTCGCCAAGAAATGTCGACTGGGTAGGTCATAGCGTGGTACTGCGTGTGCCATCAGGTCTTTGAAAGCTTCGCTTTCAACCAAACGGTAGGGCATCATCTGTAATGAGATTAGTATAGCAATGTGGGCATTCAAATCCTGTGTATGCGGATGAGAGGATGAGTACTTTCTTTTCCTAACGAGAGTCTCTTGTAGGGTGAGCTGGACTGGAGAGCTGCATATGGCGGAACTAGCGGTGGTGGTGGTGGACGACATGGTGAATTAAGAGAGTTTGTTATGGTATTCTTGTTGTTGCCCAACATAGAGCCTTTCCTACCAATAACCTTGTGATTCCCTGACTGCTTTGGCCTTACGACGATACATCCACATTTGCTGCTGGTGGTGTCCTAACCGGTGGGCTTACAGTGAGGGAAGCAATGTATCATTGCTGACTACCTTCACTCCGAGCAGGTGAACCAACGGTACGGGACATTTCGTAGTTAGTCCAGGCTTGCAAGTGCACGGTGGTTAAATGCCTAAGCATGCACATTGTATTTAAATTTTGAAGTTTCTTCTCTCTGCTAAAGGTCTTGGAGCATTTCTTACAGATAACTTTTGACTGATCATTCTGATCTTGGTGAAAAAATTGCTACGCTACACTCTTTCTACTATCGAAAACCTTTTCAGGCATTGTGCGCTGTGCTACTTTCACCGAATGACCACGCTCTCCTAACACTGTTTTTGTTTTTCGCAAACATTTTAGGTCTGATACTGGCCTGCCAGATGACAGCTGTTGCAATGTAGATGGCTGATGCGGATCATCCTCCTCCGCTTCTGAGCTAGTGGCAGCGGCACCCTCTTTCCCCAATGGCTGCCAATCTGGGTCAACAACTGGGTCATCTATCACCTCCTCCTCCTCAATGTCATGTGCACCTTCCTCAGTGTCACAGTGTAAGGTGCTCTAGTGTTCGGGACAGGGCACCATAGTCTCATCAAGGTCACATTCTGGCTCAGTAAACTTTGAGGGCAATCTAGTGATCACAGTCAATGGAACAGCATCACAATCTAGCTGTGGCTGTGCATCAGTGCACTCCATGTCCTATTCTTCTTGTAATTGGCAGTGTACAATTTCCCTTTCGAACCCAGGCACGGTATGTGTAAAGAACTTCATGGAGTAACCTGTAGTGTCGCCTGCTGCATCCTTCACTTTTGGTTTGGGAGAAGGACACAAGGAAACGTCTTTTTCCTGACCGGGAGCATCCACTGTCGACTGGCTGCTCTTACATTTAGAACTTTGGGAAGAGGAGGCGAAAGAGCTAGAGGGTGAGTCAGCAATGAAAGACAACACTTTTTACTGCTTCTCCGGCTTTAAAAGCTGTTTTCCTACTCCCAAGTAAGGGAGCCTTCCAGGCCTTGTGTAGCCAGACGATGACGCAGGCTGAACACCTCCAGCCTTAGGTGCTACTGTGCTTTTGCCACTACCACGAGATGCAACACCACCAGCACCATCAGTACCAGCTGGCAACCGTCGCCCACGGCATCTTCAACCAGACTTCCTCATTTTTGGGGGGGAGACACTGAACCACAACTCATATTACACCGTCGTCATATGAGGGGCCCTGTGCCAGTACCACTGCCCACGAGAGAGTTCCCCCCCAGATTGAACTGGGCTCTACCACTTGCAATACTACCTCTCCTAGCTCCACCACTGTGTAGTCTGTGCGGGTAAAACCTGAAATGGCACAGCCAATACGAATTATTTGAAATGATAGATGATAGTTAAAATATACAGGGGCCCTGGACTCCATTTAATACTTTGCGCCTACTACCACTGTCTTTATTATTTGGGCGTAATAACGGTGTCTGCCGCTGCATCTTTTTTTTCCTTCACTGAACAAAGCTGAACTTCAACTGTTGTCCCGTTTCAAATATTAAACTGCATTTGCCCTACTTGTTGGGTTGGGGTCTACTAACGGTGTCTGCCGCTCCTTGGTGTTCTCCTGGTTTATTTTTCTTGCGCTTCAATCTTCAGGCTTTCGTTTAAATATTTTTTATATTAAACTGCATTTGGCCTACTTGTTGGGTTGGGCCTAGTAACGTTGTCTGCTGCCGTCTCTTGTTTTCCTCTACTAAACAAAGCTGAGCTTGAAGCTTCAGGCTTTCGGCCTGTAACAACAATATGAAACTACATTTGGCCTAGTTCTTGGTTTGGGCCTAGTAACATTGTCTGCTGCTGCCTCTTGTTTTCCTCTACTACACAAAGCTGAGCTTCAATCTTCAGGCTTTCGGCCTATATTTAGAATATGAAACTGCATTTGGCCTACTTGTTTGGTTGGGCCTACTAACGGTGTCTGCCGCTGATTGTTGTTCTCCTCCACTGAACAAACCAATGCCGCCTGTTTACTCCTGTTACCAATTTTTAACAGCTTTTAGCCTACTTTTTTTTTATTTTGGGCCTATATCTGTGTTTCCTCCTCATTCCTGCCCATTGCCCAGCCACTGCTAGATGAGTCTGCTGGTACATTGACACAGACCACTACATTCCCCCTGCACTCTACACAGCCTGAATCTGACCCTGCTGAAACTCAGGTTCCCCTTCCCGCATACTATACCACCTTACATGGGGACAAAGAGGAAGGTGCAGATGAAAGTGCAGGTTCCTTCAACAGGTGGGGGGGGGCATACTCGTTGGTGACGTCACTGGCACAGGGCCCCTCATAGTACGCAAAAGTGTCTCTGCCGGTGGGAGGCGCCCCCGCCGTCAATCACAACGCCGTACTGTGAGGGGCCCAGTGCCAGTGGCAATGCGAACGAGTGTGGCCCCCCTGCTTGCTCAGGATCACAGCACTTGCAAAGTTGAAATACTTACCTCTCCCTGCTCCACCGCCATGACGTACTCCACATTTCCTGGGCCCAAGAAAAAATTGAGCCAGCCCTCCCCCCCCACACCTTTAACCAAATGACCCCCAATTTTCAATACCTAACTATTATTATAAGGTTAATTAAGATTGACAAGCTTAAGTAACAAGAATTGATGATTTTGACATTAAAATGGGCTCTGTAGGTGTTTTTCTGTCCTCGAGATGCAACACCACCAGCACCATCAGTACCAGCTGGCAACCGTCGCCCACGGCCTCTTCAACCAGACTTCCTCATTTTTGGGGGGGAGACACTGAACCACAACTCATATTACACCGTCGTAATATGAGGGGCCCTGTGCCAGTACCACTGCCCACGAGAGAGTGTTCCCCCCCCAGATTGAACTGGGCTCTACCACTTGCAATACTACCTCTCCTAGCTCCACCACTGTGTAGTCTGTGCGGGTAAAACCTGAAATGGCACAGCCAATACGAATTATTTGAAATGATAGATGATAGTTAAAATATACAGGGGCCCTGGACTCCATTTAATACTTTGCGCCTATTACCACTGTCTTTATTATTTGGGCGTAATAACGGTGTCTGCCGCTGCATCTTTTTTTTCCTTCACTGAACAAAGCTGAACTTCAACTGTTGTCCCGTTTCAAATATTAAACTGCATTTGCCCTACTTGTTGGGTTGGGGTCTACTAACGGTGTCTGCCGCTCCTTGGTGTTCTCCTGGTTTATTTTTCTTGCGCTTCAATCTTCAGGCTTTCGTTTAAATATTTTTTATATTAAACTGCATTTGGCCTACTTGTTGGGTTGGGCCTAGTAACGTTGTCTGCTGCCGTCTCTTGTTTTCCTCTACTAAACAAAGCTGAGCTTGAAGCTTCAGGCTTTCGGCCTGTAACAACAATATGAAACTACATTTGGCCTAGTTCTTGGTTTGGGCCTAGTAACATTGTCTGCTGCTGCCTCTTGTTTTCCTCTACTACACAAAGCTCAGCTTCAATCTTCAGGCTTTCGGCCTATATTTAGAATATGAAACTGCATTTGGCCTACTTGTTTGGTTGGGCCTACTAACGGTGTCTGCCGCTGATTGTTGTTCTCCTCCACTGAACAAACCAATGCCGCCTGTTTACTCCTGTTACCAATTTTTAACAGCTTTTAGCCTACTTTTTTTTATTTTGGGCCTATATCTGTGTTTCCTCCTCATTCCTGCCCATTGCCCAGCCACTGCTAGATGAGTCTGCTGGTACATTGACACAGACCACTACATTCCCCTTGCACTCTACACAGCCTGAATCTGACCCTGCTGAAACTCAGGTTCCCCTTCCCGCATACTATACCACCTTACATGGGGACAAAGAGGAAGGTGCAGATGAAAGTGCAGGTTCCTTCAACAGGTGGGGGGGGGGGCATACTCGTTGGTGACGTCACTGGCACAGGGCCCCTCATAGTACGCAAAAGTGTCTCTGCTGGTGGGAGGCGCCCCCGCCGTCAATCACAACGCCGTACTGTGAGGGGCCCAGTGCCAGTGGCAATGCAAACGAGTGTGGCCCCCCTGCTTGCTCAGGATCACAGCACTTGCAAAGTTGAAATACTTACCTCTCCCTGCTCCACCGCCCTGACGTACTCCACATTTCCTGGGCCCAAGAAAAAATTGAGCCAGCCCTCCCCCCCCACACCTTTAACCAAATGACCCCCAATTTTCAATACCTAACTATTATTATAAGGTTAATTAAGATTGACAAGCTTAAGTAACAAGAATTGATGATTTTGACATTAAAATGGGCTCTGTAGGTGTTTTTCTGTCCTCGAGATGCAACACCACCAGCACCATCAGTACCAGCTGGCAACCGTCGCCCACGGCCTCTTCAACCAGACTTCCTCATTTTTGGGGGGGAGACACTGAACCACAACTCATATTACACCGTCGTAATATGAGGGGCCCTGTGCCAGTACCACTGCCCACGAGAGAGTGTTCCCCCCCCAGATTGAACTGGGCTCTACCACTTGCAATACTACCTCTCCTAGCTCCACCACTGTGTAGTCTGTGCGGGTAAAACCTGAAATGGCACAGCCAATACGAATTATTTGAAATGATAGATGATAGTTAAAATATACAGGGGCCCTGGACTCCATTTAATACTTTGCGCCTATTACCACTGTCTTTATTATTTGGGCGTAATAACGGTGTCTGCCGCTGCATCTTTTTTTTCCTTCACTGAACAAAGCTGAACTTCAACTGTTGTCCCGTTTCAAATATTAAACTGCATTTGCCCTACTTGTTGGGTTGGGGTCTACTAACGGTGTCTGCCGCTCCTTGGTGTTCTCCTGGTTTATTTTTCTTGCGCTTCAATCTTCAGGCTTTCGTTTAAATATTTTTTATATTAAACTGCATTTGGCCTACTTGTTGGGTTGGGCCTAGTAACGTTGTCTGCTGCCGTCTCTTGTTTTCCTCTACTAAACAAAGCTGAGCTTGAAGCTTCAGGCTTTCGGCCTGTAACAACAATATGAAACTACATTTGGCCTAGTTCTTGGTTTGGGCCTAGTAACATTGTCTGCTGCTGCCTCTTGTTTTCCTCTACTACACAAAGCTGAGCTTCAATCTTCAGGCTTTCGGCCTATATTTAGAATATGAAACTGCATTTGGCCTACTTGTTTGGTTGGGCCTACTAACGGTGTCTGCCGCTGATTGTTGTTCTCCTCCACTGAACAAACCAATGCCGCCTGTTTACTCCTGTTACCAATTTTTAACAGCTTTTAGCCTACTTTTTTTATTTTGGGCCTATATCTGTGTTTCCTCCTCATTCCTGCCCATTGCCCAGCCACTGCTAGATGAGTCTGCTGGTACATTGACACAGACCACTACATTCCCCTTGCACTCTACACAGCCTGAATCTGACCCTGCTGAAACTCAGGTTCCCCTTCCCGCATACTATACCACCTTACATGGGGACAAAGAGGAAGGTGCAGATGAAAGTGCAGGTTCCTTCAACAGGTGGGGGGGGCATACTCGTTGGTGACGTCACTGGCACAGGGCCCATCATAGTACGCAAAAGTGTCTCTGCCGGTGGGAGGCGCCCCCACCGTCAATCACAACGCCGTACTGTGAGGGGCCCAGTGCCAGTGGCAATGCGAACGAGTGTGGCCCCCCTGCTTGCTCAGGATCACAGCACTTGCAAAGTTGAAATACTTACCTCTCCCTGCTCCACCGCCGTGACGTACTCCACATTTCCTGGGCCCAAGAAAAAATTGAGCCAGCCCTCCCCCCCCACACCTTTAACCAAATGACCCCCAATTTTCAATACCTAACTATTATTATAAGGTTAATTAAGATTGACAAGCTTAAGTAACAAGAATTGATGATTTTGACATTAAAATGGGCTCTGTAGGTGTTTTTCTGTCCTCGAGATGCAACACCACCAGCACCATCAGTACCAGCTGGCAACCGTCGCCCACGGCCTCTTCAACCAGACTTCCTCATTTTTGGGGGGGAGACACTGAACCACAACTCATATTACACCGTCGTAATATGAGGGGCCCTGTGCCAGTACCACTGCCCACGAGAGAGTGTTCCCCCCCAGATTGAACTGGGCTCTACCACTTGCAATACTACCTCTCCTAGCTCCACCACTGTGTAGTCTGTGCGGGTAAAACCTGAAATGGCACAGCCAATACGAATTATTTGAAATGATAGATGATAGTTAAAATATACAGGGGCCCTGGACTCCATTTAATACTTTGCGCCTACTACCACTGTCTTTATTATTTGGGCGTAATAACGGTGTCTGCTGCTGCATCTTTTTTTTCCTTCACTGAACAAAGCTGAACTTCAACTGTTGTCCCGTTTCAAATATTAAACTGCATTTGCCCTACTTGTTGGGTTGGGGTCTACTAACGGTGTCTGCCGCTCCTTGGTGTTCTCCTGGTTTATTTTCTTGCGCTTCAATCTTCAGGCTTTCGTTTAAATATTTTTTATATTAAACTGCATTTGGCCTACTTGTTGGGTTGGGCCTAGTAACGTTGTCTGCTGCCGTCTCTTGTTTTCCTCTACTAAACAAAGCTGAGCTTGAAGCTTCAGGCTTTCGGCCTGTAACAACAATATGAAACTACATTTGGCCTAGTTCTTGGTTTGGGCCTAGTAACATTGTCTGCTGCTGCCTCTTGTTTTCCTCTACTACACAAAGCTCAGCTTCAATCTTCAGGCTTTCGGCCTATATTTAGAATATGAAACTGCATTTGGCCTACTTGTTTGGTTGGGCCTACTAACGGTGTCTGCCGCTGATTGTTGTTCTCCTCCACTGAACAAACCAATGCCGCCTGTTTACTCCTGTTACCAATTTTTAACAGCTTTTAGCCTACTTTTTTTTATTTTGGGCCTATATCTGTGTTTCCTCCTCATTCCTGCCCATTGCCCAGCCACTGCTAGATGAGTCTGCTGGTACATTGACACAGACCACTACATTCCCCTTGCACTCTACACAGCCTGAATCTGACCCTGCTGAAACTCAGGTTCCCCTTCCCGCATACTATACCACCTTACATGGGGACAAAGAGGAAGGTGCAGATGAAAGTGCAGGTTCCTTAAACAGGTGGGGGGGGGCATACTCGTTGGTGACGTCACTGGCACAGGGCCCCTCATAGTACGCAAAAGTGTCTCTGCTGGTGGGAGGCGCCCCCGCCGTCAATCACAACGCCATACTGTGAGGGGCCCAGTGCCAGTGGCAATGCGAACGAGTGTGGCCCCCCTGCTTGCTCAGGATCACAGCACTTGCAAAGTTGAAATACTTACCTCTCCCTGCTCCACCGCCCTGACGTACTCCACATTTCCTGGGCCCAAGAAAAAATTGAGCCAGCCCTCCCCCCCACACCTTTAACCAAATGACCCCCAATTTTCAATACCTAACTATTATTATAAGGTTAATTAAGATTGACAAGCTTAAGTAACAAGAATTGATGATTTTGACATTAAAATGGGCTCTGTAGGTGTTTTTCTGTCCTCGAGATGCAACACCACCAGCACCATCAGTACCAGCTGGCAACCGTCGCCCACGGCCTCTTCAACCAGACTTCCTCATTTTTGGGCGGGAGACACTGAACCACAACTCATATTACACCGTCGTAATATGAGGGGCCCTGTGCCAGTACCACTGCCCACGAGAGAGTGTTCCCCCCCCAGATTGAACTGGGCTCTACCACTTGAAATACTACCTCTCCTAGCTCCACCACTGTGTAGTCTGTGCGGGTAAAACCTGAAATGGCACAGCCAATACGAATTATTTGAAATGATAGATGATAGTTAAAATATACAGGGGCCCTGGACTCCATTTAATACTTTGCGCCTACTACCACTGTCTTTATTATTTGGGCGTAATAACGGTGTCTGCCGCTGCATCTTTTTTTTCCTTCACTGAACAAAGCTGAACTTCAACTGTTGTCCCGTTTCAAATATTAAACTGCATTTGCCCTACTTGTTGGGTTGGGGTCTACTAACGGTGTCTGCCGCTCCTTGGTGTTCTCCTGGTTTATTTTTCTTGCGCTTCAATCTTCAGGCTTTCGTTTAAATATTTTTTATATTAAACTGCATTTGGCCTACTTGTTGGGTTGGGCCTAGTAACGTTGTCTGCTGCCGTCTCTTGTTTTCCTCTACTAAACAAAGCTGAGCTTGAAGCTTCAGGCTTTTGGCCTGTAACAACAATATGAAACTACATTTGGCCTAGTTCTTGGTTTGGGCCTAGTAACATTGTCTGCTGCTGCCTCTTGTTTTCCTCTACTACACAAAGCTGAGCTTCAATCTTCAGGCTTTCGGCCTATATTTAGAATATGAAACTGCATTTGGCCTACTTGTTTGGTTGGGCCTACTAACGGTGTCTGCCGCTGATTGTTGTTCTCCTCCACTGAACAAACCAATGCCGCCTGTTTACTCCTGTTACCAATTTTTAACAGCTTTTAGCCTACTTTTTTTTTATTTTGGGCCTATGTCTGTGTTTCCTCCTCATTCCTGCCCATTGCCCAGCCACTGCTAGATGAGTCTGCTGGTACATTGACACAGACCACTACATTCCCCTTGCACTCTACACAGCCTGAATCTGACCCTGCTGAAACTCAGGTTCCCCTTCCCGCATACTATACCACCTTACATGGGGACAAAGAGGAAGGTGCAGATGAAAGTGCAGGTTCCTTCAACAGGTGGGGGGGGCATACTCGTTGGTGACGTCACTGGCACAGGGCCCCTCATAGTACGCAAAAGTGTCTCTGCCGGTGGGAGGCGCCCCCGCCGTCAATCACAACGCCGTACTGTGAGGGGCCCAGTGCCAGTGGCAATGCGAACGAGTGTGGCCCCCCTGCTTGCTCAGGATCACAGCACTTGCAAAGTTGAAATACTTACCTCTCCCTGCTCCACCGCCGTGACGTACTCCACATTTCCTGGGCCCAAGAAAAAATTGAGCCAGCCCTCCCCCCCACACCTTTAACCAAATGACCCCCAATTTTCAATACCTAACTATTATTATAAGGTTAATTAAGATTGACAAGCTTAAGAAACAAGAATTTATGATTTTGACATTAAAATGGGCTCTGTAGGTGTTTTTCTGTCCTCCACTCACTGCCGACTTTTATTCCCCATTGACTTGCATTGGGTTTCGTGTTTCAGTCGGCCCCCCGACTTTTCGCAATGATCGGCCGATTTCACCCGACCCGACTTTTGACAAAGTCGGTTTTCGCAAAACCCGACTCGATCCTGAAAATGTAAAGGTCGCTCAACCCTAGCCAGCACTTCTGAGCACCAACTGGCAGTATTGGAGCCCAGGGAATCTAGGAGGAGCAGAGTGCAGGCCGAGGGCTCCACTGGAGGCAGTTTAATATTTGTTGTGTCTGTGTGGCGGTCGCAGGACACATTGCCGGCTACACAGCAGGGGAACAGCTGACAGTACTGAACCCCACTGACACAGTGGCGAGTGTTGTTCTCTGTGCAGCCAGCACTTCTGAGCAACAACTGGCGGTATTGGAGCCCACGGAATCTAGGAAGAGCAGCGTGTAGGCCGAGGCCTGCACTGGAGGCACTTTAATGTCTGTTGTTGTGTCTGCGTGGCGGTCGCAGGACACGTTGCTGGCTACACAGCAGGGGAACAGCTGGCGTTACTGAACCCCACTGACACATGAACGAGTGCTTTTCTCTGTGCAGCCAACACTTCCGAGCACCAACTGGCGGTATGGGAGCCCAGGGAATCCAGGATGAGCAGAGTGTAGGCCGAGTGTTGTGAATTCTGCTCTTGGGCTCCCTCCGGTGGTTGTTGATGGTAATGCAGTTATTCCTGAGCAGCAGTCTTGGACACGTGGTTCTGCTAATTGCAATTCTGACTGGGGTATTTAGCTGTGCAGGACTCATTAGTCCTTGCCAGTAGTCAATGTTCCTTTGGAAGTGTTGGTCCTCTGCTTGGCCTCTCCTGCTTGCTGCCAATTCAGCTAAGATAAGTGTTTGCTTTATTTTTTAGACACACTGCTGTGTGTTTATTTTCGGTGCTTATCTTGTTTCTATTTTGTTCCTGCTAGACTGTGCCTGATGTTTTTCTCAGTCTAGTTGGACTCACTGGAGTCGCAGATATACTCTCCACATCTTTAGTTAGGTGGTGGAGTTTTTGTATTTTTCTGCTGTGGATATTTTGTAGTGTTTTATGCTGACCGCATAGTATCCTGTACTTTCCTTTCCTATCTAGGTAGAAGTGGCCTCCTTTGCTTATCCCTGTTTTCTGTCTGCGTGTGTCTTTTCCTCTCCTGCTCACAGTCATTATTTGTGGGGGGCTACCTATCCTTTGGGATCTACTCTGAGGCAAGAGAGTTTTCCTATTTCCATCTTTAGGGATATTTAGTCCTTAGGCTGTGTCGAGGTGTCTAGGTCTGGTTAGGCACACCCCACGGCTACTTCTAGTTGCGATGATAGGTTCAGGGTTTGCGGTCAGTAAAGTTACCACTGCTCCAGCGAAGGTCTTTGGAAACTTATTTGAGATGCTTTGTGTCTGCTGATCAGGATGATTGGGTGGCTTTTTTGCCATTGGCCGAATTTGCCCTTAATAATCGGGCTAGTTCGGCTACTTTGGTTTCGCCTTTTTTTTGTAATTTTGGTTTTCACCCTCATTTTTCTTCTGGGCAGGTTGAGTCTTCTGACATTCCTGGTGTGGATTCTGTGGTTGACAGGTTGCAGCAGATTTGGGCTCAGGTGGTGGACAATTTGGTGTTGTCTCATGAGGAGGCTCAACGTTTTGCTAACCGACGTCGCTGTGTTGGTTCCCAGCTTCGAGTTGGGGATCTGGTTTGGTTATCTTCCCGTCATATTCCTATGAAGGTTTCTTCTCCTAAGTTTAAGCCTCGGTTTATTGATCCTTATAGGATTTCTGAGATCATTAATCCGGTGTCTTTTCGTCTGGCGCTTCCGGCCTCTTTTGCTATCCATAATGTCTTCCATTGATCTTTGTTACGGAAATATGTGGAGCCCGTTGTTCCCTCTGTTGATCCTCCAGCCCCTGTGTTGGTCGATGGGGATTTGGAATATGTGGTTGAGAAGATTTTGGATTCTCGTTTTTCGAGGCGGAAGCTTCAGTACCTTGTCAAATGGAAGGGTTATGGCCAGGGGGATAATTCTTGGGTTTCGGCCTCTGATATCCATGCCACTGATTTGGTTCGTGCATTTCATCTTGCTCGTCCTGACCGGCCTGGGGGCTCTGGTGAGGGTTCGGAGACCCCTCCTGAAGGGGGGTGTACTGTTGTGAATTCTGCTCTTGGGCTCCCTCCAGTGGTTGTTGATGGTAATGCAGTAATTCCTGAGCAGTAGTCTTGGACAGGTGCTTCTGCTAATTGCAAATCTGACTGGGGTATTTAGCTGTGCAGGACTCATTAGTCCTTGCCAGTAGTCAATGTTCCTTTGGAAGTGTTGGTCCTCTGCCTGGCCCCTCCTGCTTGCTGCCAATTCAGCTAAGATAAGTGTTTTCTTCATTTTTTTAGACACACTGCTATGTGTTTATTTTCTGTGCTTATCTTGTTTCTATTTTGTTCCTGCTAGACTATGCCTGATGTTTTTCTCAGTCTAGTTGGACTCGCTGGCGTCTGCTCTTGGGCTCCCTCCAGTGGTTGTTGAAGGTAATGCAGTAATTCCTGAGCAGCAGTCTTGGACAGGTGTTTCTGCTAATTGCAAATCTGACTGGGGTATTTAGCTGTGCAGGACTCATTAGTCCTTGCCAGTAGTCAATGTTCCTTTGGAAGTGTTGGTCCTCTGCCTGGCCCCTCCTGCTTGCTGCCAATTCAGCTAAGATAAGTGTTTTCTTCATTTTTTTAGACACACTGCTGTGTGTTTATTTTCTGTGCTTATCTTGTTTCTATTTTGTTCCTGCTAGACTATGCCTGATGTTTTTCTCAGTCTAGTTGGACTCGCTGGCGTCGCAGATATACTCTCCACATCTTTAGGTAGGTGGTGGAGTTTTTGTATTTTTCTGCTGTGGATATTTTGTAGTGTTTTATGCTGACCGCATAGTATCCTGTACTATCCTTTCCTATCTAGGTAGAAGTGGCCTCCTTTGCTTATCCCTGTTTTCTGTCTGCGTGTGTCTTTTCCTCTCCTGCTCACAGTCATTATTTGTGGGGGGCTACCTATCCTTTGGGATCTACTCTGAGGCAAGAGAGTTTTCCTATTTCCATCTTTAGGGATATTTAGTCCTTAGGCTGTGTCGAGGTGTCTAGGTCTGGTTAGGCACACCCCACGGCTACTTCTAGTTGCGGTGATAGGATCAGGGTTTGTGGTCAGTAAAGTTACCACTGCTCCAGCGAAGGTCAGTTCATGCTGCTCCAAGGCCACCTCATCATAACAGGGTACCTCCTGCTTAGTAACCGGGTTCCAGCACCGTCACTGGTCCTCGGTCGTGCCATTGGCTCTTGCACACTTGGGCAACGTATCCGGGTTCCAGTACCGTCAGCTGGTTCTCAGCAGTGTCTTTGTCACGGGTACTCCCTCCTGCCCAGCCTTGTTCCAGCACTGTCAGCTGGTTCCGGGTAGTGTCAAGGTCACTTACACGCCTATACGTTGTCCCGTCATGTTGTGGTCGGGTTAGCCAACTCAATGGTGCCTCCAGTTTAGGAGCTTCCTATGTGGGCTGCGGGAAGTAGCAATCAAGGCTGGTTCTGTAGTGCCAGTAGGCCAAGCTCCCCCTGTAGGACTGTTGGTGTTCGGTAACTGCGGCAGCCTCGCGGCCTAGCTGTTCTCTCTTCTCCTGTGGACCTTCTGCTCCACATCCTGGTTCCAGCACCGTCAGCTGGTTCCGGGCAGAGCCTTTGGCTTAGGTGCCTCCTTCTGGGTATCCGAGTTCCACCAACGTCAGGCGGTCCTTGGTAGTGCTTTGTAGCACGGGTACCTCCTGCTTAGTAACCGGGTTCCAGCACCGTCAGCTGGTCCTCGGTCATGCCATTGGCTCTTCTACCTTCGGGTAGCCATCCGGGTTCCAGTACCGTCAGCTGGTTCTCGGCAGTGTCTTTTGCTCTTGTACCTTCTGCTCCCCATCCTGGGTCCAGTACCATCAGCTGATTCCGGGCAGAGCCTTTGGCTTAGGTGCCTCCTTCTGGGTATCCGAGTTCCATCAACGTCAGGTGGTCCTTGGTAGTGCTTTCTGGCACGGGTACCTCCTGCTTAGTAACCGGGTTCCAGTAACGTCAGCTGGTCCTCGGTAGTTCCATTGGCTCTTGGACCTTCGGGTAGCCATCTGAGTTCCAGTTCCATTAGCTGGTTCTCGGCATTTTCTCAGCCTTCTTGTACATTCTGCTACATTTCCAAGTTCAAGACCCTAAAGACGACGACCCGGAAGACCACCCCTAAGATGACGACGACACCAGAGACGACAACCACTGAGATGACGACGACCCTGGAGACGATGACCCTGAAGACCACCCCAATGATGACGACGACGACTCCGGAGACGACGACCCTGGAGACGACGACATGGAAGACCGAGAAGCAGAAGAACAAGAGGCTGCAGAACAAAGAGCAGAAGAACATTAAGCATAACACTTAATATCAGAGCAAAATATATTATCTAAATTATAAGCAGAAGAAGACTAAGCAGTGTATGGGGATGAGTCCGTTCCTCCTTGTGGTGCCCCTGGATAAAGCCTGATGCTGCAGGCCAAACTGAATGCGGACAAATGTAACTCTTTAGTGACAGGCAGAACGGAAGGTGTAATCTTCAAACTTTTATAGATAAACACTACGGGAATGCCTGTCACAAATGAGAATATGATGAAGAAGTATAGTTGAATAAAAAGAATATGAAGAATGTAACAAAAAAAAATAATAGGTAGAAGATGAAGAAGATGAATAAGGTGAAGAAGAAGTTGATGTCAAAGATGCTGATGATGATGAAGAAGAAAGTGTGGGAGAATTAAAAAAAAAGGTGAAGGGCGTGGAAGTAGTGAAACATCAATATCTGACAAAATAAAAAAAATCTTAACATAGTCAATATCTTTGTAACTCCGAATGTCGTAAAAAAAAATAATTCCTACTATTCTATTTGATTGGGCTAAACCTTTATGCCTTTAATGTCTCCGCCACCTCCCCCAATACAACCTACAAGGAAAGAAAGGGTTTATTTTAATTCCGATATTTTCGTCCCATTGACTTGCATTGGTATCGGTATCGGCGATATCCGATATTTTTTGAATATCGGTCGATCCAATCCGATACCGATACTTTCCGATATCTGAAGGTATCGCTCAAAACTAAAGATGATTCATGATGAAGGTGCACAGCTGCAGCACCAGTGGAATTCAGATAGCCATATACACTAGTCTCCTCTACTGGAGCTGGTAGCGGCTGATCAGTGGGTGCTATGTATTGGAACCTACCTAGGTTCAGACAATGGGTAGAACAAAAGTAAGAACTTGCCATGTATGCTATTAAACTTAAACTCAGAACTACAGCAGGTTAAGGCTTACCAGGGGAGATGGATCCTCTAAGCCTCAGTTCCGGGTTGGCAGACGGACCTCTGACGTTGATGCAGTAAGATACGTGTGGAGAAATGGCTAGGTTCTCTCAGAAATCTCAGCAGCCGCAAGTCTGATGAGGTGAACCCAGCAGGCATGGAAGCAAATAGAAACATAAACATAAAAAGCACTGAATGTGAATGGATTGGCACAGACCCACCTGTCTAGCATTTATTATTTAAAAGGTGTATAGGTGATACATGCTTTGGGCAGGGAGAAGAATGATCAATTAGGAGAAAAAATAACAAGTAGCATTAACTAGGGTTGAGCGAAACGGGTCGTTCATTTTCAAAAGTCGCCGACTTTTGGCAAAGTCGGGTTTCATGAAACCCGATCTGACCCCTGTGCGGGGTCGGCCATGCGGTACGCGACTTTCGCGCCAAAGTCGCGTTTCAATGACGCGAAAAGCGCCATTTCTCAGCCAATGAAGGTAAACGCAGAGTGTGGGCAGCGTGATGACATAGGTCCTGGTCCCCACCATCTTAGAGAAAGGCATTGCAGTGATTGGCTTGCTGTCTGTGGCGTCACAGGGGCTATAAAGGGGCGTTCCCGCCGACCGCCATGTTACTGCTGCTGATCTGAGCTTAGGGAGAGGTTGCTGCCGCTTCGTCAGAAGCAGGGATAGCGTTAGGCAGGGTCCATTAACCACCAAACCGCTTGTGCTGTAGCGATTTCCACTGCCCAACACCACTTTCGGTGTGCAGGGACAGTGGAAGCTACATTTTTTTTTTTCCCCTCAGCGCTGTAGCTCATTGGGCTGCCCTAGAAGGCTCCCTGATAGCTGCATTGCTGTGTGTACGCCGCTGTGCAAACCAACTGCTTTTTTCAAAGCACAAATCCTCTTGTTCCTTCCTTTCTGCACAGCTATCTTTTTTGTTTGTCCACACTTTTTATTTAATTTGTGCATCAGTCCACTCCTTATTGCTGCCTGCCATACCTGGCTGAGATTACTGCAGGGAGATAGTAATTGTTGGACACTCCCTGTTTTTTTTTTTTTTGTGGGAGATTAAGATTGACATTTCTGCTAGAGTGCCATCCCTGTGTGTGCCATCTCTCACTCAGTGGGCCATAGAAAGCCTATTTATTTTTTTGCTTGATTTGGGTTATAAAATCTACCTGAAAAAATCACTACATCAATCAGTGGGAGAAAAATATTGGCCTCAGGGCTTGTGTGCCATTGTTGACTCCTGTGTGTGCCATCTCTCAGTCAGTGGGCCATAGAAAGCCCATTTTTTTTTTTTTTTGCTTTTTTTGGGTTCTAAATTCTACCTGAAAAAAATCAATAAATCAATCAGTGGGAGATTAATATTGGCCTTTGGGCTTGTGTGTCAGTCCTAAGCGTGCCATCTCTCTCTCTCAGATAGTGGGCCATAGAAAGCCTATTTATTATTTTTTTTATTGGGTTTATAAATTTTCCCTGGAACAAAAAAAAAAAAGTGGGAGATTAATATTGGCCTCTGGGCTTGTGTGCCAGTCCTGAGCGTGCCATCTCTCTCACAAATAGTGGGCCATAGAAAGCCTATTTATTTTTATTTTTTTTGGTTTTATAAATTCTCCCTGAAAAAAAAAAGGGAGATTAATATTGGCCTTTGGGCTTGTGTGCCAGTCCTAAGCGTGCCATCTCTCTCTCTCAGATAGTGGGCCATAGAAAGCCTATTTATTTATTTTTTTATTGGGTTTATAAATTTTCCCTGAAAAAAAATAAAAAGTGGGAGATTAATATTGGCCTCTGGGCTTGTGTGCCAGTCCTGAGCGTGCCATCTCTCTCACAAATAGTGGGCCATAGAAAGCCTATTTATGTTTTTGGTTGATTTGGGTTCTAAATTCTACCTGAAAAAATCAATTAATCAAGCAGTGGGAGATAAATATTGGCCTCTGGGCTTGTGTGTCCAATTGTGGGCCATAGAGAGCCTATTATTTTTTTAGCTTGATTTGGGTTCCAAAATCTACCTGAAAAAATCACTACATCAATCAGTGGGAGATAAATATTGGCCTCTGGGCTTGTGTGCCACTCCTGACTCCTGTGTGCGTCATCTTTCACTCAGTGGGCCATAGAAAGCCTTTTTTTGTTTTATTTGTTTTCTAAATTCTCCCTGAAAAAATCATTTTATTTTATTTGGTTTCTAAATTCTTCCTGAAAAAATCATTTTATTCTATTATTTTTTTTTCCTAAAGTCTCCCTGAAAAAAAAAAAAACCAGTGGGAGATTAATATTGCCCTTTCTGCTTGTGTGCCAGTCTTGACTCCTGGGTGTGCCATCTCTCTCTCTCTCTCCAATTGTGGGCCATAGAAAGCCTATTATTTTTTTAGCTTGATTTGGGTTCCAAAATCTACCTGAAAAAATCACTACATCACTCAGTGGGAGATAAATATTGGCCTCTGGGCTTGTGTGCCACTCCTGACTCCTGTGTGCGTCATCTCTCACTCAGTGGGCCATAGAAAGCCTTTTTTTGTTTTATTTGTTTTCTAAATTCTCCCTGAAAAAATCATTTTATTTTATTTGGTTTCTAAATTCTTCCTGAAAAAATCATTTTATTCTATTATTTTTTTTTCCTAAAGTCTCCCTGAAAAAAAAAAAAAAATCAAATCAGTGGGAGATTAATATTTACATTTGTGCTTCAGTGACAGTCCTGCGTGTGTGGCATCTCTCTCATTTGTTGCCACCAACAACAGAGTGTGTAACATTGTGCCTGATTTTCGTTGTGGTCTCACTCACCTGTAAAGGGGTAGCTAAATCATACTGAAGTTATAGCTCACCGTGTAAGTTGTGTGACAGCAACAAATACCGTTAGTTTGTTTACGTTTTTAAAACAATGAGGAAGTCTGGTGGAAGAGGTCGTGGCCGGGGGCGTTCACTGTCAGCTGGTAATGAGGGTAGTGGTAGTGGTGGAGCATCAGCTGGTCGTGGGAAAAAAAATATTGCACCTAAGTCTGGAGCTGTGGAGCCAGGTTCGTCGTCTGGCTACACAAGGCCTCGAACGCTCCCTTTTCTGGGAGTAGGAAAACCGCTTTTAAAGCCGGAGCAGCAAGAGCAAGTTTTGGCTTATCTTGCTGACTCAGCCTCTAGCTCTTTTGCCTCCTCTCGTGAAACTGGTAAATGTCAAAGCAGCGCGTCGTTAGTGGATGTTCACGGTCAGGGACAAGTCGCTTCCTTGTCCTCTTCAGCAAAAACAACAACAGAGAAGAATGCAGCAGGCGACACAACGGGTTACTCCATGGAGCTCTTTACACATACCGTCCCTGGCTTAGAAAGTGAAGCAGTTAACAGTCCATGCCCATTACAAGTTGAATCTGACATGGAGTGCACTGATGCACAGCCACAGCCAGACTACTATGCTGGTCCTTTGACTCAGACCACAACATTGCCCTCGCAGGGTAATGATCAAGAATCAGACCCTGATGAGACTATGTTGCCCCATCACGAACGCTATACCACCGACCGACACGGTGACACAGACGAAGTTGCACACGAGCTACAAGAAGAGGTAATAGATGACCCAGTTCTTGACCCGATTGGCAGCCATTGGGGGAACAGGGTGCAGGCGGCAGCAGTTCTGAAGCGGAGGAGGAGGGGCCGCAGCAGGCATCAACATCGCAACAGGTTCCATCTGCCGGGCCCGTATCTTGCCCAAAACGCGTGGCAAAGCCAAAACCTGTTGGAGGACAGCGTGGCCATCCGGTTAAAGCTCAGTCTGCAATGCCTGAAAAGGTATCCGATGCTAGAAAGAGTGCAGTCTGGCATTTTTTTAAACAACATCCAATTGATCAGCGCAAAGTCATCTGTCAAAAATGTTCAACTACCTTAAGCAGAGGACAGAATCTGAAAAGTCTCAATACAAGTTGCATGTATAGACATTTAACCACCATGCATTTGCAAGCCTGGACTAACTACCAAACGTCCCTTAAGGTTGTAGCACCCTCGGCCAATGAAGCTAGTCAGCAACGCAACATCCCTTCCGACAGTGTAGGGCCACCATTTTCCGCACCACCTGCAGTATCTGTGTAGGTTTCTTTGCCAGGCCAAAGCAGTCAGGGTCAGGGAATCACCAGTTTCGTAGTAGGAAACACTGCATCTAGGGCACCGGCGGCAACAATACCATCTCCCACCGTCTCTCAGTCTGCCATGTCCACCGGCACCCCCGCTAGTTCCACGATCTCCAGCTCTCCACTCCAGCTCACCCTACATGAGACTATGGTTAGAAAAAGGAAGTACTTAGCCTCGCATCCGCGTACACAGGGTTTGAACGCCCACATAGCTAGACTAATCTCGTTAGAGATGATGCCCTACCGGTTAGTTGAAAGCGAAGCTTTCAAAGCCCTGATGGACTACGCTGTACCACGCTACGAGCTACCCAGTCGACACTTTTTTTCCAGAAAAGCCATCCCAGCCCTCCACCAGCATGTTAAAGAGCGCATCGTCCATGCACTCAGGCAATCTGTGAGCACAAAGGTGCACCTGACAACAGATGCATGGACCAGTAGGCATGGCCAGGGACGTTACGTGTCCATCACGGCACACTGGGTGAATGTTGTGGATGCAGGGTCCACAGGGGACAGCAAGTTTGGGACAGTTCTGCCTAGCCCACGGTCTAGGAAACAGTTGGCTGTAGCCGTTCGCACCCCCTCCTCCTCCTCTTCGTCCTCCTGCAGAAGCGAGAGCTCGTCCACAGACCGCAGTCGCACAACCACTCCATCCGCAGCTGCCACTGTTGCACACCAGGTCTCCCATTATGGGGCAGCTACTGGCAAATGTCAGCAGGCTGTATTGGCTATGAAGTGTTTGGGCGACAACAGACACACCGCGGAAGTTCTGTCCGAGTTCTTGCAGAAAGAAACGCAGTCATGGCTGGGCACTGTAGATCTTGAGGCAGGCAAGGTAGTGAGTGATAACGGAAGGAATTTCATGACTGCCATCTCCCTTTCCCAACTGAAACACATTCCTTGCCTGGCTCACACCTTAAACCTGGTGGTGCAGTGCTTCCTGAAAAGTTATCCGGGGTTATCCGACCTGCTCCTCAAAGTGCGTGGACTTTGCTCACATATCCGCCGTTCGCCCGTACACTCCAGCCGTATGCAGACCTATCAGCGTTCTTTGAACCTTCCCCAGCATCGCCTAATCATAGACGTTGCAACAAGGTGGAACTCAACACTGCACATGCTTCAGAGACTGTGCGAACAGAGGTGGGCTGTTATGTTTTTGTGGGAGGATACACATACACGGGCAGGCAGTAGGATGGCAGACATGGAGTTGTCAGGTGTGCAGTGGTCGAAGATTCAAGACATGTGTCAAGTCCTTCAGTGTTTTGAGGAATGCACATGGCTGGTTAGTGCAGACAACGCCATAATAAGCATGAGCATCCCCCTAATGCGTCTGCTGATGCAAAGTTTGACGCACATAAAGGATCAGGCGTCTGCAGCTGAGGAAGAGGAAAGCCTTGATGACAGTCAGCCATTGTCTGGCCAGGGCAGTGTACAGGACGAGTTAGCGGGCGAAGAGGAGGAGGAGGACGAGGAGGATGATGGGGATGATTATATTTTTAATGAGGAAGCTTTTCCGGGGCCACTGGAAATTGGTGGAGCGGCAAGGCCGGGTTCTGGTTTTTGGAGGGACACAAGTGACGTGGATTTGCCTGAAACTGCCCCTCAACCAAGCACAACCGCAGATTTGAGAACTGGAACTTTGGCCCACATGGCGGATTATGCCTTACGTATCCTCAAAAGGGACACACGCATAACTAAAATGATGAACGATGACGATTACTGGTTGGCCTGCCTCCTTGATCCTCGCTATAAAGGCAAATTGCAAAATATAATGCCACATGAGAACTTGGAACTAATATTAGCAACCAAACAATTAACTCTTGTTGACCGTTTGCTTCTGGCATTCCCTGCACACAGCGCCCGTGATCGTTCTCACACGAGCTGCAGGGGCCAGCAGACCAGAGGAGTTAGAGGGGCAGAAATCAGAAGTGGCGTTGGCCAGAGGGGTTTTCTGACCAGGTTGTGGAGTGATTTTGCTATGACCGCAGACAGGACAGGTACTGCAGCATCAATTCAAAGTGACAGGAGACAACATTTGTCCAGTATGGTTACAAACTATTTTTCATCCCTTATCGATGTTCTCCCTCAACCGTCATTCCCATTTGATTACTGGGCATCCAAATTAGACACCTGGCCAGAATTGGCAGAATATGCATTGCAGGAGCTTGCTTGCCCGGCAGCTAGTGTCCTATCAGAAAGAGTATTCAGTGCTGCAGGTTCAATACTAACAGAAAAAAGGACTCGTCTGGCTACCCAAAATGTAGATGATCTAACCTTCATTAAAATGAACCACAACTGGATTTCGAAATCTTTTGCCCCACCTTGCCCGGCTGACACCTAGCTTTCCTATGAAAAGGTCTTGCCTGTGGACTATTCTGAATGCCTTTTCCAATCTCGTAATTTTCTGCACCTGATTGTCCAGCATACGACATGTTTACACCTCACTAAATGGCCAAACTCCCCACACGGGGCCGTGGTATCGACACTTGGCGACAGCACCCGTGAGAGTGCTGTTTGTCTGAATAGGTGGGTGTGCCCGCTTTTGGTCGACGGCACTGCCACTGGGTCCCTCCTAGTACAATAAAGTGTCTCTGGCGGTGGTGGTGCGCACCCAACGTCAGACACACCGTTGTAATATGAGGGGCCCTGGGCCTGTACCGCCGGCCACAAGACAGTTCCCCCCCCAGCTCAAACAGTGCTCTACCACTTGCAAAATTATCTCACAGCTCCACCAATGATTAGTCTATGCGCTGACATCCTTCAATGCCTGCCACTGACAATACCATTGTATTGACATTTTTGTTATGTTAGGCCTTCGAAGCCTGTCTGCGGTCACTCCTTCCACTATGCCTCCACTGACCACACCACTGCTGCCCGTGTACTCCTGGAACCAATTTAAAATTGCCTACCGCCATGTGTTATTATTTTAGACCTTCGATGCCTGTCTGCGGTCACTCCTTCCACTAGGCCTCCACTGACCACACCACTGTTGCCCGTGTACCCCTGGAACCAATTTAAAATTGCCTACAGCCATGTGTTATTATTTTAGGCCTTCGATGCCTGTCTGCGGTCACTCCTTACAATATGCCTCCACTGACCACACCACTGCTGCCCGTGTACCCCTGGAACCAATTTAAAATTGCCTACAGCCATGTGTTATTATTTTAGGCCTTCGATGCCTGTCTGCGGTCACTCCTTACAATATGCCTCCACTGACCACACCACTGCTGCCCGTGTACCCCTGGAACCAATTTAAAATTGCCTACAGCCAGCCCAATTTTTTTATTTTAGGCCTTCGATGCCTGTCTGCGGTCCGTTCTTTCTACTACTACTACACTGACCAGGCCACTGCTGCCCGTGTACCCCTGGAACCAATTTAAAATTGCCTACAGCCATGTGTTATTATTTTAGGCCTTCGATGCCTGTCTGCGGTCACTCCTTACAATATGCCTCCACTGACCACACCACTGCTGCCCGTGTACCCCTGGAACCAATTTAAAATTGCCTACAGCCAGCCCAATTTTTTTATTTTAGGCCTTCGATGCCTGTCTGCGGTCCGTTCTTTCTACTACTACTACACTGACCAGGCCACTGCTGCCCGTGTACCCCTGGAACCAATTTAAAATTGCCCACAGCCATGTGTTATTATTTTAGGCCTTCGATGCCTGTCTGCGGTCACTCCTTACAATATGCCTCCACTGACCACACCACTGCTGCCCGTGTACCCCTGGAACCAATTTAAAATTGCCTACAGCCATGTGTTATTATTTTAGGCCTTCGATGCCTGTCTGCGGTCACTCCTTCCACTAGGCCTCCACTGACCACACCACTGCTGCCCGTGTACCCCTGGAACCAATTTAAAATTGCCTACAGCCATGTGTTATTATTTTAGGCCTTCGATGCCTGTCTGCGGTCACTCCTTACAATATGCCTCCACTGACCACACCACTGCTGCCCGTGTACCCCTGGAACCAATTTAAAATTGCCTACAGCCAGCCCAATTTTTTTATTTTAGGCCTTCGATGCCTGTCTGCGGTCACTCCTTCCACTAGGCCTCCACTGACCACACCACTGCTGCCCGTGTACCCCTGGAACCAATTTAAAATTGCCTACAGCCATGTGTTATTATTTTAGGCCTTCGATGCCTGTCTGCGGTCACTCCTTACAATATGCCTCCACTGACCACACCACTGCTGCCCGTGTACCCCTGGAACCAATTTAAAATTGCCTACAGCCAGCCCAATTTTTTTATTTTAGGCCTTCGATGCCTGTCTGCGGTCCGTTCTTTCTACTACTACTACACTGACCAGGCCACTGCTGCCCGTGTACCCCTGGAACCAATTTAAAATTGCCTACAGCCATGTGTTATTATTTTAGGCCTTCGATACCTGTCTGCGGTCACTCCTTCCACTAGGCCTCCACTGACCACACCACTGCTGCCCGTGTACCCCTGGAACCAATTTAAAATTGCCTACAGCCAGCCCAATTTTTTTATTTTAGGCCTTCGATGCCTGTCTGCGGTCACTCCTTCCACTAGGCCTCCACTGACCACACCACTGCTGCCCGTGTACCCCTGGAACCAATTTAAAATTGCCTACAGCCATGTGTTATTATTTTAGGCCTTCGATGCCTGTCTGCGGTCCGTTCTTTCTACTACTACTACACTGACCAGGCCACTGCTGCCCGTGTTCCCCTGGAACCAATTTAAAATTGCCAACAGCAATGTGTTATTATTGTTAGGCCTTCGATGCCTGTCTGCGGTCACTCCTTCCACTAGGCCTCCACTGACCACACCACTGCTGCCCGTATACCCCTGGAACCAATTTAAAATTGCCTACAGCCAGCCCAATTTTTTTATTTTAGGCCTTCGATGCCTGTCTGCAGTCCGTTCTTTCTACTACTACTACACTGACCAGGCCACTGCTGCCTGTGTTCCCCTGGAACCAATTTAAAATTGCCAACAGCAATGTGTTATTATGTTAGGCCTTCGATGCCTGTTTGCGGTCACTCCTTCCAATAGTTCTCCACTGACCAGACCAATGCTGGCCGTGTACCCCTGGAACCCAGCTGAAAGTGCATGTAGCCTCCTTTTTTTCTTTGTTTTATATTTAGAAAGCCCAGATGAACTACGCTGTGCAACGGTTCAAGCTACCCAGTCGACATTTCTTTTGCGAGAAATGCCATCCCAGCCCTCCACCGGCATGAAAAAGTCTGCATTGTCATAGCACTCAGGCAATCAAACAGTAGAAAGGTGCACCTGACAAGAGACGCATGGACCAGTAGGCATGTCCACAAAAAGTTACGTGTCCATTACGGTGCACTGGGTTAATGTGTTGGATGCATGGTCCACAGGGGACAGCCTACAAAGTCTGTCTGCAGTCCCTAATTCCAATTTTCCTCCGCTGACCACACCACTGCTGCCCGTGTACCCCTGGAACCAATTTTACAGTGTCTACAGCCTAATTTTGTTATGTTAGGCCTACTACGCCTGTCTGCTGTCCCTCCTTCCAATACTCGTCCACTGACCACACCACTGCTGCCCGTGGACCCCTGGAACCTATTTTTAATTGCATAGAGCATCCTTTTTTTAATAGTAGGCGTACAAAGTCTGTCTGCGGTCCACTATTGAAATTGTCCTCCACTGCCCAGAGCACTGCTGCTTGTGTACCCCTGTAACTTTTTTAAGCTGCAGTGAGCCACATTTTTGGGTTAAGTCCTACTACCTGTGTCTGTCTGCGCCACTCAATTCAGCTGTGTTCCTTTGAAAAAAGCTGAGCGTCAATAGTCTTGTTTTCAGCCTCTAGGAATTTTAAAACTGCATTGGGGGTACAACTTTGGTAGGGCCTACTAACGGTGTCTGCCTCCCCAAGGTGTGCCCCAGGTTTCCTCGCCATTGCTTCGATCTTAATGCTCTCGTTTAGTAGTTGTTGGAAACTACACTGCATTAGGCCTACAAATTGGGTATGGGGTGTAGAGAGATGGTGTGTTCCACTCCAAGGTGTTCTCCAGGTTGCCTTTCCTGAGCTTCGATCTTCCGGCTCTCGTTTAGTAGTTGTTGGAAACTACGCTGCATTAGGCCTACAAATTGGGTATGGGGTGTAGAGAGATGGTGTGTTCCACTCCAAGGTGTTCTCCAGGTTACCTTTCCTGAGCTCCGATCTTCCGGCTCTCGTTTAGTAGTTCTTGGAAACTACACTGCATTAGGCCTACAAATTGGGTATGGGGTGTAGAGAGATGGTGTGTTCCACTCCAAGGTGTTCTCCAGGTTGCCTTTCCTGAGCTTCGATCTTCCGGCTCTCGTTTAGTAGTTCTTGGAAACTACACTGCATTAGGCCTACAAATTGGGTATGGGGTGTAGAGAGATGGTGTGTTCCACTCCAAGGTGTTCTCCAGGTTGCCTTTCCTGAGCTTCGATCTTCCGGCTCTTGTTTAGTAGTTGTTGGAAACTACGCTGCATTAGGCCTACAAATTGGGTATGGGGTGTAGAGAGATGGTGTGTTCCACTCCAAGGTGTTCCCCAGGTTTCCTCGCCAATGCTTCGATCTTCATGCTCTCGTTTAGTAGTTGTTGGAAACTACACTGCATTAGGCCTACAAATTGGGTATGGGGTGTAGAGAGATGGTGTGTTCCACTCCAAGGTGTTCTCCAGGTTGCCTTTCCTGAGCTTCGATCTTCCAGGTCTCGTTTAGTAGTTGTTGGAAACTACGCTGCATTAGGCCTACAGATTGGGTATGGGGTGTAGAGAGATGGTGTGTTCCACTCCAAGGTGTTCTCCAGGTTGCCTTTCCTGAGCTTCGATCTTCCGGCTCTCGTTTAGTAGTTCTTGGAAACTACACTGCATTAGGCCTACAAATTGGGTATGGGGTGTAGAGAGATGGTGTGTTCCACTCCAAGGTGTTCTCCAGGTTGCCTTTCCTGAGCTTCGATCTTCCGGCTCTCGTTTAGTAGTTGTTGGAAACTACACTGCATTAGGCCTTCAAATTGGGTATGGGGTGTAGAGAGATGGTGTGTTCCACTCCAAGGTGTTCTCCAGGTTGCCTTTCCTGAGCTTCGATCTTCCGGCTCTCGTTTAGTAGTTGTTGGAAACTACGCTGCATTAGGCCTACAAATTGGGTATGGGGTGTAGAGAGATGGTGTGTTCCACTCCAAGGTGTTCCCCAGGTTTCCTCGCCAATGCTTTGATCTTCATGCTCTCGTTTAGTAGTTGTTGGAAACTACACTGCATTAGGCCTACAAATTGGGTATGGGGTGTAGAGAGATGGTGTGTTCCACTCCAAGGTGTTCTCCAGGTTGCCTTTCCTGAGCTTCGATCTTCCGGCTCTCGTTTAGTAGTTCTTGGAAACTACACTGCATTAGGCCTACAAATTGGGTATGGGGTGTAGAGAGATGGTGTGTTCCACTCCAAGGTGTTCTCCAGGTTGCCTTTTCTGAGCTTCGATCTTCCGGCTCTCGTTTAGTAGTTCTTGGAAACTACACTGCATTAGGCCTACAAATTGGGTATGGGGTGTAGAGAGATGGTGTGTTCCACTCCAAGGTGTTCTCCAGGTTGCCTTTCCTGAGCTTCGATCTTCCAGCTCTCGTTTAGTAGTTGTTGGAAACTACGCTGCATTAGGCCTACAAATTGGGTATGGGGTGTAGAGAGATGGTGTGTTCCACTCCAAGGTGTTCCCCAGGTTTCCTCGCCAATGCTTCGATCTTCATGCTCTCGTTTAGTAGTTGTTGGAAACTACACTGCATTAGGCCTACAAATTGGGTATGGGGTGTAGAGAGATGGTGTGTTCCACTCCAAGGTGTTCTCCAGGTTGCCTTTCCTGAGCTTCGATCTTCCGGCTCTCGTTTAGTAGTTGTTGGAAACTACGCTGCATTAGGCCTACAAATTGGGTATGGGGTGTAGAGAGATGGTGTGTTACACTCCAAGGTGTTCTCCAGGTTGCCTTTCCTGAACTTCTATCTTCAGGCTCTCATTAAATTGTGGTTAAACGGAACAACTGCATTTGGCGTACTAGTTGGTTTGGGGCCTACTATCGGTGTCTGCCACTCCTTGCTGTTCTCCTGGTTTCCTGTCCTGAAATTCCATTTTCAGGCTCTCGTTAAGTAGTTGTTAATGTTAGACTGCATTTGGCCTACTAGTTGGGTTGGGGCCTACTATCGGTGTCTGCCACTCCTTGCTGTTCTCCTCCACTGAACAAAGCTGTGCCGCCTGTTTACTACGGTTGCCAATTTTGAACTGCATTTCGACTACTTACTGATTTGGGCCTACTCTCTGTGTCAGCCTCTCATTCCAGTTGTCCTCCACTGCAATGCCCCCTGGTTAGTCCTGTGTTACCAATTTTGAACTGCATTTAGCCAACTTTATTCTTTGGGCCTATATCTGTGTTTCCTCCTCATCCTGCCCATTGCCCAGCCAGTGATAGATGAGTCTGCTGGTACATTGACCCATAACGCAAAATTCCCCGTGCGCGCTACACAGCAAGATTGTGACCCTGCTGAAAGTCAGGTTCCTCTTCCCGCATACCATACCACCTTACACGGGGACAAAGAGGAAGGTGCAGATGAAAGTGCAGGTTCCTTCATCAGGTGGGGGGAGGAATACTAGTTGGCGACGTCACTGGCACAGGGCCTCTCATAGTACGCAAAAGTGTTGCTGCCGGTGGGAGGCGCCCCCGCCATGCAAACACACCGCTGTACTTTGAGGGGCCCTGTGCCAGTGCCAATGCCAACGAGTGGGCCCCCCCTGCTTGCTCAGGATCACAGCACTTGCAAAGTTGAAATACTTACCTCTCCCTGCTCCACTGCCGTGACGTGGTCCAGATTTACTGGGCCCACTAATTACTTGAACCAGCCCTACCCCCCACAACTTTAGCCAAATGACCCCCAATTTCAAATGCCTTCCAATTATTATAAGGTAAATTACGATTGACAAGCTTCTTTAACAAGAATGGATGTTTTTGCCATTAAAATGGGCAGTGTAGGTGTTTTCCTGGCCTCCACTCACTGCCGACTATGCTCCCTCATTGACTTGCATTGGGTTTCGTGTTTCGGGCGATACCCGACTTTTCGCGATAATCGGCAGATTCCACTCGACTCGACTTCTAAGATAGTCGGGTTTCGCAAAACACGGCTCGACTCTAAAAAGGTCAAGGTCGCTCAACCCTAGCATTAACATATCCAATGGGACTGAGTACAAAACTCAACATCAGTCTATCCACAATCTATTATGAATTGACTTACCATAAACTATAGTCAAAACCATACAAGGCTTCATATAGCCAAGATCCAACCAATAATATTAACAGCGCAAAGCTAGAAGAGAAATCCCATTACACCCGCATACAACTGTCAAAATTTAAATAATTTTGCACATTTTACTTGTTTGGGAATTAATGCAAGCCCTGAGATCCATTCTCATTACTGACAATGTTAAAAGCATTTCCAGTAACATGAACCTCCCATCCAATGCTTACAATATTTGCAAGTAGCGATTGCTGATGTGAACCTTAAATAATTGATGCTGGGTGTTTTTTGACAAACTCACCCATCATTGTAATGAACATCCTTACAAATGGTGAAGTCATGAGAGCACATTTCTGAGGAATGTGTTCTTCTGGTCACTTATCACACAGGGTGATCAAGCGAGAATTGGGAGCTCAAGTATGATTTACCGTCTTCCACAAAGGAACTTTGGAGAGGTGGTGATATGACCTGCATCTTGTCAGAGGTGAATGAGACAAAATTTAGATGAGAAATGTTAGACTTACCTGTGCTGTCAATCTCCCATTACATCATGTTTGCATCCATGAACTATAGAATGGAAATAGATGCAGACTAACGTTTTATGCCATTATTACATACTTAGCTGCTCACCATATAAATATATAGTTTAATCCTATATTTATATGGTGAGCAGCTAAGTAGCTAAGAAATGGCAAACCTCATTGAGAGTTTACCAGGAAATGGAAGTGTGGGAAAAATTCTAAATATAACTATAAAGGATTGGAGGTATGTACATAGGATAGGGGGTAACCTACTTATCACGGAGGCGAAAGAAAAAGAACACAAAAAAACGAACTAATGCCCAAATGATAAATATAAGTACATTTATTTTGGAATAAGTACACCAAATGGTAGGGGGGAAGGAAACCAAAAAGAAGGCACAATACCAAGAAGACGGGGCGATAAATAATCCTACTGTAATAATGGACACATAGTACAATTATGTTTATATATAGCCCTGCAGCACTAAAAAAATATGTACATGTGGCACCCCTAGGGGTATTTGCCACAAAAATAGTTACTGACAGTAAGTACAAATACTAAAATAGCAAGACTGCACTACCACCTCCGGCCAGAAGGGGGAGCTCCAGAGACTCCCCTTGATCCATTCTGGTCTGAGAGAAGAAATGGCAGTTGGGCCAAGGAGCTGATAGTGAGAGGTCATACAGTTGAATCTCTAACAGCCCTGTGACTGTTACCAGGCCTAAATCACCGGCCTGAGGAGAAGAGGGATAGAGAAAAAGGACATTGTGAGAACCGGGTAGCATTAATCACTACCCAGAACAGGCGCAAAGACGGATACCGGATCCGTGGCTGTATTCATTACATATAATACAGCAACCGGAAAAACGTGAGGTGATATCAGCTTCACTAGGGTCGGACGCAGCAACAGACACAGAGTTCAGCGGTACTCCTGGAGGGGGTAAGCCGATAAAAGGACTCGGGTTGCCCGTCGAACCAGGACCCGGAGGGGACAGATTGGGCCGGCAGCCAGTTCACATACAGCAGCAGGGCCACACAGATATTGCGTACAATAAGAGGCGAAGACCCCGGCAGGGTCAAAGTAACTCAGAGTTCCCATACAGACTCCGGTGACAGGACTGGTTGTAAATCCTTTTTTGTTAAAGTAAACTGGTTAAACGTTTCAGTGCCTCAGTCTTTCATTTGGACAATAGCCATCTATCCAGGATTGGGATCATCACCGCTGGGAGAACCTGCTGCTGATCAAGTAAGTGCCTGTTCCCTCACGATACCCTTTACACTGTGCATTGCCTGAGGCCACAGCACCGGGTCAAGCCACCCGTGACACCCCCCTCAAGAGACAGACCCCATTGGTCCGGTGCTGGGTACCCCGGTCTCTTGGGCGTCACAATTGGCGTCACGAACAGGATCTAGCCAGCCCGTATACCGGGTATTGTGTGCCGTGATTGGAGCCCAAAACTGTGAAAACTTGGATGAAAAATCTTGAAAATTGACTTTATTAAAGAAAAATCCATTCTCCATTGAAACTATTGAAAGTGACTTTTCTCCATTGGTTATAATGGAGTAAAGATGGCCGCCATCCCCTGAGGTAATCACTTCATAACCGTTAGGCACGAGACTGTTAATTGAGCTACGCCATCACCTGAGCCCCAGTCTAACTGAAAAACTTCAGAATCCGCCATTACAGAGCGCGGTGGGTGGGAGCAGCAGGGGGCGTGTCATTGTGGGCGGCACCAAGCTGAGCGCTCTGACATCAGAGCAAGGGGAAAATCGATCCTGCTGCACAGCGGAACGAATCTACACTATCCCGACGGAAGCGGAGGACCGGAAGGGTCCGGATTAACTAAGGGGGCACAGTATGTCGCAGCAAGGAGGTGCCGCAGCACCCGGCGACGCTAATGCAGCTGAAAGACAGAGTGTCGATAGAGAGTCCGGTAGCGCAGCGGTGCAAGGAGTGGCGCCCATCATGCCGGTGCTGATGCCATATACCCCGGGTGGCCCATGGCTTCCAATGTATGAAGGTGAGCCTAATACCCTTGACGATTTCAGAGAAAAGATGCTGGCCCATTTTGACATGTTCCCTGTGGGTGAAGTTCAGCGTGTTAGTCTCCTGATGATGCAGTTAAGTGGCCATGCTAAGCGAGAAGTCACAGCATGGGCAGCTGATCTAAAAGGCACTGTTGAACGCATATTTGCTGGATTAAAAGCTACATTTGAAACCACTGCCAACAGCAAAGCTAAAGTACGATTCTTTAATTGCAAACAAAAAGTTAATGAGGGCGTGAGAGACTTTGCCTTAAACCTGCAGGAAACCCTTAAATCACTTACACTGGCTGAACCCATTTTTAACACCGGAGCGGATAAACTGCTAAGAGATCAATTTATTGAGGGACTCTACACCCCTTCTCACCGGGGGCATGTGAGCATGCTTGTTTTTAAGAACCCTGAATTGACATTTGCCCAATTAAAGGAGAGCGTTATACGTCTCCAGCTGGCAGAGGCACCTCGGGATCAGGATCCTGCGCAACTCATGGCAGAGGCTCCTCAACAACATGGAGTACCAGTGACATCAGCTATGTCCGGGGCCATTGCTAAGCCCCTGGGGCCCAGTACTAATGAGGCTCTTCAACAAAAGCTTGACTCTTTAACTGATGTTGTTGCTTCAATGGCTAAAACCATGCAGGAGATGAGAGGACCCAAGATGGAGTTGTCAAACCGTAGAGAAGGTGTTCCATGGATGAGACCCCGGAGATACCCGACATGGAGAGGACGACCCCGCGACCGCTACCAACCGGATGGACAGCCCATTTGCCGCCGTTGCCAGCAGCCAGGCCACTTTGCACGAGATTGTGATTTAAACGGGAATCCCCTGGGAATGCGGGCCGCTTCGCAGGAATGAACTTTCAAGGCCCAACACCCTGGCACGACAGGTACATCGGAGGACGACCCATTATCCCTATCGTGCTGGACGGAATGCCCCTCAACGCTTTGCTGGACACAGGTTCCCAGATTTCATCTATACCGTATATCCTTTATAAGAGGTCCTGGGCTGATGCAGATATTGATAAAGGGCCCTCTGATGTTGAACTAGATATATGGGCCAGTAATGGTAAGTTGGTACCGAAACTAGGATTCAGGGAGATGACCATAAAGATTGGTAAAGTAGAATTGAAGAAACAGGGTATAATTGTTGTTGATGTTGACCGGCGGAACTGTGAACCAACTGTATTGATAGGAATGAATGTGTTAGAGAACTGCTTTTCCGAAGTCATTTCTGTCTTACAGCAAATTGCTGAAACTGCCCAATCCTGCCAGCAGAGAGTTCTCCGGAGGGAAATAAAAGTATTGATGTTAAGGCAACAGGTAGAAGTTGCAGGTGGAGAAATCGGCAGTGTGAGGGTAAGTGATCCAACATCTATTGTAATCCCACCAAAAACAGAAATGCTGGTATGGTGTAGAGCAGCCATTGGTACTAAGGGACGAGATTATCAAGCCTTAATAGAACCAGTGTACACCGACAGCAGGCCCACTATACTTACAGCACGAGGGATAGTCGAGGTACACCGGGGACGAGTGCCGGTACGACTTTTGAACTGTGGAGAGGAAGAGGTCACTTTGCCAAGGTATGCTACAATGGCAAAGCTATATACTGTTGACAACAATGCCATCACAACCATTGAGCCCTTAGAACCAACCTGTCAGGTGGAAGGCAATGGCTCAGATGGAGAAATGGAGGATTGGTGCCAACAGCTACACGTGGGCATAAATTCAACACCTACCCATCAAAAACAAGGGGTGTATAGGCTAGTGACGGAATATGAACAAGTCTTCAGTAAACACCCATTGGACTTCGGACGGATAGAAGGGGTAGAACACACAATCCCCACCAGTGACCATCCCCCAATAAAAGAAAGATATAGACCCATACCGCCCGCTCACTATCAATGTGCAAAAGATATGCTGAGGGAGATGAAACAGGCCGGGGTAATAAGAGACAGCTGTAGCCCCTGGGCGGCCCCTCTAGTGATTGTCAAAAAAAAGGACGGAACCATGAGAATGTGCGTAGACTACCGGAAGATTAATAACATCACCCATAAAGACGCCTACCCCTTGCCTAGGATAGAAGAGTCCTTAACTGCTTTGAAATCTGCTAATTATTTTTCCACCTTAGACTTAACAAGCGGGTATTGGCAAGTCCCTGTGGCTGAGAGAGATAAGGAAAAGACGGCATTCACCACACCAATGGGTCTACGTGAATTTAATCGCATGCCGTTTGGACTCTGCAACGCATCCGGTACCTTCCAGCGGCTGATGGAATGCTGCCTCGGACACAAGAACTTCGAGACCGTCCTCCTGTACCTAGATGATGTGATCGTCTACTCAAAGACTTACGAACAACACTTAATAGACCTGGCAGAAGTGTTCGAAGCCTTATCCAGGTATGGCATGAAAGTCAAGCCATCCAAATGTCACCTTCTCAAGCCAAAGGTACAGTACCTGGGACACATCGTGAGTTCGGAGGGAGTAGCACCAGATCCCGAGAAAATAAGCGCCATAAGGGATTGGCCAAGACCTACCAGCGCAAAAGAAGTGAGACAATTCCTGGGATTGGTGGGTTACTATCGCAGATTTATAAAAGGATTTACCAAGTTGGCAGCACCCTTGCAAGACACCTTGGTAGGGCAGACGAAGAAACCTTCAAACCGAAACCCTCCTTTTCAGTGGAACGACGAAAGGGAAGACTCCTTTGAACAACTAAAGAAGGCACTAACCGGAGAAGAGGTTCTGGCATACCCAGATTACCATCAACCTTTCATCCTCTACACCGATGCCAGTAATGTGGGACTAGGAGCGGTGCTGTCACAAAAGCAAGAAGGTCGGGAGAAAGTCATCGCCTTTGCAAGTAGAAAGCTCCGGCCTACTGAAAGAAATTCAGAAAATTACAGCTCCTTCAAATTGGAACTACTGGCAGTAGTTTGGGCTGTGACTGAACGTTTCAAACACTATCTGGCCGCTGCAGAATTTATTGTCTATACTGACAACAATCCGTTGACCCACCTGGACACAGCCAAATTAGGTGCGTTAGAACAGCGATGGATAGCCCGGTTATCTAATTACAACTTCAAGATCAAGTATCGAGCAGGTCGCAAGAATGGAAATGCCGATGCCCTATCCCGGATGCCACACTTGAGAGATGTAGAAGAAGAAATGGGGGAGCTTGAAGAAATTGAACTACCAGCCTTCCATCATCCCAAGGCAAAACATCATCAGTCAAGTACCTATCAGAAACAACAATAGGTGAATTTAAATCCGTTAGCACACCATAGATGGGCTGACACCCAAGACAGCAATCCGGCTGTGAAGTTGGTGAAGGAACTGTTAACTGAGCAAAGTGCATATCCCGATGAGGATGCCCCAGAAGAGACGCATCAACTCTGGAAAGAGAGAGGCAAAATGTTCCTGTATCAAGGGAAGCTCTGTAGAAGGTACACCAATCCGAAAACACATGAATTGGTTTGGCAGATTATCGTGCCTAAACAAGATGTCAAGATGGTCCTCGAAGCTTACCATAATGGTGCTGGTCACTTCGGTTGGAAAAAGTTAGAAGTACTTCTAAGAGAAAGATTTTATTGGGTCGGGATGAGAAAATCAATCGAACAGTGGTGCAGAAATTGTGGCCCGTGCAACCTCAGAAGAAACGATCAAAAGAACCAAAGAGCACCACTGCAGCCCATAATCACCAAACAACCACTTGAACTTGTAGCCATGGACCACGTGAAGTTGACACCAAGCCGGTCTGGCTATGTCTATGCCTTGACCATCGTGGACCATTATTCACGCTTCTTGGTAGTAGTACCCGTAAAAGATCTGACAGCAAAAACAGCAGCCAAAGCGTTCCAAACGTACTTTTGTAGACCCCATGGATATCCGGAACAGGTTCTCACCGACCAAGGTACAGCCTTTGAATCAGAGATCTTCAGAGAATTCTGTAATATGTATGGTTGCAAAAAGATCCGGACGACGGCCTATCATCCACAAACAAACGGCTTATGCGAGAAGATGAACCATATTGTAATAGAACTACGAAAGACTTTACCTGAGGCAGAAAGGAATCAATGGCCAGAGAAATTGCCTGACTTGGTGGATCTGTATAATCATGTCCCGGTGAGTTCCACCAATTGCACCCCAGCTTACCTTATGCGTGCAAGACCCGGCCAATTACCAATCGATCTAGAAATGGGAATTCTGAAACCAGACGCAGAAGTCCAAGACTCCAATTGGGATATCATACGGCAAAAGCAGTATCGCCAAGTGCAAGAGAGTGTGGAAAGAAGCCTTCAGCAAACTAGAGAAAGACAAGAGCGAACTTTCAACCAGAATGCTCTAGCGACCCCATTAAGACCAGGTGACCAAGTGCTCAAGAGAAATCGTCGAACCAATAAACTGGACAATCAGTGGGAAGCCGTACCCTACACAGTTTTACCAACAAGAGTGGATAATCCTAAAATGTGTCTCATTAGCAAAAACGGAGGCTTAACATCTGTACTAGTGTCAAGAGACAATCTTAAATTATGTCCGGAAGCATTGAAAGAGCCAGACGTTGTCCAGCCAGAACCAGAAGTTATTCAACCCATACAGGTTCAACCAGTAAAGGAAAAAGAAGAGGAAGTGTATCACACCTGTATAGGAGACTTTCCCAAAACCCTACTAACATACCATGGTGCAGTAGTGGTTCCCATGGTGGCCTTTTACCCAACACCGAACCCAATACCAGAAGTCCCAAGACAGGAAGAGGCTGACCCCGTACTACAGGAGGTTCCAGGCCAGGAAGAACAGATTCCTGGTCAGAGTAATCCCATTCACGGTGGACTTGCCAACTCCATAGTCGTGGAATTATCTTTAGCAGAGCGGGCAGATACTACATCCGCAGTAGACAGTAGTACACCACATGAAGAGACACCGCTATTACGTAGATCACAGCGTAGTACCCAGGGTCAATTACCGGCCAGGTATGCAGATTACCAACTATAAAGCTCATAATGTGAATTGTATATATGTTATGCCGTATATAGTTAAACAGAAAATGTAGTATAGTCATTGCTATCAGTCTGCAACGTTTAAGCCCAGTGCCTACAGAGACTTGTCTGTATGAACTTATTGCATATTCTTGAACTTTTTATCAGCCCGGAGGCACTAAATCAAAGCTCCGGAAAGACTGCTTTTTGAACTTTCCTTTTTGCTCTTTTTGAACTTTCTTTAGACTTTATATTGATAACTCCGTTGGAAAAATGGAACTAAATTCCTGGACACTAAGTACAGTGCCGTTCCTAATACCTTTAAGGATAGAACTGTATTAATGGACGCTTGCCTGAGGAGGTGGTGATGGCGAACTCAGTCGAGGGGTTCAAGAGAGGCCTGGATGTCTTCCTGGAGCAGAACAATATTGTATCATACAATTATTAGGTTCTGTAGAAGGACGTAGATCTGGGGATTTATTATGATGGAATATAGGCTGAACTGGATGGACAAATGTCTTTTTTCGGCCTTACTAACTATGTTACTATGTTACTATGTATTTGAAGTGACTTTTTACAGAACTCTATTTTTGTTTCCTTGAGTGGTTTTTGTAACTTTTCATTTTTAAGACTTTGTACATATTAATTGTTATTTCAAAATGTTATTGTCCCACAGTCCCGGAGTACTGTTCTTAACTAAGGGGGAATGTGGCACCCCTAGGGGTATTTGCCACAAAAATAGTTACTGACAGTAAGTACAAATACTAAAATAGCAAGACTGCACTACCACCTCCGGCCAGAAGGGGGAGCTCCAGAGACTCCCCTTGATCCATTCTGGTCTGAGAGAAGAAATGGCAGTTGGGCCAAGGAGCTGATAGTGAGAGGTCATACAGTTGAATCTCTAACAGCCCTGTGACTGTTACCAGGCCTAAATCACCGGCCTGAGGAGAAGAGGGATAGAGAAAAAGGACATTGTGAGAACCGGGTAGCATTAATCACTACCCAGAACAGGCGCAAAGACGGATACCGGATCCGTGGCTGTATTCATTACATATAATACAGCAACCGGAAAAACGTGAGGTGATATCAGCTTCACTAGGGTCGGACGCAGCAACAGACACAGAGTTCAGCGGTACTCCTGGAGGGGGTAAGCCGATAAAAGGACTCGGGTTGCCCGTCGAACCAGGACCCGGAGGGGACAGATTGGGCCGGCAGCCAGTTCACATACAGCAGCAGGGCCACACAGATATTGCGTACAATAAGAGGCGAAGACCCCGGCAGGGTCAAAGTAACTCAGAGTTCCCATACAGACTCCGGTGACAGGACTGGTTGTAAATCCTTTTTTGTTAAAGTAAACTGGTTAAACGTTTCAGTGCCTCAGTCTTTCATTTGGACAATAGCCATCTATCCAGGATTGGGATCATCACCGCTGGGAGAACCTGCTGCTGATCAAGTAAGTGCCTGTTCCCTCACGATACCCTTTACACTGTGCATTGCCTGAGGCCACAGCACCGGGTCAAGCCACCCGTGACACCCCCTCAAGAGACAGACCCCATTGGTCCGGTGCTGGGTACCCCGGTCTCTTGGGCGTCACATACACAAAAAAAAAAAAGAAGGAATAAATTGCACAAAATACAAAGAAGCAAGTTATAATATATCATGCATGGCCGTGCACCTTTAAAAATGGCCTGGGATACTAAATAGGCTAAGGTGCATTATAAAGGAATAACAAATGCCATAAAATATATATATATATATATATATATATATATATATATATATATATATATATATATATGTGTGATTTTACACTGGCATAAAGTGCAACTAGTGCTTAACAGGTGCAGCCAAGATATAAATATATATGAATATAAAGTGCTGGTGTGCGGCCACCGATAATTGTGTTGATAACATAGATAACATAGATAGACAGGTACCTGCTGAGTAAGCACAGGCCACTAGAATTAACATATAATTATAACAATCTCTATGAGAAAATAGTAATGGGCCGGGAGCAGGTATTACCTGTGGTGCTGCCGTCTCTTGGATGTGCCGCTCCCCGACGCGCGTTTCGGCGTAAGCCTTCGCCTCCTGACGAAGGCTTATGCCGAAACGCGTGCCGGGGAGGGGCACATCCAAGAGGCGGCAGCACCACAGGTAATACCTGCTCCCGGCCCATTACTATTTTCTCATAGAGATTATTATAATTATATGGTAATTCTAGTGGCCTGTGCTTACTCAGCAGGTACCTGTCTCTATCTATGTTATCTATGTTATCAACACAATTATCGGTGGCCGCACACCAGCACTTTATATTCATATATATTTATATCTTGGCTGCACCTGATAAGCACTAGTTGCACTTTATGCCAGTGTAAAATCACACATATATATATATATATATTTTTTTTATGGCATTTGTTATTCCTTTATAATGCACCTTAGCCTATTTAGTATCCCAGGCCATTTTTAAAGGTGCACGGCCATGCATAATATATTATAACTTGCTTCTTTGTATTTTGTGCAATTTATTCCTATTTTTTTTTTTGTGTGTACATATTTTTTTTAGTGCTGCAGGGATATATATAAACATAATTGTACTATGTGTCCATTATTACAGTAGGATTATTTATCGCCCCGTCTTCTTGGTATTGTGCCTTCTTTTTGGTTTCCTTCCCCCTTACCATTTGGTGTACTTATTCCAAAATAAATTTACTTATATTTATCATTTGGGCATTAGTTCGGTTTTTTGTGTTCTTTTTCTTTCGTATATGTTTCCTTCCGATTTGTCCTTTATTTTGTCCATCATGGGATATACATAATATCATACATGCAAATTGCATAGTTTATACCTACCATTATACTGAGAGTATTAGGAATTTTCGTATCCCTTGCCTTGAGTTTTTCTTTTACTTATCACGGAGGGCCTGATCGCAGCTGAGACTTAGTCTTGAATGGAGTTGCGATGCACAGGCTCAACCTATGCTCTATTTGCTGTCTATGGGAACTGCCTTAAACAGAACTATCACCACTCTGGGTTTGCCTTTTTTATTTAACAAAATAAAAGGCAGTCCCACACTGATGATTTTTCTAAATCTTATGTAGTAACAAAAGTCCCCTAGAAGGCCTGACTTTCCTAGAATTTCTGGGTTGTGGAATGCTGGCATGGAGAGTGGGATCCCCCAACCCTCCACAGCTGCTACTGCAGTACAGTATGTTGTCTCACCAAGGTAGTACTAAAATGCTCAGGTACTCATTACTCAAGTCTAGCAAACTGTAATACTTGGTTGCTCGACTCGAGTAATGAAAATAATGGATGTCAATGATAAACTCGAGCATTTTTCTGGTGCTCTCGCAGGAGGTCTGGAGGGGGTCTAAAAGTTGCTGAAAATGATTTAAAAGAGCTGAAATGGCATGGGAACAGCATAGGGAAGACCCCTGGAAGCATCTCTGAATCCCAGGTCGATGCTGAGAAAAATGTTGTCAGAGTATTATGCCACTGTAACGCACTGACATTAAAACATACAACAACGCACTTAAAATTGATTTGATTGGAAAAGATGTTAGACACATTCTTCCCAGGGTAATGAATTGTATATGAGGCAAAATAATTAAGTAAAAAAACTGCTCTTCACACCTCGGGCTAAGTTCACACGCTGTGTTTTGCTGCATTTTTGCACGTTTGCAATGCTTTCAATGGTGAAAAAAACATTCCAAAAGAAATGTAATTTTATCATGTTAATACCTTATCTGGCCATGTGATGTATTAGACACATTGAAAGTGACAATTTTTTTTACAGGGCCATCAGCCGGCCATCACTATTTGTAGAGGGCTATCAGGCGACACTTTCTTTTGTTATAGGGCTAGCAGGTATCTTGTGGACAGATGAAACCAAGATAGTGTTTTTTGGTAAAGTATATAATTCTACTGTTTAGTGTAAATGGAATGAGGCCTACAAATAAAAGAACACAGTAGTTACAGTCCAATATGGTGGAGGTTCAAATATATTTTGGGGTTGTTTTGCTGCCTGTGGCCCTGGGTGCCTTGAAATGTGAAGATTCTGAAAGGATTTTGGGTCGCAATGTAGTGCCCGGGGCCAGACAGCTGGGTTTGCATCATGGTAGGACATGGGTCTTCCAGCTGGACAATGACCCCAAACATACTTAAAGAACCACTCAGAAATAGATGGAGACAAAGCACTGGAGAGTTTAGAAGTGGTAATTCCAGCTCCAATACCGTAAAGTCTCCCACCACCTCCTCTAACATACAGATGCTACAAGGAAACTGTGAATGGACACAATAAATCAATTAATTTTGCCTGCTTTCATGATTCTCTGAGTACAGAACACCGTAAAGAACATGAATCCATCAATAAGTGCATGGAGAAAAAACATCAACAAGGCTTAGAATGTGTAAAACAAAAATCCCTGACTAGATGCCTGTCATACACTATTTCTACTGCCACACCTCACTGTTGATGAATTGCAAATAAGAGCGGTATTATTGTAGACTATAAAAAGGATTTGAACCAGCCCTGAAATTTTTTTGCCTTTACGCGGCAGCAACAAACTGTGAAGTAATGCAAATAATTCTGCCAGCTTTGATGACTTTCTGACTACAGATGAATGTAAAAAACATGAATTGGTCAAAGAGTGCATGGAAAAAAACAGCAAGGCTTACAATTTATAAGGCAATAATCCCTGACTAGATGCCTGTCACATGCTATTCCTACTGGCACACCTCGCCATAGACGAATTGTAGATAAGAGCAGTAATATTGTAGAAAATAGATGGTATGTGAATCAACCTTGAAATTTTTTTTTAATTGCAGGTAGCAGCAACAAACTGTGGCGTAAAGCAAGTAACACTGCCAGCTGTGATGAATTCCTGAGTATAGATGACCATAAAAAACATGAATTGGTCAATGAATGCATGGAAAAAAAAGCAGCAAGGCTTACAATTAATCAGGCAATAATCCCTGACTAGATGCCTGACATACACTATTCCTACTGCCACACCTCACTGTTGGTGACTTGCAGATAACAGTGGTATTATTGTAAAATATAGAAGGGATTTAACTTGTCCCTGAATTTATTTTTCTTGTACATCGCAGCAACAAACTGTGGAGTAACGCAAGTAATACTGTCAGCTTTGATGAATTTCTAAGTACAGATGATCGTATAAATCATGAATCGGTAAATGCATGCATAGAAAAAAACAGCAGCAAGGCTTACAATTTATAAGTCAATAATCCCTGACTAGATGCCTGTCATACACTAACCCTACTGTCACACCACACTCTACACGAACTGCAGATAAGAATGGTATTATTATGACAGAATAGAATCTATTTGAATTAGCCTGGAAAAAAAGTGATTAGTTTAATGTAGCAGCATCAAGGACTGTTATTTTATCAACCCTGCTGGGAATATAGTGTAGCATTTTGCATCTAATCAGACAGATATGGAGAATAACAGGATCTTCTGTATTTATTTTACAAACTATCTTGTCCTGGCTGTGAAATCCTGTATGCAGTATGAGAACTCCCTATGTGAGGACTACCAGACAGGCCATAACAAGGCACTGGATCATATACTAAGAGAATCCATCGGCTCTTTGGATTTCAAAAAGTTTTTCCTCACCTAGAAGGTGAATCCAGAGAAACACACTGGATTTGAGCACAGAAACACTGGATTTGAGTTTATGCTCTGCTGCTGTTATCCAGTGGTGTATAGAAGTGTGGCTCAATCCAGCCCTTGTTCATTTTGAGAAGAGTTAGCCTGTCAGCATTTTCAGTTGACAGGCGGATGTGCCTATTAGTTGTAATACCCTCAGCAGCACTAAAAACCCACTCTGACAATATGCAAGTGGCAGGGAAGGCAGGACCTCCAAGGACAGTTCATGCTATGTGTCTAGCTTGGATACCCAATAATTGTAAGGCACAGAGGAATCACAGAGGATGCTGGTATGGTTGGCCAGGTACTCCTTCAGCATCTTCCAAAACTTTTCCCTCCTTCTCAGAGTACCCCGCGCATTAGGGCATCTGTGCTGGGAGGGTAGGAGAAAACTATCCCAGACCTTGAGAGCATTCCCTTGCCTCTGCTGCATCTGATGTGTGGCTCTCTAGTCTCCACTCCCTGATTGTCCAAGGAACTGTGACCTCTGCCGCCATCATTGTCAGATGGAAATTTTTTTTTAGAATTCTTCAACTAGGCTCTCCTGGTACTGCAACATTTTATTAGACGTCTCCAAGGAGAGATATAAAATTCTCCTTGTAGCGCAAGTCTAGAAGGGTGACCAACTAGTAATTAGTGTTGGCCAAAATAGGTCACCAGAAAGGCAGAGGAACAAAGACGGCCATGTGTGCCAGACTGCCAACAACCAAGACTTCCCTGTCCCCACTAAGATTATGACTATCCATGTTGTCCTCCTCATTCTCCTCTTTGTCTTCCTCCTCATCTTTAGGCCATCAATGCTGAACAGACGGGATGAAGGTAGTGTGGGTACTAGCGTCTGTAGAGCAGGTAATAAGCTTCTGTTCCTCATCCTGCGCCTCATCCTGCTCCTCCTCCTCATTAGAATCCAATACGTGTTGATAAGATGAGATGAGGCAGGGCTATGTAGCATCACCCAGTATAGCTTCCTGCTCCATCTCAACTTGCTACACCTGCAAAGTCTCCTCTTTAATTGTTAGCATTTCAGTAGACAGATAAGCATGATGTTGATGCTGATTATAGCATCATCGCCGCTCACCATTGTGGTCGAGTCCTCAAGTTTTTGGAGAACTGCACAGAGGTCAGACATCCATGTCCACTCATCCGTTCTTATGTGTGGAGGCTATAATAATAATAATAATAATAATAATTTTATTTATATAGCGCCAACATATTCCGCAGCGCTTTACAAATTATAGAGGGGACTTGTACAGACAATAGACATTACAGCATAACAGAAATACAGTTCAAAACAGATACCAGGAGGAGTGAGGGCCCTGCTCGCAAGCTTACAAACTATGGGGAAAAGGGGAGACACGAGAGGTGGATGGTAACAATTGCTTTAGTTATTCGGACCAGCTATAGTGTAAGGCTCAGGTGTTCATGTAAAGCTGCATGAACCAGTTACCTGCCTAAGTATGTAGCAGTACAGACACAGAGGGCTAATACTGCATAAAGTGTATGAGAACATGATGCGAGGAACCTTTTTTTTTTTTTTTTATTATAAATAGGCCACACAGGGATCGTTAGGTTAATGCATTGAGGCGGTAGGCCAGTCTGAACAAATGAGTTTTTAGGGCACGCTTAAAACTGTGGGGATTGGGGATTAATCGTATTAACCTAGGTAGTGCATTCCAAAGAATCGGCGCAGCACGTGTAAAGTCTTGGAGACGGGAGTGGGAGGTTCTGATTATTGAGGATGCTAACCTGAGAATACCCAGAATACCAACATGCATGGTGTAGCTGGTATTCAACTACTGCCCGCTGCTGCTCACAAAGCCTTGCCAACTAGTGGAAATGGGCACACATACTTTCACAAGTAGCTCAGGCAGATCTGGGTAGGGTTTGAGAAACAACCGAACCACTAAGTTGAGCACGTGGGCCAGGCATGGTATGTGTGTGAGGTTGCCATGTTTTAGAGCTACCATCAGGTAGTGACTATTGTCACACATGATCATGCCTGGTTGTAGGCTAAGGGGCACTAGCCACAGATCAGTCTGATCTCTTAGACATTTCAACAACTCCTCGGGGGTGTGTGGTGTGTCCCCTAAGCAGATAAGTTTCAGCAGGGCTTCTTTCTGCTAGGCAGAAGCAGTGCTGCTGCTTCTAGATTGCAAATGATGTTGACATTTCTGAGATGGAGGGTGAGAAGGAACTGCTATAGAAGGTGGGGGAATCCTGATTGAACCAGACCCCACAGTTCTCAGTGTCAGTAGCATGTGTTCCATCCTAGTGTCTGGCTGGGTCCCGGTTTCTACAATGTCCACCCAGTGTGCCATCAGGAAAATGTAGCATCCCTGGTTCCTGGTGTCTGTGATTATTAAGTGGATTTTTCCAGTCACAGCGTTGGTCAGTGCATGGCTGATGTTATAGGACATGTGCTTGAGTAAGATGAGGATGGCACACCGGGAGAAATAGTGGCGGCTGGGGACCGAGTATCGAGGGAGGCCTCCGCCATGAGGTTGTGGAAAGGTTCTGTCTCCACAAGCGTAAATGACAACATTTACAGGGCAAGCAGTCTGGAATGTGGCCTTTTTGTATTGTAGCCTGTGGGTGGGTGGCTGCATATTTACACTTGGGTTCCACGGATTGTTGTAGGGACAACTGAACGCTGAGTTGGGACAAGGATGTGGACATAGTGTCTTATTGTGAGTGCAAGTGTGCAATGACAAGAGCAGGGTGGGAGGTATCTTTGCCTACATCATGGACAGGGGATTGGCATGCCCATAGAACAGGAGAAGAGGCAGTGGTGTCATCCACAGACACTGTTTCTGGACCCTGGTGTTCGGCCCAAGTAGTCATATGCTTTGTCTATATGTGCCTAAGCATGCTGGTGGTTGTCAGGATGTTAGTTGTGCTGCCCCTGCTGATGCTGACATGGCAGATGTTGCAAATGACCTTTTTTTGGATACATAGACTGTTTTTAACAAAGTACTAGACTCAGGAAAAATAAACCCTTCACCTGGCAACTTCACTCGTTGACCTCCTTGAGTCTCTGGCCACGCCACTCCCTCTTCCTACCTGTTGTGGTACTGCGGATCCCCCCGTGCATTGGTGTCATCGCTCTGCATGTCACCTTCCCAGGTTGGGTCAGTGACCCACCTCGTCTTCCACTTTTTCACCCTGGTCCTCCTCCTGACTTGCTGATGTAACAACTCCACTTGCTGGCAATTGTGTCTCATCATCAACCAGCTCATGAGACAGTAATTGCATTTTTCCACTTTCACCTTCTTGTGAATGTTGCTGCTAATAATTGAGCATTACTACATGCAAACTGCTCATGTCCCATTGGAACGGGTAGGGCGAGAAGCCAGAATCAATAAATGGAAATGTGAACAGCTCTTCAGAGTGTCCATGCGTGGAATCACTTGTCTTTGGGAAGTCGGAACGGTGGGAGGAAGGAGGATCAGGATGAGGAGTATGTGCTCCAGAATTACAACTACAGAGACTGGACCAAGTGGTAGACAGTTTGGTGCTGGCAAAGTGACTGGAAGCATTATCTGCAATCCATCCATCAACCTTTTCACACTGTTCTGGCTTCAAGAGTGGCGTTCCGCGCCCCTATAAATAGTGGGACAGGAAGCTAGATTGACATGATATGTGTGTTTGTTGTGCTCACACAACAGGCACAGTTTCACCTTGCCTACATCCTTGACCTCTGCACTTACCATCAGGATTACGTCCACTTCCTCGTCCTTTTCTACGCACCTTTCCCAGTATTACAATTCCAGCTAAATCTGCCTACTACAGATGGATGCATAACACTGTAGTAACAATAGAGCAATGCTATTTAACCCCTTCAAGTCGCGGCCCTTTTTCGTTTTTGCGTTTTCATTTTTCACTTCCCTCCTTCCCAGAGCCATAACTTTTTTATTTTTCCGTCAATATGGTCATGTGAGGGCTTATTTTTTGTGGGACGAGTTGTACTTTTGAACAACACCATTGGTTTTACCATGTCTTTTACTAGAAAACGGGAAAAAAATTCCAAGTGCGGTGAAATTGCAAAAAAAGTGCAATCCCACACTTGTTTTGTGTTTGGCTTTTTTGCTAGCTTCATTAAATGCTAAAACTAACCTGCCATTGTGATTCTCTAGGTAATTACGAGTTCATAGACATCTAACATGTCTAGGTTATTTTTTATCCAAGTGGTGAAAAAAAATTCCAAACTTTGCTTAAAAAAAAAAAAGTGATATTTTCCGATAACCGAAGCGTCTCCATTTTTCGTGATCTGGGGTCAGGTGAGGGCTTATATTTTTGCGTGCCGAGCTGACGTTTTAAATGATACCATTTCGGTGCAGATACGTTCTTTTGATCGCCCGTTATTGCATTTTAATGCAATGTCGCGGCGACCAAAAAAACATAATTCTGGCGTTTCGGATTTTTTTCTCGCTACGCTGTTTAGTGATCAGGTTAATGCTTTTTTTATTGATAGATCGGGCGATTCTGAACGCGGCGATACCAAATACGTGTAGGTTTTTTTTTTTTATTGTTTTATTTAGGATGGGGCGAAAGGGGGGTGATTTAAACTTTTATATTTTTTATATTTTTTTCATATTTTTAAAAACATTTTTTTTTACTTGTGCCATGCTTCAATAGCCTCCATGGGAGGCTAGAAGCTGGCATAGCCTGATCGGCTCTGCTTCATAGCAGCAATCATCAGATCGCTGCTATGTAGCAGAAATGCAGGTGTGCTGTGAGCGCCGACCACAGGGGGGCGCTCACAGCAGGCCTGCATCAGTAACCACAGAGGTCTCAAGGACCACTATGGTTACCTTCCTGATGCATCGCCGACCCCCGATCATGTGACAGGGGTTGGCGATGACATCATTTCCGGCCGCCCGGCCGGAAGCGCCGGTTAAATGCCGCTGTCTGCGTTTGACAGCGGCATTTAACAGGTTAATTGCGGCGGGTGAATAGCGATTCCACCCGCCGTTATTGCGCGCACATCTCAGCTGTACAAAACAGCTGACATGTCGCGACTTTGATGTGGGCTCACCGCCGGAGCCCACATCAAAGGGGGAGACACGACATGCGCCGTACTATTACTGCGCATGTCGTGAAGGGGTTAAAACTATTTTTTGTGCATGTTTTGAGGCTCAATTCTAGCCCAATAAATGCTATATAAAATGTCACAATGTCACTGCTGGAAAAAATTGCAGTATTACTATTCCAGCAAAATGTGGTGACTTCAGATGGACGTATAAGACTGCAGTATCAATATGGCATTGCAATTTTTTTTAGCAAGCTTTTTTTGGGGGGGTTGAGGCTCAACTCTAGCACGATAAACACCATATAAAATTTCACAGCTCCAAAAAAAAGGCTACATTACAATGCTCTTATCACTACAGAAATACCAAACACGTGGATGCCAAATGTGGTTTAGGCACACTGGGTGTTAGAATCTGTTTTGTTGTTGACCATCCGCCATCTTGTTGTGGTTTCTGGCTGCTGGTCTTTTTCCCCTGGTGCTGGGTTGTCTTAGGTCAGGTGATTGTATCACCCTTTATAACCCAGCACCTGCCTCCCTGTCCTTGCTGGACAGCAGTGTTAGAGTTCTGGCTAGGTGCTTTGATAGCTTTCTGTGTTTTATTTTGTGCAGTTCTGGGACCCCCGGTTCTGCTATCCTTAGTTTCTGTTTTTGTTTGGTTTATGCAGCCTTCTCTGTATATTCTACTAGGAGGTGACCTGTTTTCATACCCAGTTCTTAGATCTTTAAGGGACCTCCTTCCCCCTATCTATAGGTCTTCGCTTGAGATTAACCTGGGATCGTCAGTAGGTCTTTTCGCAAGGAATGGGTCGCCCACTCCATCGTAGGGTATCAGCCTAGTCTCAGTTTAGGGTCAGTTTCCGCCTTCTATCCTAGGTCAGTTTTGCAGTTCCGTAACACTGGGTCTCAGAAGGGAGGGGGACTTTTAGCTTTGGGAGCACAAAATTTGCTGAATTTCTTTTGGGACACAAGAAGCCATTTCGAATTTCTGTAGTCTTTGTACTACCAGTAACATGGAAGCCCTGTGTATTTCCGTTAACAGATCATGGACCTGAGTGAGGACTTGCTTTTTTTGTGGATTGATTTGAAGCTTTCTTGGACACAATTTACATAACGTCTTGGATCACATTAATCTGGCACTCTGCGTTGAGCACTTACTTTGGGGTTTCCATCTAAATCTTCAAATGATGCGATTCAGATGAAACCCCTGAGGAATCCATTCACTAGACCTTGGCAAGGTTGACTCTCCGTGACCTTCCCCCTTTTACTCTTGAATAAACACGCCACACCAGTACTTTTGGATAATAATGGCCACAGCAGCCAATTTATTCTTATTCAACATCGGATGACCCTCTGGGTCCCATGATAATGTGACCCTGACTTGCCTTGTCAGGTATCACCCAAATCTCACCAGACCACCAACAACCCGTAACCATCCACTGTAGGGGGGCCCCGCAATGCAAGAACCTCCCATACTGAACCTTTTTGCCAGCTTCAAGGACCCACCAGCGCCACACCGAGAGCACTTGACCCCCCCTTCAAGTGCTCGAGACCCCACCAACCAGCCCTGCTGTGGCCCTCTGTATCTATCCCCACTCGCAAGCCGCCAATCCACAAATCCATCCCTACAGTGTTCAAATGCACTCCATCCCCTAACCAACAATCTCTTTCCATAGAATCTAAGCCTGCATGACGTATCACCAGCCCCCCGTTCCGCAGCAAGATCTAAGATACTTCTTTATTACCTTTGACCCGGGCCTTGTTAATTCTTCCCACTGACCGTGCCCTGCGCCATTTCCATCTAGGTACCATGTCAGACAACACTAGCCTCATACTTGAATACACTAATTCCAGCTGCCTCACATCCCTTCTGATGTTGGCACTCAGTCCTTTTCCCGAGCTGGATCCCAGGTCATTACTCCCTGCGTGTAATACTAATATATCTGTGGTCCCATAAAGGTATACCTCCCGAGAAGGTAGTACCCGTCCCATGTTAAACCCCTGTACCCCAGCCACCTAATCACCGCCCTTTCTATTGCCTGTAGTGAAAAATCACGGTCAAGAGTACAGTTATGTCTGACACGTAAAAATTGTCCCATGGGTACATCCACCTTAGTGTGCCAGGGGTGGAAACTAGTGAAATCCAGAAGTGCATTCGTTGCGGTGGGTTTACGGAAGAGATCTGTGACCAAACGATTATCCTGCACAAATACCTTCAGATCCAGAAAGGTAACCACACTGTTAGAGATAAAATAAGTGAGGAAGATATTGTGGGGATTAAGATTAAGTCCATCAAGAAATTCAATACATTCTCTCCTTGTACCTGTCCATAGAAAGAATATAACATCTATAAAACGATACCAAAAATGGACATGATTTTGAAATGTCAGGGATGGATATACGTGTTTCTCTTCCCGCCGGCCTAAAAAGATGTTAGCATAGGCCGGTGCGCATTTCGCGCTCATCGCCACTCCTGACGTTTGTAAAAAGAAAGTTCTGTCAAAAAGGAAAAAATTATGGTGGAGAACAAACCCCAGTAAATCCAAAAGGAACGAGTCATGTCCACGATCAGTGAATCTATTTTTATTCAAAAACTGGGTCACTGCCTCGACCCCATCCTTGTGGTCGATATTAGAATACAGTGACTCAACGTCACAGGTCACCAAGAAAAATTCTGATGGTAGTTCAATCCGTCCACAAATCTCAATTAAATGGGCCGAGTCATGGACAAAGGAGGGAAGAGACGAGGCTAAGGGTTGAATAAAGAAGTCAAGATACTCGCTTTCTCACACATGCTGCCGACACTGGAGACAATGGGCCTGCCAGGAGGTCTCTTGTTGTCTTTTGTAGAATGTTGCAATGAACGGATGTTCCACCCACAGATACTTTTTTTCTTGAGAAGTAATGATACCCAACTGTAGAGCCCTGCAAAGCAACGTTTCATATTTTGAAAGAAATACCGGCGTGGGATCTGATGGAAGTTTCTGGTAAAACTGTACATTACTGAGCTGTCTCTTTGCCTCGACTACATAGAGCTGGGTAGACCACAACAACACGTTGCCCCCTTTGTCCGCCTCTTTGATAACGAACCCCTTGTTGTATTGTAGGTCAAAGAGGGCTCGTCTTTCGACTGTATTAAGGTTGGAGAGTCCACTCACCTGAATAGGCATTGCAAGGATGTCCCGTTTGACCACTTCAAAAAATATTTTGATGGCAGGCACCAAAGAGAAGGAAGGTGTTTTTAAGGACTTGTTCTTGTATGGAAATTTCCTCCTATTCAAGCCAGACTTATTCTCCTCCAACAGTTCCAGTCGATCCTGAAAGGTTTGACGTTCATCCACAGGGATCGTTTGTATAAGGTCAGGTATTTTATAAATGCTTTTACACAATAAAAACTATTTTATAGAATAGATTACTGTATTCAGAGAGCTTTTTTTTATTTTTCCAATGATAGAGCTGTATGGCAGGTTGTTTTTTGTAGGACAAGATGATGATTTCAGCTATACCTTTTTTATTTACATTATTTTTTATTATCGTGTTTTATTACACTTTTTATTCAACAGTATGATGAAAAGCATTGTCCATTGCCCCACTGTTTTTCTTTGCAGTGTTTACTGAAGAGGTTAACTAGTGTGACAGTTTCATGTGGCACATCATTCCGGAAATGGCAATATCAAATATGTGTAATAATTTGTGATTTTAAAAAATAGATATTTTTACAATTTTTAAAAACCTTTTAAATTTTTTTTTACCTAATGCATTGCAATGCATTGTAACTATCAGTTCTGTCAGCATGGTCGAACAAGCTGTGAGATTAGGTTTACACCCTGCGGCGATTGCATGCATACAGATTCTGCGGGCCCGAAATTTCCAATGTTGGAAAGGGGTTAATCCTTTTTGAAAGTTTTAACACCCTCTACTAAAATAGGCTAGCACTTAATTCAAAGAATTCTTATTTTTTATTCCACAATTGGCATACTTGTATACTTGTTTTACATATTTTTTCTCTTTTCTGAGATAATCATTCTTTGTATATAACTTAATGTATTTAAAATTTTATTTAACCATAGGGTGGAGTAACTTTCCCAACTGAGAGGGGGATTTGGTGATTAGGGCCCCCTATGGTGGGGTGAGATGATAACCACAAGCGAAGGTGCCTTCTTGCGTTGTATCCTTAGGGTGCCGACCTCCAAAGTCAGGCAGAGTTAGATATTGGGACAGTAAAAAGAGAGTGCAGAATCATTTCCTTTACTCTTTCACTATATTCACCATACTTCCTAACATCTTTATCCCATTGTGCTGTGCAATGTCACGTGAGTTCTCTGCCCAATCAGCTCTGGTTTTAGGCTCTCTGCCTATGGATGTATCAGACATCGAGAGGACAAGAGTGGTTAGCCACAGATCTCACTTCTTCTTGATGCATGATTCATCTGAAGTGAGCGCTATTTGGGCACAAGGCTGACGTGACATAATCTCATGTGAGCCCTGGAAGTACTGACAGTGCTTGATTGACACTGGCATTGGTGTGAGTATGTGTGGTTATTTTACAGGTGCAAACATGTTAATTGAGACAGAGTTGTCCGAGTAGTGGACAACCCCTTTAATGATTAGTAGATTAATGTGCATATTTTATGGGGGTATTTCTATTTATGTTAGACAAGTTTTTTTAAATCTTCAAATAATATTGTTATTTGTTAGCCAAATATGGACTCTACCAATATACAATTAGCCCTGGTGTCCACTAATAACTATAAACAGACAGTTTTCCCATGCCCAAAAATATAAATTAATTACCTACTGTAATTTTTACCCTAAATACATTACCAGTCCCTGTCCTGTGTCCTCTATGACCCCTTAATTCATAGTAAAACCTTACTCACGTTCCCAATTCATTATAAGACTCTGTATTGTCATTTCTCACCCCTTAATTCATTATAAGACCATTTATTGGCTTTTCTTACTCCCCAAATCCATTGTAAGGCTCTGTATTGCCCTCTCTCACATTCCCAATTTGTTATAGGACCCTATATTGTCCTCTCTAACCCCCCAATCAATTTATTTTAAGATCCTGTCTTCTCCTACTTCCCAACTGATTATAAGAGCCTGTGTTGTCCTCTCTCACCCTCCAATTCATTATAAGACCGTGTAGTATCCTCACTTACCCATCTAATTCATTATACTGTAAGAATCTATTTTATATTCTTTTCTCTCACCTTCTCAACTCATCATAATTTCCTGATTTGTCCTCTCACCCCCCATTAAATATTATTATTATTATTTATTTATATAGCACCATTAATTCCATGGTGCTGTACATGAGAAGGGGTTACATCGAAATACAAATATCACTTACAGTAAACAAAACTAACAATGATAGACTGATACAGAGGGGCGAGGACCCTGCCCTTGCGGGCTTACATTCTACAGGATTATTGGGAAGGAGACAGTAGGTCGAGGGTTGCAGTAGCTCCAATGGTGTTGAGGTGGCCATGTGGTCTTTACAGGCTGTAAGCTTCCTTGAAGAGGTGGGTTTTCAGGTTTCAAGGATCCAAAAGTAGTGGATAACCGGATGTGTTGGGGCACTGAATTCCAGAGGATGGGTGATATTCGGGAAAAGTCTTGGAGGCGATTGGGCGAGGAGCAAATAAGCGTAGAGGAGAGAAGGAGGTCTTGGGAAGACCAGAGATTACATGAGGGAAGATATTGAGAGATTAGTGTGGAAATATACGGAGCAGAAAAGTTATGGATTGCTTTGTAGGTCCGTGTTAGTAACTTAAACTGGATACGCTGGGAATTTGGGAGCCAGGGAAGGGATTTGCAAAGAGGGGAAGCAGGAGTGTAGCGCGGAGAGAGATTATTTAGTCGGGCAGCAGAGTTAAGGATGGACTAGAGGGGTGCAAGAGTGTTAGAAGGTAGGCCACAGAGGAGTATGTTGCAGTAGTCCAGGCGGGAGATAATTAGGGCATGTACGAGCATTTTGGTAGAGTGTGGATTGAGGAAAGGACGGATTCTGGAAATATTTTTGAGCTGGAGGCGACAGGAGGTGGCGAGTAGGGTTGAGCGAAACGGGTCGGCAATTTTCAGAAGTCGCCGACTTTTGGCAAAGTCGGGTTTCATGAAAGTCGGGCGTAGGCCATGAAGTCGGCGATCTTCTGAATCTGGAATCGGAATTCCGATACCGATTCCCGATATGTTTATATCGGGAATTGGTATCGGAATTCAGATTTAAGTGTAAAATAAAGAATTAAAATAAAAAATATCGCTATACTTACCCTCTGACGTGCCCTGGTACTAACCGGGAACCTTCCTTCCTTCGAATCAGCCCTTCCAGGACCTTGCGGTGACGTCGCGGCTTGTGATTGGTCGCGCGGCCGCCCATGTGATCACTCGCGCGACCAATCACAAGCCGCGACGTCACCGCGACGTCACCGAAGGTCCTGGAAGGACTGATTCTTAGGAAGGAAGGCTGCCGGAAAGAAGCAGGGCGCGTCCGAGGGTGAATATATTCCTATTAGGTATATACTCACCCTCGGACGCGCCCTGCTTCTTTCCGGCAGCCTTCCTTCCTTCGAATCAGCCCTTCCAGGACCTTCGGTGACGTCGTGGTGACGTCGCGGCTTGTGATTGGTCGCGCGAGCGGTCACATGGGCGGCCGCGCGACCAATCACAAGCCGCGATGTCACCGCGACGTCACCGCAAGATCCTAGAATGGCTGATTCGAAGGAAGGAAGGTTCCCGGTTAGTACCAGGGCGCGTCAGAGGGTAAGTATAGCGATATTTTTTATTTTAATTCTCTATTTTACACCTAAATATGGATCCCAGGGCCTGAAGGAGAGTTTCCGCTCCTTCAGACCCTGGGAACCATTGGAAACCCAATGCACTGCATTGGGTTTCGAGTTTCGGCCGACCCCGACTTTTTTATAGGATCGGCCGATTTCACTCGACCCGACTTTTGAAAAAGTCGGGTTTCGTGAAACCCGATCCTATAAAAGTAAAGGTCGCTCAACCCTAGTGGCGAGAGCTTGGATGTGCAGTTTGAAGGACAGGGCAGAGTCAAGGGTTACTCCAAGGCAGCGGATTTTGAGGACAGGGGAAAGTGTGATTTCATTTATTTTGATAGATAGATAAGGTAGGGAAGATATGCAAGATGGATGAAAGATAATGAGTTCAGATTTGTCCACATTGAGCTTAAAGGAGCGAGAGGAGAAAAAGGAGGATATGGCCGATAGACACACTGGGATTCTGGAGAGCAGAGAGGTGACATCTGGGCCAGAGAGGTAGATTTGGGTGTCATCGGCATATAGATGGTACTGGAAGCCATAGGACCTTATGAGTTGTCCCAGGCCGAGTGTATAAATTGAGATAGAGTAAGGGTCCTAGGACAGAGCCTTGGGGGACTCCAACAGAGAGGGGGCGAGATGAAGAGGTAGTATGGGAATAGGAAACGCTAAATGTGCGGTTGGAAAGGTATGAGGAGATCCAAGATAAGGCAAGGTCTTTGACCCCAAAGGAAGAGAGGGTCTGTAGTAGGAGGCAGTGGTCAACTGTTTCGAAGGCAGAGGACAGGTCTAGGAGGAGGAGTATAGAGAATTGTCTGTTAGCTTTGGCTGTAAGTAAGTCGTTAGTAATTTTGGTCAGGGCAGTCTCAGTGGAATGGTGGGGACGGAAGCCAGATTGTAGGTTGTCGAAGAGAGAGTTAGGTGCAAAGTGAGAGGAAAGTTCAGCATGGACGTGCTGCTCGAGGAGTTTGGAAGCAAATGGGAGCAAAGATATGGGGCGATAGCTGGACATACCGCTTAGGTCAAGGGATGGCTTTTTGAGGATAGGTGTGATTGTGGCATGTTTGAAGGCAGAGGAGAAGGTACCAGAAGTTAGTGAAAGGTTGAAGAGATGGGTTAGGGATGGGATTAGTGTGGTGGTGAGGTTGGGGAGGAGGTGGGATGGGATGGGGTCAAGTGCACAAGTAGTGAGGTGTGATTTGGAGAGAAGATGAGCAAGCTCCCCTTCAGAGATGTTGGAGAATGAAGTTATGGGGTTTGGGCATTGGTCTCTCATACAAAGGGGTTGTGGTGGTTGGCCAACAAAGAAAGACTTGCCTTGTTTGGTCTATCTTATTTTTGAAGTGCGTGGCAAAGTCCTCAGCAACGATTAGGGAACTCGGAGGGGGCAGTGGTGGGCGGAGGAGGGAGTTAAAAGTGTTGGACAACTGTTTGGGGTTGTGGGATAAGGAAGATATGAGTGTTGTGAAGTAGGCATGTTTAGCAGAGGTGAGAGCTGATTTGAATGCCAGTGTTGCTTGTTTGAGTGCAGTGAAATCATCTTCCGAATGCGTTTTCTTCCAACGCCGTTCTGCAATTCTGGATACTTGCGGAAGCTTTTTAGTGATGTTATTTCGCCAGGGTAGACTATTGGTTCGTCGCACTCTGCTATGCATGACAGGGGCGACCGTGTCAATAGCTGATGCAAGAGTGGCATTGTAGAAGGCAGTGGCAGTGTCTGTGTCGTGGAGTGAGGATATAGAGGACAGTGGTAGGATAGAGTCAGAAAGGATGTGAGTGTCTAGGTGTGTGAGATTCCTGCGTGGGTGCTCATGGTGCTGGACATGGGTGACAGGTGAGGAGGACAGGGATGAGAAAGTGAGTAGATGGTGGTCAGATAGAGGGAAAGGGGAGGTTGTGAAGTTAGATAGGGAGCATAAACGGGTGAAGACCAGGTCTAATGTGTGTCCGTCTGTGTGGGTGGCTGAGGAGGACCACTGTTATGATCTGGTGGTTTAGGAGCAACATGGAACGAGCTCTGAAGGAAGTGGTATCTGTACTGACCGCAGTCCCTAAGCTCAACACAACACTAGAAGAAGCCGTGGGATGCTCCTAACACTCCCTAGGCACCTCGTCACAGCCTGAGAACTAACTACCCCTAAAGATAGAAACAGGAAAACTATCTTGCCTCAGAGAAAATCCCCAAAGGATAGATAGCGCCCCACAAGTAATGACTGTGAGTGGAGAGGGAAAAAGACATACACAGAATGAAACTAGGATGAGCATAGGAGGCCAGTCTAGCTAGATAGATAGGACAGGATGGAATACTGTGCAGTCAGTATAAAACACTACAAAAAATCCACACAGAGTTAACAAAAATCTCCACACCTGACTAAAGGTATGGAGGGTAAATCTGCTTCCCAGAGCTTCCAGCATCACAGAAATAATTCATACTGACAAGCTGGACAAACATAGAAAGCACAGAACGGATAAGTCCACAACCTGTGGACAGAAAAGAGCAAGCAAGGACTTAGCTTTGCTGAACTGGTCAGGATAACAGGGAAATCCAAAGAGAGGTGAATCCAACCAGGAACCATTGGAAAGTGGCACAAGCTGAAGGAAAGAGCCAGGCTAAATAGCCGAGCAGAAAAGACAATCAGTGGAAGCAGCTGCTGACAGCTAAATCCAAGGAGCAGCCATTCCACTTAAAACCACCGGAGGGAGCCCAAGAGCAGAACTCTCAGAAGTGCCACTTACAACCACCGGAGGGAGCCCAAGAGCGGAATTCACAACAGTACCCCACCTTGAGGAGGGGTCACCGAACCCTCACCAGAGTCCCCAGGCCGATCAGGACGAGCCAAGTGAAAAGCATGAACCAAATCGGTGGCATGGACATTGGAGGCAACAACCCAAGAATTATCCTCCTGGCCAAAACCCTTCCACTTGACAAGATACTGAAGCCTCCGCCTCGAAAAACGAGAATCCAAAATTTTCTCAACCTCATATTCCAACTCTCCCTCAAGCACCACATATCTCCGCAACAAAGATCTATGGAAAACATTATGAATGGCAAAAGAGCCTGGAAGAGCCAAACGAAAAGACACCGGATTAATAATTTCAGAAATTTTATAAGGACCAATAAACCGAGGCTTAAACCTAGGGGAAGAAACCTACATAGCAACATTACGAGAAGACAACCAAACCAAATCCCCCACATGAAGCCGGGGACCAACACACTGACGGCGGTTAGCAAAACGTTGAGCCCTTTCCTGAGACAACGTCAAATTGTCCACCACATGAGTCCAAATCTGCTGCAGCCTGTCCACCACAGAATCCACACCAGGACAATCAGAAGGCTCAACCTGCCCAGAAGAAAAACGAGGATGAAAACCAAAATTACAAAAGAAAGGTGACACCAAAGTAGCCGAACTAGCCGATTATTAAGGCCAAACTCGGCCAATGGCAAGAAAGCCACCCAATCATCCTGATCAGCAGACACAAAGCATCTCAAATAGGTCTCCAAGGTCTGATTAGTTCGCTCAGTTTGGCCATTAGTCTGAGGATGAAACGCCGAAGAAAAAGACAAATCAATGCCCATCCTAGCACAAAAGGCCCGCCAAAACCTAGAGACAAACTGAGAACCTCTGTCAGACACAGTATTCTCCAGAATGCCATGCAAACGAACCACATGCTGAAAAAACAATGGAACCAAATCTGAGGAGGAAGGCAACTTAGGCAAAGGTACCAGATGGACCATTTTAGAGAACCGGTCACAAACAACCCAGATAACAGACATCTTCTGGGAAACAGGAAGATCCAAAATAAAATCCATGGAAATATGCGTCCAGGGCCTCTCAGGGACCGGCAAAGGCAAAAGCAACCCACTAGCGCGGGAACAGCAAGGCTTGGCTCGGGCGCAAGTCCCACAGGACTGCACAAAAGCACGCACATTGCGCAACAAGGAAGGCCACCAAAAGGACCTAGCAACCAAATCTCTGGTACCAAAAATCCCAGGATGACCAGCCAACACTGAAGAATGAACCTCAGAAATCACCTTACTTGTCCATCCATCAGGAACAAACAGCTTCCCCACTGGACAGCGGTCAGGCCTATCAGCCTGAAATTCCCGAAGCACCCGCCGCAAATCAGGGGAGATGGCAGAAAGAATCACCCCTTCCTTAAGAATGCCAACCGGCTCAAGGACTCCAGGAGAATCAGGCGAAAAACTCCTAGAGAGGGCATCAGCCTTGACATTCTTAGATCCCGGAAGATACGAGACCACAAAATCAAAACGGGAGAAAAACAGGGACCATCGAGCTTGTCTAGGATTCAGCCGCTTGGCCGACTCGAGGTAAATCAGATTCTTATGATCAGTCAAGACCACAACGCGGTGCTTAGCTCCCTCAAGCCAATGCCGCCACTCCTCAAACGCCCACTTCATAGCCAACAACTCCCGATTGCCGACATCATAATTGCGTTCCGCAGGTGAAAACTTTCTGGAAAAAAAAGCACACTGTTTCATCAAAGAACCATCAGAATCCCTCTGAGACAAAACGGCCCCTGCCCCAATCTCAGAAGCGTCAACCTCAACCTGAAAAGGAAGAGAAACATCCGTCTGACGCAACACAGGGGCAGAAGTAAATCGGCATTTCAGCTCCCGAAAGGCCTCAACAGCCGCAGAGGACCAATTCGTCACATCAGCGCCTTTCTTCGTCAAATCAGTAAGGGGCTTAACCACACTGGAAAAGTTGGCAATGAAACGGCGATGGAAATTAGCAAAGCCCAAAAATTTTTGAAGGCTCTTCACAGATGTGGATTGAGTCCAGTCATGAATAGCATGGACCTTAACAGGATCCATTTCCATAGACGAGGGAGAAAAAATAAAACCCAAAAAAGAGACCTTCTGAACTCCGAATAGGCACTTAGACCCCTTCACAAATAAAGCATTATCACGAAGGATCTGGAACACCATCCTGACCTGCTTCACATGAGACTCCCAATCATCGGAAAAAATCAAAATATCATCCAAATATACAACCATGAATTTATCAAGATAATTGCGGAAAATATCATGCATGAAGGATTGGAACACAGATGGAGCATTAGAGAGCCCGAATGGCATCACAAGGTACTCAAAATGGCCTTCGGGCGAATTAAATGCAGTTTTCCATTCGTCACCCTGTTTAATACGAACAAGATTATATGCCCCTCGGAGGTCAATCTTAGTAAACCAACTAGCCCCCTTAATCTGAACAAACAAATCAGAAAGCAAAGGCAAGGGGTATTGGAATTTGACCGTGATCTTATTAAGAAGACGATAATCTATACAGGGTCTCAAGGAGCCATCCTTCTTAGCAACAAAAAAGAAACCTGCTCCCAATGGTGACGAAGACGGCCGAATATGCCCTTTCTCCAAAGATTCCTTAACATAGCTCCGCATGGCGGCATGCTCTGGCACAGACAGATTGAAAAGTCGGCCCTTAGGGAACTTACAACCAGGAATCAAGTTAATATCACAATCACAGTCCCTATGTGGAGGAAGGGAACTGGACTTGGGCTCATCAAATACATCCTGGAAATCCGACAAAAACTCAGGGACCTCAGAAGAGGGGGAAGAGGAAATTGACATCAAAGGATCGTCACTATGTACCCCTTGCCAACCCCAACTAGTCACAGACATAGTTTTCCAATCCAGCACCGGATTATGTTCCTGTAACCATGGAAAACCCAGTACAACAACATCATGCAGGTTATGCAACACCAGAAAACGGCAATTTTCCTGATGTACATGGTCATCTGTGTCCAGTACTGAGGTTTATCCTTGGCCAATGGAGTAGCATCAATGCCCCTCAAAGGAATAGGGCTCTGCAAAGGCTGCAAGGAAAAACCACAGCGCCTGGCGAATTCTAAGTCCATTAAGTTCACGGCAGCGCCTGAATCCATAAATGCCATGACAGAAAAGGACGAAAATGAGCAAATCAGGGTCACAGATAATAGAAATTTAGGCTGCACAGTACTAATGGTAACAGACCTAGCGACTCTCCTAGTACGTTTAGGGCAATCAGAAATAACATGAGCAGAATCACCACAGTAAAAACACAGCCTATTCTGACGTCTGAATTCCTGCCGTTCTGTTCTAGTCAAAATCCTATCACATTGCATAGGTTCAGGACTCTGCTCAGAGGACACTGCCATATGGTGCATAGCTTTGCGCTCGCGCAAACGCCGATCAATCTGAATGGCTAGAGACATAGGTTCGCTCAAACCAGTAGGCGTAGGGAAGCCCACCATAACATCTTTAAGGGCTTCAGAAAGACCTTTTCTGAAAATAGCAGCCAGAGCATCCTCATTCCATTTAGTGAGCACAGACCATTTCCTAAATTTCTGGCAGTATAATTCTGCCGCTTCCTGACCTTGACACAAGGCCAACAGGGTTTTTTCTGCATGATCCACAGAATTAGGTTCGTCATACAATAATCCGAGTGCTTGAAAAAATGCGTCTACATTCAGCAATGCCGGATCCCCTGATTCAAGGGAGAATGCCCAGTCCTGAGGGTCACCACGCAGCAAGGATATGATGATTTTAACTTGCTGAATGGGATCACCAGAAGAACGGGGTTTCAAAGCAAAAACCAATTTGCAGTTATTTTTAAAGTTCAAAAACTTGGATCTGTCTCCAAAAAACAAATCAGGAGTAGGAATTCTAGGCTCCAAAGCCGGAGTCTGGACAACATGATCTTGGATACTCTGTTATGACCTGGTGGTTAGGACTGTTATGAGCTGGTGATTCAGAAACACAATGGACCTGGTGGTTAAGAGCACACAAAGTGACCTGATAGTTACTAATAACATAGGACGAGCTCTGAGACGTGGAAACTCTGCTGACCGCAATCCCTAATCCTATCACACCACACTAGAGGTAGCCGTGGAGCGCTCCTGACCAGACCTAGGCGCCTCGGGCACAGCCTGAGAAACTAGCTAGCCCTGAAGATAGAAAAATAAGCCTACCTTGCCTCAGAGAAATTCCCCAAAGGAAAAGGCAGCCGCCCACATATAATGACTGTGAGTAAAGATGAAAATACAAACACAGAGATGAAATAGGTATTAGCAAAGTGAGGCCCGACTTACTGAATAGACCGAGGATAGTAAAGATAGCTTTGCGGTCAGCACAAAAACCTACAAACAACCACGCAGAGGGCGCAAAAAGACCCTCCGTACCGACTAACGGCACGGAGGTGCTTCCTCTGCGTCCCAGAGCTTCCAGCAAGCAAGAAAAACCAATATAGCAAGCTGGACAGAAAAAATAGCAAACAAAAGAACACAAGCAGAACTTAGCTTATGCAGGGCAGACAGGCCACAAGACGATCCAGGAGAGAGCAAGACCAATACTGGAACATTGACTGGAGGCAAGGAACAAAGAACTAGGTGGAGTTAAATAGAGCAGCACCTAACGATCAAACCTCGTCACCTGAGGAAGGAAACTCAGAAGCCGCAGCCCCACTCACATCCACCAGATGAAGCTCATGGACAGAACCAGCCGAAGTACCACTCATGACCACAGGAGGGAGCTTGACCACAGAATTCACAACAGTACCCCCCCCTTGAGGAGGGGTCACCGAACCCTCACCAGAGCCCTCAGGCCGACCAGGATGAAAGGCACGAACCAGATCGGCAGCATGAACATCAGAGGCAAAGACCCAGGAATTATCTTCCTGACCATAACCCTTCCACTTAACCAGGTACTGGAGTTTCCGTCTCGAAATACGAGAATCCAAAATCTTCTCCACTATATACTCCAACTCCCCCTCAACCAAAACCAGAGCAGGAGGATCAACGGATGGAACAAAAGGTGCCACGTATCTCCGCAACAATGACCTATGGAATACATTATGGATGGAAAAAGAAGCTGGAAGGGTCAAACGAAAAGACACAGGATTAAGAACCTCAGAAATCCTATATGGACCAATGAAACGAGGCTTACACTTAGGAGAGGAAACTTTCATAGGAATATAACGAGACGACAACCAAACCAAATCCCCAACACGAAGTCAGGGACCCACTCAGCGCCTGCGGTTAGCGAAACGTTGAGCCTTCTCCTGGGACAATGTCAAATTGTCCACCACATGAGTCCAAATCTGCTGCAACCTATCCACCACAGTATCCACACCAGGACAGTCCGAAGACTCAACCTGCCCTGAAGAGAAACGAGGATGGAAACCAGAATTGCAGAAAAACGGCGAAACCAAAGTAGCCGAGCTGGCCCGATTATTAAGGGCGAACTCAGCCAAAGGCAAAAAGGACACCCAATCATCCTGATCAGCAGAAACAAAACATCTCAGATATGTTTCCAAGGTCTGATTGGTTCGTTCAGTTTGACCATTTGTCTGAGGATGGAAAGCCGAGGAAAAAGACAAATCATTGCCCATCCTAGCACAAAAGGCTCGCCAAAACCTCGAAACAAACTGGGAACCTCTGTCAGAAACGATGTTCTCCGGAATGCCATGTAAACGAACCACATGTTGGAAAAACAATGGCACCAAATCAGAGGAGGAAGGCAATTTAGACAAGGGTACCAAATGGACCATCTTAGAGAAGCGATCACAAACCACCCAAATGACCGACATCTTTTGAGAGACGGGGAGATCCGAAATAAAATCCATAGAGATATGTGTCCAGGGCCTCTTCGGGACCGGCAAGGGCAAAAGCAACCCACTGGCACGAGAACAGCAGGGCTTAGCCCGAGCACAAATCCCACAGGACTGCACAAACGAACGCACATCCCGCGACAGAGACGGCCACCAAAAGGATCTAGCCACCAAATCTCTGGTACCAAAGATTCCAGGATGACCAGCCAACACCGAACAATGAACCTCAGAGATAACTCTACTCGTCCATTTATCAGGGACAAACAGTTTCTCCGCTGGGCAACGGTCAGGTCTATTAGCCTGAAATTTTTGCATCACCCGCCACAAATCAGGGGAGATGGCAGACAAAATTACCCCCTCTTTGAGAATACCCGCCGGCTCAGGCAAACCCGGAGAGTCGGGCACAAAACTCCTAGAAAGGGCATCCGCCTTCACATTCTTAGAGCCCGGAAGGTACGAAACCACAAAGTCAAAATGGGAGAAAAACAGCGACCAACGAGCCTGTCTAGGATTCAACCGTTTGGCAGACTCGAGATAAGTCAAGTTCTTGTGATCAGTCAAGACCACCACGCGAGGCTTAGCTCCTTCAAGCCAATGACGCCACTCCTCGAATGCCCACTTCATGGCCAGCAACATCATAATTACGCTCAGCAGGCGAAAACTTCCTGGAAAAGAAGGCACATGGTTTCATCACCGAACCATCAGAACTTCTTTGCGACAAAACAGCCCCTGCTCCAATCTCAGAAGCATCAACCTCGACCAGGAACGGGAGCGAAACATCTGGCTGGCACAACACAGGGGCAGAAGAAAAACGACGCTTCAACTCCTGAAAAGCTTCCACAGCAGCAGAAGACCAATTGACCACATCAGCACCCTTCTTGGTTAAATCAGTCAACGGTTTAGCAATACTAGAAAAATTATTGATGAAGCGCCGATAAAAATTAGCAAAGCCCAGGAACTTTTGCAGACTCTTCAGAGATGTTGGCTGAGTCCACTCATAAATGGCCTGAACTTTAACAGGGTCCATCTCAATAGTAGAAGGGGAAAGAATGAAACCCAAAAATGAAACCTTCTGAACACCAAAGAGACACTTTGACCCCTTCACAAACAAAGAATTAGCACGCAGGACCTGGAACACCATTCTAACCTGCTTCACGGGAGACTCCCAATCATCCGAGAAGACCAAAATATCATCTATGTATACAATCAGGAACTTATTCAGGTACTCTCGGAAGATGTCATGCATAAAGGACTGAAATACTGATGGAGCATTGGAAAGCCCGAATGGCATAACCAGGTACTCAAAATGGCCCTCGGGCGTATTAAATGCTGTTTTCCATTCATCGCCCTGTTTAATACGCACAAGATTATACGCACCACGAAGATCTATCTTGGTGAACCAACTAGCCCCCTTAATCCGAGCAAACAAATCAGACAGCAGCGGCAAGGGGTACTGAAATTTGACTGTGATTTTATTTAGAAGGCGGTAATCAATACAAGGTCTCAGCGAACCATCCTTCTTGGCCACAAAAAAGAACCCTGCTCCCAATGGTGACGACGACGGGCGAATATGACCCTTCTCCAAGGATTCCTTTACGTAACTACGCATAGCGGCGTGCTCAGGCACAGACAAATTAAACAGTCGACCTTTAGAAAACTTACTACCAGGAATCAAATTGATAGCACAATCGCAATCCCTATGCGGAGGTAGGGCACTGGACTTGGGCTCATCAAATACATCCCGGTAATCCGACAAGAACTCTGGGACCTCAGAAGGGGTGGATGACGAAACAGACAGAAATGGAACATCACCATGCACCCCCTGACAACCCCAGCTGGACACAGACATAGATTTTCAATCCAATACTGGGTTATGGACTTGTAGCCATGGCAACCCCAACACAACCACATCATGCAGTTTATGCAACACCAAAAAGCGAATATCCTCCTGGTGCGCAGGAGCCATGCACATGGTAAGTTGGGTCCAGTACTGAGGCTTATTCTTGGCCAAAGGCGTAGCATCAATTCCTCTCAGAGGAATAGGATACTGCAAGGGCTCCAAGAAAAACCCACAGCGCCTAGCAAACTCCAAGTCCATCAAATTCAGGGCAGCGCCTGAATCCACAAATGCCATGACAGAATAGGACGACAAAGAGCAGATCAAAGTAACGGACAAAAGAAATTTCGACTGTACCGTACCAATGGTGGCAGACCTAGTGAAACGCTTAGTGCGCTTAGGACAATCGGAAATAGCATGAGTGGAATCACCACAGTAAAAACACAGCCCATTCCGACATCTGTGTTCTTGCCATTCAGCTCTGGTCAAAGTCCTATCACATTGCATAGGCTCAGGTTTATGTTCAGATAATACCGTCAAATGGTGCACAGTTTTACGCTCACGTAAGCGTCGATCGATCTGAATGGCCAAAGACATAGACTCATTCCGACCAGCAGGCATAGGAAATCCCACCATGACATCCTTAAGGGCTTCAGAGAGACCCTTTCTGAAAATTGCTGCCAGCGCACATTCATTCCATTGAGTGAGCACAGACCACTTCCTAAACTTCTGACAATATATCTCTACCTCATCCTGACCCTGACACAGAGCCAGCAAATTTTTCTCTGCCTGATCCACTGAATTAGGTTCATCATAAAGCAATCCGAGTGCCAGAAAAAACGCATCAATATTACATAATGCAGGATCTCCTGGCGCAAGGGAAAATGCCCAGTCTTGAGGGTCGCCACGTAATAAAGAAATAATGATCTTAACTTGTTGAACTGGGTCACCAGAGGAGCGGGGTTTCAAAGCCAGAAATAGTTTACAATTATTTTTAAAACTCAGAAACTTAGCTCTATCTCCAGAAAACAAATCAGGAATAGGAATTCTAGGTTCTAGCATAGAATTCTGAACCACAAAGTCTTGAATATTTTGTTCTCTTGCAGTGAGATGATCCACACAAGAAGACAGACCTTTAATGTCCATCACTACACCTGTGTCCTGAACCACCCAAATGTCTAGGGGAAAAGAAAGACAAAACACAGTGCAGAGAAAAAAAATGGTCTCAGAACTTCTTTTTTCCCTCTATTGAGAATCATTAGTACTTATGGCCTCCAGTACTGTTATGAACTGGTGATTCAGAAACACAATGGACCTGGTGGTTAAGAGCACACAAAGTGACCTGATAGTTACTAATAACATAGGACGAGCTCTGAGACGTGGGAACTCTGCTGACCGCAATCCCTAATCCTATCACACCACACTAGAGGTAGCCGTGGAGCGCTCCTGACCAGACCTAGGTGCCTCGGGCACAGCCTGAGAAACTAGCTAGCCCTGAAGATAGATAAATAAGCCTACCTTGCCTCAGAGAAATTCCCCAAAGGAAAAGGCAGCCGCCCACATATAATGACTGTGAGTAAAGATGAAAATACAAACACAGAGATGAAATAGGTATTAGCAAAGTGAGGCCCGACTTACTGAATAGACCGAGGATAGTAAAGATAGCTTTGCGGTCAGCACAAAAACCTACAAACAACCACGCAGAGGGCGCAAAAAGACCCTCCGTACCGACTAACGGCACGGAGGTGCTTCCTCTGCGTCCCAGAGCTTCCAGCAAGCTAGAAAAACCAATATAGCAAGCTGGACAGAAAAAATAGCAAACAAAAGAACACAAGCAGAACTTAGCTTATGCAGGGCAGACAGGCCACAAGACGATCCAGGAGAGAGCAAGACCAATACTGGAACATTGACTGGAGGCAAGGAACAAAGAACTAGGTGGAGTTAAATAGAGCAGCACCTAACGATCAAACCTCGTCACCTGAGGAAGGAAACTCAGAAGCCGCAGCCCCACTCACATCCACCAGATGAAGCTCATGGACAGAACCAGCCGAAGTACCACTCATGACCACAGGAGGGAGCTTGACCACAGAATTCACAACATAGGACAATAATGGACCTGGTGGTTAAGAGCACACGGAATGACCTGATAGTTACTAATAATACAGAACCAGCTCTGAGACGTGGGAACTCTGCTGACCGCAATCCCTAATCCTATAACACACACTAGAAATAGCCGTGGATTGCTCCTAATGCTCCCTATGCAACTCGTCACAGCCTAAGGAACGGAAAGATAGTAAAATAAAGCCTACCTTGCCTCAGAGAAATTCCCCAAAGGAAAAGGCAGCCCCCCACATATAATGACTGTGAGTTAAGATGAAATTGCAAACACAGAGATGAAATAGATTTAGCAAAGTGAGGCCCGACTTACTGAACAGACTGAGGATAGGAAAGGTAACTTTGCGGTCAGCACAAAAACTACAAAAAGACCACGCAGAGGGCGCAAAAAGACCCTCCGCACCGACTCACGGTGCGGAGGCGCTCCCTCTGCGTCCCAGAGCTTCCAGCAAGCAAGACAAAAATCAAAATAGCAAGCTGGACAGAAAAATAGCAAACAAGAGAAAAACAAGCAGGAACTTAGCTTCTGCTGGGATGACAGGTCACAAGAACGATCCAGGAGCGAACTAGACCAATACTGGAACATTGACAGGTGGCATGGAGCAATGATCTAAGTGGAGTTAAATAGAGCAGCCAGCTAACGAATTAACCTCGTCACCTGTGGAAGGAAACTCAGAAGCCGCAGCCCCACTCACAACCACCAGAGGAAGCCCATGGACAGAACCAGCCGAAGTACCATTCATGACCACAGGAGGGAGCTTGACAACAGAATTCACAACAATACTCTGTACTCTTGCAGCAAGTTGATCCACACGAGAAAACAAACCCTGAACATCCATGCCAGAGCATAAATCCTGAACCACCCAGAGATCAAGAGGAAAAAAAAGACAAAAGAGAGCACAGAAAAAAAACTGGCTCAGAATTTTTTCCTTCTTTTGAGATGCATTTAATTCATTTTTGGCCACTTGTACTGTTATGATCTGGTGGTTTAGGAGCAACATGGAACGAGCTCTGAAGGAAGTGGTATCTGTACTGACCGCAGTCCCTAAGCTCAACACAACACTAGAAGTAGCCATGGGATGCTCCTAACACTCCCTAGGCACCTCGCCACAGCCTGAGAACTAACTACCCCTAATGATAGAAACAGGAAAACTATCTTGCCTCAGAGAAAATCCCCAAAGGATAGATAGCCCCCCACAAGTAATGACTGTGAGTGGAGAAGGAAAAAGACATACACAGAATGAAACTAGGATGAGCATAGGAGGCCAGTCTAGCTAGATAGATAGGACAGGATGGAATACTGTGCGGTCAGTATAAAACACTACAAAAAATCCACACAGAGTTAACAAAAATCTCCACACCTGACTAAAGGTATGGAGGGTAAATCTGCTTCCCAGAGCTTCCAGCATCACAGAAATAATTCATACTGACAAGCTGGACAAACATAGAAAGCACAGAACGGATAAGTCCACAACCTGTGGACAGAAAAGAGCAAGCAAGGACTTAGCTTTGCTGAACTGGTCAGGATAACAGGGAAATCCAAAGAGATGTGAATCCAACCAGGAACCATTGGAAAGTGGCACAAGCTGAAGGAAAGAGCCAGGCTAAATAGCCGAGCAGAAAAGACAATCAGTGGAAGCAGCTGCTGACAGCTAAATCCAAGGAGCAGCCATTCCACTTAAAACCACCGGAGGGAACCCAAGAGCAGAACTCACAAAAGTGCCACTTACAACCACCGGAGGGAGCCCAAGAGCGGAATTCACAACAGACCACTGAATAAGTCCAAAGGATGAAGTAAGGGACAGGAGTTTGGAGGCTGCTGACTGGTGGGTGTCAATGGGGATGTTGAAGTCACCCATGATGATGGTGGGAATGTCAGCAGACAGAAAGTGAAGGAGCCAGGTGGAGAATTGGTCAATAAAGGCAGTAGTTGGGCCCGGAGGTCGGTATATGATGGCCATTTGGAGGTTGTAGGGGGAGTAGATGCGGACAGAGTGGACTTCAAAAGAGGGGAGGATAAGGGAGGGTAGAGGTGGGATTGGGTTAAAGGTTCAGTTGGAAGAAAGGAGAAGGCCCACTCCTCCACCATGTTTTTTGCCAGGGCGCGGAGTGTGGGTTAAGTGGAGACCACTGTAACATAGTGCAGCAGGGGGGGCTGTGTCAGAGCGTGTCAGCCATGTTTCGGTGATGCCCAGAAAGAAAAGATTATGAGAGGTAAAGAGGTCGTGAATCACGTGAAGTTTATTGCAGATGAAGCAGGCATTTCATAGCGATCCAGAGAGAGGGTGTAGGGGTGTGGGCGTCATGGGCACGGATTTGAGGTGGGCAAGATTTTGGGTGTTTTTATTGGGTTGGGAGTGATAGGAGGGGGTAGTAATGGGAGGTATGAGCTTTGGGGGCCCAGGGTTGGGAGATGTCACCAGCAGTGAGGAGAAGCAGAGAGAGACAGAGCAGGTGGGAGAAGGAGAGTGGGTGGCTTGTTTTGTGTTTTATTAGGAGAGATCTGAGGTTGAGGAGCAGGTCAGCAGAGGAGGTCAGGTGGGGAGGCAGGAGGGAAGGAGAGATTATTACTTGGTTATGGGGTGCTGGGGTTTGAGGATAGCGAAGGAGAGTGAGGAGTAAGGGAGCCAAAACTGTTAAGGTACCATCACACTAGATGATGTCGCTAGCGATCCGTGATGTTGCAGCGTCCTGGCTAGCGATATCGTCCAGTGTGACAGGCAGCAGCGATCAGACCCCTGCTGTGCTGTCGCTGATCGGGGAAGAAAGTCCAGAACTTTGTTTCGTCGCTGGACTCCCCGTAGACATCGCTGAATCGGCGTGTGTGACACCGATTCAGCGATGTCTTCGCTGGTAACCAGGGTAAACATCGGGTTACTAAGCGCAGGGTCACGCTTAGTAACCCGATGTTTACCCCGGTTACCATCGTTAAAGTAAAAAAACAACCGCTACATACTTACCTACCGCTGTCTGTCCTCGGTGCTCTGCTTCTCTGGTCTGGCTGTGAGCACAGCGGCCGGAAAGCAGAGCGGTGACGTCACCGCTCTGCTTTCCGGCTGCCCGGCGCTCACAGCCAGACCAGAGAAGCAGAGCGCCGAGGACAGACAGCGGTAGGTAAGTATGTAGTGGTTGTTTTTTTACTTTTAGGATGGTAACCAGGGTAAACATCGGGTTACTAAGCGTGGCCCTGCGCTTAGTAACCCGATGTTTACCCTGGCTACCGGGGACCTCGGGATCGTTGGTCGCTGGAGAGCTGTCTGTGTGACAGCTCTCCAGCGACCAAACAGCGACGCTGCAGCGATCCGGATCGTTTTCGGTATCGCTGCAGCATCGCTTAGTGTGACGGTACCTTTAGAGTGTATGTCAGCATGATGAGAATAAGTGTGGCAGAAAGGGAATGAAATTTAGTACATTTATTAACAGTGGTTAGTCTTACCTTCTGTTAACTTCTGGCTCATTTCTGGCATATTTCTGCTCTCATATTTGCTGTTATCCTTTTAGAGACATCCTTATAGAGACAGACCATTAATTACAAGACCCTGTATCGTCCTCTCTCACACCCCAATTCATTAGAAGACATTGTATTGTCCTCTCTCACCCTCACATCAATTCATTAGAAGACTCCGTAATGGGGTACTCTGAGTATTAATTATTAATGTCAGGCTACAATACCTTGTATTGTCCTCTCTCACTACCACCAATACATTATAAGACACTATTACATTCTCTCATCCCCCAAATCTTTACAAATCCCCCCAAAGTCCGGCGCCATGGCTGGTAGGCTAAAATATTCCCATTATAATCCACTACTGCATGGCCCCCCTCCACCTCTAGGCTCATGTGCAGCAGAAGTTAACGCATCGGAGGTTTCTCACACTTGGCCACTCATAAAGGATTTTATTTCACACACTTATCCTTGAGTATCAGGACTAAAAACTTTTGCTACTTAATCTAAGAGAATTCCATTGAAAGCAATACAATTTATACCCTGATTCAATGTATCTACCTTTGCAGAACATAGGCACCACAAGTATACTATCCTGTAAATCCATTGTTATCACATTTTTGTAAGTAGATTTATATTTATCCTAAGCTTTATCATTTGAAATATTGTGAACTATGAGATGAACTCAGTATGGATCAGCGTCTTTGCATGTTGCCACAAGCTCTACTAAACAGGCAAAGGCGCAGGCTTGAAATGTCAAACTGCAATGCCGTTTATAGATTAAATCTTTACTTCTTTCAGCTTCACACTGTTCAAAAGGGGCAACACATCTCCCAACTCTGAGATCCTCCCCAGTAAACTTCACAATCAGCAAACATATCTATAAAAACACACTTGGTGCTGTTCTGCAGTGTTTGCCCTCGATAAAATGCTAGTCATTCAAAAAGGGCATCATTTCCAATGAATCCAGAAAGTGTCACAAAGAGTATTGATCGATCAGCCTTGCCGTCAGCATGACCAGGACCTGCACTGAGCTAACCCTGTGATCCTATTTTCATAGCTCAGACACCTTCTCATCCAGGCAAATGGCGTCAGGGAATAGCATCTTGGTTTGCAAAAAGGAGACGAATAGAAAAGAGAAACTGCAGAAGATGTGGGAGTCTGGGAATCAAGAGCCAGACACGTCCGTCTTAAATATCCACTTTAATCTATTCAGTTTACGTTCTTTTTTTTTTTCTCAGGGCATTGTTTTGCTCTTATCGCTCATGAGATGGCAATAATTATAACAAGAGAAAAGCCAATGTTTAGCACTAATAAATATCTATCTATTTAATTGTGTACTGCTATTTCTGCTGCATATTCATTCATGGTTTTTCCAATGTTAAATGTTTTATATGACTTTTAGTAAGATTATAATCAGTGGCTCTAAAATCAAATGCTTCCTTCTGGCAAAATAAGGTTACCCTGTAAGGAAATGGCTTGAACAAGTGGTAAGAGCAATATATCTATGAGGGTCCGATCTCCATTTTACTGCAGCAGTCCGATGCATGGATTCCGGTTCATACATTTGTGAACATTTTCTTTTATAGATTCTATTTTGAATTTCAAAATACATAGTCTAAAGGCAGAACCGACAGGAAGAAATACACAATTTTGATCTATTAGGAAAGAACAAAGGAATCCATCTTGCCTTAAAATGCACGCTAGTTTTGAAATGATTTGATATACTTTAAGGATTCAGACATTTTTCCTTTTTATGCTTTAGTTTTTTTCTCCTGCTTGTTCCAAAAGCCATAACATTTTTTCTTATTCTGGCAACATACTGTAGCTTTATGAGGGCTTATTTTTGACGGACATTTTTTAGTTTTGGATGACTCCATTCATTTTAACATATACAGTTCTGAAAAAGGTAAAGGAAATTCCAAGTGGCGTGAAATGGTGAAGAAATAAAAAAAAAACACAATTCTGCCATAGTTGTTTGAGTTTTATTTTCATTCTTTGTGTGGTTAAAATGGCGAAGCAATATGATTCTCCAGGTCAGTCACAATGTTTATTAAACCAAACTTATAAAAAAAAATTATTTTTAAGTGCTTCAGAAAATGTGCAACTTTATAAAAAAAAAAAAAAAAAATTGATTGAGTTGCCAGTCCCTGAATTCGATAAGGTTTTTGATTTTTATGTACATGGAGCTGTGTGAGAGCTTGTTTTCAGCTTGCTAAGCTGTACTTTTTATAGATATGATTTTTTTCAGCGCTTAACGTATGGTTTAAATATTTTTGTATTTTCATACATTGGACTTTTACAAACAAGATGATACAAAATGTTTACTTTGTTCATTTGTAATTTTTTTTTAAATTTTTGCATAGGGAAAGGGCTTTGATTTAAACTCTCTTTCTCTCTCTTGGACTGGACCATAGGAAAACAGGTGAGTTCCCTATTGGTCCCCTGACCAGGATCGGGCCTGCCACTCTTGTAAGGGCAGCAGTTGGCATAATACAACTGACTTACTATGTACAGACAATGCAACGTGGCATCATTGATTTATCAAATTACCAAGTTAATTATTATGTAGAAGCAAAGGTACATTTGTGAATGAGTGCAATGTAATCCTGGCATGTAGCTCTCACCCTCAAAGCGCTCCACGGTTCAGCACCACACGATATCTCCTCCCTCGTATCAGTCTACCGCCCTACACATGCCCAAAATTCTGATAATGACCTAAGACTTACATCCTCAGTAATCAGAACCTCCCACTCCCGTCTTCAAGACTTCTCATGTGCTGCGCCAATTATTTTTAATGCACTACCCAGGGTTATTCGATTAATCCCAAATACCCACAGTTTTAAGCGTGCCCTAAAAACACATTTCTTCAGACTGGCCTACCGCCTCAACACATTTATTTAACTATCCCTGAGCTGCCCATTCAAAATTTTCTTTACAACCAGGTTCCTATTATTATGTTCTCATATGCTTTATGCATCTAATAGCCCTCTGTACTTTTACACCTTCTGGCTGGTAACCAGTTCATGCAGCATTACATGAACACCCGATTTATTACATTATGGCTGGTCAGAGCAATGAAAGCAATTGTTACCAACCACCTTTCATGTCTCCCCTTTTTCCTCATAGATTGTAAGCTTGCGAGCAGGGTCCTTATTCCTCTTGGTATCTGTTGATTTATGTGATTATTGTTATGCTTAATGTTTATTGTCTGTACAAGTCCCCTTTAAAATGAAAAGTGCTGCTGAAAATATGTTGGCGCTATAGAAATAAAATTATTATTATTATTATTAGCTAAAGAGTGGGCTAAAACATTGAATCCCTTTAGGAGACATGAACCCGTGATCAGTTGATTATTTATACTACTGTTTGTGGCTAAATTTTAATGGATGACTAAGATGGCAGCCACGTCGGTATTCCTTCAGCTGCTATGGTAACCTATCAGTTCTCAGTAATGACGTTGCATGCAGGCCTTATGGGGGCAATTGATTGACAGCGGCATCTAAATAATTAACAGCTGCAATCGAAGCTAGCTCCGACCTTTGCTGTTAAAGATAGATGTTGGCTATGTGACACTCCTGTGCCCATTTCATACATCCCATAATAGTTGTAATGATAATTTTTATTTCTATACACATATTCCAAAGTATTCTACATTTCAGAGGGAGTAACACATAATTCAACAGATACCTGTCGCAACAGCAATGTGTATGTCTCCTCAGCGCCACACTATTCACAATGTGGTTTTTCCTCGCGGCAGGACGTTCCGCTAAGTTTGTTCCCTCTTGGACTAATTAGCACTGCTAAGCTTGCATGTGGTATCCATCTAACCTTAAGGAGGTGTGGCTGGTCTCTGCAGGAATTTAACTATGCTATCTCCTGCAGAGATTAAAGGGACACTGTCACCTGAATTTGGAGGGAACAATCTTCAGCCATGGAGGCGGGGTTTTTATGTTTTTGATTCACCCTTTCCTTACCCGCTGGCTGCATGCTGGCTGCAATATTGGATTGAAGTTCATTCTCTGTCCTCCGTAGTACATGCCTGCACAAGGTGCAATCTTGCCTTGTGCAGGCGTGTACTATGGAGGACAGAGAATGAACTTCAATCCAATATAGCAGCCAGCATGCAGCCAGCGGGTAAGGAAAGGGTGAATTCAAAACCCCAAAACCCCGCCTCCATGGCTGAAGATTGTTCCCTCCAAATTCAGGTGACAGTGTCCCTTTAATTTCCCCGGCCTATGCCATGCTAGCGGGGCCTTTATTAGGCAGCTCCGCCTACCACTCTCTACCCGTCCTGTCTGAGCTCTCCACTCTTGACCTCAGTCATTTCTTCTGATTCTGTACTGCCTGCCCTGACCCAGAACGTCTGCCCACACTTTTGTCCGTTCCCTCCTGTACCACGTACCCATGCCTCTGACCTTCGGTCAACTGCTGCAGTGTCAGGGACTGTCCTGGAGTGATTCTTGGTGACTACCTGCAGCCAAACCTATCCTCACCACCTGAGATTCTGGCAAAAACCAGGTAGTCACTTAGTCACACCTCTCCAGGGTAATCCCAGCCCGTGGCGCAGTGGTCCATAGCCACCAGCATTATATTACCAAGAGGAGTAAAGGCCCTCCTCACAAGCTTACAGTCTATGAGGAAATAAAGGGAGACATGAAATGTAAATCGTAAAAAGTGCTTGTATTGTATGATCCAATCTCAATATAATAAATAGGGTATTCAAATAACGCTGTATGAACCATTCATCAGCCGAAATCTTTACAGGTACAGACACAGAATACTATTAAGTGCATGAAGGCGGTGTAAGCAGATGATGTAAGGGACCCGATTTATAAGAAAATTTTGGAAGAGCAAAGCTGGAATAGTTACATAAGTGAGTTGAGGCGATAGGCCAGGCTAAAGAAGTGAATTTTTAGAAGACTTTTAAAACTGTGGGTATTGGGAATTAATAGTATTGATCTAGGTAGTGCATTCCAGAGAATTGGTGCAGGTTGGATAATAATAATCTTTACAGTTTGCACACATTATTATCATCGCTATCCACCATGGGGCTCACAATCTAAATTCCCTTTCAGTATGTCTTTGGAATAATGAAGATGTTAGTCTTAGGTTATTATCAGAACGGAGGGCACAGGTAGGATGATAGAGGTGAGCGAGGAGATGTAGAGTTGTGCAGAACTGTGGAGCGCTTTGTGGGTGAGAGTGATAAGTTTATATTGGACTCTGTAACGGAAGGGAAGCCAGTGCAATGGCTGGTACAGGGTAGAGAAATCGATGTAGCTGTTGCCTCTGTTGCCACAGTGGCCTGTGATGAAAATATAGTCACAGGTCATGAGGGGCGTAAACATTATTTGCATTATTTGATTATTTGGAATCATAGAATAGGGCTACAGTGCAATATGAAGCGTGACAGTGAAATCATGATATTACAGTGCGACTTTATATCTAATGATTTCCTATGGAGCTACGTTATGACCTGCAACCTACTGTAACTGAAACTCACAGACATACCATATATACTCGAGTATAAGCCAACACGAGTATAAGGCGACCCCCACAAAAAACTGGGAAAACTTTATGACTCGAGTATAAGCCTAGGGTGGGAAATGCAGCAGCTACCAGTAAATGTAAAAAGTAAAAATAGATACCAATAAAAGTAAAATTAATTGAGACATCAGTAGGTTAAGTGTTTTTGAATATCCATATTGAATCAGAAGCCTCATATAATGCTCCATACAGTTTATGATGGCCCCATAAGATGCTCCATATTAAAATATGCCCAATATAATCCTGCATAAACGTTAATAATGGCCCCATAAAATGCTCCATAGACACATTTGCCCAATATAATACTGTACAAATGTTGATTATGGCCCCATAAGATGCTCCATAAATATATTTGCCCCATATAGTGCTGTACAAACCTTGATTATGGCCCCATACGATGCTCCGTAAAGATATTTGCCCCATATAGTGCTGCACAAACATTATGGCCCCATAAGATACTCCATACAGACATTTGCCCCATACCATGCTGCACAAATGTTAATTATGGCCCCATAAAATGCCCCATACAGACACTTGCCCCATATAGTGCTGCACAAACGTTATGGCCCCAAAAGATGCCCCATACAGACACTTGCCCCATATAGTGCTGCACAAACGTTATGGCCCTATAAGATGCTCCATACAAACACTTGCCCCATATAGTGCTGCACAAACGTTATGGCCCCATAAAATGCCCCATACAGACACTTGCCCCATATAGTGCTGCACAAACGTTATGGCCCCATAAGATGCCCCATACAGACACTTGCCCCATATAGTGCTGCACAAACATTGATTATGGCCCCATACAGACACTTGCCCCATATAGTGGTGCACAAACGTTGATTATGGGCCCATACAGACACTTGCTCCATACAGTGCTGCACAAACATTATGGCCCCATAAGATGCCCCATTCAGACACTTGCCCCATATAGTGCTGCACAAACGTTGATTATGGACCCTTACAGACACTTGCCCCATATAGTGCTGCACAAACGTTGATTATGGCCCCATACAGACACTTACCCCATATAATGGTGCACAAACATTTATTATGGCCCCATACAGACACTTGCCTCATATAGTGTTGCAGAAATGTTATGGCCCCATAAGATGTTCCATACAGACACTTGCCCCATTTGCTGTTGCTGTGATTAAAAAAAAATCACATACTCACCTCTCCGTCACTTAGGCCCCCGGCACTTCCAATATTCACCTGACTTCGTTCCGGCGCCAGTCCATCTTCAGCGTCTTCTGCAGTGACGTTCAGGCAGAGGGCGCGCACTAACCACGTCACCGCGCCCTCTGACCTGAGCATAACTGCAGAAGACGCTGAAGACAGAGCGGCGCCGGAATGAGGTGCAGGTGAATATAGTGCAGTGCTGCGCTCCTCTCCCCGTTATACTCTCCTGCTCCTGGCGCTGTGCAGTCCCTGCTTCCCCAGCTTCTTCCTGTACTGAGCGGTCACCGTTACTGCTCATTACAGTAATAAATATGCGGCTCCACGACTATGGGAGGTGGAGCCGCATATTCATTGCTGTAATGAGCGGTACCATGTGACCGCTCAGTACAGGAAGAAGCTGGGGCGCCGGGGAGTCAGGGACCTGCAGTGACCGTGCCAGGAGCAGGTGAGTATAATTAGACAGACTCCGCTCCCCCTCCCCTGCCGACCCCTTGGTATGGCTCAAGTATAAACCAAGAAAGGGACTTTCAGCCCAAAAAAATGGGCTGAAAACCTCGGCTTATACTCGAGTATATAGGGCAAGTGTTTCTAGAGGTGCTTGATTTTATGTTGCAGATTGCATGTTGCAAAGAACTGTAGCAGATTAAAAGTGGTTTTAGAAAACTGCAGCAAGCGCCACAGTAAGTTACAGTATATATTGCTGGAATCAGGGTCTCTGCCCCTACATCATGCTGTTCTCTGATAAGGTAGAAATAACTTGGTGACAAATTCCCTTTAAAATTCTACAATAGTATACACAGTTGTGTGCCTAAGGTGCTAAAGGACAAAAAATATCGTTGCTGTAGAATTTCTTTAGGAGACGTCATATCAATTAATAGTTAATAATACTATTCAAAAAAGGTTCTATGGCAACTAAAGTGTGTATTGTAATGGCTAAACTGTAGATAATCTAGGATATAATCTAGATAGACTCTACAGCCTAGACTAAATTGTATAATTCACTAGTTTCACACTAGAAATGGTATATTACACTTTATATTAATGCAATGATTTATCCGTTATAAATTGATACATCTTGTCAAGTTTTCAGTATTTTAAAAATGGCATTAGAAGCTGTGATGCCAAAATATGCACTCATCTTACAGTTATTCAGAAAAAAAAATAAAAAATAGCGATTTGTTATATCTTGTCAGCTAGCACCATGGACTAGGGTTGAGCGAAACGGGTCGGCCATTTTCAGAAGTCGCCGACTTTTGGCAAAGTCGGGTTTCATGAAACCCGACCCGACCCCTGTGTGGGGTCAGCCATGAGGTCGGCGATCTTCTGAATCTGGTATCGGAATTCCGATACCGAGTTCCGATATGTTTGCAATATCGGAAATCGGTATCGGAATCCATATTTAAGTGTAAAATAAAGAATTAAAATAAAAAATATTGCTATACTCAGCCTCTGAAGCGCCCTGGTACTAACCGGCAGCCTTCCTTCCTTAGAATCAGTGCGTGAAGGACCTTAGATGACGTCGCGGCTTGTGATTGGTCGTGCGACCGCCCATGTGACCGCTCACGCGGCCAATCACAAGCCGCGACGTCACCGAAGGTCATTCAAGCGCTGATTCTTAGGAAGGAAGGCTGCCGGAAAGAAGCAGGGCGCGTCCGAGGGTGAGTATATTCCTATTAGGTATATACTCACCCTCGGACGCGCCCTGCATAACAATGGTCCAAGTGCTATGCAATGTTTTCTTGCAAAGCACTCATCTGTATTATAGGGGGACTCCGGCCTAAGGATAAGAGACCTTTGCAGTCCAATAGATAATCAAAATGTGTAATTCCACCTGATTTGGAGGTGGAAATGGTCCAACTTACCTCTCTGGCCCCTGTGTGGCTGCATAAGTTGCACCAATATGTCCACTTCTGGACAAATGCCTGTAAGCATGTGCAGTAAAAAGTTCCACTGTAGTGATCTGGATATACCTAAACCAAATATTGTTGTTTAGCAATACAGATGCTGACAGCAGTGTGAGCAACCTCTTCTTGTCTTAACTTTATCTTTATTTTAACAGCCTGTGGCTCGAACGACCTCAAGTTGTGGAGACTTGATGAATGTACAATCTGTAGAAAGTTTGCTCCTGTGCAATCCCAGATAGGTCCACCAGGGTCTTCTTCACCATTCTCTTGATAGCATCAAGCCATTGGGTTGCTGGTCTTCCTCTTCGCCTTAGCACCACTGTTATATTCTGTATTAGATCAGCAACACAGGGTGGACAGCATTGTTAACAGTCTCTTCTTACCTCAGCACTCCTGATATCTCCAATATTAGACTGGAAAGACATAGTGGAGAGGAGTATGAGTGGTCTTACATTAAGCGCCTCTTGTATCTCTAGAATTAGATCAGAGAGACAGGGTGGACAGCATTGTGAGCAGCCTTTTCTAACCTCAGCATGCCTGATATCCCATGTACAGTTATGTGAAGTGTTTGCTTCCTTGCTGATTTCCTTTTCTTTTGCATGATTGTCATACTGGTTTCAGACAAACAACTTAAAATATTAGACAAAGATAACACAAGTAAACACACAATTCAGTTTTGTGTAGGTCTTTATAATTAAGGGAAAAAAGAAATCCAAACCTACAGGATCCTGTGTGAAAAAGTGATTGCCATCCACTTCACTTAAAACATAAATTAACTGTGGTTTATAACATTGTTTGGAAGCTGAGTTCAAATTCCCTAGCCACACGCAAGCCTGATACTGCCACATCTGTTCTCAATCGAGAAATCACTTAAAAAGGACCTGCATGAAAAAGGGAAGTAGACCAAAAGATCCTCAAAAACTAGACATCATGTCACAATTGAAAGAAATTCTAGAACAAATGAGAAACAAAGTAATTGAGATCTACCAGTCTGAAAAAGGTTATGAAACCATTTCTCAAGCTTTCGGACTACAGCAAGCCACTGTGTGAGCCATTATCCATAAATAGCGAAAACATGGAACCTTCCCAGGAGTGGCCGACTGACCAAAATTACCACAAGAGTGCAGGAACGACTCATCCAAGAGGTCACAAAAGACTCCACAACAACATCCAAAGAACTGAATGCCTCAATTGCCTCAGTTAAGGTCAGTAGTAATGACTCCACCATAAGAGACTTTGTAGAAATGGCCTGCATGGCAGAGTTCCAAGACGAAAACCACTGCTGAGTGTGACGCTAGTCACAACCCACAGCTAGGCCATGAATCAGCACAGTCAGACATTCCTGGGTCAAGATCACGCAGTAAACCAAGGGAAAATACGAAGTCGTAAGTCAGGTCACATGCCAGGGTCAGAATACCAGAGAAATAGCTGATAAGCAAAGGGGCAATAACAAATGGGTAGTCTGAACACAGTCCAAAGGTCAGCAGCAGAATATCAGATGCAAAGGGGCAATAACAAAAGGGTAGTCTGAACATGGTCCAAAGGTCAGCAACGGAATATCAGATTCAAAGGGGCAATAACAAAAGGGTAGTCTGAACACGGTCCAAAGGTCAGCAATGGAATATCAGATGCAAAGGGGCAATAACAAACGGGTAGGCTGAAAACGGTCCGAAGGTCAGCAGCAGAAGAAGATCAGAACTTATAGCACAGGGTACAGGCCAACACACCAGTGAGCACAAGCTTAGAACAAGCTTTTGACTGGCAATGATCTTAGCCAAACAGCTCACCTAAATAGCAGGGCAATTACCAAGAACATGGAGTACCTGTGGAAATCTCTGCACCTTCCAGTCAGAAAGGTCAACTGAGCTGTCAATCAAACCACAATAGCTCAGCACGCCCCAGCACAGGATAGGATGACAGAGCTGTCCATCACAGAGTCCCAGACACTCTGAGCAGAGGAATCGTGGTACTGAGCAATGAGAAAATAAAGGCTCATCCCAGTTTTGCAGAAAACACCTTGATGATGCCCATGACTTTTCGTAGAATATGCTGTGGACTGAAGTGACAAAAGCTGAACGTTTTGGAAAATGTGTATGTCCCATTACATCTGGTGTAGAAGTAACACATCATTTCAGAAAGAAACACAATACCAACAGTAAAATATGATGTGGTAGTGTGATGGTCTTGGGCTGTTTTGCTGCATCGTGACCTGGAAGACTTGCTGTGGAAATAGAGCCATAAATTCTGCTGTCTACCAAAAAATCGTTAGGAGAATGTCTGACCATCTGTTGGAGACCTCAAGCTGAAGAACACTTGGGCCATGCAGCAGGACAAAAATCCAAAATATTTAGATTTGAGAGTCCTCAGTAGTTGATACCTTTAATGGCTAATTGAAAAGATGGTAACAAATTGCAAGCTTTCGAGACTACTCAGGTCTCTTCATCAGGCATAGACTATTACAAATCTGAAGAATCACATATTTAAACACATCATGGAACAGAAATAATGCAATAGATGAGACAAGTGACATGAAACTGAACTGTCATTATGAGAGAGAGATAAACAGTGGTGACCATAAGTATTGAAACAGCTCATGGATAAGGAGTGTGAAAGTTTAACTGTCCTCTGATTCGGGTCTGGTTCTGAGTCATGAGTAAGACTGCTTAGTGCAGTCGAAATGCGTTGATTGAGTTATATCGACCATGTAAATTTTTCTTTTGTATGCTCTATATTTTCTTTTGAAAAAGAAAAAGAAAAGGACAATGGAGTGCTGTTGATCTGGACTCCATTTTTTCCATATATCTTTCCTGTGCCAAATTACAACAGTAAGTCCACCTCTGAGTAGCTTAAGAAAAATAAAATTAAGACTTTGGAGTGGCCTAGTCAAAGTCAACTGGTATCTCTAGAATTAGATCAGAAATACATGGTGGACAGCAGTGTGAGCAATATTTTGTTACATCAGTATCCATGATATCTCCAGTATTGCATCCAAATATCCACTGGGAAGACATCTTTTTCAAGATGCTGGATCCACTTTTGGTCAGTTTTTATAAATCATTGTTTGATCTGTGTTTTTCATATGAATAAACTGTCTTAATGGGAGCCTATAGTTTCAATGGGAGCCTGTCAAGTAATAAACACTATTAACCTGTAGATATGGGGTTAATCTGCAGGTTAATAACATTCTGAGCCTGCCCAACGTCTACAATGAGAGTCTTGCTGTCAGGAGGAAATGAACTTTATTCCTCCCGGCCCAGCCGGCTGTCAGTCTGTGCCGGGGGTGCAGTTAGAGCTGCTGCTCACTATGTACTGAGCAGTAGCTGAAGCTGTATCAACCCACCCCTATGACTGAAAGCCTAAGACTTATGGAAGGAACAAAGTTAATTTCCTTCCTTCAGCTGGTCTCTCAGTTCAGGAAGGTCCAGAACCTGAAGATTTACCCCATATCTACAGATTAATAGTATTTTTTACACGACAGGTTCCATTTACCTTCTTAAGCAGCTGTCACACTTGTGTGTGCAATGCGAGAAACTCATGTGAGTTTCTCGCATCAATATCTGAAACTGCCGCTGACAGTTCGGACCGGAGCGTTAAGCTGCATAGAAATACATGCAGCCGCACACTCCGGTCCTGAGTGCTGGCGGCTGTGCTGGGTATTGCTCCGAGAAACTGAAGTGAGTTTCTAGCATTGCACACGCAAGTGTGACCCCGGCCTTATACTCATTAACCCCTTTCTGCCATTAGACGTACTATTGCATCCATGTGGGGTGGGCTTTACTTCCCAAGGACGCAATAGTACGTCATATGCGATCGGCAGCGCTCACGGGGGGAGCGCCGCCGATCGCGGCCGGGTGTCAGCTGTTTATCGCAGCTGACATCCGGCACTATGTGCCAGGAGCGGTCACGGACCGCCCCCGGCACATTAACCCCCGGCACACCGCGATCAAAGATGATCGCGATGTGCCGGCGGTACAGGGAAGCACCGCGCAGGGAGGGGGCTCCCTGCGGGCTTCCCTGAGCCCCCCGCAGCAACGCGATGTGATCGCGTTGCTGCGAGGGTCTCACCTCCCTCCCTGCTCCCTCCAGCCCCGGATCCAAGATGGCCGCGGATCCGGGTCCTGCAGGGAGGGAGGTGACTTCACAGAGCCTGCTTAGAGCAGGCACTGTGAAGCAGCCTGCACTCCTATCAGATCAGTGATCTGACAGAGTGCTGTGCAAACTGTCAGATCACTGATCTGTGATGTCCCCCCCTGGGACAAAGTAAAAAAGTAAAAAAAAAAAATTTCAAATGTGTAAAAAAAAATAAAAAAAAATATTCCAAAATAATGAAAAAAAATATAAAAATATTATTCCCATAAATACATTTCTTTATCTAAATAATAAAAAAAAAACAATAAAAGTACACATATTTAGTATCGCCGCGTCCGTAACGGCCCGACCTATAAAACTGGCCCACTAGTTAACCCCTTCAGTAAACACCGTAAGAAAAAAAAAAAAAAACGAGGCAAAAAACAACGCTTTATTATCATACCGCCGAACAAAAAGTGGAATAACACGCGATCAAAAAGACAGATATAACTAACCATGGTACCGCTGAAAACGTCATCTTGTCCCGCAAAAAACGAGCCACCATACAGCATCATCAGCAAAAAAATAAAAAAGTTATAGTCCTGAGAATAAAGCGATGCAAAAATAATTATTTTTTCTATAAAATAGTTTTTATCGTATAAAAGCGCCAAAACATAAAAAAATGATATAAATGAGGTGTCGCTGTAATCGTACTGACCCGAAGAATAAAACTGCTTCATCAATTTTACCAAACGCGGAACGGTATAAACGCCTCCCCCAAAAGAAATTCATGAATAGCTGGTTTTTGGTCATTCTGCCTCACAAAAATCGGAATAAAAAGCGATCAAAAAATGTCACGTGCCCGAAAATGTTACCAATAAAAACATCAACTCGTCCCGCAAAAACCAAGACCTCACATGACTCTGTGGACCAGAATATAGAAAAATTATAGCTCTCAAAATGTGGTAACGCAAAAAATATTTTTTGCAATAAAAAGCGTCTTTCAGTGTGTGACGGCTGCCAATCATAAAAATCCGCTAAAAAACCCGCTATAAAAGTAAATCAAACCCCCCTTCATCACCCCCTTAGTTAGGGAAAAATTAAAAAAATGTATTTATTTCCATTTTCCCATTAGGGCTAGGGTTAGAGTTAGGGCTAGGGTTAGGGCTAGGGTTAGGGCTAGGGTTAGGGCTAGGGCTAGGGCTAGGGTTAGGGCTAGGGTTAGGGCTAGGGTTAGGGTTAGGGCTAGGGTTAGGGCTAGGGTTAGGGCTAGGGTTAGGGCTAGGGTTAGGGCTAGGGTTAGGATTAGGGTTAGGGCTAGGGTTAGGGCTAGGGCTACAGTTTGGGTTGGGGCTAAAGTTACAGTTAGGGTTTAGATTACATTTACGGTTGGGAATAGGGTTGGGATTAGGGTTAGGGGTGTGTCAGGGTTAGAGGTGTGGTTAGGGTTACTGTTGGGATTAGGGTTAGGGATGTGTTTGGATTAGGGTTTCAGTTATAATTGGGGGGTTTCCACTGTTTAGGCACATCAGGGGCTCTCCAAACGCGACATGGCGTCCGATCTCAATTCCAGCCAATTCTGCGTTGAAAAAGTAAAACAGTGCTTCTTCCCTTCCGAGCTCTCCCGTGTGCCCAAACAGGGGTTTACCCCAACATATGGGGTATCAGCGTACTCAGGACAAATAGGACAACAACTTTTGGGGTCCAATTTCTCCTGCTACCCTTGGGAAAATACAAAACTCGGGGCTAAAACATATTTTTTGTGGGAAAAAAAAAGATTTTTTATTTTCACGGCTCTGCGTTATAAACTGTAGTGAAACACTTGGGGGTTCAAAGTTCTCACAACACATCTAGATTAGTTCCCTGGGGGGTCTAGTTTCCAATATGGGGTCACTTGTGGGGGGTTTCTACTGTTTAGGTACATTAGGGGTTCTGCAAACGCAATGTGACGTCTGCAGACCATTCCATCTAAGTCTGCATTCCAAATGGCGCTCCTTCCCTTCCGAGCTCTGCCATGCGCTCAAACGTTGGTTTCCCCCAACATACGGGGTATCAGCGTACTCAGGACAAATTGGACAACAAATTGTGGGGTCGAATTTCTCCTCTTACCCTCGGGAAAATACAAAACTGGGGGCTAAAATATAATTTTGGGGGGAAAGATTTTTTTTTTTAATTTTCACGGCTCTGCGTTACAAACTGTAGTGAAACACTTGGGGGTTCAAAGCTATCACAACACATCTAGATGAGTTCCTTAGGGGGTCTAGTTTCCAAAATGGTGTCACTTGTGGGAGGTTTCTACTGTTTAGGTACATTAGGGGCTCTGCAAATGCAATGTGACACCTGCAGACCATTCCATCTAAGTCCTCATTCCAAATGGAGCTCCTTCCCTTCCGAGCCCTCCCATGCGCCCAAACAGTGGTTCCCCCCCACATATGGGGTATCAGCGCACTCAGGACAAATTGGACAACAAATTGTGGGGTCGAATTTCTCCTTTTACCCTCGGGAAAATACAAAACTGGGGGCTAAAAAATAATTTTTGTGGGAAAAAATTTTTGTTTTATTTTTACGGCTCTCCATTATAAACTTCTGTGAAGCCCTTGGTGGGTCAAAGCGCTCAGCACACATCTAGATAAGTTCCTAAGGGGGTCTACTTTCCAAAATGGTGTCACTTGTGGGGGGTTTCTACTGTTTAGGTACATTAGGGGCTCTGCAAACGCAATGTGACACCTGCAGACCATTCCATCTAAGTCTGCATTCAAATGGCACTCCTTCCCTTCTGAGCCCTCCCATGTGCCCAAACAGTGGTTCCCCCCACATATGGTGTATCATCGCACTCAGGACAAATTGGGCAACAAATTTTGGGGTCCAATTTCTCCTGTTACCCTCAGGAAAATACAAAACTGGGGGCTAAAAAAATAATTTTTGTGGGAAAAAAATTTTGTTTTATTTTTACGGCTCTGCATTATAAACTTCTGTGAAGCACTTGGTGGGTCAAAGTGCTCACCACACCTCTAGATAAGTTCCTTAGGGGGTCTACTTTCCAAAATGGTGTCATTTGTAGGGGGTTTTAATGTTTAGGCACATCAGTGGCTCTTCAAACGCAACATGGCGTCCCATCTCAATTCCTGTCAATTTTGCTTTGAAAAGTCAAACGGCGCTCCTTCCCTTCCGAGCTCTCCCATCCACCCAAACAGTGGTTTACCCCCACATATGGGGTATCCGCGTACTCAGGACAAATTGTACAACAACTTTTGGGGTCCAATTTCTTCTCTTACCCTTGGGAAAATAAAAAATTGGGGGCAAAAAGATAATTTTTGTGAAAAAATATGATTTTTATTTTTACGGTTCTACATTATAAACTTCTGTGAAGCACTTGGTGGGTCAAAGTGCTCACCACACCTCTAGATAAGTTCCTTAGGGGGTCTACTTTCCAAAATGGTGTCACTTGTGGGGGGTTTCAATGTTTAGGCACATCAGTGGCTCTTCAAACGCAACATGACGTCCCATCTCAATTCCTGTCAATTTTGCATTGAAAAGTCAAACGGCGCTCCTTCCCTTCCGAGCTCTCCCATCCGCCCAAACAGTGGTTTACCCCCACATATGGGCTATCAGCGTACTCAGGACAAATTGTACAACAACTTTTGGGGTCCAATTTCTTCTCTTACCCTTGGGAAAATAAAAAATTGGGGGCGAAAAGATAATTTTTGTGAAAAAATATGATTTTTTATTTTTACGGTTCTACATTATAAACTTCTGTGAAGCACTTGTTGGGTCAAAGTGCTCACCACACCTCTAGATAAGTTCCTTAGGGGGTCTACTTTCCAAAATGGTGTCACTTGTGGGGGGTTTCAATGTTTAGCCACATCAGGGGCTCTCCAAACGAAACATGGCGTCCCATCTCAATTCCAGTCAATTTTGCATTGAAAAGTCAAATGGCACTCCTTCGCTTCCGAGCTCTGCCATGCGCCCAAACAGTGGTTTACCCCCACATGTGGGGTATTGGCATACTCAGGACAAATTGTACAACAATGTTTGGGGTCCATTTTCTCCTGTTACCCTTGGTAAAATAAAACAAATTGGAGCTGAATTACATTTTTTGTGAAAAAAAGTTAAATGTTCATTTTTATTTAAACATTCAAAAAATTCCTGTGAAGCACCAGAAGGGTTAATAAACTTCTTGAATATGGTTTTGAGCACCTTGAGGGGTGTAGTTTTTAGAATGGTGTCACACTTGGGTATTTTCTATCATATAGACCCCTCAAAATGACTTCAAATGAGATGTGGTCCCTAAAATAAAATGGTGTTGTAGAAATGAGAAATTGCTGGTCAACTTTTAACCCTTATAACTCCCTAACAAAAAAAAATTTTGGTTCCAAAATTGTGCTGATGTAAAGTAGACATGTGGGAAATGTTACTTATTAAGTATTTTGTGTGACATATCTCTGTGATTTAATTGCATAAAAATTCAAAGTTGGAAAATTGCGAAATTTTCATAATTTTCGCCAAATTTCTGTTTTTTTCACAAATAAACACAGGTACTATCAAATAATTTTTACCATTGTCATGAAGTACAATATGTCACGAGAAAACAATGTCAGAATCACCAGGATCCATTGAAGCGTTCCAGAGTTATAACCTCATAAAGGGACAGTGGTCAGAATTGTAAAAATTGGCCCGGTCATTAACGTGCAAACCACCCTTGGGGGTAAAGGGGTTAAATAGCAAAAGAAGGACAACATATATTTGACATCTGTGTGCTGTTTTTTTATGAGGCAGTTTATTTGCATTAGTGAGTTGGATCTGCAACAAGAATCAAAGTAAAACATGTCTGCATTTTTTTGTGACTATAAACATAAGGATGAATGACCTCGGGGAGATCAAAACATCCAACACTGTGGAGACACCATCACATGTTTCTCAACGCAGTGATCCAGAACACTGCCCCTATCCCTTATGGGAAATATGCAAATGCATGTAGAAAAGCCGCGAAGACACCATCACGTGTTTCTCAACGCAAGCAATAAATAGCCAGGTCTTTCACTGGGAAGGAACAACCACGGGAAGGGCAGCATCCAAAAAGGAAAACCACCTATGCCAAAACATGGCATCCATGCACAAACAGCTGTCTGTGGATGAATACCATGTTTTGGCATAGGTGGTTTTCCTTTTTGGATGCTGCCCTTCCCGTGGTTGTTCCTTCCCGGTGAAAGACCTGGCTATTTATTACTTGCGTTGAGAAACACGTGATGGTGTCTAAGTGGCTTTTCTACATGAATTTGCATTTTTTTGTGGACATGTGGTCCACAGAAAAAAATGTACGTTAAAAGGCCAATTGATATTTATTTGTCTGTGAACCATATGTATAATTAAATAATGAATTGCAAACGTACAAAAAAAACTCAAAAAAACTGATGTGTGAAAGAGCCCCTACTCAGTAAAATCTCAAAGATCTTATTTATGCGGGACTAGACCGGTGTCAGATATACAACTAAAGATTATTAAAATATTAAATCTGCCTGCCTGAATTTTTGTGCTGCGTGCTTACTGAAACAAACTCAAGAGTTATTGCATTAAATAGTTATTGCAATCGATGGCATTCACGGCATATCCACAGACTGCACCTTTCAGTTTTTTTCATAGATACACTTTTACCTAATCTTAACCGTTTCACATGTGTCGCCAACATTGTACGTTTTATCAATTATTTTAGTTTTGTTTTTAACTGAAATGAAAAGGACTCAAGAAAAAAAAAACACATAGTAAAATCCAAATCTGGATGAATTTTAGAAACATTTTACAAAAGCAAATACTTCACATATTGTAAAAGTTGAAAAAGCTTCTGTGAAACAAGCCTTATTTGTCAAGCATATTTTTGATTGTGTGATACTAAGCTCCCGAATCCCTCAGTCATGTTTTCAGTTGCCTAGTAAACCAAGAGCTACTGTATGCAGGGTCTGTGTGTTTAATTGCTAACTGTGCTTTCCCCTGTAAAATTGAAAAAATCTGAACGTTCATCTAAAATCGGTTTATTTTGCAATTGCTAATAACTCCAACTTTGGATTTTACCTTCCATTTTTTGTGCTTCAATTTCAGTTTTATTAATTTAAAGCGTAACTGTCCTTTTACATAGTAGTGTAGTCTCCTATCATACATTACAAAATTTCTTATCTGAATTGTAAAAAGCTACAGAATATGTTGACACAATAGAAATAAAAATGAATATTATTATCTTCACTTTTGCTATTGATTTATGGACAAAATTATATATTGGTTACTGTTACATATGATGTCGATTTTGTTGAAGTCTACAAGCCTTTCTACTATTTGTCTGTAAAGATATATTTACATATAATCTGTCATGTTAAAAAATGTATCTGATCTGTAGGTAGAATGTTATGGAAGAGGAGAACCTGATCAGATTGATTTACATTTTTGCGGGAAAATTTCCATTGAACATTGCATTTTAATCACTTAAATCGTTAGTGTTTGTATGAGTCCAGTGGGTGGTTCTATTCAGTGATTTACAGTCTTCCAGGTATGATTATGCATGTACAGATAGCTGTCAATCATTAGTAGGACAGCCCAATGAACTCATGCACACAAAGACCAGGGATTTCTATGAATTAAAACATAATTATAGTTACTGTATATTGAATCTTTTCCAACAAACAGATATATCATTCTGCTCAGCTTCTCCTGTACAACATGCTGTCCACAAATTGGGCTGCATGTATAATGTGAAGTGATCCCTGTAAGGGGTTAATCCTTGTCGCTAACCTGCAAGCTTTATTAGTGCAGTAGTATATAAATAGAATATTTTTTTTAATTTGTCGGAGAGTCACATAAAACTATTTTAGACATCTAAGACTTCTTACAATTAATGTTTTGCCACTTTCGTGTAACAGTGTTATTAATTTGGCACAATTTTGGTATAGGTAGGTTAAACATGAGAAGAATTGCTCCGTTTGTATAATGCAAACATTCCAGTTAATATTAGCAGATGTTTGGACATGAAAATATTTCATTTTTAAATATTATTTGCAGACAGATGGCAAAGTGTGAAAGTCATGATATCACAGCTGTTAATTATGGCTGTCACTAGACACGCTATCAATTGATAATCTATCTTGGGATTTGCCTGGATGATGCTTTCCACGGCACTTCACCTGCGGTAAAATCACTTTGAGCCTCAGATATGTGGAAATCCCAGAAGTAACATGCTCATTGTAGAGGCTGGTGGGATGTAGACAATGGGCATCTTATTCAAGAAAGAAAACTGTTGTAACTTCACATAAAAGCTGTCAGCCTGTCTGGTCCCCTGAGTGTCTTCTGACATAGCATCACTGACATAAGAGATGAAAGGGTAAAAATGTTACTAAAAACATGGTGTTATATTTCAAACATCTACCATATCATGGTCAGATCATTTGTGAGCTATTATTGTGTCCTGTAAAGATTTTCTGCTCAGCATCTTATGTAAGTCCACTTCATGGTCAAAGCAAGATCAAGATATAAAGTTGTAAACTTAGAACAATGTTATCAACCTGGGCTAAAATAAGAGAAACACCAAAACTGGTTCAGGAAAGTCAACTAAGTAAAAGGGCAGCACTGTGGCTTAGAGGTTAGCACTGCAGCCTTGGTTCAAATCCGACCAAGGACAACATCTGCAAAGAGTTTGTATGTTCTCCCCATGTTTGCGTGGCTTTCCTTCGGGCACTCCGTTTTCCTCCCACATTCCAAAGACATACTGATAGGGACTTTAGATTGTTTGTGAGTGCCATCAGGGACAGCGATGATAATGTCTGTAAAGTGCTGCGGAATACAAACTTGTTCGGAAAATGTTTGCCAATGTCAAATTCGGCACGAACGTAGCACATTCGGATTCATGATCACTTTCACAAGCATTTCAAACACAAAGTCGGCAAAATTTGGTCACAGTTCAGTAAATAATTGCTTTTCCACTAATGCTTTTGTTATTACTTTGGCTAGGATATTGGTACTGTATGATGAGCGGGGAGGATGGTGGAACATGTTTGATGAGGGGTGGGGTTGAGGATCGGTTAAAGGAGCTGCAAGCTCTTCTTTTTTCCCCTTAACTTTATGTGTTTTTATTCTGGCAGCCAATCAGGGTGCAGAAACCATCCACAACGTCATGTTACAAGGTCTTCTGTGATTGGTTGTAAAAGTCACATATCCTTTGCCATATAAAAAGCGGACATCTTGTTTTACTGGTGCCATTTTCTCAGTGTCACAGTGCAGAGAAGCCACTCCTGATAGTACTGCAAGTGAACTTTTCAATTAGTTAGATAGGATCCTGTCCTGTGTGAAATCAAATCTTTTAGTATTGAACTATATTGTGCAAAAACTGTGTAGCATTCTCTGGAGGCCCAATTTGCTACTCCAAATCGTTTGTGATAAAACTTTGTTTCAATGGCAATTCAGAAGGCCAGATTTTCACATAAAAATTGTTAGGCCTAATATTGGGGTGCAGCCTGGAGAACCAATTAGCTACTCCAAATCATTTGTGCTAAAACTGTGTTTCAGTGGCAAATCAGAAAGCCAGATTTCCACTTAAAAATCGTTAAAATTTAGGTGCAACCTTTAGGGCCAATGAGCTAATCCAAATCATTTGTGATACAGCTGTTTTAGTGGCAAATCAGAAGGCCAGATTCCTACTTAAAATTCGTTAGGTATAACAGTGTTGTTCAGGCACACTATCTAAGAAAATAAATAGTGGTTGTTCATTTAGAGACTGGTGACTGAGAACTGTGGGCCTAAGGGTACCGTCACACAGTGGCATTTTGATCGCTACGACGGCACGATTTGTGACGTTCCAGCGATATATCCGTGACGTTCCAGCGATCTCGCTGTGTCTGACACGCTCCTGCGATCAGGGACCCCGTTGAGAATCGTACGTCGTAGCAGATCGTTTGAAACTTTCTTTCGTCGTCTAGTGTCCCGCTGTGGCGGCATGATCGCATGGTGTAACAAAGGTGTGCACGATATTGTATACGATGTGCGCATAGTAACCAACGGCTTCTACATCGCACATACGTCATGAAATTATCGCTCCAGCGTCGTACATTGCAAAGTGTGACAGCAGTCTACGACGCTGGAGCGATATTGTTACGATGCTGGAGCGTCACGAATCGTGCCGTCGTAGCGACCAAAGTGCCACTGTGTGACAGTACCCTAAGGTTGTGAAACAGCAGGTTACAAGAGGGGAAGGCTATTTACAACAAAAAATGGAAAAAGCAAGGTCGTAGTTGAAGGGGGAATAGGCTTGGTGTTTGACGTGTATGTGGGTTAGGTATTAATGTTAATGAAAGCTCAACTGAATAAACACCGTCTCGTCCTATACAAAGACCACTGACAACATCTCTTACTGGACCGGCTACTCAACTCCCTTTATTTACCAGGCACACAATGGTATACTTTTTAGATGATGCTCAGAAATGGCATGTGCTCATCAGCGCAGTTGGAGGAGGAAGATGAGAAGGCTACATTGCGTTTTCCTACACAGACACAAAGTGATGCAACCATGACAAGCACTGCATCCTCAGCCTAACTCTTGCTGTGGACCTGCAGTTCATAAGGAGTGTGAAGTTCACGGGGGCAGCAAGGGTTGTTTAGCCTGGGCGAACTTGAGACTGCAAAGAATGACCCAACAAACGTTATCTGTCAAATTTACAAAAAAACTCAGTAGAGGCATAAATTGCTAAAATGAGGACTAGTGGGCATCGACAACCACCGGCCTTCCCATCAAGCCCATTTGCTGCTTCTTTCTCCTCTGTCACCATGCCAAGTCTTCTCACACAGGTCTATGGCTGCCGAAACTCCACTTGATTATCCCCTACAATCGGGGTGAGAAAGCGACCATCAGCTGTTATGGAAGTGGATATGACTGCTGCTTTTGTGTCACCTAGCATAACACTTCTTTCTCAATCCACCATAAAATCTCCGCCTGCACCTCATTCACAGTCCAGCAGTTTGTCCTGTTCTCCTTTTTCTATTTTCTCTCAGCACAGCAGCCAGCCCTCGGTCCCGCAGTTGTGGTCATGTAAAATAATGTTCCTCCTACACATTACAATGCTAAGAGCTTGAATTCCACAACATCCAATCTGTTGGTGCTGCACTACACTATCATGTCGCCGATAACATCACTTGTACCCTGAAAAAATCTACATCTGCCAGGGTGTATTTCACTACTGATGCCTGGATGAGCAAACATGGGCAGGGGCATTACATCTCACTTACTGGGCACTGGGTGACTCTGGTGGCTGTTGGGGTAGGCGGTCAAGGGGCTGCTCCAAATGTCTTTGAATCCCCAAAGCTTGCGGGGCAAACCTGTGTATCTAACACTTCCTCCACTGCTTCTGGCTCATCCACCTCCTCTTGGGCCTCCTCCTGCGCCCTCAACCTCTCCCTTAATCTGTCACATGTTTCAACAGTGCAGATAGAATCTCACCCATCTCAGTTCTGCGCAGCCATGGCTCACTGCAATCAGGCAGTGTTCAAATATGCCTTAGGGATTGCAGTCATACAGCTGAATAGTTGTGGAAAGCTATCCAGGCTGAGATAGAGCAATGGCTGTCTCCACTAAACCTAGATCCAGGGAAGGTCGTGTATGATAAAGGTATAAACCTGGTGGCGGATCTACGCTGGGAAACCTCATACATGTGCATTGCATGACTCACGTCCTCAACTTGGTGGTACAGCATTATCTCCTCCATTTTCCTGGATATGCTGCTGTAGAAAGCATGATTGCTGTGTGCTTACTTTTGACGATCGCACCCCACAGGTCATCGACTTGCATCACTACAGAGATCTAAAGATGATGCCCATATTCTTAGGATTAGAAATAGTGCTGACAACTAGGTTGCCACTCTGTTAGATCAATGGTACAAGGGTAAATTTAGCCAGATGCTTTCCCCCTGGAAAGGGATGCGTGCATGCTGAAGAATCAAAACACCCTTGTAGACAACTTAAGACTGATTTTCCACAAGACAGCAGTGAGGCACACATTGTGCATCCCAGTTTTAGTTGTCCAACCCCATGAACATCAAGGCATTATCGCAAAAATATTGGCAGCAGCAGCAGCAGTGTAAGTGGCATAAGCACTTTCTGTGAGTCGTTTCACACATTTTTCAGGCCAGCCAGTTCCCCAGCAGAACAGAGTACAAGTCTGACACGTTGTGAATGACTGGAGAGGATGGTGAACTAGTGTCTGGAGCTCAATATCAATGAAATCAGGGGGGTTTGGACCCTTTTGCATTTTGGTCTTCAAAAACGGAAGACTGGCCTAAGCTCGCCTGTCACGCCTTAGAGGTTTTGTCATGCCAGGCAGCCAGCGCTCTTTCAAAACATGTCTTCAGCACTGCTTGTGGTGTCCTGATGGATAAGAGCATCTGGCTGTCCCTTGAAAGTGTAAACCTTCTTTCATCAAAATGAACAAGTCATGGATCTCCAATAATTTTTGCAGGCTGTGCCATCTTTGTGGTGCTATCAATGCCTGCTGTTGCTACTGCTGCTGATGTTACAATTTTTTGAAGTTGTGTCTCCATCTGGTGGGTTGCCTGCGGTGGATAATATTTCTCCTGTGTGGAAATTAATGCCACTTTAGTGGTGTGACAAATATTTTTGGAAATGTGGAGACTCCAATTTTTTTAAATGTGAATACTCCAAGTTGTGTCTCCATTTGGTAGGTTGCCTGTGGTGGAAGGTGTGTCAGAGGCCCATTATAATACTTCTACTCTGTGGAGATTGATGACACTTTAGTGGTGTGTGACAATTATTTTTTGAAATATGGAGACTCCAAGTTAGGTCTCCGTCTCGTGAGTTGCCTGTGTGAGTATGGCTCCCACACAGTCCTGCACTTACTTTAAGTCAACTAAAACCTGTGTTACTTTCCTTACATTTTGCTACCAATATTACTGTATAAAACTGATTTTTGTCCCATCTGAGCGTGGCTGGAATAAAAAAAATAGTTGGAGGTGTTGCATGAGGTATCAAGGCTCCTAGCTAAGAAAGCTTACACAGCTTCCTTTACCACAAGGGCCTCATTGAAACTTCAATTCCAAGCTGTAAATTCTGGGCCAGACCCTGATACATCATTAATTGCCCATGGCTGACTGCTTCTGTGCCACTACAAAAGGTTCTACTGTGGTTCAATTGATCAGTCAACTACCTGTGTTACTTTCCACATATTTTTCTGCCAATAGTATTGTATGAAACTGATGTTTGTACCATCTGAGTGTAGGTGGAATAATAATTCTAAAAAATTGGAGGTGTTGCATCAGGTATCAGGTCTCCCAGTTCAGAAAGCTTACACCACTCCCTTAACCACCAGGTCCTCATTGAAACTTCAGTTCCAAGCTGTAAATGCTGGGCCATACCCTGATACCTCATGCATGGCTCAAGGCTGACTGCTGCTGTGCCATTGGCAAATTTCTACTGTTCCTCAATTGATGTCACTTTTAATGGTGTCTGCCCCTAATTTTAGCTGTTTGGCAGGCTTTTTTCACCCCTTAAGTTGTTGTGTGTACATTTGGTTTGGCCTCCAATTGAATCTAACGGGATTCAGGTACGTTCATCGAACTGTTTGGCTAACGCGTTCAGTGAATATCTAAATGTTAGGTGAATCGAACTGAACCCAACCTTGAAAGTTTCACTCATCTCTAATATTTACATATATTTTTCTGGCTAATATGGTATAGTATAATTTTTAATATAGATCATTACAGTATCATTAAAAACTTAAAGTTTTGCCTAGTGTCTTCAATATGAAAAAAATGCAGAATACTAAGAGTAGTTTTTACTTGCAGTGATGCTCACATTTTTCAATGGGTAAGAACCTCCTGACATTTATTGCATCACTGGACTGAAAATGTGTTGCAGTATTCTAATTAGTGTGCATGCAGTCATGCTATGCAAGGAAACTTCCAAAGGGGCTGCTGCTCCTTTACTTTTTGGATTTGGGAGAGTTGACTTATGATCAGTTGAGATCCACTGATCAGGAATTAATGCATACCCTGATGATATGCCATTATTTCTTAAAGGGACACTGTCACCTGAATTTGGAGGGAACAATCTTCAGCCATGGAGGCGGGGTTTTGGGGTTTTTGATTCACCCTTTCCTTACCTGCTGGCTGCATGCTGGCTGCAATATTGGATTGAAGTTCATTCTCTGTCCTCCGTAGTACATGCCTGCACAAGGCAATCTTGCCTTGCACAGGCGTGTACTATGGAGGACAGAGAATGAACTTCAATCCAATATTGCAGCCAGCATGCAGCCAGCGGGTAAGGAGAGGGTGAATCAAACACCCAAAAACCCTGCCTCTATGGCTGAAAATTGTTCCCTCCAAATTCAGGTGACAGTGTCCCTTTAATACGAAATTGTACTTAAAAGGGAATCTGTCAGCAGATTTTTGCTAACTCATCTGAGAGCAGAATGGTGTAGGCAAAGAGATGCTGAATCCAACAATGTATCAAATAGATTACTGGGTGTGGAAGTTCTGACACAATCAGAGCTTTTAGATTAAGCAGTGAAGCAAATCTGGGAAAGCTGCCCCAACCCACACCAGGCTCTATATGAACAAAGTCCGTAGACAGTGGGGTGCTTATCACAGGAGGGGTGTGGGACCAAGGCTCACATGACCAGCTAGTCACAGCAATGATAAGCTACTGCTGCCACCAGCCAAAACTGAAACATTAGAAGCAAATTAGTAGTGACTAGCATACTAGTATATTTATACCATTTAATAACTAGTATATATCACTTTTAAGACCATGAATTCAAGTCTGCAATAAAGTTTTTGGCAGAAGAGATTTCACGTAACTGTTTACTGCTCTCTGCTAAGAACTTAATGACATAGGAATCAACACTTGTCATCAAAACAAAAGATGCAATTGACTGAATGTCAAGAATGACATGTGCATTGTCATATCACAGACATCATTAGATTTTAAAGTTGTTATTCAGGACAAAAGTCAGCAGCCAAAGCCTGAAATTTCCTTTATAGTAGAATGATAGCTTTTGTTTTATTTTCATGGTTTGGATTGATTTGTTTTTATGATTTTACAAAGTTTTATGCCAGGAAACAATAACATAAAAGTACATTACTTGTCAAGAGTGAGATTTATTCTTGTTTGAATTCTTTGCAAACAACATTTTGTTATCATTGTTCATTATATGTCAGTAATTACAGCCAACGTCGGACTAGAGCACTTTGGGCCCACCAGGGAAAATCTATCTTGGGGCCCACTATGTAGCGACATAGAAATAGATACAATACCACTAATTGTGGGGTAAAAAGCGCTAATACTGTATCAGGGTATAATATAAGGTAGTTCACGTCTTAATTATGTAGCAAGGGTTGGGGTAGCCCCCTCACACAATATATTGTAGCCCCCTCATATAATATAATGCAGTCCCTTCTCATAGAATAGAATGCAACACCCCTCAAAATATAATGCAGCCCCCTCAGGTATAACGCAGTCCCCACCATAGAATATAATGTAGCAGCCTCATAAGGTATAATGCAGCACCCCTCATATAGTATAATGCAGCCCACCACAGAATATAATGTAGTCCCCTGAGAGAATGCAGCCCCACCACAGAATATAATGCAGCCCCCCATAGAGTATACCATAGCCCCCTCATATGGTATAATATAATGTAGTCCCCTGAGAATAATGCAGTCCCCCCACAGAATATAAAGTAGCCCCCTCATAAAGTATAATGCAGCCCCTCTCCACCCCCATCATTGTCCTCATCACCACCTCCATCATTGCCTTCTCCCCCTCCACCCCTATCATTCTCCCTCTCCACCTCCATCGCTGCCCATTCCACCACCTGCATCATTGCCTCCTCCCCACCATCAATATCCATTTCATGACCTCCATCATCACCTCCATCATTTACTTCCCCACCACCATCATTGCCCATCACCTCCATCATTGCCTCCCCACCACCATCATTGCCCATTTCATCACCTCCATCATTGCCTCCCACCACCACCATTGTCCATCACCTCCATCATTGCCTCCCCCTACCACCATCATTGCCCATCACCTCCAACATTGCCTCCCCACCATAATTGCCTATCACCTCCATTGCCTATCACCTCCATTGCCTATCACCTCCATCATTGCCCATCACCTCCATCATTGTCTCCCCCCACCACCTCCATTGCCCATCACCTCCATCATTGCCTCCCCCCACCACCATCATTGCCCATCACCTCCATCATTGCCTCCCCACCATCATTGCCTATCACCTCTATTGCCTATCACCTCCATCATTGCCCATCACCCCCATCATTGTCTCCCCCCACCACCATCATTGTCCATCACCTCCATCATTGTCTCCCCCCACCAATATCATTGTCCTTCACCACCACACACACACACACACACACACACACACACACACACACACCTCACCACAGCAGTTCATCACACACACACACATGCAGGCACACACACACAGGCACGCACACACACAGGCACACACACGCACACACTCACAGGCACACACACATGCAGGCACACAGCACAACTCACCTCCCCCCAGCAGCAGCTCATCCCAGCAGTCTCTTCCTCGCTGGAAGCTTTCTGTCTGAGATGGCACTCTGGATGATGATGTCATCCAGCTGGGTTGTCTCAGACAGGAAGCAGGATGCCAGGAGATGAGCTGCTCTGTGTGAGTCTGTGTGCCTGCCTGTGTGTGTATGTGTGCGGTGCCGTGTGTGTATGTGTGCGTGTGTGTGTGTGTGGTGGTGGGGCTTTATATGCGGGCAGTCTTAGCTACAGCCTGCAGCTAACACTGCCCACTATTAAAGAGAAGCTTGAATATTCATTTTGCTTTAGCAGCGGGGACAGGATCCTGTCTCCAGCTGCTGCTACTGGCACAGGGCGGGCCCCCTTGACTCTGGGGCCCCATAGCCACTGGAGCAGTGGGGGCCCTAGGCAGCTGCTGGCCAGTATGCCAGCAGGTGTCAGTGCCTTGGGCCCACCGGAGAATCCTCCGGTTCTCCGGTGGGCCAGTCCGACCCTGATTACAGCTGTTTATTCTGGTTAGTGTCAGTCAATTTTTATTGCTAGCAAAGTGGCCATTTTTACGTACAGATTTATTAAAAGCTGGCATAAGTAATATGATCAGTGATGAATTGACTTTACTTCTTGAAGAGCTGCACAACTAGTACAGAAAAAGTAGAACAAAACCATAATAGTGATTTGTTTAAAATTTACCAAAGAGATGTTCATTACTGACAACTCTAATAAATGGACCATAGAGCTTTCTACTTTTAGCTTCAATTTTCACAGAAAGACACCACATTTTATGATAAAGTCAGCCATAAAGCAAAATGTACAATACAACACCAAAGAAAGAAGCTTAACAAGGGGCCACATGTCAATTAAAATAGTAAACTACTATGGAAGAGATTTGTACAATGGGCTTTTTTTTTATAAGTGCTTTTTTTACTTGACACATATACAAGCCCCTGCTCTGCCTTGTGCAACTTTGCCCTTACTATGGGGATTTACCGTATATACTCGAGTACAAGCCGACGCGAGTATAAGACACTTGCCCCATACAGTGCTGCACAAACGTTATGGCCCCATAGATGCTCCATACAGACACTTGCCCCATTTGCTGTTGCTGCGATTAAAAAAAAAAAAAAATCACATACTCACCTCTTTGTCGCTCAGGCCCCCGGCATTTGCAATATTCACCTGCTCCTCATTCCGGGTGCCTCTCCGTCTTCCGCGTCTTCTGCACTGACGTTCAGGCAGAGGACGCGCACTAACCACGTCACCGCGCCCTCTGACCTGAGCGTTACTGCAGAAGACGCTGAAGATGGAGCAGTGGCTGGAATGGGGAGCAGGTAAATATCACGCAGCGCTGCGCTCCCCTCTCCGTTATACTCACCTGCTCCTGGCGCGGTGCAGTCCCTGCTTCCCCAGCGCTGCTGCTTCTCCCCGTACTGAGCGGTCACCGTTACCGCTCATTATGATAATGAATATGTGGCTCCACCTGTATGGGAGCTGCATATTCATTATTGTAATGAGCAGTACCATGTCACCATTCAGTATAGGAAGAAGCTGCCGGCGCCGGGCAGCCAGGGACCTACAGGGACCGTGCCAGGAGCAGGTGAGTATAATTAGACAGCCCCGCTCCCCCTCCCCTGCCGACCCCTGGGTTTGACTCGAGTATAAGCCAAGAGGGGGACTTTCAGCCCCCAAAAATGAGCTGAAAATCTCGGCTTATACTCGAGTATATACGGTATTTGTATTATGGTGGATAACATAGTGACAGCTTGTTTGCTATTGTCTTCTGGTATGTGGAGGTCTTTCTACCTCTATTGTGTATTAGCAATTACAACAAAAACTACATATGATGAGGCATAAATGATTTATATATTTGCTTGCTTATGGAATATTAGCCTATGAATTATTAATACCCCCGAGTGTACCCACCCAGAATTCTTCTGTATCTGTGGTGCATTGCTTTATTTAAAAAAACCAAAAAAACCTTTTTCTAAAGAGACCATAGCTATGCATTACAATCTACTTCTAAATAATGCCAAATATGCAAAGGACTTGCGATAATAGATAAAAGGGTAGCAGTTGCTCCCAGTCCCTTATACCTGAGGATGCTGATGCTGAGAAGCCCCTCTGAGACATAAGGTGAGACCATCATTAGAGTGAAGCATAATAATAGGGAAACTTGTTAAATTTTCACTGAGGAGAAAACAAGGAGTTTGAGTTTTGGCTATGAGTTAATACTTATACACATACAGTTAGGTCCATATATATTTGGACAGAGACAACATTTTTCTAATTTTGGGTATAGACATTACCACAATGAATTTTAAACAAAACAATTCAGATGCAGTTGAAGTTCAGACTTTCAGCTTTCATTTGAGGGTATCCACATTAAAATTGGATGAAGGGTTTAGGAGTTTCAGCTCCTTAACATGTGCCACCCTGTTTTTACATGGACAAAAAGTAATTGGACAATTGACTGCAAGGCTATTTCATGAAAAAACAAAATCCAGCTCACCATACCGACATTCCCAAGAGCTCGGAGCACGGAACCGCTGTGTCAGGGCGTAGACGAACAGGAAAGAGAAGGAGATCCAGCTCAACGAAATAGTGAAAAATCCATAGTTTATTTCACTTAAAATATAGTGAAAGGACAAAACATCAGCATACAAAAAAATATTATAAAACCAAGGTCAACGCGTTTCCGGTGACTAAGCACCCTTAAGGCTATTTCATGGACAGGTGTGGGCAATCCCTTTGTTATGTCATTCTCAATTAAGCAGATAAAAGGCCTGGAGTTGATTTGAGGTGTGGTGCTTGCATTTGGAAGGTTTTGCTGTGAAGTAAACATGCGGACAAAGGAGCTCTCCATGCAGGTGAAACAAGCCATCCTTAAGTTGTGAAAACAGAAAAAAAACCATCCAAGAAATTGCTACAATATTAGGAGTGGCAAAATCTACAGTTTGGTACATCCTGAGAATAAAGAAAGCACTGGTGAACTCATCAATGCAAAAAACCTGGGCTCCCACGGAAGACAACAGTGGTGGATGATCGCAGAATAATCTCCATGGTGAAGAAAAACCCCTTCACAACAGCCAACCAAGTGAACAACACTCTCCAGGAGGTAGGCGTATCAATATCCAAATCTACCATAAAGAGAAGACTGCATGAAAGTAAATACAGAGGGTTCACTGCACGGTGCAAGCCACTCAAGCATCAAGAATAAAAAGGCTAGACTGGACTTTGCTAAAAAGCATCTAAAAACAGCCAGCACAGTTCTGGAAGAACATTCTTTGGACAGATGAAACCAAGATCCACCTCTACCAGAATGATGGAAAGAGAAAAGTATGGCAAAGGCTTGGTACAGCTCATGATGCAAAGCATACTACATCATCTGTAAAACATGGCGGAGGCAGTGTGATGGCTTGGGCATGCATGGCTGCCAGTGGCACTGGGTCACTAGTGTTTATTGATGATGTGATACAGGACAGAAGCAGCCGAATGAATTCTGAGGTATTCAGAGCCATACTGTGTGCTCAGATCCAGCCAAATGCAGCCAAACTGATTGGTCATCGTTTCATACTACAGATGGACAATGACCCAAAACATAAAGCCAAAGCAACCCAGGAGTTTATTAAAGCAAAGAAGTGGAATATTCTTGAATGGCCCAGTCAGTCACCTGATCTCAACCCAATTGAGTATGCATTTCACTTGTTAAAGACTAAACTTCAGACAGAAAGGCCCACAAACAAACAGCAACTGGAAACCACCGCAGTGAAGACCTGGCAGAGCTTCAAAAAGGATGAAACACAGCATCTGGTGATGTCCATGAGTTCAAGACTTCAGGCAGTCATTGCCAACAAAGGATTTTCAACCAAGCACTAAAAATTAACATTTTCTTTAAAATTATTGAATCTGTCCAATTACTTTTGGTCCCTTAAAAAACAGGGTGGCACATGTTAAGGAGCTGAAACTCCTAAACCCTTTATCCAATATTAATGTGGATACCCTCAAATGAAAGCTGAAAGTCTGAACTTCAACTGCATCGGAATTGTTTTGTTTAAAATTAATTGTGGTAATATCTATAACCAAAATTAGAAAAATGTTATCTCTGTCCAAATATATATGGACCTAACTGTACATGGACAAAAGTGTTGGTACACTTCTACTTTTCTGTTACAGTGAGAAAAACCCACAATGGTCAGTGAAATAACTTAGTTTTCATCTTAAATTTCCTGAATATCAACTAACAAAGAAAACATCACAGGTGTCTACATATTTGTAATCGATTTGCCTGCCTATTTTATGGGTGAAAAGTTGTCACTGTGCTGTTTGGTATTATGGTGTGTACCACAGTGAACAAAATCAAAGAAAACAAAGGAGACAGTTGTCTGAAACGATTAGAAAGAAAATTATAGACAAACATGTTAAAGGTAAAGACTAGACATCTCCAAACAGCTGGATGTTTTTGTTACTACAGTTGCATGTATTATGCACAAGTTTTAGGACTGTAACCAACCTCCCTGGACATGATCGCAAGAAAAAAAATGGATGACAAATTGAAGAAGTGGAAAATACAAGTAACCATAGAGGTGAAATCCAATTCCTTGGTACATCAGTGTCAGATCACATCGTCCTTAGTTGTCAGGGGTTGGACGAAGGATTTTATCAGAAACGCGCGTCGGAGTATGCTGTACTTGGAGGGATGGATGCTTTAAGGTATATATCTTTTATTTTTTATTCCCCTCTTCGGTATATTTTACATATAGGACTTTGGTATGTACGTTTTTATCATCTTTCCCTCAATTGGCTTTTAGCCTTGTCTATATAAGATACACATCACATTCCCTTTATATACTTTGCCTCTGGCACTCAAAATATATATAGGATATAGGCATAAGACCTAATTAACATTTCTTCACTTCCATTGGACAGCTTCCAGTTTGAACGGGGTTTTTTTCCTTGTTTTATTCACATTTGAATTGTATTATGACTTGATTTTTTACCTAGCACTTTATTATATATGATATACTTCACACTTTATAATTTTTGTGCACAATATATGTAGTATATAGGTATATGACCTACATTTTTCCATCTTCATTGGATAGCTTTTAGTCTGAATATTGCAGTTTTTCTTTGGCTTTATTCACACTTCAATTGTGTTATGATTATGAACTAATCTATTATCAGTATTCACATAATCTTTAGTGGTTCTTATATATAAACATTTATATTTCTTTGTTGTATGTTAACATTCCCTTTTTTGCACCTTTGCACATCATTTTTTCTACAAGATTGTGTACTTAGAGACGTAATTTATTTGAGGGTATTCCATGCTTTCTATTCCAAGTCCTACATTAACCTTGATTTTTGTCCGTCCTGCTGTTTACTTATTGTTAAAGTATTTATATACTTTTAAATGTTCCAAGGGCAGGCACATTTTATAGTGCCATTTACCAAAAAATGAATAAAGGTACCGTATATACTCGAGTATAAGCCGACCCGAGTATAAGCCGACCCCCCTAATTTTGCCACAAAAAACTGGGAAAACTTATTGACTCGAGTATAAGCCTAGGGTGGAAATGCAGCATTTACCGGTGAATTTCAAAAATAAAAATATATCATTATTTCCCCATAGCTGTGCCATATAGTGCTCTACACCGTTCATTATTTCCCCATAGCTGTGCCCCATATAGTGCTCTGCACCGTTCATTGTGCCCCATAGCTGTGCCATATACGGTGCTCTGCACCGTTCATTGTGCCCCATTGCTGTGCCATATACAGTGCTCTGCACCGTTCATTGTGCCCCATTGCTGTGCCATATACGGTGCTCTGCACCGTTCATTGTGCCCCATTGCTGTGCCATATACAGTGCTCTGCACCATTCATTGTGCCCCATTGCTGTGCCATATACGGTGCTCTGCACCGTTCATTGTGCCCCATTGCTGTGCCATATACAGTGCTCTGCACCGTTCATTGTGCCCCATTGCTGTGCCATATACGGTGCTCTGCACCGTTCATTGTGCCCCATTGCTGTGCCATATACGGTGCTCTGCACCGTTCATTGTGCCCCATTGCTGTGCCATATACAGTGCTCTGCACCGTTCATTGTGCCCCATATCTGTGCCCATATACGGTGCTCTGCTCCGTTCATTGTGCCCCATTGCTGTGCCATATACGGTGCTCTGCACCGTTCATTGTGCCCCATATCTGTGCCCATATACGGTGCTCTGCACCGTTCATTGTGCCCCATTGCTGTGCCATATACGGTGCTCTGCACCGTTCGTTGTGCCCCATTGCTGTGCCATATACGGTGCTCTGCACCATTCATTGTGCCCCATAGAAATCTCTGCCGCCGCTGCTGCAATAAAAAAAAAAAACCACATACTCACCTCCCTTGATTGCAGCTCCCGGCGTCTCGTTCCGGCGCCTCCATCTTCCCGGCGTCTCTGCTCTGACTGATCAGGCAGAGGGCGCCGCGCACACTGTATGCGTCATCGCGCCCTCTGCCTGAACAGTCAGAGCGCAGACGCCGGGAAGATGGAGGCGCCGGCCGGGAAGATGGAGCGGCGCCCGGCGGCTGGAACGAGGACAGGTGAATATGCTATACTTACCTAGTCCTGGCGATCCTCGCGCTGTCCCTCTGCCTGGTCTTCGGTGCCGCAGCTCTTCCTGTCAGCGGTCACCGGCACCGCTGATTAGAGGAATGAATAGGCGGCTCCGCCCCTATGGGAGGTGGAGCCGCTTATTCATATCTCTAATGAGCGGTCCCACGTGACCGCTGAAGAGGGGAAGAAGCTGCAGCACAGAAGCCCGTGGGACGGCAGGGACAGCGCGAGGATCGCTGGGACTAGGTAAGTATACCTCAGCGCCCTCACCCCCTCACCCGCCGACCCTGCCACCCACATTGACTCGAGTATAAGCCGAGAGGGGCACTTTCAGCCCAAAAATTTGGGCTGAAAATCTCGGCTTATACTCGAGTATATACGGTAATTTTATCTATATCTGTTTTGGCCTTAATTGATTCTATATGGTATATTATTACTTTTGCCATCTACCTGATTTCCAGTCCTGTTTTTTTACCTTATCAGTATTCCGAGTGGTCAGCCATTCCATTTTTTGTGTAGCAATTGTCTTCTACCTATATTATTGTTTTAATTATATACAATTTATTGAGTATATATATACGGTATACTCTGTTTGGTGGGGAAGTTTTTTTTGCTGCATACTCTTCTTCTATAGGTACTAACCATGCAGGGTGCCCAAATGTTGGCATTGACCCATTTTCCTTTTTTGTAATTTTTAAAATGTGTCATTTTTAACTTTAGGCCTTTTAGAGATAATTTAATCTTTAACTTACTTAGCTGTTCACAATAACAGTAATTTTGATCAGTGGTGCCTAAACTTTTACATGCCACTGTATCTGATGTTTACAATGTTCTTGTCTGACTTGCACATTTGGACACGTCTGATGTGTGTCCTATGTCTGTTCCACCTGTATGATGTGGGCGCTGTGCCTGTGTTATGTGCCTGACGTTTGTGCTGTGTTTGAACTCTAGTGCCACCAAACTAGAATCTCAATTTGCAGACACTATGTTTCGGGGTACTGCCCCTCGTCAGTGCAAAGGGTCAACATTGACTGTTAGGATTGCTACTTCCAATAGGTGACACTAGAGTTCTAGTCCTCTTCCTCTCTGAAGAGACAATTTGCATATTTCACAGAGGAGCATTGCGCTTTAAGTCTCCTCACCTCGATATGGTTATCATGTCACTCACCGTAAGGAGAAACGATACTTCTTGGATCCTGGCCAGACACCTCTCAATCAGCCAAACCAGATCTCCACTTTGCACTGACGTGGGGCAGTAGCCAGAAACACAGTGTCTGCAAATTGAGATTCTGGTTTGGCTATTATTCTAAGTCATGTGACAAGGATCGTTAAAGGGTCGATATTGACTTTTAGGATTGCTACTTCCAATAGGTGGCACTAGAGTTCTAATCCTCTTCTTCTCTGAAGAGACAATTTGCAGAAGTTTAGAAACAAAGGGGAGACTAGAGACTGATCTAGAGTTAGCAACACAATTCTGGTGGAGGGATTTTTTTAGTAATGGTTTTATGATGGTGTGTTTGAAGGAGGAGGGAAAAATACCGGAAGAAAGAGAGAGGTTAAATAATTGAGTTATGTAGGTAGTGGCAGCCAGAGAGAGGGACTGAAAGAGGTGAGAGAGAATAAGGTCACTGCTGCAGGTGGTAGGGTGAGAAGATACAAGCCTTTTTTCAGCCTTCAATTTTCTGTGTGCTCATTTTCATTGTAACCTCAGTTTTCTGGTCATGATTGGCAAGAGTGGGGCCTAGTATGGTCGTCCATGGTCTAGATTGAGAAGTGTATTCATCCGTAGAGTAAAAACTCATTGAATGTTTGTTGATTTTCTCACAATTGTCTGCCAATTGTAGACAAATCCTGCCTGAAAAAATCACCCACAAAATATTCAAGTGAACAAAAGAATATCTGCATTTCTATACAAAAGCGACAAGCTGTGTTTATTCTTGGTCTTTTGAGTGTTCCTAAAGTGCTTTAGGTTTCCAAAGACACCAAGTGGTTGAAAGAAGTAACCTTACCACTCATTTGACATTTTCTGCTATGAAGATGCTCAGTACATTGCAATACAAGTCAAAAGAAGGCAAAAAAGACATCCCGAAAGCTCCTGGTTGTCTTTTTGAGCTTTTTGCCATCATTTTTGCTTGTGTTTCTGCATTGTTGTATGGAGGTAAAAAAAAGTCCAAAAAAGTCAATAAAAATACCTTCCAAAATGCTAGAAAATGCTGGAAAAATGGTCAAAGAAGCCATCAGCAGTCAAAGATGTTAAGCACTCAGTGAAAAAAAGGCTCTTGACACACTCGAGAGGTTCATTGAAAAAGTGAGTTTGGCGTGGCACATCTAATCATCATGTGAACGCATGTATGAAAATTGCATACTTGCAGTCACGTGCCGGCATTGTAGAATCCTCAAAGCATGTAGTGCACCCGCTGATATGATTCACAAATCTGCAGTCACATAGATTGATTGCAGACTTGAAGAATAAGGCCGAGCAACCCCTTTAACATATAAAGATGATGAAAAATGACAGTTTATCATTAATTGCTGAGTGATCTACTATTACTTTCATTGAATCCCCTTTTTTGATGCACTTAAAGAATGCAAGCCAGGAGGCATGTCATTCCACGCACTAAAGCGTACCTCTGCAAAGTGACTGCAGTAAGTCTCCGGTTTGCCATGTCAGCAGAGAGTATGTTGAATGCCCCATGTCTGCCATATTTGTACTCCTGTGTAGATCAGTCTTTGAATTGCAGTCATAGGAGAATATGATTTTTACTATATACTGCAATAAATCAATAAATGTAATAGAAAGTTATCAAAACATCATAGCTACCCCAAAATGGTATCTGTAAAAGAGACAGCTCACCACACAAAAAGACACTCCAGCAAAAAACTCCATGGCCTCACAGGTGAAAGTGTTTTATTCATCTCAAAAAATATGACACAGATATTTTTATTAATATAAATTTCCAAATTTGTTTTCTCTACTTAAATAAAAATAAAAGCTATACATTCTATTATTGGTGTAATCATACAGACTTCAAGAATCCTGTTGACAAGTCAAAAGACAAGTAAAAATAAAGTCCAAAAATTAATTGAGGCTTTATTTTTTTTTTTTCACAATTTCACCTTACTTGGATTTTTTCCAAATTGTCCAGTACATTAAATTGTAAAAATGAATGGTTCCCTTTAAAGCTAAGGCTATGTGCACACGTTGCGGATTAGGCTTCGGAATTTCTGGTGCGGATTCTGCCTCTCCTGGCAGAATACGCACCTGCAGATTTGTCACGTTTTTTGTGCGATTCCGCAGCGTTTTTTTGTGCATTTTTGCTGCGGTTTTCTCGCGGATTTGCTGCGTTTTTTACCCCTGCGGTTTTCTATAATGTAATGGGTACAAACTGCTGCAGATTCACAAAAAGGAAGTGACATGCTACTTCTTTTAAATCGCAGCCTTTCCACAGCAGATCTACCGCAAAGTGTGCACAGCATTTTTTTTTCTCATTGATTTACATTGTACTGTAAATCAATTGCGGATCTGCAGCGTTTCTGCACCTCAAAAAACGCTGCGGATCCGCAGAGAATGCACATACCCTAAAGCTTGTTCCACAAAAGGTAAGCCTTCAAATGTCTATAATAACAGAAGATTGAGAAAGATTATGGCTCCTGGAAGATAGGGAGGATAAAAGCTAAAGCATATACATGGAAAATCAAATTGCTATGTCTTAAATGGCTATATGTTCTATCCTTACTTTTGAAAACATTGCCGCCATTACAATGCAGAAAAAGTATATGTTTGTGACCAAATTGTTATTTAGTATTATATGGTAACCTGTTCATATTCAATTATTGTTATGTATTACCCCTCTGGTAGGATAGAGGGAGGACTGGGAGCTGCAGACGTGACCATTGAGAATTGCTGCTGGGGTTGTGGAAATCACCGCAGAGGGTGCCGATCCAGCTGAAGACAGCCACAGCAGAGGAAATGAAGGATTTAGTCCGGCACGCCCATTCTGGTAAAATATGAGGATACTATATTTCATTCAGGCTAAAACATATTAAAAGAAACCTGACACGTTTCTGGCGCAAAAGTCGCGCCCTTTGTCAAAGACTAAAACTAAGACTTTAATATGTTTTAACTGGAATTAAATAGAGTAACCGCATATATTACCAAAATGGGTGTGCCGGATTAAATCCTTCATTACCTCTACCCCTTCAGCTACCCAATTTAAAAGGGAATTCCTATATCCAGCCATTGTTATTTTAATCTCTTTTTATTCAGATTTTTATAATAGCTTTACTGTGGATCATTGTGTTTTAATATCTCTTTCTTATTGTTAAAGTATATCAGTAACATTTTAATAAGCTCCGCATGATGCTTATTAAAGCTGTGCTGTGCTGTGATGTTAGTGCTGTTTGTGCAGTACTAAAGAAGTGGAAGCCTTGGTTGCAGGAGCGACGAGTATGTTTCAATTCATGGAAATGGGAGTATGAAGAAACAAGCCTCTCTTCCATCTGGAGCCTGGCACATTCACTGCCAACAAATTGGGCTCCCGCATGGTCTAATGTCTACTTCACCACAGACTGCAAGCACGGCTGGGATAAAAAGAAGAAATAAAAATCTATGCAAGAGGCTGCAAGAGCACATAGAGTCTGTTCTGAGCTCCTTCCACAGGCAGACGGAGATCAATAAATCAATAGAAAATGTTCATTGGCTGTAAAATGGGTAGAGAAGCCAATGTCAAGCTGCTTTAAGATGGATGGACAGTAGGCCTGCAGTCTGCAGAAAGGCCAGAGGTGACTATCACCTTGAGATGAGATCAGAGACCAATAGCCTTACAGTCTTTTGAACCTTGAGTTTATGAGTATGTTGAAGGTCACAGCTTAATAATCAGCAGCACCCTTTTCTCCCTATTTTACAGACATATGTACTAACGTTGTGTTGCATTATTCCATCTTCTCCTTTTTCAGATTCACTGGTGGCTTGGACGCCAGGGCTAGGCAGCTGTCCTTCCTCTGCCTGCTGAGCCACTTCATTGAAGAGAAGGCTATAGGAGATCGAATCAAAAATGACTAGATGCCTTGTGGCAGCAAGCATCGATTGAAAGGAGTAGGGAGTTTCTGCCAGACGGTTGGAGTTTTTTGTTAATACAAAAGGCTTTAACATAATACACTTAACATTTCCATTTATCACATTTTTAACCTTTTCCTCTAGAACAGGAGGGGAAGAAACGAGTGCATCATAAGTTATGTGTAAATAAAAATATCTTGAAGATTACCTAATCTACTGCATTTCTATGTATGTGAGCCCTTTGTTTAGCTTCTCTGGTTCAATCACTCTTCTTCTTAATGATCTTCTGTGTAGTATAAATCCAGCAGCGAGGAGACAAGCGCAGATATCTCTGTGCTTCCCCGTGGCTGTTTCCCATTGTTCATGACAAAGTTCTATCTCAGCAATAGCAAGCACGTTTTATTCTTACCTTTACAATCACAGCACACTTATGCACAACTGAATCACTCCAGTCTTTGAGATAAATAAGAATATTCACCCCATTCTGCTACTCATGTTATATGATTCAGAATAATACATTCAATAGTTTTCTGTAATTTGGGGGGAGTATAATAATTAATGTAATAGTCCACATGGTTCAGGACTAAACACTGTCATATGTTTCTGAAATGGTCAGGGACAGACATGACATCCGTTTTTGTTAATTAATTTTTACAGAACGAATAGTTCACTCTCCTTGAAAGCTTTTAAACCTGATAACATCAACAGTATTTCAATCATAGGAGATGAACTGCTCGACGCCAAATCATCTTTCATGAAAGAATCATTTTGCAAAACACACTTAAATCATTTCTTGACCTACTTTTAGGAAGTAATGGCAATCTGTTTAATTCTGATGAAATCTGAACCAAAGATGTAATGCTCACACCAAAGCTATTTTATAGTGGACATTCCAGAACGTATCAAAAATGTATCAATCGTTTTAAGAACTTAGATGAGAGAGATACGATAGATTAATAGATGTCGGCATGATTGCTACAATTGTATGAAGTGTGATCTGAAGCTCCAAGGAACCAATGTAAAACCTGGAACAGGGCTAAACCTACTGGAATGGGCTCAGCTGCTGAGGTGGACTCTCTTAGCTGCAAGTCATGGTGAACAACACGGACCGAAGATGATGATGCCATAGTGGGCAGGACTTGCCGGATAGTATATGGAACAGCAAGGACCAGAATAGCTGGATACGTTGGAGCACCCAAAGACACAGATTTAGGAGTCTAGCCATGTACAGGATAGTTTTGTAGTGTGAGCAGCTCCAAACGAAAATGTGTTTTACTTACAGCATTCATAGGATAACAAGTAAGGATTAACAGATTGAGTTTCTGGAGTCTGGTCCAGGGTCCAGGTTAGTGATACCTGGCTGATAGATGGGTTTCCTGTGAATCTCTTACCTTCTGGCTTTCTTCAGCGTGACTTTTGATCAGCCAATGCTGGAGATATGTTATCTGTGCATCATGTCGCATAGATGATGTCACACCTTCCCTGATGTATCAAATGCCGCACAAGGAACACTGGAAGGTAAAAGATTCATGGCTCTCCTACTATGCAGCCATGTACCACTGACCTGGAACCTCGACTGGAGTCCCGCAAATTGATCTTCTCTTCTCTAGTTACAATTCTGACCCAAGAATTAAATGCATGTTGTAGCCAGCATAATAGCCAGCTGATAGTGAAGTTCTTGGATATAATGGGATGGTTTTAGGCAGAGTTTTGTGATGTGTGCTCACTACTGTCTTGCAGCCCAGCAGAAAGTCTGATGGGAAATGTACTATAAACATAAGGATGAATGACCTTGGGGAGATCAAAACATCCAACACCGTGGAGACACCATCACGTGTTTCTCAATGCAGTGATCCAGAACACTGCTCCCATCCCTTATGGGAAATATGCAAATGCATGTAGAAAAGCCGCAGAGACACCATCACTTGTTTCTCAATGCAAGCAATAAATAGCCAGGTCTTTCACTGGGAAGGAACAACCACGGGAAGGGCAGCATCCAAAAAGGAAAACCACCTATGCCAAAACATGGTATCCATCCACAGACAGCTGTTTCGGGGTATTTGCCCCTCATCAGTGTGGAGTAGGAAACTGGCTATTAGGAGCATTGCCTAGTAAAAGGACTATAAACATAAGGATGAATGACCTCGGGGAGATCAAAACATCCAACACCGCGGAGACACCATCACGTGTTTCTCAAGGCAGTGATCCAGAACATTTATAGTCCTTTTACTAGGCACTGCTCCTAATAGCCAGTTTCCTACTCCACACTGATGAGGGGCAAATACCCCGAAACAGTTGTCTGTGGATGGATACCATGTTTTGGCATAGGTGGTTTTCCTTTTTGGATGCTGCCCTTCCTGTGGTTGTTCCTTCCCGGTGAAAGACCTGGATATTTATTGCTTGCATTGAGAAACAAGTGATGGTGTCTCTGCGGCTTTTCTACATGCATTTGCATATTTCCCATAAGGGATGGGAGCAGTGTTCTGGATCGCTGCATTGAGAAACACGTGATGGTGTCTCCACGGTGTTGGATGTTTTGATCTCCCCAAGGTCATTCATCCTTATGTTTATAGTACATTTCCCATCAGACTTTCTGCTGGGCTGCAAGACAGTAGTGAGCACACATCACAAAACTCTGCCTAAAACCATCCCATTATATCCAAGAACTTCACATACAGCCTCAGTATTATCTCCTGTTATGGATAATGTAGCAAGCAACAGATGTAATGTACAAAGCACCAGAACAGCAGCCCAGCAAATAAAGATTAACTTCCTATGCCTCTCACTGAATGATGCTATCCAAATCATACAGATCGTCATGGGACAGCATGGATTATCTTCATGTCGGAGAGGTGAGTGATATGGTTGTTTATTATTTTTTTCTTACCAGGGGACATGGGCATCGGCGTTAAGGCACAAAGTGAGAATATCTTTACTTTTTTATTTTTATTTTAAATAAAGGTATCAGTATATTTATTTCAATGAAGGCATTTTATTCTGGCTGTGTCTTCTTTACAATCTAACTATGGCGTTAGTAATGGGGGCATCTTATAGACACTTCTCCATTACTAACCTGAGGGCTTGATGTCAGCAGACATAAAACAGCTGATACAAACCCCACAAATATTACCCCACTTACCACTGCACTAGGACAAGTGGGAAGAGCTGTGAGCTGCAATTGTTAGGCTGGAGTGGCCAATATCCTTGGCCCCCTACCAGTCTGAGAATGCCAGCCCCCAGCTGTTTGCTTCAGCTTGGCTGGTTGCCAAAAATGGGGGAACCCCATGCCATTTTTTAAAATGATTTATTAATTAAATAATTAATAAATCTCTATTAGCCTCATCACTATTAGCTCCTTTTTCCTATATTTCTTCCAGATGCATGTGCATTAATTAGAGCCTAGTCTATTGACTTTTGTCTAATTGCTCCAAAATACCTATTTCCTATCTTCTGCAGTCCACTTTTTGTACTTTTTTGCAAACTTGAGCCGACGCTTCTTATGATCATACCAAAGTCGAGGCTTCTTCAACTTGTTGGGGGCCACAATTCCGGATTTGTGTAAACCAAACCAAGTCCAATGCCGTGTTTGTGATGCCAGAACTGATAGACCTTGTGATAAGCCGACTTGTTAAATCCGATACTTTACATGGACGTCTCTTGACTTTTCAATGATAAACTTAATTTCATATTCTTCCAACTGTCATGGCACTCACATGATGCAGTTTGGCAATTTTCTTGGCCAAGAGACCTCTATCGATGAGCTGGATAATGCTGTTTCTCTTTTCTTGGGAAATCTTCTTCATGGCTGCTCCTCGATTCGAACCAGTGACCTTTTGCATGGGAATCAATCTAATAACACACTGAGCTATTAGGTAATGTGAGAACGAGTTGTAATTTGTAGTATGCAGGAAGAAAATTATTTTTCCACCAACAAGAGCAAAACAGTAACAATGCAGTGACATGACAAGAATCTGCATAACTAATCATATTCTAAATAGTTGCAAGTCACATTTATGCAAGAGATAGCCAAGATGATTGACTATAAAATGATTATAGTCTCATGTTGAAGCAGTAGTATATGATGAGAAATGCAGCCTGAAAGCCAAAAGTTCCATTCATTGCTACCCTTTTGCTTGTCAGTGTATATACACACTGCTATATTTCCTCAATATGATGAAAACATTTGTATCTCTTTTCCCATTCACCTATTCATCCATCATTCAGTGAGGGCAGTAGGAGATAATCGTATTTGCCGGGCTGCTGTTCTGGTGCTTTGTGGATTACTTCTATTTCCTGTTAAGTGTCCATAACAGGAGATAATGCTGAGGCTTTTGCTCGTCAGTGTACATTACAAAGTGTATGAAGCAGTGTGTGTACATCTACTGTATATACAGTATACCCTGATCTATATATTGCAATACAAGGGAGAGCTGTGTCTGAAGTGAAAACTGCTTTTGGTAAAGTTCTTATCTATGGCTGTTATTTTACATTAAAGTGATTTGTAAAGCATTGGCCATCCCCTTTATAAATAAAATATCTACTTTAAAGTTGTTTTTTGTCTTTCTTTTTTTATATTGCATAATATTTGGCAAAGAGAGAGTAAGGAAAAGATATATGAAAGAATGTATTGTTGTCTTTGAAGTTTGGTTATTCACTTTCGTAAGAAAAATCAGTTTCCCTAAAATGTGAAAATGGCTACAATCCCTTCTCGTGAGGACATTGCTGGCTTAAGGCACAATTCTTCTGATTTTTATTATGTTTATACACTTTTTATATATCTTATACAACTGAAACTTTACTGTTTACCCAGCAACCATCAGGAGAATATATAAAATACATGAGAACAACTTCATGTACTGATACCTTTCGTTCTGTTGATTTATGGAGTCTTGTAAATACTATCAATGTAAAATGAAGAGAGTTACCGGGAAACAATCACAAGTTAGGGGCTACTTATACAGCAGCATGTTGTTATGTGGTTGTGGTTTAGTTTTTTAAAGTTAGCCATATTGGTAGGTGTTTTTGGCAATAGAGATGAGTCTACTCCCGTGGCATCCTACATAAGCGCATTGTGCAGATGAAGATAGGGATAACACACTTCACATTTTGAAGTATTTTAACCCTTACCTTCTGGAAAGACAGATGGAATACTTACTGAATTTGTTGCAATAGGTACCATCTCCTTACATACCTCATCCGGCAGTAGAAGGAATTATTTATTGAATAATTTATGCTAGGCTTCTTGAATAAAAAAATCATAATCACAAAATTTTGAGGCACAACATATTTGCACAAAAATCTGTGATTTTTTTTCTTCTGACATTTGTTCTAGAGTGGTAAGAAAAGTGGGTCTTGGTTTGAAGATAACGGCACAGACAAAATTAGTTTGAATTATTTATTATAAATACACAATATTGGGGTAAATGATAGTAGGTGTGGCTCATAATTTGTGCTCTCACAATCTAACATATGGCAACGGAGTTAGGGGTACAATTGATGTATGAAACAGCAGAAGATTTCTCCCTGGTGAGCTTTGTTCTATTTGTGTTAGTAGTAGTAGCTGTGGCATACCGCTAATAGTGGGAGACGATGTATGAGTTAGAGGTGCTTGGTACCAAATGGAAGTAGCCCGAATGGGTTCTTGATTTCAATGGATGCTGATTCAGCAATGGTGAAATTGGCTACCATCTGCTTTCTGCACCACCATTTAAACTGCATTTGAGTCTCATCACAGAAAGCGCAATGACATTACTAGATCGGAGTCATGTAGACTCAGTCCAAAGTGTTCCAAAAATCGTTCTGCCACTTTATTATTATTATACATTATTATACACTTTTGTATAGCGCCATTTATTCCATGGTGCTTTACATGTGAAATAGGGGCAAATATAGACAAATGCAATAAACATGAGCAAAAAACAAGGCACTAACAGGTACAGATGGGGGGAGGACCCTGCCCGCGAAGGCTCACAGTCTGCAGGGGATGGGTGAGGATACATTGGAAGAGGGTAGAGCTGGTCGTGCGGTGGTTCAGTAAGTTGAGGATCGCTGCAGGCTGTAGGCTTGTCGGAAGAGGTGAGTCTTCAGGTTCTTTTTGAAGGTTTCTATGGTAGGCGACAGTTTGATGTGTTGGGGTAGAGAATTCCAGAGTATGAGGAAAGCACGGGAGAAGTCTTGGAGGTGGTTGTGGGAAGAAGACATGAGAGGGGAGTCGAGAAGGAGATATACTTAAAGATATACCAGAACCAGAAACACATGGCCTACTTGCACAATGAACAAGTCTGTAGGAACCTGTTCACACACCACCAAGAAACTTGAAGACACAAAAGAGCACAGTTAGATACTTAGAGTATTAGACAACCTCTTTAAACAGATTTTGTATACCTGATGAGACTGGTGTATTTGCTTTGAAATTCCACATCAGATAGGCTGTATAATCTTCATTAATCTGAGTATTTTATAAGTCCAGCTATAGATGCAATATCTCATGAGTCCAAGTGTGTTCAGTCATAACCCACCCAACCAGCCTGACTGACAGTTGTAGTTTGTATTGAACATTGTGAAATATCAGCAAAAGAGGAGCTGTCAATCAGGCTAGGTGAGTGGAAAATGACTACTTTTATAAAGGAAAAACTAAACATATTTCGTATTGCTGTACATACTATAATGAAAGGATTATACTGTGCTATGATTTTCTGTTTAAAAGTAATTGTAGATATTACGTTCTTATTACATTTTTGATGTGTTTTACTATGTAAAACAAAATATAAAATAAATAATAATTTCGCTAACGAATTATAAAAAAAAATTCACCTTTAGAATACATCATTCCAAAAAGTGTAATTTTTCTGTAAGCATTTAGCCATGTTACTGAAGGATATTAGATTTATTTTTTTTCTATACTGTTAGAGACTATATTGTTGCAAAAAAAATTAATAATTAAGTTGATAATTTTGAAAAATGATTCACTTTGTGAAAAGTGAATTCCCTCTGCTGGCCTAGAAAAAACAATCAGCTGCAGCTCAGATTCACCAATCGTGGAACGCAAGCACATACAGCCCACCATCCACAGAGCACTTGATGATGACGTGCGCCCATGTTCAGATGCGCTCCCATACTGAAGCGCACTACCACCCACTCTGTGCCGCAAACATCTAGCGGATATAATGAATAACGCACATGCCCACAAGATCTCTAAAAGAAACACACCATTATATATTAAAAATGATATAAACATGGCTGGAAGTGTTCATGCCATAAAAATGTATTATTCAAATTCAGGATATTTTGCATTCCACGAATGGAGCGCATCAGTATGGGAGCGCATCTGAATATGGGCGCACGTCATCATCAAGCACTCTGATAATGGTGGGCCGTATGCGCTTGCGTTCCACAAATGGAGCGCATCGTAGCAACCTCGGTGAACTGGAAGTGATGTAACCAAGATGGCGCTGGTACTTCCAGTTTCGCCGGCACGCTTTGATGAAGCGGTGCTGGAGCCCTGTGATATGGGGGGAGCTGCAGCGTACGTTCCAACGGTGGAGCGCAGCGTGGAGCCTGTCCGGTGAGATCCGGTGTGACAGGTTGGTAGGGGTGGCTTATAATTACATCACACGCCGGGGGGAGGGGTCCCTCACATTATAGGCTTATAAGGAGATAGCGGGCACTATACACAGCTGACTCACATGTTGTGACACACGGTCACAGAGGATTGCTCACTTTTGGGACACTATTCAGCCACTGCTGATACCCTTTTGCTTATGGACATTTGAGCTGATATTTGGGCCTCTTGACCATTGGAAACTCCCCTGATGAATCTCCGTGATTGGAGAAGAAACACGTAGGGAGGCGTCTATCATACTTTACATGTTGGGGGTGTCCATAGTAGGGCTCATTTGGGGCTTGTCCTTGTGAGGACAGGAGTCATTGCTGGGGCACAACAGGGGTTTAGGGAAAAGGTCCCCATCTCCTCTACCTCACCCTACTACCGTGGACCCTCCCTGGGACCCTGTATTACCTGTGTGGGTACCCTTCGTCCATAATTGGTGAGATCAAACCAGTTTTTTATTAGAGCACAGTTTTCGTCGAGAGTACTTTATTTTGATATGTGTTTTGTTTTGTTTGTCCATTTTTTAATCTAATCAGTAAAGGTTATGTTTTATTACTATTGGGTTATACTCTTCTAGCTGCTATATACCTCTGCTGACCTAGGCCTAACCTATTTATATATCTATAAATTGAATCTATAGCTCAGCCCATTATTTGTAGATGATAAGCCGTTGTTGGTAAGACCCTTTCTCCCTCTCTAAGGGTATGTGTCCACGTTCAGGAAATGCTGCGTTTTTGACGCTGCGTTGTGCCGCAGCGTCAAAAACGCAGCGTCCAGATGTTACAGCATAGTGGAGGGGATTTCATGAAATCCCGTCTCCACTATGCGGTAAAAAAGCCAGGCGTCAGAGCCGCGTAAACGGACATGAGGCGCGTCTATTCAGAATGCAGCATGTCTGTTTACAAAGCGGCGACGCTCCGTCGCTGCACCGTTTATTTGCCCATAGACAATAATTGAATGCGATCAAATCGCATGGTTTACATGCGTAGTAACAGCATTGTGCGGCTGAGTTCCTGTGTCACTGACGGAAGTACGTGATACAGGAACTTCCAGTGAGAGAGAGAGTAGAAAGGACGGTGCCGTCCCCTCCCGTCCCGTCCCGTCCCGTCCCTGTGTTTTGTTTTATTTTATAGCCGCCCTCTGCCCTTGCAATGCTCAGCTGCTTACTACTGGAAAAATGCCCCAGTAGTCTCTGGAATGGATATCGCGGCCAGCAATCAGCTGTACAGGTGACCGGCCATTACCGTCTCCCTGGCGGTGTAGTATATGTCACGGCCAGCTTAGCGCGATAAGTTCTGTGCACGTGACTGCCGGGGCCGGGATAATCTCCGGTCACCTGTGCTCACGATCAGCTGGCTATGAGAAATGCATTCCTCACCGTCGGGGAACCTCCTCCGGTAAGCGGCTCTGCTGTGTCTGAATGTGAGGCTTAGCCTGGCAATTAGATATAGCAGAGCTGGACTCGTCGTGGGACCTTCACTATTTATGACTACGGTGGAACAGGTAGTATACTGTTTTTTGTGTTTTTTTTAACAGGAGATCGAGCATACCTCCCAACTTTTGAAGACGGGAAACAGGGACAAAGTTTGCGACACATGATGCTCCATACTGTATGATGGCGACACATGATGCTCCATACTGTATGATGGCGACACATGATGCTCCATACTGTATGATGGCGACACATGATGCTCCATACTGTATGATGGCGACACATGATGCTCCATACTGTATGATGGCGACACATGATGCTCCATACTGTATGATGGTGACACATGATGCTCCATACTGTATGATGGCGACACATGATGCTCCATACTGTATGATGGCGACACATGATGCTCCATACTGTATGATGGCGACACATGATGCTCCATACTGTATATTGACCTCACATGATGCTCCATACTGTATAATGACCCCACATGATGCTCCATACTGTATAATGACCCCACATGATGCTCCATAATGTATAATGACCGCATATGATGCTCCATACTGTATAATGACCGCACGTGATGCTCCATACTGTATATTGACCGCACATGATGCTCCATACTGTATAATGGCCACACATGATGCTCCATACTGTAAATTGGCACCACATGATGCTCAATACTGTATAATGACCGCACATGATGCTCCATACTGTATAATGACCGCACATGATGCTCCATACTGTAGCACTTCGTACTATATAATGGCGACACATAGCACTTCCTACAATATAATGGCGACACATAGCACCTCGCATGCACACGGCTCCGCTCCGTACACCTCACACACACACGGCTCCGCTCCATACACCTCATACACATGGCTCTGCTACATCCACACTGTACACCTCCTGACCCCACACAAGGCAGCATACTTACCTCATCCTGCGTCTGCAGCACCATGTTGGCAATCAGCACAGGCAGCGAGTCCTGCAATCCACGGAGGTCCCGATCATGTGACCGCTGACTCCTCCCCTCCTGTGACTTCATCACAGGTCCTGTGCACATAAAGCAGGCAGCCATACGGAAGGGTAAGGGCCCAGGGCATGGCTTAACATAAGGGGGCGTGTCGGTCCTGCTGTCTGCGGGTGCGGGATCAGAGCGTCCCGTGCAGGACAGCAGGGCAAAGGTTCAAAACCGGGACAATCCCGCACAATGAGGAACGGTTGGGAGCTATGGATCGAGGGCTTCGCAGGAATGAGAGTACAGTAAAAATATGGTCCAAAATGTGTTGTGTTTCATTTCATTAAAATATTTTATTAAGGTTTTTTTTTAACTATTTACTAACTAATAATGGATAGGTGTCTTATTGACGCCTCTCCATTATTAACAAGGCTTAATGTCACCTTACAATAGCAAGGTGACATTAACCCTTCATTACCCCATATCCCACCGCTACACGGGAGTGGGAAGAGCCGGGTAAAGTTCCACAATTGGAGCATCTTTTTATGCGCCAATTGTGGGGCTGCTGCTGGCTGGTATTTTGAGGCTGGTGAGGGCCAAAATGCATGGACCTTGCCAGTCTTTTAATACCAGGCCGCAGCAGCCTGCTTCATCTGGCTGGATATCAAAAATACGGGGGACCCCACGCCATTTTTTATCAAGGGGATCCCCTGTATTTTGGCTAAACAGCCAGATTACCAGACTGCTGCGGCATGATATTTGCATACTTTTTAAAGGTACTCACACATAAATAAGAAATTTAAATTTTAGTTTGACTAATTACGTATTAAAACAGTGAATTTATGTCAAAATTAAAAGGAACCTGTCAAACCCAAAATTCAATATGACCTAAGACCAACGGCATCGGGCTTATCTGCAGCATTTGCAATGCTGTAGCTAAGCCCAGACGTATCCTGAAAGATGATAAAAACAGGTTAGATTATGCTCACCCAAGAGGTGGTCCCGTCCGATGGCCATTGCGGTCCTGTCCAGGGCCTCCCATCTTCATACGATGACGTCCTCTTCTTGTATTCACGCTGCGGCTCTGGCGCAGGCGTACTGATCTGTCCTGTTGAGGGCAGAGCAAACTACTGCAGTGCGCAGCCGCCGGGAAAGGTCAGAGAGGCCCGGCGCCAGCGCACTGCAGGACTGTGCTCTGCCCTCAAAAGGACACATCAGTACGCCTGCGCCAGAGCCGCAGCATGAATACAAGAAGAGGATGTCATCGTATGAAGATGGGAGGCCCCGAACCGCCACACTCATCGGACCGCAGCGGGAACGCCCCTTGGTTACTATAATATAACCTGTTTTTCTCACCTTTCAGGATACATCGGGGAGGCTTATCTACAGCATTACATAATACTGTATATAAGGCCCTGATGACGATGGGCTTAGCTCATATACAATTTTGGGGGTTACAGGTTCCCTTGAAATGAACAGGCCAAAATAGAGATACTGTATTGTAATCATTATAACTCACACTAGTTATTTTGAATAATTTTATTACAATGGTTGTGTGTTTTATAATGCGTATATACCTTACCGTTGATGCAGGTTGGGAGTAGTGTTTGCCCGCCGCCTCTGTTGCTGGCACTTCAGCTGTATGTGTTTGCTGCTGCTGGCTGGGGTTGCGGCTGCTGCTGGGGTACTCTGGATCCATTTCTTGAAAATCAAAAGCCACCAGCATTTACGGTTTTTCATTCTGTTTGTTGGACTCCGTAAAATGTATGTCGTGGGGTGGCGCATGCTCGGATGGAGATCTTGTTTGCAAGATCTCAATAGATGATATATCAGCTTTGTACATCACAGGCAGCAGCGGCAGTCACCACATCATCACCAAACACCGGCAGCAGCGCACTGCACATCATACACCCCCTCATCCCACCCTCCTGTCTCCTCCAGCAGTGACCCTGGGCCCCCACTTCACCATGTATTTTTCTGAAGCCTCACCCTTTTTTTATTAAAAATTTTGAATTATTTTTCTCTAATAAATTTGTTTTACATCTTATAATACGTCGCAGCTTAAAATCCAAAAAAAAAAGGAATTCCTTAACCAAAATTAGTTTTGTTTTTCAAACAATTGAGTAATGACACTTATTTGTTATTTGTTAACAGGAAAAATATTTCGCTTGTTGACCCAAATACAAGATGGCATCATTTGAACGGATGTCAATTAATGTTCAAAGACTGATATTGCTGGTAAGGTTATTTCATGGCAACATATTTTAACTTTATTTAATGTTCTCTTTTTTCCCATATTTACTTCTTTTTAAACATTAGATTGATAATTGTAATTATAGATCCACATTTTATGTGTCATAATTAAATATGAAATAACACTTGAATTTTGTTCTCTCTAGGTTCATAACAGACCCGTCTTGTGGGATCCCACAAGTGAAGATTATCACAATCGAGTCCAACGGGATGATGCTTGGGAGAAAGTGTTGGAAGAGCTGTAACCTGAATTTACAGGACTGCCCCAACAAAGAAAAAAGGAAATACGTAAGTAAATTTTAGGTATCCAGATAATTAACCGTGTAAAATGGAAAAACTTTTATTTATTTTTTTTTTTCTTACAATTTCAGTTAAAGATGTTAAAACAAGATGGCGATCTGTCCGTGATCGATTAAAAAAAAACGCCCAAGAACAGGAGAAAAGTGGTTCGTTCCCAAAACAGAGAAAGTGCTCATATTATAACGACCTGCAATTTCTTCTCAACACACGTGATCTCCGAATGTAAGTTTGTATCAAATTTATCCTTAAGATTGTAAGAAGCTGCTGATTCCAGGACGCATCACAAATTGTGATTTGAAAATGGATCGCCCACAGACACAGGGCCACAGGTTACTCGGTACCGGTCCTTTATGTCTCAGTTCTGGGGTTATAAAGGCACAGATGATTGGCCTCGGGGAGACCAAAACATCAAACACCGCGGAGACACCATCACGTGTTTCTCAACGCAGTGATTCCAGAACACTGCCCCCATCCCTTATGGGAAATATGCAAATGCAAGTAAAGAAGCTGCGGAGACACCATCACGTGTTTCTCGACGCAAGCAATGAATAGCCAGGCCTTTCCCCGGGAAGGAACAACCACGGGAAGGGCAGCATCCTAAGAAGGAAAGCCACCTATGCCAAGCATGGTATCCATCCACAGACAGCTGTTTCGGGGTTTTTGCCCCTCATCAGTGTGGAGTAGGAATCTGGCTATTAGGAGCAGTGCCTAGTTAAAAGGCTATAAAGGCACAGATGATTGGCCTCGGGGAGACCAAAACATCCAACACCGCGGAGACACCATCACGTGTTTCTCAACGCAGTGATTCCAGAACACTGCCCCCATCCCTTATGGGAAATATGCAAATGCAAGTAAAGAAGCTGCGGAGACACCATCACGTGTTTCTCGACGCAAGCAATGAATAGCCAGGCCTTTCCCCGGGAAGGAACAACCACGGGAAGGGCAGCATCCTAAGAAGGAAAGCCACCTATGCCAAGCATGGTATCCATCCACAGACAGCTGTTTCGGGGTTTTTGCCCCTCATCAGTGTGGAGTAGGAATCTGGCTATTAGGAGCAGTGCCTAGTTAAAAGGCTATAAAGGCACAGATGATTGGCCTCGGGGAGACCAAAACATCCAACACCGCGGAGACACCATCACGTGTTTCTCAACGCAGTGATTCCAGAACACTGCCCCCATCCCTTATGGGAAATATGCAAATGCAAGTAAAGAAGCTGCGGAGACACCATCACGTGTTTCTCGACGCAAGCAATGAATAGCCAGGCCTTTCCCCGGGAAGGAACAACCACGGGAAGGGCAGCATCCTAAGAAGGAAAGCCACCTATGCCAAGCATGGTATCCATCCACAGACAGCTGTTTCGGGGTTTTTGCCCCTCATCAGTGTGGAGTAGGAATCTGGCTATTAGGAGCAGTGCCTAGTTAAAAGGCTATAAAGGCACAGATGTGTCTCCGCGGTGTTGGATGTTTTGGTCTCCCCGAGGCCAATCATCTGTGCCTTTATAGCCTTTTAACTAGGCACTGCTCCTAATAGCCAGATTCCTACTCCACACTGATGAGGGGCAAAAACCCCGAAACAGCTGTCTGTGGATGGATACCATGCTTGGCATAGGTGGCTTTCCTTCTTAGGATGCTGCCCTTCCCGTGGTTGTTCCTTCCCGGGGAAAGGCCTGGCTATTCATTGCTTGCGTCGAGAAACACGTGATGGTGTCTCCGCAGCTTCTTTACTTGCATTTGCATATTTCCCATAAGGGATGGGGGCAGTGTTCTGGAATCACTGCGTTGAGAAACACGTGATGGTGTCTCCGCGGTGTTGGATGTTTTGGTCTCCCCGAGGCCAATCATCTGTGCCTTTATAGCCTTTTAACTAGGCACTGCTCCTAATAGCCAGATTCCTACTCCACACTGATGAGGGGCAAAAACCCCGAAACAGCTGTCTGTGGATGGATACCATGCTTGGCATAGGTGGCTTTCCTTCTTAGGATGCTGCCCTTCCCGTGGTTGTTCCTTCCCGGGGAAAGGCCTGGCTATTCATTGCTTGCGTCGAGAAACACGTGATGGTGTCTCCGCAGCTTCTTTACTTGCATTTGCATATTTCCCATAAGGGATGGGGGAAGTGTTCTGGAATCACTGCGTTGAGAAACACGTGATGGTGTCTCCGCGGTGTTGGATGTTTTGGTCTCCCCGAGGCCAATCATCTGTGCCTTTATAGCCTTTTAACTAGGCACTGCTCCTAATAGCCAGATTCCTACTCCACACTGATGAGGGGCAAAAACCCCGAAACAGCTGTCTGTGGATGGATACCATGCTTGGCATAGGTGGCTTTCCTTCTTAGGATGCTGCCCTTCCCGTGGTTGTTCCTTCCCGGGGAAAGGCCTGGCTATTCATTGCTTGCGTCGAGAAACACGTGATGGTGTCTCCGCAGCTTCTTTACTTGCATTTGCATATTTCCCATAAGGGATGGGGGCAGTGTTCTGGAATCACTGCGTTGAGAAACACGTGATGGTGTCTCCGCGGTGTTGGATGTTTTGGTCTCCCCGAGGCCAATCATCTGTGCCTTTATAGCCTTTTAACTAGGCACTGCTCCTAATAGCCAGATTCCTACTCCACACTGATGAGGGGCAAAAACCCCGAAACAGCTGTCTGTGGATGGATACCATGCTTGGCATAGGTGGCTTTCCTTCTTAGGATGCTGCCCTTCCCGTGGTTGTTCCTTCCCGGGGAAAGGCCTGGCTATTCATTGCTTGCGTCAAGAAACACGTGATGGTGTCTCCGCAGCTTCTTTACTTGCATTTGCATATTTCCCATAAGGGATGGGGGCAGTGTTCTGGAATCACTGCGTTGAGAAACACGTGATGGTGTCTCCGCGGTGTTGGATGTTTTGGTCTCCCCGAGGCCAATCATCTGTGCCTTTATAGCCTTTTAACTAGGCACTGCTCCTAATAGCCAGATTCCTACTCCACACTGATGAGGGGCAAAAACCCCGAAACAGCTGTCTGTGGATGGATACCATGCTTGGCATAGGTGGCTTTCCTTCTTAGGATGCTGCCCTTCCCGTGGTTGTTCCTTCCCGGGGAAAGGCCTGGCTATTCATTGCTTGCGTCGAGAAACACGTGATGGTGTCTCCGCAGCTTCTTTACTTGCATTTGCATATTTCCCATAAGGGATGGGGGCAGTGTTCTGGAATCACTGCGTTGAGAAACACGTGATGGTGTCTCCGCGGTGTTGGATGTTTTGGTCTCCCCGAGGCCAATCATCTGTGCCTTTATAGCCTTTTAACTAGGCACTGCTCCTAATAGCCAGATTCCTACTCCACACTGATGAGGGGCAAAAACCCCGAAACAGCTGTCTGTGGATGGATACCATGCTTGGCATAGGTGGCTTTCCTTCTTAGGATGCTGCCCTTCCCGTGGTTGTTCCTTCCCGGGGAAAGGCCTGGCTATTCATTGCTTGCGTCGAGAAACACGTGATGGTGTCTCCGCAGCTTCTTTACTTGCATTTGCATATTTCCCATAAGGGATGGGGGCAGTGTTCTGGAATCACTGCGTTGAGAAACACGTGATGGTGTCTCCGCGGTGTTGGATGTTTTGGTCTCCCCGAAGCCAATCATCTGTGCCTTTATAGCCTTTTAACTAGGCACTGCTCCTAATAGCCAGATTCCTACTCCACACTGATGAGGGGCAAAAACCCCGAAACAGCTGTCTGTGGATGGATACCATGCTTGGCATAGGTGGCTTTCCTTCTTAGGATGCTGCCCTTCCCGTGGTTGTTCCTTCCCGGGGAAAGGCCTGGCTATTCATTGCTTGCGTCGAGAAACACGTGATGGTGTCTCCGCAGCTTCTTTACTTGCATTTGCATATTTCCCATAAGGGATGGGGGCAGTGTTCTGGAATCACTGCGTTGAGAAACACGTGATGGTGTCTCCGCGGTGTTGGATGTTTTGGTCTCCCCGAGGCCAATCATCTGTGCCTTTATAGCCTTTTAACTAGGCACTGCTCCTAATAGCCAGATTCCTACTCCACACTGATGAGGGGCAAAAACCCCGAAACAGCTGTCTGTGGATGGATACCATGCTTGGCATAGGTGGCTTTCCTTCTTAGGATGCTGCCCTTCCCGTGGTTGTTCCTTCCCGGGGAAAGGCCTGGCTATTCATTGCTTGCGTCGAGAAACACGTGATGGTGTCTCCGCAGCTTCTTTACTTGCATTTGCATATTTCCCATAAGGGATGGGGGCAGTGTTCTGGAATCACTGCGTTGAGAAACACGTGATGGTGTCTCCGCGGTGTTGGATGTTTTGGTCTCCCCGAGGCCAATCATCTGTGCCTTTATAGCCTTTTAACTAGGCACTGCTCCTAATAGCCAGATTCCTACTCCACACTGATGAGGGGCAAAAACCCCGAAACAGCTGTCTGTGGATGGATACCATGCTTGGCATAGGTGGCTTTCCTTCTTAGGATGCTGCCCTTCCCGTGGTTGTTCCTTCCCGGGGAAAGGCCTGGCTATTCATTGCTTGCGTCGAGAAACACGTGATGGTGTCTCCGCAGCTTTTTTACTTTCAGTTCTGGGGTTGTCACGGTGGCTGGACTCGGTCGTGACCCTGCTAAGGGGCGTCCAATAAAGGGTAATGGTGCGTAGTGCGAGGACACAGGGTTCAGTTTCTTTACCTTTTACTGAAGGTTTCAGGATCCTCAATGCAGAGCACAGTTATCAGGGCTGTCTGAGACCGGCCGGTCCGAAGGCACATCCAGAGTTCCCTTTGCAGGTGGAAATCAGTGTCTACCCACTAGCACCTGTGTGTTGTAGTGCTTCCCTGCTGAGCATTCAGGATAGTCCTCACAACTTCTGTTCTCGTTCGTTCTAGATCTTTCTCTTCTCCGTCCCCCAGGTTTGTTATGGCTAGGACGCACCTTTATGACAGGTAGGCCTGGAGGTATTCTGGAACCCTAGTGTCGCCCCTCTCCCACGATTGCCTCCTATGTCCTTCTTAGGTGTTGTATGGTAGACAGCCAACCTTTAATTAACTGTCCTGCCGCTGTTTGATGTAATGCGTGGAGCCTGTTACTTCTTCGGTGCTCCGGCCACCGGCTATGTGCCTCAGTAAGATGTTGCCGTTCTCGGGGTACGACTCCTACTGGCTCTCCTTTGTGCTGATCTCGTTTCTCACTGTTCCACAATATCCTTTGCTTCGTGTCTCTTTCTTATGATACCGCCGCAAGGTAGTGCAGGCGCGGTTCCGGAACAATCTGCCCTTTCTCTAGATACCTGCCAGATTTCCCAGTTCTGACAGGTCCTCCCTGGAGCTCTCCCAGGCTTCGTTCTGCCTAACTTCCTGTCTGACCCCTATTTTTACCAATGTGAGAAGTGGCCTAATATATAAGCCTTTTGCTCCCCCTAGTGGCCGGAGTGTGAAGTGTAATGTGTGCTGGTGATACCTGGTCAGTAGAATCCCTTGAGTGCCATCAGACGTACCATCACTCCCCTTAGTGGCAGAGCGACGTTACTGCAACGACCAGATCTCTGGGGCGCTGCAAAAACAACTCAAAAAGAAAGGTTGATTAAAATTGTGGAACCTATTATAATCCATGCCTCTTATTAACATGGGTGCTGGCTACGGTGAAGTAAGATCCCAGGGTGGCAGCTGCAGGAGGCCTGAGTGTAGCATTGCTGCAGGCTGCTAGCTGGTCTGAAGGGGTGTTCCGATGTTTGGCATATTGCTCCTGTGATGCGGCTTTGCCTGCACTAATGATGGTGTCTCCGGGGGTGCTTGCGGCTTCTCCCTTGATGCTGTTGTCTGCGGTGCTGATGGGTGTTGTGAATTCTGTGGCAGAGCTCCCTCCTGTGGTCACAAGTGGTACTTCGGCTGATTCTCTCTGTGAGCTTCTGTTGGTGGAGGGAAGTGGTACTGCGGCTTCTGAGTTTCCTCCCTCAGGTGATCTGGTGAGGTCGTTAGGTGCTTCTCTACTTAACTCCACCTAATGCTTTGATCCTGGCTTCCTGTCAATGTTCCAGTGTTGGACTTGCTTTTCCCTGGATCATTCCTGTGGCCTGCTGCTCTGCATAGCTAAGTTCTTCTTTGCTATTTGTTTGCTATTTTTTCTGTCCAGCTTGTCTAATTTGTTGCTGGAAGCTCTGGGACGCAAAGGGTGTACCTCCGTGCCGTTAGTTCGGTACGGAGGGTCTTTTTGCCCCCTTTGCGTGGTTTTCTTTAGGGTTTTGTGTAGACCGCAAAGTTACCTTTTCTATCCTCGATCTGTTAAGAAAGTCGGGCCTCACTTTGCTGAATCTATTTCATCTCTACGTTTGTCTTTTCATCTTAACTCACAGTCATTATATGTGGGGGGCTGCCTTTTCCTTTGGGGTATTTCTCTGAGGCAAGGTAGGCTTATTTTCTATCTTCAGGCTAGTTAGTTTCTCAGGCTGTGCCGAGTTGCCTAGGCAGAGTTAGGCGCAATCCACGGCTGCCTCTAGTGTTGTTTGGAGAGGATTAGGGATTGCGGTCTGCAGAGTTCCCACGTCTCAGAGCTCGTTCTATGATTTTGGGTTATTGTCAGATCACTGTATGTGCTCTGACCGCTATGTCCATTGTAGTACTGAATTGCCTTTCATAACAGTACAGGAAGCCAAAAGTACTAATGATTCTCAATAGAGGGAAAAAAGAAGTTCTGAGACCATTTTTTTTTCTTTGCACTGTGTTTTGCCTTTTTTTTCCCCTAGACATTTGGGTGGTTCAGTACACAGGTGTAGCGATGGACATTAGAAGTCTGTCTTCATTTGTGGATCAGCTCTCGGCAAGAGTACAAAAGATTCAAGATACTATTGATCAGAAAGCTATGTTGGAACCAAGAATTCCTATTCCTGATTTGTTTTTTGGAGATAGAACTAAGTTTCTGAGTTTCAAAAATAATTGTAAATTATTTCTGGCCTTGAAACCTCGCTCCTCTGGTGATCCAGCTCAACAGGTTTTGATTGTTATTTCTTTTTTGCGCGGCGACCCTCAGGACTGGGCATTTTCTCTTGCGCCAGGAGGTCCTGCATTGAGTAATATCGATGCGTTTTTCCTGGCGCTCGGATTGCTGTACGATGAACCTAATTCAGTGGATCAGGCAGAGAAAAATTTGCTGGCTCTTTGTCAGGGTCAGGATGAGATAGAGGTATATTGTCAGAAATTTAGAAAGTGGTCCGTGCTCACTCAATGGAATGAATCTGCGCTGGCAGCTATGTTCAGAAAGGGTCTCTCTGAAGCCCTTAAGGATGTCATGGTGGGATTTCCTATGCCTGCTGGTTTGAATGAGTCTATGTCTTTGGCCATTCAGATCGGTCGACGCTTGCGTGAGCATAAATCTGTGCACCATTTGGCGGTATTACCTGAGCTTAAACCTGAGCCTATGCAGTGCGATAGGACTTTGACCAGAGTTAAACGGCAAGAACACAGACGTCTGAATGGGCTGTGTTTCTACTGTGGTGATTCCACTCATGCTATCTCTGATTGTCCTAAGCGCACTAAGCGGTTCGCTAGGTCTGCCACCATTGGTACGGTACAGTCAAAATTTCTTCTGTCCGTTACCTTGATCTGCTCTTTGTCATCGTATTCCGTCATGGCATTTGTGGATTCAGGCGCTGCCCTGAATTTGATGGACTTGGAGTATGCTAAGCGTTGTGGGTTTCTCTTAGAGCCCTTGCAGTGTCCTATTCCATTGAGAGGAATTGATGCCACGCCTTTGGCCAAGAATAAGCCTCAATACTGGACCCAGCTGACCATGTGCATGGCTCCTGCACATCAGGAGGTTATTCGCTTTCTGGTGTTGCATAATCTGCATGATGTGGTCGTGTTGGGGTTGCCATGGCTACAAGCCCATAATCCAGTATTAGATTGGAAATCCATGTCGGTGTCCAGCTGGGGTTGTCAGGGGGTACATGGTGATGTTCCATTTCTGTCAATTTCGTCATCCACCCCTTCTGAGGTTCCAGAGTTCTTGTCTGATTACCGGGATGTATTTGATGAGCCCAAGTCCGATGCCCTACCTCCGCATAGGGATTGTGACTGTGCTATCAATTTGATTCCTGGTAGTAAATTCCCAAAAGGTCGACTGTTTAATTTATCCATGCCTGAGCACGCCGCTATGCGCAGTTATTTGAAGGAATCCCTGGAGAAGGGGCATATTCGCCCGTCATCGTCACCATTAGGAGCAGGGTTCTTTTTTGTAGCCAAGAAGGATGGTTCGCTGAGACCTTGTATAGATTACCGCCTTCTAAATAAGATCACGGTTAAATTTCAGTACCCCTTGCCATTGTTATCTGATTTGTTTGCTCGGATTAAGGGGGCTAGTTGGTTCACCAAGATAGATTTTCGTGGTGCGTATAATCTGGTGCGAATCAGGCGAGGAGATGAATGGAAAACTGCATTTAATTAGCCCGAGGGTCATTTTGAGTATCTAGTGATGCCATTCGGACTTGCCAATGCTCCATCAGTGTTTCAGTCCTTTATGCATGACATCTTCCGAGAGTACCTGGATAAATTCCTGATTGTGTACTTGGATGACATTTTGATCTTCTCGGATGATTGGGAGTCTCATGTGAAGCAGGTCAGAACAGTTTTTCAGGTCCTGCGTGCTAATTCTTTGTTTGTTAAGGGATCAAAGTGTCTCTTTGGTGTGCAGAAGGTTTCATTTTTGGGGTTCATCTTTTCCCCTTCTACTATCGAGATGGATCCTGTTAAGGTCCAAGCCATCCATGATTGGACTCAGCCGACATCTCTGAAAAGTCTGCAAAAGTTCCTGGGCTTTGCTAATTTTTATCGTCGCTTCATCTGCAATTTTTCTAGTATTGCCAAACCATTGACCGATTTGACCAAGAAGGGTGCTGATTTGGTCAATTGGTCTTCTGCTGCTGTGGAAGCTTTTCAAGACTTGAAGCGTCGTTTTTCTTCTGCCCCTGTGTTGTGTCAACCAGATGTTTCTCTTCCATTCCAGGTCGAGGTTGATGCTTCTGAGATTGGAGCAGGGGCTGTTTTGTCGCAGAGAGGTTCTGATTGCTCAGTGATGAAACCATGCGCTTTTTTTTCCAGGAAGTTTTCGCCTGCTGAGCGAAATTATGATGTGGGCAACCGAGAGTTGCTGGCCATGAAGTGGGCATTCGAGGAGTGGCGTCATTGGCTTGAAGGAGATAAGCATCGCGTGGTGGTATTGACTGATCATAAGAACTTGACTTATCTTGAGTCTGCTAAGCGGTTGAATCCTAGACAGGCTCGTTGGTCGCTGTTTTTTGCCCGTTTTGACTTTGTGATTTCGTACCTTCCGGGCTCTAAAAATGTGAAGGCGGATGCTCTGTCTAGGAGTTTTGTGCCCGACTCTCCGGGTTTGTCTGAGCCGGCGGGTATCCTCAAGGAAGGAGTAATTGTGTCTGCCATCTCCCCTGATTTGCGGCGGGTGCTGCAAAAATTTCAGGCTAATAAACCTGATCGTTGTCCAGCGGAGAGACTGTTTGTCCCTGATAGGTGGACCAATAAAGTTATCTCTGAGGTTCATTGTTCGGTGTTGGCTGGTCATCCTGGAATCTTTGGTACCAGAGAGTTGGTGGCTAGATCCTTTTGGTGGCCGTCTCTGTCGCGGGATGTGCGTGTTTTTGTGCAGTCCTGTTGGATTTGTGCTCGGGCTAAGCCCTGCTGTTCTCGTGCCAGTGGGTTGCTTTTGCCCTTGCCGGTCCCGAAGAGGCCTTGGACACATATCTCTATGGATTTTATTTCTGATCTTCCCGTTTCTCAAAAGATGTCAGTCATTTGGGTGGTCTGTGATCGCTTTTCTAAGATGGTCCATCTGGTACCCTTGTCTAAATTGCCTTCCTCCTCTGATTTTGTGCCATTGTTCTTCCAGCATGTGGTTCGTTTACATGGCATTCCAGAGAATATCGTTTCTGACAGAGGTTCCCAGTTTGTTTCAAGGTTTTGGCGAGCCTTTTGTGGTAGGATGGGCATTGACTTGTCTTTTTCCTCGGCTTTCCATCCTCAGACTAATGGCCAGACCGAACGAACCAATCAGACCTTGGAAACATATCTGAGATGCTTTGTTTCTGCCGATCAGGATGACTGGGTGTCCTTTTTGCCTTTGGCTGAGTTCGCCCTTAATAATCGGGCCAGCTCGGCTACCTTGGTTTCGCCATTTTTCTGCAATTCTGGGTTCCATCCTCGTTTCTCTTCAGGACAGGTTGAGTCTTCGGACTGTCCTGGTGTGGATACTGTGGTGGACAGGTTGCAGCAGATTTGGACTCATGTAGTGGACAATTTGACCTTGTCCCAGGAGAAGGCTCAACGTTTCGCTAATCGCAGACGCCGTGTGGGTCCCCGACTTCGTGTTGGGGATCTGGTTTGGTTATCTTCTCGTCATATTCCTATGAAGGTTTCCTCTCCTAAGTTTAAACCTCGTTTCATTGGTCCGTATAGGATTTCTGAGGTTCTTAATCCTGTGTCTTTTCATCTGACCCTTCCAGATTCTTTTTCCATACATAACGTATTCCATAGGTCATTGTTGCGGAGATACGTGGCACCTATGGTTCCATCTGTTGATCCTCCTGCCCCGGTTTTGGTGGAGGGGGAATTGGAGTATATTGTGGAGAAGATTTTGGATTCTCGTGTTTCTAGACGGAAACTCCAGTATCTGGTTAAATGGAAGGGTTATGCTCAGGAAGATAATTCCTGGGTTTTTGCCTCTGATGTCCATGCTCCCGATCTTGTTCGTGCCTTTCATGTGGCTCATCCTGGTCGGCCTGGGGGCTCTGGTGAGGGTTCGGTGACCCCTCCTCAAGGGGGGGGTACTGTTGTGAATTCTGTGGCAGAGCCCCCTCCTGTGGTCACAAGTGGTACTTCGGCTGATTCTCTCTGTGAGCTTCTGTTGGTGGAGGGAAGTGGTACTGCGGCTTCTGAGTTTCCTCCCTCAGGTGATCTGGTGAGGTCGTTAGGTGCTTCTCTACTTAACTCCACCTAATGCTTTGATCCTGGCTTCCTGTCAATGTTCCAGTGTTGGACTTGCTTTCCCTGGATCATTCCTGTGGCCTGCTGCTCTGCATAGCTAAGTTCTTCTTTGCTATTTGTTTGCTATTTTTTCTGTCCAGCTTGTCTAATTTGTTGCTGGAAGCTCTGGGACGCAAAGGGTGTACCTCCGTGCCGTTAGTTCGGTACGGAGGGTCTTTTTGCCCCCTTTGCGTGGTTTTCTTTAGGGTTTTGTGTAGACCCCAAAGTTACCTTTTCTATCCTCGATCTGTTAAGAAAGTCGGGCCTCACTTTGCTGAATCTATTTCATCTCTACGTTTGTCTTTTCATCTTAACTCACAGTCATTATATGTGGGGGGCTGCCTTTTCCTTTGGGGTATTTCTCTGAGGCAAGGTAGGCTTATTTTCTATCTTCAGGCTAGTTAGTTTCTCAGGCTGTGCCGAGTTGCCTAGGCAGAGTTAGGCGCAATCCACGGCTGCCTCTAGTGTTGTTTGGAGAGGATTAGGGATTGCGGTCTGCAGAGTTCCCACGTCTCAGAGCTCGTTCTATGATTTTGGGTTATTGTCAGATCACTGTATGTGCTCTGACCGCTATGTCCATTGTAGTACTGAATTGCCTTTCATAACAGATGGGGCTGTATGGCAAATTTTAGAAAGGCCAGATACACCTGTAGTTCCGTGGTTTCTTGTGCGGTGGACGCCATGAAAATGGTTGCCTGGGGAGGTGAATTTGCAGATTTAGATCTCATAGCTAAGATGTCCATCAGTGCATGCAAAGGCTTCGGCTGCCATTTTCCAGCAGTACAACGCACTGTAAACAACTTAACTATAGGGTTCTATGGCCGTTAACAAAATGTAGTCACAGACACCAGCAGCAGCACCGCCATACACACCCTTTTCACTGGACACCCCCTAGCAGTGGTGGGAAACCGCATCACCACTTGACACCCCCAGATCCCACTCTGTGTCCTGCATCAATGATACCATTAACTTATATACATATTATAACAGGCCCCTCACATTTGACACCTATTTTATTAGGGAAATAAAGTATGTGTTTTAATAACAAAAATAAGGTTCCATTTTTGGGTTTTACATTTGTGTACTACAAAAAAAATTGGTCATAAAAATATAAAGCAACATTGCTGAGGATATATTTGGGTTTTATTACAAATCTAAAACTCTACATGTCAATTACATGGTTGAAAAAAACATCATCTGATAGTTAAAAGTGATTTTTATTTGCATGTGTTGTATAGTCTTCACCATTTGGGTAGTACTTTTTTATTTTGGTTTTTTAAATGAAAGTGATGTGAAATATGTTTGTCCTGTTGTCAGTTGAATGTCAACATACTGATGGTTCAACATTTTTATTTCAACAGGACTGAAGGAAACATTGCTGCACCACAGCATGAAGAAGACACCCAAGAACAGAGCTCAGTGACAGAAGATGCTCTATTGACATCATGCGAAGAGGTGCAACTTCATTCAGCAGATCCTTCTGCAAGTGTCACACAACCTGCAATAGGGAGCTCTGCAACTGTCATGTCACAAACCGGAGAAAGACAGGACATAAATGTGAGGCCGATAAATCGGAGGCAACCAGTTCGACAACGTCAATCACGTAATGATAATGCTAGTCAAAATCAGGAAGCCCGTGCAGTTACACAACAAGCAATGCGCTTTCTAAATAGCATGGAGTCCCTCGATAATTGGGACCACTTTGGAGCGTCCGTTGCGTCAGGGATCAGTAAAGTACCATCATTAAACCAATGGTCTTGTGCCTCGGTTGTGTGTAATGTAATCTCTATGTTTCAAAAATGCACCATTGAAATCAATGGTAGTGACATTTGTAATGCAATAGAAGCTATAGCACTGCGACAACGTAACTCTGACATGACCACTAATCAGCATCCTCAAAACGCTTATCAACCTCAACAGTCTTCCTCTTTCCCCCATACTTCCTCTTTCCAATCTCAACATTCATCCTCTTTTCCACCTTCACATTCTTCATCCTTCCGTGGTTCCTATTCTTCAGCTGTACGTGCGCCTCACGATTCCGGTAATCCTAGTTCTGTCATCCGAAATTCTCTATTATTAACTTCTAGTAACTACCCCTTGTCCACTGCCTCTATTACACAACCCGACTTTATGGCCAACCTTTCTACTTCTGATTACCGGTCCTCCATTACCCCTTCTCATTGTGAAGCCTCACCTCCCACTTACCAAAACCTAAACTAAACTTTACAAAAAATAAGAAACATTTGGTTTGATTAAAGGGAATCTGTCAGCCCATTTTTTGGTTATAACCTGTGCCCACCGGCATCAGGGGTTTATGTATCGAAATCTGTAATGCATTCTGGAATGCTGTAGATAAGCCCCCGATGTATCCTGAAAGATGAGAAAAAGAGGTTAGATTATACTCACCCAGGGGCCTTCCCAGCGTGGTCCGCTCCCATGGGCGTTGCCGATACCGGTCCGGCACCTCCCATCTTCATACAATGATGTGCTCTGGCTGTGTTCCTGTCGCCACTTCGGCGCACTTTGTCCTGTTGAGAGAAGAGCAAAGTAATGCAGTGCGCATGTGCTGGCCCTCTCTGACCTTTCCCAGCGCCTGCACACTGCAGTACTTTGCTCTGCCCTCAACAGGGCAAATCAGTACGCCTGCGCAGGAGCCGAAGCGCAAGTAAAGAGGACGTCATCGTGTGAAGATGGGAGGACCTGGACCTGCGACACTCATCGGACACGGACAGCACCAGGCCCGCCCCTGGGTGAGTATAATATAGCCTCTTTTTCTCATCTTTCAGGATACATCGTGAGCTTATCTACTGCATTACAGAAAGCTATTGATACGCTGCTGATGGCAGTGGACGCAGCTTGTAGGCGGCAAAGGGGGTGACAGATTCCCCTTAATTGCAATATTGATTAGGTTTTGGGTCCCGTTCAAAATGGTGGTTGAATTGTGCAATAAAAACCAAAAAACTTTCTGAAAGAAAAATTGTAGCTAACAATGTTTAATATAGGAAAAAAATATTACAACACATGTATATGGATAACAGTACAAAATATGTTATATGGATAGAATAAGCTGTTTCCAATTTTTTATAGGGACAAGGAATGGTGATACTCCCGTTAACATTATGAACAGAATAAGCATTTAATGGGTGAGGCCAGTTTCACACTGCCGTGTGGGATACGAGAATCTGTCCCGACTCTCCCTTATCAACACCCGGCGCTAGCCACGCCACTCTGGCCTGTAGTGTGCGGCTGTAGAAAAATACATGCACATGCACACTCTTGTCCTGTGTGTTGATACGTGAGACTCCTGAGAGCTTCTCGTATCACACACGCCACTGTGAAACTGGCCTCACCCATTAAATGCTTATTCTGTTCATAATGTTAACGGGAGTATCACCATTCCTTGTCCATAATAAAAAAGGTTAAACAGCTTATGCTATACATATAATACACGTTTCATACTGTTACTCATATACATGTGTCTTGTAATATATGTTTGTTATAACTTTAAAATGTTATCTATTTTGTACAAAACAATTTTTGGTATTATTTACGTTATAAGAGGAAAGTGGGTCAAGCGGTCCATGGTCCTGGGTAACAATACTGGTAATCTTGTGTCTTTGGCAGTACCTACTAATGAGCTATCGCCAACTGTGCCTTCATGTTTCTGGACTCACCATGCATTTGATACCAAATTCAATGCAACCTTAGACATTTATATTGGCACGTCTTTTGCCTTGGTTGACTTTTGACATTGTGTATTGTGTTGCTGTTATTGTACCTTATTTTTGTGAGCAGGTATAAGAAAGAAATGCGGCACTCACCATCTGTCTTCAGCTAAAAATGTCCTTTATTTAGCACTTAAGCCTTCACAAACATGATGCGGCATAGGCTGGAGTATACGAGGGAGCGGGGGAGTGACAGGGGAGGACGACGGCCGTTTTGCGCACAGGCACTTCTACGGGTCCATGTGTTATTTTTGTATGTGCTTTTTTATAAAGTTTATACCTGGTTGTCTATTTTCACACCTGTTACACCCATTTTCTCATTTGTTTTATATGACTTTTCGGAGTGGGTGTTGGTTTGTGTGTGGGTCATGATTACTGTTGCCACCGTGGCATTTAGTATACAGCTTTGACTTCTGATAAGTTATTTTCTTTGTATAAAAATTTTCTAAATAAAAGTATGTATAATTGATTTGTTTACTTGTATTTTTTAACTAAATTAGTTGAAAAAATAGTGATATAGGCTACAGATTAATTGCATGACCTTTTGAAAATGTGCCTCACTGTATTTCATCACTTTCATTTGTGATTATTAAGTTAGTAAAGTTATGTTTGGCACAACTTCATCAGATTGGCACGGGCACTCTTGCGTTTGTGATGTGCTAAACTCGCAGAAGTCTCTTGCATCAACAGTAGGCGCTGCTGCCGACACTCGGGACAGGAGAGTGCGGCTGTACATAAATACATGCAGCAACATACTGAGAGCACAGTGGCGGCGGAGGCGCCGGGTGTTGATGCGAGAGAATCCAAACCGGCCTAGATTGCTATTACGGGCAGTAAAATTTAAAAAACAAAATTTTTTAATTAAACAAAAAGGGAAAGAATAAAACCACAGCATGTACTTTATAACATAAAAACATATTACCTTAGCAAAAAATGATATGATTGAGAAAGGGTCACAGGTAACAAACTTGGTCAATGCTTTAGCAATATAGCAAATGCTTAATTGTCTTGTCCCTAAATTTTTTTAATGGTATACCTATAGGTACCATTATCGTTCATGGTGCAAAATTAATATATTATAAAAAGGTTAAACTATTTATTACATATGACTCTTCAGACCCACCATCTTGAAAAAAAAATATACAGAGAGAGAGACATTAGTCCTGTCAATTTTTTGGAATGTTAACAAAAGATAATAAAACCACATAGTGTTTCAAAGATTTATTTTTACAGAACATAACAGGACAAGTATACCGTATAAACCAAAAATCGGACCATTCTCAATTTTGTTCCTGAAGAATTATGTCCGTGATGCCCAGGTCTGCGTAGTTGTAAAGGCAAACGACCGACTGCTAAGTTAGCATGACACAGACTCCAACTCCAAATAAGCTACAATGGTCACCAACTCTGACTACATCACTCACAATCCGACAACAGAGCCCTGGTGATGTCTCCTGTCAAGTGGATGTTTGCTGTTGAGGCTGCACACCACCAACACAGGAGTATTGCCATGGCACGGCACCCTCAGGACTCATGAAATAATCAGCAAAGGTTTCTCGAACACGCAAACCACTCATGTTGGGACCTGTAGGACCCCAGTTGATTGCTGTATCAAAATGTTCATACAGTGTCTCCACATCTACTTCAGGACTGTAGTCCCTAACATAATTGTGAAGAACACAGCAAGCTTTTACAACAGAATCAACTGTCCTAATATCCAACTGTATGGCGGTGTTTAAGATCCTCCACTGACTAACCATGATTCCGAAGGTGCATTCCACAACTCTCTGTGCCCGGCTCAGCCTAAAGTTAAAAATCCTCTTCTGGGCATTCAGTCCCCTTCGTGGATATGGGCGCAGCAGGTTTGTCATAAGTGGAAAAGCCTCATCCGATACCATCACAAAAGGGACTGGATGTGTGGTCCCTGGAAGAGGTTGAGGGGCTGGGAGCGTAATGCCATCTCGGAGAATTTGCAGTCCAATCTGAGAAGTTCTCAACACCCGGGAGTCCCCCGTTCTGCCATAGGCACCAATATCGATGGCCACAAACTTGTAATGCGCGTCAGCCACCGCCATCAGGATAACCGAGAAATATTTTTTATAATTGTAGAACACAGATCCGGACCGTGGAGGCTGAATCACTCTTACATGCTTTCCATCAACTGCACCTATGCAGTTTGGGAAGTTGGCAACAGTGTGAAAGCCTGCTGCTACCTGACGCCAAGTCTCCTCGGTTGGGGAAGGCATCACTATGGGCTGCAATTTCTGCCAGATAACATCGCATGTGCGTCTAACAATTTTAGAAATGGTTGACTTTCCAACTCAAAATTGAAGATGCAGGGATGCAAAGCTCTCTCCTGTGGCCAAAAATCTGAAGCGACACAAAAAAAAAAATAGGTTTATTAGTAAACATTAATATCATAAGTGATTGGTAGCATCAACAAGGTGGTATTAGTATGGCTTCTTATTGGAAAACTATTAAAGCAATGCTGACATCACATGACCGCTGCAAACAATCACAGGGTGCATTGTTGTGTGTACTGGAATGGTGAGACTAAATTAATTTAAACTATTTTTTTAAATTACCGCAAGGTGATGAGCAGCCTTTCATCAGCACAGATAGCCTGCCGCATAACTGTGTCTTGAAGGGTTAAATGTGGACGAAGAATTTGTAACAAATCATCAAAGCAATTGATGGTAAGCCGGCAAAATGACTGAAACTTTTCTGGATATCTGCATAACAATGTTAAAATCACATAAATGAAAAATGTATAATTGTGTGTGGAAAAAAAAAAAAGAAAAAATACACACCTGCGCAAATCAGCGTATAGATTGATAAAGTGACCCTTTTCTGGACGCTCCTCAAGAAGGGGGTGAACCCAGAAGCGGTGCCTTCTTCGTGCTCGTTGCTGCTTGAAAAAGATAAAATTTACAAAAAAGGTCATACAAAAATCCCCCCCCCCCCCCCAACAAAAAAAATAAAATAATTTTTTTATATCATTGCACGGTATAGTACATCTGATGGCAGGCCACCCGCTTTCATGTGTGCTCCCGCTGTGACCCTGCATCAAAGCCAGGACATGTCCAATGATTTCATTATCTGCCATGTGCACGCAATAGGCGCAAGTGGAATCACGAGCCACCAGCACCTATTTACTAGTAAAATGCCACTTTCAAAAGCTCATGAAAAGATCATGAAAAAAAACAAAACAGTACGGGTATTGGAAAAATGAAAGTGTTAAATTTTTCAACTACATTTTTATAAAAAAATTACCAAGACATGTTTGGTGTCTACGAACTTGTAATGACCTGGAAAATCATATAGCAGGTCAGTTTTAGCATTTATTGAACCTAGCAACAAAAAAGACAATAAACAAGTGTGGGATTTCATGTTTTTGGACAAATTAACTGCACTTTGAAAATTATGGACAATTTCTGTTACACGACATGGTCTAACCAAATGATGTCATTCAAAAGGACAACAGTCCCGTAAAAAAAAATACCCTCACATGGCCATATGAAAAAAAACCCACAAAGTTATGGCTCTTGAAAGAAAAGGAGCGAAAACAGAAATACACACAGTCATTATGGGGTTAATAAATACTTACTGTTTGAAGCATATTTAGCCTCATAATGAGAATTATCAAGTAGATAATTCTCTTCCTTTGGTTTGGCAATAAAACTAGAGGCATTGCTGCAAAAAATTTGCAAACAGGAAATCCCTTTTTTTTTCCCCTTCCCAGAAGGCACCTTTCAATAAGCTTTATTGCCACTTTCACCAAAAAAAGCTTGCAATTGTAAAACGCATAAAAAACGCATACATAAAAAACGCATCAAAAACGCGTCAAAAAACGCATGGAAAACGCAGGTGACCTGCCAGTGACCTCAGATGCAGATTTGGTCAGGATTTTACCTGCATAAAAACCTGACCAAATCCTGATGCAATCCTGAACGTGGACACATACCCTATGGGCTTGTTCACATGTTGCATTTTTGCCGCTATTTCCCCCTGCACATTCTTGCCACAAAAAAGCAATGTTTTACAATACCAGCAAAGTGAATAAGATTACTGAAATCTCATGTACATGCCATTATTTTTTCCTTGCAGATTTGAAACAGTTTCAAATCTGCAGCATGCCAATTCTTTCAGCATTTTTGCACAGTTTTTCACCTATTTAACTTAATGGGAAAGAAAAAGCATAGAAAACATCTCCAAAAACACATGAGAAAATTCAAAAAGTGCATTTTTAAGCAGCATTTTTTATTGTTAACCACATAGTATTTGCAGGGAAAAAAATTGCTGCAGATACCATATGAGTGCACACACCCTAAGGCTATGTTCACACGCTGCAGATTTTGCTGCGGATCCGCAGCGTTTCTGCAGCTGCGGGTCCGCAGCAGTTTCCCATGTTTTTACAGTACAATGTAAACCTATGTGAAACGCAATCTGCATTGCACATGCTGCGGAAAAAAACGCGCGAAACGCAGTGGTTTACATCCCGCAGCATGTCAATTCTTTGTGCAGAATCCACAGCGGTTTTACACCTGCTCCATAATAGAAAACCGCAGGTGTAAAACCGAAGTGGAATCCGCACAAAAACTGCGGTAAATCCGAGGTTACCCCGCAGGAAATCCGCAGGTAAAATGCAGTGCCTTTTACCTGCGGTTTTCACAAATCTGCTGCGGAAAACTCCGCAGACCTCAAGAATACGTGTGCACATACCCTAAAAGTCTGTTGCTTGTTTTGTCATGTTATTTAATGTATTTTTTTATCGTACAATATGTATTATGTTATAATCTGTAGTCAGTGGTAGCACGAGAACCAGGACATTCCACCTCCGGATCACAGCCGGAAACAAGACAGTCCATCTCCGGTTCGCAGCCTGGCACATATTCTCTGGATTACAGTTACTAAACACGCCAGTCCACCTCTGACCGGTTGCCGTGGGTGACTGCACTGCCATGTTAAGGTTTCTACTTACAGCATTACACAGTACACAATATCCTCCAGATCGCAGCCAGGAACCATATCCTCCAGTTTACAGTCACTAAACACGCCAGTCCACCTCTGACCTGTTCCTGTGGTCGACTACACCACTCTGTACGCTGTGGGTGCCAAGCTTTTCAGCTGACTTGGCCATTTGGCTCCACTGGCCTGTGTTGCCTCACACAGGTGGAGCACTGCAGAGCCTTTTGCTCTGTACTCCTCCAAACACCAGACTGACACTGACTCTGAACCTGACACACCCAAACCCTATACTACAGGGTTTTTAATTTGAATCTTTGGCCATCAGCCACATGGAAAAACTGGCCTGGAATGAAACGGACTGCACCACTGCCATCCTGTAGTCTGTTTGAAAACACAAAAAGCCCAGAGGAGGTTTTCCTTTAATCTCCAGCACCAGGCGTCTCTTCATAAAATCTTTAGTACTTTATTCTCATGTCAAGAAAAAACCATGTGGGTATGCAGCCCCTAAATGCCCGCTTAGGTGCTGCGTCCCCACATGATGTTTTTTTCTTGATATGAGAATAAAGTACTAAAAATTTTATGAAGAGACGCCTGGTGCTGGAACTTTTTCTTTTCCTTTTTGCTGTTGCTATTGAGTGGTATCCAGCCACTTGTTCCTGGCAGCTGTGTTCATTTGGATTCCGGTGAGGCACCACTAATCCCTTTCCCTGCTCCCTGCATGATGTTTCCCTAAATCTGCCTTGGACAACCAGCATGTCCAAGACATATACTCACTTTAGTCTGCATTGCAACCACAGCTACGCCTGTGACTGCAATGCACTCTCATGGCCTCAGTATGCCTGTGTGTGCATCCTGAGGGGAACATACAATGACCCTCACATGTAACACCAGTCACTGCCTCAAGTACCCCCTCCCTCTGTTCAAATCTGTGGGGTTGAACACTTGTCACCCCACATGAGTGTGTGATAGGGCACCCGCATGACCCTGTGACACCCCTACCCGACACTGTACTGAGAAACTTAGTAGGAACCGAAACCAATGATTGATGCATGCATCCCTACTCTTTGTGTTTCTCCTCCATACTTTGTTACGTGACAACCCGCCTCCCTGTTCTTCATTGCAGAAGACACGCCCACTTTCCTGACTAACGGTAGATTTGGGACAGTTTTGGGTGGTCTCAACCTTGTTTGTTTGGGGTTCACTAACCCTGCAGCCCATCCCATGACCTAAGAACCTGCCTTTGAGCCCTTGGTACTGTTTCCTCTGTACCTTTACCCGTGCCTCAGCGTCCATGTCATGCTGAAAAGTCGATGTTCGCCTCGGCACCTCCAGGCATTCATCCATACCACGTGAGCCTCCCAACGTGAGCCTCCCAACGCTGCTGTCTAGCGAGAGCCCTATCCTTTTTACCCTGACCCCCGGCCACATCCTTGGCCGGTGCCAGAGGGTTCCTCGTGCATAAATCCCTAGTCGCCTCTGTGACCACACACTCCCGGTTTCTCCTGGCTTTCTTTTTATACATGAGCTTTTATACCTATGTGTCTGTGTGGGACACTGGAAATGAGCTGTCCTGAACTTACCAGGGGACATTTCCAGCTCAGGGTTCTGTGGGGTCTCCACGACCTCTCCTGCCACAACATCTAGGGGGAACCTATCAGGGCTACACTCTGTCCCTAGGTTGGTGACCCCTATTGCAGGTATTCCTGACTCAAGATCTTTGGGAACAACATCCTCAGCCTCTCCTGCCAATACCTCTAGGGGGAACCTATCAGGGTTACACTCTGTCCCTAGGTTGGTGACCCCTATTGCAGGTATCCCTGACTCGAGATCTTTGGGAACAACATCTTCAGCCTCTCCTGCCAATACCTCTAGGGGGAACCTATCAGGGTTACACTCTGTCCCTAGGTTGGTGAGTTCTATGGCAGGTATCACTGACTAGGGATCTTCGGGTTCTATGCCCAGAACAACATTTACCTTGAGAGGGTTTACCCTTGTCTCCCACAGGGACCAGAACATTGTCAAGTCTCTTCCCAACACAGCCCCATATGGAAGGGTCCTCACCACTCCCACCACGTGTTTAATGTCTCCACATGATGTAGAAAAAGTGACCTCCGCAGATGGGTACTCCCGGATTTCCCCATGGATACCCATCACTAGAGTTGAGCGACCTTGACCTTTTTAGAGTCGAGCCGGGTTTCGCGAAACCCGACTATCTCAAAAGTCGGGTCGAGTGAAATTGGCCGATTATGACGTAAAGTCGGGATCGACCGAAACACGAAACCCAATGCAAGTCAATGGGGCAGCATAGTCGGCAGTGAGTGGGGGCCAGGAAAACACCTAAAGTGCCCATTTTAATGCCAAAACCATGCATTCTTCTTAATGAAGCTTGTCAATCTTAATTTCCCTTATAATAATAGTTAAGGTAAGGTAAGTATTTAAACTTTGCAAGTGCTGTGATCCTGAGCAAGCAGGGGGGGCCCACTCGTTGGCATTGGCACTGGCACAGGGCCCCTCAAAGTATGGCGGTGTGTTTGCACGGCGGGGGCGCCTCCCACCGGCAGCAACACTTTTGCGTACTATGAGAGGCCCTGTGCCAGTGACGTCGCCAACGAGTATTCCTCCCCCCACCTGATGAAGGAACCTGCACTTTCATCTGCACCTTCCTCTTTGTCACCGTGTAAGGTGGTATGGTATGCGGGAAGAGCAACCTGACTTTCAGCAGGGTCACAATGTTGTTGTGTAGCGTGCACGGGGAATGTTGCGTTATGGGTCAATGTACCAGCAGACTCATCTATCACTGGCTGGGCAATGGGCAGGATGAGGAGGAAACACAGATATAGGCCCAAAGAATAAAGTTGGCTAAATGCAGTTCAAAATTGGTAACACAGGAATAACCAGGGGGCATTGCAGTGGAGGACAACTGGAATGAGAGGCTGACACAGAGAGTAGGCCCAAATCAGTAAGTAGTCGAAATGCAGTTCAAAATTGGCAACCGTAGTAAACAGGCGGCACAGCTTTGTTCAGTGGAGGAGAACAGCAAGGAGTGGCAGACACCGATAGTAGGCCCCAACCCAACTAGTAGGCCAAATGCAGTCTAACATTAACAACTACTTAACGAGCGCCTGAAAACGGAATTTCAGGACAGGAAACCAGGAGAACAGCAAGGAGCGGCAGACACTGTTAGTAGGCCCCAAACCAACTAGTACGCCAAATGCAGTTGTTCCATTTAACCACAATTTAACGAGAGCCTGAAGATAGAAGCTCAGGAAAGGCAACCTGGAGAACACCTTGGAGTGGAACACACCATCTCTCTCCACCCCATACCCATTTTGTAGGCCTAATGCAGTGTAGTTTTCTACAACTACTAAACGAGAGTCGGAAGACCGAAGCAATGGCAAGGAAACCTGGGGAACACCTTGGAGTGTAACACACCATCTCTCTCCACCCGATACCCATTTTGTAGGCCTAATGCAGTGTAGTTTTCTACAACTACTAAACGAGAGTCGGAAGACCGAAGCAATGGCAAGGAAACCTGGGGAACACCTTGGAGTGTAACACACCATCTCTCTCCACCCGATACCCATTTTGTAGGCCTAATGCAGTGTAGTTTTCTACAACTACTAAGCGAGAGTCGGAAGACTGAAGCAATGGCAAGGAAACCTGGGGAACACCTTGGAGTGTAACACACCATCTCTCTCCACCCGATACCCATTTTGTAGGCCTAATGCAGTGTAGTTTTCTACAACTACTAAACGAGAGTCGGAAGACCGAAGCAATGGCAAGGAAACCTGGGGAACACCTTGGAGTGTAACACACCATCTCTCTCCACCCGATACCCATTTTGTAGGCCTAATGCAGTGTAGTTTTCTACAACTACTAAACGAGAGTCGGAAGACCGAAGCAATGGCAAGGAAACCTGGGGAACACCTTGGAGTGTAACACACCATCTCTCTCCACCCGATACCCATTTTGTAGGCCTAATGCAGTGTAGTTTTCTACAACTACTAAACGAGAGTCGGAAGACTGAAGCAATGGCAAGGAAACCTGGGGAACACCTTGGAGTGTAACACACCATCTCTCTCCACCCGATACCCATTTTGTAGGCCTAATGCAGTGTAGTTTTCTACAACTACTAAACGAGAGTCGGAAGACCGAAGCAATGGCAAGGAAACCTGGGGAACACCTTGGAGTGTAACACACCATCTCTCTCCACCCGATACCCATTTTGTAGGCCTAATGCAGTGTAGTTTTCTACAACTACTAAACGAGAGTCGGAAGACCGAAGCAATGGCAAGGAAACCTGGGGAACACCTTGGAGTGTAACACACCATCTCTCTCCACCCAATACCCATTTTGTAGGCCTAATGCAGTGTAGTTTTCTACAACTACTAAACGAGAGTCAGAAGACCGAAGCAATGGCAAGGAAACCTGGGGAACACCTTGGAGTGTAACACACCATCTCTCTCCACCCCATACCCAATTTGTAGGCCTAATGCAGCCTACTTTCCGACAACTACTAAACGAGAGCATGAAGATCGAAGCTCAGGAAAGGCAACCTGGGGAACACCTTGGAGTGTAACAAACCCTCTCTCTACACCACGGAAGGGCTGATTCTTAGGAAGGAAGGCTGTCGGAAAGAAGCAGGGCGCGTCCGAGGGTGATTATATTCTTATTAGGTATATACTCACCCTCGGACGCGCCCTGCTTCTTTATTTGTAATGAATGTTTATTTGCAATGTGGTTTTGACTTACTCTATTTTTTTGGTAAATAATGATTTTATTATTTTCATTGTTTTGCATCTTCTTGGCAATAATATAAAGAAGACGCGACAGGACAACACTCGGTGGATGCCATATCTGTGTTTTAAATTGAAAAAAACTTTCAGTTAACTACTTGCAGGAGAAAGTTATTGTAGCTGGTGGCCATTTTTAGTACTGTACCAGATTTTTGTTGTATGTGTTTGTTTTTAATGTTAAAATGTCTGCATTTGATATCTCTCCAGTATTTTCTTTTTTATAACCAAAATACTTATTTTTATATTTTCTGATGTTGGTTCAAGGGGTAGACGGGCAGCAGTAGACAGGTCAGTGGAGGCCTAGTGAAAGGAGGGACCGCAGACAGGCTTCGAAGCCCTAACATAAAAAATTGGGCTGGCTGTAGGCAATTTAAAATTGGTTCCAGGGGAACACGGGCAGCAGTAGACAGGTCAGTGGAGGCCTAGTGGAAGGAGTGACCGCAGACAGGCTTCGAAGGCCTAACATAAGAAAAATGTCAATACAATGGTATTGACAGTGCCAGGCATTGAAGGATGTCAGCGCATAGACTAAACATTGGTGGAGCTGTGAGAGAAAATTTTGCAAGTCGTAGAGCACTGTTTGACCTGGGGGGGGGACTGTCTTGTGGCCGGCGGTACAGGCCCAGGGCCCCTCATATTACAACGGTGTGTCTGACGTTGGGTGCGCACCACCACCGCCAGACACTTTATTGTACTATGAGGGACCTAGTGGCAGTGCCGTCGACCAAAAGCGGGCACACCCACCTCTTCAGACAAACAGTACTCTCACGGGTGCTGGCGCCAAGTGGCGATACCACGGCCCCGTGTGGGGACTTTGGCCATTTAGGGAGGTGTTAACATGTCGGATGCTGGACAATCAGGTGCTGCAAATTACGAGATTGGAAAAGTCGTTCAGAATAGTCCACAGGCAAGACCTTTACATAGGAAAGCTAGGTGTCAGCCGGGCAAGGTGGGGCAAAAGATTTCGAAATCCAGTTGTGGTTCATTTTAATGAAGGTTAGATCATCTACATTTTGGGTAGCCAGACGAGTCCTTTTTTCTGTTAGTATTGAACCTGCAGCAGTGAATACTCTTTCTGATAGGACACTAGCTGCCGGGCAAGCAAGCTCCTGCAATGCATATTCTGCCAATTCTGGCCAGGTGTCTAATTTTGATGCCCAGTAATCAAATGGGAATGACGGTTGAGGGAGAACGTCGATAAGGGATGAAAAATAGTTAGTAACCATACTGGACAAATGTTGTCTCCTGTCACTTTGAATTGATGCTGCAGTACCTGTCCTGTCTGCGGTCATAGCAAAATCACTCCACAACCTGGTCAGAAAACCCCTCTGGCCAACGCCACTTCTGATTTCTGCCCCTCTAACACCTCTGGTCTGCTGGCCCCTGCAGCTCGTGTTAGAACGATCACGGGCGCTGTGTGCAGGGAATGCCAGAAGCAAACGGTCAATAAGAGTTGATTGTTTGGTTGCTAATATTAGTTCCAAGTTCTCATGTGGCATTATATTTTGCAATTTGCCTTTATAGCGAGGATCAAGGAGGCAGGCCAACCAGTAATCGTCATCGTTCATCATTTTTGTTATGCGTATGTCCCTTTTGAGGATACGTAAGGCATAATCCGCCATGTGGCCCAAAGTTCCAGTTCTCAAATCTGTGGTTGTACTTGGTTGAGGGGCAGTTTCAGGCAAATCCACGTCACTTGTGTCCCTCCAAAAACCAGAACCCGGCCTTGCCGCGCCAACAATTTCCACTTGCCCCGGAAAAGCTTCCTCATTAAAAATATAATCATCCCCATCATCCTCCTCCTCCTCCTCCTCCAGTTCGCCCGCTACCTCGTCCTGTACACTGCCCTGGCCAGACAATGGCTGACTGTCATCAAGGCTTTCCTCTTCCTCAGCTGCAGACGCCTGATCCTTTATGTGCGTCAAACTTTGCATCAGCAGACGCATTAGGGGGATGCTCATGCTTATTATGGCGTTGTCTGCACTAACCAGCCGTGTGCATTCCTCAAAACATTGAAGGACTTGACACATGTCTTGAATCTTCGACCACTGCACACCTGACAACTCTATGTCTGCCATCCTACTGCCTGCCCGTGTATGTGTATCCTCCCACAAAAACATAATAGCCCGCCTCTGTTCACACAGTCTCTGAAGCATGTGCAGTGTTGAGTTCCACCTTGTTGCAACGTCTATGATTAGGCGATGCTGGGGAAGGTTCAAAGAACGCTGATAGGTCTGCATACGGCTGGAGTGTACGGGCGAACGGCGGATATGTGAGCAAAGTCCACGCACTTTGAGGAGCAGGTCGGATAACCCCGGATAACTTTTCAGGAAGCACTGCACCACCAGGTTTAAGGTGTGAGCCAGGCAAGGAATGTGTTTCAGTTGGGGAATTGAGATGGCAGTCATGAAATTCCTTCCGTTATCACTCACTACCTTGCCTGCCTCAAGATCTACAGTGCCCAGCCACGACTGCGTTTCTTTCTGCAAGAACTCGGACAGAACTTCAGCGGTGTGTCTGTTGTCACCCAAACACTTCATAGCCAATACAGCCTGCTGACGTTTTCCAGTAGCTGCCCCATAATGGGAGACCTGGTGTGCAACAGTGGCAGCTGCGGATGGAGTGGTTGTGCGACTGCGGTCTGTGGACGAGGTCTCGCTTCTGCAGGAGGACGAGGAGGAGGGGGTGCGAACGGCTACAGCCAACTGTTTCCTAGACCGTGGGCTAGGCAGAACTGTCCCAAACTTGCTGTCCCCTGTGGACCCTGCATCCACCACATTTACCCAGTGTGCCGTGATGGACACGTAACGTCCCTGGCCATGCCTACTGGTCCATGCATCTGTTGTCAGGTGCACCTTTGTGCTCACAGATTGACTGAGTGCATGGACGATGCGCTCTTTAACATGCTGGTGGAGGGCTGGGATGGCTTTTCTGGAAAAAAAGTGTCGACTGGGTAGCTCGTAGCGTGGTACAGCGTAGTCCATCAGGGCTTTGAAAGCTTCGCTTTCAACTAACCGGTAGGGCATCATCTCTAACGAGATTAGTCTAGCTATGTGGGTGTTCAAACCCTGTGTACGCGGATGCGAGGCTAAGTACTTCCTTTTTCTAACCATAGTCTCATGTAGGGTGAGCTGGACTGGAGAGCTGGAGATCGTGGAACTAGCGGGGGTGCCGGTGGACATGGCAGACTGAGAGACGGTGAGAGATGGTATTGTTGCCGCCGGTGCCCTAGATGCAGTGTTTCCTACTACGAAACTGGTGATTCCCTGACCCTGACTGCTTTGGCCTGGCAAAGAAACCTGCACAGATACTGCAGGTGGTGCAGAAAATGGTGGCCCTACACTGCCGGAAGGGATGTTGCGTTGATGACTAGCTTCATTGGCCGAGGGTGCTACAACCTTAAGGGACGTTTGGTAGTTAGTCCAAGCTTGCAAATGCATGGTGGTTAAATGTCTATGCATGCAACTTGTATTGAGACTTTTCAGATTCTGCCCTCTGCTTAAGGTAGTTGAACATTTTTGACAGATGACTTTGCGCTGATCAATTGGATGTTGTTTAAAAAAATGCCAGACTGCACTCTTTCTAGCATCGGATACCTTTTCAGGCATTGCAGACTGAGCTTTAACCGGATGGCCACGCTGTCCTCCAACAGGTTTTGGCTTTGCCACGCGTTTTGGGCAAGATACGGGCCCGGCAGATGGAACCTGTTGCGATGTTGATGCCTGCTGCGGCCCCTCCTCCTCCGCTTCAGAACTGCTGCCGCCTGCACCCTGTTCCCCCAATGGCTGCCAATCGGGGTCAAGAACTGGGTCATCTATTACCTCTTCTTGTAGCTCGTGTGCAACTTCATCTGTGTCACCGTGTCGGTCGGTGGTATAGCGTTCGTGATGGGGCAACATAGTCTCATCAGGGTCTGATTCTTGATCATTACCCTGCGAGGGCAATGTTGTGGTCTGAGTCAAAGGACCAGCATAGTAGTCTGGCTGTGGCTGTGCATCAGTGCACTCCATGTCAGATTCAACTTGTAATGGGCATGGACTGTTAACTGCTTCACTTTCTAAGCCAGGGACGGTATGTGTAAAGAGCTCCATGGAGTAACCCGTTGTGTCGCCTGCTGCATTCTTCTCTGTTGTTGTTTTTGCTGAAGAGGACAAGGAAGCGACTTGTCCCTGACCGTGAACATCCACTAACGACGCGCTGCTTTTACTTTTACCAGTTTCACGAGAGGAGGCAAAAGAGCTAGAGGCTGAGTCAGCAAGATAAGCCAAAACTTGCTCTTGCTGCTCCGGCTTTAAAAGCGGTTTTCCTACTCCCAGAAAAGGGAGCGTTCGAGGCCTTGTGTAGCCAGACGACGAACCTGGCTCCACAGCTCCAGACTTAGGTGCAATATTTTTTTTCCCACGACCACCTGATGCTCCACCACTACCACTACCCTCATTACCAGCTGACAATGAACGCCCCCGGCCACGACCTCTTCCATCAGACTTCCTCATTGTTTTAAAAACGTTACCAAACTAACGGCATTTGTTGCTGTCACACAACTTACACGGTGAGCTATAACTTCAGTATGATTTAGCTACCCCTTTACAGGTGGGTGAGACCACAACGAAAATCAGGCACAATGTTACACACTCTGTTGTTGGTGGCAACAAATGAGAGAGATGCCACGCACGCAGGACTGTCACTGAAGCGCAAATGTAAATATTAATCTCCCACTGATTTTTTTTTTTTTTTAAAAGGGAGACTTTAGAAAAAAAAAAAATAAAAAAAATGATTTTTTAAGGAAGAATTTATAAACCAAATAAAATGAAATGATTGTTTCAGGGAGAATTTAGAAAACAAATAAAAAAATAGGCTTTCTATGGCCCACTGAGTGAGAGAGGACGCACACAGGAGTCAGGAGTGGCACACAAGCCCAGAGGCCAATATTTATCTCCCACTGATTGATTTAGTGATTTTTTCAGGTAGATTTTGGAACCCAAATCAAGCAAAAAAATTAATAGGCTTTCTATGGCCCACAATTGGAGAGAGAGAGAGATGGCACACCCAGGAGTCAAGACTGGCACACAAGCAGAAAGGGCAATATTAATTTCCCACTGATTTCATTTTTTTTTTTTTTCAGGGAGACTTTAGAAAAAAAAAATACAAAAAAATGAATTTTTCAGGAAGAATTTAGAAACAAAATAAAATAAAATGATTGTTTCAGGGAGAATTTAGAAAACAAATAAAAAAAAAATAGGCTTTGTAGGGCCCACTGAGTGAGAGAATACGCACACAGGAGTCAGGAGTGGCACACAAGCCCAGAGGCCAATATTTATCTCCCACTGATTGATTTAGTGATTTTTTCAGGTAGATTTTGGAACCCAAATCAAGCAGAAAAATTAATAGGCTTTCTATGGCCCACAATTGGAGAGAGAGAGAGATGGCACACCCAGGAGTCAAGACTGGCACACAAGCAGAAAGGGCAATATTAATCTCCCACTGATTTGATTTTTTTTTTTTTTTCAGGGAGACTTTAGAAAAAAAAATACAAAAAAATGAATTTTTCAGGAGGAATTTAGAAACAAAATAAAATAAAATGATTGTTTCAGGGAGAATTTAGAAAACAAATAAAAAAAATAGGCTTTGTAGGGCCCACTGAGTGAGAGAGGACGCACACAGGAGTCAGGAGTGGCACACAAGCCCAGAGGCCAATATTTATCTCCCACTGATTGATTTAGTGATTTTTTCAGGTAGATTTTGGAACCCAAATCAAGCAAAAAAATTAATAGGCTTTCTATGGCCCACAATTGGAGAGAGAGAGATGGCACACCCAGGAGTCAAGACTGGCACACAAGCAGAAAGGGCAATATTAATCTCCCACTGATTTGATTTTTTATTTTTTTCAGGGAGACTTTAGAAAAAAAAAATACAAAAAAATGAATTTTTCAGGAAGAATTTAGAAACAAAATAAAATAAAATGATTGTTTCAGGGAGAATTTAGAAAACAAAAATAAAAAAAAATAGGCTATGTAGGGCCCACTGAGTGAGAGAGGACGCACACAGGAGTCAGGAGTGGCACACAAGCCCAGAGGCCAATATTTATCTCCCACTGATTGATTTAGTGATTTTTTCAGGTAGATTTTGGAACCCAAATCAAGCAAAAAAATTAATAGGCTTTCTATGGCCCACAATTGGAGAGAGAGAGAGATGGCACACCCAGGAGTCAAGACTGGCACACAAGCAGAAAGGGCAATATTAATCTCCCACTGATTTGATTTTTTTTTTTTTTTCAGGGAGACTTTAGAAAAAAAAAATACAAAAAAATGAATTTTTCAGGAAGAATTTAGAAACAAAATAAAATAAAATGATTGTTTCAGGGAGAATTTAGAAAACAAATAAAAAAAAATAGGCTTTGTAGGGCCCACTGAGTGAGAGAGGACGCACACAGGAGTCAGGAGTGGCACACAAGCCCAGAGGCCAATATTTATCTCCCACTGATTGATTTAGTGATTTTTTCAGGTAGATTTTGGAACCCAAATCAAGCAAAAAAATTAATAGGCTTTCTATGGCCCACAATTGGAGAGAGAGAGAGATGGCACACCCAGGAGTCAAGACTGGCACACAAGCAGAAAGGGCAATATTAATCTCCCACTGATTTGATTTTTTTTTTTTTTCAGGGAGACTTTAGAAAAAAAATACAAAAAAATGAATTTTTCAGGAAGAATTTAGAAACAAAATAAAATAAAATGGTTGTTTCAGGGAGAATTTAGAAAACAAATAAAAAAAAAATAGGCTTTGTAGGGCCCACTGAGTGAGAGAGGACGCACACAGGAGTCAGGAGTGGCACACAAGCCCAGAGGCCAATATTTATCTCCCACTGATTGATTTAGTGATTTTTTCAGGTAGATTTTGGAACCCAAATCAAGCAAAAAAATTAATAGGCTTTCTATGGCCCACAATTGGAGAGAGAGAGAGATGGCACACCCAGGAGTCAAGACTGGCACACAAGCAGAAAGGGCAATATTAATCTCCCACTGATTTGATTTTTTTTTTTTCAGGGAGACTTTAGAAAAAAAAAAAAAAAATGAATTTTTCAGGAAGAATTTAGAAACAAAATAAAATAAAATGGTTGTTTCAGGGAGAATTTAGAAAACAAATAAAAAAAAAATAGGCTTTGTAGGGCCCACTGAGTGAGAGAGGATGCACACAGGAGTCAGGAGTGGCACACAAGCCCAGAGGCCAATATTTATCTCCCACTGATTGATTTAGTGATTTTTTCAGGTAGATTTTGGAACCCAAATCAAGCAAAAAAATTAATAGGCTTTCTATGGCCCACAATTGGAGAGAGAGAGAGAGATGGCACACCCAGGAGTCAAGACTGGCACACAAGCAGAAAGGGCAATATTAATCTCCCACTGATTTGATTTTTTTTTTTTTTTTCAGGGAGACTTTAGAAAAAAAAAATACAAAAAAATGAATTTTTCAGGAAGAATTTAGAAACAAAATAAAATAAAATGATTGTTTCAGGGAGAATTTAGAAAACAAATAAAAAAAAAAATAGGCTTTGTAGGGCCCACTGAGTGAGAGAGGACGCACACAGGAGTCAGGAGTGGCACACAAGCCCAGAGGCCAATATTTATCTCCCACTGATTGATTTAGTGATTTTTTCAGGTAGATTTTGGAACCCAAATTAAGCAAAAAAATTAATAGGCTTTCTATGGCCCACAATTGGAGAGAGAGAGAGATGGCACACCCAGGAGTCAAGACTGGCACACAAGCAGAAAGGGCAATATTAATCTCCCACTGATTTGATTTTTTTTTTTTTTTCAGGGAGACTTTAGAAAAAAAAAATACAAAAAAATGAATTTTTCAGGAATAATGTAGAAACCAAATAAAATAAAATGATTGTTTCAGGGAGAATTTAGAAAACAAATAAAACAAAAAATAGGCTTTCTAGGGCCCACTGAGTGAGAGATGACGCACACAGGAGTCAGGAGTGGCACACAAGCCCAGAGGCCAATATTTATCTCCCACTGATTGATTTATTGATTTTTTCAGGTAGAATTTAGAACCCAAATCAACCCAAAAAATAAATAGGCTTTCTATGGCCCACTATTTGTGAGAGAGATGGCACGCTCAGGACTGGCACACAAGCCCAGAGGCCAATATTAATCTCCCACTTTTTTTTTTTTTTTCCAGGGAAAATTTATAAACCCAATAAAAAAAATAATAAATAGGCTTTCTATGGCCCACTATCTGAGAGAGAGAGATGGCACGCTTAGGACTGGCACACAAGCCCAAAGGCCAATATTAATCTCCCACTGATTGATTTATTGATTTTTTCAGGTAGAATTTAGAACCCAAATCAACGCAAAAAATAAATAGGCTTTCTATGGCCCACTATTTGTGAGAGAGATGGCACGCTCAGGACTGGCACACAAGCCCAGAGGCCAATATTAATCTCCCACTTTTTTTTTTTTTTCCAGGGAAAATTTATAAACCCAATACAAAAAATAATAAATAGGCTTTCTATGGCCCACTATCTGAGAGAGAGAGATGGCACGCTTAGGACTGGCACACAAGCCCAAAGGCCAATATTAATCTCCCACTGATTGATTTATTGATTTTTTCAGGTAGAATTTAGAACCCAAATCAAGCAAAAAAATTAATAGGCTTTCTATGGCCCACTGAGTGAGAGATGGCACACACAGGAGTCAGGAGTGGCACACAAGCCCTGAGGCCAATATTTTTCTCCCACTGATTGATGTTGTGATTTTTTCAGGTAGATTTTGGAACCCAAATCAAGCAAAAAAATAAATAGGCTTTCTACGGCCCACTGAGTGAGAGATGGCACACACAGGAGTAAGGAGTGGCACACAAGCCCTGAGGCCAATATTTTTCTCCCACTGATTGATGTAGTGATTTTTTCAGGTAGATTTTAGAACCCAAATCAAGCAAAAAAATAAATAGGCTTTCTATGGCCCACTGAGTGAGAGATGACACAGACAGGGATGGCACTCTAGCAGAAATGCCAATCTTAATCTCCCACAAAAAAAAAAAAAAAGGAACTGTCCTTCAATTACTATCTCCCTGCAGTAATCTCAGCCAGGTATTGCAGGCAGCAATAAGGAGTGGACTGATGCACAAATTAAATAAAAAGTGTGGACAAACAAACAAGATAGCTGTGCAGAAAGGAAGGAACAAGAGGATTTGTGCTTTGAAAAAAGCAGTTGGTTTGCACAGCGGCGTACACACAGCAATGCAGCTATCAGGGAGCCTTCTAGGGCAGCCCAATGAGCTACAGCGCTGAGGAAAAAAAAAATGTAGCTTCCACTGTCCCTGCACACCGAAGGTGGTGTTGGGCTGTGGAAATCACTACAGCACAAGCGGTTTGGTGGTTAATGGACCCTGCCTAACGCTATCCCTGCTTCTGACGAAGCGGCAGCAACCTCTCCCTAAGCTCAGATCGGCAGCAGTAACATGGCGGTCGGCGGGAACGCCCCTTTATAGCCCCTGTGATGCCGCGGACAGCAAGCCAATCACTGCAATGCCCTTCTCTAAGATGGTGGGGACCAGGACCTATGTCATCACGCTGCCCACACTCTGCGTTTACCTTGATTGGCTGAGAAATGGCGCTTTTCGCGTCATTGAAACGCGACTTTGGCGCGAAAGTCGCGTACCGCATGGCCGACCCCGCACAGGGGTCGGATCGGGTTTCATGAAACCCGACTTTGCCAAAAGTCGGCGACTTTTGAAAATGAACGACCCGTTTCGCTCAACCCTACCCATCACCTTCACTTTCCATCCTTTGGGGTTGTCCCAAGCAACAAGGGACCCATGAACCAAAGTCACTATGCTCCCCGAGTTTAGGAGATCCTTTGTATGGTACCCATTCATGAGTACCTTGTACAGCCACGGTTCACTGCCGGCAGTGCCTGTAGGGGCGGTACAAACTGGCTGGGTATACACAGACACCCGGTGAGTAAACCTGCACTCCTGCTCCTGTACAAAGTCCTGAGTGGCTGCATACCTCTCAATCCAGCTTATCTGCTGGTCCAGAGTGCCCAGGTCCCCTTGCCCCACCCAATACTGCATGACAACCAGCAGAGCCTTCACCAGCTGGTCGACCACCACTCTCTACCATCTGGGCCAGGGTCAAAGTTTCATGGTGGAGCCATTCCTCCACCACCAACTGTAATAAGTCAAACGCTTGAGACCTGGCGGGACGAGTCTCAGCAAAGAACCACTGGTACACCCTCTGATCGCCCCTCACCTTAGGGGTCTCCTCTTTAATGGTTCAGTAGCAGCTACTGCAATTGCAGTGCTTCTTGCTGATGCTGCCAGAACTGCAGCGTCTCTTGTTGCTGCTGCTGGAACTGCAGAGCCTCTTGCTGTTACTCCTGCTGGAACTGCAGTGCCTCTTGCTGCATGAGAACCACCTGCTTCAAAAGCTCCTTCTTTTTCCCAGCAGACTTGTTCATCGACATGCAGCATGCTTTGGGGCATGCCTCAGTTCACACTGTCCGCATTCTTCACCATATGTAGTGCAGTGGTAGCACTCTGTGCAGTGATAAGGCAGCGACCCAGCAAAGTTCAATAGAAAATGTCTCTTTAATGTTCAAATAAACAAAAAACACAGCACACGATATCCTCCGAAATGCAGCCAGGAAACAGGACAGTCCACCTGCAGATCACAGCTGGAAAAAAACAGTCCACCTCCGGTTCGCAGCAGGGCACATATTCTTTGGATTACAGTCACTGTACATGCCAGTCCACCTTTGATCGATTGCCGTGCGTGACTGCCCCACCATGTTAATGTTTCTGCACACAGCATTACACAGCACACGATTTCCTCCGGATCACAGCCAGGAAACAGAAAAGTCCACCTCCGGATCACAGTCGGGAACAAGACAGTCCACCTCTGGTTCACAGCCGGGCACATACCCTCTGGATTACAGTTGCTAAACATGCCAGTTCACCTCTGACCGGTGCCGTGGGCGACTGCCCTGCCGTGTTAATGTTTCGACTCACAGCATTACACAATACACGATATCCTCTGGATCGGAGACAGGAACCATATCCTCCAGTTTACAGTCACTAAACACGCCAGTCAATCACTGACCGGTTGCCGTACGTGACTGCACCGCTGTGTACGCTGTGGGTGCCAGGCTTTTCAGCTGCCTTGGCCATTTCAAAACACAAAAAGCCCAGAGCAGGTTTTCCCTAAATCTGCCTTGGACAACCAGCATGTCCAAGACCTATACTTACTTTAGTCTGCATTGCAACCTGTGACTGCATTGTACTCTCATAGCCTCAATACGCCTCCGTGTGCATCCTAGGGGGAACATACAGTGACCATCACATGTAACATCAGTCACTGCATCACAAATCTTATATCAGGTACTAAAATCCAGCTTGTACGTTGAAATCAGATACAGTATTCTACTGGATGAATGCTAAATGTAATAATTATCTTTTGCAAAGTAATTGATATGATGAGTTTGTCCTGTTTGTTTTATCATATACAAATGGTTAAATAGAATGAACACTGTAGCATTTATAGTGTCTATTTTCATGTCATGTGGAAGTCAATATGAGACCATGTGTGGTTATATAGGGCATATATCAAAATATACATCAGTATTGATTTCAGTAGCTGGGATCAATACCGTTCTATGCTTTATGACTTATGGGTGATTTTTGGCACATTTAGATGAGACATACCCTTGCTAAATTTGCACACAATTTCACTCTCTAGGGGAAATTACTGTTAATTACATCATATAATAGAAGACGTGGCAAATTTACATAATGATGTTTTGTGTTTACAGACACAGAAGTTGTAACTTTGGGTCCCTACTCCCTTGGTGATTAGGAACCATTAAGCTAAGCAGCATTTTGATTAGCTATGTTTCCGTAACCAACATCATCAGAAAAATGACACTGCCCCTCAGTATATTGATGCTGGTAACAATGACTTGATTAATTGCCTTAGCTTCTATGATGAGTGTGTGAAACTAAGACATTCAACTGTCGGAGCATTACAAGAAGTAGTTGAGGACCAGGGTTTATACTTCTCTAAGAAACTCCATAGGGGAACTATATTAGAATAGTATTAAGTAAAATGCAATTATTCTTTAAATTATGGATTTCTAATTATTTATAATGAGAGAGGAATAGCAATAATCTTTTCAGCTCATTAATTTTCCATCTCAAAGGGAAGTGAAGGATTGTTATGTTACTGTACATTTCCTTTAAACAGCTACAATAAATATGTATGTACCTAATTGGTGAAATTAAATATGATATTAGCCTTTATCTTCATTTAGACTTCATTAATTGTTTCCCACTAAAAAAGTTGGCCACTGCCTCTTATTAGTAAAGTTTTACTCTCAAACTGATAGCACTTCTCTCCATACAATGGTTGTTGATGGAGGAACATATGATGGGACAGTCCCTGAAGCTTGGTACACAGGTATTTAAAGGGAACCTAGGCAGTGCTAAAACATGCGAACATGAAACATGAAAGTTGAACTGCATTACTGCACTAGAAATATGAAAAAATGAGAGCGTTTAGCGCATAAATTGGCCAATTTATGTGTACCTGGTAGCCACATTAGGGCATCTCTCGTATACCAGGTCCTACGCTTTCCTTTCCTCGCTGAGAATAAACGTCTTCATCTGAATGGGTACCTGTGAAACCTCTTCTTAGACTAAATTTCTCTCTCTGTGGAGGGGTAATGGACCTGCTGCGATTAAAACACCTGTGGCTAAGAGGCGGAGTGCTCGGTCAGAAGGCTAGTGAATACAAATTTAAAAAAACTGACCATCACATCCAAACATAGATCAAGTGTGAACAGGTGCTGAACCTAGAGTCACCAACTCGTACACAGTCAAATAAATAAGGCAGCACACTGTAGCGCTAAAACATGCAAACATGAAACATGAAAGTTGAACTGCATTACTGCACTAGAAATATGAAAAAATGAGAGCGTTTAGCGCATAACTTGGCCAAGTTATGTGTACCTGGTAGCTACATTATGGCATCTCTCGTATACCAGGTCCTACGCTTTCCTTTCTTTGCTGAGAATAAACGTCTTCATCTGAATGGGTACCTGTGAAACCTCTTCTTAGACTAAATTTCTCTCTCTGTGGAGGGGTAATGGACCTGCTGCGATTAAAAGACCTGTGGCTAAAAGGCGGAGTGCTCGGTCAGAAGGCTAGTGAATACAAATTTAAAAAAACTGACTGTCACATCCAAACTTAGATCAAGTGTCAACAGGTGCTGAACCTAGAGTCACCAACTCGTACACAGTCAAATAAATAAGGCAGCACACTGTAGCGCTAAAACATGCAAACATGAAACATGAAAGTTGAACTGCATTACTGCACTAGAAATATGAAAAAATGAGAGCATTTAGCGCATAAATTGGCCAATTTATGTGTACCTAGTAGCCACATTAGGGCATTTCTCGTATACCAGGTCCTACGCATTCCTTTATTTGCTGAGAATAAACGTCTTCATCTGAATGGGTACCTGTGAAACCTCTTCTTAGACTAAATTTCTCTCTCTGTGGAGGGGTAATGGACCTGCTGCGATTAAAAGACCTGTGGCTAAAAGGCGGAGTGCTCGGTCAGAAGGCTAGTGAATACATAGTTATATAGTTATTAAGGTTGAAGGAAGACTATATGTCCATCTAGTTCAACCCATAGCCTAACCTAACATGCCATAACATGTTGATCCAGAGGAAGGCAAAAAAAACCCATGTGGCAAAGAGTAAGCTCCACATTGGGGAAAAAAATTCCTTCCCGACTCCACATACGGCAATCAGACTAGTTCCCTGGATCAACGCCCTATCAAGGAATCTAGTGTATATACCCTGTAACATTATACTTTTCCAGAAAGGTATCCAGTCCCCTCTTAAATTTAAGTAATGAATCACTCATTACAACATCACACGGCAGAGAGTTCCATAGTCTCACTGCTCTTACAGTAAAGAATCCGTGTCTGTTATTATGCTTAAACCTTTTTTCCTCCAACCGCAGAGGATGCCCCCTTGTCCCTGTTTCAGGTCTATGATTAAAAAGATCATCAGAAAGGTCTTTGTACTGTCCCCTCATATATTTATACATTAAAATAAGATCACCCCTTAGTCTTCGTTTTTCCAAACTAAATAGCCCCAAGTGTAATAACCTATCTTGGTATTGCAGACCCCCCAGTCCTCTAATAACCTTGGTCGCTCTTCTCTGCACCCGCTCCAGTTCAGCTATGTCTTTCTTAAACACCGGAGACCAGAACTGTGCACAGTATTCTAAGTGTGGTCGAACTAGTGACTTGTATAGAGGTAAAATTATATTCTCCTCATGAGCATCTATGCCTCTTTTAATGCATCCCATTATTTTATTTGCCTTTGTAGCCGCTGCCTGACACTGGCCACTGAATTTAAGTTTGTCATCCACCCATACACCCAGGTCTTTTTCATTGACGGTTTTGCCCAGAGTTTTAGAATTAAGCACATAATTATACATTTACAAATTTAAAAAAACTGACCGTCACATATGTCTGACATCCATGTCCACTCCTGAGGTCTTATGTGTGGAGTCTGAACTGAATAGCGACAGCCTTGTTGATGCTGGTAGTCAACAACTGCCCTCTTCTGCTCACATATCCTTTCCAACATATTCAGTGTAGAGTTCCAATGTGTGGGGACATCACACACCAGTCGGTTGAGCCTGAAGCTGCAAACATTGCTGAAGCATGGCAAGGGCGGCTGAAGCTGTAGCTGGCTTTCTAAAATGGGCATACAGGGGTGTACATTCACAAGCAGATTCGGCAGCTCTGGGTTGCTTTTGAGAAACTGTTGAATGATGGGGTTAAGCACATGGGCCAGGCATGGTACGTTTGTGAGCTCACCTCACCTCAGAGCCGCCACCAGGTTCCAGCCATTGTCACACATGACCATGTTTTGCTGCAGGTTCAGCAAAACATTTTTGACTGCATTAATTTGACTGCTCTTTCAGAGTTGTCCACAACTTTTCAGCATTGTGTGGTTTGTCATCTAAGCAGATTAGCTGTAGCACAGCCTGTTGCCGCTTGGCTGAGGCAGTACTGCAGTGCTTCCAGCTTGTGACGGATGTGCTCATTTCAGAGATGGAGACTGAAGAGAAGGAGGAGGTGCAGAAGCTGTAGACCGTGGGGGCAACCCTGATTGACATAGGGCCCACAATCCTCAGCGTGGGGAGGATGTGTTCCATCCCAAGGTCCGAATGGGTCTCAGCTTCAACTATGTTAACCCAGTCTGCCGTCAGTGAGATGTACCATCTATGCCCAAAAGCACTAGGTGGACTTTCCCAGTAACAGCATTGTTGAGGGCACGAGTAATACGGGACAAGTGGTGGCGTAATGCCGGTACAGCACACGGGGAGAAATAGTGGTGGCTGAGGACCGAGTACCGCCCCCTCTCGATGCGGAAATCTTCTTACTCCATGAGCCTAAAAGGCAACATTTTGAGCGCAAGCAGATGAGAAATGTGTGAATTTAGTACTGTAGCCTATGGGGCATTGGCTGCAGAGACAACTGAAGGCTGAGCTGGGACAAGGACGTGGACGTGCTTGATGATGGTGCTTGTTGATTGTGGGCAATGACAGGTGCAAGGCATGAGGCATCTTCACATGCACCGTGGACAGGGGATTGGCTTCCATTCACAACAGTGGAAGAAGCAGTGGTGTCACCAGCAGACACTGTTCCTGGAGCTTGGGTTCAGCCCACAAAGTCGAGTGCTGTGCTGCCATGTGCCTGATCATGCTGGTGGTGGTCAGGCTGGTAGTTTTGCTACCCCTGCTCATGCAGGCACGGCAGGTGCTGCAAATGTCCTGTTTGGGGTTATTGTCAGTCTTTAAAAAACAAACAGACTCGGGAAGACCTAACAGTTAGAATGGCAACTTCCGTCATGTTTGAGTTACGGGGAACGGATGCATGCCTTCTGTCTGTGGCCGCCACACTGCTTCTTCCTGCCTGTTGGGATGATATGCCTCATTCCCCATGTGTGTTGCTGTCTTCGCTCTGCATGTCCTCCTGCCATGTTGGGTCAGTTGCTATATCATCCATCATCTCGTCTTACACATCCGCACCCTGATCCTTCTCCTGACTTTCTGGCAATTGTGTTTCCTCATCGTCCACCTCTTGAGACACTTTACCAACGTCACCTTTGTGTGACCATGGTTGCTCAAATATTTAGGGAATCACTACATGCGATCTCATCATTCCCTGCTTCAAGTGGACTGGCCGAGAGTCCTGAATCTATAAATGGAAAAGTGAACAGCTCTTCGGAGTGTCCAAGTGTGGGATCAGTTGTTTCCGGGCACTCGGCATAGTGAGAGGAAGGAGGATCAGGGTGAGTGATATGCGGTCCAGACTCACGGCTACTGAGTCTTGACCATGTGGAAGACTGTTATGACCTGGTGGTTAAGAGGCCACACTGATATGACCTGGTGGCTAAAACGCAACATAGAACGAGCTCTGAGAAGGTGATATCTCTACTGACCGCAGTCCCTAATCCTAACAACACAACTAGAAATAGCCGTGGGATGTTCCTGACACTCCCTAGACACCTCGTCACAGCCTCAGATATAACTACCCCTAAAGAAGGAAACAGAAAGCTATCTTGCCTCAGAGAAACCCCCAAAAGGAAAGACAGCCCCCCACAAATATTGACTGTGAAAGGAGAGGGAAATGACATACATAGAAATGAAATCAGAATTCAGCAAAGGGAGGCCAATACTAAACTAGATAGACAGAAAGCAAAGGATACTGTGCGGTCAGTATTAAAAACTACAAAATCCACACAGAGTTTACAAAAATGAACTCCACACAGACTCACGGTGTGGAGGGGCAAATCTGCTTTCCCAGAGCTTCCAGCTAGCCTGAATAAGACATAGTGACAAGCTGGACAAAAAAGAGACAAATATGCAGAGCAATGGAGTCCAAACAAATGGACAAACAAATACTAGCAAAAACTTATCTTTTGCAGACAAGGACTGGCCAAAAGAGAAATCCAAGGAAAGAATCAAGTCCAACCAAGAACATTGACAGCAGGCATGAACTAAAGCCCAGAGCAGGTTTAAATAGCAAACCCAGGCTAGGCGATTAGTGAAGGCAACTGCAACAGCCACCTAACAGAGCAGCAGTTCCACTCGAAACCACCAGAGGGAGCCCAAGGGCAGAACCCACAAAAATACCATTAGCAACCACAGGAGGGAGCTCCAGAACGGAACTCACAACAGTACCCCCCCCCCTTGAGGAGGGGTCACCAAACCCTCACCAGAGCTCCCAGGCCGATCAGGATGAGCCAAATGGAAAGCACGAACCAAATCGGGAGCATGAACATCGGAGGCAACAACCCAAGAATTATCCTCCTGGCCATAACCCTTCCACTTGACCAGATACTGAAGCTTCCACCTTGAAAAACGAGAATCCAAAATCTTCTCTACCACATATTCCAATTCCCCCTCAACCAACACCGGAGCAGGAGGATCAACGGAGGGAACCATAGGTACCACATATCTCCACAACAAGGATCTATGGAACACATTATGAATGGAAAAGGAAGCTGGAAGGGCCAAACGAAAAGACACTGGATTGATAATTTCAGAAATCTTATAAGGCCCAATAAAGCGAGGCTTGAACTTAGGGGAAGAAACCTTCATAGGAACATGACGAGAAGACAACCAGACCAAATCCCCAACACGAAGCCGGGGACCAACACACCGACGACGGTTAGCAAAACGCTGAGCTTTCTCCTGAGACAACGTCAAATTGTCCACCACATGAGTCCAAATTTGCTGCAACCTGTCCACCACGGAATCCACACCAGGACAGTCAGAAGGTTCAAGCTGCCCTGAAGAAAAATGAGGATGAAAAACCAAAGTTACAAAAAAAAGGCGAAACCAAGGTAGCAGAACTAGCCCGATTATTAAGGGCAAACTCGGCCAACGGCAAAAAGGTCACCCAATCATCCTGATCAGCAGACACGAAGCATCTCAAATAGGTTTCCAAGGTCTGATTGGTTCGTTCAGTTTGGCCATTTGTCTGAGGATGGAATGCAGAAGAAAAAGACAAATCAATGCCCATTCTAGCACAAAAGGACCGCCAAAACCTAGAAACGAACTGGGAACCTCTGTCAGACACAATATTCTCCGGAATACAATGCAAACGAACCACATGCTGAAAAAATAATGGAACCAAATCAGAAGAGGAAGGCAACTTAGGCAACGGCACCAAATGGACCATCTTAGAAAACCGGTCACAAACCACCCAGATGACAGACATCTTCTGAGAAACAGGAAGATCAGAAATAAAATCCATGGAAATACGCGTCCAGGGCCTCTCAGGAATAGGCAAAGGCAAAAGCAACCCGCTGGCACGGGAGCAGCAAGGCTTAGCCCGAGCACAGGTCCCACAGGACTGCACAAACGAACGCACATCCCGTGACAAGGAAGGCCACCAAAAGGACCTAGCCACCAAATCTCTGGTACCGAAAATCCCAGGGTAACCAGCCAACACCGAACAATGAACCTCAGAAATTACCCTACTAGTCCATCTATCAGGAACAAACAATTTCCCCACAGGACAGCGGTCAGGTTTATCAGCCTGAAACTCCTGAAGTACCCACCGCAAATCAGAAGAGATGGCAGAAAGAATCACCCCCTCCTTGAGGATCCCAGCTGGCTCAAGAACTCCCGGAGAATCAGGCAAAAAACTCCTAGAAAGGGCATCAGCCTTCACATTCTTAGATCCCGGAATATACAAGACCACAAAATCAAAATGTGAGAAAAACAGAGACCACCGAGCCTGTCTAGGATTCAACCGCTTAGCAGACTCGAGGTAAATCAGATTCTTGTGATCAATCAAGACCACCACGCGATGCTTGGCTCCCTCAAGCCAATGTCGCCACTCCTCAAATGCCCACTTCATCGCCAACAACTCCCGATTGCCGACATCATAATTACGCTCAGAAGGCGAAAACTTTCTGGAGAAGAAAGCACATGGTTTCATCAAAGAGCCATCAGAATTTCTCTGAGACAAAACGGCCCCTGCCCCAATCTCAGAAGCATCAACCTCAACCTGAAAAGGGAGAGAAACATCTGGCTGACGCAACACAGGGGCAGAAGTAAAACGACGTTTAAGCTCCTGAAAGGCCTCAACAGCCGCAGAGGACCAATTCACCACATCAGCGCCCTTCCTCGTCAAATCGGTCAGAGGCTTCACCACACTAGAAAAATAAGCAATAAAGCGGCGATAAAAATTGGCAAAGCCCAAAAATTTCTGAAGGCTCTTTACCGATGTAGGTTGAGTCCAATCATGAATGGCCTGAACTTTAACAGGGTCCATTTCAATAGCCGAGGGAGAAAAAATAAAACCCAAAAAAGAAACCTTCTGAACTCCAAAGAGGCACTTAGACCCCTACACAAACAACGCATTAGCACGAAGGACCTGAAATACCATCCTAACCTGCTTCACATGAGACTCCCAATCATCGGAGAAAACCAAAATATCATCCAAATACACAATCATGAATTTATCCAGATAATTCCGGAAGATATCATGCATAAAGGACTGAAATACCGATGGAGCATTAGAGAGCCCGAATGGCATCACAAGATATTCAAAATGGCCTTCGGGCGTATTAAATGCTGTTTTCCATTCATCACCTTTTTTAATACGCACAAGATTATACGCCCCTTGAAGGTCGATTTTAGTAAACCAACTGGCACCCTTAATCCGTGCAAACAAATCAGAAAGTAAAGGCAAAGGATACTGGAATTTGACAGTGATCTTATTGAGTTGGCGATAATCTATACAGGGTCTCAAGGAGCCATCCTTCTTGGCAACAAAAAAAAATCCCGCTCCCAATGGTGACGAAGATGGGCGAATATGCCACTTCTCCAAGGACTCCTTTACATAACTCCGCATAGCGGCATGCTCTGGCACAGACAGATTGAAAAGTCGGCCCTTAGGGAACTTACAGCCAGACATCAAATTAATGGCACAATCGCAGTCCCTATGAGGAGGCAGGGAACTGGACTTGGGCTCATCAAACACATCCTGGAAATCCGACAAAAACTCAGGGACTTCAGAGAAGGGGACGAGGAAATGGACATCAAAGGAATATCACTATGTATCCCCTGACAACCCCAACCAGTCACAGACATGGATCTCCAATCCAGCACTGGGTAATGTACCTGTAACCATGGAAAACCCAGCACAACAACATCATGCAAATTATGCAACACAAAAAAACAAATATTTTCCTGATGTGCTGGAGCCATGCACATGGTTAACTGTGTCCAATACTGAGGTTTAATCTTGGCCAATGGCGTAGCATCAATCCCCCTTAAGGGAATAGGACTCTGCAAAGGTTCCAAGGAAAAACCACAGCGCATGGCAAACTCTAAGTCCATTAAGTTCAGGGCAGCGCCAGAATCCACAAATGCCATAACAGAAAAGGACAATAATGAGCAAATCAGGGTAACAGACAAGAGAAATTTAGGCTGTACAGTACTAATAGTAACAGACCCAGGGACTCTCCTAGTACGCTTAGGGCAATCAGAAATAGCATGAGCTGAATCACCACAGTAAAAACACAGGCCATTCTGACGTCTGAATTTCTGCCTTTCTGCTCTAGTCAAAATCCTATCACATTGCATAGGTTCAGGACTTTGCTCAGAGGACACTGTCATATGGTGAACCGCCTTGCGCTCACGCAAACGCCGATCAATCTGAATGGCCAGAGACATAGATTCGCTCAAACCGGTAGGCGTAGGAAAGCCCACCATAACATCTTTAAGGGTTTCAGAAAGACCTTTTCTGAAAATAGCAGCCAGAGCCTCCTCATTCCATTTAGTGAGCACAGACCATTTTCTAAATTTCTGGCAGTATAACTCTGCCGCTTCCTGACCCTGACACAGGGCCAACAGTGTTTTCTCAGCATGCTCTACAGAGTTAGGTTCGTCATACAACAATCCGAGCGCCTGAAAAAATGCATCTACATTCAACAATGCCGGATCCCCTGTTTCAAGAGCAAATGCCCAGTCTTGAGGATCACCACGCAGCAAGGATATAATGATTCTCACTTGCTGAATGGGATCACCAGAAGAACAGGGTTTCAAAGCAAAAAACAATTTGCAGCTATTTTTAAAGTTCAAAAACTTGGACCTGTCCCCAAAAAACAAATCAGGAGTAGGAATTCTAGGCTCTAGAGCCGGAGTCTGGACAACATAATCTTGGATACTCTGGACTCTTGCAGCAAGTTGATCCACATGAGAAAACAAACTCTGAACCTCCATACCAGAGCATATATCCAGCACCACCCAGATATCAAGAGGAAAAAAAAGACAGAACAGAGCACAGAAAAAAAATGGTTCAGAACTCTTTTTTTTTCCTTCTTTTTAGATGCATTCAATTCATTTTTGGCCTGCTGTACTGTTATGACCTGGTGGTTAAGAGGCCACACTGATATGAACTGGTGGCTAAAACGCAACATGGAACGAGCTCTGAGAAGGTGATATCTCTACTGACCGCAGTCCCTAATCCTAACAACACAACTAGAAATAGCCGTGGGATGTTCCTGACACTCCCTAGACACCTCGTCACAGCCTCAGATATAACTACCCCTAAAGAAGGAAACAGAAAGCTATCTTGCCTCAGAGAAACCCCCAAAAGGAAAGACAGCCCCCCACAAATATTGACTGTGAAAGGAGAGGGAAATGACATACATAGAAATGAAATCAGAATTCAGCAAAGGGAGGCCAATACTAAACTAGATAGACAGACAGCAAAGGATACTGTGCGGTCAGTATTAAAAACTACAAAATCCACGCAGAGTTTACAAAAATGAACTCCACACCGACTCACGGTGTGGAGGGGCAAATCTGCTTTCCCAGAGCTTCCAGCTAGCCTGAATAAGACATAGTGACAAGCTGGACAAAAAAGAGACAAATATGCAGAGCAATGGAGTCCAAACAAATGGACAAACAAATACTAGCAAAAACTTATCTTTTGCAGACAAGGACTGGCCAAAAGAGAAATCCAAGGAAAGAATCAAGTCCAACCAAGAACATTGACAGCAGGCATGAACTAAAGCCCAGAGCAGGTTTAAATAGCAAACCCAGGCTAGGCGATTAGTGAAGGCAGCTGCAACAGCCACCTAACAGAGCAGCAGTTCCACTCGAAACCACCAGAGGGAGCCCAAGGGCAGAACCCACAAAAATACCATTAGCAACCACAGGAGGGAGCTCCAGAACGGAACTCACAACAGAAGACGTGGTGGTGGTGGCAAAATGACTGGAAGCATTATCCGCTATCCAACCAACAACCTTTTGACACTGCTCTGGGTGCAATAGTGGTGTGCTGTGGTCCCCTAGTAATTGGGACAGGAAGGTCAAGCAAGAAGATGTGGGTGTTTGTTGTGGCCCACTTTTAGGTTGCCCACGGCCTTGGCTTCTGCATGCACCATCAGCATCATGTCCAGTGCCACACGCCTTGCCTATTTTAAATGGACTACCACAATATATTCCATGTTCACTACAAATGGCTGAATTTGGAGCAAATTTATATGTGATCAGTGTGCATAAAAACCACAGTTTCAATTATCTGGACTGTAGGTAAATAAAAAATGTTAAACTGTTGTTAATAACTAGGGTAAGACACAGCAAAACCAGTTCAAAAGAGCGCCCAAATGCCACAATTTGTAGCCCACAGATTGAGGAGGCATTTAACAGAGATACCACACTGTTCAATATGTGGCCTGTATATTTTTAATTTTAACAGAAAAATACAGTATAGAACTAGGGCAACATACTGCAAAAAAGGTGAATGCAGGCCTGAAATGCCCAAATTTGTAGCCCACAGAATGAACATTGCTGTTTCGCTGTCAGACACCTGATCTATCTGTGGGCTAAAATTAGGCTATTTCAGGCCTATATTCAACTTTTTTGGTGGTGTGTTAGCTTAGTTCTATACAGTATTTTTCTGTTAAAAAGCAAAAATACAGGCCACAACATATTGAACAGTGTGGTACCTGTGTCTGACACCTGATCTATCTGTGGGCTGCAAATTTGGGTATTTCAGGCCTACATTGCACTGTATTTGCTGTCTGTTACCCTAGTTCTAAAACGTACTTTGGGGTAAAAAAAATACAGGCCACACATTGAACATTGTGGTTTCTCTGTCAGACGCCTGATCTATGTGAGGCCTGTATGTTTTTTTACCCCAATGTACTGTTTAGAACTAGGGTAACAGACAGCAAATACAGTGGAATGTAGGCCTGAAATTCCCAAATTTGCAGCCCGCAGATAGACCAGGCATCGGGCAGAGGTACCACACTGTTCAATTTGTGGCCTGTATTTTTGTTTTCTTAACAGGAAAATACTGTTTAGAACTAGGCTAACACACCAACAAAATAGTTGAATGTAGGACTGAAATGCCCAAATTTGTAGCCCACAGATGAATTATGTGTCTGACAGAGAAACCACAATGTTCAATATGTGGCCTGTATTTTTTTTTACCCCAAAAAACTGTTTGGAACTAGGGTAACAGAAAGCAGATACAGTGGAATGGAGGCCTGAAATGGTACAATTTTTAACGCAATGATATGTGATCTGTGTGGCGGGCAAAACCCAGTGTTAAATATCTGAACTGTAGCTAAATATTTGTTTGGCAGCTAAATATTTTTGGGCAGCAAAATGATGTCAAAAAATTGAATAAGTCACTCAAAAAAATACTACAGTACCACAAAAAATGCCAGAATTTTCTGCGCACCCAGATGTGATGGCTGGGACAGGTAAACCCATGTAAAATAGCTGGATTTTCACACTGTACTATGAAAAGGATCTGGCTGTTGTCTGCAGTGTCAACAAGTACAAAAAAAGGGGGGGGGCCTCTGGATTGCTTTGGAATAAAATAATCTGAATTAAAAAGCCAAAAAAATTCTTCCTAGCCACTGGTACCTGCAGCTAGGTATATATGTAATATGCAGCAGCAGTAGCAGACATTAAAGAAATGGACCCTCTTGATGTATGCAATGATATATATATATATATATATACACATTTATAAATATATATACCCACATACAGTGCCTGCATGCCTTGCACTGATATGTATAGAACAACGTACACTCCCCTGTCTAACTAGCTCTGCAATCTATATACTCCGCAATTGGTCCTTAGAAGGACTGTTGGATTAGCTTGACTTGTGTAAAATATGATGGTATACCCACACTAACTGATAAACCCCCAAATCTGACCCTATCTCGGCAGCACCTGTCTCTACACTGCCTGAATCAGGAGCTTAATGCAACAAGCAGAGCGGCGCCAGGTCTCTTATAGACCTGATGACGCTGTGCGGCCAGCCAATCACTGTAATGCCCCAACCAAGATGGCTAGGGCATTACAGTGTGTGGCAGACAATCCCTGCATGTTGATTGGATCTCTAAAGAGCACCAATTATGCAGGGCAGAGACACGAGATCCCGCCGAGCAAACCCGGAAATGCTCAGTGCTCGCCGAGTACAGCGAGTGCAGTGATGCTCAGGCGAGTAAAGAGCATTACCGAGTTTGCTTGCTCATTACTAGTTAAAACCAGTGGTGCTGTTCAAAATTGCAACTCGTTCCGCAAAAAAACAAGCCCTCACTTAGCCATTTTGACAGATAAATTAAAAAGTTATGGCTTTGGGAAGAAATGGAGCAAAAAACAAAAATGCAAAAACAAAAAAAATACCTCTGGTCGTTAAGGGGTTAAACAATCTTGCCTTCACTGTGCAATTTTCAGCTGTTATACTGCTGAGCTGAAATGAAGGCTGTGATTGATTGTTATGGACACTGCCACACTGTTATGAAATGTGAATAAACAGAAATCTGCCTGCACATAACAACCAGAGAAGTGAATTTATTTTGGACAAATAATTCTCTCAAATCTTACATGGACTGCGGTAGAGTTCCGCATGGACTTCGCGTCTGGAAGGAAATGTCACAGTTCCAAGATAATGCACAATTTACCCAGGAATGGGAAAAAATCTTATTGCGATGTTCCCAAGATCTTATGGCTCTAGTGCTGCGGCACAATGTGATCAATTATGAAAACACTAAAGTAGATCTTGTAAAAACAAAAGAAGAGCTAAAAACCAGGTTGTCTGAAAACCAATGGTCAAATTTAAAAAAAAGACTAGACAACAAACTGGTAACTTTACAAGCAGACATCAAACAAAGGAAACGTGACAAGTTTGTCCGCGACAAAGGAGACTTTGAAACAGGAAAGATTTTTTCATGGAAAAAGTTTAATCAACCACAAAGTAATCGTAAATATCTGCGAAGGAATAAAAAACAAAGAAATTTTCAACGAAAAAATAAAAAAGACTATCTTACCACTGATTCTGACTCCAGCGCCAATGGTGACAGCTCCGTAACCACAGGTGCTTCAACTTCCACAAGCCAACCACCATCTACTATGATCCCTTTAGACGGAAGATGCGGCGTGGCGGTAGAAGGTCCGCAGATCGAAAATCAACGGAAAAGGAAAGAAGTCTCCTGGAGATCAACAACAGATTAGAGACTCCCGCCAGTTCGGTCATTAATTTAACCCATCATGTGCTCAGTGAAGCACATTTCACGCTGGTGTCTAAAGGACTTAATTTTTGTCTACCAGAGAACTTTGATATAGTGGACTTTAAAATAGATTTGTTCAAGGCGATTAGGAAAATACATTTATTTAAAAATTTTGTTAGCAATAAAAAAACACAGCCAGTTCAGCGCTCAGATGCGAGTCCATGCAGAGTGGGTCCATTAGGATTCTCAGCATGTAGTGACCCTACTCCAGATTTGAGAGAAGATACACAGTTGTTACTCAGCCTCACAGAGCTAGAAACGAACCCCACTAAATCTAGAGCAATAGCACATACACCCTTTTTGGGGGGAATCAAATCCACATTCATGCCACCCGTCATCCCAGGCAGTCCAATAGATATTTTTGAAACACAAATTAATAAAGATATGGAAGCTTTAATCTATAATAAATTTCCACCTAATTTAAAACCTAGTGAACATCTAGCGTTACAAGACATGCAGGGTTGGTCAGATGTGGTTATACGCACCGCGGATAAAGGGGGAAACACCGTTATACTCAGCAAGGAGTATTATGTAGCTGAAGCACACAGACAATTGTCTGACTTGAATACATACACTCCTTTGAAAACAGATTCCACCAACAAATTTAAAAATCTGTTACGTACCTTTCTGAGAAAGTACATAGAGCTGGGTGTCATGTCAGAAAAACAAGCAGAAAAACTTTTTCCCGATTTTCCGCTGAAACCACACTGGTACCATGTACCAAAGTTACACAAATCAGCCACTTGCCCTCCAGACCGCCCAATTGTTTCGGGTATAGGTTCCATCACGGAGCCTTTGTCCCGTTATTTGGACTGGTTATTACGCCCTTTATTACAGGATGTTCCTTCTTATATCAAAGACACAAAAACATTTTTACAGATTGTAAAAAACTTTGAATGGCAGGACAATTTTTATATGACTTCCATTGACATTGAAAGTCTTTACACCAGAATTCCCCATGATTTAGGAGTTGAGGCTATTAGAGGTATTCTAGACACCACTCCCACAGATAGCCAGGTGACAGACTTAATTTGTGAATGTCTTACTTTTACTTTAAAACACAATGCGTTCATGTTTGGTACGCACAAATAGAGGGCACTGCAATGGGTACGCCCGTTGCATGTACCCTAGCAAATCTATTCTTGGCAGCCTTCGAAGACAAATTTATTTATGCATTGAATAATCCATATCTCAAACATATTAAATTATTTGTGAGATATGTGGACGACATATTCATGATATGGGACGGTACCCAGGAGGTCTTCACAGAGTTTGTGGATTTCTTTGACCGCTCCAATACCATGAATTTGAAATTCACGTCAAATTTTGGTGGTGATATGTTGGAATTTCTCGACGTGAGGTTAATGATACGGAATGGCAAAATCCATACGGAAGTTTATCGGAAACCGACAGCATCTAATGCATTATTGCACTTTGATAGTTCTCACCCTCAATACATAAAACAGTCTTTACCTTTCAGCCAATTCCTTCGAGTTAGAAGAACGAATAGCAGTTTTGAGGGTTTTGTAAAACAATCACAGGATTTGTATAAACGTTTTGAAGCGAGAGGCTATCCTTGCTCTATTCTAAACACAGCCCTGGAAAAAGCGGCGAGTAGTGATGATACAATCTCCAGTGATAAAAATAAAAATAAGAGATTTGTTTTTTCTTTTAAATTTAGCCCGATGGACCATACAATTAGATCTATCATTCGCAAAAACTGGCATATTTTGAGTAAAGATGCGGATCTTACTGAGATGACCTCAAATGGCCCTCTATTTGCATGTTGGCGCAGCAAAAATATTAAAGATTTACTGGTACACAATTGTTTCGTAAATAATGGTAGAAATTGGCTGGAAATGGGAGCCCCTAAGGGGAATTATAAATGTGGCCACTGTAATTTTTGTGCTTTCCATACTACTGGAAATAGACTACAAGTGGGAACAGTGTCCCATTATGTGCGACAATTTATCTCTTGCAGATCTAGCAATATAGTTTACGTAATTACTTGCCCTTGCGGTTATTTTTATATTGGTAAAACCATCCGTCCACTCTTCATTAGAATAAGAGAACATTTTAATTCCATCCGGACAGGAAAAGGAGTCCCGAGACTCATTAATCACGTAAGGTCAGTCCATGCAGGAAATACTAACATACTCCGCTTTGCTGGCATAGAACAGGTTACACTACCACAACGAGGGGGAAACCTCCATAGGTCACTTCTGAGAAGAGAAGGTAAATGGATCCTACGCACTAATGCTATGGGTCCATTAGGTTTAAATGAAAAAAATTGATATGGCGGTATTTTTATAAAAAGTTTTTTTTTTTTTATATAAAAAATTTTTTTGTAATGTTTATATTGCTATGCCAGCATATTTTCCCATTTTTTTTTTGTCATAGATTAAACATATTTGTTTTGGGTTTTAATTAATTTTATTTGTCACTTATTGTTTTTCACTGTTGGGTGGTTCCTTGTTTCTATAGTGACGTCAATTGGGTGTTCCCTGTCAGAGGAACAAGGTAAAAATCCTTTCTCTTGCACATTTAGTATTAGGACCCGTTGAAGCGCAGTAGCGTGAAACGGCCGTCGTCCTTCTGTTCCACGTTCTCCCAGTGTACCTGCATATGTTTTGATTAAAGGACTGTTTGCATTTTGGACCGGTGAGTGCACTCCATTTTTTTCTTTGTTTTGGATTATCATGGACTGACAGGCGTGTACCCAAGTGTCCAGCAGCAGGCATATAGGCACAACAGCTTGGAATTTCTGTGGTGGTATTAGAAATATTTAGTAGCAGTGCCATGCATCACTTTTTTTTCTCTCTATACTATAATATATAAACAGAAATCTGCCTGCACATAACAACCAATTACAGCACAGCTTTCATTTTTTTATACTACTGCAGTAAAATTAAAGATATTCTATTAGTAGATGCTATGACCACCAGCACACTGTTAGAATCTGTTTAGTTTGTGACTAGCCACCATTTTCTTGTGGTGCTCTGGCTGCTGGTCTTTTTCCTCTGGTGCTGGGTTGGTCTTGGGTCAGGTGTTTGTATCACCTTTTATTAACCAGCACCTGCCTCCCAGTCCTTGCTGGACAACAGTGTTAATTTGCTTGAGTTCTAGCTTGGTGCTTTGCTTTGTCTTCTGTGTTTATAATTTGTGCAGTTCTAGGACCTCTGGTTCTGCTAGTCTTGTTTTTGTTTTCTGTTGGTTTCTGCAACCTTCTCTGTGCCTTCTATTAGGAGGTGACCCATTTTTGTACCCAGTCCTTATATCTTTCAGGGATAACCTTCCCCCTATCTATGGGTCTTCACTTGAGATTAACCTAGGATTGTCAGTGGGGCTATTCTCTAGGAATGGGTCGCCCACTCCATTGTAGGGTATCAGCCTAGTCATAGTGCAGGGTCAGTTTTCCCCCTTCTACCCTAGTCCTGTGCTGCAGTTCCATAACACACACTTGTTGGAAGCTGGGTTAAGAAAATCTTCTCTGTCCACTGCAGCCATATGCAGCATAGTTCATTAACTTCTAATCAATCTAATGACACCAAAATCATCCGGTAAATCATCCGGCATCTTGAATGTGGCAGCCAGGGTCATATTTCTGTCCAGTCGCTTCACCGGTGCCTCCATCTTGTGCCAGTCATTACACTGGCTACCCATTCGCTACAGGGTCCAGTATAAACTCATCTCTCTCACCCACAAAGCTCTCCACAGTTCTGCACCGCCTTGTATCTCCTCTCTCATCTCCGTCTATCGCCCTACACGTGCCCTCCGTTCTACAAATGACCTAAGACTAACATCCCCTGTAACCCGAACCTCGCACCTCCGTCTCCAAGACTTCTCTCGTGCTGCGCCAGCTCTCCGGAATGCACGTCCTCAGACGTTCAGACTGATATCTAGCCCCGACCTATTCAAACGCGCTTTAAAAACCCATCTCTTCAAACAAGCCTACCACATCAACTGCTCAGTAAACTAACTTTGTCCTGTTCCCTCCTTCCAAATATTATCTGCATGTGAATCTGCACCCTACTATTCATCTGTCTCCACACCCTCCATGCACATGATAACTGCACTTGATACTTGACTATTGCACTTAAACACACGGGCTGATGACCGGATCATGCAGCTTTTTATGAAAATCTCTATTTATTATAATTGTCAGACCTGAAATAACAAGCACTTTTCACCTATTGTGTCCCCCCATTTCCTTGTAGATTGTAAGGTTGCGAGCAGGGACCTCACTCCTAATGTCACTGTTTAAATTGTCTTAACTTGTACTGAATTTATTGTCTGTACATGCCCCCACTTAATTGTAAAGTGCTGCGGAATATGTTGGCGCTATATAAATAAAAATTAGTATTATTATTATAACCAGCAGCTGCCTCCCAGTCCTTGCTGGACAACAGTGTTAATTTGCTTGAGTTCTAGCTTGGTGCTTTGCGTTGTCTTCCGTGTTTATAATTTGTGCAGTTCTGGGACCTCTGGTTCTGCTAGTCTAGTTTTTGTTTTCTGTTGGTTTCTGCAACCTTCTCTGTGCCTTCTATTAGGAGGTGACCCATTTTTGTACCCAGTCCTTATATCTTTCAGGGATCCCCTTCCCCCTATCTATAGGTCTTTGCTTCAGATTAACCTAGGATCGTCAGTGGGTCTATTCTCTAGGAATGGGTCGCCCACTCCATTGTAGGGTATCAGCCTAGTCATAGTGCAGGGTCAGTTTTCCCCCTTCTACCCCAGTCCTATGTTGCAGTTCCGTAACGCACGCTTGTTGGAAGCTGGGTTAAGAAAATCTTCTCTGTCCACTGCAGCAATATGCAGTACAGCGTTCATTAACTTCTAATCAATCTAATGACACCAAAATCATCCACCAAAGTTCACGCAAAGTGGTAAAAGTTTGATGCAAGAAAAAACCTTTGAAATCAGTTTTTGCAAAAAAACTGCACATGATGGAATTTTTTCAATATTTTTACAGAGTTCAGTGATCAAAAATATATAAAAATTACCTCCTACTTTTCATACAATTTTACCCTTGTTGACCTGTGCTTTCCTCCTCTTTGTTGATTACTTTTGTAAGATTACGCTACCTGAGTGTGTTGGGGAACACTCGCTTGGCAGCAGGATAAACACTTCAGGCACAATATCTCACACATATCAGTCTTATTTGGTTTATTACACATTATAAACCACATGACGTAGAGTCCATTGTGTTACACAGTTCATAGAACCTCACAAGCACCAACAGTCTGTATAGTACCTGATGGGAGCTCCTGCTCCACCTGCTGACTCCTTGTCAGTCCACTCCTCTGGGTAAGCTGCCTCACAGGGAACACCAACTTGCCTGGCTGGCACACATTAGTCAGTCCAGACCCACTGAAGGACTGTAGCTTCCCCACACAGTAGCTGTTACTGGCTCTGCAGATCCCGGTCCTCACCTCGTGCTATTTAGGGATCCGGTCCTACTCCCAGGACCTCCCAACACCCAGGTTACACAGGATCACACAGGTGGCCAGTCCGGGTACTATTCAGGACGTCCATCCCCAGCTGGGACCATCCAATACCCAGGCCATGAGTAGCAAAGTCCCACCATGTGCTATTCAGGATTCTTACTCCCAGGAAATCCAGCACAGGTAGCCCATTGTGCTATTCAGGATTCCTCCTCCCAGGAAATCCAACACATACTTCAGGACCTTCAGACCATGTGACCCACACTTAACCATATACACAAATGGAGTTCAAGTCCAATTTAGTATATAAAAATATATCAATTTTATTAATCTTCAATATTAGTAACAATCATAATAAAATACCATATATCTAACATTACATGCTCAGCAAGGGAAAGCAACAACGGTACCAGACCTGTGTGATCAGCCACTCACTGCCATAACATAAATAAAGTGCTTAGTGCTACTATAATTTTTAATGGGACAAGAAAAAGACCCCCAGGACCAAATATTATTGTCTATCTAACATCAAATGTAACGTAATTCCTGGCACTCTTCCTTACCCATATAGCAGGCAGTAGATGGTCACACAGCACAGCCCCAAAGCGCGTTTCGCGTTGGCTTCGTCATACCGCCCCCTGACGAAGCCAACGCGAAACGCGCGTTGGGGCTGTGCTGTGTGACCATCTGCTGCCTGCTATATGGGTAAGGAAGAGTGCCAGGAATTACGTTATATTTGATGTTAGATAGACAATAATATTTGGTCCTGAGGGTCTTTTTCTTGTCCCATTAAAAATGACAGTAGCACTAAGCACTTTATTTATGTTATGGCAGTGAGTGGCTGATCACACAGGTCTGGTACCGTTGTTGCTTTCCCTTGCTGAGCATGTAATGTTATATATATGGTATTTTATTATGATTGTCACTAATATTGAAGATTAATAAAATTGATACATTATTATATACTAAATTGGACTTGAACTCCGTTTGTGTATATGGTTAAATGCTCTGAGTATGGAGTGTCCTATTGTGACTTTGTGGCCCAGTGTTCATGGTTCATCTATGGTAAGATGAACGAACATAGGAGCAGGATTGTATCCATTATGGGATTTAGTTATGCATGTGACCCACACCCTGGTCACATTATATACCCTGAAACTACACCCCTGGGTGGGAGTGTGGATGTGTGGCTAGTTTGTCCCGCCCATCTCACACAACTAGCCTAGTAAGTCACCCTTGCCTATTATACAACATTACACCAACTGTTGAGGGACTACAGGTCCCAGAACAACCACAATACCTCAGACTTACCACGCAGACTCCCTCTGTGACACATATCGGCCATCAATCACATGACCAGTCACTGTTTCATCACAATTATGTCTCCAAGTGCACCTTGAAGTGCACATGCAGTGCCCCCTGGCTGTAACATTGGTTACTGCACCACACTTTCTAGAGCTTATTATTATCTGCAAATATTGAAATTCTACCTTACATGCCCACACCAAGGTATTTATTTAACAGATTATTAAAATAATATTAATCACCCTCTGTTTCCTATCATTGAGACATTTTTTAACTAGAGAGGAACAAAGTTATCAAAGTTAAATATAATTCTTCTTGAATTTTGCAAAATTCTGTATTTTCCAGAATAAGTAATTTTTGTAAAACGAGCCACGCAAATTCTACAATAGGACCATAGACGGCACGCAAAAGATAAAATAACAATACCTCACTGCTCACATGCCTAGTCCTCATTGCTGCCCGCTGCCCAGTCCTCTGCACCTCTTCTGTCTGCTGTTGTGTTCTGCATCTCCGAGCTCTTCATGTAAGACAGTGGCCCTTGTAGTGACATCATGATGTTAAGATGTACATTGCAACCTTACACTGTATGTCGCAACCTTACAACCCGAAGGGCATTCGAGATCTGGTTGTACCCAAAAATTCCAGACTAGTGTGAAGAGACTCGTGATGCAACATACAACAGCAGAAATAAGTGTGGATGACAAAATGGTGGACATAAATAGGGGGGACTGGACGAAAACATAAGTGATGAGGTGAGTATTGGATTTTTTTCCTTTTTCATCTTAAATTTATTAAGCTCTGCGGTCAGAAGAAACCCAGAGTACAGTAAGGCACTTTCAATTCACATGGAATATCTTAGTTGCAAATGAAATATTCTGGTAAAATCTGCATGATTTTGCAAATTGAAATGTCGTCAGATCTGCTCATCTCTATTATTAACCCTTTTACAAACATTTTCCCCTAGACCCATCACTCTCGTTTCATGAGTCAGCCTTTTATATTGCTCTGTTCTGTATCAAGTTGAGATTGAGTCCACAATGATAAATTCTATAGCCTTAGACTGGGTTCACATTGTGTTCTGCGCCTCTGTTAAATGGACTACGTTACACCGCGGCATAGTGCGGTGTAACATAGTCCGTTAATGCCGCCATTGAAAGCAATGTCGGACGCATCGCTAGCGCACGCCCACAATGGGCGTGCGCTAGCCATGTGCCGTCATTGAGTGACGGACCCTGAGACGCGGGCTGCAGTGTTTCCAGGTCCGTCACTGCTAGCGCAGATAGAGCTAGCAGATGCTCCATCTGCGCTGGCGTGCTGCAAAACCAGTACTTGCGTTAACAGCAGCCCGTTAACGTATGTGTTGAATGGGCTGCTGTTAACGCAATGTGTACCTAGCCTTACACTTCTTTAGTTTGGAATTTACCACCTGTTAGAAGCTGATCAGATAGTTTGACAAGATTCATAAACGCAATTTCCACATAAACCTATGCTGCTTGATGGTTCCTAAGGTTGTGATCATTAAAATACTCCCTTAGAAAGCATTCAAATATTTTATTAAAGTTAAAGTTCATTATAGCCTATAAATAGTTTACTTATAGCTTATAGTTTCTGGTTTGACTATTTTTGAATATTATCACCACATTTACTATGTACCAAACCCTGTTATTATGGAATTCTTAAAGTGAATCTATCATTTAATTCATGCTGCCCAAACCACAAATAGCATGAATCATAGCCTGAATGCACAATTGCAGCCAAGTATTTTCTCTTCGAAACCTTCCGGCGTTTAAGAAAAAACAGTTTAAAATGACTTGTCAATCACTCAAACTGGGGTAGGGAGTAGCCAGCCTAGACTACTTACATCTCTCCCTATAATCCATTATGGTATATGGTCCCTAATAATACATTTTGAGCATTTTTGAGGATTTGGACTGTATTCTTATAGGTTTTATTACTCCCTATAATCCCTGGCCCGCTTTTCCCTGTCCTGCTTATGGTGATTGACAGGTCTGTCTTGTGTACATAGAAACAGACCTGTCAATCAACCACAGCGATGTAGGGAGAAACTGACTATGGGGCAGCATTAGACTAGTTACATCTCTCCTGATAGTTCATGTCTGGATCTTCAAATTATGTGCGAGCTACCACAGCCTGTGGTACTGTCGGCAAAAGTCAGAGAGGCCTCCCTTATATGCTAATTGGGCAGCTGCTCAGAAAGGGTGAGAGTAGAGCCCAAAGCAGTGACAATACGCTGGTGGTCAAGAACAAGGACAAGAAGGCTATCCATTTCTTGACCATTATACATGGTGATGGCCGCACCCCCACCACTGTAAGACGTACCTCTACATAGGTCACCAAACCCGACTTTTTACAAAAGTACAACAAGAACATGGGGGAGCTGATCAAATTCTTCAGCCATACAGAGCCATGAGAAAAATCAAGGTGTGGTACAACAAGCTGGTTGTGCACATTGTACAGATGGCAATGTACAACCATTTTGTTCTATCACAACGTGCGTAACAGACCGGTAGGTACCTTCAGTTCCAAGAGGTAGTAATCAAGGTCCTAATGTTTGGAGATCAAGAAGAAGCAAGGCCCTGTTCTTCCAGAACTGAAGGTGCTGTTATCAAACAAGGCCAACATTTCCCTATTGAGGTCTCTCAAACCACAAAGAAAGGAAAGTCACAAAAGAGGTGCCAACTTATCAATGCGACAACTGCTCCGACAAACTTGGCCTGTGTATAAAAGAATACTACAAATTGTTCCAAACATTTATGGACTACTAAATTAATTTCTGTCTTACCCAACTAACACATGCCAATCTGACATACACTACAGAACTCACGTACTGTATGTCAACCTGATGTACACTACAAAACTAATGTATGCCAACCGGTGCTCTCTACATAATTTACGTATTCCACCAAATTATAAAATTCACATACCAGGACACACTAGATCAATTTGAATATAGGGTCACTTGTGGGGGGTTTCCACTGTTTTAGTACATTAGGGAGTCTCTAAACGCAGCATGATGCCTGCAGAACATTCCATCAAAGTCTGCATTCCAAAATGTCACTCCTTCCCTTCCAAGCCCTGCCGTGAGCCAAAACTGTAGTTTTCCTCCATTTATAGGGTATCAACATTCTCAGGAGAAATTGCACAACAGATATTAGGGTCTTTTTTCTCCTTTTACCTTTGTAAAAATAAATAATTGGGTCTAAAAAAATTTTACAAATCAATGCTATAATTTTCTGTGAAGCACCTGCAGGTTCAAGGTGTTCACCACACAAGTTGAAAAATTCCTTGCGGGTTAAGTTTCATTTCGGGGGATTTCCACTGTTTAGGTACATCACAGGCTCTCCAAGCACAACATGACAAACCATTCAATCAAAGTCTGCATTCAACAATGTCACTCCTTTTTGTCTGAGCCCTGCCGTGCACCCAAGCAGTATGGGGTATAAGTGTACTCAGGAGAAATGTTACAACAGATTTTGGGTTCCATTTTCTCCTAATATCCTTGTGAAAATAATAAAAATTGGGGAATGAAATAACATTTTTGCTGAAAAAATGTAATATTTTTATTTTCACAACTCAACGTTATAATTTTCTGTGAAGCACCTGGGGGATCAAGGTGCTCACAACACATCTAGATAAATTCCTTTGGAGTATAGTTTCCAAAATAAGGTCACTTGTGGATTTCCACTGTTAAGGAAACTCAGGGGCTCTTCCAATGCAACATGCCATCCACTCTCAATTCCATCCAATTTTGTATTAAAATAGTCAAATGGTGCTCCTTCTCTCTCGAGCTCTGCCGTGTACTTTAACAGTGGTTTTCCCCCACACATGGGATATCAGCATGCTCAGGAGAAATTGCACAACATTTTGGGGTCCATTTTCTCCTGTTATTATTGTGAAAATAAAAAATTGGGTCAAAACATTTTATTTTTTTTAAAGTTGAATGTTCATTTTTTTCTTCCACATTCTATTAATTTCTGTGAAGCATCTGGGAGATAATACACTTTTTGAATGTGGTTTTGAGCACCTTGAGGGGTGTAGTTTTTAGAATGGTGTCACTTTTGTGGATTTTCTGTCATATAGTCCCCTTAAAGTCACTTCAAATGTAGTCCCTAAAAAAAATGATTTTGTAAATTTTATTGGACAAACAACCCAGCATAGCCAGCCACTAGACTCTAAAACTTAACATTTAATATGTATACCTCTAAAATTATGTGTACTTTAAAAACAATTTGGTGCTCATGTTTAAACGTGCACTAGACAAGAAAAATGGCATGATCTCACCCAATTGCTGTCTCTCTTCTTGTTACAGATTCTTGTGCTTATTGAGAGCACGGCATGGGACGGAGACCAATAGACCTTTTCCAATGGGGGGAGAAAAAAAAAATATATATATATATAGGTAGGTGGGGGGGAAGGGTTTGAAGCTATCTTCCCTGTCGTGCCCCGTGTATAAGACTCCCGCCCTAACAAGGGCAGTCCCCAAGTTTGAGCCTACTTAGTGAAGCCCTTTAGTTAGTATAACCACCCTGGATGATATATCCTCTTTCTCTTCCCAACGCGTTTCCCTCCCCGTTACGGGGGTTCATCAGGGGAATAAAATGTCCAGGTTAAATGTCCAGGTTAGTGGAGGTATTCTGCAGTGGCAGACATAACCTCATTCAGCGGCGTCCTCCATGTGAGGATAAGGCAGTCCCCTTATTCTCACATGGAGGACGCCGCTGAATGAGGTTATGTCTGCCACTGCAGAATACCTCCACTAACCTGGACATTTAACCTGGACATTTTATTCCCCTGATGAACCCCCGTAACGGGGAGGGAAACGCGTTGGGAAGAGAAAGAGGACATATCATCCAGGGTGGTTATACTAACTAAAGGGCTTCACTAAGTAGGCTCAAACTTGGGGACTGCCCTTGTTAGGGCGGGAGTCTTATACACGGGGCACGACAGGGAAGATAGCTTCAAACCCTTCCCCCCCACCTACCTATATATTTTTTATTTTCCCCCCCATTGGAAAAGGTCTATTGGTCTCCGTCCCATGCCGTGCTCTCAATAAGCACAAGAATCTGTAACAAGAAGAGAGACAGCAATTGGGTGAGATCATGCCATTTTTCTTGTCTAGTGCACGTTTAAACATGAGCACCAAATTGTTTTTAAAGTACACATAATTTTAGAGGTATACATATTAAATGTTAAGTTTTAGAGTCTAGTGGCTGGCTATGCTGGGTTGTTAGTTAAAAGTGGTCAGACATGATTAGGAACGATACGTTCTGGTTTCATTCTTTTTTCCTGCTGAATTCATAAATTTTATTGGAAAATGAGAAATTGCTGGTCAACTTTTAACCCTTATAACTTCCTAACAATAAAAAATTTGGGTCAATTGTACTTATGTGAAGTAGACATGTGGTAAATGTTATTTATTAACTATTTTGTGTGTCATATCCCTTTGATTTAAGGGCATGAAAATTAAAAGTTTGAAAAATTTTCACCAAATTTCTGATGTTTTCACAAATAAATGGAAGTCATGTCGATAAAATTTTACCACTATTATGAAGCACAGTATGTTTCACAAAAAAAAATCCCAGAATCAGCAGGATGCGTTTGAGCATTCCAGAATTATTACCTCATAAAGTGACAATGATCAGAATTGTAAAATTTGGCCTGGTCATGAAGGTGAAAACAGGCTTGGGGGCTGAAGGTATTAAGATTCATCACAAATCTATTTTTTGGGGAAATTTGGGCAACGATGGAGAATTTTAATTAAAAAAGATGCTTTAATCTCTAGTCGCACAATCAAGTCACATAGTGGGAGTAAAAAGAAAGTAAAGAATTTGGCTGTTTTGAAGCTCCTCTACCAACCATCACACTGAAAAATTAATTAAAAAGTCAGTATTACCTAGGTGACCCCCAAACTGTGCTCACAGTTACATATTTTGTGACCACAAGAGGCCGTATGTGCTAGTCAGTGTGTCATCCTGAGATTACCAGGACTCAAAGTCTTTCTATATCAAAAAAATGCTTTCCATGAGACAAGCAACACATACCATAGTCCAAATTTTACATTGTGTGCCACTATCTTAAAGGGATTTCAGTAATATAGGGGTTGTACTCACTTGGGTGCGACAGGAGGAAGACAGGAGGCTTGATCCATTAAAGGTTCATGTGGGTTTTTTGCTTCATAAACCCAGAAGTCAAACAGAAAACAAACAGCCTTCAGTTCAGGCAAACAAAATACAAATGTCCATAGCAGGACTCTACTTCGCTAGGCCTGTGGGCACACAGGCTGGGGTAGCGTCCAGTATTCAGGCTCAGTCTGGAGCCAAACACACAGGAGGCCTTCTCCCTGCCAACATACAGACCATGTGCCAAACAACAGCCTCCATTATATAGGCAGTTAACCACAAACAGAGGTGTGGCATGTGGGTAGCTAGACTTGGCCATCTCTCACAGCTACCCATAACGCGATCCCAAAACAAATGAACCTCTTAGTGCTTTCATGCACTAGAGAAAATACTTCAGGTTACATAACAGAGACAAGCCATCTTTGCGACACCTAACTCCCATCGACTACGCGACCATTAGCCACACTACAGTACCTATTGTTAGTATATATTTTCAATCTTTAGAATAAAATAATACCATTGGTATAGATTATGTACTAAATTGAGTGACTATCCTTAAAACCTAGCGTGGCAGTTCTTAAAAGAAAAATGAAGATTTTTCAGATCGTTAAGGATTTGTGCTCTTTTCTTTCACATTTACACTATGTTTATTATGCTGTGGACGCTCTTAGCTGTTTACTTCACACGTTTCTTAATTTGCCATATGTACAGTCATACTGTTAGATGCCGGGGTTATCCCGCTGCGCGGGATAGATCCCAAGCATTATCTGCCTCAGCAGTCTCCCATTCAGGTCCGGCCACTCCAATTGCTGCTCAGCACAGATGTTGGTCCCAGCGTCTTGCTCAGGCTCATTGTATACGTTTCGTTACTGCTTGCTCTCCTGTCAAGTCTGTCGTAACCAGGGATTTGCGGGTGAAGCCTTGCGCTCTGGATTCTAAGTCCAGAGATAACCTTACTGAGCATGTCCTTAATGTGGCGGCTTCTCATTGGTGGTCAGACGCTGACTGCTCTGTTGATGTGAAAGTTCTGGATTGGCCCATGGCCGCTGTCTCAGCCGACTGGGCATGAGTGTTTGGGGTAGAGCCTAGCATACAAAAGGCTCTCATGCCCATGGGCGCGCTAGTGTCACATTTATTTGATGTGTGTGGGTGGATACTCTACCACTCTGTCTGCACGTTTGTGTGTGTGTCTTTGCTCTGAGACTGTACACGTTGGCTGACAGGTTGCACACTTATGCGGTTTTGTTCCCTTGGCTCAACGCCTGTGTCTCTACTCTGCTTCATGCTTAGGTTGTTGGTCAGGTACAGGTTCAGTAGTGTCAGGACTGGGGTAACTAGCCGCTAGGCTTAGCGTCTGTTTCGTTCATGTGTGCGATTGGCACATTTCAGTTACAGAGCAAGCTCAACCCTTATGCTATACTTCTCGTGAAAGTGATGGGGTACGGTACCTAGCGTCAAAGAGCTCTCTCTCTCTTGGCTTAGCATCTGCTTCATTTGTGTGTGCGGTTAGCACCGTTTAGTTACAGAGCAAGCCCAATCCACGAGCCATTATCCCTGTGACGTTAACAGGGTATAGCAGTTCACATACTCGTTCCATACCTCTCGGTGAAGTAACTGAGCTTATTGCTCAGTGTTTCGTTCTCATTGAGTGGCATTAACTCAGTGTGTTCAAGGTAACTCATTCAGCTGAGGCGATGAAAACTAAATCTCCGAGCACTAAAAAATACTCGGAGGACACCTGAGCGTGCTCGGGAAATCTTGAGTAACGAGTATATTCGCTCATCACTAATAACTATACTGCATAACGGGAGGAAACATTTATTTAGTGTATCTATACCAAAAACCTAGCAATAATACACTGATAAACATGCTCCACTTTCTAGTAAATCTGCATTCTGTTACTTGGGAATAACTTCTCACAGGATTACACGAAAATAACATTTTGGATAGTCTACAAAATAACTGCTTCAGGGTAAAGTTAAAAAACACTGGTAAAATCTGAAGTAGAATTTCAGAAATTTCATTTCATCTCCCTTAATGTATTATTTATTCAGCAAAGAAAATAAAATAAAAGTAAATAATTGCTTTACACAATGGATGATTTTCTTTCCAGTTAACATTTCTGCTACATTGCCTATCTTAGTAATGTGGAAGATGCTCTGTTTTATTATATTAGCACATTCCTAGTAATAGCCTGTCACAAATCGCGGGACATATATCTGGCTAGTTCAGGGAGCAGCAGATGTATAAAATAATTAAGAAGAATTGATAGAAAATTAAAAAATATCGTATATCATGTAATTCTATAAACTCACTTACTCACATTTTATTTCCTACAGTAAAGAACCTCCACCAAACATGATTTGTGATCTAATAAAGCAAAATCCTAATTTTCTGTCTTTTATCTTTTTTACCCTTCTTTCGTACACCTCTTTGGCCTTGTCAAAACATATCGTTTAGTTAGAGACTAAAAATATTTTTCTATCGATTGAAGCTATTGATTTTTTTTAATCTGTACTTTGGCTTAGAGAGTTTGGGTGAAAGGTGAAAGTTCGCCAGCTTAGTCCAACGTTTTATCTGGACAGCCACAGAATGTATTGGCAGAAGATTTGATTTACCTTCTCAGTCAGAGCAGCTCTGCTCCTTGCAGCCTTTGCAGCCTACGTACAAGTTAATTCCAATCATGGTTCTTGTTGACAACATCTAGATTGGTGTGTTGTCTCAATTTCCTCAATGTTTGTCTGACGACTAAATACATTTAAAACCATAAGCATGTGAAGGAAATACATACACTAAGTGAACCATGCCATCTAAATGAAATTCCTGCAGAGCTTTCATATTGTAAATGACTCTCCTGATCAGCACTCCTATTCCTGATCTTACATAAATTAAGGACTCATCACATCACAACCAATTCAGAGAGGATGACAGGACAGAATGTTGTAAGCAATTAGTAGGTGGTAATTTATAATTAAAAAAATGCACACTACGTTGGCGGAGAATAAGCTTATAAATGCACACCATTTTTTTGGTAAGTAATGACATAGGCTTTTTAAATCTTTGAACATAGCCTACATTTTTCTGTTTGAACAAATGGCATGAATTGACTGAGATTCAACTCACACACAAATTTCAGTTTATTTGTGGCTTGTAATAAATATCAAGGAAATTTTCCATTGAATTGTCTGTATTTGTCTCCACTGTCTTGGCAGGGGGGCATGCATGGATTGACTGATTTGTGCGGTAAGTGCCTCAGTTTTTTATGTATAATCTATATGGTAGTAGTAACACAGTTTAATTAATACATTTACAAATTCATAAATTTATAGTTAGCATATATCATGGCCCACACAGTGTACTTCTGTGCTCTTTGTATTTGTAAAAATAATTTAATTAGCCTTGGCACATGATTTAGGATAAAAATCCAAAACAGACACTCTATCTACAGTCACATGTTTCTGGGTGTTATACCCCTTTTCAGTGCAAATCAAGAGATCTGACTTGGCAAGGTTAGTGGCCTTTGACACAGGTTGTAAGAGGGAATATGTATTCTTGTGGAGAGTACCAATCACGCATAAGAAAAATTACTGGCCATTCAATGCTCTTCAGCGAATTTAAGGGAGTTTAACCCCTTAGGGACCAACACAATTTTGCCCTTAATTACCAGGCCAAACTTTTGAAATATGACCAATGTCACTTTATATGGTTATAACTCTGGAACGCTTCAACGGATCCCAATGATTCTGAGAATGTTTTTACATGGCTTATTGTACTCCATAATAGTGGTAATGTTTGTTCGATATGACGTGTTTATTTGTGAAAATATCGGAAATTTGGCAAAAGTTTTGAAAATTTAGCATTTTTCCAACTTTTAATTGCTATGCCCTTAAATCAGAAAGTTTATTACACAAAATAGTTAATAAATAAAAATTTTCAAACGTCTACTTTACATCTGCATCAATGTTTAAACTTTTTTGGTTGTTATGAAGTTATAAGGGTTAAAAGTTGATTAGCCATTTCTCGTTTTTCATACAAAATTACAAACCATTTTTTTAGGGACCACCTCACATTTCATGTGACTTTTGTGGGTGTATATGGCAGAAAATACCCAAAAGTGACACCTTTCCAAAAACTGCACCCTTAAAATCCTCAAAACCACACTCAAGAGATTTATTAACCCTTCTGGTGCTTCACAGGAACTAAAGCAATATGGAAGAAAAAAATAAACATTTAACTTTTTTCACAAATATTTTAATTCAGTTCCAAATTAGTTATTTTCACAAAGGAAACAGGTTAAAATTAACCTTACAATTTATTGTGCAATTTCTCCGATACCCCATATTTGGGGGAAATCCACTGTTTGTTCACATGGCAGGTCTCAGGATGGAAGTAACACAGTTTGATTTTTTAAACTCAAAAATTGCTTGAATCGAAAGCGGCATATCATGTCGCATTTGGAGAGACCCTGATGTGCTTAAACAGTGGAAACTCCCACCATTGACCCCATTTTGGAAAATAGACCCCTTAAGGAACTTATCTAGATGTGTCATGAGCACCTGGAACCCCCAAGTGTTTCACAGAAGTTTATAAAGTAGAGGTGTGGAAAAAAAATTACCCACAAAAATGTACATTTAGCTCCAAATTTTTTATTTTCACAAGGGTAACAAGAAAAAATGGACAATTTCTCCTGAGTATGCTGATACCCCATATGTGGTGGAAAGCCACTGTTTGGGTGCACGGCAGGGCTCAGAAAGGAAGGAATGATGTTTTAGAATGCAAACTTTGATGGAATGGTCGGCTTGCGTCGTGTGAAAACCCCCCCACAAGTGATGCCATATAAGAAACTATACCCCTGTAGGGTTTTATTCAGGGGTATAGTGTACATTTTGAACCCACAGGTACTACAGAGAATTTGATAACATTAAGTGCTCATATTGAAAATTTTCATATTTTTCACGAAAATGTTGTTTTAGCTAAAAATTTGTAATTTTCCCAATGGATAAAACAGACCTCATAATTTGTTGCTCAATTTGTCCTCATATGTTGTCCAAAACTTCTGCTTTGGCACATGGCTGGGCTAGAAAAGGAAAAAGCGCTATTTGCCTGGGATAGATTGTGAATGCCATGTCGCATATGAAGAGCCCATGACAAGAAATAAAAACAGCGGAAACCCCCCATAATTGACCCAATTTTGGAAAGTAGGCCCCTCAAGGAATTCATCTAGGGGTATAGTGAGTAATTTGAACCCATAGGTAGCTCACAGAATTTTATAACATTGAGATGTGGAAATATGACATTTTAGTTGTAAAACTTTTTGTTTGTATTTGTTGTAAATTTGTCAGGTACACAAGGGTTAATAGGTGAAACTAGACCCCTCAATTTATTGCGCAATTTCTCCTGAATGCAGTGCTGCCCCATATGTTATCAGAAATGACTGTTTAGCCACAAGTCAGGGCCGAGAAGGAAGAAGCGCTATTTGGATTTTGGTGCACAGATTTTGATAGAATAGTTTACGGTGACTAAGGTGCCAGAACAGCAGAAAACAAACAAAAGTGACCTCATTGTAGATACTGCACCTCTCAATGAATTCATCTACTGCAGCAATGACTGTTTTGTAACATCCACGCCAAGCTTTTTTTCTGGAGAATTGCAAGTCTGCCAGTCTAGTACCCATACATTATGTCCCCATACAGTGTAGAGCCCCAATATAATGCAGTGCCCCCATACACTGTAGTCATTGGTATTCTGAGTCACAGAGCAAAAATGTATAAAATGAAATATATCAGAAAAAAAAGAAGTCACATATTGTTGCTGTATTATAACTTAACCTACTTTACTATCATTTTGCCTTGTTGTTTAGATTTTTATTTCCTTCTTTATTTTTATTTCGTTATTTTTTTACCTTTATTTTTCCAATGTTAAGACAAGCCGTTTAATATACTGTAAGAGGCAACTAGAAGAATCCTGTCAGCATACTAGTTATAGTGAGAGATGGGCTAACATTTAACGATTAAACATGAGATAGAATTAATTCTGTTGATTTTTTTGCATTGTTCCCATAGGTTTTTTTTTGCTGTCACAGCAGCTACACTAACATAACATAAATAATTATAGCTGTTACTTGTTTTATGGTATTTATAGAATTGCAGTTATAGCATCTTGTAAATGTTTGTCTATGGACACTTTATATGAGATAAAATGACAATCAATTAAATGTGACATAAAAACATTTGTCTGCATTTTGTTAAAGGGAATCTGTCACCTCATTTTTCGCATATAAGCTGCGGCCACCGCCATTAGGGGCTTATCTACAGCATTCTGTAATGCTGTAAATAAGCCCCGATGTAGCTTGAAAGATAAGAAAAACAAGTGAGAGTAATCTCAGCCAGGGACGGTCCGGTGCGGTCCGGGTCCGATGGTCGTCGCGGGTCTGGGTCCGGCACCTCCCATCTTCATGCAATGATGTCCTCTTCCTTGCTTCTGTTGCGGCTCTTGCACAGGCAAACTGATTTGCTCTGTTGAGGGCAGCATAAGGTACTGCAGTGCACAGGCGCGGGGTCTCTCTGACTTTTCCCAGTACTTTGCTCTGCCCTCAACAAGGCAGAGAATTACGCCTGCGCAGGAGTTGCAGCAGAAGCAAGGAAGAGGACATCATCGCATGAAGATGGGAGGCGCCGGACCCAGACCTGCGATGCCCATCGGACCCGGACCACACCGGATCGCCCCTGGGTGAGTATAATCTAACTTGTTTTTCTTATCTTTTAGGTTACATCGGGGGCTTATCTACAGCAATACAGAATGCTGTCAATAAGCCCCTAATGGCAGTGGCCGCAGCTTATATGCTAAAAATTAGGTGCCAGATTCCCTTTAAGTGAAGTCTAGTGAGCCTAACCGATAAAGCAGTCTCTGTTCTTAAACAGGAACACAAGAAATTTATTGTTACCAAGGAATTCATTTAGAAGAAATATTCATTGAACAACGTCACCTTCTCTCCTTGTACCCGAACTGTAGAAATCAAAGACTTTTAACTAGAGATTAGCAGGTGTTTTAAAATTAATTAAGAATTAGCTGAATTTTCCCCCATAATTTGATTTGTCAGGGGATAAATTTATGCTAATCTCCACACTTAAAAGAAATTTCACTGAAAATACATGTGTAGGAGAGGAAAGAGAACATTGCTGACAATAAGAGCTTACAATTTACATGCAAGAGAAAGGACTCCTCTGACCATAAGACCTTATACTCTACCTTATACTCTACTGGAAAGAGAAGACTTCACTGACCATAAGAACTCACGATAGGAGAGACATTACTCTGCTGACTTTAAGAGCTTATACTCTATAATTGAGAAAGGACTCCTCTGACCAGAAGAGCTTATACTCTACAGAGAGAGAGAGGACTCTGCTCACCATAAGAGCTTACACTCTACAGAAGAAAGATAGAAAGGACCCCGTTAACCATAAGTGCATACACTGTACAGAAGAAAGAGACTTATCCAGTGACTCTGGAGATTGAAAATGACTCTGCTGTAAAAATTGTGGTAGCTGCAGGAAATTATGTGGAGACTTGTGCTGCAATGTAAAATGATGTTATCCCGCTCTCTCTGATGCTTAAGCAGTGTGAGAAATAGTGCTGGTCAAGCTTTTTTTTAGCAAACCGCAAATTCGAATCTCAAAATGTTTGAATTTGCATGAATTTCAGGAAATGTTTTGATCCACTTATCTCTACTTCGTACCTAGCTTTGCATAGATTATAAGCTCTTATGAGCAGGGCCCTCATTCCTCTTGTTTGACTTTTTTCATAATTTTGCAACGATGTTATTTCTAATATTCTTCTAACTGTACACACACAATTGTAAAGTGCTTGTAATATATTGGATCTATATATATAAAGATTGTAAAGTATCTTCTGATATTCTTAATGCCAGGTCTTTATATTATAGAGTTCTGTTGTGAATTCGAATAAATCCCACAAGTTCCTGATTTTAGGACAGGGATATTCTGCAGTTTTTAATTATTTTTTCAAAACCTATATTATTTATTTTAGACTCTTTTATAACTCATATCACAGTAGTGAAAATATCTTTCTTTACAAATGAGAGTATGTTTAAAAAAGGTTGACGATGCCCCTTCTTTCATTTTATTTTTGCAATATGGGTTTCCATATTTTGTGCGAATTGTAGCCTGTAAAAGCAAAATCGATGTTCTATTGACTGCAGCGGATGATCACAATCATTTTGCCTTTTGTGGTTGGTGAAATCCATGCTGCAATTACAGAGACAGGCTGGTAGGAAAAGAGCCTCAATTGGGCTTTCAGCTCCACATTAATCCAAAACTCACCATTTTAATGCAGATATAGATTGCCGCAAGTCAATAACTGACTACTTGAATTGTGAAGTAGCTGTTCCATGGAATATTGGCAGATCTGGCTGTTACAATAACAAGTATTTTGATATTTTAAAGAGCTCCTACTTGTTGAGTGTTATTGATAGCAGAGAGTGGAAATCATTTGCATTCTGACCATGGTCTATGTTCCAAGTTCCACATGAGTTTAGGTCGTTTGATAAATGATGATGCTCACAATGTGTTTGCAAGTCATCAGTCAGAAGTATCTTTATCTCAGGCTTTGCAGTATGATGTTTAGTGGTTAACAAATGACTTAAAGGGTATACTGTGTAACTAGAGGATGAAGCAGGTTATTACGTGCATTCAACATTTATAACTTTATGACAATTATTTAATGCAAAAATCGTTCAAACCAAGCACCAATATGTGGTGCACCCTTACCATAACCAAACAGTGAAATTTACTCTCATGGGTTCTCTTTATCAGATGAATTCACTAAGAAATAGAGTTAAAGGTGATGGCAGACAGCACATGGATCAGCAAGCAGACGGGAGTGGAAAAAAAACAACAGTAGACACAAAGCCAGGAGTATGGGTCTATACAGAAAGTGTAGATGTATTAGTCAAGGACTTGCAGCAAACAAATGATTAATAGCGGAGTCGTTGTTATCAGCAAACAAATGGGGACATGCAGAAATGTAGGCAATAAATAAGCAAATGGTTAACCACAGACAACAGATAGGAACAGGTAAATGGAATGCTTGCTTTCAGAAAATTATACACACTAGAGATGAGGAAATTTATTTGAGTGGAATTGAATTCTCAAGAATACATTTTTTTTAGCAAATTCAATAACCTGTTGGTAAGCTATGACAGTTTATTAAAAAATAAATAAACAATACTGAGTACATCACTCAACTTTCCCACTGTCCCTTAATACCTCCAACTGGTCATCTACATATCATCTTTTCCCATGCTACCACATTCTTTTCACACCAGGCCATGGCTTCAGGCTCGACCAGGCCTCAGTTGCCACTGCGAACTGTGTCATAATGACGCACGTAAAGACGTCACAGAATACATTGCCTAAGTGACAGCAAGATTACCAGTGACATCAAAACTTGTTTTAAAAAGATGAAGAGGATGCATGCAACATGCATAGGGAACATAAGATGCATGAGAAGAGGGCAATGGGCTGTAAGAGCAATGGGACAGGTGATTGGTGAGTTTTTTTCTTACATCCTATGTTGTCTCACAGCTGACGCACCATGGTGGTGGAACATGTGCACTCTTTCATTGTGAGCTTGTAAGCATTAACTGAGAAAATCTGGAATCTATAGATCACACCAAGAATTCCTGATCCCAGCCAGATTCCATTCAACTGTCCTAAATGGTGCAAACCTGCCTAATAAGTAACGATTCTGACGCTTTGAATTGTTAGTTAAAAGTGTGTGCTCCACAACAATCAGAAAACTAGGAGGTTGAGGAATACTGTGTTCTTGAAGACACAAATTGAGATTAACTACTTAGGGTTAGTGGAAAAATTGTAAAGTAAAACAAAAAAAGAATAGGTACAAAAAAGATAGAAATCAAATACAGATTTCTAAAAAAAAAAAAACATTAGCACTTAGTAAGAGGGATAAGAAGAGGGAAGTTTGCATAAGGTAATAAAAAGATATCTTTTGAAATCAGGAGTACTCTCCTATCAATGAATAATGTTCACTTTGTTCACTTTGTTGATTAAATCCTTAACCCCCGAGGGTGGTTTGCACATTAATAACCGGTCAATTTTTACAATTCTGACTACTGTCCATTTATGAGGTATTAACTCTGGAATGCTTCAATGGATCCCAGTGATTCTGAGAATGTTTGCTTATGATATATTGTACTTCATGAGAGTGGTTAATTTTATTTGATATGACTAGCATTTATTTGTGAAAAAAATGTGCACCAAGACTTACTGTGATCTTTGGGAGGCAGAATGACGAAATAAACAGCATGTGAAGAATTGATTTTATTTATTTTTTACACAGTTCCTCGAGCAGTATAAGGCCTCTTTCACACTTCCGTCAGTACGGGTCCGTCGCGGGCTGACATACCGACGGACGTTGTGAATTTTGTGCATGACGTGGGCAGCGGATGCAGTTTTTCAACGCATCCGCTGCCCATTCTGAAGTCCAGGGAGGAGGGGGCAGAGTTTTGGCCGCGCATGCGCGGTCAAAAATGGCGGACGCGACGGACAAAAAAAGTTCCCTTTTTTTGTGACGACGGTCCACCAAAACATGATGGATCCGTCGCACGACGGACTCGACGTGTGGCCATCCGTCGTGATCCATCGCTAATACAAGTCTATGGGCAAAAAACATATCCTGCGAGCACATTTGCAGGATCCATTTTTTGCCCAAAACGACGGATTGTGACGGATACCAAACGACGGAAGTGTGAAAGAGGCCTAAGTGATTACATGACCTGATTCTTCTGGTCGGTGCAATTACAGCAATACCAGATTTAGGGATCCTTCACATATCCGTGTCTCTGGTATGTGTGGTGACAGTTTTCACTCAGACACGTACACATGTAGACCCATTCAAGTGAATGGATCTGTGCACATGTCTGTGTGTTTCCATGGACCGTGTGTCTGTGGGCAAAACATGCTGACATGTCCGTTTTTTAATGTCAGAATGTTCCACACATATGCACTTGGATAAGACACATAGATGTCATCAGTGTGACAGGCTTCGGTGCCGGGGAAGAAGCGTTACAGCAAGCGCTGTTCCCTGGCACCAGGTGCTGAACACAGCTCCCATTTTTCTCCTCTGCTCTGCCGATGATCAGCGTGAGCAGGCGAGAATGATGAGACTTATATGTAAGTGATAGCAGGTGAAGGCTGATGGGACTAGTACTCCCTTCAGCCTATCCCTTCTGCCGCTAATAACAGTGACAGCAGGAGCAGCTGGGGGTATTCATCAGCTGCTGCCTGCGCTAATAATAAATATGTGGCACCCCAGGAGTGCAGGTACCACAGTGGCATTGCCTTCCTCTCGGGGAGGGAGATGCCATGCCTGAAAATGAGGAGAATCCCTTTGGCAGGTAAGCTGTACATTCAACACATTCTGACTCCAAGCCAGAAGGGATAGTTCTGAATCCATTTTTCAGGTGAGCTTCCCTAGATAATATACATTCTGGTCTGGAGGAGGAGTTAGTCTGGTGCAGACAAGGAGCACAGGAGAAGTCAGGAGCTAGAGGAGAGCTGCGAGTGGGCTCCCTCTAAGCTAGAGCAAAGAAATCGGGCATCGGGAGCCTAAGGCTGTGAGGAACTACAAGTCCCATGGCAGAATAGCAGGAAACTGAAAAGGACTTGCCCTCATTACACCTGAGGCACAGCAACAACCAGAGCCTGAAGTCATCGTGAATAGAGACGCCAAGGAAATGGCTCGAGTTGCCTACCGTGCAGGTACTGTCCCAGGACGGGAGAGAAATAGGACCTTGCCAGAAAGCAGCAGGCGGCAAGGGACTATTATTCAGTGCATAGTGGAAGGCTCCCAATCTGATCTGACCAATGGGGTTCAATCCATTTCCAGGCTGCCTGGACTCCACCGTCACCTGTTGCCAGTACCCTGGACTGAAACTGACTGCCAACAATAAACCAGGTAAAGACATTGCAATCCGGTGACCTTCATTTATTCTGGCAGCACACCCCTCTGACCAAGCACATCGGGAGCCCTGGGGACCCCACTTCACCTGTGGGAAGGGAAACCATCTTTGCTGCAACACCATCACCCCAGAGGACCACTTTGACCGAGAACCACAGGTGGCATCACAAACTTTTATTATTTTCACATCCCCTTTAAAGACTGTCCCTTTTACTTTGGCGCCCACGGCCACGGACCAGGTTGCCGCAACCGTGACCTCCCCTTTAACAACGACCAGACCCGGTACCAAGTACCCCAAGGCCCTGGCGGGCGACTCAAATAAATAAATGAACAAAAACGGCACTGGTTCACCTGTATTTTCTATAACCAGACAGGCAAAACTCACAGCTGGTGGCTGCAACCATCAGATGTCAGCTTCAGCAAGGTTGTTTATCAAGAATAGAGGGGTCCCATTGTGTTTTTCTAATTATTTAAATAAATAATTTTAAAAAAGGAATGGAGTCCCCTCATTTTTGACAGTCAGCCTTGCTAAAGCTCACAGCTGTGAGCTGTATTCTTAGGCTGATAAGGGGCCATGGATATTGACCCCCCAGCCTAAAAATAGCAGCCCGCAGCTTCTCAGAAAAGGCTCATCCCCCTTGCCATGTAGCAGTGGCAAGTGGGGTTCATATTTGTGGGGTTGATGTCACCTTTGTATTGTCAAGTGACATCAAACCCATGGCTTAGTATATATATATATATATATATATATATATATATATAATACCTATAGTTATATGGTAAATAGAGACACAGCCAGAATAAAGCCTTTTATTAGAGATGAAACAAAACATTTTCCATTTTTATTTACAAATAACAAATACAGTTATACTCACCTAACGCCTATTCCATCGAAGCCCTCGTTCTCCTGTAATAAAGCAAAAATAAAAAAACCCATATCCCTCACTTGTGAGTCATTCTGGCCCATGCCGTAATCCATGTCAGGGGGATAATTAGATCTAACTAGCTCATAATAACAGACAATAGCAGTACCCCATCTCTACCTGTCAAAGTAGAGGTCTGGTCTATTGCTTATCCAGCGCTAATATTTAAAAAATTTCAGAAGTGCTGCACCCTTATGGTAGACAATTAACAATTTTTTATTCTTTACAGTGCCTTAAAAGTATTTTTTGGCCCGTTTTGCTAAAAGAAAACAAGCTGTCTAATAATTCTGCACACCTTGATAAAGAGGGGGGGCTGTATGGGGCGCAGCTAAAAGGAGGCCCCCACATGACTGCGTTGCCATGGGAGCAGTGCAGTAGGTTTTCTTTTAAAAAATAAAGGTGTTATTGAGTAAAGGAGCCCGGGGATTGGAAGAATAGGATTTGGGGTGGGGATTTATGCAAAAAGGGATGTGGGGGCTTGGGAAAGTGCGGGAAAAGGGGAGATCAGTTACCTTAGACGGGCGAAGTGAGTGGACCTGCTGCCACATCCCTCTCACCATGTCTTCTGTGGACAGCCTGGTAGCTCAGCTTCGTCGGGAGGCCAGTTCCAGGAGGGCCGGATGGCTGGAGGAGCAGCTCACAGGGCTGCTCGGAGGCAGTGGGAGCCAGGACGGCGGGAGCCGGGGCAGCAGAACCAGGCGGTCTAGGCCGCCAGACAGGCTGTCCCCCGACACTACACCGCGCGGCAGGCGCAGGCCGCGGAGCCCCTCCAGGGACCCTGCGGGGGCTGGGGGACGCGGCCGATCCACCTTGCCCGCCCCCTCCCCCGGCAGGAATCCACCTGGCGGCCCTGCCGGCGCGAGGCGGCGCGGTGCTGGGCGAGCGGTGCAGACGCGGCAGGACGCCGGCGCTGCACAGGATTTCAGGGCCGCACTTCCGGTGCGGCCTAGCAGAGGGCGCGGCGGCGCCGCAGCACCGATAGCAGCAGCTTCTACCCGCCGGGGAGCACCTCCCGCGGTGGCGGCAACACGAGCAGGGGGACGGGGAAGGAGCCCAGCGGCGGCGGCAGCATCCACCAGGCAGGAGCCGGGGAGTATCGCGGCGGGCGCAATTGCGGCGGGGGCACCCGGATCCCATCCCCCCAGTGCACCTGGCTCTGCGACAGGACGGCAGAGCAGACTATCGGGCAGGACAGCGGCGGCATCACGGCAAGGAGCGGGTCGCGGTCGGGCCGCAGGAGCGGCGTCCAGAGGAGACAGTCCAGCGGCTGGAGGCAGAGGAATCACGGAGCCGGACAGATCCAGATCCAGCAGGAGGTCGAGGGACCGGTCGCCTTCGCCAGTCTCGGTCCCCCCTGGTGACGTGGAGGCCAGGGGCGCGGGCCTGGGGCAGATGAGCGGCAGCGATGATTCCGGGAACGAACATCACGACGAAATGGACCAGCAGGATTCAGGAAGCACGGCTGGTGGGGACACAGCACCTGCGCAGCCACGTGAGTACATGTCCAGTCTTTCCCCAGTGCCGGGTGTTTCGGGTGTGGTGGAGCGGGGTGGGGGCTGTAATGAGGTCCCGGGGGTCAGAGAACTTCTAGCGGGTATGTCGCAGATTTTGCGTAGATTGGATGGGGGCGGGGGTAGCGCAGTTGCTAACAGTGTGGGATCGTCGCCCGCTGGTGCCTGGGTGTCAGTTGCCGGGGGCGTAGCAGGGGGTTCGAGCGAGATTGCGAGCTCGGGTAGCGGGACACCTGTTTCTGTGGCGGGGGTGTCGGTGTCGGTACAAACAGAAACGGGAAAAGGTGATACCGTTAAGTTAGACGACAGGGCAAAAGGCGAGGTATATGTGTGTTTTGAGGGTCCGCTGGGGGCCCATTTGAAGAAAGAAGTCAAGGAAAAGATTTGGAAAGATGAATACGTAGAGATTTTCTCTCTCCTTCCTTTAGAAAAATTTAACTTGGATAAAGGAAAGAAAGACGACAGCAAAAAGGAAGAGGAAGAAAAGAGGCGTTGGCGCCTTATTCCTCAGACGTTCGTTAACTGGCAGCAGGCCTTTGCCATTCTAGCGAGTGTTATAGGGGAGAAATTCCCCGAGAATTGCTCGGGCCTGTTTTGTTATTTGGATGCTATTGGTGAAGCGCATCGTACCTACGGGGGCCAGGCTTGGCTGAGATACGATGAACAGTTCAGGCAGCGAAAAGCAGTGAGGCCGGAGATAAGGTGGGATCAAAAAGACATCGGGTTGTGGCTGAAGGTGATGGCTCCGGTGCGTTATGGGCAGTCCTTTCAGGGGGGAGGGGGGTAGCAGTCAGCAGTCAGGACAAAGTGGAGGACACGGGTCTCAGGGTTCAAAGGAAAAATCTGGGACATGCTGGCAGTTTAATGAGGGCCAGTGCAAGTATGGCACCACTTGTAAATTTAAACACGTGTGTTCCCACTGCAACGGGGCCTCTCACGGAGCCGCTAAATGTTTCAAGAAATCACGTGGTAAGCCATCAGTGGGTGGCGGTCAAGGGGGTGACTCCGGTGAGGGTTCAAAAGATGGCCCCCTATCTAAGTAGATACCCGGATGTTAAAAAGGCGGAGGTTATTAGGGACGGTTTTTTTGAGGGGTTTAAGATCCCTCACCCGATGCATGTTGTTCCTTTTTCTACAAAAAATTTGAGATCAGCTGGCTTGCATGCGGAGGTGGTTTCGGCTAAATTGGCAAAAGAGGTTGAGCTGGGAAGAATGGCGGGGCCTTTTAGTTCGTTGCCCATGGCGGGTGTAATTGTTTTCCCGCTTGGGGTGGTGCCCAAGAAGGAGCCGAACAAGTTCCGGCTAATTCAGCATCTTTCATATCCCAAAGGATCCTCGGTTAATGACGGGATTGCGGAGGAGTTGTGCTCCGTTGTTTACACATCGTTTGATGCGGCTGTTCGGTGGGTGCGAATGTACGGGCCTGGAGCATTGCTGGCAAAAACGGACATCGAGTCGGCATTTAGGCTCTTGCCGGTGCACCCGCAGAGCATTCCTTTGTTAGGTTGTTGGTGGGAGGGTGGTTTTTACTTGGATAGGTGTTTGCCTATGGGATGTTCTATTTCCTGTGCATTGTTTGAGACTTTCAGTACCTTTTTAGAGTGGGTAGTGAGAGATGTATCGGCCGTTCCTTCTGTCATTCACTATTTGGATGATTTTTTGTTTGTTGGTCCACCGGATTCAGCAGTGTGCTGTCATTTACTTGGGACCATGGAATGGGTGGCCGGACAGTTTGGTGTTCCTTTGGCACAGGGAAAAACGGAGGGCCCCTGCACGGTCTTGAGTTTCTTAGGGATTCTCATTGATTCTGAGAAAATGGAGTGTAGGTTGCCTGATGATAAGTTGGAGTTGCTTAAGCGAGAGGTGAGTCGGATTGGAAAATTGCGGAAGACTTCATTGAAGGAGTTGCAGTCGCTGCTGGGCCGCCTGAATTTTGCTTGTCGTATTATGCCAATGGGCAGGATATTTTGCCGCAGATTGTCCAGGGCGACGGCTGGAGTTCGGTCGGCTCATCATTTTATTCGTTTGGGTAGAGAGCATAAGGAGGACCTTCTTGTTTGGCAACGTTTTTTGGAAGGCTATAATGGCAGGTCGCTTATTCAGCAGGAGGATCTGAATGCTTTTGATTGCGAGATCTACACAGACGCAGCAGGTGGAGTTGGTTATGGGGCCTACTGTGGAGGAAAATGGAGCGTCGGGGTGTGGCCAGAGGATTGGCGAAAGAAGGGGCTCACCAAGAATTTGGCATTGTTGGAGTTGTTCCCGATTGTGGTGTCAGTGTTTGTTTGGGGTGACAGCTTTCGTGATCGGCGAGTACGTTTCCATTGCGATAACTCGAGCGTGGTGGCCGTGATTAACAGCTTATCTTCTTCTTCCCCTCCAGTAATTAGGTTGGTCAGGGAGTTGGTACTGAGATGCTTGGAGTTGAATGCATGGATTACGGCGGTGCACGTGCCAGGAGTTCAGAACAATATAGCTGATGCTTTGTCTCGTTTGCAGTGGGACCGATTCCGGGATTTGGCTCCAGATTCGGAGGCGGCAGGAGCAGCATGTCCTTTGCATCTGTGGCAGGTGGTTACGGAAGGGGAGGCCGATTGATCCAAGCCTCGGTGTCAAACAGGACATGGTCAGATTATGCGGCGTCATGGGCCATGTGGGAAAGTTGGTTGTTTCAATGCGGCTCGGCTGAGTCAGATAGCGACAGGGCAATGGCGTTATTGGCACTGGTAGGTAAGGTCGTGGAGTGGGGTTGGTCCGTGTCTAGGTTAAACAAGTTTATAGCAGGTTTGGCTTTTGGTTTTCAGTTGCAAGGATTGAGGGACGTCACAAAGGACTTTGTTATACGGCAGGCGTTGAAAGGTTTTCGTAAGGGTAATTCGACTTTTGATAAGCGCAGGCCCATTTCTTTTGGGTTGTTGCAGCGGTTAGGGGAGGCCTTGGGCGTAATTTGTTCATCTCAGTTTGAGGTGGTACTGTTTCAATTGGCCTTTTCTCTAGCGTTTTTTGGTGCTTTGCGTCTGGGTGAATTGGTTTCCCCGAGCAAGGACAGGTCAGGTGGTCTTTTGGCGGAAGATGTGGTTTTTTGGGAAGGGGGAGTTGCCTTTTGGATAAGGCGTTCAAAGACGGATCAGCTAGGTAGGGGAAAGAAAGTAGTGCTAGGAAGGGTGGCGGGTAGCGGGATGTGTCCGCAACGCTGCTTAGAGGCATATTGGAATTTGTCATCAGTCAGGTCAGGCCCTCTGTTGCAACACCAAGAGGGGGATTTCTTGTCACGTTTCCAGTTTGTAGCCATTTTGAAGAAGGGCTTGGGTTTGCTGGGTGTTAACCCGGAAAATTTCGGCTCGCATTCTTTTAGGATTGGGGCCGCATCTGAGGCCGATGGTTTGGGCCTTGGGCCGGAGGTGATCAAGAAAATAGGTAGATGGAGTTCTAATCGTTACCTGTCTTATGTGCGGCATTAAATCAACAATGCGGGGTGAAGAGGGACGTCTTTGCGGATTGTTAATTATGGTTGTGTTTTTCAGGTCGTACCCCTCTTTTGGCGTGGATTGTCGGACACTCTTTCGTTTATTGGGGCGCCCTCCGGGCCGATGCGCGCGCGAATGGTAGGCAACTGGGTTTCGGCCGAGAGGCAGTGATCATCCGTTGGATGGGGACTCGTGGTATGTCGTGGCGTAGTTTTTTGCCGGAATTCTCCCGCGCCGCCCGTCTGGATCGCCCTCCGGATATTTTAGTGGTTCACTTGGGGGGTAATGATTTGGGGGCAAAACCCGTGAGGGAACTCATTCGGGATATCCGTTATGACTTGTTGAGGCTGTGGGTATCTTTTCCCGGTATGCTGACTGTGTGGTCAGACATTGTGCCGCGGAAGACGTGGCGGGAGGCCCGTTCCCATAAAGGGATTAACAGAGCCAGGGTAAAATGGAACAGGATGGTGGCGAGTTTTGTGTCCCGGAATGGGGGTATTGCCGTGAGGCATTTCGAGCTGGAGGCCGGGGTCGGTAATTTTTGGAGGGATGATGGAGTGCATCTTAACGAGATCGGGATGGATTTATGGGCGCTCGGTCTACAGGAAGGAGTTGAAAGAGCTTTGGCGGTGGTGGGGCACTCACGAGCCTGAGGTGGTCAGGGCTGTTCGTGTGTGGCGGGGGGTGGGGTTCTTGGAGTTGGTGATGATGCTGATAGGGTTGATCTGGCTTTTGGTACGGGCTCTGGACGGGGTGTTTACCTCGGGAGCTTTGTGGTTGGTTTGCCCGAAATGGGTTACATGGTGCCCTCGAGCTGGTGGTTACGGCTGAGGGTAAATACGTGTTTTTTGTAAAAATTTTGGGTAGGCTCTCTGCCTATTATGAGCCAGATTTTTTAGCTCCAAGAGCCCCCCCTCGAGGTTTTATATATTTACTGTTTACATGTTGTTATTTATGTATTTGTTTGTTAATAAAATGGCCGCTGTGGCCAAATTATCCAAAAAGAAATTAACGTGGTGGTGTGTTTTCCTGGGTAATAGATGGAGGGGTTAAGAGGGGCAAGGTAGTTGGGGGTGGGGGGATGCTTTACGGAAAGGATCCTTTATTGGCCATACGCGGTCAAGGGTTTTCATATCCTTAGGTCACACACTCACTTTTTACACAAATACACATTGCCAGATCTGCTTCAAACCAATAAGAATTCAAGTTTATACAGCTTGAAGATGGAAAATTTGCAAAAAATGTTATGGTCAAATTACTCACTTGCACACAATGTACAATTGTCAAATTGTACAACAGTACAAAAACAGGAGTGCACTCTTGTCTACATTTTTCCCATTTGTTTTCAACAAAATTCAATGCTCTTCCCAAAAATGACAAAATAAGAAATGCTAGGTAGTTAAACCCTTCACCCAAAGGGGCAATTTTCCGTTTTTCTTTTTAGTTTTTTCATCTCCTTCTTTCAAGAGCCATAACTTTTTTACTTTTCCACTCATATAGCTGTATGATGGCTTGTTTTTTGTGGGGCGAGTTTTTTATTTTGAACGACACCATTCATTCTGCCACATAATGAAAAATATTTCATTATGTGGTGAAATTGCAAAAAAAGGACAGTTCTACAATGTTTTTTTCATTTTCTATTTACCATGTGACCTAGCAATATGATTTCCCAGGTAAGTAAGAGTACCTAAGTACCAGACATGTTTAGTTTATTTTTAATTTAAAGGTGCTTCTCACAAAATTAGAATATCATCAAAAAGTTAATTTATTTCAGTTCTTCAATACAAAAGTGAAACTTTTATATTATATTGAGTCATTACAAACAGAGTGATCTATTTCAAGTGTTTTTTTTCTGTTAAGGCTTAAAGCCAATGAAAACCCAAAAGTCGTTATCTCAGTGTTAGGGCTAGCGGAACGCACCAAATAATTAGAGAGATGGTAAAGGGTGTGTTTGCAGCCCGGGGTCCACCGTGCAGAGATGGAACCTGCTGCTGAGTAATGACGGACTATATGGCGGTACAATGAGGATACACACATGGGTTAGCTTCACCCTGTATGAAAGAAGTGAACCCTGTTGCGTCACAGGGCCGCGGTACCGCACAAAGAGCGCAATCAAGTAGTCACAGAACTCAATCCCAAGACTCAGGATTAGAATTCGTCTAGACCACTTGCGCTCGACACCGCTAGTGGGTGTCAGAGTATAACTTTAACAATAATTTTTATGCACAAGGGTGCATGCAGTGCCGCTCCGGCGAACGCCACTAACCACCCAGACTTGGGTCAGGAAAGCGCTCTAATAGCGCACGGCGCTGCACTGGCGGTCACAGCAATAGACGCTGTATCGTGTGTTAAGTACTGATGGCTCTGTCGGGCGCTAGATAGCAATCATCCTCCTTACACGAGCAGTCATACACAAGGGAGGGGATGATTAATGAGTGACTTTCACACATTAACACACACACGTTTTCAAGTATACACTAGTGCATGGCCGAGCGGCCATGCAAACCTTTTATAGCAGCAGTGCTACAAGACCTTCCAGATGGTCCAATAGGAGCCGCAACAGGACCTGAGCATGTGACCCCCCGACTTCCAATGGGAGGACTTCCCGTGGGCATGCTCAGTATGGGAAAAGCAGGACTTAGTCCCCGAAAGACCTGCTCGATGCTGATCAGTGCTGGCTACAAAGGCAGGGACTGGAAAGGCAGCAGTAACCAGTTGCACAGTATCAGACTGAGCCAGACATTGGGACTGACATATAATATAAATAGACTACCAGCGCACTACCAATATAGGTAGATATATGCGGGGTGCATACAGAAGCGGTAAACAAACATGAAAAGAAAAAAGAAAAAAAAAGAGAACCACTTCATAGAATTGCACACCACACAATACAGATAAATAACAAGGTAAACTTTAATTGACACATCAAATAAAAACAATTAAAACGGTATTATACCGACATCCCCACTTACACCCGCCAAAGCAATACAATACAAGCAGGTAAAGGCGCCAATGATCACACTGCTAAATAGCAATAAATGACACAGCAACCTCATCAGTGTCCTGTGAGGCACAACATGTGTATGACTAAGCCCTGATGACATAAAGGGTATAATTAGCACCTCTACCAAATAAGCACAAATACTGTCAACTGAGAGACAGGGAGAGAACCCATATAGGTCAATGTGGCATATAAGAACAAAGAGGCGCCTAGACAACTGGGTCCAGATAATGCGGTGGTAGAAAAATAGGACAATATGAGAATAGTAAATGAGCATCCACAGCAATGCCCATATGCCGAAATATAGCTACCACCTATAAGGAGAGTGTATCCAGGTCCCAGGTCCGGCCAGACAGAACACAGAGAGGCGCTGTAAAGAAACCCACATAAGGGTAAAAGGCGCAAAGGCAGGGTGAGCGTGGGGAGGAAGCCCAACGCGTATCGCCGTTGCTAGAACGGCTTCGTCAGGGGAAGGTGTGTTACAGTGATCAACACCGGTTAAAATACCTTTCATGAGGACGAGCTGGGGCACGAGCGATGCCGAGTACCGGAACCGGAAGTGACGCCGGAAGGGCGGAAGAGTATGTAATGGCAGACGTCTCTGCCAGTACTACACAGTGCGCACGCGCTGTACCTAACCAGCGCCGCGCACTATGTAGCCAGATAAGGAGCAAGACAAATGACAGCGCAAATGAATGGACACTATGGGGGCACCCGACTAAACCGGTAATGGTAGTAAGAAACCCCAAAATGATGGGAGAACGGGACAGTACCATGTAAAACAACCACACCACAGAGACACAACCAGACAAAACATATAACGGGACATACAAGAAGGTAAATACACATACTGGGCAAGTACCAATGAGTAACATTCCCCTATGCTGGAACACCTAAAGAAGGGAAAAATATATAAATCAAAATAATAAAAAAAGGGGAAAAACAAGAAAAAAAGGGGGAAATGAAAGGAAAATCCAATGTAATAGACAATCAAACGCAACACACCCATAATGAAAATAACAATACAAAAATAACTTAAATAATAATGCAAACAAATCAACAACATGGCTCTGAAAATTTATTCAATAATTTAAACCGAACACAACGTCACTCCCATACTGTAAAAAAGTATTTATATAAGAGAACTGCCAGGAATAGGTAAGGCCGATAATAAGAAGAACCTAGGGCACAAGCCACCCGGAGAAAACCGGACGGTGTAGTTTGACCATAAGGACCTGGATACAAGGGAAAAATGGACAAAGCCTAGCAGGACATATCAAAACCTAATATATATGGGGCAGAGGATAAGAATAAGGTGACACCGCACCCAAATACAAGTGAGGGCAACAAGCCCCCACATATACGCCAAACCGTGGTAAAGTAGATGCTGGTACCACAACAAAAGATGACATAAACATACTCTGACCCAAAAAGACAGGACATAAACATATATATATACCTTATAACGATCAAAGACATAATGTCCAGATAAAGCGTCCAGCTTGCTAGTAGAAAATCCATCTTCGTTCAAGCAAGAACAAGCGCCAGAGGTTCCCAGATACATCATGGTCCAAATAATCATGAATAGAATACCAGCGTCAGGGCATATAATGCCATACCGATTCTCTTGATGACATCAGGCAGAGGTAAGGAAATCTTATTCCACTTGGGGCCATCATAAAAGCAGTCCACAAATTGCTCGCTGCCAAACGGAAAGACTTCATCCATATAAACGGAGACCTGTAACACGGATCCCAGGAACAACCTGTACCCAGGGTACTCCAAACTTCAGGGAACACAGGTAGCATCTCAAGAGCATATAGAAAATACAGAGGGCAGTCCCGATGGTCATCTGGGAGGGACATCTAGAATGAAAAGGCATTACGTTAGACTAACCCAAGAAACCGGTAAAAAGGAGGTCTTCATTAATACCAGAGGGAGCAGTAGAATGTAACATAAAAATCCAACGGGCCTCTGCTTGTAAAAGCTTACTCTCCAATGATCCACCTCTGTCAGACCCACGAATGCGCTCAAGTCCCGCCACCTTAGTGCCCGAGTATTTACCGGCATGATATTTCAAAAAGTGGGCTGCCACCGTAGTGAGCAATTTATCCTTACGGAAATCAGCCGCAGCCGTGCCAATGGTGGAAAAATGTTTCTGTATACGTCGGCGCAACTCCTGGGACGTCTGTCCCACATAAACCAGTGGGCAAGGGCATATAATGGCATAAACGACATTTGTGGTCTTGCAATTGATATAGCTCTTAAGCCTATGCTCTCTCTGATCAGTTGGATTACAAAAATTATCCCTCACTGGGTGCATAAATTGACAGACGTTACAGTCGCCACAGGGAAAAGAGCCCTTCAATGAGATACCCCTATTCAGTTTCACCGTGGGCCTAACATAGTGACTTCTTGTGAGAATGTCACGAAGATTCGGTGCTCTCCTCGCAGTAACCAATGGTCGTTCACTAACGATTTGTGATGTTGACAAATCCGTTGTGAGGATGCCCCAATGTCTCTGCAAGATGTGCCTTACCTGAGACCAATGCGTATTGAACCCAGTAATAAAGCGAACAGACTTGTCCAATATTTTCTCCCGTGGTTGTAATAGGGCCACTTGCGACTGCCCCTTAGCTCTCTGGTACGCCTGAGAAATATACTTGTTGGGATAAGTTCTCTTCTTAAATCTCTTGGTCAGATCCTGTGCTTCCCTATAGAAGTCCTCGTCCCGTGTGCAATTCCTCCTGGTTCTAAGAAATTGCCCAACAGGGATGCCTTTCTTCGTATGGGACGGGTGGAAGCTGCGGAACTCCAATAAATTGTTAGTGGCCGTAGGCTTCCGATATAGGCAAGTGGACAGGACACCATCTTGACATGCCACATTCAGGTCCAGAAAGTTAACTGAAGAGGGAGAACATGAGAAGGTAAGGAAGATGTTGTACGGATTGTTGTTAAGTGAACCAATAAAAGTCTCAACCTCATCCTGGGTACCTGTCCAAATGAAGAACACATCATCGATGTACCTACTCCAACATCGTACCTTCGATAAGAACCATACGGAGTTGTAGACCACAGTGGACTCCCACCACCCTAAGAATAAATTAGCCAGGGCCGGGGCACAGCGAGCCCCCATGGCGACACCAGAGACTTGAAGAAAAAAATTCCTGTCAAAAAGAAAAAAATTATGTCTCAAAATGAAATCAAGGAGGTCCACTATGAACGAATCATGTAGTCTGTCAGAGTTCTGCTGTTGATCAAGAAAAAAGAGCACTGCTTGCAGGCCATGGTCATGATCAATGTTAGAGTACAAAGACTCAACATCGCAGGTCACCATGATCTCACCTTGGGCCAAAGAAATATCTTGCAGAGATGCTATGAAATGGGATGAATCCCTGGTGTACGAAGGAAGGTCCAACACAAGTGGCTGCAAGAAAAAATCTATATAAGTGCAGGCCTTCTCACATAAACTCCCTATGCTGGAAACAATGGGGCGTCCAGGTGGTCTATGCATGTCCTTATGTACCTTGGGTAGCATGTAGAACGTTGATGTGGTAGGATGCTTAACCCAGATAAAGTCTCGTTCCCCAGTGTTGACGATCCCCAATTCCAAGGCCCTGTCAATCAATGTTCTTAATTTGGTAGAATAGACACCCGTAGGGTCAGATGGAAGTTTTCGATAAAATCTGGGGTTCTCAAGTTGACTATATGCTTCCCTAGTATATAGCTCATGGGGCCAGAGGACAATGTTGCCCCCCTTATCAGCTTCACGTATAATGAAGTCGCTGTTGTTTTTAAGGCGAGATAGTGCACGTTTTTCCTGTGCAGTCAAATTATCCACAAAGGGGACTTTTGAGGGCAACTTTTCAATATCCCTCCTTGCCATTTCGAAGAAAATCCTCACGGCTGGGACAATGGAAAAGGGTGGCGAAACATGGGATTTGTTTCTATGGGGAAATTTAGACCTACCTGTGTCCACTTGTCCCTCATGCAACAGGTCCATAAGGTCCTGGAAGACTCTTTGTTCCGTTTGATCCAACAATGGGGTAACCTGAGATTTGTTATGGAGCACCTGCAAAACAATTTTTCGGCAGAACAAAAAAAGATCTTTAATTAAAATAAATTTGTCAACTTGCTGGACCAGCGAGAAAGTCAGGCCCTTAGAGAGGACTGATATCTCATCTGCAGAGAGAACATATTCAGACAAATTGATCACTTGCAGGGTGTTTCCTGGATCATACTCACTGACATTATCGGAATTTAAAGGAATCACTTCTGTTGATGTCTCCGTGGATTGCGACGTGGTAGCCTGTAATTGTAATTCCTGGCGGTTCGTGTTACGCCGCTTCCTATGCCCTCGCCTGGTCCTGGGTCGATCTCGCTTTCTGCCGATGACAAAAAAATCGCTCGAGGTGTGCCCATCTGTGGGTGGTGAACGTCTTTCTGGATTGAAGTCCCTTGGTCTCCGATTATAACCCCGGCGTTTATTGCCGTGATGTGTCCAAGGGAAGGCCGTTTTTTCATCAAAGTCCGTCTTATCCCTCAAAAATTTAGAACGTTTTTTAGTCATAATCTCCCTATCATATTTATCCAACAGATCTTTAAGTCTGACTCTGAAGGGCTGGACCTGAGAAACCTCATCAAATTTACTCAGCTTAGCCTCCAAGTTGATAATCTCAGCCTTAACGGTAGTCAGAAGCTCTCTATCATGCGTGATCAATAAATTAATCAAAATATTGGAGCACCGTACCAGGCCTTGTTCCCATATTATCCGAAAATTCGGGGAGGGCTCCCAAGCCGGAAAAATGGATACCCTAAGCCCCCTAGGAATAATATTAAGCTTTAAGTACTCTTCCAAACACCGGATATTCCAAAGCAATCTGATACCATGTTTCTGTGAGGCTATTAGTTCAGTAGTAAGACTTGAAAAATCTGCATCCCCTGATACCTGATTAGTCTCAAGAAAGGCATTAGATGAAGCAGCCCTCCATGCTGCTTCCCGCGCCTCCCAGTCCATGAGAACCGGCAAAGCTCAAAGAAAACCCTCAACACGAAAATATAGATATAGTGAAAATAAAATTCAAAACACTCTGGTAAGTTGTGTGCTGCTGGCCAGAACGGCAACCAAAGGGAAACCTGCAAGACCAATAATATAAATAGACTACCAGCGCACTACCAATATAGGTAGATATATGCGGGGTGCATACAGAAGCGGTAAACAAACATGAAAAGAAAAAAGAAAAAAAAGAGAACCACTTCATAGAATTGCACACCACACAATACAGATAAATAACAAGGTAAACTTTAATTGACACATCAAATAAAAACAATTAAAACGGTATTATACCGACATCCCCACTTACACCCGCCAAAGCAATACAATACAAGCAGGTAAAGGCGCCAATGATCACACTGCTAAATAGCAATAAATGACACAGCAACCTCATCAGTGTCCCTGGGACTGACATATCCGCTGAGCAGGCTCCACTGCGGCAGGAGAAGAATGAGAGACCACAGCGGAGATGGTTTGAGATTTCCCCTGTGCAGAGTTGGGAACTCAACATCTAACACTCAGTTAATTAGAATGTTTTATAACACAAGCTTGAAAAATTATTTTAAAATCCGAAATGGAAGCCCAGGTTGCTTTGATAGCAGCCTTCAGTCCGTCTGTATTGTAGGGTCTGGTGTCTCTCATCTTCGTCTTGACAATACCTCATGGATTCTCTTTGGGGTTAAGGTCAGGCGAGTTTGCTGGACAATCAAGCACAGTGATACTGTTGTTTTTAAACCAGGTATTGGTACTTTTGGCAGTGAGAACAGGTGCCAAGTCCTGCTGGAGAATGAAATTTCCATCCCCAAAAAGCTTGTTGTCAGAGGAAAGCATAAAGTGCTCTCAAATTTCCTGGCAGACGGCTGCACTGACTTTGGTCTTGATAAAACACAGTGGACCACGGAAAAAAAATCCAGTTCTTTTTCTCCTTCGCCCAGGTAAGACGCCCAGGTAAGACGCTTCTGGCATTGCGTTGTGTATTGGTCAAGAGTGGCTTCACACAAGGAATGCGACACTTGTAGCCCATGTCCTGAATACGTCTGTGTGTGGTGGTTCTTGAAGCAATGACTCCAGCAGCAGTCCACTACTTGTGAATCCCCCCAAATTTTTGAATGGCCTTTTCTTAACAATCCTTTCAAGGCTGCGGTTATCTTGGTTGTTTGTGCACCTTTTTGTATCACACTTTTTGCTTCCACTCAACTTTCCATTAAGGTGCTTGGATACATACATGCTAGCCACCTTAGGGATACAGCACTCTGTGAATGGCCAACTTCTTAAGCAATGACCTGTTGCGGCTTACCCTCCTTGTGGAGTATGTCTTCTTGTCATATGTCAAGGGACCTTTTTAAATGCTTAGGAAGCCTTTGCAGGTGATTTTTGTTACTTTTTCTAATTTACTGAGATAAAGACTTTTGGGTTTTCATTGGCTGTAAGCCATAATCATCACCATTAACAGAAATAAACACTTGACATAGATCACTCTGTTTGTAGTGACTCTTTATAATATATGAGTTTCACTTTGTTTATTGAAGAACTGAAATAAATTAACTTTTTGATGATATTCTAATTTTGTGAAAAGCACCTGAAGTGGTGAAAAAAATCTGAAATTTGTAAAAAATAAAATAAATTGGCCATTTTCTGAAATAAATTTTGTGCCCCCCTGATGTTTTTATTAATATCATTTAAGGATAGATGTGAGGTTTTGATTGCCTCTTACTGCCTTTTATTTCACTGCTGCTGCGAGCAAAAATCCATAATGCTGCCATTTAACAATCAGACTTGAAGCTGTGATCGTCTGTTCGCCTGTGCTAGCACTGCTTTGTATAGCAAAAATCATGATCTCCTATGGCCAGCATTCATTGGAGGATTGTGATGACAGACATGGGGGCCTTATGCAGACCCCTGGCTGTCGTGACAACCCATTGGTGCCCCATAATCATGTGATGAGAGTATCGACGAGCAGGATCAATAGCGCACTTCCAGTCTGTGTGTATTAAATACTGCTGTCAGTGATTGACAGTGGTATTTAACTGATTAACAGCTGCAGGTGGATCTCTAACCCACTCATGGCTGTTTGAGGCACTTGATGGCCAATTAAGTCAGCTATCAAGTGCAGGAAATATGTGCGTTGAGCGTGTGAGCCCACATCAAAGGCAGGGGCATGGCCGATGACGTCATCTGTTGTGAAGAGTTTCAACAACCGAAAAGTCAGCACCTGCAAAAGGGAGATGAATTAATGTGGCATGTACTGTTGTAAACTGTGACTAGCACAACATATATGAAAAAACAAATAGTTGCTTGCAACACACACTTTGAGGTGGACAGTCACAGTTAAATATCTGGATTTTGAATATTTTTTTATTTTTTTTAAAAAAATTATTCCCTCTTGAGAAAAAAAATTGCATAAGAAATTAAATCTTTGTAAAGTTGCTTGTGACAATGATGCACACCCTCTCATACAGATTAGGCACTGCTTATGGTACATTCACTATACCTTTCTCTCCCTCTATCAGTTGAAGGTTTTTATTATTTTCAGATTACTTATTGGCAGCGGATTAGTCTCTGTACTGTCCAGACGTTCAACAGGGAACATATATTTATTCAAAAACAATGAAAGCACAGCTAACAACTGGTTTTTCTTACAGTTTACGATCTTGGCATCTTGTTTGTCAGCTTGCAAAAGTGAAAGAGAAAGTGTGCTCCAGATTTACAGGGTGGGCCATATGGAAATGGGAATGGTTGGTAATATCAATTTCCTGTTTGTGGCACATTAGTATAAGGGAGGGGAAAACTTTTCAAGATGGGTGGTGACCATGGTGGCCATTTTGAATTTGGCCATTTTGGATCCAACATTATTTTTTCCAATGGGATGAGGGTCATGTGACACATCAAACATATTGAGAATTTCACAAGAAAAACAATGGTGTGCTTGGTTTTTAACGTAACTTTAACTCCCATTTTATTTAGGTGTATCCATATAAATGGCCCACCCTGTATACACAAGCTGAGTGAACAGGAACTTCCTGTGCTTTTTTTAAACAGTGAAGTATTGGCAATTTAACACTATTCCTGGAGACAAAAACCCATGCACAACTAAACAGTATTAAATAGTAGTTGATGTAAAATATGCAATAATAACCAATATTTCAACACCACTACTTTCATCTTCTTCATGGCTGCAGTTATTCAACTTATAACTGTCTGGAGTATTTGTCCAATGTTTTAGACATTTTCCTTCTAGCTTCTGGTGTTGAACTGTGAATACTGACATACTCTCACTATCCTAAGTCATTCTAGAATGGCTGCTGCAATCCCTGCTTAAGCTTATAATCAGGCTATATTAGTCCTTACTGATTTGCCACACTTTAACATGTGATGTGAAATGATAGCTGTGAGTTGTTATAGCAAAGTCCATACGATCGCTCTTGAGGTCATGTTAGTCTTCTGAGACTGATGAAATCTTCTGCAATGTGTTAAAAGTTGACAGTTAATAACAAAAAAACAACGTTTTTTCTAAGCTAAACAAGCCTAACTTTTCCAACTTCTCATCATATAAGAGGCTTTCCATTCGTGTAATAATCTTGTTGCCCGTCTTTGAACTGACTCAAACTTCTGATTATCCTTTTAAAATTTGGAGCCCAAAACTGGATCCCATATTCTAGTTGTAGCCTCACAAGTGATTTATAAAGGGGTAACAATGCGTTGGGATCATTTGATTTTATCTTTTTTCATATAGACCCTAAAATGTTGGTTGCTTTTGCAGCTGCTGCTTGATATTGAGTACTGCTACTCAGTTTACTTTTAACCATACTACAGAAGTACTTCTCCTGTTCTGTAACCCATTGTATACTTCCTTTTAATATATAAGCAGCAATAGTATTCCATGCTATGTGCATTATTCTACATTTATCAACATTAAATTTCACTTGCAAAGTGTTTGCCCATGCAGACATCTTTTTCAGATCATTTTGTAATATTATACTCTCAAGGTCATTTTAATATCCTACATAGTTTAGTGATGTCATCAAAGACTGACATTTTACTCTCAATCCCATCCACAAGGTCATTAATAAAGAGATTAAAAAGAATCGGTCCCAACACAAATCCATGAGGTACTGTTAGGGTTGGCAGAACACACTAAATAAATATGAAAATAAAGTGCGTTTGCCACCCAGGGTCCACTGTGCAGAGATGGCAAACTGCAGCTAGGAGACAATGGCGAAGGCAAGCAGCGAGCGAAAGTGACTTGCACTGAGTTAATGTCACTCAGTGGAGAAGCACGTGGCTGTGCCAGTCGCACACAGCGATGGAAAGGAACTCTGCTTTAGCACCGTGTTTATCAGCACACAGCCGCACAGAAATATGGTGCTAAATGTGCACCCTGTTAACTCCAAAGGAGTACGCAAGCCACACTGGGGCAAGGGAACCGGTAGTGGACTCCAATCACTCACAGATCTCCTCTCCGGTGGGGCTGGAATTCTAAAGGCACTAGCGCCTGCCTGAATTCAACCACACAATCTCCTCTCTGCAGAAGCTGGAATTTTAAAGGCACTGAGCCAGCCCTGAGCACATACAGCTGAGTCCACACTATCGTTAGGTTCCTCACACGCACCAAACATATATGATCTTAGCGCACACCGATGGGCGCGCCAAAAATCTTTTTATAGTTTCTGTCAATCTGACAGAACCTTGCTCACTGGCCAATCCGGAGCCGGACCAGGACTTGAGCATGTGACAGGCGAGCACCAAAGAGAAGTCATCCCACGAGCCTGATCAGTAGAGCGAAACCAGGACTTAGACTCAAGAGCGATCGCTCGCTGCAGTCTATTATTGGTTTGTAAAGCAGAACCTGGGAAGGCAGCGGCAACCATGCTCGCTGAGCAACATCCACTGTGGTTGGAACAGAATGGGAGACTGCAGAGGAAGATAAGGCTTGGGATCCATCCTGTGCAAAGGGAGAATCCCGGTGCCTAACAGGTACCCCCACATTTCTCATTTAGAAAATGTCTTTGTTTCCTGTCTTTTAACTAGTTCCTTACCAATCTGCAAATAGCTTCCTCCAGTACCTGCTTCTGGAGCTTCAGTATGTGGCTGTTATGTGGTACAGTATCAAATGCATTTGCAAAGTTCAGATAAATCTGTGTTGCAACAGTTAGTTAGCCAGTGAACAGGGTTAACTGTTAGAAGTCTGCCCATGTTGGGAAGGGTTAAATGAGCACGTAGGAACTTGTTTTTGTTCCCATTAGTTAGTTGCAGAGAGAGAAGGAATTTGAGAGCAGCATATGAAGGAGAAAGAAATATTGTTGATAAGGAAAAGGCCACAAGTTGGAGAGTGTGTCTAGTTCAGATGAATGAAAGATAGCAAGTTCTCCAGCAACTGATTCTATACAGCTGGAGTGCAGAAATCGAAGAAGTGTATTAAGAAGGCTCTTTTCAATCTGCAGTGTGTACAACCATAGCACAACAGAGGATGTAATCCCCATATTCAAACACAAGAACTGGGCTAAAAAGGCAACCCTTTTTATAACAATATTCATAGAGCACAGAAAATGTAACCAGGCTGAGAACATACAGTGGATACAGAAAGTATTCAGACCCCTTTAAATTTTTCACTCTTTGTTTCATTGCAGCCATTTGGTAAATTCAAAAAAGTTCATTTTTTCACATTAATGTACACTCTGCACCCCATCTTGACTGAAAAAAAGCAGTGTAGAAATGTAGAAATTTTTGCAAATTTATTAAAAAAGGAAAACTGAAATATCACATGGTCATAAGTAGGGTTGAGCGAAATGGATCGGACAAATTCAAAAATCGCCGACTTTTGGCAAAGCCGGGTTTCATGAAACCCGACCCGATCCTAGTGTGGAATCGGCCATGAGGTCAGCGATCTTCGCGCCAAAGTCACATTTCGTATGACGCTTTCAGCTCCATTTTTCAGCCAATGAAGGAGGATGCAGAGTGTGGGCAGCGTGATGACATAGGTCTCGGTCCCCACCATCTTAGAGAAGGGCATGACAGTGATTGGCTTGCTTTCTGTGGCATCACAGGGGCTATAGAGGGACGATCACGCCGACCGCCATCTTACTTCTGCCGATTGTAGCATAGGGAGAGGTTGCCGCAGCTTCATCACAAGAAGGGATATAGTTAGGGAGGGAAGATTAAGCCCCGAAACTGCTTGTGCTGTAGCAATTTCCACTGTCCAACACCAACATTTGTTTGCAGGGACAGTGGAGGCTATATTTTTGTGCATCATCTCTGTAGCTTATTAGGCTGCCTTATTAGGCTCCCTGATAGCTGCATTGCTGTTTGCACACCGCTGTGCAAACCAACTGCTTTTTAAAAGCAAAAATCCTATTGCTCCTTTCTGCACAGTTATCTTATTTATTTGTCCACACTTTTGTGTGCAGCAGTCCTTTTTATTGCTGCCATACTTGTCCTGAGATCATTGTAGGGAGATTGAAATTGTACTACAGTCCTTGTATTTTTTCATGTATCTTCCAGCCACTTTCTGCCACTTACATTGTGTTGTTTTATGCACAGGGCCTGAGGTTTGGTTTAGTCTCCCCCCCCAAAAAAAAATGAGATTCCAATTATCACAAAGTGGATATATTTCATTCCTGTTCGTTTGTGGTATATCAGCCAGCCACTTTCTGCCACTTACATTGTGTTGTTTTATGCACAGGGCCTGAGGTTTGGTTTGGTCTCCCCCAAAAAGAGGGAGATTCAAATGATCACAAAGTGGATATATTTCAGTCGTGTTAGTTTGTGGTATATCAGCCAGCCACTTTCTGCCACTTACATTGTGTTGTTACTGACACTGGGCCTAAGTTGTGGTTCAGTCTCCCCAAAAAAAGGGGAGATTCAAATTCTCACAAAGTGGATATACTTCTGTCCTGTTAGTTTGTGGTATATCAGCCAGCCACTTTCTGCCACTTACATTGTGTTGTTTTATGCACAGGGCCTGAGGTTTGGTTTAGTCTCCCCCCCAAAAAGTGAGATTCAAATGATCACAAAGTGGATATATTTCAGTCCTGTTAGTTTGTGGTATATCAGCCAGCCAGTTTCTGCCACTTACATTGTGTTGTTTTATGCACAGGGCCTGAGGTTTGGTTTCGTCTCCCAAAAAAATAAGTGAGATTCAAATTTTCACAAAGTGGATATATTTCAGTCCTGTTAGTTTGTGGTATATCAGCCAGCCACTTTCTGCCACTTACATTGTGTTGTTTTATGCACAGGGCCTGAGGTTTGGTTTAGTCTCCCCCCAAAAAAAAGTGAGATTCAAATGATCACAAAGTGGATATATTTCAGTCCTGTTAGTTTGTGGTATATCAGCCAGCCACTTTCTGCCACTTACATTGTGTTGTTTTATGCACAGGGCCTGAGGTTTGGTTTAGTCTCCCAAAAAAATACGCGAGATTCAAATTTTCACAAAGTGGATATATTTCAGTCCTGTTAGTTTGTGGTATATCAGCCAGCCACTTTCTGCCACTTACATTGCGTTGTTTTATACACAGGGCCTGAGGTTTGGTTTGGTCTCCCCCAAAAAGAGGGAGATTCAAATGATCACAAAGTGGATATATTTCAGTCGTGTTAGTTTGTGGTATATCAGCCAGCCACTTTCTGCCACTTACATTGTGTTGTTATTGAGACTGGGCCTAAGTTGTGGTTCAGTCTCCCCCAAAAAAGGGGGGATTCAAATTCTCACAAAGTGGATATACTTCTGTCCTGTTAGTTTGTGGTATATCAGCCAGCCACTTTCTGCCACTTATATTGGGTTGTTTTATGCACAGGGCCTGAGGTTTGGTTTTGTCTCCCCCCAAAAAAAGTGAGATTCAAATGATCAGAAAGTGGATATATTTCAGTCCTGTTAGTTTGTGGTATATTAGCCAGCCACTTTCTGCCACTTACATTGTGTTGTTTTATGCACAGGGCCTGAGGTTTGGTTTACTTTCCCCCCAAAAAAAGTGAGATTCAAATTATTACAACTTGGATAGATTTCAGACCTGTTAGTTTGTGGTATATCAGCCAGCCACTTTCTGCCACTTACATTGTGTTGTTTTATGCACAGGGCCTGAGGTTTGGTTTAGTCTCCCAAAAAAATACGCGAGATTCAAATTTTCACAAAGTGGATATATTTCAGTCCTGTTAGTTTGTGGTATATCAGCCAGCCACTTTCTGCCACTTACATTGTGTTGTTTTATGCACAGGGCCGAAGTTTGGCTTAGTCTCCCAAAAAAATAAGTGAGATTCAAATTATCACAAAGTAGAAATATTTCAGTCCTGTTAGTTTGTGGTATATCAGCCAGCCACTTTCTGCCACTTACATTGTGTTGTTTTATGCACAGGGCCTGAGGTTTGGTTTAGTCTCCCCCAAAAAGAGGGAGATTCAAATTATCACAAAGTAGATATATTTCAGTCCTGTTAGTTTGTAGTATATCAGCCAGCCACTTTCTGCCACTTACATTGCGTTGTTATATACACTGTGTCTAAGTTGTGGTTCAGTCTCCCAAAAAAAGAGGGAGATTCAAATTCTCACAAAGTGGATATACTTCTGTCCTGTTAGTTTGTCATATATCAGCCAGCCACTTTCTGCCACCTAGATTGCGTTGTTATAGACACTGGGCCTAAGTTGTGGTTCAGTCTCCCAAAAAAAGGGGGAGATTCAAATTCTCACAAAGTGGATATACTTCTGTCCTGTTAGTTTGTCGTATATCAGCCAGCCACTTTCTGCCACTTACATTGTGTTGTTTTATGCACAGGGCCTGAGGTTTGGTTTAGTCTCCCCCCAAAAAAAGTGAGATTCAAATGATCACAAAGTGGATATATTTCAGTCCTGTTAGTTTGTGGTATATCAGCCAGCCAGTTTCTGCCACTTACATTGTGTTGTTTTATACACAGGGCCAGAGGTTTGGTTTCGTCTCCCCCCCAAAGAAGTGAGATTCAAATGATCACATAGTGCATATATTTCAGTCCTGTTAGTTTGTGGTATATCAGCCAGCCACTTTCTGCCACTTACATTTTGTTGTTTTATGCACAGGGCCTGAGGTTTGGTTTAGTATCCCCTCCAAAAAAGTGAGATTCAAATTATCACAACGTTGATATATTTCAGTCCTGTTAGTTTGTGGTATATCAGCCAGCCACTTTCTGCCACTTACATTGTGTTGTTTTATGCACAGGGCCTGAGGTTTGGTTTAGTCTCCCCCCAAAAAAAAGTGAGATTCAAATTATCACAAAGTGGATATATTTCAGTCGTGTTTGTGGTATATCAGCCAGCCACTTTCTTCCACTTACATTGTGTTGTTTTATGCACAGGGCCTGAGGTTTGGTTTAGTATCCCCTCCAAAAAAGTGAGATTCAAATTATCACAACGTTGATATATTTCAGTCCTGTTAGTTTGTGGTATATCAGCCAGCCACTTTCTGCCACTTACATTGTGTTGTTTTATGCACAGGGCCTGAGGTTTGGTTTAGTCTCCCCCCCAAAAAAAGTGAGATTCAAATTATCACAAAGTGGATATATTTCAGTCGTGTTTGTGGTATATCAGCCAGCCACTTTCTGCCACTTACATTGTGTTGTTTTATGCACAGGGCCTGAGGTTTGGTTTAGTCTCCCCCCAAAAAAAGTGAGATTCAAATTATCACAAAGTGGATATATTTCAGTCCTGTTAGTTTGTGGTATATCAGCCAGCCACTTTCTGCCACTTACATTGTGTTGTTTTATGCACAGGGCCGAGGTTTGGCTTAGTCTCCCAAAAAAAAAAGTGAGATTCAAATTATCACAAAGTGGAAATATTTCAGTCCTGTTAGTTTGAGGTATATCAGCCAGCCACTTTCTGCCACTTACATTGTGTTGTTTTATGCACAGGGCCTGAGGTTTGGTTTAGTCTCCCCCCCAAAAAAGTGAGATTCAAATTATCACAAAGTGGATATATTTCAGTCCTGTTAGTTTGTGGTATATCAGCCAGCCACTTTCTGCCACTTACATTGTGTTGTTTTATGCACAGGGCCGAGGTTTGGCTTAGTCTCCCAAAAAAATAAGTGAGATTCAAATTATCACAAAGTGGAAATATTTCAGTCCTGTTAGTTTGTGGTATATCAGCCAGCCACTTTCTGCCACTTATATTGTGTTGTTTTATGCACAGGGCCTGAGGTTTGGTTTAGTCTCCCCCCCAAAAAAAAGTGAGATTCAAATGATCACAAAGTGGATATATTTCAGTCCTGTTAGTTTGTGGTATATCAGCCAGCCACTTTCTGCCACTTACATTGTGTTGTTTTATGCACGGGGCCTGAGGTTTGGTTTAGTCTCCCAAAAAAATACGCGAGATTCAAATTTTCACAAAGTGGATATATTTCAGTCCTGTTAGTTTGTGGTATATCAGCCAGCCACTTTCTGCCACTTACATTGAGTTGTTTTATACACAGGGCCTGAGGTTTGGTTTGGTCTCCCCCAAAAAGAGCGAGATTCAAATGATCACAAAGTGGATATATTTCAGTCGTGTTAGTTTGTGGTATATCAGCCAGCCACTTTCTGCCACTTACATTGTGTTGTTATTGAGACTGGGCCTAAGTTGTGGTTCAGTCTCCCCTCTCCCCCAAAAAAGGGGAGATACAAATTTTCACAAAGTGGATATATTTCAGTCCTGTTAGTTTGTGGTATATCAGCCAGCCACTTTCTGCCACTTACATTGCGTTGTTTGATACACAGGGACTGAGGTTTGGTTTAGTCTCCCCCCCAAAAAAAAGTGAGATTCAAATGATCACAAAGTGGATATATTTCAGTCCTGTTAGTTTGTGGTATACCAGCCAGCCACTTTCTCCCACTTATATTGTGTTGTTTTATGCACAGGGCCTGAGGTTTGGTTTAGTCTCCCAAAAAAATACGCGAGATTCAAATTTTCACAAAGTGGATATATTTCAGTCCTGTTAGTTTGTGGTATATCAGCCAGCCACTTTCTGCCACTTACATTGTGTTGTTTTATACACAGGGCCTGAAGTTTGGTTTAGTCTCCCCCCCAAAAAAAAGTGAGATTCAAATGATCACAAAGTGGATATATTTCAGTCCTGTTAGTTTGTGGTATATCAGCCAGCCATTTTCTGCCACTTACATTGTGTTGTTTTATGCACAGGGCCGAGGTTTGGCTTAGTCTCCCAAAAAAATAAGTGAGATTCAAATTATCACAAAGTGGAAATATTTCAGTCCTGTTAGTTTGTGGTATATCAGCCAGCCACTTTCTGCCACTTACATTGTGTTGTTTTATGCACAGGGCCTGAGGTTTGGTTTAGTCTCCCAAAAAAATACGCGAGATTCAAATTTTCACAAAGTGGATATATTTCAGTCCTGTTAGTTTGTGGTATATCAGCCAGCCACTTTCTGCCACTTACATTGCGTTGTTTTATACACAGGGCCTGAGGTTTGGTTTGGTCTCCCCCAAAAAGAGGGAGATTCAAATGATCACAAAGTGGATATATTTCAGTCGTGTTAGTTTGTGGTATATCAGCCAGCCACTTTCTGCCACTTACATTGTATTGTTATTGAGACTGGGCCTAAGTTGTGGTTCAGTCTCCCCCAAAAAAGGGGAGATTCAAATTCTCACAAAGTGGATATACTTCTGTCCTGTTAGTTTGTGTTATATCAGCCAGCCACTTTCTGCCACTTACATTGGGTTGTTTTATGCACAGGGCCTGAGGTTTGGTTTCGTCTCCCCCCAAAAAAAGTGAGATTCAAATGATCAGAAAGTGGATATATTTCAGTCCTGTTAGTTTGTGGTATATTAGCCAGCCACTTTCTGCCACTTACATTGTGTTGTTTTATGCACAGGGCCTGAGGTTTGGTTTACTTTCCCCCCCAAAAAAGTGAGATTCAAATTATTACAACGTGGATATATTTCAGACCTGTTAGTTTGTGGTATATCAGCCAGCCACTTTCTGCCACTTACATTGTGTTGTTTTATGCACAGGGTCTGAGGTTTGGTTTAGTCTCCCCCCAAAAAAAGTGAGATTCAAATGATCACAAAGTGGATATATTTCAGTCCCGTTAGTTTGTGGTATATCATCCTGCCACTTTCTGCCACTTACATTGTGTTGTTTTATGCACAGGGCCTGAGGTTTGGTTTAGTCCCCCCCAAAAAAAAGTGAGATTCAAATGATCACAAAGTGGATATATTTCAGTCCTGTTAGTTTGTGGTATATCAGCCAGCCACTTTCTGCCACTTACATTTTGTTGTTTTATGCACAGGGCCTGAGGTTTGGTTTAGTCCCCCCCAAAAAAAAGTGAGATTCAAATGATCACAAAGTGCATATATTTCAGTCCTGTTAGTTTGTGGTATATCAGCCAGCCACTTTCTGCCACTTACATTTTGTTGTTTTATGCACAGGGCCTGAGGTTTGGTTTAGTATCCCCTCCAAAAAAGTGAGATTCAAATTATCACAACGTTGATATATTTCAGTCCTGTTAGTTTGTGGTATATCAGCCAGCCACTTTCTGCCACTTACATTGTGTTGTTTTATGCACAGGGCCTGAGGTTTGGTTTAGTCTCCCCCCCAAAAAAAGTGAGATTCAAATTATCACAAAGTGGATATATTTCAGTCGTGTTTGTGGTATATCAGCCAGCCACTTTCTGCCACTTACATTGTATTGTTTTATGCACAGGGCCTGAGGTTTGGTTTAGTCTCCCCCCAAAAAAAGTGAGATTCAAATTATCACAAAGTGGATATATTTCAGTCCTGTTAGTTTGTGGTATATCAGCCAGCCACTTTCTGCCACTTACATTGTGTTGTTTTATGCACAGGGCCGAAGTTTGGCTTAGTCTCCCAAAAAAATAAGTGAGATTCAAATTATCACAAAGTAGAAATATTTCAGTCCTGTTAGTTTGTGGTATATCAGCCAGCCACTTTCTGCCACTTACATTGTGTTGTTTTATGCACAGGGCCTGAGGTTTGGTTTTGTCTCCCCCAAAAAGAGGGAGATTCAAATTTTCACAAAGTAGATATATTTCAGTCCTGTTAGTTTGTAGTATATCAGCCAGCCACTTTCTGCCACTTACATTGCGTTGTTATATACACTGTGTCTAAGTTGTGGTTCAGTCTCCCAAAAAAAGAGGGAGATTCAAATTCTCACAAAGTGGATATACTTCTGTCCTGTTAGTTTGTCATATATCAGCCAGCCACTTTCTGCCACCTAGATTGCGTTGTTATAGACACTGGGCCTAAGTTGTGGTTCAGTCTCCCAAAAAAAGGGGGAGATTCAAATTCTCACAAAGTGGATATACTTCTGTCCTGTTCGTTTGTCGTATATCAGCCAGCCACTTTCTGCCACTTACATTGTGTTGTTTTATGCACAGGGCCTGAGGTTTGGTTTAGTCTCCCCCCAAAAAAAGTGAGATTCAAATGATCACAAAGTGGATATATTTCAGTCCTGTTAGTTTGTGGTATATCAGCCAGCCAGTTTCTGCCACTTACATTGTGTTGTTTTATACACAGGGCCAGAGGTTTGGTTTCGTCTCCCCCCCAAAGAAGTGAGATTCAAATGATCACATAGTGCATATATTTCAGTCCTGTTAGTTTGTGGTATATCAGCCAGCCACTTTCTGCCACTTACATTTTGTTGTTTTATGCACAGGGCCTGAGGTTTGGTTTAGTATCCCCTCCAAAAAAGTGAGATTCAAATTATCACAACGTTGATATATTTCAGTCCTGTTAGTTTGTGGTATATCAGCCAGCCACTTTCTGCCACTTACATTGTGTTGTTTTATGCACAGGGCCTGAGGTTTGGTTTAGTCTCCCCCCAAAAAAAAGTGAGATTCAAATTATCACAAAGTGGATATATTTCAGTCGTGTTTGTGGTATATCAGCCAGCCACTTTCTTCCACTTACATTGTGTTGTTTTATGCACAGGGCCTGAGGTTTGGTTTAGTATCCCCTCCAAAAAAGTGAGATTCAAATTATCACAACGTTGATATATTTCAGTCCTGTTAGTTTGTGGTATATCAGCCAGCCACTTTCTGCCACTTACATTGTGTTGTTTTATGCACAGGGCCTGAGGTTTGGTTTAGTCTCCCCCCCAAAAAAAGTGAGATTCAAATTATCACAACGTTGATATATTTCAGTCCTGTTAGTTTGTGGTATATCAGCCAGCCACTTTCTGCCACTTACATTGTGTTGTTTTATGCACAGGGCCTGAGGTTTGGTTTAGTCTCCCCCCCAAAAAAAGTGAGATTCAAATTATCACAAAGTGGATATATTTCAGTCGTGTTTGTGGTATATCAGCCAGCCACTTTCTGCCACTTACATTGTGTTGTTTTATGCACAGGGCCTGAGGTTTGGTTTAGTCTCCCCCCAAAAAAAGTGAGATTCAAATTATCACAAAGTGGATATATTTCAGTCCTGTTAGTTTGTGGTATATCAGCCAGCCACTTTCTGCCACTTACATTGTGTTGTTTTATGCACAGGGCCGAGGTTTGGCTTAGTCTCCCAAAAAAAAAAGTGAGATTCAAATTATCACAAAGTGGAAATATTTCAGTCCTGTTAGTTTGAGGTATATCAGCCAGCCACTTTCTGCCACTTACATTGTGTTGTTTTATGCACAGGGCCTGAGGTTTGGTTTAGTCTCCCCCCCAAAAAAGTGAGATTCAAATTATCACAAAGTGGATATATTTCAGTCCTGTTAGTTTGTGGTATATCAGCCAGCCACTTTCTGCCACTTACATTGTGTTGTTTTATGCACAGGGCCGAGGTTTGGCTTAGTCTCCCAAAAAAATAAGTGAGATTCAAATTATCACAAAGTGGAAATATTTCAGTCCTGTTAGTTTGTGGTATATCAGCCAGCCACTTTCTGCCACTTATATTGTGTTGTTTTATGCACAGGGCCTGAGGTTTGGTTTAGTCTCCCCCCCAAAAAAAAGTGAGATTCAAATGATCACAAAGTGGATATATTTCAGTCCTGTTAGTTTGTGGTATATCAGCCAGCCACTTTCTGCCACTTACATTGTGTTGTTTTATGCACGGGGCCTGAGGTTTGGTTTAGTCTCCCAAAAAAATACGCGAGATTCAAATTTTCACAAAGTGGATATATTTCAGTCCTGTTAGTTTGTGGTATATCAGCCAGCCACTTTCTGCCACTTACATTGAGTTGTTTTATACACAGGGCCTGAGGTTTGGTTTGGTCTCCCCCAAAAAGAGCGAGATTCAAATGATCACAAAGTGGATATATTTCAGTCGTGTTAGTTTGTGGTATATCAGCCAGCCACTTTCTGCCACTTACATTGTGTTGTTATTGAGACTGGGCCTAAGTTGTGGTTCAGTCTCCCCTCTCCCCCAAAAAAGGGGAGATACAAATTTTCACAAAGTGGATATATTTCAGTCCTGTTAGTTTGTGGTATATCAGCCAGCCACTTTCTGCCACTTACATTGCGTTGTTTGATACACAGGGACTGAGGTTTGGTTTAGTCTCCCCCCCAAAAAAAAGTGAGATTCAAATGATCACAAAGTGGATATATTTCAGTCCTGTTAGTTTGTGGTATACCAGCCAGCCACTTTCTCCCACTTATATTGTGTTGTTTTATGCACAGGGCCTGAGGTTTGGTTTAGTCTCCCAAAAAAATACGCGAGATTCAAATTTTCACAAAGTGGATATATTTCAGTCCTGTTAGTTTGTGGTATATCAGCCAGCCACTTTCTGCCACTTACATTGTGTTGTTTTATACACAGGGCCTGAAGTTTGGTTTAGTCTCCCCCCCAAAAAAAAGTGAGATTCAAATGATCACAAAGTGGATATATTTCAGTCCTGTTAGTTTGTGGTATATCAGCCAGCCATTTTCTGCCACTTACATTGTGTTGTTTTATGCACAGGGCCGAGGTTTGGCTTAGTCTCCCAAAAAAATAAGTGAGATTCAAATTATCACAAAGTGGAAATATTTCAGTCCTGTTAGTTTGTGGTATATCAGCCAGCCACTTTCTGCCACTTACATTGTGTTGTTTTATGCACAGGGCCTGAGGTTTGGTTTAGTCTCCCAAAAAAATACGCGAGATTCAAATTTTCACAAAGTGGATATATTTCAGTCCTGTTAGTTTGTGGTATATCAGCCAGCCACTTTCTGCCACTTACATTGCGTTGTTTTATACACAGGGCCTGAGGTTTGGTTTGGTCTCCCCCAAAAAGAGGGAGATTCAAATGATCACAAAGTGGATATATTTCAGTCGTGTTAGTTTGTGGTATATCAGCCAGCCACTTTCTGCCACTTACATTGTATTGTTATTGAGACTGGGCCTAAGTTGTGGTTCAGTCTCCCCCAAAAAAGGGGAGATTCAAATTCTCACAAAGTGGATATACTTCTGTCCTGTTAGTTTGTGTTATATCAGCCAGCCACTTTCTGCCACTTACATTGGGTTGTTTTATGCACAGGGCCTGAGGTTTGGTTTCTTCTCCCCCCAAAAAAAGTGAGATTCAAATGATCAGAAAGTGGATATATTTCAGTCCTGTTAGTTTGTGGTATATTAGCCAGCCACTTTCTGCCACTTACATTGTGTTGTTTTATGCACAGGGCCTGAGGTTTGGTTTACTTTCCCCCCCAAAAAAGTGAGATTCAAATTATTACAACGTGGATATATTTCAGACCTGTTAGTTTGTGGTATATCAGCCAGCCACTTTCTGCCACTTACATTGTGTTGTTTTATGCACAGGGTCTGAGGTTTGGTTTAGTCTCCCCCCAAAAAAAGTGAGATTCAAATGATCACAAAGTGGATATATTTCAGTCCCGTTAGTTTGTGGTATATCATCCTGCCACTTTCTGCCACTTACATTGTGTTGTTTTATGCACAGGGCCTGAGGTTTGGTTTAGTCCCCCCCAAAAAAAAGTGAGATTCAAATGATCACAAAGTGGATATATTTCAGTCCTGTTAGTTTGTGGTATATCAGCCAGCCACTTTCTGCCACTTACATTGTGTTGTTTTATGCACAGGGCCTGAGGTTTGGTTTAGTCTCCCCCAAAAAGAGGGAGATTCAAATTATCACAAAGTAGATATATTTCAGTCCTGTTAGTTTGTAGTATATCAGCCAGCCACTTTCTGCCACTTACATTGCGTTGTTATATACACTGGGCCTCAGTTGTGGTTCAGTCTCCCAAAAAAAGAGGGAGATTCAAATTCTCACAAAGTGGATATACTTCTGTCCTGTTAGTTTGTCATATATCAGCCAGCCACTTTCTGCCACCTAGATTGCGTTGTTATAGACACTGGGCCTAAGTTGTGGTTCAGTCTCTCAAAAAAAGGGGGAGATTAAAATTCTCACAAAGTGGATATACTTCTGTCCTGTTAGTTTGTCGTATATCAGCCAGCCACTTTCTGCCACTTACATTGTGTTGTTTTATGCACAGGGCCTGAGGTTTGGTTTAGTCTCCCCCCCAAAAAAGTGAGATTCAAATGATCACAAAGTGGATATATTTCAGTCCTGTTAGTTTGTGGTATATCAGCCAGCCAGTTTCTGCCACTTACATTGTGTTGTTTTATGCACAGGGCCAGAGGTTTGGTTTCGTCTCCCCCCCAAAGAAGTGAGATTCAAATGATCACAAAGTGGATATATTTCAGTCCTGTTAGTTTGTGGTATATCAGCCAGCCACTTTCTGCCACTTACATTGTGTTGTTGTATGCACAGGGCCTGAGGTTTGGTTTAGTATCCCCCCCCAAAAAGTGAGATTCAAATTATCACAACGTTGATATATTTCAGTCCTGTTAGTTTGTGGTATATCAGCCAGCCACTTTCTGCCACTTACATTGTGTTGTTTTATGCACAGGGCCTGAGGTTTGGTTTAGTCTCACAAAAAAAAGTGAGATTCAAATTTTCACAAAGTGGATATATTTCAGTCCTGTTAGTTTGTGGTATATCAGCCAGCCACTTTCTGCCACTTACATTGTGTTGTTTTATGCACAGGGCCTGAGGTTTGGTTTAGTCTCCCCCCCAAAAAAAAGTGAGATTCAAATTATCACAAAGTGGATATATTTCAGTCGTGTTTGTGGTATATCAGCCAGCCACTTTCTGCCACTTACATTGTGTTGTTTTATGCACGGGGCCTGAGGTTTGGTTTAGTCTCCCCCCAAAAAAAGTGAGACTCAAATTATCACAAAGTGGATATATTTCAGTCCTGTTAGTTTGTGGTATATCAGCCAGCCACTTTCTGCCACTTACATTGTGTTGTTTTATGCACAGGGCCGAGTTTTGGCTTAGTCTCTCAAAAAAATAAGTGAGATTCAAATTATCACAAAGTGGAAATATTTCAGTCCTGTTAGTTTGTGGTATATCAGCCAGCCACTTTCTGCCACTTACATTGTGTTGTTTTATGCACAGGGCCTGAGGTTTGGTTTAGTCTCCCCCCAAAAAAACTGAGATTCAAATTATCACAAAGTGGATATATTTCAGTCCTGTTAGTTTGTGGTATATCAGCCAGCCACTTTCTGCCACTTATATTGTGTTGTTTTATGCACAGGGCCTGAGGTTTGGTTTAGTCTCCCCCCCAAAAAAAGTGAGATTCAAATGATCACAAAGTGGATATATTTCAGTCCTGTTAGTTTGTGGTATATAAGCCAGCCACTTTCTGCTACTTACATTGTGTTGTTTTATGCACAGGGCCTGAGGTTTGGTTTAGTCTCCCAAAAAAATACGCGAGATTCAAATTTTCACAAAGTGGATATATTTCAGTCCTGTTAGTTTGTGGTATGTTAGCCAGCCACTTTCTGCCACTTACATTGTGTTGTTTTATGCACAGGGCCTGAGGTTTGGTTTGGTCTCCCCCAAAAAGAGGGAGATTCAAATGATCACAAAGTGGATATATTTCAGTCGTGTTAGTTTGTGGTATATCAGCCAGCCACTTTCTGCCACTTACATTGTGTTGTTATTGAGACTGGGCCTAAGTTGTGGTTCAGTCTCCCCTCTCCCCCAAAAAAGGGGAGATTCAAATTCTCACAAAGTGGATATACTTCTGTCCTGTTAGTTTGTGGTATATCAGCCAGCCACTTTCTGCCACTTACATTGTGTTGTTTTATGCACAGGGCCTGAGGTTTGGTTTACTTTCCCCCCAAAAGAAGTGAGATTCAAATTATTACAACGTGGATATATTTCAGACCTGTTAGTTTGTGGTATATCAGCCAGCCACTTTCTGCCACTTACATTGTGTTGTTTTATACACAGGGTCTGAGGTTTGGTTTAGTCTCCCCCCCAAAAAAGTGAGATTCAAATGATCACAAAGTGGATATATTTCAGTCCCGTTAGTTTGTGGTATATCATCCTGCCACTTTCTGCCACTTACATTGTGTTGTTTTATGCACAGGGCCTGAGGTTTGGTTTAGTCCCCCCCAAAAAAAAAGTGAGATTCAAATGATCACAAAGTGGATATATTTCAGTCCTGTTAGTTTGTGGTATATCAGCCAGCCACTTTCTGCCACTTACATTGTGTTGTTTTATGCACAGGGCCTGAGGTTTGGTTTAGTCTCCCCCAAAAAGAGGGAGATTCAAATTATCACAAAGTAGATATATTTCAGTCCTGTTAGTTTGTAGTATATCAGCCAGCCACTTTCTGCCACTTACATTGCGTTGTTATATACACTGGGCCTAAGTTGTGGTTCAGTCTCCCAAAAAAAGAGGGAGATTCAAATTCTCACAAAGTGGATATACTTCTGTCCTGTTAGTTTGTCATATATCAGCCAGCCACTTTCTGCCACCTAGATTGCGTTGTTATAGACACTGGGCCTAAGTTGTGGTTCAGTCTCCCAAAAAAAGAGGGAGATTCAAATTCTCACAAAGTGGATATACTTCTGTCCTGTTAGTTTGTCGTATATCAGCCAGCCACTTTCTGCCACTTACATTGTGTTGTTTTATGCACAGGGCCTGAGGTTTGGTTTCGTCTCCCCCCAAAAAAAGTTAGATTCAAATGATCACAAAGTGGATATATTTCAGTCCTGTTAGTTTGTGGTATATCAGCCAGCCACTTTCTGCCACTTACATTTTGTTGTTTTATGCACAGGGCCTGAGGTTTGGTTTAGTATCCCCCCCAAAAAGTGAGATTCAAATTATCACAACGTTGATATATTTCAGTCCTGTTAGTTTGTGGTATATCAGCCAGCCACTTTCTGCCACTTACATTGTGTTGTTTTATGCACAGGGCCTGAGGTTTGGTTTAGTCTCCCAAAAAAATAAGTGAGATTCAAATTTTCACAAAGTGGATATATTTCAGTCCTGTTAGTTTGTGGTATATCAGCCAGCCACTTTCTGCCACTTACATTGTGTTGTTTTATGCACAGGGCCTGAGGTTTGGTTTAGTCTCCCCCCCAAATATAGTGAGATTCAAATTATCACAAAGTGGATATATTTCAGTCGTGTTTGTGGTATATCAGCCAGCCACTTTCTGCCACTTACATTGTGTTGTTTTATGCACAGGGCCTGAGGTTTGGTTTAGTCTCCCCCCAAAAAAAGTGAGATTCAAATTATCACAAAGTGGATATATTTCAGTCCTGTTAGTTTGTGGTATATCAGCCAGCCACTTTCTGCCACTTACATTGTGTTGTTTTATGCACAGGGCCGAGGTTTGGCTTAGTCTCCCAAAAAAATAAGTGAGATTCAAATTATCACAAAGTGGAAATATTTCAGTCCTGTTAGTTTGTGGTATATCAGCCAGCCACTTTCTGCCACTTACATTGTGTTGTTTTATGCACAGGGCCTGAGGTTTGGTTTAGTCTCCCAAAAAAATAAGTGAGATTCTAATTTTCACAAAGTGGATATATTTCAGTCCTGTTAGTTTGTGGTATATCAGCCAGCCACTTTCTGCCACTTATATTGTGTTGTTTTATGCACAGGGCCTGAGGTTTGGTTTAGTCTCCCAAAAAAATACGCGAGATTCAAATTTTCACAAAGTGGATATATTTCAGTCCTGTTAGTTTGTGGTATATCAGCCAGCCACTTTCTGCCACTTACATTGGGTTGTTTTATACACAGGGCCTGAGGTTTGGTTTAATCTCCCCCCCAAAAAAAAGTGAGATTCAAATGATCACAAAGTTGATATATTTCAGTCCTGTTAGTTTGTGGTATATCAGCCAGCCACTTTCTGCCACTTACATTGTGTTGTTTTATGCACAGGGCCGAGGTTTGGCTTAGTCTCCCAAAAAAATAAGTGAGATTCAAATTATCACAAAGTGGAAATATTTCAGTCCTGTTAGTTTGTGGTATATCAGCCAGCCACTTTCTGCCACTTATATTGTGTTGTTTTATGCACAGGGCCTGAGGTTTGGTTTAGTCTCCCCCCCAAAAAAAAGTGAGATTCAAATGATCACAAAGTGGATATATTTCAGTCTTGTTAGTTTGTGGTATATCAGCCAGCCACTTTCTGCCACTTACATTGTGTTGTTTTATGCACAGGGCCTGAGGTTTGGTTTAGTCTCCCAAAAAAATACGCGAGATTCAAATTTTCACAAAGTGGATATATTTCAGTCCTGTTAGTTTGTGGTATATCAGCCAGCCACTTTCTGCCACTTACATTGCGTTGTTTTATACACAGGGCCTGAGGTTTGGTTTGTTCTCCCCCAAAAAGAGGGAGATTCAAATGATCACAAAGTGGATATATTTCAGTCGTGTTAGTTTGTGGTATATCAGCCAGCCACTTTCTGCCACTTACATTGTGTTGTTTTATGCACAGGGTCTGAGGTTTGGTTTAGTCTCCCCCCCAAAAAAGTGAGATTCAAATGATCACAAAGTGGATATATTTCAGTCCCGTTAGTTTGTGGTATATCATCCTGCCACTTTCTGCCACTTACATTGTGTTGTTTTATGCACAGGGCCTGAGGTTTGGTTTAGTCTCCCCCCAAAAAAAGTGAGATTCAAATGATCACAAAGTGGATATATTTCAGTCCTGTTAGTTTGTGGTATATCAGCCAGCCACTTTCTGCCACTTACATTGTGTTGTTTTATGCACAGGGCCTGAGGTTTGGTTTAGTCTCCCCCAAAAAGAGGGAGATTCAAATTATCACAAAGTAGATATATTTCAGTCCTGTTAGTTTGTGGTATATCAGCCAGCCACTTTCTGCCACTTACATTGCGCTGTTATATACACTGGGCCTAAGTTGTGGTTCAGTCTCCCCAAAAAAGAGGGAGATTCAAATTCTCACAAAGCGGATATACTTCTGTCCTGTTAGTTTGTCATATATCAGCCAGCCACTTTCTGCCACCTAGATTGCGTTGTTATAGACACTGGGCCTAAGTTGTGGTTCAGTCTCCCAAAAAAAGGGGGAGATTCAAATTCTCACAAAGTGGATATACTTCTGTCCTGTTAGTTTGTCGTATATCAGCCAGCCACTTTCTGCACTTAGATTGCGTTGTTATATACACTGGGCCTAAGTTGTGCTTCAGTCTCCCAAAAAAAAGGGAAGATTCAAATTCTCACAAAGTGAATATACTTCTGTCCTGTTAGTTTGTCGTATATCAGCCAGCCACATTTAGCCACTTACATTGTTTTGTTTTTTGCACAGGGCCTGATTTTTTGTTCAGTCTCCCCCCCAAAAAAGAGAGATTTAAAATCTCAACACGATTATATACACCTTCTACCTTGTTTTACAGTACCATATAACCGTTATTATTTTGGTTAGATTTTCCAAAAAATGAGGAAGTCAGGTGGAAGAGGCTGTGGGCGGTGGTTGCGAGCTAGTACTGATGGTGGTGGTGGTGCATCTGGTGGTAGTGGCAAAAGCACAATAGCAACTAAGGCTGGAGGTGTTGAGCCAGATTCATTGTCTGGCTACACTAGGCCACGAAGGCTCCCTTAACTGGGAGTAGGAAAACGGCTTTTAAAGCCGAAGCAGCAGGAAAAAGTTTTGGCTTTCCTTGCTGACTCAGCCTCTAGCTCTTTCACCTCCTCTTCAGAAAGTTCCAAATATAAAAGTAGCGAGTCATCAGTGGATGCTCCTGGTCAGGAACAAGACGTTTCCTTGTGTCCTTCACCCAAACCAAAAGTGTAGGATGCGTCAGGCGACACTACAGGTTACTCCATGGAGCTCTTTACACATACCGTGCCTGGGTTAGAATGGGAAATTGTTAACTGCCCATTACAAGATGAATCGGACATGGAGTGCACTAATGCACAGCCACAGCTAGATTATAATGCTGTTCCATTACACATACTGTGTCTGGGTTAGAATGGGATACTGTAAACTGCCCATTACAAGATGAATCGGACATGGAGTGCACTAATGCACAGCCACAGATAGATTATAATGCTGTCCCATTGACTCAGATCACTACATTGCCCTCGCAGTGTACTGAGCCAGAATCTGACCCTGATGAGACTATGGTGCCCCATCCCGAACGCTATAGCACCTTACACGGTGACACAGAGGAAGGTGCACATGACATTGAAGAGGAGGTGATGATAGATGACCAAGTTGTTGACCCAGATTGGCAGCCATTGGGGAAAGAGGGTGCCACTGCCAGTAGCTCAGAAGCAGAGGAGGATGATCCGCAGCAGCCATCTACATTGCAACAGCTGTAATCTGGCAGGCCCGTATCAGGCCAAAAATGTTTGTCAAAAACAAAAACAGTTTTAGGACAGCGTGGCCATCCGGTGAAAGTAACATGCGATGAAAGGTATTCCATATTAGGAAGAGTGCAGTGTGGCAATTTTTTTACCAAGATCCGAATGATCAGTCAAAAGTTATCTGTAAGAAATGCTCAAAGACCTTTAACAGAGGGAAGAATCTTCAAAATTTAAATACAACGTGCATGCTTAGACATTTAACCAGCATGCACTTTCAAGCCTGGACTAACTACCAAATGTCTCGTACCGTTGGTGCACCTGCTCAGAATGAACGTAGTCGGCAACGCTACATACTTCCCGCACTGTAAGCCCACCGGTTAGGACACCACCAGCAGCAAATGGGGAGGTATTGTCGCAAGGCCAAAGCAGTCAGGGAATCACAAGGTTATTGGTAGGAAACACTGTATGTAGGCCAACATAGAGAATACCATCGCCAATCCTCTCTCTATCTGCCATGTCCCCCACCACCACCACCACTAGTTTCACCATATGCACCTCTCCAGTCCAGCTCACCCTAAAAGAGACTCTCATTAGGAAAAGTAAGTACTCATCCTCTCATCCGCATACACAGGGTTTGAACGCCCACATTGCTAGACTAATCTCGTTAGAAATGATGCCCTACCGGTTGGTTGAAAGTGAAGTTTTCAAAGCCCTGATGGCCTACGCAGTACCACGCTATGACCTACCCAGTCGACACTTCTTTGCGAGAAAAGCCATCCAAGCCCTGCACCAGCATGTCAAAGATCACATTTTCCATGCACTGAGGCAATCAGTCAGTAGAAAGGTGCACCTCACAACAGATGGCCAGATGACATGGCCAGGAACGTTACGTGTCCATCACGGCACACTGCATTAATATGGTGGATGCAGGGTCCACAGGGGACAGCCATAGTGGGACAGTTCTGCCTAGCCCATGGTCTAGGAAACAGTTGGCTGTAGGCGTTTCCCACCCCTCCTCCTCCTCCTGAAGCGAAAGCTCGTCCACAGAGCGCAGTCGCACGTCCACTCCATCCGCAGCTGCCAGTGTTGCACAAGAGGTGTCCCATTATCGAACAGCTAGTGGTAAGCGTCAGCAGGCTGTGTTAGAAATGAAGTGTTTGGGCAACAACAGACACACCGCGGAAGTACTGGCCAAGTACTTGCAGCAACAAACTCAGTCATGGCTGGGCAGTGTACATCTTGAGGCAGGCAATGTAGTCAGTGATAACTGAAGGAATTTTATGGCTGCCATAGCCCTTTCAGAACTTAAACACATACCTTGCCTGGCTCACACCTTGAACCTGGTGGTGTAGTGCTTCCTCAAAAATTATCCGGAGTTACCAGCCCTGCTCCTGAAGGTGCGAAGACTTTGTTCGCACATACGCCGGTCGCCCGTACACTCCAGCCGTTTGCTGAACCATCAGCGATTGCTGTATCTTCCCCGGCACCGCCTAATAATCAACATTGCAACAAGGTAGAACTCCACACTGCACATGGTTCAGAGGCATGCTGTAATTAATTTGTGGGCGGATACACATACACGGACAGGCAGTTGGATGGCAGACATGGAGTTGTCTGGTGTGCAGTGGTCGAAGCTCCAAGACCTCTGTCAAGTCCTTTAGTGTTTTGAAGAATGCACACGGCGGGTAAGTGCAGACGATGCCATCATAAGCATGAGCATCCCACTAATGCGTCTGCTGATGCAAAGTTTGACTCACATTAAGGAGCAGGTGTCTGCAGCCAAGGAGGAGGGAAGCCTTCATGATAGTCAGCCATTGTCTGCTCAGGGAACTCTCCTGGACGAGGTGGCGGACGAAGAGGAGGAAGAGGAGGGGGCAATAGAAACTGGTGGCGTTGCAAGGTCAGGTACAGGGTTTTTGCAGTACACAAGTGATGTTGATTTGCAAGAAAGTGCTCCTCAACCCAGCACAAGCAGTGAATTGACACCTGGAATATTGGCCCACATGGCTGAGTATGCCTTGCGTATCCTAAAAAGTGACCCCCGCATTATCAAAATGATGACCGATGACGATTACTGGTTGGCCTGCCTCCTGGATCCACGATATAAAGGAAAATTACAAAATATCATGCCCCATGAGAACCTTGAGCAAATGTTGGCTACCAAATAAGCAACTCTTGTAGACCGTTTCGTTCAGGCATTCCCAGCACACAGCGGCGTTGATGCTTCTCACACGAGCCATAGGGGGAAACATGGCAGAGGTGTTAGAGGTGCACAAATCCAAAGTGGCGTTGGACAGAGGGATTTTATGAACAGGTTGTGGCATGATTTCGCAATGACCGCTGATACGACAGGTGGTGCTGCATCGATTCAAAGTGACAGGAGACAGCATTTGTCCAGTATGGTTACGAACTACTTTTTCTCCCTTATCTATGTTCTCCTTCACAGGTCATTCCTCTTTGATTACTGGGCATCTAAAATAGACATCTGCCCTGAATTGGCAGAATATGCATTAAAGGAGCTCGCTTGCCCTGCTTCTAGTGTGCTATCAGAAAGAGTCTTCAGTGCTGCTGGTTCAATACTGACCGAAAAAAGGACAGGTCTGGCTACCCAGAATGCGGCTTCTGATTGGTCACGTGCCGCTCATGTGACCGCCACGCGACCAATCAGAAGCCGCGACGTCATTCTCATTCACTAAACTCCTAATTCTAGGAATTTAGGACCTGCGAATGACGTCACGGCTTCTGATTGGTCGCGTGGCGGTCACATGGGCGGCACGCGACCAATCAGAAGCCGCGACGTCATTCCTCAGGTCTTAAACGCGCGCATTTTAAACAAAGAAGCCTGCCGGTTACCAGCGTGATGTCCAGGGGTCGCCAGAGAGGTGAATATATCAATATTTTTTATTTTAATTCTTTATTTTACACATCCCTATGGATCCGATACCGATACCCGATACCACAAAAGTATCGGATCTCGGTATCGAAATTCCGATTCCGACTTGCGGTATCGGAATGCTCAACACTACTCCTTAACATAAAGCCTGACTATGCTAGATCTACAACTATTCCATCGAATGTAGGTGAACAATGTGTGACCTGGGTATGTCTGATGTGGACATCCATCCATCAGGTGAGCCTAACGAATTATACTATTTAACACGACACTGTCATAAGCCAGTTGAACTCTGAAACCTCCTCTATCAAGGGATCTCGTGACATTCTTAAAAACCATACACCTTTTCAAGCAAACCATCTCATCCATCTTTTCCTTAGCCAGCCATACTTTTGTCAGATGACTCTGGTATAGCCACCCCCTCTGATAGCTTCTCACTCACCCCCCAAAGGAGAAGGTCAGGCAACCTATGGAACCCTGATGACTTGTTCGCAACCCCAGGTTCTTCGCCCTCATTCCCTCCCCTTCCAAGTCAAGGGCATTTTCAGGGAGGGCTTGGAACTGGTTGGAGAGATCTATCAGAGGGAGTTTGGCAGTTTCTTCCTCTGACACTTGGATCAGGTCCAAAGGGCAGGAGGGGTCCAATTCCAAAGAGTCCAGCCTCTGGATCATCCTACCCCTTTTTCATTTTCTTTTTGTTGCCCTTAATCAGACCAACCTTTTTATTATCTTGCCCCATTTGTTCTTCTTCATCCAGACTGTCACCACATCAGGATTCTTTAGAAGACGTGGCATCACACATGTCCTCCCTCTGAATTCTCCTGACCTCCTCATCCAGCTCATCATCCTTGGAGACCTCAACTGCAAGCACAGTGCCAGTGGCAGGGTCCAGGATTCTTACCTCCTGTTCCTCGCATCTTTCACCCTGACACTGCTTCTGTCACCTATCCCTAGAAGGCGTCAACTTTTGCTCTTCCCAAGTTCATTGATTCCTTCACCTCTGCTCTTCCTTTCCCCAGCAAATCCAGCCCCGACCTGCCTGGTTCCTGACTGCGTTGGAAAAGGAGCTTGGACAATGGCTGAAAGGGTGACCTAAGTCATCACAAAGGTTACATCAGATGTCTGTACAAGAAGCGGAAAGATAGCCTAAACCCTCACACAAAACACACTGGATGACAGTGCATTTTGAACTCAAGAGCAGGGGTCTGCCGCACTTGTAACATGCCTTCAGATGCCCCTGATAAAAGATAAGGATTCTGTCCCTTCCCAAGAAGGTTGAGAAGTGAATGTGGGTAACTTTATTACCCTGCACCTTCAACTTAACCATTAAGGTCCAGGCCCCTGACCAGATGTCATGTTCATCCTGATTTTTTTCCGGGACCTGGACCACCTAGTCTTAATGACCAATCCTGGTCATGATGTCAAAGAAAGAAACAGACTCATTACTTATTAAAATGGTCACTTTCTTCATCATATTTTGATGGGTTAATGCTGGGACAAGGAACTGCCGCCAATCAGGGCTTTCTCGAATCAGCTTGTACCTGGACCAGAAAAGTTCTAGACCTCCACCAGTAAGAAACTGATGTCAAAATAGGTTACGTAAAGATGGTTAAATTCATAGATATTAGATGACATGAAGCCCATCTTCAGCAGAAGCTCCACCACCTTTGTACTAGAAGGACATGCGCAACAGCCCATCCACCAAAGATGGTCAACATTTCTACTGTTACTTCTTGACCCTGCTGTTGGCAGAGACCCTCAGATGGCTGACAATCCATATCTTTCTGTCCAAAAGGCATTACAAGAGGCATCCCAGTAAGTCACCATTTCTAGAGTCAACAAACAGAGGTGCACCACTAGCCAGTGACAATACCAGCGTAACTCCTGGATCAAGATCCTGCCACCACCGGGGGTAGTGGACCCACCTACCCTGCTGCCACCAGCCCCACTATCACCACCACCATTATTTTCACTTTCTCTAACAACACCACTTTCATTAAACCCATTACCACTACCACCTCCCCCCTCCTCATTCTCACCAACATTCCCATTTACTGCCACTACCATCTCTGCTTCAGCCTCACCCACACTCCCGTCGTTCACATTCAGCTCATTTTCCTCTGCTGGACCAGTTGGGATACCAGGAGCATTTGCCATGGTTTCTGGGTCACCGCTGGGGGCCCAGACCAGAGCCACCTTCTCAGGTACAGCCATACTCCACCCAAATTCCCAAGTTCCAGCCCGAGCCCCAGCCCTGCATTCCATTTCATCATTATTTACATTACTATCTACATTATTTACATATTGTGCATCTTCTGCTTCTGCAGTTTTACTATTTTTACATGTGCTGATGATAGTTATAGTGATGTACTTATTTACTGATGAATGGTTCTGTTTCTGCATTTATGTACTATTACTGGTTTAGGTGTTCTATTTATGTGCTTATGTATTGATGATGATTTTGTAATTGTATTCATGTAGAGATTATGGTTCTGAGGATGAATACTTGAGATGAGCGAACTTGCTCGGAAAAAGTTTGTCAATCTCAAATTTGTTACAAATGTTACACATTTGGATTTTGTATTCGGACTCCAGAGCTTTTTTTCTAAAAGTCAGCCATAGTTCGGTAAATGACAAGTTCACCAAGTGCTCTTTCAGACATCAGTGTTTTGCACCACAAACGTGTCCCGCACACTTGCACACTTGCACACTGATGTCACAGGGATGTCATTAGTGTGTCATCAGTGTGACACATACTGACTCCTGTAAATCAGAGGTACAGTTTGTGCTCACATCACTGTCCCCTGAGCACGCTGCTTTCAGCACTAGAAAGGAGACAATGTTGAGAAGTTGAATTCAACTGTTAACAGGGAGAGCAGGCTGCACCTGTTGAAGCAATTCATCAGCTGATGCCTATGCTATACATAGATATATAAAAATAATGATGTGTGGTTCCCCTTTATTTTTGATAACCAGCAAGGAAAAACTGACCACTGTGGGCTGCAACTCTCAGCTGTCAGTGTTAGCAAGGCTGGTTATCACGAATAGAGGGGTCCTGACGCTGTATTTTTTAATTTAATTTAAATAAATAATTTAAAAAAAATGGTGTGGAGTCTCCCTCCATTTTTCACAACTAGACATGCTAAAGCAGATACCTGGGGACTGGTATTCTCAGGATGGTAAAAGGCCCATGAATATTTTCTCCTCCTAGCCTAAAAATAGCAGTCCTCAGTCATCCCAGACAAGGTGCATCTATTAGATCCGCCAGTTCTGGCTCTTTGCCCGGCTCTTCCCATTTGCCCTATGGTGGTGGCAAGTGGGGTTCATATTTGTGGGGTTGATTTCACTCTTATATTGTCCAGTGACATCAATCCCACAGCTTAGTAATGGAGGGGTGTCTATTTAGATGCCTATACATTACTAATCTTATGGTTATACTGTAAAAATCACACATCCAGAATAAAGTCCTTAAATTGAAAGAATATCACAGAATATCACGGGATCCTTTAATGAATCTAAATTTAACCATACTCAAATCACCACCCAGTCCACTGAAGCCAATGTCTCCTGTAACAGAATTAAAATAATAAACCACAATGTTCATCAAGAAGATAACATTCCATGGAAGAAAACATTAACATTCAATTTCTCCTGAGACAGGTCTAGCTCTGTTACATCTAGATGACAGGCTGCATTGTTGCATGATGCAACTGTATAGCCTGCCATCTAGCAGAGACACTGAGCCACGTATGCTACCGCTGCTCAGTATCTCCCAGTGAACTCCTAAGACCAGAATGATCACTGAGACTTTTCTCACTGTGTTAGTGGTGATTTCACCAAGGTCACCACAGTTCAGGGACCCGCCTGGGAACGCAGCCTCAGTGACTGACGAAAACCTCAATGACGTCACTGCTAGTCATTGATACTGAGCTCGCAGCAGTTGATTCCTTAGCAATTCTCAGGCTGGATGGTCAAATCTTGGCATTGTCCAAGTTGAAAACTGTTTATCACCAGAATGACCGACAGGTGAGGGATATGGTTGTTTTTTTATTTTTGTTTTATTACAGGAGACCATGGCTTGAATGGAATGGGAATGATGTGGGTATGGTTTAATTTAGATTCATTAAAGGAGTCTGTGTCATTCTCTCAATTAAAGGACTATATTCTGGCTCTGGATTTATTTACAATATAACTATAGGAATAGAAATGGATAGTTGTTTTATAGACAACTATCCATTATTTAGCCATGGGCTCGATGTCACTGATAATAAAAGGTGACATCAACCCCACAAATAGGAAACTTACTTACTACCGCCCCAGGACAAGTGGAAAGAGCCGGGCACAGCACCAAGATTGACAAATCTAATAGATGCGACTTTCTGGGGTGGCCACTGGCTGCTATTTTTATCCTGGGGCTAATATCTGTGGCCCCTTATCAGCCTGAGAATAACAGCCCCCAGCTTTCAGCTCTAGCAAGGCTGGTTGTCAAAAATGAGGGGACCCCAAGCCGTTTTTTAAAATTATTATTTATTTAAATAATTAAAAAACAGCCTGGGGACTCTTCTATTCTTGATAACTAGCCTTGTTAACGCTGACAGCTGAGGGTGGCAGCCTGTGGCTGTCAGTTTTGCCTGGCTGGTTATCAAAAATATAGGGGAACCCACCTCAATTTTTGGTTAATTTTTTTATTTATTTCACAATTGATGGGTCAATTTATGCCAATTTTCCAGGTGTATTCCCATAATTTTAGCTGTTTTGGCAGCTTTTTGTCCGTCCTGAAGTCAATAGGGTTTGGGTATGTTTGGAGAAACATCAGGACTTTCGCCGATCCAAACCGAACCTTGAAAGGTTCGCTCATCTCTAATGATTGCATCACCAGATCTGTCATCACTACATGAATACTTCACCAGAGCCATCAGTAGTACATGAGTACATCACCAGAACCATCATTAGTACATGAATACGTCATCAAAACCACTATTAGTACAGACATGCAGCACCAAAACCACAATCAGATTTGTGCAAGCTATATTTTTCCCATGATGGATGCAAAACCATCAGACATATCATGTGATATATATTGGGGTCAGTTTAGTTTCCATTAAGACATCCGCCAAATGCTGGATACCTTAATTGAAACCAAATGGCCCCCATTATAGTTAAGCTATACTAGTTTCTATGAGTGTGCTTGAGTCTTGCATTTAAAATAAAGGAAATCAGGGATGAATATTGATATTTGTCCCTCGTATCCTGTAAATAGTCCACAAATAATGTATGATTCTATATATAAGTTAAAAATTGCATTCCTTCACCCCTAAAGTACACCATGTTTTTTAGTTTTTGCTGGTATTTTTTGGCGAGAAAGGTAACAATTCTAGTGGAAATTATCATTAAAAATTGTACCTGAGCCATCATTGGGGGGATGCATTAGGGGTACTGTTGCCTTAGTCTCTGACCCATACCTTTGCTTGGGCACTGAGATGGGGGGCACCATCGGCTTCATCTGCCTAGGACACCGAAGTACCTTGTCATAGCCCTGCCTGGATGTCTTGTTCATAATATATGCGTGACTGAGCATAAAATGCTTTATGAAGGAGATCATATTCACTGACGTACTTGTTCCTAATCTTGGTTTAACACTATATGTCCTCCTAGTAGCCAGGCCTCTCTAGTTTTATCTCCTTCTGTTTCTTTCATCTTTCTGATAAAGCGGAAATACTTTCCTATTTTAAATGTTAAGCCTTTTCTTAAAATAATGTATTTAAAGGCTAAAAATGTAAACAGTGTGAGGTTTTGATTTTGTCATAAGTGAAGGAGGGCTAAAGTTGAATTGTTTGCACCAATGCCCATGAGCTTTACCTTTCTCTATTGTGACATTGACTCAAGCATCATGTTCGCTCCATTTTTCTGTATTTTGCCTGTCAGCATCTTCAGGTGACAGGGATTTAAAAGATTCTTTCTACATAACGTAAAGCTAAGTATGAGGATTACCTGCTAGGGTTTTCTTAGTGTGAATTAAAAAGTAATCCAGTTTTCTCCAGAAAAAATGGTCAATTTTTCATATGTTGCCATCTGTATGCAATATGTATGACATCCACCATATGGCATTTGTTTTTATACATAAGCAGTGAATACAATTTGTAAGACCAAGAACAGTTTATCTTAAGAACTGCAATGTATCCATAAAAATTTGGATGTTGCATGGATAATCCATACGGGATCTGATTTTTTTTTGTGCACTCATAGACTTGAGTAGCTGTGTTTCATCCGAAATACAGAAAAGAAAACAGTGTTTTTGGTGATTTTTTCACTTGGGTAATCAGTTCATGTAAAAAAAAATCTGTCATGTGAACAGCCTAATGGAATAACATTGGTCATAATAATGCTATCTGTGTGACGGAAGTTTTTTCCACAGACAGCACTTGTACCAAAAAATATGCTCATTTGAACATTTTGTTAAAAGAACTTCACAAATATAAGATGTTATTATATAGATTATATCAATTTGCGTGAAGGAACTTTCCCAGGTAAGTGCTAATTTGAAGCAGAAACTAAAATAGACGGCTTTCCTACTACCATTTGACTTAGTTATTTCTTGCCTAAACTCCTCTTTATTCTTGTTACTCAAAAGCAATATGAAAAGCATTTACACTACATGGCTATTGTGAATGAGCGTTTCTAGGATTGCTTTTTTCACGATAATTGTGGTGTCTAAACTGACTGATGACTATCCGATGAACGAGCAAAGCACTTGATCGGTGCGTGAAACAGGACCTCTGCTTCCAGAACAAAGTTAGACAATGCGCACTGAACAATCATTCAGTATACATCTGAAGAGCAGCCTGCCTGTGCAAACAGATTATTAAACGATCGCAACCAGAAAACATGCTGCTGGTTGTTTCATGGAGAATGGATCTGTAGAAGCGTTAGCCAGACGTCCGTCATCCGTGTTTCTCCCCACTCCTAAATCCCTTGTTTCTCCTACACGCAGCTAAAACACTGAGCAGATGAGTGTATTAAAGGACTTCTAACCTTAAGGATCGGTTGAGCGCTGCTTTTCTGTTTAGTTTTGAATATATTCAAGCTTCAGCTTTGCACCACTCGGAATTATCTTATAAGAAGTTGATTTGAGTAAGAATATTTTCCAGATAAGGTTTTAAAATTGGTGCCCTTTCATCTACTGTATATTCTACATGGTCTTTTGTTTTTACTATGGACTTAAACAATAGTTGCTAACTATGTAGTCAATCAGCATGATGTCAGGAGTCAAGCAATGTCAACAGAGCAGAGTGGAAAAGAAGCCACATTTATGTCCTAATTTATGTCAGGGAAAATGAGTGAATGGGCACAATATAAATTATAACTCTTTCCTAGGAAGGGGAAAAATAAGAAGTAGAAACCTAATATTAAGCCCAGTGTAAAATCTTAGTATTGTTGCATATAGTAAAAATCATGATCTCCTTCTGAGTCCAGCCACTGGATGTGATAACAGACAAGGGTGTCTTCAACAAACCCTTGGCTGTCATAGCAACCCATGGTCGCACCATGATCACTTTGCAGGCCAGTCATTGGGCGCATAAAATGATGCAAAAATGATACATTCAGCTGAAATTTTGTCACATCTATCTATATAATTGTGTAAAGGTCACTTCCGTCTGTTTGTCTGTCACGAAAATCCTGCGTCACTGATTTGTCGTGGCCGGCCACGGCCAATCAACAACGAACACAGTCCAGCCGCAATTTGGCCCCTCCCTACTCTCCTCAAGTCAGTGCCCCCTCCCTACTTCCCCCAGTCAGTGCCAGTGTGTCGCCCCATCCCGGACCAACTTTTTACTATTGATGCTGCCTTTGCAGCATCAATAGTTAAAAGATATAATGTTAAAAATAATAATAAAAAAAAATTGTGCTATTCTCAACTTCTGCCGTCCACCGACGCGCGCGATGTTGCCGCGAAATTACCCAGATGACTGAGCAGTCTCGCGAGACCGCTAAGTCATCTGGGTAATTTTGCAATGCATCACAGGGAACGGAAGCTGACGACAGCATTGCGCGCATCGGGACAGCTTCGGGAGATGCCGGAGGGTGAGTATATAACTTTTTTATTTTAATTTTTTTTAACAGGTATATGGTGCCCACACTGCTATATACTACGTGGGCTGTGTTATATACTGTGTGGGCTGTGTTATATACTGCGTGGGCTGTGTTATATACTACGTGGCCTGTGTTATATACTTTGTGGCCTATGTTATATACTGCATGGGCTGTGCTATATATTACGTGGGATGTGCTATATACTAGGTGGCTGCTATATACTAGGTGGCTGCTATATACTAGGTGGCTGCTATATGCTACATGTCTGTGCTATATCCCACATGGCTGTCTGTTACGTGAGCTGTGCTATATACTATGTGGCTGCTATATACTATGTGGCTTCTATATACTATGTGGCTGCCATATACTATGTGGCTGCTATATACTATGTGGCTGTGCTATATACTACATGGCTGTGTTATTTACTACGTGGCTGTGTTATATACTACGTGGCTGTGCTGAGCGTGATGTACATACATACATACATATTCTAGAATACCCGATGTGTTAGAATCGGGCCACCATCTAGTTGCATATAAACTGAAAATGGGAGACATTTTGCAAAGTGTTTGATTGAGCATGACATACTTTAATATAAAAAGTTGTAGTTGTGTTTCTATGAAAGGAGGAGGCAAAAAACAAACAAAAATCTTCTGTCCCTGAAGGCCACGTGCACACATTGAGTATTTGGTCAGTTTTTTACCTCAGTATTTGTAATACCAGGAGTGGGACAATCAGAGGAAAAGTGTAATAGAAACATGTAACCACTTCTGCATTTATCACCCACTCCTGGTTTGGGCTTACAAATACTGAGGTAAAAAACTGACCAAATACTAAACGTGTGAACATTACTCAATAGGTGCAGTGCCACATTTTGTGCAATCTAAAAAAAGAATAAATTACAAACAGCTTTCTATCTTCTTTTCAGGGTATGTTTAGCATAAGTGATTAGCGAGAGTCCTGATTGCTGCTGTTAACGTCAGATGTCAGCTGTATACTAAAGCCGGCATCTACCCTCTGTGGAGTGGGCTCTGCTTCTGAGCCTGCTACAAAGTTGTAGGAGACATAAGAATATTATGCACCTGTTTTCATGTCAGTTGGAGACTTTCTAGTACTCACAATTAGCTACAAAACAAACTTTTAGTAAAATTTGACAAAGCTGGAGACTTCCAACTTTAAAATATCCACAGCCCTCTAACTTGTACATACTTGTGTACAATATATATGGTAGATAAGAGAAATTGAGTCATAAGTGGGACCTTTGTGACTCTTTAGTCCAAAGGCCAGTGTATACCTGGTCCTGGCCACGATACAGGCTGTAAGTCAGTAATTCGTGTACGATAAATGCAGTGTGTTTACAAAGTTACTCAATTTTATGTAGATTAATGCTATATGTCATCCGTGAAATGGTGTTTAACGCTAGACATACACTTTACGTAGTGGCTTTTAGATCTCTGCATTTTTAGAGAGCCAGAGACAGCAGCTCTGTTTCTTTCATAAGAAGAGCAGCAGATAATACAGCTGTCAATAGATATTTACCGCAAATATATACATTTAGGCAACGAGCCAGTTTGTAAATATTACAAGCGGCCAGCAAATGCACTGGATCAAAATGCTGGCATGCAGCAGAAGATGTTAAGTAAGCAGCTCCTAAGTGTTTTATGCTGCAGATGAGTGAGGCCACACTAGTTTAAATTTCCATTAACCAATACAAAATGACAATCACAGTCAGGCTGGAGTCACACACAACGTATAAAAAAAATCGGTCCGTTTTAAACGGATGAGAATCACAGAAATGTTCCCTGAACAGTGATCCGTATGCCATCCGTGTGCAGTGTGAGGATGTGATTTCCTCGCATCTAAGCATCCGTGTGACATACGTATGGCATACGTATGGCATCCGTATGGCGAGATTTTCTCACCAGCTTGCAAAATGGACATATAATGGATCCATGGCCTCAAATATTCGTGAAAACATATATATATATACAGTGCCACCAAAAATTTACATTTGATATCTTTATGTTGGAAGCATTATATGTGGGAAAAGGTTGAAAAGTTCCAGGGAGCTGAATACTTTCGCAAGGCACTGTATACTCATTACTCAAAACGAGCACCTGAGCATTAGGAATTGCTCAGTTCAAGTAACGAGCATCCAAGCAGTTTAGTGCTCTCTCATCTCTGCTAAACAATAGTAGAAGCACTGAAGAGTTAGAGTATAGTGTCAAGAGCCAAGTAGGGTGATGGACCGTTATCCAGAATATGGTAGAGGCTTTTCAGGATTCTAATATAAAGATGAGAAAGTAGAACAGTTAAAAGAACCAGTTTAATAATCAGTTTGAAGACCACCACTGTTGAAAGCCTAGCATGTGAGGTAGCTGCCACAAATGGAGAAAATTTTTTTACTGGAGATGCATTCTGCTGGATACGGGAGGAGTCAAACTGAAGTTGAGAAAGGTCAGGAGACCTAGGAGATAGACAGCATTTTCTGTCAAATTTCGACTTTTTGTTCCTAGAAATAAGTGCTGAATCAATCTGTAACTAATTTGAATGTGTGATTTTTTTCTGTCTAGGGTCTACAGATAAAGTCGCTTGACAGCTTTGGTATGGTAGAGCAATAGGGGGAAGATAGTAGTAAATTGATCAAATGCCCAGGACCCCCATTTACACAGAGGCCAATAAGGAAAAACAGATATATTGAATGGGGTATTTTAGAAATTGAGTAACAAAACAATGCAATAGTTATATGGGCATTTATTAAGATTTCTAATATTTGCATGTTGTTTGGCCAGTATATGAATGTAAAGTATATGTATTAAGTGGTGTATTTGGCAGCAATATCTGACACTGGCTTTATTATATGTGCCTGATATATAATAACAGCTAAAAATAGCAAGTAAGGGTCCCTACTTTGCTTGTTTTCCAGGGACTAATTTTCCTGAGTGTCAGGCAATATTTTCAAAAACCTAAAACATGCTTAATACTCTAGAAGAAAAGTCATAAAGGCATGTGTCTTGGATAGTTTGCTTTGAGGCAATATTTCATTTCACTTCAAGTCAACATTTTTTGTAATTGTATTTTTAGCTCAGTCAGATCTATGTTCATTCCATGTATTAATTCTTTTATCTTCTGTGTAGTTATTGCTTTCAGTTGTCACAGAAGCAGTAATGTTAGTTGAACCATGTGATTACAATGTATATTTATCTGTGGGCTTAATGGAGCCATGGGAGCTGCTACTTGTCTTTGCCCTAGGCACCAAAAAACCTTGTACCATTATTGTGATTACTTATTACTAGAGAAATTATTGTAAAATGTATGTGCCCTGTAGATAATCATAAGTAATTAAAAAGAGATGCTGGAAAGGGGCTAATTTGTAAATCCTCACCTGATTGTATAAATTATGTTTATCAACAGGAGCTTCTATAGATGAAAAAAAACACACAATGGAGAAAGCACTAGCTCGCCGGGTTGAGAGATTCCTGGAATAAGGGTTGGTGCACGTAGACCTCAGGTTGGTTTCCTGAGTGAGTAAACCATGCAAAAAATATTGGAAAATCCAGCAACCGCAAAAGTAATAAAACATCACATTTATTGGTAGATTAAAATATGAACAAGAAAATTTTAAAAACCTTCTGCCCTTGTAGCCAGTACTGGGCAGCGGCGAGCAGACATTTTTGGCACAAAGTCCTGTTTTTCCCCTTCTGAGCATGCCCAGGGTAAGATCTCTTGTTGGAGATCAAGGGTCACTTGCTTAGATATTGCAGCTAATCCCATTGATCCTCTATTAAGGTCCTGAAGGTTCTCAACTTCTGTGGCAGCCTCCTATTGGTCCTTCTGGGAAGGTCCTGTACTTGCTGCAGCTATAAAAGGTTTGCATGACCACACAGCCATGCGCTAGTATCAATCCAAGTATGTGCTTTGCGCCAGTGTGGTTATGCGTGAATGTATTCAGGGACCCGACTGAAATATGCCCCTAGAATACCGGCACCTCCAGTAAGGAGATTGTGTGAATGTATTCAGGGACCCAGCTGAAATATGCCCCTAGAATACCGGCACCTCCGTGAGGAGATTGCGTGTTTGCATGACCACTGACTGCTATCAGTTCGGCAGTTAGCTTGTGCTCCTGTGAGGCTAACAGGGCGCAGTGCTTTCCTTTCATGGCTACTCTGTGAAGTAACAGAGCTAGTCTATACCGCCAAATAGTGCCACCATTCACTAGCAGCAAGTTCCTCCTGCACAGTGGACCCCGAGCTGCGATAGCACCAATTATAATAAACATCTATATTTACTCGCTGCGTTCCGCTAGCCCTAATAGAATACTAGCGCCTGGGTCTGGCTAGTAATGGCGGATGATCAGCATCTACAGCGGTACATCCAGCAGCTGGAGGGTAGGTTGGCGGCTGTAGAATGCACAACCTCAGCTGTTGATGTTACTGCAGTCGCTGTTCAGGCTGCGAGTGTAGCTGCAACCAGTTTGTCCTCTGCAACCCCTGCTCCAACTTTATCCTGTCTCCCACTTCCAGACAAGTTTGCTGGTGACTAGTGTTGAGCGATACCTTCCGATATCGGAAAGTATCAGTATCGGATTGGATCGGCCGATATTAAAAAAATATCGGATATCGCCGATGCCGATACCCGATCCCAATGCAAGTCAATGGGACCAAAATATCAGAATTAAAATAAACCCTTTCTTTCCTTGTAGGTTCATTCTACATCAAGGAAAACAACTAAGAATAACGTAGGATGTATTTGGTGAGGTGGCGGAGACATTAAAGGCATAGAGGTTTAGCCCAATCAAATAGAATAGCATGATTTTATTTTTTTTTCTAAAGACGTTCGGAGTGACAAAGATATTGACTATGTATATTTTTTTTTATTTTGTCCGATATTGATGTTTCACTATTCCACGCCCTTCCCCTTCTTTTTTTTTACTTTTCCCACACTTTCATCTTCATCATCATCAGCATCTTTGACATCAACTTCTTCTTCACCTTATTCACCTTCTTCATCTTCTACCTATTATTTTTTTGGATTACATTCTTCATATTAATTTTATTCAACTATTATTATTCTTCCTATTCTACTTCTTCATCATATTCTGATTTGTGACAGGCATTCCCGTAGTTGTTATCTATAAAAGTTTGAAGATTACACATTCCGTTCTGCCTGTCACAAAAGTTACATTTGTCCGCATTCAGTTTGGCCTGCAACATCAGGCTTTATCCAGGGGCACCACGAGGAGGAAAGGACTCACCCCCATACACTGCTTAGTCTTCTTCTGCATATAATTTAGATAATATCTTTTGCTCTGATATTAAGTTTTATGCTTAATGTTCTTCTGCTCTTTGTTCTGCAGCCTTTTGTTCTTCTGCTTCTCGGTCTTCCATGTCGTCGTCTCCAGGGTCGTCGTCTCCATGGTCGTCGTCTCCGCCGTCGTCGTCGTCTCCGCCGTCGTCATCGTCATCTTAGGGGTGGTCTTCTGGGTCGTCGTCTTTAGGGTCTTGAACTTGGAAATGTAGCAGAAGGTACAAGAAGGCTGAGAAATTGCCGAGAACCAGCTGATGGAACTGGAACTCGGATGGCTACCCGAAGGTCAAAGAGCCAATGGAACTACCGAGGACCAGCTGACGTTACTGGAACCCGGTTACTAAGCAGGAGGTACCCGTGCTAAAAAGCACTACCAAGTACCGCCTGATGTTGGCGGAACTCAGATACCCAGAAGGAGGCACCTAAGCCAAAGGCTCTGCCCGGAACCAGCTAACGTTACTGGAACCAGGATGGGGAGCAGAAGGTACAAGAGCAAAAGACACTGCCGCGAACCAGCTAACGGTACTGGAACCCGGATGGGTAGCCGAAGGTCCAAGAGCCAGTGGAACTACCGAGGACCAGCTGACGTTACTGGAACCCGGTTACTAAGCAGGAGGTACCCGTGCTAAAAAGCACAACCAAGGACCACCTGACGTTGGTGGAACTCGGATACCCAGAAGGAGGCACCTAAGCCAAAGGCTCTGCCCGGAACCAGCTGACGGTACTGGAACCAGGATGGGGAGCAGAAGGTACAAGAGCAAAAGACACTGCCGAGAACCAGCTGACAGTACTGGAACCCGGATGCGTTGGCCAACTGTGCAAGAGCCAATGGCACGACCGAGGACCAGCTGACGGTGCTGGAACCCGGTTACTAAGCTGTAGGTGCCCGCGCTTAAAAGCACTACCAATGACCGCCTGGCGTTGGCGGAACTCGGATACCCAGGAGGAGGCACCTAAGCCAAAGGCTCTGCCCGGAACCAGCTGACGGTGCTGGAACCAGGATGTGGACCAGAAGGCCCACAGGAGAGGAGAGAACAGCTAGGCCGTGAGGCAGCCGCAGTTACCGAACACCAAGAGTCCTACAGGGCGAGCTTGGCCTACTGGCACTACAGAACCAGCCTTGACTACCAATTCACGCAGCCCACATAGGAAGCTCCGAAACTGGAGGCACCCTGGAGTTGGCTAACCCGACCGCAACACGACGGGGCAACGCATAGGCGTCTCAGTGAGCTTGACACTACCCGGAAACAGCTGACGGTGCTGGGACCAGGCTGGGAACGAGGGAGTACCCGTGACAAAAACACTGCCGAGAACCAGCTGGCGGTGCTGGAACCCGGATGCGTTGCCCCAGTGTGCAAGAGCCAATGGCACGACCGAGGACCAGCTGACGGTGCTGGAACCCGGTTACTAAGCTGTAGGTGCCCGCGCTTAAAAGCACTACCAAGGACCGCCTGGTGTTGGCGGAACTCGGATACCCAGGAGGAGGCACCTAAGCCAAAGGCTCTGCCCGGAACCAGCTGACGGTGCTGGAACCAGGATGTGGACCAGAAGGCCCACAGGAGAGGAGAGAACAGCTAGGCCGTGAGGCAGCCGCAGTTACCGAACACCAACAGTCCTACAGGGGGAGCTTGGCCTACTGGCACTACAGAACCAGCCTTGACTACCAATTCACGCAGCCCACATAGGAAGCTCCGAAACTGGAGGCACCCTGGAGTTGGCTAACCCGACCGCAACACGACGGGGCAACGCATAGGCGTCTCAGTGAGCTTGACACTACCCGGAAACAGCTGACGGTGCTGGGACCAGGCTGGGAATGAGGGAGTACCCGTGACAAAAACACTGCCGAGAACCAGCTGGCGGTGCTGGAACCCGGATGCGTTGCCCCAGTGTGCAAGAGCCAATGGCACGACCGAGGACCAGCTGACGGTGCTGGAACCCGGTTACTAAGCTGTAGGTGCCCGCGCTTAAAAGCACTACCAAGGACCGCCTGGTGTTGGCGGAACTCGGATACCCAGGAGGAGGCACCTAAGCCAAAGGCTCTGCCCGGAACCAGCTGACGGTGCTGGAACCAGGATGTGGACCAGAAGGCCCACAGGAGAGGAGAGAACAGCTAGGCCGTGAGGCAGCCGCAGTTACCGAACACCAACAGTCCTACAGGGGGAGCTTGGCCTACTGGCACTACAGAACCAGCCTTGACTACCAATTCACGCAGCCCACATAGGAAGCTCCTAAACTGGAGGCACCCTGGAGTTGGCTAACCCGACCGCAACACGACGGGGCAAGCATAGGCGTCTCAGTGAGCATGACACAACCCGGAAACAGCTGTCGGTGCTGGAACCAGGATGCGTTGCCTATTAAAGATTGTCTTCCTACAGCCCCAACTAGCGGTGTTGGAGCAAAGGGTAAGCAGGGGGAGCAGAGTGTAGGCCGAAGCCTAGTTGAACCAATTTCAAAGGAAACCTTTAACCCCCCCTCAGGTGTTACAAAGTACAAGAGCCACACCTTGTGCAGCATTAATGCTGCACAAGTCAAAGGCAGCTCTATGAATTTTGCAACTTGCACGCGCTGAATAAAACACGTACACTATTTAGCCCATTATACTGTCAAACAGTAGTGGAGGCGTGACTTGTCTTTTTATGGAGACGCAGCACAGGTGTCCCAAATAACGCCTTGGTGCTGGGCGCAGCTTCCTGAGCGTTGTTATTTGCTGTACAGGAGTCTGCGCTCTTGTGTTATCCCTTGGCAATGCCCTGTTAGCGCTGCCCGTCTTATGACCTCATTTCATGTTGGCCGGTGCGGTTAACGATGGCCATGAATCCCAGACCCACAGTGCCTTTTCATAAAGTCACACTGCGGTGCTGTGATTCGTGGCCTTGAGCATTAAATATTTTCGCCGCTCACACACGTCCTTACACCTGCTTCAGACTGGGCGGCCTCTGCTGATCCCTTATCGCATGCCGCGGCCATGAGGCCGCACAGTCTGAAGAAGGCGGAAGGAGATGAGTGACGACAGGCGAACATATGCACTGCTCGTGCCCATAAACCACACCCTCGCTGTCAAAATAAATAAGACACCGAGGGGCGTTGTTTCGAGCAGGGCGGACGCACAGGCGCAGCCAGCTAACCAATGATGTCAAAAGACGGGCAGCGCTACCAAGGGGGGTGCTGCGTATCATTAGAAAGGAAAGTCACAACTCAGGGACAGTGGAATGATCTCAATGAGACACATTTTGTACGTGTTGAGTTCCACGTGGGCAAGTAGAAAAAGTCAGCCACCTTGTACAAATGCAGCATTACTGCTGTACAAGGTGGCTGTTATACATAGAAACACCTGGGGGTGGGGGGCAGGCTCCCTTCAGTTTCAGTTCATGTGCCTGCGTGGCGTTTGCAGGTCACGTTGCCGGCTACACAGCAGGGGAACAGCTGGCGGTGCTGAACCCCACTGACACAATGGCGGGTGTTTTTCTCTGTGCAGCCAGCACTTCCGGGCAAAAACTAGCGGTGTTAGAGCCCAGGGTCAGCAGGAGGAGGAGAGGAGCAGAGTGTAGGCCGAAGCCTGCACTGGTGGCAGCTTTTGGTCTGTTGTGCCAGCGTGGCTTGTGCTGGACACGATGCCGGCTACACAGCAGGGGAACAGCTGGCGGTGCTGAACCCCACTAACACATTGGCTGGTGTTTTTCTCTGTGCAGCTAGCAGTTCCGGGCAAAAACTGGCGGTGTCAGAGCCCAGGGTCACCAGGAGGAGGAGAGGAGCAGAGTGTAGGCCGAAGCCTAGTTGAACCAATTTCAAAGGTTACCTTTAAACCCCCCCTCAGGTGTTATAAAGTACAAGAGCCACACCTTGTGCAGCATTAATGCTGCACAAGTTAAAGGTTGCTCTATGAATTTTTCAACTTGCACACGCAGAATTAAACACGTAAACAATTCCGCCCATTCTACAGTCAAACTGTAGTGGAGGCGTGACTTGTCTTTTTATGGAGACGCAGCACAGGTGTCAAAATTTACACCTAGGTGCTAGGCGCATCCTCCTGAGCGTTGATATTTGCTGTACAGGAGTCTGCGCTCTTGCGTTATCCCTTGGCAATGCCCTGTAAGCGCTGCCCGTCTTATGACCTCATTTCATGTAGGCCGGTGCGGTTAGCGATGGCCATGAATCCCAGACACACAGTGTGTTTTCAAAAAATCACAATGCGGGGATGGGTTTCATGGCCTTGTGCAGTAAATATGCTCGCCGCTCACACATGTCCTTACACCTGCTTCAGACTAGGCGGCCTCAGCTGATCCCTTATCGCATGCCTTGGCCATGAGGCCGCCCAGTCTGAAGAAGGTGGAAGGAGATTAGTGAAGACAGGCGAACATATGCACTGCACATGCCCATCAATCACACCCTTGCTGTCAAAATAAGTAAGACACCGTTGGGCGTTGTGTCGAGCAGGGCGGACGCACAGGCGCAGCCAGTCAACCAATGATGTCAGAAGACGGGAAGCGCTACCAAGGGGGGTGCTGCGTATCATTAGAAAGGAAAGTCACACCTCAGGGACAGTGGAATGGTCTCAATGAGACACATTTTGTACGTGTTGAGTTCCACGTGGGCAAGGAGAAAAAGTCAGCCACCTTGTACAAATGCAGCAGTACTGCTGTACAAGGTGGCTGTTATACATAGGAACACCTTGGGGTGGGTGGCAGGGTCTCTTTAATTTCAGTTCATGTGCCTGCGTGGCGTTTCCAGGTCACGTTGCCGGCTACACAGCAGGGGAACAGCTGGCGGTGCTGAACCCCACTGACACAATGGCGGGTGTTTTTCTCTGTGCAGCCAGCACTTCCGGGCAAAAACTAGCGGTGTTAGACCCCAGGGTCAGCAGGAGGAGGAGATGAGCAGAGTGTAGGCCGAAGCCTGCACTGGTGGCAGCTTTTGGTCTGTTGTGCCAGCGTGGCTTGTGCTGGACACGATGCCGGCTACACAGCAGGGGAACAGCTGGCGGTGCTGAACCCCACTGACACAATGGCGGGTGTTTTTCTCTGTGCAGCCAGCACTTCCGGGCAAAAACTAGCGGTGTTAAAGCCCAGGGTCAGCAGGAGGAGGAGAGGAGCAGAGTGTAGGCCGAAGCCTGCACTGGTGGCAGCTTTTGGTCTGTTGTGCCAGCGTGGCTTGTGCTGGACACGATGCCGGCTACACAGCAGGGGAACAGCTGGCGGTGCTGAACCCCACTAACACATTGGCTGGTGTTTTTCTCTGTGCAGCTAGCACTTCCAGGCTACAAATGGCAGTTTTATAGCCCATGGGCAGCAGGAAGAGGAGAGGAGCAGAGTGTAGGCCGAAGCCTATTGGAACCAATTTCAAAGGTAACCTTTAACCCCCCCTCAGGTGTTACAAAGTACAAGAGCCACACCTTGTGCAGCATTAATGCTGCACAAGTCAAAGGTTGCTCTATTAATTTGTCTACTTGCACACGCTGAATGAAACACGTACACAATTTAGCCCATTAAACAGTCAAACTGTAGTGGAGGCGTGATTTGTCTTTTTAAGGAGACGCAGCACAGGTGTCCCAAATAACACCTTGGTGCATGGGCGCAGCTTCCTGAGCGTTGTTATTTGCTGTACAGGAGTCTGCGCTCTTGTTATCCCTTGGCCATGCGCTGTTAGTGCTGCCTGTCTTCTGACCTCATTTCATGTTGGCCGTTGCGGTTAGCGATGGCCATGAATCCCAGGCCCACAGTGTGTTTTCAAAAATTCTCTCTGCGTGGCTGGGAATCGTGGCCTTGTGCAGTAAATATGTTTGCCGCTCACACATGTCCTTACACCTGCTTCAGACTGGGCGGCCTCATCTGATCCCTTATCGCATGCCGCGGCCATGAGGCCGCCCAGTCTGAAGAAGGCGGAAGGAGATGAGTGAACACAGGCAAACATATGCACTGGACATGCCCATCAATCACACCCTCACTGTCGAAATAAATAAGACACCGAGGGGCGTTGTTTCGAGCAGGGCAGACGCACAGGCGCAGCCAGCTAACCAATGATGTCAAAAGACGGGCAGCGCTACCAGGGGTGGTGCTGCGTATCATTAGAAAGGAAAGTCACACCTCAGGGACAGTGGAATGGTCTCAATGAGACACATTTTGTACGTGTTGAGTTCCACGTGGGCAAGTAGAAAATGTCAGCCACCTTGTACAAATGCAGCATTACTGCTGTACAAGGTGGCTGTTATACATAGAAACACCTGGGGGTGGGGGGCAGGCTCCCTTCAGTTTCAGTTCATGTGCCTGCGTGGCGTTTGCAGGTCACGTTGCCGGCTACACAGCAGGGGAACAGCTGGCAGTGCTGAACCCCACTGACACAATGGCGGGTGTTTTTCTCTGTGCAGCCAGCACTTCCGGGCAAAAACTAGCGGTGTTAGAGCCCAGGGTCAGCAGGAGGAGGAGAGGAGCAGAGTGTAGGCCGAAGCCTGCACTGGTGGCAGCTTTTGGTCTGTTTTGCCAGCGTGGCTTGTGCTGGACACGATGCCGGCTACACAGCAGGGGAACAGCTGGCGGTGCTGAACCCCACTGACACAATGGCGGGTGTTTTTCTCTGTGCAGCCAGCACTTCCGGGCCCCAACTGGCGTAGTTAGAGCCCAGGGTCTGCAGGAGGAGCAGAGTGTAGGCCGAAGCCTAATTGAACCAATTTCAAAGGTAACCTTTAACCTACCCTTTTTAAGGAGACGCAGCACAGGTGCACATAAATAACACCATGGTGCTGGGCGCAGCCTCCTGAGCGTTGTTATTTGCTGTACAGGAGTCTGCGCTCTTGTTATCCCTTGGCCATGCGCTGTTAGTGCTGCCTGTCTTCTGACCTCATTTCATGTCGGACGTTGCGGTTAGCGATGGCCATGAATCCCAGGCCCACAGTGTGTTTTCAAAAATTCACACTGCGTGCCTGTGATTCATGGCCTTGTGCAGTAAATATGTTTGCCGCTCACACATGTCCTTACACCTGCTTCAGACTGGGCGGCCTCATCTGATCCCTTATCGCATGCCGCGGCCATGAGGCCGCCCAGTCTGAAGAAGGCGGAAGGAGATGAGATAAGACAGGCGAACATATGCACTGCACATGCCCATCAATCACACCCTCGCAGCCAAAATATATGAGACAACGAGGGGGGTTGTGTCAGGCAGGGCGGACGCACAGGCACAGGCAGCCAACCAATGATGTCAGAAGACGGGCAGCGCTACCAAGGGGGGTGCTGCGTGTCATTAAAAAGGAAAGTCACACCTCAGGGACATTGTAATGGTCTGTAATGAGACACATTTTGTACATGCTACATTCAACGTGGGCAAGGAGAAAAAGTAAGCCACCTTGTACAAATGCAGCATTACTGCTGTATAAGGTGACTGTTATACATAGAAACACCTGGGGGTGGGGGTCAGGGTCCCTTTAATTTCAGTTCAGGTGCCTGCGTGGCGTTTGCAGGTCACGTTGCCGGCTACACAGCAGGGGAACAGCTGGCGGTGCTGAACCCCACTAACACATTGGCTGGTGTTTTTCTCTGTGCAGCTAGCACGTCCGGGCAAAAACTGGCGGTGTTAGAGCCCAGGGTCAGCAGGAGGAGGAGAGGAGCAGAGTGTAGGCCAAAGCCTGCACTGGTGGCAGCTTTTGGTCTGTTGTGCCAGCGTGGCTTGTGCTGGAAGCGATGCCGGCTACACAGCAGGGGAACAGCTGGCGGTGCTGAACCCCACTGACACAATGGCGGGTGTTTTTCTCTGTGCAGCCAGCACTTCCGGGCAAAAACTAGCGGTGTTAGAGCCCAGGGTCAGCAGGAGGAGGAGAGGAGCAGAGTGTAGGCCGAAGCCTGCACTGGTGGCAGCTTTTGGTCTGTTGTGCCAGCGTGGCTTGTGCTGGACACGATGCCGGCTACACAGCAGGGGAAAAGCTGGCGGTGCTGAACCCCACTGACACAATGGCGGGTGTTTTTCTCTGTGCAGCCAGCACTTCCGGGCCCCAACTGGCGTAGTTAGAGCCCAGGGTCTGCAGGAGGAGCAGAGTGTAGGCCGAAGCCTAATTGAACCAATTTCAAAGGTAACCTTTAACTCACCCTCAGGTGTTACAATGTTGAAGAGCCACACCTTGTACAGCAGTAATGCTCCACAAGTTAAAGGTTGCTCTTTAAGTTTTGCTCATTGCACACGCAGAATGAAAGACGTACACAATTTAGCCCATTGTACAGTAGAACTGTATTGGAGGCGTGACTTGTCTTTTTAAGGAGACGCAGCACAGGTGCACATAAATAACACCTTAGTGCTGGGCGCAGCCTCCTGAGCGTTGTTATTTGCTGTACTGGAGTCTGCGCTATTGTGATCCCTTGGCCATGCGCTGTGAGCGCTGCCTGTCTTCTCACCTCATTTCATGTTGGCCGGTGCGGTTAGCAATGGGCATGAATCCCAGACCCGCAGTGTCTTTTAATAAAGTCACACTGCAGAGTTGGGATTTGTGGCCTTGCGCAGTAAATATGTTCGCCGCTCACACATGTCCTTACACCTGCTTCAGACTGGGCGGCCTCAGCTGATCCCTTATCGCCTACCACGGCCATGAGGCCGCACAGTCTGAAGAAGGCGGAAGGAGATGAGTTAAGACAGGCGAACATATGCTCTGCACATGCCCATCAATCACACCCTCGCAGCCAAAATATATGAGACAACGAGGGGGGTTGTGTCGGGCAGGGCGGACGCACAGGCACCGGCAGCCAACCAATGATGTCAGAAGACGGGCAGCACTACCAAGGGGGGTGCTGCATGTCATTAAAAAGGAAAGTCACACCTCAGGGACATTGTAATGGTCTGTAATGAGACACAGTTTGTACGTGTTACATTCAACGTGGGCAAAGAGAAAAAGTCAGCCACCTTGTACAAATGCAGCAGTACTGCTGTACAAGGTGGCTGTTATACATAGAAACACCTTAGGGTGGGTGGCAGGGTCCCTTTAATTTCAGTTCATGTGCCTGCGTGGCGTTTGCAGGTCACGTTGCTGGCTACACAGCAGGGGAACAGCTGGCGGTGCTGAACCCCACTAACACATTGGCTGGTGTTTTTCTCTGTGCAGCTAGCACGTCCGGGCAAAAACTGGCGGTGTTAGAGCCCAGGGTCAGCAGGAGGAGGAGAGGAGCAGAGTGTAGGCCGAAACCTGCACTGGTGGCAGCTTTTGTTCGGTTGTGCCAGCGTGGCTTGTGCTGGACACGTTGCCGACTACACAGCAGGGGAACAGCTGGCGGTGCTGAACCCCAATGACACATCAGCTAGTGTTTTTTCTGTGTAGACAACACTTCCAGGTGGCAACTGACTGGGATCACATTAGACGACACTGCGAGGTGGCATTTCGGGCAGCGTGGACGTACAGGCACAGCCAGGACGACAACAAATGATGTCAGAGGACGGGCAGCACAAGCTGTGCATGGCCAAGGGATAACATAACAGCGCAGGGTCCATGACGGAATCAAACAACGCTAAGGAGGCAGCGCACGGTGCCAAGGGGGTAGGAATGACGGCTGTGCTGCGTCACATTACAAAGGAAAGTCCCACCTCCGGGACGGTTGGACGGTGTGAGGGGACACATTACATGAGTGTGTAGTTCAGCGTTTCCAAGGAGCATAATTTCAAGAGCGACCTTTTCCTTGTGCAGTATTAGTGCTGCACAAGGTGGCTCTTTCAGTAACAAACGCCTGGGGGGGACAGGTCCCCTTACATTTTAGTTGTGCCAGCGTGGCGGTCGCATGACACGTTGCCGGATACACAGCTGGGGATCAGCTGATGTTACTGAACCCCAATAACAGAGGAGCGACGGTTGACTGTGCACACAGCACTTCCAGGCACCAACTGGCGGTGTTAGAGCCCAGGGACAGCAGGAGGAGCAGATTGGAGGTATTGCCGCACACACAGCTGGGGATCAGCTGACGTTACTGAACCCCAATAACAGAGGAGCGACTGTTGACTGTGCACACAGCACTTCCAGGCACCAACTGGCGGTGTTAGAGCCCAAGAACAGCAGGAGGAGCAGATTGGAGGTATTGCCGCACACACAGCTGGGGATCAGCTGATGTTACTGAACCCCAATAACAGAGGAGCGACGGTTGACTGTGCACACAGCACTTCCAGGCACCAACTGGCGGTGTTAGAGCCCAGGGACAGCAGGAGGAGCAAAGGAACAGAGTGTAGGACGAAGCCTGATTGGAGCAAGTTGAAAGGGAACATTTAACCCCCCCCAAGACGTTTGTAGCTGAAAGAGCCATCTTGTGCAGCACTAAGGATGCAAAAGGAAAATGTTGCTCTTTTAATTATGCTCCTTGCAAACACAGAAGTAAACACTAAAAATGTGTCCCCTTATACCGTAAAACCGTCCCGGAGGTGGGAATTTCCTTCGTAATGGGATGCAGCACAGCTGTCATTCCTATCCCCTTGGTGCCGTGCGCTGCCTCCTCAACGTTGTTTTAAGCTGTCACGGAGCCTGCGCTGGTCTGTTATCCCTTGGCCATGCCCAATTTGCGCTGCCTGTCTTCTGACATAATTTGGTGTCATGCTGTCAGTGCCTGTGCCGCTGCTCCAGATCTCACCTCGCAGTGTCGTCTAATGTAATCCCACTGCAGGCCTTGGATACATGGGCATGCACAGTGCATATCCTCGCCTCTCACTCCCCTCCTTCCCTCTTCTTCAGACTGTGCGGCGTCACGGCCGTGGCATGCTATTAGGGATCAGCTGACGGCGCACAGTCTAAAGAAGGCGGAGGGAGATGGGCGAGAGCCCGAGGTGAAGAAATGCACTGCGCATGCCCATGCATCCCAGGCTTGCAGTGTGATTCAATCAGAAGACACTGCGAAGCGGGTTTTAGGGCAGCGCGGGCGCACAGGCGCAGCCATTCTGACACCAAATTATGTCAGAAGACAGGCAGCGCAAACTGGCCATGGCCAAGGGATAACAGAACAGCGCAGGCTCCGTGACAGCTTAAAACAACGCTGAGGAGGCAGCACATGGCACCAAGGGGGTAGGAATGACGGCTGTGCTGCGTCACATTATGAAGGAAAGTCCCAGCTCCGGGACGGTATAACGGTATCAGTGAACACATTTTATAAGTGTTAAGTTCTGCGTGTGCAAGGAGCTAAACTAAAAGAGCTACCTTTTCCTTGTGCAACATTACTGCTGCACAAGATGGCTCTTTCAGTAACAAACGCCGAGGGGAAGGGGGACAGGTTCCCTTAAATTTAGGTTGTTGTGCCAGCGTGGCGGTCGCAGGACACATTGCCGGCTACACAGCTGGGGATCAGCTGACGTTACTGAAACCCAATAACACTGGGTCGTATGTTTTGACTGTGCAGCCTGCACTTCTGAGCCGCAACTGGCGGTGTTGGAGCCCAGGAATAGCAGTTCAGGTGGTAGAAAGATGAACACATCAGGAGACCTGGATGACACCCAATTACTTAATCAGGCAGAGGAGTGGCAAATTCCTGCGAGATCCAGGCCTGGTTCATTTTCAGGAAAGTAAGCCGGTCAACGTTATTGGAGGATAGTCGCATGCGACGGTCTGTTAGTACACCACCTGCGGCACTAAAGACACGTTCCGATAAGACACTAGCCGCAGGGCAAGCCAGCACCTCCAATGCATACTGGCTTAGCTCTGGCCATGTATCCAGCTTAGAGACCCAAAACTTGAACGGGGAAGAGCCGTCTGGGAGTACAGTAAGAGGGCAAGCCATGTAGTCTGTCACCATCTGACGGAACCGTTGCCTCCTGCTGACTGGAGCCGCCGGTGATGGTGTAGACATTTGGGGCGGGCACACAAAAGTTTGCCACAGTTGTGCCATACTGGGCTTGCCTTGGGCAGAGGCACTGCTTCTGCTCCCTCTTTGTGCAGAGCCTCCTCCACTGCCTCGACGCACTGAGCTGCTTTGTAAAGCACTAGCAGCACTCCTCTCAGTTGGACTGGAGAAGATGATGGAATTCACCAGTGTGTCGTGGTACTCCCGCATTTTACGCTCCCGTGTCAACGCCGGGATGAGGTTTTGGACGTTGTCCCGGTAGCGAGGATCGAGGAGGGCGTACACCCAATAATCAGGCACGTTGAGAATGTGGTCGATGCGGCGGTCGTCTCTCAGGCACTGCAACATGAAATCAACCATGTGCTGCAGACTGCCAACTGGCCCAGAAACGCTGTCCCCTGCTTGAGACATGATCTCTGCCCGCTCTTCATCACCCCACCCTCGCTGTACACACTGACCACTGGACAATGGTGTAACTCCCTCCTCTGGACGTAGCTCTTCCTCGTCCATTGACTCCTCCTCATTCTCCTCACAAAGGGTCCCCTGCCGACCCCTTTGTGAGGAACCACGTGGCGCTGACTGTCCAGAAGCTGATGGAAAAGGTGACTCCTCATCCTCCACCTCTTCCACATCATCCCTTATCCCTTGCAGGGTTTCTTGAAGCAGGCAGAAAAGGGGGACAGTCATGCTGACTAGTGCATCATCTGCACTTGCCATCCGCATGGAATAATCAAAAGGACGCAAAACCTGGCAGACGGCCTTCATAGTGGCCCACTCTGTGGTTGTGAAGTCTGATCGGTGCTGACTGCGACTTTTTTGCGCCTGATGCAGCTGGTACTCCATTACTGCTTGCTGCTGCTCACACAACTGCTCCAACATATGTAACGTGGAATTCAACCTGGTAGGTAGGTCACATATGATGTGATGTTCAGGAAGGCGAAACCGACGCTGCAGAGCAGCAATGCGGGATCTTGCCAAGCTGGAACGCCGCAAGTGAGCACACTCTAGGCGGGCCTTGTGCAGAAGTGCATCAAGATCCGGATAGTCCCTCAGATAACTCTGCACAACCAAATTGAGCACATGTGCCAGACATGGGATGTGAGTGAGGTTGCCAAGGGCTAAAGCTGCCACCATATTTCGGCCATTGTCACACACTACCATGCCTGGCTGGAGATTCGCTGGCACAAACCACACATCGCTCTCCTGCTTTAGGGCATTCCAGAGCTCCTGCGCTGTGTGGCTTCGATTCCCCAAAGAAACTAATTTCAAGACGGCCTGCTGACGTTTGGCCACGGCTGTGCTCATGTCAGTCGTAACAGGTAAACGTTCACGGGTCCATGTGGAGGTGGACTGTGACGGATCCTGCAGCGATGAATCTGAGGAACTTGTGTAAGAGGAGGAGTCAATGCGTACAGACTGGATTCCTGCAATCCTTGGAGTGGGCAGGACACGTCCTGCGCCACTCGCGCAGTCTGTACCCGGCTCAACAACATTAACCCAATGGGCAGTGACAGAAAGGTATCACCCCTGTCCATGTTGACTGGTCCACGCATCGGTGGTGAGGCGGACCTTGCTACTGACGGCGTTCAGTAGCGCGTGTTTTATTTGTCCCTCCACATGCTTGTGCAGGGCAGGGACGCCTTGCCTGCTGAAGTAAAAGCGGCTGGGCACCTTGTACTGTGGGACTGCCAATGCCATCAAATCACGGAAGCTGTCAGTCTCCACCAGCCTGAATGAGAGCATTTCCAGTGACAGAAGTTTGGCAATGCCTGCATTCAGAGCCTGTGCTCGGGGGTGGTTTGCCGAGAATGCCCGCCTTTTCTCCCATGCCTGTACTACCGATGGCTGTAGACTATGCTGGGAGTGTGAGGATGACTGGGAATGTGGTGCTGTGGGTGGAATTACACTAGGTCTCTGGCCAACAGTGCCAGAGGTTCTTCCATGGCGATCCAAGGAGGAAGCCGAACCAGCTGTGCGTGAGCTGGAGGAAGAGGCAACACGAGCTGAAGAGGTGGTAGCTGCCGCTGTTGGTTGGCCGAGGTCTTCAGTGTGTTTTTGTAACTCCACCGCGTACCTAGTCCGCACATGTTTCCACATATTTGTGGTATTGAGGTTGCTCACACTTTTCCCTCTTTTGACTTTCTGATGACACAGCTTGCATTTGACAAAACAAATGTCATCTGCAACTGTGTCAAAAAAGGACCAGGCACTGCAAGTCTTGGGAGCGCCCTTTTTGGCTTGTGGAAGAGACAGCCTCCTAACGGGTGCCAAAGTGGAGGCTACAGGCTCCGCAGTCTTCCCCCTCCCTCTCCCTCTTTGGCCCGTTTGGGGAATCTCTTCCTCAGAGCTGCTCCCACCACCTTCCTGTTCCTCACGCCACGATGGGTCAAGGACCTCATCATCTCCACTACCCTCTGCCACCAACTGCTCCTCCTGGGTAGTCTCGGCAGCACAGTATGCAGCAGAAAGCGGCACCTGAGTTTCATCATCAGATGCGTACTGTCCTGTGGTCACCGGAGGCACTGGCCCACCCGCCTCTTCAGAGTCAGAGAGACAAAGGTGTTGCGCATCACTGCACACTGCCTCTTCTTCCATTTCTTCAATGCTGCTTGGCTGGCCCCCTGTTTCCAAGCCAAGAGATTCAGAGAACAGAAGTAGAGACGGCTCCTGTCCTGGGCTCTCTGACTGCCTGGCCAATTTGGCAGGTGGTGAAGAGACAGATGGCTGCTCTCCAGTGGTCTGTGCCTGAGAGGATGTGGCACTAATTGAAGTCGATGCGTTAGCTGCCATCCATCCGACAACGGCTTCAATTTGATCTTCACGCAGCAGCGGTGCACGGCGCTCTCTGACAAAGCTGCGCAAGAAGGACTGTTCCCTGCTGAAACTGAGTGATGATGAGTCACCGGTGCCCGCAGCAGGCACAGAATCACCACGTCCTCTCCCTGCTCCTCTCCCTGCTGCGCGCCCACGCCCACGTGCCTTACTCCCTGCCCTCTTCATCTTTGTTGACAGATAAAGATAAGCAGAAAAGTACTAAGGCCTTAGAGTGCTTATTCCTGAAATGCTCCTCCTAACATGTGTAAGAAACACTAATGTTGTAAAGTGTGGACTAGACTTTATTATTGATAAAATGTGGGCTACACAAGTGTTAAGTGGTGTTTGGTGAACTTTACTTTTTTTTTTGTGCAGATCAGGCTACAGAGCGAGTTTAACGCACACGGGGACCGTGCAGACAGCCGTAAACGGCGTTGCAAGGCCCAAAAACCCTCCTCTAGGTTATCCTATGTAGTGTTTTTCCACTATTTAGCTGGAGACGGGTGGAAAGACACTAATAGGAATTTTTTTTTACATTTTTTAAACAGGCTGCACTAGTTGAAAAAAAGGACAAGTTATTTAACGGTATGAGGCAGTGACAAACCCTGAGCTGAATACAACCGGCTGTGGCTGCACACAGACTACAGGGCGAGCTGCGCTCACACGGAGACCGTGCAGACAGCCGTAAATGGCGCTGCAAGGCCCCAAAACCCTCCTCTAGTTATCCTATCTTGTGTTTTTCCACTATTTTGCTGGAGACGGGTGGAAAGACACTAATAGTAATTTTTTAAAATTTTTTTAAACAGGCTGCACTAGTTGAAAAAAAGGACAAGTTATTTAACGGTATGAGGCAGTGACAAACCCTGAGCTGAATACAACCGGCTGTGGCTGCACACAGACTACAGGGCGAGCTGCGCTCACACGGAGACCGTGCAGACAGCCGTAAACGGCGCTGCAAGGCCCAAAAACCCTCCTCTAGGTTATCCTATCTAGTGTTTTTCCACTATTTTGCTGGAGACGGGTGGAAAGACACTAATAGGAAATTTTTAAAAAATTTTTCAACAGGCTGCACTATTTGAAAAATGGACAAGTTATTTTACAGTATGAGGCAGTGACAAACCCTGAGCTGAATACAACCGGCTGTGGCTGCACACAGACTATCCTATCTAGTGTTTTTCCACTATTTGGCTGGAGACGGGTGGAAAGACACTAATAGGAAATTTTTGAAAAAATGTGCAGCAGGCTGCACTATGAGCAAAAAAGGACAATGGATAGAACTGTGTGAGGCAGTGTGAACCCCCCTGAGCTGAATACAACCTGGTATATGGCTGCACACAGACTACAGAGTGAGCTGCACACACACACACACAGAGACCTTGCAGAACGCTGTTAAAACAGCGCTGCAAGGCAAGAGCAAGGTGAACTGAACAGTGAACCCAGCGTTTGCTAAATTAGCCTTGGAAAAGCAAAATAAAGCAATTAGCTATCTCAACTGGCCCTCAGTTAGAACACAGCATCCTGTCCCTAACTGAAATCACAGCAGAGTGAGCGCAAAATGGCGGCAGCGTTTTTTATAGTGCAGAGTGAAATCATTTCAGCCGCCAATCACATCCTTGCCAATACTTACATGCCCACCATGCTAAACAGGATGTGCCCACACTTCCATTCATTCCTCATTGGCTGCTGCGTGCAGTTTGAATTCTAGGAACTTCCGATTCCGGTATCCGATACGCGTGAAGTATCGGAATTCGGTATCGGAATTCCGATACCGCAAGTATCGGCCGATACCCGATACTTGCTGTATCGGAATGCTCAACACTACTGGTGACAGTAAGCTATATCGGGGATTCGTGAGTCAGTGCTCCATACATCTAGAGCTTCTGGCTGCACGTTTTCCTACGGAATAGGCGGAAGTGGGATTTATTTTATCCCTTTTGTCGGGCAGGGTGCTGGAGTGGGCAACGCCGCTGTGGGAGCGTGATGATCGTGTGATGCAGAGTGCTCCTCTCTTCCTGGACGCTCTGAAACAGGTCTTTCTAGGACCTCGTGTCACCTACGATACCGTGCTCCAATTGTTGGCAATTACACAGGGTTCGTCCATGGTCAGCCAGTTTGCCGTCCAATTCCAGAATCTGGTCTCTGAGCTGGAGTGGCCGGATAAAGTTCTTATTCCTTTATTCTGGAAAGGACAGGCAGACCATGTGAAGGACGCCTTGGCCACCAGGGAGATTCCCGCCACAATGGAGGAGCTCATTTCTATATCTTCCTGCATCAACCTCCATTTTAACGAGTGGAGGTTAGAGTGGACCCAGTGTAGGCAGAGGTTTTGGCTGGCTCCCACCTTCGCCAGACCTCTAGAATCTTCCGTTCAGTTGTCCGACTCCTATGAGGCCATGGAGGTTTCTCGAGCGGTACCAAAGTCTTGGACCGCTCGAATACCCGTGGTTTGTAAAAATTGCCAACAGCTAGGACATTATGCCAATAAATGTCCACGGTGGTCGGGAGAACGATCGCGTCTAGTAACCATTGGAGGAGGTTCACTAGACACAGCAGCATTTTCCTCCAAGTTGTCCTTTAAAGGGACAATCACGTTAGGCTCATCCACTCTGACAGTTGAGCTTTGTGTGGACTCTGGAGCAGAGGGCAATTTCATGTCCTCTGCTTTTGCTCTGCACCATGCGATACCTCTGGTGATGCTCGCCAAACCAGTGACTGTGAGAGTAGTGAATGGGTCCCCTTCCCACCAGGAGATTATTTCCCTTCTGGTCCTTCCCGAGGGAATGGACGAGATTCTGCTGGGAATACCCTGGCTCTGTTTCTACTCCCCACATATTGAGTGGACCTCTGGGAGGATATTGGGTTGGAGTGAATCATGTAAGCGCAGATGTGTGAGGGAGTGCATTCAGGTTTCCACTACCGAGATACCCACATATATTTCTTCCATTCCCAAGTGCTATTGGTCCTATGCAGACATGTTCTCCAAAAAGGCTGCGGAGACCCTTCTGCCTCATTGCCCCTAGGACTGTCCTATTGATCTCATGCCTGGAGCAGAACTTCCTCGGGGACGGGTCTATCCCCTCTCTCCCTGAAAAGGAGGCTATGTCCCAATACATCCAGGAGAATTTGGCAAGAGGGTTCATTAGGAAGTCAGTGTCACCTGCAGGGGCGGGGTTTTTCTTCGTGCAGAAGAAGAACGGAGAATTATGTCCATGTATAGATTAAAGGGGTCTTAACGCCTTCACCGTTAAGAATAAGTACCCATTGCCCCTGATTTCTGAGCTCTTTAAGAGGGGAGCAAGGGTATTTACCAAATTAGATCTGCAGAGCACTTATAACCTGATTCGCATCCGTGAGGGGGACTAATGGAAGACGGCTTTTAATACCAGGGATGGGCACTATGAGTATCTGGTGATGCCCTTCGGGCTCTGTAATACCCCAGCCACTTTCCAAGACTTTGTTAATGACATCTTCCGGGATATGCTCTCCACCACGGTCGTAGTCTATCTGGATGATATTCTCATTTTCTCTCCAGATATTGACTCCCACCGGAGAGATGTTGGCAGAGTCTTCGACCTCTTACGGGCAAATTCCCTCTATGCAAAGTTGGAGAAGTGTATGTTTGAGCAGGAGTCTTTACCTTTCCTTGGCTATATAATCTCCACCCAGGGATTGACTATGGATCCTGCCAAACTACAGGCTGTGATGGACTGGCCAGAACCTCATTCTCTTAAAGCGGTGCAGCGCTTTATGGGGTTCATCAATTACTACCGCCGGTTCATTCCCCACTTCTCAACTTTGGTAGCTCCCTTGGTAGCCCTCACCAAGAAGGGAGCAAATCCCAAATTGTGGTCTGAGGAGGTCTCCTAGGCTTTCTCTTCTATTAAGTCTCATTTTGCTAGCGCTCCCATCCTACATCGTCCCGATGTTGATAAGCCGTTTATAATGGAGGTGGATGCCTCATCCGCTGGTGCTGGAGCAGTCCTCTTCCAAAAGGATGCTCAAGGTCAGAAGCATCCTTGCTTCTTCTTCTCCAAGACCTTCACACCAGCGGAGATTAATTATTTCATCGGGGACAGGGAGTTGCTAGCAATGAAATTGGCCTTCTCTGAGTGGAAAAATCTTTTGGAGGGGGCTCGCTTTCCCTTCCAAGTCTTCACAAACCACAAAAATTTGGTATATTTACAAACAGCCCAGCGGCTAAATTCTCGTCAGGCCAGATGGTCCTTGTTCTTCTCCCGGTTCCACTTCACCCTCCATTATCTTGCTCGGGAGAAGAACATTCATGCTGACGCCCTCTCTCGCTCCATTGTGTCTTCTGAGGAGGAGGAGGAAGGGGAGCCTTGGCTTATTGTCCCTTCTGAGAGCCTGAGAACCGTAGCTCCGGTTTTGCTAGAGTCTGTGCCTCCGGGCAAGACCTTTGTACCTATTAACTTGCGACCGGAGGTTTTCTCTTGGGCTCATTCTTCCAGGGTGGGTGGACATTTTGGGACAAAGAGGACATCTGAGCTGCTGGCGAGGACGTACTGGTGGCCACATATGGTCCGTGACGTCGGAGATTATATTAGGGGGTGTGTCTAATGCACCAAAAATAAGTCTCCTCGACAACAGCCAGCTTAGTTACTCTATCCCTTGCCGGTGGCAGACAGGCCCTGGGAGATGGTTGGGATGGACTTTGTGGTGGGCTTGCCCAAGTCTCGTGGCTGTACCATCATTTGGGTTATCACCGCTCATTTTTCTAAAATGGTGCACTTGTTGCCGCTTCCACGGCTACCTTCTGCATGGGCCTTGGCGGTGTTGTTTATAAAGCACATCTTCCGCCTACACAGTATGCCGGACAAAATTGGCAGTGACCGAGGTCCCCAGTTTGCATCTCGGTTCTGGAGAGAGCTTTGTCGTCTTCTCAGCATTGCATTGAATCTCTCTTCTGCATATCATCCCGAGACGAATGGGTTGGTAGAGAGGGCCAACCAGACCTTGGTCACATATCTGCGACATTTTGTCTCAGCCATGCAGGAGGACTGGGCATCCTTACTATCATGGGCGGAGTTTGCGCTGAACAACACCGTAGCAGACTCCACTGGACAAACCACATTCCTCCCTAACTATTGTCAGCATCTGCGGGTACCTGTGCCTATGCCCATATCTTCCGCCTACTCCAGGGTGGCAGACTGAGCTGTGAAGGCACAGGACATTTGGCACTGCACTCAGGATGCCATTCGGGCCTCCAAGGAAAGAATGAGGTCCTCCACCGATGCACATCGGCGCCCCGCTCCGACCTTTGCTCCTGTTGACTTAGTGTGGCTCTCCGCCCGTAACACCAGGCTGCGAGTTGAGTCCACTAATTTTGTACCTCGCTACTTGGGCCCTTTCAAGTTCCTCAAACAGGTTAACCCTGTGGTCTACCTTTTGGCCCTTCCGCCATGCCTGGGTATCACCGACACCTTTCATGTGTCTCTCTTGAAGCCTGTATACATGTCCCGGTTTTCCGAGTCATCTGCCGGGACATTGGGTTTGTCTACGGATGATTACGAGGTGAACACTATTTTGGGGTGCAAGGTGGTGCGTGGCAAAAAATTTTATTTGGTGGACTGGAAGGGTTATGGTCCTGTGGACAGGTCCTGGGAGCCTGCTGAGCACATTCAGGCTCCACAGCTCATTGCTGCCTTCGAGTGTAGCGAGGTCCAGGGTGGCGGGCCCTAGGAGGGAGGGTAATGTTAGTTCCCACCTCTGCACAGGGGGAATCTCGAGCCATCTCCGCTGCGATCTCCCATTCTTCTCCTGCCGCAGTGGAGTCTGCTCAGTGGAGACTTTGGTCCCAGCGTCTCGCTCAGTCTGACTCTGTGCAAAGGGTTACCGCTGCCTTTCCAGCTTCTGCCCTTGTATCCAGTACTGGGCAGCGGTGAGCAGGTGTTTTTGGGACTAAGTCTTGCTTTTCCCCTTCTGAGCATGTCCAGGGTATGATATCTTGTTGGAGATCAAGGGTCACATGCTTAGATACTGCAGCTAATCCCATTGGTCCTCTAGGAAGGTCCTGAAGGTGCTCAACTTCTGTGGCAGCCTCCCATTGGTCCTTCTGGGAAGGTCCTGTATTTGCTGCAGCTATAAAAGGTTTGCATGACCGCACGGCAAATAAAATAAGCCCCTAGAATACCGGCACCTCTGGTGAGGAGATTGCGTGTTTGCATGACCACTGACTGCTATCAGTTTGGCAGTTAGCTTGTGCTCCTGTGAGGCTAACAGGGCACAGTGCTTTCCTTTCACAGCTATTCTGTGAAGTAATAGAGCTAGTCTATACCGCCAAATAGTTCCACCATTCACTAGCAGCAGGTTCCACCTGCACGGTGGACCCCGGGCTGGGAACGCACCAATTATAATAAACATCCATATTTACTCGGTGCGTTCCGCTAGCCCTAACATTTTATTACTTTCGTGGTTGTTTGATTTTTTTTCACAGTTTCTCTAGATGAGTTTGCCTTGTAATGCCAGGGACAATTTATATTCTGCTAGAACAAGTTGAGACATTAAATGGCCATTCAACTTCCATTATCTAAATTTGGCAAATATGCAACTATTTAAAGGCATTGTCAATAACTATTGTGCAATTAAGTATGTGTACTAAAACCTTATTAAACTGCCCTTTTCAAGACAGCATAATAAACTGGAAGTTCTCTTGCAGATTTCGTGTCAAAAAAATTAAATGATGAAGACATTTGTTTGTAATAAAACTAATTTGCAGAAATTTAGAAAGAGCTTTCCTGCCAAAAAATGAGGCATTTTATAAAATATCTCTCTAAGCTTAACAACTATAATTACTCTGAACAGTCACATTCCTACTGAAATGTTAAAGATGAGAGTAATGTTCTTTTACATTTATCTCTATAGAACCATGTTTCGAGAATACTTCTATTTAAAAAGAGGCCAACTGGTGGTCAGCTGATCGATGTATATGCAGCTTCTCTAATCCCCAGTGATCAGCTGTTATCTCTGAGGTCTGTGTTCAAAGACCCATAACATTTCTATTTTTTATTGATCAAACTGTGTGAGGACTTGGTTTTCATAGGACAACTTGTACTATTCTCCATGGCATCATTTTGGGGTACCTATAACTATTTCCTTACTTTTCATTGTGTTTTATTTTTATTATTTTTAGGAGAAATAAACGAAAAAAAGCAATTTTGGCATTCATTTTTTTTTTACATACAAAAAGTGTTGTGGCAGATTTGGCAACATCATTTATGTTTTTTTTTTATTTATTTTTATTTTTACTGCAAATATTTTTCTAAAACTTTCTTCTTTATTTTTTTTGTCCCATTAGGTGACATGATCTTGTTCTTATATTACACTGAAATACTTCTACACTGTAACATATTATGTCTGCCTTTGAGAGGACCTGATGAGCATCCATACATAGCAGGCCTGTCAGCACGACTGCAATCTTTTGGCAACCTGCGATCACATCACGTAGCGATTTTGCCCCAGTTAAACATCTGGAATCAAAGTTATCTTACATTTGGTACATTAAGTGATTAAGTGAGCAACCTTTAATGCATGGAATATTACCATTGTGCTTTTAGTATAATAATTCTCTAAAGAAGGATATGTTAGCGCATTCATTGACAAATATACAAAAGACTGATTTAAGTTTGATTTCCTTCTTTTTCAATGTGAGTTAGACATCAGTGTTACAGTTTCACCTAAAAGCTTTAAATGTAGTTCATGAACACGGTATTCATGGTGTAATTTTGGTCACCCAATACTGTAAAAATCATGACAAGCCATTTCGCCACTAAAAACGCAACATTTGCGATAAAACAAAGACACAAAAAAAGTGCACATAATTGGTATTGTCACGTCCGGAACGACCTGATCCATAAAACTAGCATTTTATTTATTCTATATGTTAAATATCATCAAAAAATAAAAAACACACCAAAATGTTCCTTTTTCATCATACTGACACACAAAAAATAAATTAAAAGCAGTCAAAAAGTTATGCATAAAAAAGGTATAAATAAAAATCATCCCGCAAACAACAAGCCCTAATATGGCTCATTCGGGAAATATGTAAAAAGTTATAGCTCTCCAAATTTAGTGATGCAAAAAAAAATTCAGTTTTGTAAAATATTGTTTTCACTCTGTTAAAGAAGCAAAGCATAAAAACTATGGTATATACAGTACAGACCAAAGGTTTGGACACACCTTCTTATTTAACCCCTTAATCCCATATGACGTACTATCCCGTTCAGGTGACCTGGGACTTAATTCCCATGGACGGGATAGTACGTCATATGCGATCGGCCGCGCTCACGGGGGGAGCGCGGCCGATCGCGGCCGGGTGTCAGCTGCCTATCGCAGCTGACATCCGGCACTATGTGCCAGGAGCGGTCACGGACCGCTCCCGGCACATTAACCCCCGGCACACCGCGATCAAAGATGATCGCGGTGTGCCGGCGGTGCAGGGAAGCATCGCGCAGGGAAGGGGCTCCCTGCGGGCTTCCCTGAGACGATCGGTACACGGTGATGTGCTCACCGTGTACCGAGCGTCTTCTCCCTGCAGTCCCCGGATCCAAAATGGCCGCCGGGCTGCATCCGGGTCCTGCAGGGAGCACTTCCGGGTCAGGATCAGGCTGCAGCTGCAGCTCTAATCCTGCCCGGCTGTATGTCAGATCACCGATCTGATAGAGTGCTGTGCACACTGTCAGATCGGTGATCTGTGATGTCCCCCCCTGGGACAAAGTGAAAAAGTAAAAAAAAAAATTTCCACACTTGTAAAAAAAAAAATAAAAAAAAAATTCCTAAATAAAGCAGAAAAAAAAAAATATTATTCCCATAAATACATTTCTTTACATAAAAAAAAAAACAAAAAAACAATAAAAGTACACATATTTAGTATCGCCGCGTCCGTAACGACCCGACCTATAAAACTGGCCCACTAGTTAACCCCTTCAGTGAACACCGTAAGAAAAAAAAAAAAAAAACGAGCCAAAAAACAACGCTTTATTATCATAACGCTGAACAAAGAGTGGAATAACACGCGATCAAAAAGACGGATATAAATAACCATGTTACCTCTGAAAACGTCATCTTGTCCCGCAAAAAACGAGCCGCCATATAGCATCATAACCAAAAAAATAAAAAAGTTATAGTCCTCTGAATAAAGCAATGCCAAAATAATTATTTTTTCTATAAAATAGCTTTTATCGTATAAAAGCGCCAAAACATAAAAAAAATGATATAAATGAGGTGTCGCTGTAATCGTACTGACCCGAAGAATAAAACTGCTTCATCAATTTTACCAAACGCGGAACGGTATAAACGCCTCCCCCAAAAGAAATTCATGAATAGCTGGTTTTTGGTTATTCTGCCTCACAAAAAAATCGGAATAAAAAGCGATCAAAAACTGTCACGTGTCCGAAAATGTAACCGATAAAAACGTCAACTCGTCCCGCAAAAAACAAGACCTCACATGACTCTGTGGACCAAAATATGGAAAAATTATAGGTCTCAAAATGTGGAGACGCAAAAACTTTTTTGCTATAAAAAGCGTCTTTTAGTGTGTGACGGCTGCCAATCATAAAAATCCGCTAAAAAACTCGCTATAAAAGTAAATCAAACCCCCCTTCATCACCCCCTTAGTTAGGCTAGGTTCACATTGCGTTAATGGGTTAACGCTAACGGACAGCGTTGCACGGCGAAAATGTCACAATTAACGCCGTGCAACGGGTCCGTTAGCACAACCATTGACAGCAATGTGATTTTCGGGTGTAGCGCATCGCTAGAGCGTGCCATTTTCGGCTCGCGCTAGCAAGGTGCCATTCTTTTGTGGCGCGCCTCAGACGCTGCTTGCAGCGTCCGCGGCGCGCCCGAGGTCCGATCCCCGATCTTCCAGAGCGGGGACGTTAACGCGACCACTAAACACGACACCTAAAAAGACATTGTGTTAGCGCAATCCGCTAGTGCTAAACGGATTTCCCTAACGCAATGTGAACCTAGCCTTAGGGAAAAATAATAAAATTAAAAAAAATGTATTTATTTCCATTTTCCGGTTAGGGTTAGGGTTAGGGCTAGGGTTGGGGCTAGGGTTAGGGTTTGGATTACATTTACGGTTGGGATTAGGGTTGGGATTAGAATTAGGGGTGTGTCTGGGTTAGGTGTGTGGTTAGGGTTACAGTTGGGATTAGGGTTAGTGGTGCGTTTGGATTAGGGTTTCATTTATAATTGGGGGGTTTCCACTGTTTAGACACATCAGGGGCTCTCCAAACGCGACATGGCGTCCGATCTCAATTCCAGCCAATTCTGCATTGAAAAAGTAAAACAGTGCTCCTTCACTTCCGAGCTCTCCCGTGCGCCCAAACAGGGGTTTACCCCAACATATGGGGTATCAGCGTACTCGAGACAAATTGGACAACAACTTTTTGGGTCCAAGTTCTCTTGTTATCCTTGGGAAAATAAAAATTTGGGGGGCTAAAAATCATTTTTGTGGGAAAAAAAAGGATTTTTATTTTCACGGCTCTGCGTTGTAAACTGTAGTGAAACACTTGGGGGTTCAAAGTTTTCACAACACATCTAGATAAGTTCCATGGGAGGTCTAGTTTCCAATATGGGGTCACTTGTGGGTGGTTTCTACTGTTTGGGTACATCAGGGGCTCTGCAAATGCAACGTGACGCCTGCAGACCAATCCATCTAAGTCTGCATTCCAAATGGCGCTCCTTCCCTTCCGAGCTCTGCCATGAGCCCAAACAGTGGTTCCCCCCCACATATGGGGTATCAGCGTACTCAGGACAAATTGAACAACAACTTTTGGGGTCCAATTTATTCTGTTACCCTTGTAAAAATACAAAGCTGGGGGCTAAAAAATCATTTTTGTGAAAAAAAAAAGAATTTTTATTTTCACGGGTCTGCGTTATAAACTGTAGTGAAACACTTAGGGGTTCAAAGTTCTCACAACACATCTAGATAAGTTCCATGGGAGGTCTAGTTTCTAATATGGGGTCACTTGTGGGGGGTTTGTACTGTTTGGGTACATCAGGGGCTCTGCAAATGCAACGTGACTCCTGCAGACCAATCCATCTAAGTCTGCATTCCAAATGGCGCTCCTTCCCTTCCGAGCTCTGCCATGCGCCCAAACAGTGGTTCCCCCCCACATATGGGGTATCAGCGTACTCAGGACAAATTGGACAACAACTTTTGGGGTCCAATTTATTATGTTACCCTTGTGAAAATACAAAACTGGGGGCTAAAAAATTTTTGCGAAAAAAAAATAAATTTATTTTAACGGCTCTGCGTTATAAACTGTAGTGAAACACTTGGGGGTTCAAAGCTCTCAAAACACATCTAGATAAGTTCCTTAGAGGGTCTAGTTTCCAAAATGGTGTCACTTGTGGGGGTTTTTAATGTTTAGGCACATCAGGGGCTCTCCAAACCAACATGGCGTCCCATCTTAATTCCAGTCAATTTTGCATTGAAAAGTCAAATGGCGCTCCTTCCCTTCCGAGCTCTGCTATGCACCCAAAAAGTGGTTTACCCCCACATATGGGGTATCGTCGCACTCAGGACAAATTGCACAACAACTTTTGTGGTCTAATTTCTTCTCTTACCCTTGGGAAAATAAAAAATTGGGGGCGAAAAGATCATTTTTGTGAAAAAATAAGATTTTTTATTTTTACGGCTCTGCATTATAAACTTCTGTGAAGCACTTGTTGGGTCAAAGTGCTCACCACACATCTAGATAAGTTCCTTAAGGGGTCTACTTTTCAAAATGGTGTCACTTGTGAGGGGTTCCAATGTTTAGGCACATCAGGGGCTCTCCAAACGCAACATGGCGTCCCATCTCAATTCCAGTCAATTTTGCATTGAAAAGTCAAATGGCGCTCCTTTCCTTCCGAGCTCTGCCATGCGCCCAAACAGTGGTTTACCCCCACATATGGGGTATCGTCGCACTCAGGACAAATTGCACAACAACTTTTGTGGTCTAATTTCTTCTCTTACCCTTGGGAAAATAAAAAATTGGTGGCGAAAAGATTATTTTTGTGAAAAAATATGATTTTTTATTTTTACGGCTCTGCATTATAAACTTCTGTGAAGCACTTGTTGGGTCAAAGTGCTCACCACACCTCTAGATAAGTTCCTTAAGGGGTCTACTTTCCAAAATGGTGTCACTTGTGGGGATTTCAATGTTTAGGCACATCAGGGGCTCTCCAAACGCAACATGGCATCCCATCTCAATTCCAGTCAATTTTGCATTGAAAAGTAAAATGGCGCTCCTTCCCTTCCGAGCTCTGCCATACGCCCAAACAATGGTTTACACCCATATACGGGGTATCAGCGTACTCAGGACAAATTGGCCAACAATTTTTGAGGTTCAATTTCTTCTCTTACTCTTGGGAAAATAAAAAATTGGGGGCGAAAAGATCATTTTTGTGAAAAAATATGATTTTTTATTTTTACGGCTCTGCATTATAAACTTCTGTGAAGCAATTGGTGGGTCAAAGTGGTCACCACACATCTAGATAAGTTCCTTAGGGTGTCTACTTTCCAAAATGGTGTCACTTGTGGGGGGTTTCAATGTTTAGGCACATCAGTGGCTCTCCAAACGCAACATGGTGTCCCATCTCAATTCCTGTCAATTTTGCATTTAAAAGTCAAATGGCTCTCCTTCCCTTCCGAGCTCTGCCATGCGCCCAAACAGTGGTTTACCCCCACATATGGGGTATCAGCGTACTCAGTACAGATTGTACAACAATGTTTGGCATCCATTTTATCCTGTTACCCTTGGTAAAATAAAACAAATTGGAGCTGAAATAAATTTTGTGTGAAAAAAAGTTAAATATTCATTTTTATTTAAACATTCCAAAAATTCCTGTGAAACCCCTGAAGGGTTAATAAACTTCTTGAATGTGGTTTTGAGCACCTTGAGGGGTGCAGTTTTTAGAATGGTGTCACACTTGGGTATTTTCTATCATATAGACCCCTCAAAATGACTTCAAATGAGATGTGGTCCCTAAAAAAAAATGGTGTTGTAAAAATGAGAAATTGCTGGTCAACTTTGAACCCTTATAACTCCCTAACAAAAAAAAATTTTGGTTCCAAAATTGTGCTGATGTAAAGGAGACATGTGGCAAATGTTACTTATTAAGTATTTTGCGTGACATATCTCTGTGATTTAAGGGCATAAAAATTTAAAGTTGGAAAATTGCGAAATTTTCAAAATTTTCGCCAAATTTCCGTTTTTTTCACAAATAAACGCAAGTTATATCGAATAAATGTTACTACTAAAATGAAGTACAATATGTCACGAGAAAACAATGTCAGAATCGCCAAGATCCGTTGAAGCGTTCCAGAGTTATAACCTCATAAAGGGACAGTGGTCAGAATTGTAAAAATTGGCCCGGTCATTAACGTGCAAACCACCCTCGGGGCTTAAGGGGTTAAAGATTTTTCTGTATTTTCATGACTATGAAAATTGTACATTCACACTGAAGGCATCAAAACTATGAATTAACTCATGTGGAATTATATACTTAATAAAAAAAGTGTGAAACAACTGAAATTATGCCTTATATTCTAGGTTCTTCAAAGTAGAAACCTTTTGCTTTGATGACTGCTTTGCACACTCTTGGCATTCTCTTGATGAGCTTCAAGAGGTAGTAACCGGACATGGTTTTCACCTCACAGGTGTGCCCTGTCAGGTTTAATAAGTGGGATTTCTTGCCTTCTAAATGAGGTTGGGACCATCATTTGTGTTGTGCAGAAGTCTGGTGGATACAGAGCTGATAGTCCTACTGAATAGACTGTTAGAATTTGTATTATGGCAAGAAAAAAGCAGCTAAGTAAAGAAAAATGAGTGGCCATCATTACTTTAAGAAATGAAGGTCAGTCAGTCTGAAAAATTGGGAAAACTTTGAAAGTGTCCCCAAGTGCAGTGGCAAAAACTATCAAGCGCTACAAAGGAACTGGCTCACTTGAGAACCGACCCAGGAAAGGAAGACCAAGAGTCACCTCTGCTTCTGAGGATAAGTTTATCCAGGTCATCAGCCTCAGAAATCGCAGGTTAACAGCAGCTCAGATTAGAGACCAGTTCAATGCCACACAGAGTTCTAGCAGAAGACACATCTCTACAACAACTGTTAAGAGAAGACTTTGTGCAGCAGGCCTTCATGGTAAAATTGCTGCTAGGAAACCCCTGCTAAAGACTAGCAACAAGCAGAAGAGACTTGTTTGGGCTAAAGGACACAAGGAATAGTCAATAGACCAGTGGAAATCCGTGCTTTGGCCTGATGAGTCCAAATTTGAGATCTTTGGTTCCAACCACCGTGTCTTCTTTGTGCGGAGCAGAAAAGGTGAACGGATGGACTCTACATGCCTGGTTCCCACCGTGAAGCTTGGAAGAGGAGGTGTGATGCTCCTGAATGGTCAGAGCTGTAGTAATTTGGCCATGTGGGCCATGAAGAAGAGTGTGGACATTCAAGTCAGTTTAGGACTGGTCAGTGGACCTGGAGAGTCCTATGGAGAACTGTCTGTCTGTCCAGGTCTCAGGAAGGAATTGACTGGGGTCAAATGGATCTATATTGGTGTCTGGACAACCCAAGGATCGAGCCGGGTTACACCAGGATTGTTCTCACGTGAAGGTGAGCTGGTGAGAAAAGAACTGAACTGTTTGTTCCAGGGTCCCAACCAAGTGGGACCGGTACCAGTGCTCACCAGAAACGGGTCAAACGTGGTAGACTGGAGCAAAGTTCTTTTGTTGTAATGTATAATAATTGTTGACGTTATTAATGCTTTAATAAGATGCCATTACATTACATTGTACTTATTGTGATGTGTATATTCTACCAGTACCCTATGGTCGGGGACGACCATGGTTTAAGGAGGGAGGTATGCAAGGGGGTGTGAAGGTGGCTGGTTTGAACCCTGCATTCCTGTGCATGCTTACCTAATGAAACTGGGTATGTTTTGTGTTTGCTGTGTGCCCTTTGTAGTTTATGATAGTTGACACTGTTTAATATGCTAAAGGCCGACACTGTTCTGATATCTGTGTTTTAGGGACAGGAATAAGGACAGTAAGTGGCAGTGGTAGGTCTGCATTGGTAAGGGTTATGGCAGTGTAATTTTGGGTTAGTGTTAAGGGGGGCATTGTAGAGTGGAGACTAGATTGTGTTGAGAACTGGTCTCAGTCAGAGTAGTGACAGTTGAAAAAGGGGGCGAAGCCAGTGTAGTCACAGGGAGAGTTCCTTTCTGAGGTAATTTTCAGGTAGTGGGAGGAGCTAGAGCAGAGCGAGAGTAAATCTTCTAGAAGGAGTGGTAGTGGTTGTGCGGTGAGTTACACTTGAAAGAGACAAAAGATACACTGAGGGAAGCAGGTCTGGAGATGTTAGATCTTAAAGCACGTGAAAAGTGAGGCTGTCTGGAAGGGTTGGTGGCTTGTCTGTAGGTTACCTACCGTGACATCCGGGATGAATTGAGTAAAGTTTTATTGAAAATGAATTGGGACTTTGATAACATTTATGTGTGTCTGCGACGGATTAGAGCCCTGTATGCTGTGAAGGATTCTGACTCAAAGGTGGGTGAACTACTTGACACAAACAGCACACCACAAAATGGACATGATATTTCTGTAGCGGAGCGTCAGCAGGTGATGAGGAAGCAGCAATCCCTCTGTACGGCTACCACCCTCGCCCCTGTTACAGAGCAGTTAGACTATTGAACTCTCTGTCGTGTGATGTTGTAAAGAGTGATTCACTACTAAAATTTAAGAAGGGACTGGATGCCTTTCTTGAAAAATATTATGTTGAAGGTTATACATATTAGATGCCTTGATAGGGCATTGATCCAGGGAACTAGTCTGATTGCCATATGTGGAGTCCAGAAGGAATTTTTTTCCCCAATGTGGAGTTATTGTTTGCCGTATGTTTTTTTTTTTTGCCTTCCTCTGGATCAACATGTTAGGCTATGGGTTGAACTATATGGACTTAAAGTTTTCCTTCAATCATAAATACTATGTTACTATGTTACATGTTACTGTGAATCACCTGAAGGTTAGAAATGTGCCTCTAAATGAATTCCTTGATGGGTCTAGTTTCCAAAATCGGGTCACTTGTAGGGTTTTTTGCTGGTTTGGCATGTCTGGGGCTCTGCAAATGCGACATGGCATTTACAATCTATTCAAGGCAAATTTAAGCTTCAACTACCAAATGTCACTTCTTCCCTTCCATGCCCTGCTATGTGTCCAAACAGAATTTTTTTACTACATGTGAGGTATCGCCACACTCAGAAGAAAGTGGGTAACACATTTTTTTGTCCACATTTCATGTTACCTCTTGAAAAACTAAAAGTTTGGGACTTAAGCAAAAGTTATATGAAAAAAAAATGAAAATTTTCAATATGACCACCTAATGTTATCAAATTCTGTGTAGTACCTGTGAATTTAAAATGCCACTTATACACCTGGATAAAATTCTTGATGGGGATAGTCTTCAAAATGGGATGACTTGTGGGAGTTTTCTGCTCTTTGGATGCCTTAGAGGCGTGCAAGTGTGACATGCTGCCTGCAATCTATTTAATCCAAATTCCAGATTTGTGTTCCAAAATTCAAATGGTGCTCCTTCTCTTCAAGCTATGCTGTGTGTTCCAACATAACTTTTTGATTACATGTGGGGTACCGTCACTCTCATAAGTAAATGGGTAACAAACTTTGTGGTCCACTTTTTCATGTTACCTCTTGCAAAAGTGAAAAATGTAGGGCTAAAGCAAGATTTTTATGAAAAATAATGACACCCTAATATCAAAATCTGTATACTACTTGTAAGTAGGGTTGAGCGAAACGGGTCGAACATTTTCAAAAGTCGCCGACTTTTGGCTAAGTCGGGGTTTCATGAAACCCGATCCGACCCCTATGCGGGGTCGGCCATGCGGTACGCGACTTTCGCGCCAAAGTCGCGTTTCAATGACGCGAAAAGCGCCATTTCTCAGCCAATGAAGGTAAACGCAGAGTGTGGGCAGCGTGATGACATAGGTCCTGGTCCCCACCATCTTTGAGAAGGGCATTGCAGTGATTGGCTTGCTGTCTGCGACGTCACAGGGGCTATAAAGAGGCGTTCCCGCCGACCGCCATCTTACTGCTGCTGATCTGAGCTTAGGGAGAGGTTGCTGCCGCTTTGTCAGAAGCAGGGATAGCGTTAGGCAGGGTCCATTAACCACAAAACCGCTTGTGCTGCAGCGATTTGCACTGTCCAACACCACCCTCGGTGTGCAGGGACAGTGGAAGTTTTTTTTTTTTTCCCCCTCAGCGCTGTAGCTCATTGGGCTGCCCTAGAAGGCTCCCTGATAGCTGCATTGCTGTGTGTACGCCGCTGTGCAAACCAACTGCTTTTTTCAAAGCACAAATCCTCTTGTTCCTTCCTTTCTGCACAGCTATCTTTTTTGTTTGTCCACACTTTTTATTTGATTTGTGCATCAGTCCACTCCTTATTGCTGCCTGCCATACCTGGCTGAGATTACTGCAGGCAGGGAGATAGTAATTGTAGGACATTCCCTGTTTTTTTTTTTTTTTGGTGGGAGATTAAGATTGGCAATTTGGCATTTCTGCTAGAGTGCCATCCCTGTGTGTGCCATCTCTCTCACATAGTGGGCCATAGAAAGCCTTTTCATTTTTCTGTATTTTTTTTTGTGGGGTGTATAAATTCTCCCTGATAAAAATACAGTGGGAGATTAATATTAGCCTTTGGGCTTGTGTGCCAGTCCTGAGTGTGCCATCTCTCTCACAAATAGTGGGCCATAGAAAGCCTATTTTATTTTTTTTTGGGTTTTATAAATTCTCCCTGAAAAAAAGGGAGATTAATATTGGCCTCTGGGCTTGTGTGCCAGTCCTGAGCGTGCCATCTGTGCCAGCCCTGAGCGTGCCATCTCTCTCACAAATAGTGGGCCATAGAAAGCCTATTTAATTTTTTTTTTGGTTTTATAAATTCTCCCTGAAAAAAAGGGAGATTAATATTGGCCTCTGGGCTTGTGTGCCAGTTGTGAGCGTGCCATCTGTGCCAGTCCTGAGCGTGCCATCTCTCTCACAAATAGTGGGCCATAGAAAGCCTATTTAATTTTTTTTTTGGTTTTATAAATTTTCCCTGAAAAAAGGGAGATTAATATTGGCCTCTGGGCTTGTGTGCCAGTTGTGAGCGTGCCATCTGTGCCAGCCCTGAGCGTGCCATCTCTCTCACAAATAGTGGGCCATAGAAAGCCTATTTAATTTTTTTTTTTGGTTTTATAAATTCTCCCTGAAAAAAAGGGAGATTAATATTGGCCTCTGGGGTTGTGTGCCAGTTGTGAGCGTGCCATCTGTGCCAGTCCTGAGCGTGCCATCTCTCTCACAAATAGTGGGCCATAGAAAGCCTATTTAATTTTTTTTTTGGTTTTATAAATTTTCCCTGAAAAAAGGGAGATTAATATTGGCCTCTGGGCTTGTGTGCCAGTTGTGAGCGTGCCATCTGTGCCAGTTGTGAGCGTGCCATCTCTCTCACAAATAGTGGGCCATAGAAAGCCTATTTAATTTTTTTTTTGGTTTTATAAATTTTCCCTGAAAAAAGGGAGATTAATATTGGCCTCTGGGCTTGTGTGCCAGTTGTGAGCGTGCCATCTGTGCCAGTCCTGAGCGTGCCATCTCTCTCACAAATAGTGGGCCATAGAAAGCCTATTTAAATATTTTTTTGGTTTTATAAATTCTCCCAGAAAAAAAGGGAGATTAATATTGGCCTCTGGGCTTCTGTGCCAGTCCTGAGCGTGCCATCTGTGCCAGTCCTGAGCGTCCCATCTCTCTCACAAATAGTGGGCCATAGAAAGCCTATTTTTTTTTTTTTTGGGGTTTTAGAAATTCTCCCTGAAAAAAAAGGGAGATTAATATTGCCCTTTGGGCTTGTGTGCCAGTACTAAGCGTGCCATCTCTCTCTCTCTCTCTCTCAGTCAGTGGGCCATAGAACGCCTATTTTTGGTTTTATTTGTTTTCTAAATTCTCCCTGAAAAAATCATTTTATTTTATTTGGTTTCTAAATTCTTCCTGATAAAATCATATTTTTTTTATTATTTTTTTTTCTAAAGTCTCCCTGAAAAAAACAAAACAAAAAAACAAACAAACAAAAAAAACAGTGGGGGATTAATATTGGCCTTTCTGCTTGTGTGCCAGTCTTGACTCCTGTGTGCGTCATCTCTCACTCAGTGGGCCATAGAACGCCTATTTTTTGTTTTATTAGTTTTATAAATTCTCCCTGAAAAAATCATTTTATTTTATTTGGTTTCTAAATTCTTCCTGATAAAATCATATTTTTTTTATTATTTTTTTTTCTAAAGTCTCCCTGAAAAAAAAAAAAAAAAAACAGTGGGAGATTAATATTGGCCTTTCTGCTTGTGTGCCAGTCTTAACTCCTGTGTGCGTCATCTCTCAGTCAGTGGGCCATAGAACGCCTATTTTTGGTTTTATTTGTTTTATAAATTCTTCCTGAAAAAATCATTTTATTTTATTTGGTTTCTAAATTCTTCCTGATAAAATCATATTTTTTTTATTATTTTTTTTTCTAAAGTCTCTCTGAAAAAAAAAAAAAAAAAACAACCAAAAAAAACAGTGGGAGATTAATATTGGCCTTTCTGCTTGTGTGCCAGTCTTGACTCCTGGGTGTGCCATCTCTCTCTCTCTCTCTCTCTCTCTCTCTCCAATTGTGGTCCATAGAAAGCCTATATTTTTTTTCCTTGATTTGGGTTCCAAAATCTACCAGAGAAAATAACTACATCAATCATTGGTAGAAAAATATTGGCCTCTGGGCTTGTGTGCCACTCCTGACTCCTGTGTGCGTCATCTCTCAGTCAGTGGGCCATAGAACGCCTATTTTTGTTTTCATTTGTTTTATAAATTCTCCCTGAAAAAATCATTTTATTTTATTTGGTTTCTAAATTCTTCCTGATAAAATCATATTTTTTTTATTATTTTTTTTTCTAAAGTCTCCCTGAAAAAAAAAAAAAAAAAAAAAAAAAAAAAACCCCAAAAAATGGGAGATTAATATTGGCCTTTCTGCTTGTGTGCCAGTCTTGACTCCTGGGTGTGCCATCTCTCTCTCTCTCTCTCTCTCTCTCTCTCTCTCTCTCCAATTGTGGTCCATAGAAAGCCTATATTTTTTTTTCCTTGATTTGGGTTCCAAAATCTACCAGAGAAAATAACTCCATCAATCATTGGTAGAAAAATATTGGCCTCTGGGCTTGTGTGCCACTCCTGATTCCTGTGTGCGTCATCTCTCACTCAGTGGCCCATAGAAAGCATATAGTTTGTTACATTTGTTTTCTAAATTCTCCCTGCAAAAATCTATTTTTTTTTTTTTTTGGGGGTTTCTAAAGTGTTCCTGAAAAAAATAAAAATAAAAAAAAAATAATAGTGTGACATTAATATTAACATTTGTGCTTCAGTGACAGTCCTGCGTGTGGGGCATCTCTCTAATTTGCAGCCACCAAAAACAGAGTGTGTAACATTGGGCCTGATTTTCGCTGTGGTCTCACCAACCTGTAAAGGGGTAGCTAAATCATACTGAAGTTATAGCTCACCGTGTAAGTTGTGTGACTGCAACAAATAACGTTAGTTTGGTTACGTTTTTAAAACAATGAGGAAGTCTAGTGGAAGAGGTCGTGGCCGGGGGCGTTCATTGTCAGCTGGTAATGAGGGTAGTGGTAGTGGTGGAGCATCAGGTGGTCGTGGGGAAAAAAATATTGCACCTAAGTCTGGAGCTGTGGAGCCAGGTTCGTCGTCCGGCTACACAAGGCCTCGAACGCTCCCTTTTCTGGGATTAGGAAAACCGCTTTTAAAGCGGGAGCAGCAAGAGCAAGTTTTGGCTTATCTTGCTGACTCAGCCTCTAGCTCTTTTGCCTCCTCTCGTGAAACTGGTAAAAGTTAAAGCAGCGCGTCGTTAGTGGATGTTCACGGTCAGGGACAAGTCACTTCCTTGTCCTCTTCAGCAAAAACAACAACAGAGAAGAATGCAGCAGGCGACACAACGGGTTACTCCATGGAGCTCTTTACACATACCGTCCCTGGCTTAGAAAGTGAAGCAGTTAACAGTCCATGCCCATTACAAGTTGAATCTGACATGGAGTGCACTGACGCACAGCCACAGCCAGACTACTATGCTGGTCCTTTGACTCAGACCACAACATTGCCCTCGCAGGGTGCTGATCAAGAATCAGACCCTGATGAGACTATGTTGCCCCATCACGAACGCTATACCACCAAACGACACGGTGACACAGACGAAGTTGCGCAGGAGGTACAAGAAGAGTTATTAGATGACCCAGTTCTTGACCCCGATTGGCAGCCATTGGGGGAACAGGGTGCAGGCGGCAGCAGTTCTGAAGCAGAGGAGGAGGAGGGGCCGCAGCAGGCATCAACATCGCCACAGGTTCCATCTGCCGGGCCCGTATCTTGCCCAAAACGCGTGGCAAAGCCAAAACCTGGTGGAGGACAGCGTGGCCATCCGGTTAAAGCTCAGTCTGCAATGCCTGAAAAGGTATCCGATGCTAGAAAGAGTGCAGTCTGGCATTTTTTTAAACAACATCCAATTGATCAGCGCAAAGTCATCTGTCAAAAATGTTCTACTTCCTTAAGCAGAGGTCAGAATCTGAAAAGTCTCAATACTAGTTGCATGCATAGACATTTAACCACCATGCATTTGAAAGCTTGGACTAACTACCAAACGTCCCTTAAGGTTGTTGCACCCTCGGCCAATGAAGCTAGTCATCAACGCAACATCCCTTCCGGCAGTGTAGGACCACCATTTAGCGCACCACCTGCTGTATCTGTGCAGGTATCTTTGCCAGGCCAAAGCAGTCAGGGTCAGGGAATCACCAGTTTCGTAGTAGGAAACACTGCATCTAGGGCACCGGCGGCAACAATACCATCTCCCACCGTCTCTCAGTCTGCCATGTCCACCGGCACCCCCGCTAGTTCCACGATCTCCAGCTCTCCAGTCCAGCTCACCCTACATGAGACTATGGTTAGAAAAAGGAAATACTTAGCCTCGCATCCGCGTACACAGGGTTTGAACGCCCACATAGCTAGACTAATCTCGTTAGAGATGATGCCCTACCGGTTAGTTGAAAGCGAAGCTTTCAAAGACCTGATGGACTACGCTGTACCACGCTACGAGCTACCCAGTCGACACTTTTTTTCCAGAAAAGCCATCCCAGCCCTCCACCAGCATGTTAAAGAGCGCATCGTCCATGCACTCAGGCAATCTGTGAGCACAAAGGTGCACCTGACAACAGATGCATGGACCAGTAGGCATGGCCAGGGACGTTACGTGTCCATCACGGCACACTGGGTAAATGTGGTGGATTCAGGGTCCACAGGGGACAGCAAGTTTGGGACAGTTCTGCCTAGCCCACGGTCTAGTAAACAGTTGTCTGTAGCCGTTCGCACCCCCTCCTCCTCCTCCTCCTCCTCGTCCTCCTGCAGAAGCAAGAGCTCGTCCACAGACCGCAGTCGCACAAACACTCCATCCGCACCTGCCACTGTTGCACACCAGGTCTCCCATTATGGGGCAGCTACTGGCAAACGTCAGCAGGCTGTATTGGCTATGAAGTGTTTGGGCGACAATAGACACACCGCGGAAGTTCTGTCCGAGTTCTTGCAGCAAGAAACGCAGTCGTGGCTGGGCACTGTAGATCTTGAGGCAGGCAAGGTAGTGAGTGATAACGGAAGGAATTTCATGGCTGCCATCTCCTTTTCCCAACTGAAACACATTCCTTGCCTGGCTCACACCTTAAACCTGGTGGTGCAGTGCTTCCTGAAAAGTTATCCGGGGTTATCCGACCTGCTCCTCAAAGTGCGTGGACTTTGCGCACATATCCGCCGTTCGCCTGTACACTCCAGCCGTATGCAGACCTATCAGCGTTCTTTGAACCTTCCCCAGCATCGCCTAATCATAGACGTTGCAACAAGGTGGAACTCAACACTGCACATGCTTCAGAGACTGTGCGAACAGAGGCGGGCTGTTATGTTTTTGTGGGAGGATACACATACACGGGCAGGCAGTAGGATGGCAGACATGGAGTTGTCAGGTGTGCAGTGGTCGAAGATTCAAGACATGTGTCAAGTCCTTCAGTGTTTTGAGGAATGCACACGGCTGGTTAGTGCAGACAACGCCATAATAAGCATGAGCATCCCCCTAATGCGTCTTCTGATGCAAAGTTTGACGCACATAAAGGATCAGGCGTCTGCACCAGAGGAAGAGGAAAGCCTTGATGACAGTCAGCGATTGTCTGGTCAGGGCAGTGTACATGACGAGGTACCGGGCGAAGAGGAGGTGGAGGATGAGGAGGATGATGGGGATGAGTATATTTTTAATGAGGAAGATTTCCCGGGGGCACGGGAAATTGGTGGCGTGGCAAGGCCGGGTTCTGGTTTTTTGAGGGACACAAGTGACGTAGATTTGCCTGCAACTGCCCCTCAACCAAGCACAACCGCAGATTTGACAACGGGAACTTTGGCCCACATGGCGGATTATGCCTTGCGTATCCTCAAAAGGGACACACGCATTACAAAAATGATGAACGATGACGATTACTGGTTGGCCTGCCTCCTTGATCCTCGCTATAAAGGCAAATTGCAAAATATTATGCCACATGAGAACTTGGAACTAATATTAGCAACAAAACAATCAACTCTTGTTGACCGTTTGCTTCTGGCATTCCCTGCACACAGCGCCCGTGATCGTTCTCACACGAGCTCCAGGGGCCAGCAGACCAGAGGTGTTAGAGGGGCAGAAATCAGAAGTGGCGTTGGCCAGAGGGGTTTTCTGACCAGGTTGTGGAGTGATTTTTCTATGACCGCAGACAGGACAGGTACTGCAGCATCAATTCAAAGTGACAGGAGACAACATTTGTCCAGTATGGTTACAAACTATTTTTCATCCCTTATCGACGTTCTCCCTCAACCGTCATTCCCATTTGATTACTGGGCATCCAAATTAGACACCTGGCCAGAATTGGCAGAATATGCATTGCAGGAGCTTGCTTGCCCGGCAGCTAGTGTCCTATCAGAAAGAGTATTCAGTGCTGCAGGTTCAATACTAACAGAAAAAAGGACTCGTCTGGCTACCCAAAATGTAGATGATCTAACCTTCATTAAAATGAACCACAACTGGATTTCAAAATCTTTTGCCCCACCCTGCCCGGCTGACACCTAGCTTTCCTATGAAAAGGTCTTGCCTGTGGACTATTCTGAATGACTTTTCCAATCTCGTAATTTTCTTCACCTGATTGTCCAGCATACGACATGTTTCCACCTCACGAAATGGCCAAACTCCCCACACGGGGCCGTGCTATCGCCACTTTGCGCTTGGACCCTTGAGAGTGCTGTTTGTCTGAAGAGGTGGGTGTGGCCGCTTTTGGTCGACGGCACTGCCACTGGGTCCCTCATAGTACAATAAAGTGTCTCTGGCGGTGGTGGTGCGCACCCAACGTCAGACACACCGTTGTAATATGAGGGGCCCTGTGCCTGTACCGCCGGCCACAAGACAGTTCCCCCCCCCAGCTCAAACAGTGCTCTACCACTAGCAAAATTATCTCTCACAGCTTCACCAATGTGTAGTCTAGGCGCTGACATCCTTCAATGCCTGGCACTGACAATACCATTGTTTTGACATTTTTGTTATGTTAGGCCTTCGAAGCCTGTCTGCGGTCCCTTCTTTCTACAACTACTACACTGACCAGGCCACTGCTGGCCGTGTTACCCTGGAACCAATTTAAAAGTGCCTACAGTCAGCCCAATTTTGTTATGTTAGGCCTTCGAAGACTGTCTGCCGTCACTCCTTCCACTAGACTTCCACTGACCATACACTGCTGCCCATGTACCCCTGGAACCAATTTAAAAGTGCCTACAGCCAGCCCAATTTTGTTATGTTAGGCCTTCGAAGCCTGTCTGCGGTCACTCCTTCCACTAGACTTCCACTGACCAGACCACTGCTGCCCGTGTACCCCTGCAACCAATTTAAAAGTGCCTACAGCCAGCCCAAGTTTGTTATGTTAGGCCTTCGAAACCTGTCTGCGGTCACTCCTTCCACTAGACTTCCACTGACCAGACCACTGCTGCCCGTGTACCCCTGGAACCAATTTAAAAGTGCCTACAGCCAGCCCAAGTTTGTTATGTTAGGCCTTCGAAGCCTGTCTGCGGTCACTCCTTCCACTAGACTTCCACAGACCAGACCACTGCTGCCCGTGTACCCCTGGAACCAATTTAAAAGTGCCTACAGCCAGCCCAAGTTTGTTATGTTAGGCCTTGGAAGCCTGTCTGCAGTCACTCCTTCCACTAAACTTCCACTGACCAGACCACTGCTGCCCGTGTACCCCTGGAACCAATTTAAAAGTGCCTACAGCCAGCCCAAGTTTGTTATGTTAGGCCTTCGAAGCCTGTCTGCGGTCACTCCTTCCACTAGACTTCCACAGACCAGACCACTGCTGCCCGTGTACCCCTGGAACCAATTTAAAAGTGCCTACAGCCAGCCCAAGTTTGTTATGTTAGGCCTTGGAAGCCTGTCTGCGGTCACTCCTTCCACTAGACTTCCACTGACCAGACCACTGCTGCCCGTGTACCCCTGGAACCAATTTAAAAGTGCCTACAGCCAGCCCAAGTTTGTTATGTTAGGCCTTGGAAGCCTGTCTGCGGTCACTCCTTCCACTAGACTTCCACTGACCATACACTGCTGCCCATGTACCCCTGGAACAAATTTAAAAGTGCCTACAGCCAGCCCAAGTTTGTTATGTTAGGCCTTCGAAGCCTGTCTGCGTCCCGTTCTTTCAACTACAACTACACTGACCAGGCCACTGATGGCCGTGTTCCCCTGGAACCAATTTTAACTTGCCTACAGCCAGCCCTATGTTATTATGTTAGGCCTTCGAAGCCTGTCTGCGTCCCGTTCTTTCAACTACAACTACACTGACCAGGCCACTGATGGCCGTGTTCCCCTGGAACCAATTTTAACTTGCCTACAGCCAGCCCAATGTTAGGCCTTTGATGCCTGTCTGCCGTCACTCCTTCCACTAGGCCTCCACTGACCTGTCTATTGCTGCCCGTGTACCCCTTGAACCAACATCATTAAATATAAAAAAAATTAATTTGATTATAAAAAATAAGATCGTGTTGAGATCTCAAATGCAGACATTTTAACAATCAAAACAAACACACAACAAATATCTGGAACTGTACTACAAAGGTCCAACAGCTACAATTTCTTTCTCCTGCAAGAAGTTAACTGAAAGTTTTTTGGAGTTGTTAACACAGATATGGCATCCACCGAGTGTTGTCCTGTCGCGTCTCCTTTAAATTATTTCCAATAAGATGTTAAACTATTAATTTAATAAAATCAATAATTAAAAAAATAATTGAGTAAGTCAAAAGCACATTGCAAATAAACATTAATTACAAATCAAGAAGCATGGCGCGTCCGAGGGTGAGTAGATACCGAATAAGAATATAATCACCCTCGGACGCGCAATGCTTATTTACAACAGCCTTCCTTCCTAAGAATCAGCCCTTTCGTGGTGTAGAGAGAGGTTGTGTTACACTCCAAGGTGTTCCCCGGGTTGCCTTTCATGAGCTTCGATCTTCCGGCTCTCGTTTAGTAGTTGGTGGAAACTACGCTGCATTAGGCCTACAAATTTGGTATGGGGTGTAGAGACAGGTTGTGTTACACTCCAAGGTTTTCACCAGGTTGCCTTTCCTGAGCTTCGATCTTCATGCTCTCGTTTAGTAGTTGTAGAAAAGTACGCTGAATTAGGCCTACAAAATGGGTATGGGGTGGAGAGAGATGGTGTGTTACACTCCAAGGTGTTCCCCAGGTTGCCTTTCCTGAGCTTCGATCTTCCGGCTCTCGTTTAGTAGCTGTTGGAAACTACGCTGCATTAGGCCTACTAATTGTGTATGGGTGAAACAGTGGCGCATCTGCGGTCCCTCCTTCCACTAGGCCTCCACTGACCTGTCTACTGCGGCCCGTGTACCCCTTGAACCAACCTAATAAAATATTTAAAAAATTAATTTGATTATAAAAAATAAGATCGTGTTGAGATCTCAAATGCAGACATTTTAACAATCCAAACAAACACACAACAAATATCTGGAACTGTACTACAAAGGTCCAACAGCTACAATTTCTTTCTCCTGCAAGAAGTTAACTGAAAGTTTTTTGGAGTTGTTAACACAGATATGGCATCCACCGAGTGTTGTCCTGTCGCGTCTCCTTTAAATTATTTCCAATAAGATGTTAAACTATTAATTTAATAAAATCAATAATTAAAAAAATAATTGAGTAAGTCAAAAGCACATTGCAAATAAACATTAATTACAAATCAAGAAGCATGGCGCGTCCGAGGGTGAGTAGATATCGAATAAGAATATAATCACCCTCGGACGCGCAATGCTTATTTACAACAGCCTTCCTTCCTAAGAATCAGCCCTTTCGTGGTGTAGAGAGAGGTTGTGTTACACTCCAAGGTGTTCCCCGGGTTGCCTTTCATGAGCTTCGATCTTCCGGCTCTCGTTTAGTAGTTGGTGGAAACTACGCTGCATTAGGCCTACAAATTTGGTATGGGGTGTAGAGACAGGTTGTGTTACACTCCAAGGTTTTCACCAGGTTGCCTTTCCTGAGCTTCGATCTTCATGCTCTCGTTTAGTAGTTGTAGAAAAGTACGCTGAATTAGGCCTACAAAATGGGTATGGGGTGGAGAGAGATGGTGTGTTACACTCCAAGGTGTTCCCCAGGTTGCCTTTCCTGAGCTTCGATCTTCCGGCTCTCGTTTAGTAGCTGTTGGAAACTACGCTGCATTAGGCCTACTAATTGTGTATGGGTGAAACAGTGGCGCATCTGCGGTCCCTCCTTCCACTAGGCCTCCACTGACCTGTCTACTGCGGCCCGTGTACCCCTTGAACCAACCTAATAAAATATTTAAAAAATTAATTTGATTATAAAAAATAAGATCGTGTTGAGATCTCAAATGCAGACATTTTAACAATCCAAACAAACACACAACAAATATCTGGAACTGTACTACAAAGGTCCAACAGCTACAATTTCTTTCTCCTGCAAGAAGTTAACTGAAAGTTTTTTGGAGTTGTTAACACAGATATGGCATCCACCGAGTGTTGTCCTGTCGCGTCTCCTTTAAATTATTTCCAATAAGATGTTAAACTATTAATTTAATAAAATCAATAATTAAAAAAATAATTGAGTAAGTCAAAAGCACATTGCAAATAAACATTAATTACAAATCAAGAAGCATGGCGCGTCCGAGGGTGAGTAGATACCGAATAAGAATATAATCACCCTCGGACGCGCAATGCTTATTTACAACAGCCTTCCTTCCTAAGAATCAGCCCTTTCGTGGTGTAGAGAGAGGTTGTGTTACACTCCAAGGTGTTCCCCGGGTTGCCTTTCATGAGCTTCGATCTTCCGGCTCTCGTTTAGTAGTTGGTGGAAACTACGCTGCATTAGGCCTACAAATTTGGTATGGGGTGTAGAGACAGGTTGTGTTACACTCCAAGGTTTTCACCAGGTTGCCTTTCCTGAGCTTCTATCTTCAGGCTCTCATTAAATTGTGGTTAAATGGAACAACTGCATTTGGCGTACTAGTTGGTTTGGGGCCTACTATCGGTGTCTGCCGCTCCTTGCTGTTCTCCTGGTTTCCTGTCCTGAAATTCCATTTTCAGCCTCTCGTTAAGTAGTTGTTAATGTTAAACTGCATTTGGCCTACTAGTTGGGTTGGGGCCTACTATCGGTGTCTGCCACTCCTTGCTGTTCTCCTCCACTGAACAAAGCTGTGCCGCCTGTTTACTACGGTTGCCAATTTTGAACTGCATTTCGACTACTTACTGATTTGGCCCTACTCTCTGTGTCAGCCTCTCATTCCAGTTGTCCTCCACTGCAATGCCCCCTGGTTATTCCTGTGTTACCAATTTTGAACTGCATTTAGCCCACTTTCTTCTTTGGGCCTATATCTGTGTTTCCACTTCATCGTGCCCATTGCCCAGCCAGTGATAGATGAGTCTGCTGGTACATTGACCCATAACGCAACATTCCCCGTGCACGCTACACAACAACATTGTGACCCTGCTGAAAGTCAGGTTGCTCTTCCCGCATACCATACCACCTTACACGGGGACAAAGAGGAAGGTGCAGATGAAAGTGCAGGTTCCTTCATCAGGTGGGGGGAGGAATACTAGTTGGCGACGTCACTGGCACAGGGCCTCTCATAGTACGCAAAAGTGTTGCTGCCGGTGGGAGGCGCCCCCGCCGTGCAAACACACCGCTGTACTTTGAGGGGCCCTGTGCCAGTGCCAATGCCAACGAGTGGGCCCCCCCTGCTTGCTCAGGTTCACAGCACTTGCAAAGTTGAAATACTTACCTCTCCCTGCTCCACTGCCGTGACGTGGTCCAGATTTCCTGGGCCCACTAATTACTTGAACCAGCCCTACCCCCCACAACTTTAGCCAAATGACCCCCAATTTCAAATGCCTTCCAATTATTATAAGGTAAATTACGCTTGACAAGCTTCATTAAGAAGAATGGATGGTTTTGACATTAAAATGGGCACTCTAGGTGTTTTCCTGGCCCCCACTCACTGCCGACTATGCTGCCCCATTGACTTGCATTGGGTTTCGTGTTTCGGTCGATCCCGACTTTACGTCATAATCGGCCGATTTCACTCGACCCGACTTTGGACATAGTCGGGTTTCGCAAAACCCGGCTCGACTCTAAAAAGGTCAAGGTCGCTCAACTCTACTTGTAAGTTCAAAATGCTCTTTATACCCCTGGATAAAACCTTTTAGGGGTGTAGTTTCTAAAATGTGGTCACTTGTGAGAGTTTTCTGCTGTTAGGGCGGCTTAGGGGCCTTGTAAATGTGATATGACGTCACAATCTATTTCAGCCAAATTTGTGTTTCAAAATTCAAATGGTGCTCCTTTCTTTCCGAGCCCTACAACTTGTCCAAACAGAGGTTTCTGCCAACCATGTGAAGTATCAGAGTGCTCATCAAAAACTAGGTAACAAATTGTGGGGTCCATTTTGCTTGTTCTATTCTTTATAAAGTGAAAAAATTGGGGCTAAAGCAACATTTTAGAGTAAAAATTATCATTTTTTTTACTGTACTTCACATTAATTTCTGTGTAGCACCTGAAGGGTTAAAAAAATTCCCGACCACAGTTTTGAAGTATCTGAGAGGTGCATTTTTTAAAATGGTATCACTTTGGGAGAGTTTCCCAGGTATAGGCCCCACAAAGTCCATTTAATTCTGTCCTAAAGAACAGGTGTTGCAAATTTATTGAAAAAATTTGACATTGCAACTAAACTTTTCACCCTTCTAACACCATAACAAAATAAAATTACTTTTGAAAAATGATGCAGATATAAAGTATTATTTTACAATTATTTTGTACAGCTTGACTAACTGGTTTAAAGCTATAAAAATTGAAAGTTTGAAAATTGCTAATTTTAAAAAAATTTCACCAAAATTCCAATATGTTCTCAAATAAATGCAAAACAAATCTATCTAACTTTACCACTAGCATAAAGTATAATGCTTCATGAAAAAAAACAGTCCAGGAATCACTATGATATGTTGAAGCCTTACAGAGTTATTACCATATGAATTGACACTGGTAAGATTTCAATAATTTGGCATAGTCATTAAGGTTAACATTGGCTCTGTCAAACCCCAAATCCCACATCTTGAATTTTTAACCCCTTTTTGACATATGGCGTAATAGTATGCCCATGTCGGACCCTCTGCTAAGCACACGAGCCCCCACCTTTCCGGGTACATGACAGCTGATCTATACAGATGATCATCGCCTGTGTATAGCAGAGGCGATCAAAGCACTGCAGTCTCTAGTCTCCCATGAAAGTCACAGAAAAAAGCCGAGATGTTTTACCTGCTGAAGCCTCCAACTGAATGCACCAGCAGGGCGCAGCAGACCTGATAAATGATGACAAACACACAGGTGCAAAAAATACCAATGAAACAACCACTTTCAATCCAGTGTTGGCTGTTTGGCATTAGTGCACAAAAAGATAACAGATACTAGTCTGTATATGGCATAATTCACACACGCAATGCAAGGCATCTGGTTTACAGCCTATTAGTAACGCACATACAGGCGGGCTGCCCAGTGCTACAAAATGCATGCTGTGTAAACAGAGGCCAATAGTATACAGAGCCATCATGGTCCGACTGCGCCCTGCAAGATAAAGTGCAAAAAGAAAACCACATATCAATGTATGTAAGGTATTAGTTTATATTGGGGCCTCAATACGTAAGCTGGCAACCCACGTCAAGGGTCCTTACAATTTGCCAGTCCTAACGATAAACATTGAATAAAAGCTCACCGACACAAAAAGAGGACTTACAAATCCTCCAAAAAATTCAAAAAAGTCACAGAAAAAAGCAGAGATGTTTTACCTGCTGAAGCCTCCAACTGAATGCACCAGCAGGGCGCAGCAGACCCGATAAATGATGGCAAACACACAGGTGCAAAAAATACCGATGAAACAACCACTTTCAATCCAGTGTTGGCTGTTTGGCATTAGTGCACAAAAAGATAAGAGATACTAGTCTGTATATGGCATAATTCACACACGCAATGCAAGGCATCTGGTTTACCTAATAGGAATATACTCACCCTCGGACGTGCCCTGCTTCTTTCCAGCAGCCTTCCTTCCTAAGAATCAGCGCTTGCAGGACCTTGCGTGACGTCGCGGTGATGGCGCGGTTTGTGATTGGTCGCGCGAGCGGTCACATGGGCGGTCGCGCGACCAATCACAAGCCGCGACGTCACCACGACGTCACCGCAAGGTCCTGCAAGCGCTGATTCGAAGGAAGGAAGGTTCCCGGTTAGTACCAGGGCGCGTCCGAGGGTGAGTATAGCGATATTTTTTATTTTAATTCTTTATTTTACACCTAAATATGGATCGCAGGGACTGAAGGAGAGTTTCCTCTCCTTCAGACCCTGGGAACCATTGGAAACCCAATGCACTGCATTGGGTTTCGAGTTTCGGCCGACCCCGACTTTTTTATAGGATCGGCCGATTTCACTCGACCCGACTTTTGAAAAAGTCGGGTTTCGTGAAACCCGACCCGATCCTATAAAAGTAAAAGTCGCTCAACCCTAGTGGTGACAGTTTCCCTTTCAAAGTAGCTATTTTCTCTTCTAGTAAATTACTATAACCTAAAGGAGCACCCTTTTCCTTCTTTTGCAGGTTAATTTTTTTGGAAGAAACTGTCTTTTACGCCTTTACCTGTGCTGTATAATAAAAAGGCATATTTTATAACATGGCTGATTTACAGAATAACTACACTGCTCAAAAAAAATAAAGGGAACACTTAAACAACAGACTATAACGCCAAGTAAATCAAACTTCCGTGAAATCAAACTGTCCACTTAGGAAGCAACACTGTTTGACAATCAATTTCACATGCTGTTGTGCAAATGGAACAGGCAGCAGATATACATTATTGGCAATAATCAAGACACACTCAATAAAGGAGTGGTTCTGCAGGTGGGGCCCCCAGCGACATCTCAGTACCAATGCTTTCTGGCTGATGCTTTGGTCACTTTTGAATGTTGGTTACGCTTTCACACTTGTGGTAGCATGCGATGGACTCTACAACCCACACAAGTGGCTCAGGTAGTGCAGCTCATCCAGGATGGCACATCAATGCGAGCTGTGGCAAGAAGATTTGCTGTGTCTGTCAGTGTAGTGTCAAGAGACTGGAGGTGCTACCGGAAAACAGGCCAGTGCACCAGGAGACGTGGAGGGGGCCATAGTAGGGCAACAACCCTGCAGCAGGACCGCTACCTCAGCCTTTGTGCAAGGAGGGACAGGAGGAGCACTGCCAGAGCCTTGCAAAATGACCTCCTGCAGGCCACAAATGTGCATGTGTCGGTGTCATGTCAGAAGCTATTCACACTAGGGCGTCCAACAGACAGCGGTAATTCTGCATTCGTCCACTATGCGCTCAGTGGCGCCGGCTAGATTTTATCTAGGTTGTCCGGCGTTAATCTAGCTGGTACTCGGATTGGAGGCTGGGTCACGCCCTCTGCCTTTAAATAGTTCTGCTGAACTTTGGGCGTCACCGATTATAGCTTGTGTCTTGTGCCTGGTGATTTCGGTCTGGAGTGGTGGTCTAGGAGAAGGAATATTGTATCTGGTGGTGTATTATCCTTTGTTATGTTTCTCCTTCCTATATTTGTATTTGTTTTGCCCTGTGCACATTTTCGTGTTTTCCTGTGTAACTGCGGCGTGGTGCGTTTTTCAGTTTTCCCTGTCTGTGCTTTCTGTGGGGATTGGTGTGTGGTCTCTGCACTGGGTGGTGGGAGGTGGTTTCAGCTTAGGGCTGAAACAGGAGACAGGGTCAGGCCTGATGGCCCAGACATGCACACCTTTAGTGTAACTTCTGGGAGAGGGTCAGACAGCGTTTTCCTAGCCTGAGGGATATCACAGGGGCCCGGGTAACCAGCCTTAGCCTACCCTGTACTTCCGTGACATTATAATCGGCCCAAAAAGAAAAAAAAAAGTATTTTTTTATGTCATGGATCCCATGACTTCCATAACCCACCAGTTGAAGGCGCTGTTCTTACAGGTCTCTGAATTGAAGGGGGCAGTTCAGCAACAGGGTCTTGTGGTATCAAATGTGCAAGTGGAAAATGCAGGGAGAGTTGCAGAGCCAAAAATCCCTTTCCCTGAGAGGTTTGCTGGAGAATGCAGTAAATTTGTTGTTTTCCGTGAAGGTTGCAAATTGTATTTTCGTATGCGCCCGCTTTCCTCAGGTAATGAGGCTCAGCGTGTGGGCTTGGTTTTGTCATTACGGAACGGAGACTACCAAGCATGGGCGTTTTCATTACCTTCTGATTCAGCTGCATTTAACTCAGTAGAAAGTTTTTTTTCTGCTCTTGGACTCATTTATGATGATCCTGACAGACTGGCTCTAGCAGAATCCAAGATACGCACTCTCCACCAGGGGGAGCGAATGGCGGAGGATTACTGTTCTGAATTTCATCGCTGGGCAGTGAACACACAATGGAATGACCCGGCGCTGCGGAGTCAGTTTGTATGTGGGGTTTCGAGATGGGTTAAACAAGCCCTTCTGATGTATGAGACTCCTGCTTCTCTAGAGTCTGCCATGAGTCTTGTTGTTCGCATTGATTGCCTTTTGCGTCAGGGGACGCTAGAGACTCCTCCCTTGGGGGAGGTCGTAGGTGCACGTGAGGTTGCTGCAGGTGAGCCCATGGAGCCTATGCAAATTGCAGGGGTGTCGCATCATCAAGCCCCCTCGCTCAGGAAGCAGAGACTCTGTTTTTGCTGTGGTAAAAAGGGGCATTATGTAAATGCTTGTCATCTTTTTTCAAAGAAAAAGCACAACGGTGGAAAACTACTAAGCTCAGAGGGTGTAGAGGAGGCCAATCTGAGCTTATGCATATCCTCCATGGTGGTCTCTCAACGTATGATTCCTGCCAGAGTTATTGTCACTTGCAGAGAGCTGCCAATCACTGTTTTGTGGATAGTGGTTCAGCCACTAATCTCATTGATGAGGAGTTTGCGTGCACGGCCGGGTTCACGGTCGAAAAATTGCCTCATCCTATCCGGGTGGTCACCATCAATGCCACCCCTCTCCCACAGGGGGAGATTACTGAGTTTGTGGCTGAGGTTAAACTCCACATTGGGGTCCTACATTCTGAGCAGGTTACATGTAGGGTGCTCAGTAATCATCCTGCACAAATGGTTCTGGGTTTTCCATGGTTATCTGTGCACAACCCGGTGATTGACTGGAAAACTCAGGACATAATCCAGTGGAGCGAATTCTGCCAGGAGAATTGCCTGGCCACATGTGTGTCCACTGTGACTCCTAGCATTCCTGAGTCACTGCTGGATTTCGCGGATGTGTTTTCTGAGAAGGGTTGCTCAGAATTGCCACCACATCGCCCCTATGACTGTACTATCAGGTTTAAACCAGGGGCCAAATTGCCGAAAGCTAGGATGTTTAACATCTCTGGTCCTGAGAGGCATGCGTTAAAGGACTACATTGCTGAAAGTTTGAGCAAAGGGCACATCAGGCCTTTGTCCTCACCGGTGGTAGCGGGGTTCTTCTTCGTTAAGAAGAAAGATGGCGGTCTACGCGCGTGTCTGGACTTCAGGGAGTTAAACCAGATTACGGTTCGTGATCCATACCCTGTGTCATTGATACCTGATTTATTCAACCAGGTGGCAGGTGCTAAGTGGTTTTCCAAGCTTGACCTCAGGGGGGCGAACAACCTCATAAGAGTCCGTCAAGGTGATGAGTGGAAGACTGCTTTTAATACGGGTCATTTTGAAAATTTGGTGATGCCATTTGGGTTGACAAACGCACCTGGAGTATTTCAACATTTCATTAATGATGTGTTTCCCGCATGTTTTGGGGAAGTTCGTTATTGTGTACCTAGATGACATTCTCATTTATTAATGCGACTGTGATACTCATTTAGAGCATGTCAGGCAGGTGTTACAGCTTCTCAGAGAGAATAAGCTCTATGCGAAACTTGAGAAATGTGTATTTTCGGTTCAGGAGTTGCCTTTCTTGGGTTATACTGTGTACGCTTCAGGGTTTAAAATGGATGCCACTAAGGTGCAAGCAGTGCTGCATTGGGAACGGCCTGATAACCTAAAAGCGCTTCAGCGGTTCCTTGGGTTTTCTAACTAATGTAGGAAGTTTATGAAAGACTTTTCTACCATTGCTAGACCGCTTACTGACATGACGAAAAAGGGTACAAATTTCTCCGGCTGGCATGAGGCTGCTGTGCGCGCATTCGAATTTCTGAAGAACAGTTTTGCTTCGGCCCCCATTCTGGTGCAGCCAGACGTATCGAAACCATTTGCCATGGAAGTCGATGCGTCTGAGGTTGGAGTGGGGGCGGTGTTGTCACAAGGTTTGTGCTCACAGCCCAACACTGTGCAGGACGCTTGGCATTTGCCACAGAACACCAGGATTGGCAAATTCGCCACTGGCGCCCTGTGTTCTTCACAGATGAAAGCAGGTTCACACTGAGCATATGTGACAGATGTGACAGAGTCTGGAGACACCATGGAGAGCAATCTGCTGTCTGCAACATCCTTCAGCATGACCAGTTTGGCAGTGGGTGAGTAATGGTGTAGAGTGGCATTTCTTTGGAGGGCTGCACAGCCCTCCATGTGCTCACCAGAGGTAGCCTGACTGCCATTAGGTACCAAGATGAGATCCTCAGACCCTTTGTGAGACCATATGCTGGTGCGGTTGGCCTTGGGTTCCTCATAATGCAGAACAATGTCAGACTTCATGTGGCTGGAGTGTGTCAGCAGTTCTTGCAAGATGAAGGTACTGAAGCTATGGACTGGCCCACCCGTTCCCCAGACCTGAATCTGATGGAAAACATCTGGTATATCATGTCTCGCACCATGCACCTATGTCACGTTGCACCATAAACTATCCAGGAGTTGGCAGATGCTTTAGTCCAGGTCTGGGAGGAGATCCCTCAGGAGACCATCTGCCGCCTCATCAGGAGCATGCCCAGGTATTGTAGGGAGGTCGTACAGGCACATGGAGGCCATGCACACTACTGAGCATCATTTCCTTGTCTTGAGGCATTTCCACTGAAGTTGGATCAGACCGTAACTTCATTTTCCACTTTGATTTTGAGCATCATTCCAACTCCAGTCCTCTGTGGGATATTAGTTGTGATTTACGTTGACAAATTTTTTGGCTTTATTGTTCTCAACACATTCCACTATGTAATGAATAATGATTTACAATTGGAATATTTCATTCAGTGATATCTAGGATGTGGGATTTTAGTGTTACCTTTATTTTTTTGAGCAGTGTATATTATCTAAGAAACAACTTCAGGCTCCTAGCAGTGGAACATTTTTCTTAAATTTGCATTTTGCTGAATCGTAATGCCATGAATGCATATTTGAATTAATTTACTACATTTGTACTTTGCTTTTGGCACAACGTATGAGAAAAACAGATGATTCCATTTTCCCATTATAATCCATGGACTAGTGATTCATCAAAACAGCAAATCAGGCTAATTGATTTATTCATCCTAAATCCTTCCCAGATTTGAGCACGGAGCACCATTTACCATCCAGATGCTGAATTGGCTTTTTTCCTTTGCAGATGGCACAGAGAATCGGATCTCACCAGATTTTATGCTCATTCTAGTAAAATGAAAGTACAAACTGCACCAGTGTAGTACTGGTGGAAATCTTCTTATTTATTAATGACTTGACTTTGAAAAAATCGCTCTTCTTTCACCTGCTGTCACATTTTGTGTTTTTCCCATGCTACAAAAGATCATTACTATTTTAAAAGAAAAATCAAATGACTTTAAAGAACATACTTGGACAATCAAGTACAATCTCAAACTGTGCTGCAATTTTACAATTGCATGCGTATGATACATTGCTACTTAGGCAGTTAACACTTTTATACTTATTATTAAGCTTTTCATTTTCAAATTTTGTGCCTCTTAAGGGGATATTCAACACAGACCCAATAATATCATCAGTACATGGAAATCTGTATTGAGACAGTCCAAACTAAAAGCATATGAACCCATAAAACTGTCTATATGCAGCTTGTTGCATGGCAACAAGAATTGATCTAGCAGAAAAAAATGTGTGATGATTTAGTGATCGCTGGTGGCAGTTTACAAACCTCATTCATTTTCTTTTCTTTGCAGTGTAGCCACAGAAATTAGGTAGGCAGCAGCTAATTGTTGTTTCATCAGAAGAACATAGTTTTAATAAATCATTTATTTCACTTTAAAATAATAATTTACAAATGTTGTTCCTTTACTCTTTGAAAAGCACATTAAAGCCACATTCACAATAACAGTTACCTTATGTTTGTGTTGTTAAAAAGGTTTTATTAAAGGATCTTAATATCATGCTGCCCAAACTTTTTGCATCATAAATCAGAGACCAGTTTGGTAATTTTTGACATATGTTTCACAGCTACAGTCTTCAGAAAGACATATTTTTAAACATTGTCTGGAGGTATGAGGTAGTTCCCCAAGGACTCTTCCCCTTCCCACTACCCTATAATCTATAATGACAAATCTCTCCGTATGTGTACTTAGGGATGGAACTGTCAGTTAAGAGGAGTAAAGCATGGACGACTAGTTGCACTACATACATGTCTGCAATAGCAGAGCCAGTGTTTGTTTTATTGTGCTAATGGTTAAGGCAGCGTGAAATGTTGTGAATTCTGTTGTCGAACTCCCTCCTGTGGTCGTGAATGGTACTTCGGCGAGTTCTGTCTATGGGCTCCCTCTGGTGGCTATGAGTGAAGCTGCTGCTTCTGAGGTTCCTTACACAGGTGACGTGGTTTATCCTTTGGTTGGCTTCTCTATTTAACTCCACTCAGATCGTTACTCCATGCCAGCTGTCAATGTTTTAGCATTGGTTCAGTTCGCTCCTGGATCTGCCTGGTGACCTGTCTTCTCCTGCAGAAGCTAAGTTCCTTACTGTTATTTTTGCTCATTGTTTCTTTCTCCAGCTGGTTATCCTGATTTTGTCATGCTAGCTGGAAGCTCTGGGATGCAGAGTGACCCCCCCCCCCCGCACCGTGAGTTGGTGCGGAGGTCTTTTTTGCACACTCTGCATGGTCTTTTGTAGGTTTTTGTGCTGACCGCAAAGATTCCTTTCCTATCCTCTGTCTATTTAGTAAGTCTGGCCTCTCTTTGCTGAAACCTATTTCATTTCTGCGTTTGTGACTTTCATCTTTTCTCACAGTCATTATATGTGGGGGGCTGCCTATTCCTTTGGGGAATTTCTCTGAGGCAAGGTAGGCTTTATTTTCTATCTCTAGGGCTAGCTAGCTCTGAGGCTGTGACGAGGCGCCTAGGGAGCGTCAGGAGCGCTCCACGGCTATTTTTAGTGTGTGTGATAGGATTAGGGCTTGCGGTCAGCAGAGCTCCCACATCCCAGAGCTCGTCCTGTATGAGTTTAACTATCAGGTCGGGTGCTCCTAACCACCAGGTCATAATAGTACAGCTGGCCCAAAGTATTAATGCATCTCAATAGAGGGATAAGAGGACTTCTGAGACCATTTTTTTTTCTTTGCACTGTGTTTTGTCTTTCTTTTCCCCTAGACCTTTGGGTGGTTCAGGACACAGGTGTAGAGATGGACATTCAGGGTCTATCCTCTTGTGTGGATCATCTCACTGCAAGGGTACAAAACATTCAAGATTTTGTGGTTCAGAATCCTATGTTAGAGCCTAGAATTCCTATTCCTGATTAATTTTCTGGGGATAGATCTAGATTCTTGAATTTCAAAAATAATTGTAAACTGTTTCTAGCTTTGAAACCCCGCTCCTCTGGTGATCCCGTTCAACAAGTAAAAATCATAATTTCTTTGTTGCGTGGTGACCCTCAAGACTGGGCATTTTCCCTTGCGCCAGGAGATCCTGCATTGCGAGATGTAGATGCGTTTTTTCTGGCGCTTGGATTGCTTTATGATGGACCAAATTCAGTGGATCAGGCAGAGAAAATCTTGCTGGCTTTGTGTCAGGGTCAAGATGAAGCGGAGGTGTACTGTCAGAAGTTTAGAAAGTGGTCTGTGCTTACTCAGTGGAATGAATGTGCCCTGGCGGCAATTTTCAGAAAGGGTCTTTCTGAAGCCCTTAAGGATGTCATGGTGGGATTTCCCACGCCTGCTGGTCTGAATGAGTCTATGTCCTTGGCCATTCAGATCGATCGGCGCATGCGTGAGCGCAAAGCTGTGCACCATCTGGCGGTATTCTCTGAGCATAGGCCTGAGCCTATGCAATGTGATAGGACTTTGACTAGAGCTGAACGGCAAGAACACAGACGTCGGAATGGGCTGTGATTTTACTGTGGTGAATCCACTCATGCTATCTCCGATTGTCCTAAGCGCACTAAGCGGTTCGCTAGGTCTGCCACCATTGGTACGGTACAGTCTAAATTTCTTTTGTCCGTTACTCTGATTTGCTCTCTGTCGTCCTATTCTGTATTGGCATTTGTGGATTCAGGCGCTACCCTGAATTTGATGGACTTGGAGTTTGCCAGGCGCTGTGGTTTTTTCTTGGAGCCCTTGCAGTATCCTATTCCATTGAGAGGAATTGATGCTACGCCTTTGGCCAAGAATAAGCCTTAGTACTGGACTCAATTGACCATGTGCATGGCTCCTGCACATCAGGAGGATATTCGCTTTTTGGTGTTGCATAATCTGCATGATGTGGTCGTTTTGGGGTTGCCATGGCTACAGGTCCATAATCCAGTATTGGATTGGAAATCTATGTCTGTGTCCAGCTGGGGTTGTCAGGGGGTACATGGTGATGTTCCATTGCTGTCAATTTCACCTTCCACTCCTTCTGAAGTCCCTGAGTATTTATCAGATTACCGGGATGTATTTGAAGAGCCCAAATCTGGTGCCCTACCTCCTCATAGGGATTGCGACTGTGCTATTAATTTGATTCCTGGTAGTAAGTTTCCTAATGGCCGTCTGTTTAATTTATCTGTGCCAGAGCACGCCGCTATGCGGAGTTATATAAAGGAATCCTTGGAGAAGGGTCATATTCATCCGTCGTCGTCACCATTGGGAGCAGGGTTCTTTTTTGTGGCCAAGAAGCATGGTTCTTTGAGACCTTGTATTGATTACCGCCTTCTTAATAAGATCACAGTCAAATTTCAGTATCCTTTGCCGCTGCTGTCTGATTTATTTGCTCGGATTAAGGGGGCTAGTTGGTTCACCAAGATAGATCTTCGAGGGGCGTATAATCTTGTGCGAATTAAACAGGGTGATGAATGGAAAACAGCATTTAATACGCCCGAGGGCCATTTTGAGTACCTGGTTATGCCATTCGGGCTTTCTAATGCTCCATCTGTGTTTCAGTCCTTTATGCATGACATCTTCCGAGAGTACCTGGATAGATTTATGATTGTATATTTGGATGACATTTTGGTCTTTTCGGATGATTGGGAGTCTCATGTGAAGCAGGTCAGAATGGTGTTCCAGGTCCTTCGTGCGAATTCCTTGTTTGTGAAGGGGTCAAAGTGTCTCTTTGGAGTTCAGAAGGTTTCATTTTTGGGTTTCATTTTTTCCCCTTCTACTATCGAGATGGACCCTGTTAAAGTTCAGGCCATTTACGATTGGACTCAGCCGACATCTGTGAAGAGCTTGCAGAAGTTCCTGGGTTTTGCTAATTTTTATCGTCGCTTCATCGCTAACTTTTCCAGTATTGCTAAACCGTTGACTGATTTGACCAAGAAAGGTGCTGATGTGGTCAATTGGTCCTCTGCAGCTGTAGAGGCGTTTCAGGAGTTGAAGCGTCGTTTTGCTTCTGCCCCTGTGTTGTGCCAGCCAGATGTTTCGCTCCCTTTTCAGGTGGAGGTTGATGCTTCTGAAATTGGAGCAGGGGCTGTTTTGTCGCAAAGAAGTTCTGATGGCTCGGTGATGAAACCCTGTGCCTTCTTTTCTAGAAAATTCTTGCCTGCTGAGCGCAATTATGATGTGGGCAATCGGGAGTTGTTGGCTATGAAGTGGGCATTCGAGGAGTGGCGACATTGGCTTGAAGGAGCTAAACATCGCGTGGTGGTCTTGACGGATCACAAGAATTTGACTTATCTCGAGTCTGCCAAACGGTTGAATCCTATACAGGCTCGATGGTCGCTCTTTTTCTCCCGTTTTGATTTTGTGGTTTCATACCTTCCGGGATCTAAGAATGTGAAGGCTGATGCCCTGTCAAGGAGTTTTGTGCCTGACTCTCCGGGTGTTCCGGAGCCGGCAGTTATTCTTAAAGAAGGGGTAATTTTGTCTGCCATTTCCCCTGATTTGCGGCGTGTGCTGCAAGTTTCAGGCTGATAGACCTGACTGTTGTCCTACGGAGAAACTGTTTGTCCCTGATAGATGGACTGGTAGGGTTATCTCGGAGATTCATTGTTCAGTATTGGCTGGTCATCCTGGAATCTTTGGTACCAGAGATTTGGTGGCTAGATCTTTTTGGTGGCCTTCTTTGTCACGGGATGTGCGTTCTTTTGTGCAGTCCTGTGGGATTTGTGCTCGGGCTAAGCCCTGCTGTTCTCGTGCCAGTGGGTTGCTTTTGCCCTTGCCGATTCCGAAGAGGCCCTGGACGCATATTTCCATGGATTTTATTTCTGATCTCCCTGTTTCTCAAAAGATTTCGGTCATTTGGGTGGTTTGTGATCACTTCTCTAAGATGGTCCATTTGGTACCCTTATGTAAACTGCCTTCCTCCTCTGATTTGGTGCCATTGTTTTTCCAGCATGTGGTTCGTTTGCATGGCATTCCGGAGAACATCGTCTCGGACAGAGGTTCCCAGTTTGTTTCGAGGTTTTGGCGGTCCTTTTGCGCTAAGATGGGCATTGATTTGTCTTTTTCTTCGGCTTTCCATCCTCAGACTAATGGCCAAACCGAACGAATTAATAGACTTTGGAGACATATCTGAGATGCTTTGTTTCTGCTGATCAGGATGATTGGGTGTCCTTCTTGCCTTTGGCTGAGCTCGCCCTTAATAATCGGGCCAGCTCGGCTACGTTAGTTTCTCCTTTTTTCTGCAATTCTGGTTTCCATCCTCGTTTCTCTTCAGGGCAGGTTGAGCCTTCGGACTGTCCTGGTGTGGATGCGGTGGTGGACAGGTTGCAGCAGATTTGGACTCATGTGGTGGACAATTTGACATTGTTCCAGGAGAAGGCTCAACGTTTCGCTAACCGCCGGCGTTGTGTTGGTCCCCGACTTCGTGTTGGGGATTTGGTTTGGTTGTCATCTCGTCACGTTCCTATGAAGGTTTCCTCTCCTAAGTTTAAGCCTCATTTCATTGGACCATATAAGATTTCTGAGTTTCTTAATCCTGTGCCATTTCGTTTGGACCTTCCAGCTTCTTTTGCCATCCATAATGTGTTGCATAGGTCGTTGTTGCGGAGATACGTGGCGCCTATGGTTCCCTCCGTTGATCCTCCTGCCCCGGTGTTGGTCGAGGGGGAGTTGGAGTATGTGGTGGAGAAGATTTTGGATTCTCGTGTTTCGAGACGGAAACTCCAGTACCTGGTCAAGTGGAAGGGTTATGGTCAAGAAGATAATTCCTGGGTTTTTGCCTCTGATGTTCATGCTGCCGATCTTGTTCGTGCCTTTCATTTGGCTCATCCTGATCGGCCTGGGGGCTCTGGTGAGGGTTCGGTGACCCCTCCTCAAGGGGGGGTACTGTTGTGAATTCTGTTGTCGAACTCCCTCCTGTGGTCGTGAATGGTACTTCGGCGAGTTCTGTCTATGGGCTCCCTCTGGTGGCTATGAGTGAAGCTGCTGCTTCTGAGGTTCCTTACACAGGTGACGTGGTTTATCCTTTGGTTGGCTTCTCTATTTAACTCCACTCAGATCGTTACTCCATGCCAGCTGTCAATGTTTTAGCATTGGTTCAGTTCGCTCCTGGATCTGCCTGGTGACCTGTCTTCTCCTGCAGAAGCTTAGTTCCTTATTGTTATTTTTGCTCATTGTTTCTTTGTCCAGCTGGTTATCCTGATTTTGCCTTGCTAGCTGGAAGCTCTGGGATGCAGAGTGGCCCCCCCCCCCCCGCACCGTGAGTCGGTGCGGAGGTCTTTTTTGCACACTCTGCGTGGTCTTTTGTAGGTTTTTGTGCTGACCGCAAAGATTCCTTTCCTATCCTCTGTCTATTTAGTAAGTCTGGACTCTCTTTGCTGAAACCTATTTCATTTCTGCGTTTGTGACTTTCATCTTTTCTCACAGTCATTATATGTGGGGGGCTGCCTATTCCTTTGGGGAATTTCTCTGAGGCAAGGTAGGCTTTATTTTCTATCTCTAGGGCTAGCTAGCTCTGAGGCTGTGACGAGGCGCCTAGGGAGCGTCAGGAGCGCTCCATGGCTATTTTTAGTGTGTGTGATAGGATTAGGGCTTGCGGTCAGCAGAGCTCCCACATCCCAGAGCTCGTCCTGTATGAGTTTAACTATCAGGTCGAGTGCTCCTAACCACCAGGTCATAACAGTGAAATAGCTGCAGGGTCCCATTATGTAAAAGGTTGTTTAGATACCTTTAATTTATAATATATGCAAGGATGGATGTCATGTTTGCACTGTTCATGGAAGCCTGGCAGCTGTGAATATAGCTTACATGGACAGGCTTAGCGCAAGTCATTCCATTTACGAGATCCCAGGGGTGTCCCTGGAATTCACCCTTTAACCCCTGTGCAGGAATCTGAACTTACTCAGGGACATCTTGGCTGGAGCCACAGAGTAGCTGCTGACCGGTGGAACAAGCAAAGTGCATAAAGGGTCCCATGCGGGTTCAATGCCAAAGGGTTACATGAGGGAAAAAAAAGTGGAAAGTAAGCAGTTAGTCAATTAAAGCCAAGGTTAGAAAACAAAAAAAAGCAAGAAGACAACCCAAGAGGAAGGACTAAGGCTGCAAGCCAGGAAGGCACAAGTCATTGAAGTAAGAGACCCATGGTTTTAAATAGTAGACAGCCCCATAGGAGTAATCAAAATCAAACAATTAACCCGATAACTCCCTGATCTAGCGGCACAAAAATTCCATGAATAAAGCAAGACTAATGTTGTCATACATCTGCAATAAAGGTTCAGGGCTGCCTATAGAGGCTAAAGCAGTAAAAGAGGGGACAGGAATAAGGATAAATTTTACAATGGACTATTCAGACATTATACACATTATAACTACCAACATTTGAGAGCATAGCATCTCCACTAAAGAACACCACCAAAAAACAAAAAAGGGGCATATAATCTCTTAAAATACAAATTTTATTACTTTTAAAAATTATAGACAAGTATATTCTAAATAGAGTAACCCAATGGGCGACCACATAAAATATATTTTCCTGAATACATTTAGTGTAAATATTAACATACCATGTCTAGATTATATCCTTATTTATATAAATTGATATGTAGGACTTTGAAGTCCATATTAGTCAGTCAAAGCATTAGTAGCAAAATAAACGATCAAAGGATAAGGGAACACTTAGGGTACCGTCACACAGTGGCATTTTGATCGCTACGACGGCACGATTCGTGACGCTCCAGCATCGTAACAATATCGCTCCAGCGTCGTAGACTGCTGTCACACTTTGCAATGTACGACGCTGGAGCGATAATTTCATGACGTATGTGCGATGTAGAAGCCGTTCATTACTATGCGCACATCGTATCGTGAACACCTTTGTTACACCATGCGATCATGCCGCCACAGCGGGACACTAGACGACGAAAGAAAGTTTCAAACGATCTGCTACGACGTACGATTCTCAGCGGGGTCCCTGATCGCAGGAGCGTGTCAGACACAGCGAGATCGCTGGAACATCACGGATATATCGCTGGAACGTCACAAATCGTGCCGTCGTAGTGATCAAAATGCCACTGTGTGACGGTACCCTTACATGTCTGTTTATCTAATGTAGCCTGTGATCCTGGCAGATACATTGTATACACAATGATATTAAATAATTGAATGCTTAATTTAAGGCCAGGGTCACACTTGTGAGTTCAATGCGAGAAACTTGCATCAAGTCCCGGCACTGCTGCCGGCACTCGGGATCAGAGCGTGTGGCTGCATGCATTTCTATGTAGCTGCACACTCTGGTCCCGAGTGCTGGCGGCAGTGCCAGGTATTGATGCAAGAGACTTCTTGCATTACACACGCAAGTGTGACCCTGGCCTAACAGGAGAAAATGGATCATGCAAATTGTTGCGCTATCTCTTGTGAGTGCACCAACACCCCATATGAGGTAGAAAACTACTGTTTGAGTGCATAGCAAAGATCGGAAGGGAAGAAGCACATTTTGACTTTTCGAACTCAAAATCCACTGGAATCAATAGCAGACGCCATGTCGCGTTCACAGAACCTCAGATGTGCCTAAACAGTGGAAACCCCCCCAAGTGACCCCATTTTGGAAACTACACCTCTCAATGAACATGTCTAGGGATGTGGTGAGCACTTTAAACCAATAGGTGCTTCACAGAATTTGAGAATGTGGAGTCGTTAAAATGATAAAATACGTTTTTCGCGCAAAAATGTTGTTTAGCCAAAAACATGGCAGGACTCAGAAGAGAAGTAGCGCCAATTGAATGTTAGAGCACAATTTTAACTGGAATAGATTGCCAAGCCAAAACAGCAGAAACCCCACAAGTGACTCCATTTTGGAAACTACACCTCTTGAGAAATTCAAGTAGGGGTGTAGTGAGCAATTTTAACCTTCAACCGATTCACAGAATTGTAGAACTTTGGGCTTAGTAAAAGAAAATTACCATTTTTATCCATTAAAATGTTGCTTTGGCCTCAAGTTTCTAATTTTCAGAAAGGATGATGAGTAGTATTGAGCATTCCGATACCGCAAGTATCGGGTATCGGCCGATATTTGCGGTATCGGAATTTCGATACCGAGTTCCGATATTTTTGTGATATCGGGAATCGGTATCGGGATTTAAATTAATGTGTAAAATAAAGAATAAAAATAAAAAATATTGATATACTTACCCTCGGACGGGCCCTGGTTGTCACCGCTGCAATCGCCATGTTTTCCTTCCTATGAATGAGCTTGTTAAGTACCTTCGATGACGTCGCGACTTGTGATTGGTCGCTGAGCGGTCATGTGACCGCTCACGCGACCAATCACAAGCTGCGACGTCATCGAAGGTTATTAACGCGCTCATTCCTAGGAATGAGCGCGTTAAGGACCTTCGATGACGTCGCGGCTTGTGATTGGTCGCTGAGCGGTCACGTGACCGCTCAGCGACCAATCACAAGCCGCGACGTCATCGAAGGTCATTAACGCGCTCATTCTTAGGAAGAAAAGCATGGCGATTGCAGCGGTGACAACCAGGGCCCGTCCGAGGGTAAGTATATCAATATTTTTTTTTTTTATTCTTTATTTTACACATTAATATGGATCCCAGTGCCTGAAGGAGAGTTTCCTCTCCTTCAGACCCTGGGAACCATTACGGATACCTTCCGATATTTGTGTCCCATTGACTTGTATTGGTATCGGATATCGGTATCGACGATATCCGATATTTTTCGGATATCGGCCGATACCATCCGATACCGATACTTTCAAATATCGGACGGTATCGCTCAACACTAATGATGAGAGAAAATGAAAGGTACAATTTTGTTACGCAATTTCTCCTGAGTATGTCAGAAAAGTTCCAACTCATTGCTTGCACTGCAAAGAATAGCTGCTTGTCATGATAATTTTTGCTAAATGTAGAGGTTACCCTCTTATCAGGCTTAGGTATAAAAATATAGTTAGAAAGATGTCAGTATTGTCCATTCATATAGTATATTTGCACATTGTAATTAGATTCCTCCTAAGCATTTGTTTTTCCAAACTGAAAATAACCCAAGTTTGATAGCCTGTTTTGGTACTGCAGTGCAATCATTCTCTTCAAGAGGATTTGTCTCAAAGCCAATAGTGGCCAGTTTTTGCATTTATTTTATTCATACTGCACTCATTAGCGATTTGATGATATTCTTTTAAAAAAAAACACCATACTGTTCTAGAAATATGAATCTGTATATCTAGTATGCTCAATATGCAACTTTTATATGATCTTTCCAAGTTGGCATTCCTGACAAGGTAATTATACAGAGTAGCTAACAGACACTTCCCCAAAGAATCCTTTGAGCCACACCCCTAGTAAATAACAATAACAAGATCATAACAATGAGCACTAAATAAAATGCCCCAAACCTCAGGAACCACATGGCAGATTTAAAATAGAAAACAATGGAATAATAAGGGAAGCAGGCCAAAGGAAAGGCACAAGTGCAAGGCGGACGCATGCATTTTGTCTAAGTGCCAGATTGTCAAAGTGCTCTTGCTGTTAAACATGGCAGTTAGAGTTGTACACTGGTACGCTATGCAAGATGCTCAAACATGCTTGTGCTCCAGGAGAAAAGATTTATTTCTCCTTTACATTTCTAGAAACAGTGAGGGTCCATTGGGTGTAGCAGTAACCCCTTTGACTTATATGCAACCTACAGGGTTGTGCCTGGCTGCCCAACAAAGATGAGCTCCTGTCTTATCATCTCATCATTGGTTGTCTTGGTTGATATGAACATGGTACGCTTTCTCTTTTTTCTCTTATATATTTGTACTCCATTTATTCAGCACAGGAGACACTCTCACAAACCTCAAAACTGTCTGTTCACTTTATTCTCAGTGGCCAAGATGGACATGCTACTCCAGTCTAATGGGGATAAAAGTTCCACATTCTGCCGATTGTGTTCAAGTAGTCAGACCCCATCCAGTCAGTCCGTCATCACTTATACTGTGGAGAGGTGATTACTTTTTCACAGGAGAACTCCTGTAAGTGCATCTCTGCCGCTCTGTTTCAAGTATTTAATCTCTAATGGAAATAAACAATCTTCTCCTAAATAATATCAGAGAGAACAAGTGACCGCCATGCACAACACAATCCACTATACCAAGACCAATAATACCACATACAGGAGAGAATTACCACCCCACCATGACCAGACCACATAGTGACCGAATAATACCACATATTATCAGCATATAGGGACAAAATAATACCACATATAAGGAGAAATAACACTATACCATAGCTAGACTCTATATTCCACCACATGGTGACCATATAAAACCACATACATAAAGGAAATACCACCACACGTGACCAGACCAAATAGTGACCAAATAATACCACATACAAAGAATAAATACGCCACACCATGACCAGACCATATAATCATTAAATAATACGGACACAGGGGATAAATACCACGACACTGTGACTATACCACAAATTACCACCACATAGTGACAGAATACTACAATACTGATCATGAATACAAACAACAATACTAACAACACTGTTATTACCACCAGTGATATTATACACCCGAGCACTGGGTACAGGGAATACAGGGATCACCAGTGATATTATACGCAGGATCTCAGTATATATTGTTAGTGTACAGGTAATACAGGGATCACCAATGATATTATACACAACATCAGTGTATATAGTGTCAGTGTACAGGTAATACTGTGATCACCAGTGACACAATACACAGGGGATCTGTATATAGTGTACAAGTAATAAAATGGTATATAGTGTACAGGTAATACAGTGATCACCAGTGACATTATATACAGGAGCTATGTATATATCACTTCCAGAGACGTAGTGCCGCCCTGCACAGTAACAGGACCCCTCTTTTGTTCCCTCTATGGAAAACAGTTTCCTAAAAAGTAAAGTATATTACAGTAGTAATAATGTCCCTAATTGGACCCTAAAGAAATTATGTTCCCCACTTGTCATCGTAAACTAATAGACACAAAAGTGCACGGTGAAACCAAAAACACTCCGTTACAAAAAAATCACAGTAATCGGCAAGTGCTAGTAAAAAGATGAAAAACAGGGTATTTGGTTGATATGTTTTTTGCAAAAAACGTATACTAAGCTGCTCCACCAAACGTCACGGTATACCCATATACTGTAAAGCAGTCCTAACTAATGTATGCAATCCCTATCTGATGTATTTAAAAACCTGATCACCTGTATATTACCTGTATGAGCAGGGTTCAGAGAAGAAATGTCCATGTGGACACGCTAAATGGAACAGCTTTTGTGCAGATAGCCCATAAGGAGTGGTGGATAACTCCCTAGTCTTGTAGACACAAGAGAACAATTATGGAAACAGAAACACATGGGCTACTTGCACAGTGAACAAGACTGTAGGAATATGTTCACACACGACCAAGAATCTTGAAGACACAAAAGAGCACGGAAAAACCAAAAACAATCCGTTACAAAAAAATCACAGTAATCAGCAAGTGCTAGTAAAGGATGAAAAAAACAGGGTATTTGGTTGATACGTTTTTTGCAAAAAATGTATACTAAGCTGCTCCACCAAACATCAAGGTATACCCATATAGAGCAGTCCTAACTGATGTATGCAATCCCTATCTGATGTATTTAAAAACCTGATCATCTGTATATTACCTGTATGAGCAGGGTTTAGAGAGGAAATGTCCTCATCCTGGCCCACTTTATTTAATAATCTCGCCCAGCCTGGCCCCCTTTATTTTATAATATGCCCCATCCTGCACCCCTATGTTCCTTGCCCGGTCAGGCCCCCAGATATCCATCTTGCTCCCCCAGCTATGCATATTGGCTTCCATATGTCTTGTCCTGCCTCCCATACATCTCTCCTGGACCCCCATATATCTATTCTAGTCCCTTGTCCTGGCCTCCCACCCTCCGCTAAAAATTTATCCTGGCTCCCCCATATATGCATCCTGGACCCACATACATATGTCCTGCCCCCTGATAGATCCATCTTGGCCCCCCATATATACAGTGGGGAAAAAAAGTATTTAGTCAGTCAGCAATGGCGCAAGTTCCACCACTTAAAAAGATGAGAGGCGTCTGTAATTTACATCATAGGTAGACCTCAACTATGGGAGACAAACTGAGAAAAAAAAATCCAGAAAATCACATTGTCTGTTTTTTTAACATTTTATTTGCATATTATGGTGGAAAATAAGTATTTGGTCAGAAACAAAATATCATCTCAATACTTTGTAATATATCCTTTGTTGGCAATGACAGAGGTCAAACGTTTTCTGTAAGTCTTCACAAGGTTGCCACACACTGTTGTTGGTATGTTGGCCCATTCCTCCATGCAGATCTCCTCTAGAGCAGTGATGTTTTTAGCTTTTCACTTGGCAACACGGACTTTCAACTCCCTCCAAAGGTTTTCTATAGGGTTGAGATCTGGAGACTGGCTAGGCCACTCCAGGACCTTGAAATGCTTCTTATGAAGCCACTCCTTCGTTGCCCTGGTGGTGTGCTTTGGATCATTGTCATGTTGAAAGACCCAGCCACGTTTCATCTTCAATGCCCTTGCTGATGGAAGGAGGTTTGCACTCAAAATCTCACGATACATGGCCCCATTCATTCTTTCATGTACCCGGATCAGTCATCCTGGCCCCTTTGCAGAGAAACAGCCCCAAAGCATGATGTTTCCACCACCATGCTTTACAGTAGGTATGGTGTTTGATGGATGCAACTCAGTATTCTTTTTCCTCCAAACACGACAAGTTGTGTTTCTACCAAACAGTTCCAGTTTGGTTTCATCAGACCATAGGACATTCTCCCAAAACTCCTCTGGATCATCCAAATGCTCTCTAGCAAACTTCAGATGGGCCCGGACATGTACTGGCTTAAGCAGTGGGACACGTCTGACACTGCAGGATCTGAGTCCATGGTGGCGTAGTGTGTTACTTATGGTAGGCCTTGTTACATTGGTCCCAGCTCTCTGCAGTTCATTCACTAGGTCCCCCCGCGTGGTTCTGGGATTTTTGCTCACTGTTCTTGTGAACATTCTGACCCCACGGGGTGGGATTTTGCATGGAGCCCCAGATCGAGGGAGATTATCAGTGGTCTTGTATGTCTTCCATTTTCTAATTATTGCTCCCACTGTTGATTTCTTCACTCCAAGCTGGTTGGCTATTGCAGATTCAGTCTTCCCAGCCTGGTGCAGGGCTACAATTTTGTTTCTGGTGTCCTTTGACAGCTCTTTGGTCTTCACCATAGTGGAGTTTGGAGTCAGACTGTTTGAGGGTGTGCACAGGTGTCTTTTTATATTGATAACAAGTTTAAACAGGTGCCATTACTACAGGTAATGAGTGGAGGAAAGAGGAGACTCTTAAAGAAGAAGTTACAGGTCTGTGAGAGCCAGAAATCTTGATTGTTTGTTTCTGACCAAATACTTATTTTCCACCATAATATGCAAATAAAATGTTAAAAAAACAGACAATGTGATTTTCTGGATTTTTTTTTCTCAGTTTGTCTCCCATAGTTGAGGTCTACCTATGATGTAAATTACAGACGCCTCTCATCTTTTTAAGTGGTGGAACTTGCACTATTGCTGACTGACTAAATACTTTTTTGCCCCACTGTATATATGCATCCTGGCTCCCCCATATATATTCTTCCTGGGTCCCCATATATATCCATCCTGGCTCCCTCATATATATCCATCCTGGCTTCCCCATATATATGCATGCTGGCTCCCCCATATATATGCATCCTGGTTCCCCCATATATACAGTATGTGTGATGCCCCAGGGTCCTGGTCGTCACAGTAGCATTGCTTTCCTCACGGGGAGAGTGATGTTATGCTTGGAAGCAATGAAGGATAACTCTCATCAGGTAATCACCATGCACACAACATGTTCACACTCCAGGCCACAAGGGGGAGCTTTGATTCTATTCCTAGGTCACTCCCCTATAGATATTGTGGTTTGGAGGGAAAGTTAGTTAGAGTTTCAGTCAGATAGTGGCAGGAAGCAGACTGGAGCAGTCTGAGGCAGGAAGAACGTATTAGGGGCCGTGCAGCCACGAGAAAGTGCTGCAGCTATTGGATAAAGATACAGAAGGAAAGGACATCATTCAGTGAGAGTGAAGGAGAGTGAGGCACAGGTGAGGACACCAGGGGGAGGACAGCAGCAAGCAGACTGTCCCCCTGGCAAAGCGCAGACAACCGGTAGCCAGCACACCAAGGTTGTAAGGGACTCTAAGACTTACATCAGAGACCGGCAGGACAGCTGAACTGCAAGTTACCTGTCCACCTTTAAAAAGGCCCGAGTTACCTGTCATATGGGTAATGTCCTATCCTATATTCGGGACAGAGAGAACAACTGTGAGGACCTTATCAGAAGCCATAGGCAGTAAGGAACTACAACATCACCACACTAGAGGAAGGCTTTCATCTCCACCTGGTAAAGGGGAACTCTGGAATAGCTACCAAGCTGGCCAGACTCTGCCTGCCCTGTGATCTGGTGCCCTGGACTGTGGCTGCCTGAAGTCTTCAGTAAACCAGGAAAAGAGACTGCAAACCTGTGGTGTCCTCGTTCTATATTGAACCATTCACCATCTTCCATCTACACACTGGGAGCCCTGGGGATATACTTCACCTGTGGGAAGTTATACCATCTAGCTGCCATAACGTCACCCCAGAGGACCCCTTAAAGAAGCGTCGGTCCCCACTGACCAAATACCACAGGTGGCGTCACGATCATAAACTTTATTCAATACCCCTTTTACATGGGCACCTAGGGCCACGGACCGGGTCTCCATCGTGACATCCCCCTGTGAACACCGGACCCGGAACCGGGTACCCAACGACCCTTGCTGGTGACTCCCCTGTTGTGAATTCTGCTCTTGGGCTCCCTCCGGTGGTTGTTGATGGTAATGCAGTTATTCCTGAGCAGCAGTCTTGGACAGGTGTTTCTGCTAATTGCAATTCGGACTGGGGTATTTAGCTGTGCAGGACTCATTAGCCCTTGCCAGTAGTCAATGTTCCTTTGGAAGTGTTGGTCCTCTGCCTGGCCCCTCCTGCTTGCTGCCAATTCTGCAAAGATAAGTGTTTTCTTCATTTTTTTAGTTGTTTCTATTTTGTTCCTGCTAGACAGTGCCTGATGTTTTTCTCAGTCTAGTTGGTCTCGCTGGAGTCGCAGATATACTCTCCACATCTTTAGTTAGGTGGTGGAGTTTTTGTATTTTTCTGCTGTGGATATTTTGTAGTGTTTTATGCTGACCGCATAGTATCCTGTACTATCCTTTCCTATCTAGGTAGAAGTGGCCTCCTTTGCTTATCCCTGTTTTCTGTCTGCGTGTGTCTTTTCCTCTCCTACTCACAGTCATTATTTGTGGGGGGCTACCTATCCTTTGGGGGTCTACTCTGAGGCAAGAGAGTTTTCCTATTTCCATCTTTAGGGATATTTAGTCCTTAGGCTGTGTCGAGGTGTCTAGGTCTGGTTAGGCACACCCCACGGCTACTTCTAGTTGCGTTGATAGGATCAGGGGTTGCGGTCAGTAAAGTTACCACTGCTCCAGCGAAGGTCATTTCATGTTGCTCCAAGGCCACCTGATCATAACACTCCCCCATATATATATGCATCCTGGACCCTAGTATATATCCATCCTGACTCCCCCATATATATCCATCCTGGCTCCCCCATATATATCCATCCTGGTCTCTTGTCCTGCCCCCCCATGTATCCATCCCGGATCCCCATATATTTGCATCCTGGCCCCCATATGCATGCATCCTGGTCTCTTGTCCTGCCCCATATATAGATCCTGCCCCCATGTATATGCATCCTGGCTGTACCATGTATCCATCCTGGTCCCCCATATATCTGCATCTTGACCTCCAATATATCCATCTTGGCCCCCCGATATATATGTATCCTGGATACCCCACATATATACTGTACATCCTGGGCCCCCATATATATGCATCCCGATTCCCCCATATACAGTGCCTTGCGGAAGTATTCGGCTCCCTGGAACCTTCAACCTTTTCCCACATATCATGCTTCAAATATAAAGATACCAAATGTAAATTTTTGGTGAAGAATCAACAAGTGGAACCCAATTCTGAAGTTGAAAGATATTTATTGGTTATTTTTCATTTCTGTGGAAAATGAAACACTGAAAAGTGGGGCATACAATATTATTCGACCCCTTTACTTTCAGTGCAGCAAACTCACTCCAGAAGTTGATTGTGGATCTCTGAATGATCCAAAGTTGTCCTAAATGCCTAATGATGATAAATATAATCCACCTATGTGTAATCAAGTCTCCATATAAATGCGCCTGCTCTGTGATAGTCTCAGGGTTCTGTTTGAAGCACAGAGAGCATCATGAAGACGAAGGAACACAACAGGCAGGTCTCTGATACTGTTGTGGAGAAGTTTAAAGCTGGATTAGGATACTGTCGTAGCTGTTTTCATTCTGACCCAATGTCAGATGACAGATCACCAGTGAGGCCAAATCAGGAGGTTACGCCCATCATTTTACAAGCGCGCTTGGAGACAAAAAGACACCTCACACATTCTGTGAGCAAGTCACTTTTATCTGCTGTAATGCTGCAAGAGGCAATATTTTATACCATTTACAACAAATGTAACTCTCAATGCAATTCATGTAGCCCCCACCATCACCCAGGGTCATACTGACCTTTATTCTCTCATGTACCAAATAACATGTTATGACTGACTATTGAGAACATACATGATAAGAAGTGTAGTCCCCTTGAAGCGGAGACCATGAAACTACTGCATCAACAGATTCCAGTAATTCTAGCAATTAAAGGCAAAAGGCACTTAAAGGCAAACTATTAACCCTTCTATATCAATTTCCCCCTTTTGTAAATGGCATAACCTTTGCTATGGGGTCAGCTGATGTCCACAAAGGAGCTACTGTCTCATGGATCTAGTACCCACAAGGGGGCTTTCTACCTGCTTTGCACAACTTCCTAAGTCAGCAGTGGTTATCCGGGGTCTATGATACGCTATGGATGGCACAGCCTCAGATTTCTTCCTTAAACATACACTCTGCAATAGCTTAGGTAATACATATATTAGCGCTTTTATGGCTACATAAAACAAAAAGCAAAGCAACAAAATTTACATACAAGTCTGTAAAATACCAAAAATAATCCATCCCGCTAGGCCGCTAAGCCAATTGGCTGGATTAAAAAGGAGTCTCTATATTGTATTAGTCTCATTAAGAGCCTTAAGGAACCAAGAAAATCTGAGTCCAAGTCTCACTGTGCATGCAGTGTGGTGTTAATACCTTCCTTGGCTCCAGGGGTAAGTCTAAGTACAGCATAGTCCTTGCAGATACTGGGCTGTGTATGCAGATCCAACAGTCCAGCAGTTTTTGTCCTTCCACGTCTTTAATACGTAAAGCAAGATGTTGAATAAGTTGTTGTCCTTGTCAATATTTAAAAGTGTATCCAGTGTCTCTGTAAGGTGCAAACATCCTACCACTGCCAGCAAGGTGATTAGGACAACAGTCATTCTGCTGGTGAAAAGATCTTTTTGCAGTGACTGGCATGGATCCAGGTGGGCTTTCCCTCAAGTTTCCCTGAGGTGAATGTGGTCAGCTGGACTTTAAAACGGGCCGTCAAACCGTGGATCTAGGCTCCCTCTCACGTGTCTGGGTATGACTACCCAATCACCTGGATTCAGCGGATGTACGTCTGTACTGGCATTAGTATCTGGAATGGATGAAAACACATGTTTATGCACCACATTAAGTCTTTTCTGCAAGGCCTGGACATGGGCTGTCATAGCACCGTGTTGCATTTGTAGCACCTGTGGGAAGTACAGACCAGCCTTTGGCAAACTACCAAACAGGACTTCAAAAGGACACAAGCCTGTCTTTCTATTTGGAGTGTGTCTGACTGAAAAGAGTGCAAGAGACAAGCACTCTACCCCTCTCTTTCCTGTGTCTGCTGTGGCCTTTGATTTTTCAGTTTAAGTGTCCCATTTAGTCTCTCCACTTTCCCACTACTTTGTGGTCTATATGGTGCATGATATGCTTGCTGTACTCCCAGGACCTGCATGACTTCCCTCATTTTTTCTCCCGTGAAGTGTGTGTCCCTATCGCTCTCTATGGTTTCTGGGACACCATACCTGCACATCAGTTCTTTCATCAGTTTGTCTGCAGTCACTTTAGCATTTGCACATTTTACCAGATAGGCTTCCAGCCAACCAGAGAAGAGATCTACACATACTAGGACAATTTTTTTCACTCCTACCTTGGGTAGCTGTATGTAGCCAGTCTGCAGTCTCTGAAACGGGTAGAGAGGCCTGGGTGTCGCTTTCTTAGGGATTTTACAGTTTTACCTGGGTTGTGCTGTGCACAGATGAGGCATGACTGTACGAGCTTTGCGGCTTCGTAACTGAAACCAGGAGCGATCCAGAAGGTATCTACCATGGACACATGTGACATTTTAAGGTGTGAGTGGGGCCATGTTTTGCTTGCGCCATAATTAGGAACAGGGACCTTGGTATATACAATTTATCCTTATTCTCCCATACTCCTTCTGAGTTCAGCTCAGCTCCCATTCTCCCACAGTGTTCCTTCTCTGTTTGGGCAGCTGGAGGGATTTCAGGACATCTAGGCTCAGTGTGGCTGGAATACGGTGACTCCCCGCCACCGTCCACTGCTCCCTAGGCTGCCTTGCTGCTACTTTAGCAGCCTCGTCCGCCCTTCTGTTGCCCTCTACCTCCACAGAGTCACCGTTTGTGTGTGCTTTTACCTTGACGATGTCAACCTGGACTGGTAACATCAATGCCTCCACTAATTGTTTCACCAGCTCTGCATTTTTAATGGCCTTACCGGCTGATGTAAGAAACGTTCTGCTTATCCAGATAGGCAATAATCATGGGATATTCCCCATGCACAATTTGAATCTGTGTAAATATTAGCGACTTTACCTGCAGCAGCTCTACATGCCTCAGTGAGTGCCTTCAACTCTGCCTTCTGCACCGACATGTGAGGAGGGAGTCGTTCAGCTCGGATTACCTCATGTGAGGATACTACTGCATGTCCAGTGTAGAACCGCCCATCCTGGTGGTATCTGGAGCCATCAACAAAAATAAAAACCTCAAAATATGCATTAGGAACAGGTTTTGTTTTACCACGAACATATGTAAAACCCACTGTCTCCTGACTCATCAGTTCCGATGCAGTCATGTTCGTGCGTCATGTCAACGTACCAGAGTATTCTTTTTTTTTCTTTCCTCTTTCCCACCTGCCAACGCTGTCACCAATTCCCCCTTTTCTGAATCCACAGGCAGATGAGTGGCTGGATTTAGAACATTATGTCTTTTGAGGGTGACATATTCAGGAATTAGTATTAGAGCACATTCAAGTCTGATCTGTCTTTCCATAGACAGGTGTTTTGGTTGAATTTGTACGAGTATGGCATTAATGTCATGTGGGGAACAAAATGTCAAAGGAAAAAGTCAGTGTGATCTCATGCCTTTCAGTAATATAGCAGCTCTTACAGCACGGACACACGTAGGAGACCCTCTAGTCACGGGGTCTAATTATGCTGAGTAGTAAGCTATCGGTCTCTGTTTCCCTCTATGCTGCTGTGTCAGCACTGCCTGTTTTTTTTCCTTTTAATCAGGAGTCTTAGGGTATGTTTCCATGTGCAGTAAACGCTGCATGTTTGATGCTGCATAGAGACGCAGCATCAAACACGCAGCGTCCAGATGTTACAGCATAGTGGAGGGGATTTAATGAAATCCCATCTCCACTATGCGTGGTAACACGCACGTGGCGGCCCTGCGACTCCGGACATGCGGCGCGTCTTTTAAGATCGCAGCATGTCCGTATACCTTCCGGCGCCGCTGCGGCGCCGCAAGGTATAACACAGGGCCCTATGGTGGGGTGCGATGATCCCAGATGTGTGCTATGAACACATCCGGCATCATCGCGTCCCAGAAAGGGGGCGGAGCTTATCGCAGAGCGGGTTTGCTGCTCCGACGAAACCGCCGGCCATCCTGAAGGTGGACACATACCCTTATACCTTTAGAAATATCGTGGCCTAAAAATTTCACCTTTTGTTTGTAATACTGTAGTTTGTCACGTGAGACTTTGCAACCCTTTTCTGCTAAAAAGCCACAGCAAAGACATCTGGTCCGCGCAGCAGAGCAGGAGGTCATCCACGTACAATCTGTGGATGAGGTGAAGAGGTGAAACATTTTGATGTAGTCAGGATCAGTGACCGTAAGGTGAGTGTATTGGGGAACTATTCTGTAAGTGTCAGGGGAACCCTTGGGTCCTTTTCCTTCTTAATGGGATACAAAAGGGTGTTGCAGGGGGAAGATCTCTGCAATAGAACCCCTGCCTTAACATACGCTTTAATATCCCTGCTCAGGGCCATTGATTTGACTAGGCTCAAAGGGGTATTGCTTTAACCAAAGAGGAGTGGTTCCTTCTTTTAATTTAATCATGACAGGGGGAATGGGCAGCCGACCCACATCAGATTTTCCCCTTGCCCAAACGGTGTCTGGTACCTGACTCTTTTCCCTGTCCTCAGACATTCTGGTGTCAGGTGTTACTTTCACTACTCTTGCCATATACACCCTTTCTGCAATATTACTCAAGTGTTTATCTAAATCACACATTAATGTCCAAATATTTATACCTGTATTTGATTGGGTAGAGTACCCCTTAAAAAAACTAAATTTGATTCACAAAATATGTTACCAAAAGAAAATTATATATATTAAAAATATATATAATTACGAAAGATGCTGAGTCATAAAATGGGGGAGCACAATGCCATAGGCCACAGCAAAGCACAATTCTAAGGAAATAGCAGCCCTATATAAATCCATAACTAACAGTTCCAAATACAAAAAGAAGGGATTTGAAAAATACCAAATATCAATACCAGTTGCTTGCGATAAGGTATAAGAAGTGGAAAAGACAAATAAATAGTGACTACGGTTTGAGCCAATATAATGAATGGCTAAAAAAAACCTTTATATCATATGAAGACAACCTAGAAATACACGGTAACTATACCATCTTGTGTAAGGAAACTACTAAACTGGTAAATGAATGGAATTAAGTGTAACTATGATAGGGCATGATTTACCTGTGGTATAATGTGCACATGAAAGATCCTGGTGTCCCTCTGCCCCAAGTGTTTAAATGAAAAGGGGACTTGTGACTGTTATACCCTCAGGAGAGTACTGTATAGTGGTCTAGACAGCACTCAACTCTGCTCCCAGCAAATTCATAGGGGTATTGTCACTAACAATAAGTTTGTAAGCACCTCTTGGCTGTCTCGTGATTCTAGTCTTATTTGTTTAGTCATAGGGGCTTCAGTCGCTTGTCCCTCTACCCTCACGCATTCCGCAGTGTCATCAGTAATCATGTCTGGCATTATCAAGTCTTTGTGTACTAGTCCCAGCTGCCCCAGTGTCAGTCAAGAATTCTATTTCCCTCCCGGCATTGTTATGGTGGTCATCTAGGCAGGACCAGGTCTGGAGGGGACAAGAACAGGGCACACATTTGTCACTGGGTTGTCAGTTTCCTAGTCTAAAGGTGAAGGAGGTGGAAGATTGGTCTGAGTGTCCATTTTCTCCACAATTCCAGCACTTCACTGTTTCTAAGTCCTTAGGTCCCTTACTACGTCTCTACTGTTTTCCTTGTACTCCAGCATACATGACACGTCGTCTTATTGTCCTAGTTTGTTCAACTCCTTTAGCAAACTTCAGGAGGTCTTTGCATCTACATTTCTCCCATTCAGGTCTGGCTGTCTGTACTGCGTCTCGTAAGCCTTTTGTCATACCGTCAATGAATGTATTTACCAATATTTTAACATCAAGTGGGTTTACTGGACTGTACCCCATGTCTGCCCACTTCAGTTGTAACCGTCCAAAGTACATCTCTACACTCTCTCCTTTTGTCACATCTGTAAAAGTCTTAATTTGCGTCCTAGTATGTCACCTGCTTTTGTGTTCACCAACTCTCTAGGTCTGCTCAGGTGCACTTATACGTCCATCATATTGTCTTTCTTTGTCTGTAAAATGGGAAAGGTTGGTTCTCAGGGTCAGCCAATTGTTTTAGCATAGCAAGCTAGTCAGAGGGCTTCCAGGGATAATACTCCTGTATCTGTCTTACCCTACCTGATGTGGTTGGTTCTCTGGTGGTGAGGGTGACTAGATGACCAGTTGGGGGTGACATGACATGCTGGTCTACAGCTCCTTCCCAAAAGGATTACTGTCAGCTTACTCCCAAAAGTTAATGTCCCCACTACCCACTATCCTGTGTCAGCTTCTTATGTCACTACATGTGATCTTGTCTGGATCATGTCTGGACAGGATTCAGTGCAATTCACTTAGGTCAAGTTGCAGAACAGATCATAAAAGTATTTCTCCAGTCTGGGTTTGTCTGACCACAATGTTTTCAAGTCTATCTGTCTTGTCTGGGTCTCTGGTTATACAAAGGTATGTCCGTAGCAGTAATGTGTCTGTCATAGTCGGACTTTTGAGCATCAAAACATTCATAATACACCTTACTTCCATCCTGCTGCACTCTCTCAGACACCATTTATTCACTTGCTATTTTCTTCCCTTGTCTGTGCCTTTTTGTACATCCAAACAGCCACACACTGGCATTTTTGCCTTTTTCAATATTGGTCTCACATCTTTCACTGCTTCCTTTTACAATCTGTATAGCGGTTCTGGATCCCATTGGGGGCCCTTACTGCACACAGAACAAGTTGCCTATGGCTTCAACTTATTCGCTCAAACAACTCACCTTTATTCTGCAAATGCCCTTTTTAGTGTGCCTTACCATCTACAGGCGGCCACACGTGACAAGTCAGAGCGAGTGTCAAGATTTAGCGGGAAAGGTTACACCACCTATTACCCGGTAGACCTAAAGGATTTAGCGGGCAGGTTAAACCCCCTGTCACCTGGTAGATCAGCTGGCTAGCTCAGCTCCATGGAACGGCAAGGTTACACCACCTATGTGCCGTAGGCTGACTGTAGCAGGAAGACTTTCACCTACTACATCAGCCATGCAGTTGGCTACCTCCTCTGTTGATCCTCAATTTGCTATATCAATCACTCAACTTGAAGCAGGTGAATCTTTTTACCAATCTTTCAATCACTTACAAGTTTCCTCTAAAATAGGCACAGTTCTTTTACTTTCAACGTCCAACTTCAACTTACAATATTCCTTTCTACTTCAATACATACAGTACTATTGCTTTAAACTCAAATCTCACAGCGCGTAGTAAACCAAGGACAGAATATAGAGAGCACAGCTCCATGCCCCCCTTCCTATGGCACACAGCATAGAGAAGAGAAATCACAAGCAATTCGCGCAGGGGTGCGGCTCACCCCTCCCATCAGGTGTTCCGTAGAGATAAGAGCTTAACGTCTTCCACACAGAAACAGAAAAACAGAATGCAGCAGTTTTCAGACTTAATCTCTACAAAACATTCATCCTCTCGGAATTAAAAACAGTTTCTCTATACAGGCAGATCAATGCACAACTTGAATAAGCTGATTCTGACTGCGTCCGGCCAAAACACATATAGAAACCTATCCAATATCTAACCATATATAACACGGGTTTCACTGAATCTCAGATGTAAATTAAATGTACATTAAAAATATCCACAACTCATTCATCCTGGACCCTCAACAACAGTTAGATAAGTAATGATACTTATGTGATCATTCACACATACGTGCTCATTCAGGGATTGTTTTTTTTTCCTTTCAGTTGATTTTTGCAAGAAGAAAATCCCTTATCTCAATCACTCCACCTAATTCAGCTCAAATTGAGTTGAATAATGTCTTCTGTCACATACAGAGGACCACACCTAAAGGAACCCCTAATCAATCAGGGATTTACTTATTTATCCCTTATACTCATTTACTCAACTCTCTTTTCATTCAGAGGTTCTCATAGACATACATACATACAAGGTTCACACAGCCTGCCTATTTTGCACAACTCTATAAAAAAACTGCAGCAGTGTCTACTGACTAGTGTTGAGCATTCCGATACCGCAAGTATCGGGTATCGGCCGATACTTGCGGTATCGGAATTCCGATACCGAGATCCGATACTTTTGTGGTATCGGGTATCGGTATCGGATCAATAGGGATGTGTAAAATAAAGAATTAAAATAAAAAATATTGATATGCTCACCTCTCCGGCGGCCCCTGGACATCACGCTGGTAACCGGCCGGCTTCTTTGTTTAAAATGAGCGCCTTTAGGACCTGCGAATGACGTCGCGGCTTCTGATTGGTCGCGTGCCGCCCATGTGACCGGCACGCGACCAATCAGAAGCCGCGACGTCATTCTCATTCACAAAACTCCTAATTCTAGGAATTAAGGACCTGCGAATGAAGTCGCGGCTTCTGATTGGTCGCGTGCCGGTCACATGGGCGGCACGCGACCAATCAGAAGCCGCGACTTCATTCGCAGGTCCTTAATTCCTAGAATTAGGAGTTTTGTGAATGAGAATGACGTCACGGCTTCTGATTGGTCGCGTGCCGCCCATGTGACCGGCACGCGACCAATCAGAAGCTGCGACGTCATTCGCAGGTCCTAAAGGCGCTCATTTTAAACAAAGAAGCCGGCCGGTTACCAGTGTGATGTCCAGGGGCCGCCGGAGAGGTGAGCATATCAATATTTTTTATTTTAATTCTTTATTTTACACATCCCTATGGATCCCAGGGCCTGAAGGAGAGTTTCCTCTCCTTCAGACCCTGGGAACCATGAGAATACCTTCCGATACTTGATGTCCCATTGACTAATATTGGTATCGGATATCGGTATCGGCGATATCCGATATTTTTCGGGTATCGGCCGATACTATCCGATACCGATACTTTCAAGTATCGGACGGTATCACTCAACACTACTACTGACACTCTGAAAGCACTTTAAGGCCAAACAACAAAAACCACGGCCTTATACAAAATACAGCTTCATATAATGCACTGCCAATCCAAAATGACCAAAATAACAACACTGCACAGTCTATCCCAGCTCTGTATTACACACACACTTAATCAAATACACATCCAATTAGGATATTGACAGAAACTACAGATAACAATTATCATCTTATAACTCTAATATTCAACTCTCATACGGACATAAACAGAAAACAAACGCAAAACTCACTGGTGATGTGAATTTGGATTCTTTGAACTGTGTTCGAAGCCTTTTACCCAGAGGTATGCAGAGATCCAGATGAGAGATTGCAAGTGCAAAACAGATTGTAAGAATAAAATTTATCACCTTACTGCAGCTGGTGTTTTGCATGTCCAATCTCCCAGGAAGCTCCCACATACGGATTCTGAATAGGCTGGTTACACGGCCCCACGTTGGGCGCCAAAACTATCGTAGCTGTTTTCGTTCTGACCCAATGTCAGATGACAGATCACCAGTGAGGCCAAATCAGGAGGTTACACCCGTCATTTTACAAGCGCACTTGGAGACAAAAAGACACCTCTCACATTCTGTGAGCAAGTAACTTTTATCTGCTGCAATGCAGCAAGAGGCAATATTTTATACCATTTACAACAAATGTAACTCTCAATGCAATTCATGTAGCCCCCACCATCACCCAGGGTCATACTGACCTTTATTCTCTCACGTACCAAATAACATGTTGTGACTGACTATTGAGAACATACATAAGAAGTGTAGTCTCCTTAAAGCGGAGACCATGAGACTACTGCATCAACAGATTCTAGTAATTCTAGCAATTAAAGGCAAAAGGCACTTAAAGGCAAACTATTAACCCTTCCATATCAATACAAAATGATTTCCGAAACTGTAAACATCCCAAGGAGCACTGTGCAAGTTATCATAATGAAATGTAAGGAGTATCATACCACTGCAAATCTACCAAGACCTGGCCGTCCCTCTAAACTTTCATCTCAAACAATGAGAAAACTGATCAAAGATGCAGCCAAGAGGCCCATGATCACTCTGGATGAACTGCAGAGATCTACAGCAGAGGAGACAGTCTGTCCATAGGACAACAATCAGTCGTACACTGCACAAATCTGGCCTTTATGGAAGAGTGGCAAGAAGAAAGCCATTTCTCAAAGATATCCATAAAACGTGTAATTTAACATTTGCAACTGTTAGGAGTTGAGTTCCCGCCGCTGCACAGGGGGAATCTCGAGCCGTCTGCTGCGGTCTCCCATTCTGCATTGGCTGCAGTGGAGCCTGCTCAATGGAGACGTCGGTCCCAGCATCCCATTGGATCTAATACTGTGCAAAGGGTTACTGCTGCCTCTCCAGGTTCTGCTATTGTACCCTTCACTGGTCTGCGGCGAGCAGGCTTTTCTGGGACTAAGTCCTGCTTTGCACACACTGAGCATGCCCAGGGTAAGATTTCTCAGTGGAGGTCTAGGGTCACATGCTCAGGTACTGCAGCAACTTCCATTGGTCCTCCAGGAAGGCCCTGTACCTGATCAAGTTCTGTGGCAGCCTTCCTTTGGTCCTTCTTGGAAGGTCCTGTACATGCTGCAGCTATAAAAGGTTTGTATGCCCGCACGGCCAAGCACTAGTGTCAATTTATGTATGAGCTCAGTGCCAGTGTGGTCATGCTTGTATGAAGTCAGGGACCCGGCTTAAATAAGCCCCTAGAATTCTGGCACCTCCGGCAAGGAGTTTCGTGTGTGTGTATTCAGGGACCCGGCTGAAATAAGCCCCTAGAATAATGACACCTCCGGCGAGGAGTTTCATGTGAGTGGATTCAGGGCTGGCGTATAGCCATTAGAATTCCGGCTCCACTGGAGAGGAGCTGCGTGTTTGCATTTGACTGCATGACCACTAACTGCTCTACTAAGTAGCTGTTCTCTTTGCTAACAGACTATGTGAAGTAACAGAGTTTGTTTATAGTACTATATTGCACCGCCATACTTAGGTTCTTTCCTGCACGGTGGATCCCGGGTTGCGAACGTACCTACTACTAAATATATTCGGTGCATTCCACCAACCCTAACAGCAACAAGCCATCTGGGAGACACACCAAACATGTGGAAAAAGGTGCTCTGGTCAGATGAAACCAAAATCGAACTTTTTGGCAACAATGCCAAACAATATGTTTGGCACAAAGGCAACACAGCTCATCACCCTGAACACGCCATCCCCACTGTCAAACATGGTGGTGGCAGCATCATGATTTGGGCCTGATTTTCTTCAGCAGGGACAGGGAAGATGGTTAAAATTGGTGGGAAGATGGATAGAGACAAATACAGGACCATTCTTGAAGAAAACCTGTTGGAGTCGGCAAAAGACCTGAGACTGGGACGGAGATTTGTCTGTCCAACAAGACAGTGATGCCAAACATAAAGCAAAATCTACAATGCAATGGTTCACAAATAAACACATCCAGGTGTTAGAATGGCCAAGTCAAAGACCAAACCTCAAACCAGTCAAAAATCTGTGGAAAGAGATGAAAACTGCTGTTCACAAACGATCTCCATCAAGCCTCCCTGAGCTTGAGCTGTTTGCCAAGGAAGAATGGGCAAGAATTTCAGTCTCTCGATGTCCAAAACTGATAGAGACATACCCCAAGCGACTTGCAGCTGTAATTACAGCAAAGAGTGGCGCAGCAAAGTATTAAGTTAAAGGGGCCAAATAATATTGCATGCCCCACTTTTCAGTTTTTTATTTTCCACAAAAATGTAAAATAACCAATAAATTTCGTTCAACTTCGCAATTGTGTTCCACTTGTTGTTGATTGTACACCAAAAATGTACATTTGTTATCTTTATGTTTGAAGCATGATATGTGGAAAAAGGTTGAAAAGTTCCAAGGAGCCGAGTACATTCGGAAGGCACTGTATATGCATCCTGGTCCCTGGTCTCTTGTCCTGCCCCCCCATTAATCCATAATGGCCCCCCATATATATGTATCCTGTCTCTACCATATATCCATCCTTGCCCCCCATATATATGCATCCTGGCTCCCCCAAATATCTGCATCCTTGCCCCCCATATATCTATCTTGGCCGCCATATAGAGATGCATCCTGTCTCCACCATATATCCATCCCACCATATGCATCCATCCTGGCCCTCCATTGTTATGGCTAGCGGAACGCACCAAATAATTAGAGAAAAGGAATAAGGTGTGTTCGCAGCCCGGGGTCCACCGTGCAGAGATGGAACCTGCTGCTAAGCAATGACGGACTATATGGCGGTACAATGAGGATACACATGGGTTAACTTCGCCCTGTGTGAAAGAAGCGAACCCTGTTGCGTCACAGGGCCGCAGTACCGCACGTAACAAAACTAATAATTAAATAGCATGAGAGTGCATGCGATGCCGCACTGGCAGACGCCACTAACCACCCACACTTGGGTTTGGAAAGTGCGGTGATAGCGCACGGCGCTGCACTGGCGGTCACAGCAATAGACGCTGTTTGTGTACCAGTGTTGGTTACAAGTCGGGCGCTAGATTACAATCATCCTCCTTACGCGAGAATTCAAACACAAGCGAGGGTATGTTTAAAGAGCGACTTTCACTCACAACACACACACATAAACAAGTGTACGAGGGGCGATCCAAAAGTAATGATAATCAATACTAAACAAAATGAATATAGTCAAAAAATAAATTTATTTTTCTACATAGTCTCCTAACAAGTCTATACATTTAGTCCATCTCTTTTCTAAACTTAGAATTCCCTTCAAAAAAAATTCTTGATCTTGACTCTCAAAAAAATCCCCAACAGCGGTTATCATGTCGCTATTGTCATCAAATTTCTTGCCCCGGAGGTGTTCCTTGAGCCAAGGAAAGAGAAAGAAGTCACTGGAGGCTAGATCTGGTGAATAGGGGGGGTGTTCCACCAGTTCAAAGCCCGCTTCTTGAATGGTAGCCATGGCAACAGCAGCTTTGTTAGCCGGCGCATTATCTTGGTGAAACAACACTCCAGCCCGCAGTTTGCCGCGCCTTTTCTCCTTGATAGCCTCCCGCAATCTTCTTACTTGTTCTGCATAGTAGGAGCCTGTAATAGTGGCTTCCTTCCCCAAATAGTCCACCATAATAATTCCTTCAGCGTCCCAAAAAATGGACGCCATAACCTTCCCTGCTGAGCTTGACACTTTGAATTTCTTCGGCGTTGGTTCGTCGGCTCGTTTCCACGTCATCAATTGTTGTTTAGTTTCGGGATCAAAGTGGTGGATCCAGGTCTCGTCCATGGTCAAAAAACGTGACAAAAAATTTTCCTTGTCTGCTTGGAACTTTTCGAGATTTGCTATTGAAATGTCAACTCGTTTCTTCTTTTGTTCTTCGGTTAACATTTTTGGCACCCAACGCGCGGAGACCTTTCTCATATGCAATTCTTTTGCAAGGATTCTTTGAATACTGCCATATGAGAACCCTGTGACCTCAGCTACATGCCTGATAGTCACTCTTCAATCTGCCAATACAACTTCTTCAACTTTTTTCACGTTTTCTTCATTGAGGGACGTGGGTGGGCGTCCTTCACGATGTTTATTTTCCGTCGATGTTCTTCCCAGCTTAAATTCCTTGGCCCAGCGTGCAACTGTGGAATATGGAGGAGAAGAGTCCCCCAATGTTTCCACCAAGTCGCTGTGTATTTCTTTGGTAGTCATTTTTTTCAAGCAGAGGTATTTGATGACAGCTCTGAGCTAGTTTTTTTCCATTTTGATGTTCACTCCTCGGCAGTTCATATTCAAATGTATGTAGCTCCCGGGAATCGTGGTCTATTTAAGTAATTTTTTTTCCTGGACTAGTGGGTACCTAAGAGAGAAGAAAACATTTTATTTTAATTTCTGTGTGCAATAGAAATAACCGATTATCATTACTTTTGGATCGCCCCTCGTATACTAGCGCATGGCCGTGCGGCCATGCGGACCTTTAATAGCTGCAGCATGTACAGGACCTTCCCAGAAGGACCAATGGGAGGCTGCCACAGAAGTTGAGCACCTTCAGGACCTTCCTGGAGGACCAATGGGATCTGCTGCAGTATCTGAGCATGTGACCCTTTATCTCCAACGGGAGATCTTGCCCTGGGCATGCTCAGAATGGGAAAAGCAGGACTTAGTCCCAAAAGCATCTGCTCGCCACTGCCCAGCACTGGCTTCAATGGCAGAAGCTGAAAAAGCAGCAGTAACCCTTTGCACACAGTGAGACTGAGCAAGACGCTTGAACCGACGTCTCCACTGAGCAGGCTCCACTGCGGCTGAAGCAGAATGAGAGACCGCAGCAGACAAGGTGCGAAATTCCCCCTGTGCAGTGGCGGGAACTCGACTCCTAACACCCATATATATGCATTCTGGTCCTTTGTCCTGCCCCCCATATATCCATCCTGGCCCCCATATATCCGTATATACATCCTGGCCCCCTGGGACCCATATGTATCCATCCTGACCTCTCATATGTATCCATCCTGGTCCCCCATATGTATCCATACTGCTTCCCCATATGTATCCATCCTGGTCCTTTGTCCTGCCTCCCATATATCCATCCTGCCCCCATATGTCCATCCTGGCCCCTTATCATGGCTTCATGCACACAGAGAGAGAGAAAAAAAAAAAAGATTCCTCTTACCTTCTTGCGCTCCCAGCACCGGGCAGCATCCTCATCCTTCTCCTCTGCAGGTTTGGTGCACAGATAGTAAAATGGCTGCTTGGCTGTGCCCCCGTCTCGCATGCAGTGCATGACACTGACGTCAAATGCCGGTGACGATCAGGACGTGCGATGCTACCTTTCAGGTATTGAAGGCTGTGTGCGCGCGCCTCTGCACATACGCTACCTGTGCTATTAAAGGGCCTGCGCCCCTAAAAAGTGCAGCCTTTTTTTTTTCTTTCTTCTTCTCCTCCTCTCCTTCCCACAGCCAAGGGTCCACTGGGGATTTCCCCGGTATCCGGCCAGGCCAATCTGACCCTGTGCTGGAGACATCTTCCCTAAAGCTGGCGCACCAGAAAACAAGCTATGCATGTTTTCCTCATTTCATATAAGGCTGGTTTCACATTTGCGTTTTTTTTTTGCGTTTTTGCGGTAAAAAACGCAAAAAAAGCATGTGTTTTTTTCCCTATACTTAACATTAAAAATGCATGTTTTTTTTGCGTGCGTTTTGCCGCGTTTTGACGACACATGCATTGTTCCTATGCATGCGTTTTTGTTGCAGAAATGCAACATGTAGTAATTTCTAGCGTCGTTTTTTGCCGCAAAAAAACGCATGCGTTTTTCGCTGCAAAAAAAGTATTGATGTCTATGTAAACGCATGCGCTTTTAAGCACATGCATTTCCATGCGTTTTTATAGAAAAACACATGAAAACACCCTGATAAGCCAACCAAAACCCTAACCCTAACCCAAACCCTAACCCTAAGGGATCCTAACCCTAACCCTAAGGGATCCTAACCCTAACCCTAAGGGATCCTAACCCTAAGGGATCCTAACCCTAAACCTAACCCTAGCACAAACCCAAACCCTAAGGGATCCTAACCCTAACCCAAACCCTAACCCTAAGGGATCCTAACCCTAACCCTCAACCAAACCCTAACTCTAAGGGATCATAAACCTAAACCTAACCCTTAGGGTTAGGGTTATGATCCCTTAGGGTTAGGGTTAGGATCCCTTAGCATTTGGGTTTGTGTTAGGGTTAGGTGTAGGGTTAGGATCCCTTAGGGTTAGGGTTATGATCCCTTAGGGTTAGGGTTTGAGTTAGGATCCCTTAGCATTTGGGTTTGTGTTAGGGTTAGGATCCCTTAGGGTTAGGGTTAGGGTTAGGATCCCTTAGCGTTTGGGTTTGTGTTAGGGTTAGGATTAGGATCCCTTAGGGTTAGGGTTAGGTTAGGGTAAGGGTTAGGGTTAGGATCCCTTAGGGTCAGGGTTAGGGTTAGGATCCCTTAGGGTTAGGATCACTTAGGGTTAGGGTTAGGGTTAGGATCCCTTACCATTTGGGTTTGTGTTAGGGTTAGGGTTAGGTTTAGGATCCCTTAGCACTTGGGTTTGTGTTAGGGTTAGGATCCCTTAGGGTTAGGGTTAGGGTAAGGGTTAGGATCCCTTAGCGTTTGGGTTTGTGTTAGGGTTAGGGTTAGGATCCCTTAGGGTTAGGGTTGGGGTTAGGATCCCTTAGTGTTTGGGTTTGGGTTAGGGTTAGGATCCCTTAGGGTTACGGTTAGGGTTAGGATCCCTTAGCGTTTGGGTTTGGATTAGGGTTAGGGTTAGGATCCCTTAGCGTTTGGGTTTGTGTTAGGGTTAGGGTTAGGATCCCTTAGGGTTACGGTTAGGGTTAGGATCCCTTAGCGTTTGGGTTTGTGTTAGGGTTATGGTTAGGATCCCTTAGGGTTACGGTTAGGGTTAGGATCCCTTAGCGTTTGGGTTTGGATTAGGGTTAGGGTTAGGATCCCTTAGCGTTTGGGTTTGTGTTAGGGTTAGGGTTAGGATCCCTTAGGGTTAGGGTTAGGTTAGGGTTAGGTAAGTAAACAAGGCAGCACACTGCAGCGCTAGAACATCAAACTTGAAAACACGAAATTTGAACTGCATTACTGCACTAGAAATATGAAAAATGAGAGCGTTTAGCGCATAAAAATGGCCAATTTTATGTGTACCTGGTAGCCCCTTTACGGCATCTCTCTTATACCAGGTCCTAAACTTGCCTTACCTGAGAATAAACGTCTCCATCTGAACGGGTACATGTGAAACCTCTTCTTAGACTAAAATTCTCTCTCTCTGTGGAGGGGTATTGGACCTGCTGTAATTAAAACACCTGAAGCTAGGAGGCGGAGAGCACGATCAGAAGGCTAAAAAATACATGTACCCGTTCAGATGGAGACGTTTATTCTCAGCGAGGTAAGGCAAGTTTAGGACCTGGTATAAGAGAGATGCCGTAAAGGGGCTACCAGGTACACATAAAATTGGCCATTTTTATGTGCTAAACGCTCTCATTTTTCATATTTCTAGTGCAGTAATGCAGTTCAAATTTCGTTTTTTCAAGTTTGCATGTTCTAGCGCTGCAGTGTGCTGCCTTGTTTACTTAACTATATACTAGTTGGTGACTCTAGGTTCAGCACCTGTTCACACTTAGTCTATGTTTGGATGTGCAGGTCAGGTTTTTGAAATGTATTCTTTAGCCTTCTGATCGTGCACTCCGCCTCCTAGCTTCAGGTGTTTTAATTACAGCAGGTCCAATACCCCTCCACAGAGAGAGAGAATTTTAGTCTAAGAAGAGGTTTCACATGTACCCGTTCAGATGGAGACGTTTATTCTCAGCGAGGTAAGGCAAGTTTAGGACCTGGTATAAGAGAGATGCCGTAAAGGGGCTACCAGGTACACATAAAATTGGCCATTTTTATGCACTAAACGCTCTCATTTTTCATATTTCTAGTGCAGTAATGCAGTTCAAATTTCGTGTTTTCAAGTTTGCATGTTCTAGCGCTGCAGTGTGCTGCCTTGTTTACTTAACTATATACGAGTTGGCGACTCTAGGTTCAGCACCTGTTCACACTTAGTCTATGTTTGGATGTGCAGGTCAGGTTTTTGAAATGTATTCTTTAGCCTTCTGATCGTGCACTCCGCCTTCTAGCTTCAGGTGTTTTAATTACAGCAGGTCCAATACCCCTCCACAGAGAGAGAGAGTTTTAGTCTAAGAAGAGGTTTCACATGTACCCGTTCAGATGGAGATGTTTATTCTCAGCGAGGTAAGGCAAGTTTAGGACCTGGTATAAGAGAGATGCCGTAAAGGGGCTACCAGGTACACATAAAATTGGCCATTTTTATGCGCTAAACGCTCTCATTTTTCATATTTCTAGTGTAGTAATGCAGTTCTAATTTCGTGTTTTCAAGTTTGCATGTTCTAGCGCTGCAGTGTGCTGCCTTGTTTACTTAACTATATCTGAGTTGGCGACTCTAGGTTCAGCACCTGTTCACACTTAGTCTATGTTTGGATGTGCAGGTCAGGTTTTTGAAATGTAGGTTAGGGTTAGGATCCCTTAGGGTCAGGGTTAGGGTTAGGATCCGTTAGGGTTAGGGTTAGGTTAGGGTTAGGGTTAGGATCCCTTAGGGTTAGGGTTAGGGTTAGGATCCCTTAGGGTTAGGGTAAGGTTAGGGTTAGGGTTAGGATCCCTTAGGGTTAGGGTGAGGGTTAGGGTTAGGATCCCTTAGGTTTAGGGTGAGGGTTAGGGTTAGGATCCCTTAGCGTTTGGGTTTGTGTTAGGGTTAGGGTTAGGATCCCTTAGCATTTGGGTTTGTGTTAGGGTTAGGATACCTTAGGGTTAGGGTTAGGATCTCTTAGCATTTGGGTTTGTGTTAGGGTTAGGATCCCTTTGGGTTAGGGTTAGGGTTAGGGTTAGGATCCCTTAGCGTTTGGGTTTGTGTTAGGGTTAGGGTTAGGATCCCTTAGGGTTAGGGTTAGGGTTAGGGTAAGGATCCCTTAGCGTTTGGGTTTGTGTTAGGTTTAGGGTTAGGGTTAGGATCCGTTAGGTTTAGGGTTAGGTTAGGGTTAGGGTTAGGATCCCTTAGGGTTAGGGTTAGGGTTAGGATCCCTTAAGGTTAGGGTTAGGTTAGGGTTAGGGTTAGGATCCCTTAGGGTTAGGGTTAGGATCCCTTAGGTTTAGGGTGTGGGTTAGGGTTAGGATACCTTAGCGCTTGGGTTTGTGTTAGGGTTAGGGTTAGGGTTAGGATCCCTTAGCATTTGGGTTTGTGTTAGGGTTAGGGTTAGGATCCCTTAGGGTTAGGGTTAGGATCCCTTAGCATTTGGGTTTGTGTTTGGGTTAGGGTTAGGATCCCTTAGGGTTAGGGTTAGGGTTAGGATCCCTTAGCGTTTGGGTTTGTGTTAGGGTTACGGTTAGGGTTAGGATCCCTTAGGGTTAGGGTTAGGGTTAGGATCCCTTAGCGTTTGGGTTTGTGTTAGGGTTAGGATCCCTTAGGGTTAGGGTTAGGGTTAGGATTCCTAGGGTTACTAGGGATCCTAACCCTAACCCTTACCCTAACCCTAGCTATTTCTGCTTATAGTGGGTTTTCTTGTTGATTTTGATGATTGGCAGCTGTTACACACTTCTCATCATGCGTTTCAAAAACGCAAACGCAGGAAAAAACACATGTAAACGCGTCAAAATGCAGCATTTGTATTAAAACATACAAAAACGCTCGCGTCTAAAAAACGCAGCGTTTTTAAACGCAAATGTGAAACCAGCCTAACTGTGCACTCTGGAACTCCCAGTCATTGTACCTATATTTATGATTTGTTTGGGCAGCACGGTGGCACAGTGGTTAGCACAGCAGCCTTGCAGCGCTGGAGTCCTGGGTTCAAACCCCACCAAGGACAACATCTGCAAAGAGTTTGTATGTTCTCTCCGTGTTTGCGTCGGTTTCCTCCGGGTACTCTGGTTTCCTCCCACATTCCAAAGACATACTGATAGGGAATTTAGATTGTGAGCCCCAACGGGGACAGTGATAATAATGTGTGCAACCTGTAAAGCGCTGCGGAATATGTTAGCGCTATATAAAGATTATTATTATTTGTTCCAATCAAATTATCTAAACCTTATGGCACTTGCTGAAACCTGTATTCAATATTTGAACAGTATTGCAGCTGCATCTCTTTCATTTGGTGGAGGTGTTAACCTGTATTTTTCATTAAATTGAGATTCTTGTGATTTTCAGCTTATTCCACAGTACCCACACTTATTTTCCTCTCCTTTCAGGCACACACCATCAAAGATTTCCATCCCTTAACACTTCTGCCAAATTTACTCACTCCTGGAACACTTTCTATCCTGTGACATTACCACACTTATCATGGGAGACTTTGGACTTTGAAAATCCATGCTTCCATTTGCCAATCATCTCCTATCTCTAACTTAGTCTATACACTTGTGTTCAAAAGTTTACATACCCATTTTGTCAGAGAATATGAATGATAACACCAAAACTTTTTCTCCACTCACAGTTAGTGGTTGGGTGAAGCCATTTATTGTCAAACTACAGTACTGTGTTTTCTCTTTTTAAATCATAATGACAACCCAAAACATCCAAATGACCCTGATCAAAAGTTCACATTCATAGTTCACCCTGGCAATTTCGGCCTGATAACAGGCACAGAAATTGACACAAATTGGTTAGAATGGCTACCTGTGACCTGCAGGGAAAAAAACGCACAGAATATTGACATGCAGATTATTTTTTTGTATCAAATCTTCAAGTAAAAAATATTCAAAGTGTGCAATACACTTTAGTTTTTTTCATTCAATTTGCTGGCATCAGGTTTTGCTTTAGGTTTTGTCACAAATCCGAGAGAAAAAGCAGGACAAAACCACACCAAATCTGCAATTTGTGCACACAGTCTAAATTTTTGAACAAGCTTTTTGAGGGTTATATACAAAATAAATGTATCCAAGAATATGTAATGCCCAATGGATGAGCAGTATAATACCGATAAATTTTTAACAAGTTTTTGGAGCCTTATATAGCAAATAAATGTACTCAAGAAGATGTCATACCCTATGGGTGAGCAATGTGATACTGATACATTTTAAATAAGTTTTTTGAGAGTTATATACTATCAAAATGTATTCCAGATCACAGAATAGTCTATAGGTGAGCGTTACAATAGTGATACATTTATAACAAAGTTTTTGAGGCTTATATAGCAACAAAATGTACCCAAGAAGATTTAATACCCTATGGGTGAGCAATATGATGCTGAAAATGTTTTAACAAGTTTTTTGAGGGTTATATACCAACGAAATCTACTCCATACCATGAAATAGTCTATATGTGAGCAGTATAAGGCCGGCGTCACACACAGCGTAAAACAATACGGTCCGTATATTACGGCCGTAATACGCTGAAAAGACCCGAAAATAGTGGTCCGTAGCTCCTCCGTAGGCAGGGTGTGTCAGCGTTTTTTGCGCATGGCATCCTCCGTATGTAATCCGTATGGCATCCGTACTGCGTGGTTTTCTCGCAGGCTTGCAAAACCAACATACCGCTATAGAAATGATCCATGTGTCCCAAAAAGAAAAAAAAAAATATATATACTGTCTATATATATATATATATATATATATAAATATATATATATATATATATATATGTCATTAGACACATATATGTATATATATTAATATTTTTTCCAGCGCTATACAGCTTGAAAGCCGGTAATTCAATTACCGGCTTTTTCTTTCTCCTTTCTAAAACCCGACATGATTTGAGACATGGTTTACATACAGTAAACCATGTCTTCTCTCCATTTTTTTGGCAGATTCCACACTACTAATGTCAGTAGTGTGTATCTGCAAAATTTGGCCGTTCTACCTCTTAAAATAAAGGGTTAAATGGCGGAAAAAATTGGCGTGGGCTCCCGCGCAATTTTCTCCGCCAGAGTAGTAAAGCCAGTGACTGAGGGCAGATATTAATAGCCTGGAGAGGGTCCATGGTTATTGGCCCCCCCCTGGCTAAAAATATCTGCCCCCAGCCACCCCAGAAAAGGTACATCTGGAAGATGCGCCTATTCTGGCACTTGGCCACTCTCTTCCCATTCCCGTGTAGCGGTGGGATATGGGGTAATGAAGGGTTAATGCCACCTTGCTATTGTAAGGTGACATTAAGCCTAATTAATAATGGAGAGGCGTCAATTATGACACCTATCCATTATTAATCCAATTGTAGTAAACGGTTAAATAAAACACAAACACATTATTTAAAATTATTTTAATGAAATAAAAACAATGGTTGTTGGAGTATTTTATTCTACGCCCAATCCAGTCACTGAAGACCCTCGTTCTGTGAAAGAAAAAACATAATAAACCAACAATATACTTACCCTCCGCAGATCTGTAACGTCCAACGATGTAAATCCTTCTGAAGGGGTTAAAACATTTTGCAGCAAGGAGCTTTGCTAATGCAGGCTGCTCCTCGCTGCAAAACCCCGGGGAATGAGGCTAAATATAGATCAATGAGCTATATTTAGCTTCATTTGCGGTGAGGCGCCCTCTGCTGGCTGTTCATAGATCGTGGGAACTTTCCTAGAAAGCCTGGGAGCTGGGGGCAGATATTTTTAGCCAGGGGGGGCCAATAACCATGGACCCTCTCCAGGCTATTAATATCTGCCCTCAGTCACTGGCTTTACTACTCTGGCGGAGAAAATTGCGCGGGAGCCCACGCCAATTTTTTCCGCCATTTAACCCTTTATTTTAAGAGCTAGAACGGCCAAATTTTGCAGATACACACTACTGACATTAGTAGTGTGGAATCTGCAAAAAAAATGGAGAGAAGACATGGTTTACTGTATGTAAACCATGTCTCAAATCATGTCGGGTTTTAGGAAGGGGAAAGAAAAAGCCGGTAATTGAATTACCGGCTTTCAAGGTGTATAGCGCTGGAATAAATATTAATATATACATATATGTGTCTCACTGACATATATATATATATATATCTATTCTATGTGTACACATTTATTCTACCTATTCTACTGTAAGCTGTCAGTGTGATTTTACTGTACACCGCACTGAATTACCGGCTTTTCTCTCTAACAGCGCTGCGTATTTCTCGCAAGTCACACTGCTTTTCCGTGTGTAATCCGTATTTTTCACGCTTCCATAGACTTTCATTGGCGTATTTCTTGCGCAGTACGGTGACAAACGCAGCATGCTGCGATTTTGTACGGCCGTAGAAAGCCGTATAATACTGATCAGTAAAATATGGCAGATAGGAGCAGGGGCATAGAGAATAATTGTGCCGTATTTTTTGCGAGTTTTACGGACGTAGTTTCTGTGCTCTTACGTCCGTAAAACTCGCAAGTGTGACGCCGGCCTAATACAGATCATTTTTTAAAACAAGTCTCAGGAGGCTTGTATAACACTGTAATCTGCGAAAGAATATGTAAAAGTCTATGGATATGGATAAGCTTATGGCAATTGATGCAATGGTAGGTGTCTTATAGATGCGCCTTTTCTGTGTGGCTGCAGGCTGCTATCCTGGGGGTTCAATATCCATGGCCCATTACCAGCCTAAGAATACCAGCCCCCAGCTGTCTGCTTTAGCTTGGCTGGTTGTCAAAAGTGGTGGAGACCCCATGTAGTTTTTTAAATCATTTTTTTAAATAATTAAAAATATGGCAACCCCTCTATTCTTCATAACCAGCTTTGCTAACGTTGACAGTTGAGGCTTGCAGCCCAGAGCCGTGAGTTTCACCTGGCAGGTTATCAAAAAACAGGGGAACCTACATCATTTTTTTAGAATGTTTATTTATTTAAAGTCTCACGGTGCAGTGCTTAGCTCAGACAGTTCACCGCAGTTCACTGTGAGAAATTTCTCACAGTGAACTGCGGTGAACTCTCTGAGCTCAGCGCTGCATCGTGAGGCTTTTCCCACTGTGCAAGTGGCAAGTGGTGATCTCACCGAGGTCACCATTGTTCATTTGCCAGCTGGGAATGCAGCCTCAGTGCCCTGCAGTAACCTTGATTACGTCACCGCTAGTCACTGAGGCTGAGCTCGCAGCAGCCCATTTACCAGCTCCTTTACCAGTGGTTCTCAGCCTGGACTGTCACATCTTTGCACCGTCCAGGTTGAAAACTGTTTATCCCCCAGACATCGAAAAGGACACAGGACGGAATGATGGACAGCTGAGGGATATTGTTGTTTTTTATTTTGTTTTATTACAGGAGACGAGGGATTCAATGGAATGGACGTTAGGTGAGTATAACTGTGTTTTTAAATTTTAAATAAAAATGAAAAAGTGTGCTTTGTTTTATTTCAAATAAAGCACTTTATTCAGGCTCTGTGTTTATTTACAATACAACTATAAACCATTCCTACTGTAGAGCACGGAGGTGGATCGCTGATGTTTTGGGGATGTCTGAGCTACAAAGATACAGGAAACTTGGTCAAAGTTGAAGGAAAGATGAATGCAGCATGTTATCAGCAAATACTGAAGGCAAGAAAAAGTTTTGGTATCATCCAGTCATAGCATTGTATGTGGGGGATGGAGCCCCATGCGTATCAGGGGAGGAAGCCATGCTCATACAACGCTATGACTGGGTGATACTCATTTATCTTATTCATCAACAGGTCTATTACATAGCTTTCTCCTGGGACTTTTGTTTTTTTCACTATAGGCGTCATTTCGTTTACATTCAGGACACCATAATTTTGCCTCCATTCTTATACTGCTTCAGGGGGCCTAATTGATTAGGAGTATTCCATCCGTTCAAGTTTATACAGTATATATATATATATATATATATATATGTACTGTATATTATATGCATGTTGTCTGTTACTTTATTATTGACGCACTCATTGCTTTGCTACTTGAACTATTTCATTCATATATATTTTATATATTTTCTTTTCTCTCAGGAATATCTTGCTTATTCAAGTTCACAGATTCATGCATATAGCCTGTCACTTTACATTGGATCGATTGCTATGATAACTCGAACTTTTCTTTTCCCAGGAGTTTTTTTGTTTTTTTGGTGTATTATACTCATAACATTCCTAGTATATAATTTCCCAGGTGCACCCAGTGGAGGAGTCAGGTTGGTCCTTACACGGTCCTCCAGCTAGTAATCATATTGCTTTTTAACTGTTTTTAAACGTGTCTATTTTGTTTTGCGTACATATTTGTTTTTAATTGGAATTATTGCTGCATTTAACGGTGATCCTAGCCTTGTGTTTGCACACTTCTTTTTCTTCCATGTTTTCTGTACTTCACTAAATAATATGTGGCTAGTGATCCTGTAAATTATTTTGTAGTGCCCTCAGTACTTTTCCCAATATACCCACTACATTATTTTCATTACTAAGGGCCAGTTCTTTATCTACATTACTTTATATTCCTGTACAGTAACTGCCATCCTCACCATGCTCTGGTGTAAACACTTCTTCAAACTTCCAACCATTCATTTCCTCAGCACAACTTCATCTACCCCAATGAGTTGCAGATAATCTTTAATACAGAACCTGTAGCCAACATAGAAGCCATTTAGCCAGGTTCAGAAACCCCACACCAGTACAACTTAGCTACACTATCTACTTTTTTTGGGGAGAATCTGGGCCAGAAGTGGTCTTTATGGAAGAATACATACATCTGACATGGTAACAAGGCAAAGTGAGTCAACTATGCAAGTAAATATAAGAATGAATTTGCCGAAAACTGGCAGCAGGTGTTATGGACTGACTGATGAGACAAAATGTGTAATATTTGGCTATAACAGAAGGCTGTTGGTTCACTGACATCCAGGAGACTGCTGCAATCATGAATTTCTGCAGGCAATAATGAATCAATTTGGAGGTTCTTTGCAAGTTTAGGGCTTCATTTCAGCAAATGTAGATAGAGAGTTTGTTAGGAATAATGATGTTCTAAATGGTGGCAAATCCAGGCAGATACTTATCCATCATACATTACTATCAGGGAGGCATATGATTATTTCCAACATTTATTCCATAGCAGGACAATGACTCCCTCAAACATACAGGCAATGTCACCAATAATTATCTTCTGCATAAAGAAGAACAAGGAATCCTCGAAGTGATGATATGGCCCCCACAAAGCCCTGATCTCAACCTCATTAAGTCTGTGGGAGATTATATGAAGAGATAGAAGGATTTTCACAAGGTTACATCCACAGAAGATCAATGGTCAACTCTCCAAGATATTTGGAACAACCACCACCGAGTTTCTTCAAAAACTGTTTTACATATTGATTTTATTTAGATTTTGCTCGCTTGTTTATTTTGCATTTTGTTCATTGATAAAAATAAACTATTATGACTTCTTTTTTTTAAATTATTCTTACATTGTAGTATTTTTTCCACACATGTCTATAACCTTTGCATAGTATTATATATACACGCAGGATATATATATATATATATATATATATACATATATACACATATATACTGCAGAAAGATATATATATATATATATATATGCTAACATTTATGTTTTATCTGTATGTTTAACTGAATTTATGCAATTTTTTAATATATCAATGATGTAACATAACTTTGCATATACAGAATATAAGATATCGTATTATTCAGCATATTTTTCAATACATGACCGCTTCTAACGTCTAATGTTCTTCATTAGCAGCAAAAGAAACCAGGATATCTGTATTCTAGGACAGTTTTCCCTTAGTCAGTAACATTATCTTCAAGCCACCAGCGTAGTAATGAACACTCTCTTCTAATCGTTCCTACATTTTTTTTACATTGCCAGTAAATCTATGTTAGTGGTAAAGGACATGTGTATAATAGGGCAGAGGCATGCTGAAGAGTATAATGCTGAGGAAATTATAGGAAGACTCACTGAGGTTATGCAGCAGCACAAATTATGGCAATAAAGATTCCTTATTGATTTCAACCTCTTTGTTACAGAAGTGGCTCCCTAAGCTACGTGCCACTCAGAGTCTTAATGGCAAGCAACACCCTTGCTGAAATATAGACTGGAAACATGTTACCTTTGAATCCAGGATTCACTGGTGGAAATGCAATTATTTTGGTTTCTGTATTTCTATTAAGAAATGATTCTGTATCATTATCATTTCAGAATAGATGAGTGCCTAAAGAATAGATATATTTGCTTGCAAGAAGTTATTATACTCCACAGCCTTTTTAGTTATCAAATGTATGTATAATGGGTTTTGTAGTAACATGGATTATATAACACTAGATGGTGGCCCGATTCTAACGCATCGGGTATTCTAGAATATGCATGTCCACGTAGTATATTGCCCAGCCACGTAGTATATTGCCCAGGCATGTAGTTTATTGCCCAGTGACATAGTATATTGCCCAGCCACGTAGTATATTGCCCAGCTACGTAGTATATTGCCCAGCCACGTAGTATATTGCCCAGTGACATAGTATATTGCCCAGCCATGTAGTATATTGCCCAGCCACAAAGTATATAGCAGAGTCACGTAGTATATTGCCCAACCACATAGTATATTGCCCAGTCACGTACTATATTGTCCAGCCACATAGTATATTGCCCAGCACAGAGCCACGTAGTATAGAGACTTAAAAAAAAAAAAAAACATATACTCACCTTCCGAAGGCCCATTGAAGTCCTGCTATACTCACCATCTGCCACCTTTTCCGCTCCACATGACACTCCCGGGACCGCTCCATTGCAAGCGCCAGCTTCTGGTCCCATGGCTGGTGTGAGCAGGACCTATGATGACGTCGCGGTCACATGACCGTGACGTCACGGCAGGTCCTTGTTGCACACCAGCCCTGGGACCGGAAGCTGCCGCTTGCAATGGAGCGGTCCCAGGAGCGTCGCGAGGAGCGGAAAAGGCGACGGATGGTGAGTATAGCAGGTTTTTTGTTTCTTTTAATTATTTTTAACATTACATATTTTTACTATTGATGCTGCATAGGCAGCATCAATAGTAAATAGTTGGGGACACACAGGGTTAATAGCAGCGGTAACCGAGTGCGTTACACCGCGGAACGTTACCGCTGCCATTAACCCTGTTTGAGCGGTGAGTGGAGGGGATTATGGAGCCGGCGCCGGGCAGTGAGTGCAGGGGAGTAGGGGAGGGACTAATCGGACTGTGCCCATCGCGGATTGGTCGCGGCAGCCATGAAAGGCAGCTACCAAGACCAATCAGCGAATGAATAACAGAAGGACAGACAGACAGACAGACGGAAATGACCCTTAGACAATTATGTATATAGATTGTGTACAGATAGGTTGTGTATTATGCTGTAGACCCAAAGTGTAGATGCCATAATCGTGAACATTAATATGAATATGTCCAGTGGATCTCACATAAAATCACACAAGAATCTGTTCTGCACGTATACAGAAGGATGAATTGAAATGTTAACATCTGATACACGTTCACTGCCTCGGGGTAATCCTTGACACTGATCTCTTCTTTAAACCACATATCCAAGCCCTTCCACTTTCTGCCGACTTCAACTCAAAAAAATTTCCCGTATCCGTACATTCCTCAGCCAAGAATCTGCAAAAACCCTAGTCAATGCCCTCATCATTTCCCACCTTGACTACTGCAACCTCCTGCTCTGTGGCCTCCCCTCTAACACTCTCACACCCCTCCAATCTATTGTAAACTCTGCTGCCTGACTAATCCACCTGTCCTCCCACTATTCCCCAGCCATGACTCTCTATCAATCCCTGCACTGGCTCCCCATTACTCAATGACTCCAGTTCAAAACCCTAACCATGGCATACAAAGCCATCCACAACCTGTCTCCTCCATACATCTGTGACCTCATCTCCCTGTACTTACCTGCACGCAACCTCCCATCCTCACAAGATCTCCTTCTCTACTCCCCTCTTATCTCCCCTTTCCACAATGACATTCAAGATTTCTCCTGCGCATCCCCCTACCCTGGAGCTCTCTACCCCAACACATTAGACTCTCGCCTACCGTGGAAACCTTCAAAAAGAACATGAAGACCTACCTCTCCCGACAATCCTACAACCTGCTGTAACCACTGATCCACCAAACCGCTGCACGACCAGCTCAACTCTTGCCTACTGTATCCTCACACAGTCATTGTAGATTGTGAGCCCTCGCGGGCAGGGTCCTCTCTCCTCATCTACCAGTAATGACTTGTATTGATTAAGATTATTGTTTTTTATTATTATACCCCTCCTCACATGTAAAGCGCTATGGAATAAATGGCGCTATATTAATAATAATACATAATAATAATACATACAAAATCTAAAATAACACAAATTCATTGTTGTTTAAAGAAGATGTAAAATCTTAATATAACAAGTGTGAGCAGAAGGCCATGGTCACACGTTCGGTATTTGGTCAGTATTTGTCAGGAGTGGGTAATAAATACTGAAGTGGTGACGTGTTTCTATTATACTTTTCCTCTGATTCTTCCACTCCTGGTTTTGGCTTACAAATACTGAGCGATTGAACGTGGCCTAGCTGTTTTTAATATATTACAAACACATGCAATTTAGAAGGAGCCAATATATCAAAGGTCATCAATATTTCATTGACGGTGGTCCGACACTTGGCACCCATACCAATCAGCTGTGACTATTATTTTGATAGGAGCTATTCTGCATTACCTGACGCAAGCGTGTACTATGGAGGACAGAGAATGAACTTCAATCCAATATTGCAGCCAGCATGCAGCCGGCGGGTAAGGAAAGGGTGAATAAAACACCCGAAAACCCCACCCCTATGGCTGAAGATTGTTCCCTCCAAATTCAGGTGACAGAGTCCCTTTAAAGCGGTTTTCCTATGAACAAAAGTTCATTTTAAAAATTGACTGTGTCAGTATTGTCTCTTGCTTCCTCCCCTGCCCAGGAGCTGTGTTATATTCGGTACACGGTCAGACACAGACAATTTTTAAAATTAACTTTTATTCATGGGAAAACCCCTTTAAAAAGCAAATATCAATGCCAACATGGCTCCTCTTAAAAAGAACACCAATGACAGTGAAAGGAAACTTTCAAAGCCACAATGTCGAAGACAACAATGGGCAAATGAGATTTTTGAAGAACAACAGCATTGCTGGGACTGGGACAAAAACAATACATGTAAGCGTAGGCATCAAGCACATGAGTCCCCTGAAGCAAAAGTCATTGATTATCACAGGATGCCATTAGGAGCACAGACGGGAGAAGTCAGCACATGAGGAAAGAGAGAGTGGATAGGTGGCTGAGCACATGGGGAGAGATTCTCAACGCTGCAAAGCCTGCCCCCATCGTGACATTACCACCCTCCCGATGCAATATCATCAGGCCTCCATCTAGTAATAATATAATGGTAGAAAACTCCTTTGGGATAGTGCACATGATAGATCCGTCCCACCGAAGGCTCATTTATGTGTGACACATTTAATCATTGTGTTACCGATATGTACAACCTATCTCATCGGAAAGCAGTGGATGTATGGGCAGAGACCCTGATTCCAGCGATGTGCCACTTACTGTGCTGCTGTTTACTTTTGTTTTAATGAAGTCACTGTTTTAACTTCTGCGGATGTACCTGTTCTCCTCTCACTCCACTGATCCACAGCTTTCTTTGTACATTGTTTATAGAAAAGAAGCTGACAATCAGTGGTGGGGGCACGGTTATACAGAGCTAATGAATATAATGAGGACTACGTGGCAGCAGGTTCACTAGCAGGTTTCTCCTGCTCATAAAACAATAAATTAATCAAAAATACAGCAAACAACACAGTTAATGACATATTGCTGGAATCAGGGTCTCTGTTTCTACATTACGTTGCTATCAAAGTAGGTGGTAAAAATCAAGTGCCCATTCCCCTTAAAACATCAGTCATAAAAGCAGCAATAGTCAAAATTTTACAGATAGACCAGTCAAATAGCCACAAGCTATATTTTGAGGGCTTTATTCAAGAGTCACACATTGGAGGTGGTCGTACATTTTGGGAAAGCATAACCTCTACATGAGCTTAGCCATAGTTAGGCTATTATCACTCATCAGGCAAGCTATGTTTTTTACTATCAATAAGCCATAACTTCCCGATCACTGAAGAGACCCATGTGAATGGAGCCACGGTGGATCATGTGCACTGGCACCCCATTCATTCTGCTTTCAGCTGGTCTTTAACACTCCCATAAGAATGAATAGAGCTACAGTGCACATGATCAACCATTGCTACATTCACATCCGGTTCTTGAAATTGGTAGAGAATCCAGCGGCTAGACCCCCATCACTTAGGATGTTATCCCCATAGATATTGAAATTTGATGACATCTCTTAAAGCGTTGATATCCAGTTGTAAGAACATGTTACACTTTCCTTTTACAAACCCTGAAAAATTCTCTGCACTTACTCTCCTTTCTTGCTTACATATTGGTTTAAACCACCACTGGCACAAGCAAATAGCATCCTCCAGTCAAGAGCTTAACTAAATAGCGGAATATCAAATATTTGATGCCAATTACTTCACTATTCAGATGCATCAATATTACTGAAAAATTATCAAAACAAAAAAAAAGTGTAGACAGGAGCAAAAACAATATCATACAATGATATGGACACAAAGCTTGTGAATATGACACTCGGACAACTGGAGCACACTGCCCCATACACAAGTAGTCTCATTCATTTAATCCTGGCCTAACTTAATTACACGGGATTTCACAGATGGTGTCACTGAGCAGTAAGAGGGTTAAAGTGTTTCTTTTCAGTATATTGAGTTAAAACAAGTATAAAAAGAAAAAGGGGTGAAAATGTTAACATAAACACCAGCTACAGAGTGACTTTATTATGCCGCCAAACACGTGTAGCTATTAGCATAGCGCTCACAAGTCTGTTACATGGACTGTATATCATATTGCAGTTTTGTCCTTTTTCAACAGATATTATTGAGTCGCTGAGATTTCAGATTTTTTATGAGGCTAAAATCACACAAGCATATATAAAAAAAATTTCATCCCCAAAAATTGGACAATTTTTCATCTGTATTATCTTATATACGCCATTCGTTTTCATTCATTAGCAGTGAATAAAATTTATGATGCCAAAAACAGTTTCCGCCAATAAAAATGGCAATTTATCTGTATAAATCGGACGCTAGGGTTGAACAGTATAGGATCCGATTTTTTTTTTGCGCACCCATACACTTGATTAGGCGAGTGTCATCCAAAACGCGGGAGAGAAGGGGGCATGTTGCAATTTTTTTTCAAGCAGGAATTCAATTCGTGTAGAAAGAAAAGTTCTGGGCAGCCTTGTTCAATAACATTGATATGAGCGCTGTCAGTTTTTTCCATTGCCAGAAATCAGGGCCGAAAATACAGTTGTATGAACATAGACTTACTGAAAAAGTATGTATTTGGGAGCAAATAATTACAATATTGTGATTCATATGATCATATAAAAATAGTCCAGGTTTTATCCAGAAAACGCTGACAAGTTATTTTCTCAATTGTAAATCCTTGTACAATCCGTGTGCAATCCGTTATTCTACCGCAGCAATTATATAAAAAATGTACAAGGCTAAATATAGTTTCCAATGTATATGTAAAAATCGGATGCTATAAAGTGGCACTGTACGAAATCTGATTTTCTTGCACTCATAGACTTGAATTAGTCTCATCCAACATGTGGAAGCTAGGGCATGGGATTTTTTTCATGCGAAGATTCAGTACATGAAAAAAATGGTTCATCTGCACTTCCCTATTGAATAACATTGATCTGAGTTTTCTCCATGTGCTGTCCATTTTTTCATTGACAATGCATGGACTGGCCCACAGGAGAACATGAGACTCCTCCGGTGGGCCCCTGTGCAGGAGTGGGCCAGCACTCTCTTATATGAGCAGAACTTGGCATAATATACTTCAATCACTGTGTACACACTTTGGAGGCATCTTATTTATTAAAGCTACGTTCACATTAGCGTTTTGCGTGTTTGCGTCGGGCGCCGCAGCGGCGACGCATGCATGCGTTGTGCTGCGTTGTGCGACGCATGCCTTTTTTTTGCCGCAAGCATTGGGCGCAGAAAACGCAACAATTTGCATTTTTTTTGCGTCCAAATTTTGGCAAAAAAGGACGCATGCGTCGCTAAACGCAGCATTTTAGCGTGCGTTTTGGTGCGTTTTTATTTGCGTTGTACATAGCGTCGGCGACGCAGCGGCGCACAACGCAAATATGAACGTAGCCTTAACAATATACCCTGTTCAGTGTTATATAAATTTGTGATTGAGGATAACGTCACACTTGCATGTAGTTGAAAAGTGCGGCCCTGAGGTTACTGGTGGGGCTATTTCACCCCAGTCTGACCCTGGGTCCAAAGTTGGGCCAAACATGTTCATGTGAAGCTTCCCTTACCAAACATGGGTTCATGAATGTCCATTGCCTGCTGTTCACGTCAATAGGAAATCAGCTTGCAGTCATCATACTTGTTGCCTAACTTGTTCAATCACTTTAGTGATATACACGTTTCACATTGACACTCGGAATATTTTCTATTAACAGGTATCTTTATAAGTAATAGAAACTCTTAAGAATATTGCACATGAACAAAAACAGTTATCACAAGATCTAAAGCCATAATCATAGCCATAAATAAAAATGTATACATCACATAGTGAACTGTCAAAAAAAAAAAATGTTTGTTGACATGCCAGACTTTTTAGGTCGCTGATATTGAGCAACACTGAAAGATTTGCTAAGAAACAAATAAATATATAAAGCAATTAGCTGTGTGTGCTTTTCCATCCTGTAACCTCTTCACAGAAGAAGCCAACTTGTAACATTAGTCCCTGATTTCCTATTGACTGGAAGCTGTTGAGGTTTTGCTGTACCCAATGCTAATGAGCACCATTTACTCATCTGCTGAATGTCGAGAAAGAAACATCCAGTTACATCTTATTGACTGGAAAAAGCTAAAGATGGACAGAGACTAATTATAAAGTGAATAATTTTCCTTAAGAGTGATGCAAAAGTCATTCCCAGTGCTAATGTGAGTTATGTATGCAGCTCTGCTAATAGATATACAGAAAGAAGTGCAGCAGAGATAGATAGATAGATAGATAGATAGATAGATAGATAGTGAGATAGATAAATAAATCATAGATCGATAAATAGATAGATCCATGCATTGTTACCATGCTTTTTATTCCTCTTTTGCAGTAATTTGAGCCTTTTTTGTCTTTTCTTGCATTTCCCAACTTAACCTTCTTTCGCACCATGATTCAGCCAATTTGGACTCTAAACCGGTGGTTAAAGATTTCATTGTAAAATTGTCTCATGTCTAAATTAATGAATTCTTTCATACTATTATAATGTGTGATGTTAAAAAGAGCTCATCAGAGTTTTATAGATCTTTAAGGGTATTTTTATGCACATAGTATTTTTTTTTTTGCTTTCTTTCTTTACTTTATAATTCCGCAACTGATGCATGAGGACTTTTTGTTGCTAATGCTGTAATGAGTTTTTTCAATTACATTTTTGGGTATACATGTATGCCCTTTCTAATATTTTTTCTAACATTTGTGACACTATCTAATGTTTTTCTCTCTTTTTCATCTTTTGGAAATATGGACACAGAGGACAAAAGGTTATCACATTATGAAATTGATAAACTGGGAATATGGAGATTAGTAGAGAATGGAAAGCATAAAGATTATCAATATCGACAATATATATTTAGTTGAATATTATAAATTTATTTTACTCACTTACATAGTGCCATTATTCCATAATATTTTGTTACAGACATTATCAATATATATATATATATATATATATATATATATATATATTGTTTATAATAGGTTATAGTAATTTTATATATAGCCACAATATATCATATATAAAAAACAACAACATATATAAGGTTGTTTTTATCTTTAACTTTATGGTGCTCACAGTTTCTAGAAAATTATGTGATATTTTACATGTTTGAATTGTATAGATAGATAGGGACATATTAACAGAAATGATTCAGTTTTACCTGATATTCTTTAGAATACCACAGGTATTAGAACATAATGATGAGACTTGTGCCAAAAGGCAAAGCGTATTTTAGACAGGCTGCCAGGTAGATTGGTTGTCGTTGTAGACTTACTATGCGGCTTGTATAGAGTTATCGCGTAACACTATAGTCTGAAGTTCCCCTAGTTCGCATCCTGTGGCTTTTGCATATTCATAGTAAACCAACGCGATACTGAAGGACAAATTGATCTGTAAAACTGTGTGTTTAAAGGCAGAGCGTCTCAGAAGCTGCTGCTTATTCCTGCTTTAACGCTCACAATGAAATCTTACCGGATAAATCATAAAATCCTGTAGGATTTTACTTGTTTGCCAATGAATTTTGAAAAGGCCTTACAGCAGTTTGAAGAGCAAACACAATTAGATTTGAAAATTATTCAAGAATCATTTTAACATCCCCTTGAGGTTACTATGTTAACTCAAATGGATTTTGCCTTCGATCAGAACTCAACCACTGCTGGGAAGCTTTGATGAAAACACAGGCAGAATGAGTCCTATTCCTTCATGGCCATTTGCAAAACTTACTTAAATTATAAGGCAGTTGTAAATATCCCATGATTTAGTTTTTATGATAATTGAAGAGCCATTTAATTAATGAAAGCTTGTAAGATGCGCTTGTAAGCTTTGTCCTAGATTGCTACAATCATAGTCAAATCACTCTTACAAAGGCGGAATATTCTTCGATTTGCATGACACTTATTGTACCAATATTATGTATCAGCAGTGTGATTTGATTTCTAACAGTTCGTACATAATTTATTTATGTTATGTGTCTGTGTCCTCTGGGACCAAGGAAATGATGGTGTTATATTCCTTCTGTAATGAGACCTTGCTGTTAGCTCCGTAGGCTGGGACAAAGCTGTTATGATTTAATGTCATTGCTCTACTGTTCGGAGATTTCTGCAGTAAACATTGTTCAATACATGCATAAATGCACATACATCACAAATATCTATTATCTATCATATATCTATCACTCTATTTCACTATCTCTCTGTCCACTCTATACAATTATTCAATTATTGTGCTATATTACATTGAGACATATTTCATTTTATTCAAAAGATAAGCTGTATAATTAATATAATATTTAAAAAGTGATTATTATATTTTTCCTTTGCAATTAATTAATAACTTTCTAGATGGTGATTCAGTAACTATTTTAGCCCCGGGGGCCCAGATTTATAGCTGACCAGGTGATGTATCTGCAAGAAATCTATATGTTCTTCAGTTGCTTATTGAGTCTCTTGCTCTTTTGGATTTTTCTTAAAGCAGGGGGTACTAGTTTAATTTCATGTTGCCCTTTCTAATATTTTTTTAAAAAAATGTACATTTGGAACCTTATCTAATAGCTTTCATTTTTTTTCCCTCTTTTTTTCAGATGGAGGAATTATGGACAAAAGGATATTATGTTATGATGGTGATGGACTGGTTATGAGGGAACGACTAGAGCCAGGAGGCCAAAAATTCCATCAGTATCAACAATATAGAAAAAGAAATTAAGGGAAGCAAAAAGTTCTTGAGTTACTACTTTTCACTGACATCTATAATTGCAACTCAACTGATTCAACCCCAATTGCAAATCAGGTTTAAAAGCTACATTTGTTTAAAAAATTAAATAACATAACATAATTTCCAAATTCAACAGAAAATGTAACTTTTAATGACTATTGCAGTGTAAGTGTTTTCCAATTCCTTCAAGTTAAATACTTTGCAGAATATCCTTTGGCTGTTATGACCTGCTGCAAATGTGATGCCTTGGCATACGAGAACTTTGGCAGTTCTCCTGAGGAACTTTGCAAACAAAATTTTCTATTTTTTTTATTTAATATTTAATGTCAGCATTACTCGCAGTGACATCAGAGGTCTAGTCAAGCTGGAAGGCATGACCTAGAATGAAGAGGCCATAGTAGCCATAGTGGGTGAGCATGACGTGGAAAGGGGAAAAGAAGTTGGATAGTTTGCTGCATGAATGGCAGCATAAGTGGTCATGTATTTAATTTTTTTTTTACATCCTACATTTGTTATAGTAAGGATCATTTAATTTGCATCGAATAACTTTACTGCACATCAAATTTTCCTGTGTGAGTTCACCAATTCGAATCTTGGCAGATTCGATCATCTATTATGAACAAGATTCACTATGGTGTTACCAATCTTGTACTGGATTTTTTTTTTAATTAAAGTTTAGTGCATTAAAAAATTCAGAACTTTGCTTGTTGTTTGAGTGACATCATGGAAACCATTTTGGGGTACATACAATGTTTGGATTGCTATTTTTTACATTTCCTATGAGAAGTACACAACTGAAAAATGGCAATTCTCATGTTTCACGGTGTTTTTCCTTTACTTATTTTTATTTTATTTTATATTTTTGTATTTTGTTTAGTCCCTTAAAGGGAGTTGAACCTGCAATCTTTTTATTGCTTGTTCTATATGCTGCAATACCATAATTTAGCAGAATATGGTAAGTGAGAGATTCCTATGACGCCTAGCCAATAGCTGGGCGTCAAGGGGACCTGCAGCATAGTAACCCATCAAGAGCAACATCTATATGTTTCTATAGCAGTGACTGGAGCTCCCTCTGGTAGCTGTTGTTACAGACAGATGCCAGTATCTGTCCTGCGTAGAGCAGGTACAGCTCCTCAGCCCCCTTCATACTGGTGGACCCCAGCATGGAAGAGCAGTTATGCCCCTTTGTGCTAAGGGGTTAAAAAGACATATCACCATTTTTTTTATATAATGATAGAGGCAACATTTTTTGTGGAATAAAAATGTACTCATTATATTAAGCTACGTAGTGGCTTGATTCTTCTGATATCTAGGAGAAGAACTAAGTAGACGGAACAATATTTATATTTCCTATTTCTAATTCTTCACCTGCTAAATGTTAGTAGAATGAAGTAGAAATAATCTCTCCCTTTTGTTCTGGGGCATATGACATGACGACATGAGAGTCACACTTGGGTACTGCCTTTGTTAGGGTTGGAGCTAACACAAGGGGCGCGACGGGGTAGATAGATCTGATCAAGTGTTCTACTATGGATGGAAATCCTTGAAGTTTGATATCAAATGGGTGACACTTTTTTTCTATATTTCATAAACAATGACACTTTATTTGTGATATGTCCTACTTTGTGCATCAAAGAATTAGTGAGCCCCATCACGGGTCTTTATTGCTAGACCAACCAATGCATAATGAACAGCGCTCCACCCAGGTGTAGAAATCTTCAAAATACGCTTTATTGAGCCATGGTACAGCAGCAACGTATCGACCACCACTTGGTCTTTGTCAAGAGAGAGCTCTCTGCAGTTTAGTATAGAGGGTGGGGGACCTGGAAATAGGGAGAGTGCAGGGCATGCTATACCTTAGGGGTAGATGTGGACTGTCCTTGTAAGGGCAGGAGCTCGGGGATTGAGATTTATTGATAGTCCCCCAGGGACTGACAGGGAATTGTCTCCTGATGCTGTGGCTTGAAGGATTTCTCCACCTAAGCGAATTGGGGCTCCACCTTACCTATCCTCAGCAATTGGTGAGATTGTTCCAATATTACATTTGTGTACATGTCTCTTCCAATTGATCTTACCCCTCCCTTTGCTTTGTGATAACTGCTAATACTAATGCAACCAAGGCTATCTGTTTTTCTGTATTGGCACTTGATAAATGCTTCTTCTATAGGCATTATCACCATTTAATCAGGTACCTTGGGTTGAGTGATAGGACATTGGACCACTGCCAGCGTCTGCACAAAAATCTTGAATAAGTACTAAATTTTGTATGGTACGTCCCCTGACAGGGTATACCCAGTAGTACTTTTTTATCGATACACTTTTTTTGAGTGACAGTTTATTTAATATATTCCTTTATTTGGTTATACATTAAAAGTTATGTTTTAATTCCTGCTTATGCTATATTCTCAAGATTTTGGTAGGATCATGTGATACATTTAAACTATTAGATATTGCTGTTTTTGCGAGATTGTATAAGTGCCTCTTTGACTGCGTGACCACAGACTGCTATCTGCTCGGCAGTTGCTGTGTACTCATGTGAGCTAAACAGGACACAGTGCTTTCTTTATAGGGGATTCTAAGAGGTAACAGAGTTTGCTTCTACCGCCATATAGTGCCGCCATTTGCCAGCAGCAGGTTCTCTCCTGCATGGTGGACCTCGGACTGCGAACGCACCAAATATCATCTCGCTATTTACTCGGTGCGTTCCGCCAGCCCCTATCACCGTGTTAGCCAGTGGATAGAAAATTATTTAGAATTAAGAGTCTCAGTGGTTGATACCTTCTAATGGCTAACTGAAAAGATGGTAACAAATTGCAAGATTTCGAGACTATTCAAGTCTCTTCATCAGGCATAGACTAAAATAAATTCTGGAGAATCACATACTTATGCACAACACATCACAGAAAAAAAAACATAGATAAGACAGATGACATGAAGCAGAATTACCATGAGTGATAAACAGTTATGTCCATAAATATTGGACCAGTTCTTAGATAAGGAATGTTTTATTGTCCTCTGATTGGGGTCTGGTTCTGTTGTGATGACCCCACATGGTCTGAGGAGCAAAGTGTTTAGTTCCTTAGTTGATGTAAAAAGACATAAATCCATGCAACACATTCATTCCTGCACTAAGAGTGTCAAAGATCATCATCAGCTTATATTTCCAAACTCTTCTGAGATTTGAAGTTACCTTTTAATACAAGTAATTTCATGTCCATAATGTTATGATTGGGAAGACAAAAATGTATTGCCACAGGTAGATCCATTCTTTTTTCTCTTATTGTATGGTGTTGAGAGTTAATTCTTGTTCTCAGTTTCTGCCCTGTCTCCCCTACATACAGACCCCCAGTTGGACATTTAGTACAAATGATTAGGTGCACCACATTAGAAGTGACGCAGCTGAAAGCCTGGTACCTTGTAGTCCTGATGTGAATTGGGGATCTTTATCTTGTCTGTGGTCAATATAAGTGGACAAGTTTTACATTTCTTCTTATTGCAAGGAAAGGTTCCTGCAGCTGTGGGAGAGGACAGGGAGCTTCTGACAATGATACTTCTTGGATTTGGGGGCTACCTAAAACACAGTAGTGGTGGGTCTGGAAAAATGGATTGCAAGCGGGCATCTTTTTGTAGTAAAGGTTGCAATTTCCTTGCAGCTCCCCTTAGCACCTCCTGATTTGGATTGTAGGTGACCACTAGAGGCACCAGGTTGTTTTCTTCTTTAGCTTTGTAATGTAGCAGGTGATTCCTTAATATTCTGGTGGCTCTTGTAATCTGGTTTTCAATTGTTCTTGGATGGTAGCCCTGATTCAAAAAGGTCTTTCTAAGGCGACCAAGGTGTTCATCTTTATCCATGGGGTTGGAATATATACGATTGTATCTGATGGATTGGCTGTAGACAATAGAATTTTTATGTGTTTTGGATGGAAACTGTCCCATTTAAGGTATGTTGGATGGTCGATTGGCTTCTGATACAGGTATGTTTCTATTTCATTGGTCTGCAGCTTAATGATGATGTCCAAAAAGTTAATTTCAGTGCAGGACTAGTTGAGTGTCAAGTTGATGGTAGGATGAAATTGATTAAACTGTTCATGGAATGTATTTAGCTGTGGCTCAGACTCCTTCCAGATGATTAAAATATCATCAATGTAGCGGTAGTAGGCCAGGGGCCTGATGGGACATGAGAACAAAAAGTCTCTTTCAAGCTTGGCCATGAAAAGATTTACATACTGTGGGGCCATTTTACTTCCCATTGCTGTGCCAGTCTCCTGTAGATATACCTTGTCAAATTCAAAGTAATTGCGGGTGAGGATGAATTTTATAAGTTTCAGCACAGAATTAGTATCAGTCTCTGTGTTTTCCAGGAAGAATTTGCAGGCATTTAATCCATCCTGGTGTGGGATATTAGAGTACAAAGATTCCACATCCATGGTTCCCAGGATGGTTCCTTCTGGTAGAGGACCTATTGCTGATAGTTTATTCAATAGGTCAGTTGTGTCCTGAATGAAGCTGGGTGTATCATTTAACTGTGGTTTAAGAATACCCTCTACCCATATACCTGCTCTTTAAGGGTGCCCACACATGAAATAATTGGTCTTCCTGGATTTCCAGATTTGTGGATTTTGGGAAGCATGTAGAATGTCCCTGTTTTTGGACTTCCTGGTATCAGGTCATGGGCTCTTATGGATTCGTCGGGCAGACAAGATACTAACTTGTTTAGCTCCTTGCAATAGTCCTGTGTAGGATCCGACTCCAATTTTTTGTAGTAGCATGTGTCCATAAGTTGTCTGTTTGATTCCTTTATATATTCTGATGAGTTCATCATGACTATTGCATCACCCTTGTCAGCAGGTTTGATGATGATTTCTTTGTTGGTTTTCAGAGACTGTATTGCCTATATCTCCTGGGCAGTGATGTTGGATGCTTGTCTCCTGTTAGTGTCTATGATGGTGGATTTTATCAAATGTCTGAAGGAGTCTATATATTTATCCAAATGAGGTTGCGTCCAGTTGGAGGTGTCCTGTCTGCCCTCTTCTTGGTTGTTAGGATCCCTTTTCCTTCAGTCCGAGTGTTTTCTGAATCCTCTGTATCATTGAAATATTCCCTCAGGCGCAGTCTCCTGAAAAAAAATGTTCCATATCACTGCAGAGTTGTTTTATCCAGGGCCTTAGTAGGACAAAATGAGAGTCCTCTGGAAAGCACGGCCAGCTCCACTTTGTTGGGTTTATAATCTGAAATATTAATGTCACAGTTAGATGCTTTTTTGTCTGGAATGGAGTGGTTGTCCAAGTTGTCAGGTTTTGGCTTTGTTTTGTATCTGTTTGTATAGAGTCCTGAATTGAGGCGCAATCTGCGTAGTTTCTTTTCCTTGTTATGAATCAGATAGGTCCATAGTTTGTTGAAGTATTGTTGTAATTTTTGCTCTGTGTCTTCTGCAAGTGTTTTCCTCAGAGTTTCAAATTGCCCTTGGACTTTACTCTTTATGCTGTAGCAGACATGCAAAAGGTGATTCCTTAATCTCTCAGAAGTCCTGTGACAAAGGTTTTGTGCATAATGGGTATTGTAGGTATGAAGAATTGGGTTTGTAATCCAGAGACCTTTGGGGATTAGATTCTGCTTTTTGCATTTAGATAGGAAAGAAATGTCGTCCATTTGGGCACTTTTCTTCAGAAGTGATTTTAGTTCCATAAAGATGCGGTACATTCTGGTATTCTCCATTTTGATACAGGAAAAATATATATCTTGGTACTGTGTTAGCCAGCAGATAGAAAAATATTTAGAATTGAGAGTCCTCAGTGGTTGTTACCTTTTGATGGCTAACTGAAATGACCATTTGACTTTTTTCCTCAAAACTTTTACTTCAGCCCCAAATTTGCTATTTGCAATTTCTCTTGAGTTCGCTGATACCCCATATATTGGGGAAATCCACTGTTTGGGCACATGGCAGGTCTCGGAAGGAAAGGAGCACAGTTTTACTTTTTGAACACAAAAAATGCTGGAACCAAGAGTGGATGCCATGTCGTGTTTGGAGAGCTACTGATGTGCCTAAACAGAGTAAACCATCCATAATGACCCGGGTTTGGAAAATAGACCCCTCAAGGAATTTATCTATTTGTGTGGTGAGCACCTTGAACCCAAAGGTGCTTCACAGAATTTTGGTCTGTGAAATTGAGAAAAATAATATATTTCCCACAAAAAATGTTGTTTTAGACCCAGTTTTTTTTTAATTTCACAAGGATGGCATGAGAAAATGGACCCCAAAATTCATTGTGCAATATCTCCTGATTACACCGATACTCCATTTGTGGTCGAAAAAATTTTTTCAGGCACAGTGAAAAGTTCAAAAGGGAAGGAGCGCCATATTGGAGTTCAGATTTTGCTGCAATGGTTTGAGGGTGCCATGTCATATTGGTAGAGCCCCTGAGATGCCAGAACAGCAGAACCAACATAAGTGACCCCCCATTTTACAAACTACATCTTTCAATGAATTCATCTAGGGCGTGCAGTGATCATATTGACACTACAGATGTGTCCCCAGAATTTTATACCATTGCGCAGTGAAGAAAAAATAATTACATTTTTGCCACCAAAATTTAATTTCAGCCCCAGATTTTACATTTTCACACTAGTAAATGGTAAAAATAGCACAAACCTTGTCCTACAATTTCTACTAAATGTAGAAATACCCTATATGTGGCTGTACAGTACTGCTTTGCCATACGGGGAGACTCGGGATGGATGGAGCACTATTTGCCTCGTAAAGCACAGATTTTCCTAGAATTTCCTGAATCACGTATTGCAGAGATTTACACAAAAACCCCGATATAAGGGCTCAGGGGATAAATGTGAGCAAAACCTGTCTTTGGGAGACACAATGAAAACATTAATAGTAGCTCAAGAATGGGTTCTATTTATTTTTTACACCGTTCCTCGTGTGGCATAAGTGATTAGGTGACTTTATTATTTGGGTCGGTGAAATTACAGTGATAATAGATTTATATCATTTTTTTATGTTTGGCTGCCATCACACAGTAAAAGATGCTGTTAATTGCAAAAACTTTTTGCATCCCCATATTTAATAGGCATAATATTTCCATATTTTTGCCGACAAAGTCATATAAGTGCTAGTTTTTTGTTGGACAATTTGATGTTTTTATTTGTACCATTTGCAGTCACATGACCTTTCTTGACTGCTTTCTTTTCTGATTTTTGGGAGGAAGAATGAACAAAACCAGCAATTTAGGATTTTGTTTTATTTTTTTTATTTATGCTTTTCTGCGTGTGGTAAAATTGATAAGGCAGCTTTATTCTTCGGGTAAATATATTTACAGCAATACCACATTTTTATTGTGGTTTTTATGTTTTGGTGCTTTTACACAATAAAAACTATTTTATAGAAAAAAATAATTATTTTGGCAACACGTGTCTTCATATTAGAATTACGAACTGTAGACATGTACCACTTATAATCATAATGATTTTCCAATGTGTCAGTAAAAAAATATTGTCTGTCTGTGATTTTTTAGCAAGTTGTCCAGAAAAAATAAAAAGCCAAGTAGGCAAATCTGCCAGGTATAGGAGCGAATAAGGCTCCTTTCACACTAGCGTCGGAATCTCCCCGTCGCAATGTGTGGGGGAGAGATTCCGACGCTAGCGTTTGCTGCATTGCACAATGGGTGCAGCGGATGCATTTTTCCGGCGCATCCACTGCCCCATTGTAAGGTGGGGGCAGAGTTCCGGCCGCGCATGCGCGGTCGGAAAAAGCAGTCCGTCAGGAGAAAAAAACGTTACATGTAGAGTTTTTTTCTCCCGACGGTCCGCAAAAGCACGACGCATCCGTCGCTCGACGGATGCGACGTGTGGCAATCCGTCGCAAATGCGTCGTCAATGCAAGTCTATGGGGAAAAAACGCATCCTGCAAGCACTTTTGCAGGATGCGTTTTTTCTGCAAAACGACGCATTGTGACGGATTGCAGAAAACGCTAGTGTGAAAGTAGCCTAATGCAGTAGAGGAGTCAGATTTGCCAAATACTCCACTTTGATGATTTAGCAGTGCCTGATATGCTGTACAAATAAGGAAAGAGGAGCCAAACAAGCCATGCCAATAAAAGGAGTTCTAAATAGAAACACTAATATCAAGAAACTAACAAGCAATCTAGGAGGAAAGAAATAAGGGACCTTTAAATATGACCAGTTAGGTGGTGCTGCCCCCAGTCTCTGTGCAAGCTTCAGCATGTCATAGTGGTTAGTTACAAACTTTTGCTATATTCATTTTTGCCACTAACCTACCATCAAAGCTAAAAATAAAAAAACTAATAAGCATTTCTAAACATCTAATGTACAATATAGATTAATTATTTTTAGACATGATTTTGCTCTTGCCTTATATTTGTCGATCTTAGTAGATGTTAAGTACTGTCTCTCTTTCATTACCCTATTGCAACCGACCCATAAGCACGGAGGGTAAATCAGTGAATCTAATTATATCATCATTAGAGTAGTGAACACAAGATACACCATTCATCTATCTTCATGGTGGTCACTGTAAATGAAAATGTTCTTGTTATCAATATGATGTCAATTTGTATACCTGTCTAATGCATCTACATAAATACTCATTAACAGACTTAAATTACCCATTTACCTCAAGTTACATCTTAATGCTACAAAGGATAAAAATCCTCTCTGCTTTACAGACAATTAGAAATTTACTAACCATTGCACTTTTCTGAAAATCACCATTATCTAGAAGGCATGCTTGGTAATTTCTGGAAATTTTCCTTTATTCATTACAAGGGTGTAATCTTATTATCTCTCATTAACTAAGGTTAATTATTTAATTTGTCCTTGCAAATGTGACAGAAAAAAAAACTTTCTTTAATTAAGCAGATCAGCAATTATCTGTTGTTTTCGGAAAGCTTAAATGCTCTCCACAAATAGTGCACACTGCGATCCCTATCAGAAGCTTAAGCAACGCTCGTGAATTTACACATGATGTTTATTTATTTACTGGACTATCAAATCAGTTTTTTAAAGGGGTTAGATCATTTCACAAATTTACGGCATACCACAAGGACCCCTACAATCCTGACAATTAAGGGGACACAGCATAGTTTTAATGTCGGGCCTCATATGATTTCCCTGACCTCTTGGCTGTAGAGATACCTGAAAGTGGCTCAATTCACTTCATAGGAACGGAATATGACTTTCAATAGCAAATTAGATTAATTTTTGCATTTATTACGTAGTTGTTTAACCTATCTTAACGGAAAATAATGTACACATAGGCACTGATGTGATGTGACTTGCTGCTCCGTTATATACAGTGCTTCATCATTATGCAGCAGGCACAGATGATGTGTCTGTCCTATCTACAGCGGGTTCCAGCTGTATTGTGTAGTTGAGCTCCCAGTGCATCTTCTGGGTCCAGAACTAGCTCTGATCCCAGCAGTTTCAAGTAATCTAAGATCTAAGCTACTGCAGTGTTCTGGGGAAAACAACATAGCTAATCAGAGGAACTATACTACAATTCTAATTGGCGCTATTTACTAAAATTATTAGTACATCTCCTACATTTTGGGATAGGATCTTGGAGATGGGAAAACCCTTTAACCACTCAGGCGTTGGAGTCAATAACGATTTTGCATGACGAGTTTGACAGGGAAAAATGCTTCCTTTTTTAGCCCAAGCTCAAGGCCCCCTGCAACACAATCACAGGGTGCTAATAAGTTGCTATGATGACACATGGCGTAACAGCGGCCTCCAGGTTTGCCACGTTCAAAGGCCTATTAGATTCTGCCGGAGAGGATTTTCAATGATCATTCTACAAGTACATCTCACTGAATTAGAATGTCATCAAAAAGTTAATTTATTTCAGTTCTTCAATACAAAAAGTGAAACTCATATATTATACAGAGCCATTACAAACACAGTGATCTATTTCAAGTGTTTATTTCCGTTTATGTTGATGATTATGGCTTACAGCCAATAAAAACTCAAAAGTCATTATCTCAGTGTATTAGAATACTTTATAACACCAGCTTGAAAAAATGATTTCAAAATCCGAAATGTTGGCCTACCGAAATGTATGTTCAGTAAATGCACTCAATGCTTGGTTGGGGCTCCTTTTGCATCAATTACTGCATCAATGTGGTCGTGGCATGGAGGCAATCAGCCTGTGGCACTGCTGAGGTGTTATGGAAGCTCAGGTTGCTTTGATAGCAGCCTTTAGCTCATCTCCATTGTTGGGTCTGGTGTTTCTCATCTTCCTCTTGACAATACCCCAAAGATTCTCTATGGGGTTAAGGTCAGGTGAGTTTGCTGGCCAATTAAGCACAGTGATACTGTTGTTTCTAAACCAGGTATTGATACTGTGGCAGTGTGGACAGGTGCCAAGTCCTGCTGGAGAATGAAATTTCCATCTTGGACCACTGAGCAACAGTCCAGTTCATTTTCTTTTTGGCCCAGGTGTGATGCTTCTGGCGTCTATTGGTCATGAGTGATTTGACACAAAGAATGCAACACTTGTAGCCCATGTCCTGGATACCTCTGTGTGTGGTGGCTCTTGAAGCAATGACTCCAGCAGCAGTCCACTCCTTGTGAATCTCCCACAATTTTTTGAATGGCCTTGTCTTAACAATCCTTTCAAGGCTACAGTTATCCCGGTTGCTTGTGCACCTTTTTCTACCACACTTTTTCCATCCACTCAACTTTCCATTAAAAAGCTTGGACACTGCACTCTGTGAACTGCCAGCTTCATTAGCAATGACCTTTTGTGGCTTACCCTCCTTGTGGAGTGTGTCGATGACAGCCTTCTGGGCATCTGTCAAGTCAGCAGTCTTCCCAGTGATTGTGGAGCCTGCTCAAACAGAATAATGGACCGTTTTAAGCACTTAGGAAGTCTTTGCAGGTGTTTTTTTGTTAATTATTCTAATTTTCTGAGATAATATATTTTGGTTTTTCATTGGCTGTAAGCCATATTTATCAACATTAACAGAAATAAAGACTTGAAATAGATCACTCTGTAATGACTATATAATATTTAAATATGAGTTTCACTTTTTGTATTGAAGAACTGAAATAAATTAGCTTTTTGATGATATTCTAATTTAGTGAGAAGCATGTGTATGTTATTTATTGAAACTTTTTATCACCCATGTTTAAAAGTAACTACAATCAAATACTTGCAACAACTTACAGTGAGTCTTTTACATGGCTGTGGTAATTTTGCTTTGCAGAAATGTCTTTGGTTTGGCTACAATGGACGGTATTCTGTTTTGAAATGCTTTAAGGTCTTGACACAGAATCTCAAAGGGACTTTAGTCAGTTTAAAGGGGTTTTCCCATTGAGAAAAGTTAATTTTTTTTCACTAGATCTTGGAATGAAAATAAGGTCCACAATAGGAAGTGATTAAAAAAAAAATCTCTCCATGCTGAGATAATGTTATAAATGTGCACCTGCTGTGCACTGTGCAATGGATGTGTCTGACCTTGCAGGAACATGGTCTCATCATACCACAGGTCCTGGGCAGAGGAGGAAGCAAAGAGTTTACAGACATTACAGTATAGGATCGCAGATGATTGTTTTTGTTAGGAAAAATATTTCTCTGCTTGTTTTTAAACAATGTTTTACCTCGCAGATTCGTCTGTGATCCCATGCTATTCCATTGTCTGTATACTCTTTTGCTTCCTCCCCTACCCAACAGCTGTTTTATGAACAGACCATGTTCCTGCATTGTCAGACACAGCCATTACACTGTACACAGCAGGGGCACATTTATAAGATTATCTCAGCACAGGAACATTTTATAAAAAAAATATCCAATTGTGGAACTTATTTTTATTCCATGGAAAAACTCCCTTAAACTATTATTTTGTTACTTTTGGGCTATTGAGATGTAGACATGCTCTATGGATAATTTGACTGCTGCATAACTAAACTGTGCTTCAGCTTTATCTCATGACCTGATAGGTGGACAATCTCCTTCAGGATTTTCTGACAGAGAACGGGGGCTGTTTTCATGATTTCATCCACTCTAACAAATTTTACAGGTTCTGCAAAAGCAAAGCAGTCCCACACCGTTAAAATGCTATCACTTTTTTTTTGTGTTGATATGACGATTTTCTGGTGAAATGAAGTGTTAGCTTTACAATAGATGTAACAGGACCCATGTCTAAAATGTTCCACTTTTGACTCATCAGTCCACAGAATATTATTATTAGTTTGGCAGATCATCTAGATGTTTTTTGGCAAATGTGAGGTTAGCATTTGTGTCATGTTTTGACAGCAGTTGTGTCATAAAGCTTTCCCCCTGCAGTAATTTCGGTCAAGTATCTTATATTTTAGAATCATATATACTGTCCTTTACCGAGATAACTGAGTTCTGCAGTTATTTTGGTATTCAACTGGGTTCTTTAGTCGTTGATGCAATCTAAGTGAAATTTTGGTAGGCTCGTCCCTCTAGAAAAGATTCACCACTGTTCCAAGTTGTCTGAATTTTTAGATAATGGCTTTCAATGAGATCCTGTGGAGTATTGGAGCTTTAGTAATGGCTATGTATCTCTTTCCAGACTACCAGATTGTATTGACTCAGCTTGGCATTTCTGTTTTAATCACTTTAGAACATCTTTGACTGCATTTTGTGACCTTAACGCTGCTTGTCATTGCCAAACAGGTTCTAGTTGTATTATAATTACAAATAGTTACGTACCTAAATAGACACTTTAACAGAGAATTAAAAACAAAACTAGAACAGAGCAGAAAATAAAAAATAAAGTTATCCATAGAAGATATCTTTTAATATTTGTACCCCTACAACAATAATTACTGCTAGTTGAATAGAGGTAGAAATATTTCAGCATTGGCCAAATCAATTAATATGCTACAAATACCATTCCCATATCACATGCCTAGAAAGTGCATGTAAATGTAAAAATATATGTTTTTGCTCGACATACTTTATTACTAAGAAAGTTATTGGCCTCTAGGAATGATAAATGACTGAGCTATTTAAACAATGTGAATAGAACGAGGCGGCGCATGGTGGCCTTACATTAAACCCATACCCTTTCAATTAAATGTAAATTAAAAGCCTAAGTAAATGATAACAATATCTGGACATCTGATTAACACTGAATATCATCACCCACTGATCACATTGAATAAATCATGCCGCAGTTAATGTGTCTAGCTGCCATTTGCAAGATAAGAGCATTCATTAGATCAATAACATCAAACAGAGGTGCTGGACAAACAACAGTCTCCATAGTACATTAATCTTAGTTGTTCTTTGTACCTGCATATATAATATGATCATGTGAACACCTTGATCAATTTAGTCATAAATTCTGTGAAATTAATGACAGTGTGGGTTTTGGTCGACACTTCATTACCTGTTTAAAATGAAAAAAACAAAAACAAATTACAAGTGAATTAAATTGATAGTGAAATGCCCATTTTCTTTCAGATATTAAATAATAAAACAAAATAACATACTGATAGTATGTGTATTTATTACAATTTACACTTTTTAGTGATTTCACCTAAAAATGAAATTGCAAAAAAATAATCATGACCATATCATCAAAGTATCTATCTATCTATCTATCTATCTATCTATCTATCTATCTATCTATCTATCTATCTATCTATCTATCTATCTATCTATCTATCACCTATCTATCTATCTATCTATCTATCACCTATCTATCTATCTATCTATCTATCTATCTATCTATCTATCTATCTATCAGTAAACTGGGACAGCGTACACAAAAAATTACTTCAGTTGCCAGGCCTCCCATGCTTGGAATACCTTTCTTGCAATGTAATATGAAATGAAATGAAGAGGCAGCACTCCAATACTTCAATGTTTGTATAAAAAAAGGACTTTCACTAGCCCTAGTGGAAAAACATTTCAGCTACTATGAGCCCTTCTCCAGCAATTTTAAGTGTGTACATTCAGATATTTAAACGGATGCTACAATTACATATTGTTAACATATCAAGTGAAAAATATTACCTTAATTAATTATATGCATTAAAGTATACACTAGTAACCCAGTATTCTAAAGTGACAGTGCAAAATTACTTATATCAAATCATTAACAGTACAGTATATAAAAGTGCTATTTCATTTAATTGATAAAAATTACAACATGTGTAAGCTCGAGTGGGTTTATAGGCTTAAAACCCTAAAGCCAACGGGTCTAAAATTAAACTGTTATGTAAAGTAAAAATTATCCCCAGACTGTCCCTCTGTCCATTACCCACCTTTAATATAATATTTTGTTTTCACAGATCACCTTATTATAAAAAGAATCACGGATGAAGTGGACTCAACTCACCTGTATAATTATTTATTTATATTTAATTATTTTCCTTTGAATGTATGTCAACATTATATCTTTTTTTTATTTAGCCAATTTCTCTCATTAGCCAAAGTGTTTGGGACATGCTTCATATTTTGTGCTTACATCTTCAACTGACGGTGAACTTAGGTTCATGTAGTAATGGGGTGGTTAAAAAACCCAGGTTTGCCCATGGTGTGCACAGTCTGACACTTTGATCAGGAAGGGTTTCTATATCCCTCTGGTACACCACGACTGTCTGGTGTGTCTCCATACCAAGAGACACATACAGGTGACCAGGGCAAAGGTGTCAGATCTGATCATAAAAGTTTCTGATTTACTAGGAGATGTTTAAAAAAAAAAGCAAATATATAGGGAAGCAATATTGATTGAGACCCTAGTTTATCACACTTCCCCAATAATGAAAGAAAACTATTATAGTTTAGTAATCAAAGAAAGGGCAAACTTAGTACAGTAACCAAGATGGCAGTTGCGATTCCGGATATGTACTGCGCATGCGCGATGATAGATTGACCTAGACGTCTTCAGATTGGCAAATGAACTAGCCATGCGCAATGGACATGCTAGGATGCAGAAATTGGCGTGTGAGGATATGTCTTATATCCCACAACACTATACAGCTGGGTGAGCTCCCAAATGTAATATTAAAAACATGATATAATTTATCAATTCAATGAAATAGCACTTTTGTATACAGTACTGTTAAAGATTTGATATAAGTACTTTTGCACTGTCATTTTAGTACACTAGGTCACTAGTATGCACTTTACTGCAATGTTTATATAATTAATGAATGTAATATTTTTCTCTTGATATGTTAACAATATTTAATAAGATTAAAATAGATAAATCTCCGGGTCCGGATGGCATACACCCACGAGTAGAGTTGAGCGACCTTGACCTTTTTAGAGTCGAGCCGGGTTTTGCGAAACCCGACTATGTCCAAAGTCGGGTCGAGTGAAATCGGCCGATTATGACGTAAAGTCGGGATCGACCGAAACACGAAACCCAATGCAAGTCAATGGGGCAGCATAGTCGGCAGTGAGTGGGGGCCAGGAAAACACCTAGAGTGCCCATTTTAATGTCAAAACCATCCATTCTTCTTAATGAAGCTTGTCAAGCGTAATTTACCTTAAAATAATTGGAAGGCATTTGAAATTGGGGGTCATTTGGCTAAAGTTGTGGGGGGTAGGGCTGGTTCAAGTAATTAGTGGGCCCAGTAAATCTGGACCACGTCACGGCAGTGGAGCAGGGAGAGGTAAGTATTTCAACTTTGCAAGTGCTGTGATCCTGAGCAAGCAGGGGGGGCCCACTCGTTGGCATTGGCACTGGCACAGGGCCCCTCAAAGTACAGCGGTGTGTTTGCACGGCGGGGGCGCCTCCCACCGGCAGCAACACTTTTGCGTACTATGAGAGGCCCTGTGCCAGTGACGTCGCCAACTAGTATTCCTCCCCCCACCTGATGAAGGAACCTGCACTTTCATCTGCACCTTCCTCTTTGTCCCCGTGTAAGGTGGTATGGTATGCGGGAAGAGCAACCTGACTTTCAGCAGGGTCACAATGTTGTTGTGTAGCGTGCACGGGGAATGTTGCGTTATGGGTCAATGTACCAGCAGACTCATCTATCACTGGCTGGGCAATGGGCACGATGAAGTGGAAACACAGATATAGGCCCAAAGAATAAAGTGGGCTAAATGCAGTTCAAAATTGGTAACACAGGAATAACCAGGGGGCATTGCAGTGGAGGACAACTGGAATGAGAGGCTGACACAGAGAGTAGGGCCAAATCAGTAAGTAGTCGAAATGCAGTTCAAAATTGGCAACCGTAGTAAACAGGCGGCACAGCTTTGTTCAGTGGAGGAGAACAGCAAGGAGTGGCAGACACCGATAGTAGGCCCCAACCCAACTAGTAGGCCAAATGCAGTCTAACATTAACAACTACTTAACGAGAGGCTGAAAATGGAATTTCAGGACAGGAAACCAGGAGAACAGCAAGGAGTGGCAGACACCGATAGTAGGCCCCAAACCAACTAGTACGCCAAATGCAGTTGTTCCATTTAACCACAATTTAATGAGAGCCTGAAGATAGAAGCTCAGGAAAGGCAACCTGGGGAACACCTTGGAGTGTAACACACCATCTCTCTCCACCCGATACCCATTTTGTAGGCCTAATGCAGTGTAGTTTTCTACAACTACTAAACGAGAGTCGGAAGATCGAAGCAATGGCGAGGAAACCTGGAGAACACCTTGGAGTGTAACACACCATCTCTCTCCACCCCATTCCCCATTTTTTAGGCCTAATGCAGCCTACTTTCCGACACCTACTAAACGAGAGCATGAAGATCGAAGCTCAGGAAAGGCAACCTGGGGAACACCTTGGAGTGTAACAACAACCTCTCTCTACACCACGGAAGGGCTGATTCTTAGGAAGGAAGGCTGTTGTAAATAAGCATTGCGCGTCCGAGGGTGATTATATTCTTATTCGGTATCTACTCACCCTCGGACGCGCCATGCTTCTTGATTTGTAATTAATGTTTATTTGCAATGTGCTTTTGACTTACTCAATTATTTTTTTAATTATTGATTTTATTAAATTAATAGTTTAACATCTTATTGGAAATAATTTAAAGGAGACGCGACAGGACAACACTCGGTGGATGCCATATCTGTGTTAACAACTCCAAAAAACTTTCAGTTAACTTCTTGCAGGATAAAGAAATTGTAGCTGTTGGACCTTTGTAGTACAGTTCCAGATATTTGTTGTGTGTTTGTTTTGATTGTTAAAATGTCTGCATTTGAGATCTCAACACGATCTTATTTTTTATAATCAAATTAATTTTTTAAATATTTTATTAGGTTGGTTCAAGGGGTACACGGGCCGCAGTAGACAGGTCAGTGGAGGCCTAGTGGAAGGAGGGACCGCAGACAGGCATCGAAGGCCTAAAATAATCACACATGGCTGTAGGCAATTTTAAATTGGTTCCAGGGGTACACGGGCAGCAGTGGTGTGGTCAGTGGAGGCCTAGTGGAAGGAGTGACCACAGACAGGCATCGAAGGCCTAAAATATTAACACATGGCTGTAGGCAATTTTAAATTGGTTCCAGGGGTACTTGGGCAGCAGTGCCCTGGTCAGTGTAGTAGTAGTTGAAAGAATGGACCGCAGACAGGCATCGAAGGCCTAAAATAAAAAAATTGGGCTGGCTGTAGGCAATTTTAAATTGGTTCCAGGGTTACACGGGCAGCAGTGGTGTGGTCAGTGGAGGCCTAGTGGAAGGAGTGACCGCAGACAGGCATCGAAGGCCTAAAATAATCACACATGGCTGTAGGCAATTTTAAATTGGTTCCAGGGGTACACGGGCAGCAGTGGTGTGGTCAGTGGAGGCCTAGTGGAAGGAGTGACCACAGACAGGCATCGAAGGCCTAAAATATTAACACATGGCTGTAGGCAATTTTAAATTGGTTCCAGGGGAACTTGGGCAGCAGTGCCCTGGTCAGTGTAGTAGTAGTTGAAAGAATGGACCGCAGACAGGCATCGAAGGCCTAAAATAAAAAAATTGGGCTGGCTGTAGGCAATTTTAAATTGGTTCCAGGGGTACACGGGCAGCAGTGGTGTGGTCAGTGGAGGCCTAGTGGAAGGAGTGACCGCAGACAGGCATCGAAGGCCTAAAATAATAACACATGGCTGTAGGCAATTTTAAATTGGTTCCAGGGTTACACGGGCAGCAGTGGTGTGGTCAGTGGAGGCCTAGTGGAAGGAGTGACCGCAGACAGGCATCGAAGGCCTAAAATAATCACACATGGCTGTAGGCAATTTTAAATTGGTTCCAGGGGTACACGGGCAGCAGTGGTGTGGTCAGTGGAGGCCTAGTGGAAGGAGTGACCACAGACAGGCATCGAAGGCCTAAAATATTAACACATGGCTGTAGGCAATTTTAAATTGGTTCCAGGGGTACTTGGGCAGCAGTGCCCTGGTCAGTGTAGTAGTAGTTGAAAGAATGGACCGCAGACAGGCATCGAAGGCCTAAAATAAAAAAATTGGGCTGGCTGTAGGCAATTTTAAATTGGTTCCAGGGGTACACGGGCAGCAGTGGTGTGGTCAGTGGAGGCCTAGTGGAAGGAGTGACCGCAGACAGGCATCGAAGGCCTAAAATAATAACACATGGCTGTAGGCAATTTTAAATTGGTTCCAGGGTTACACGGGCAGCAGTGGTGTGGTCAGTGGAGGCCTAGTGGAAGGAGTGACCGCAGACAGGCATCGAAGGCCTAAAATAATCACACATGGCTGTAGGCAATTTTAAATTGGTTCCAGGGGTACACGGGCAGCAGTGGTGTGGTCAGTGGAGGCCTAGTGGAAGGAGTGACCACAGACAGGCATCGAAGGCCTAAAATATTAACACATGGCTGTAGGCAATTTTAAATTGGTTCCAGGGGTACACGGGCAGCAGTGGTCTGGTCAGTGGAAGTCTAGTGGAAGGAGTGACCGCAGACAGGCTTCCAAGGCCTAACATAACAAAATTGGGCTGGCTGTAGGCACTTTAAATTGGTTCCAGGGGTACATGGGCAGCAGTGGTCTGGTCAGTGGAAGTCTAGTGGAAGGAGTGACCGCAGACAGGCTTCCAAGGCCTAACATAACAAAATTGGGCTGGCTGTAGGCACTTTAAATTGGTTCCAGGGGTACATGGGCAGCAGTGTATGGTCAGTGGAAGTCTAGTGGAAGGAGTGACGGCAGACAGTCTTCGAAGGCCTAACATAACAAAATTGGGCTGGCTGTAGGCACTTTAAATTGGTTCCAGGGGTACATGGGCAGCAGTGTATGGTCAGTGGAAGTCTAGTGGAAGGAGTGACCGCAGACAGGCTTCGAAGGCCTAACATAACAAAAATGTCAAAACAATGGTATTGTCAGTGCCAGGCATTGAAGGATGTCAGCGCCTAGACTACACATTGGTGAAGCTGTGAGAGATAATTTTGCTAGTGGTAGAGCACTGTTTGAGCTGGGGGGGGGGGAACTGGCTTGTGGCCGGCGGTACAGGCACAGGGCCCCTCATATTACAACGGTGAGTCTGACGTTGGGTGCGCACCACCACCGCCAGAGACACTTTATTGTACTATGAGGGACCCAGTGGCAGTGCCGTCGACCAAAAGCGGCCACACCCACCTCTTCAGACAAACAGCACTCTCAAGGGTCCAAGCGCAAAGTGGCGATAGCACGACCCCGTGTGGGGAGTTTGGCCATTTCGTGAGGTGGAAACATGTCGTATGCTGGACAATCAGGTGAAGAAAATTACGAGATTGGAAAAGTCATTCAGAATAGTCCACAGGCAAGACCTTTTCATAGGAAAGCTAGGTGTCAGCCGGGCAGGGTGGGGCAAAAGATTTTGAAATCCAGTTGTGGTTCATTTTAATGAAGGTTAGATCATCTACATTTTGGGTAGCCAGACGAGTCCTTTTTTCTGTTAGTATTGAACCTGCAGCACTGAATACTCTTTCTGATAGGACACTAGCTGCCGGGCAAGCAAGCTCCTGCAATGCATATTCTGCCAATTCTGGCCAGGTGTCTAATTTGGATGCCCAGTAATCAAATGGGAATGACGGTTGAGGGAGAACGTCGATAAGGGATGAAAAATAGTTTGTAACCATACTGGACAAATGTTGTCTCCTGTCACTTTGAATTGATGCTGCAGTACCTGTCCTGTCTGCGGTCATAGAAAAATCACTCCACAACCTGGTCAGAAAACCCCTCTGTCCAACGCCACTTCTGATTTCTGCCCCTCTAACACCTCTGGTCTGCTGGCCCCTGGAGCTCGTGTGAGAACGATCACGGGCGCTGTGTGCAGGGAATGCCAGAAGCAAACGGTCAACAAGAGTTGATTGTTTTGTTGCTAATATTAGTTCCAAGTTCTCATGTGGCATAATATTTTGCAATTTGCCTTTATAGCGAGGATCAAGGAGGCAGGCCAACCAGTAATCGTCATCGTTCATCATTTTTGTAATGCGTGTGTCCCTTTTGAGGATACGCAAGGCATAATCCGCCATGTGGGCCAAAGTTCCCATTGTCAAATCTGCGGTTGTGCTTGGTTGAGGGGCAGTTGCAGGCAAATCTACGTCACTTGTGTCCCTCAAAAAACCAGAACCCGGCCTTGCCACGCCACCAATTTCCCGTGCCCCCGGGAAAGCTTCCTCATTAAAAATATACTCATCCCCATCATCCTCCTCATCCTCCACCTCCTCTTCGCCCGGTACCTCGTCATGTACACTGCCCTGACCAGACAATCGCTGACTGTCATCAAGGCTTTCCTCTTCCTCTGGTGCAGACGCCTGATCCTTTATGTGCGTCAAACTTTGCATCAGCAGACGCATTAGGGGGATGCTCATGCTTATTATGGCGTTGTCTGCACTAACCAGCCGTGTGCATTCCTCAAAACACTGAAGGACTTGACACATGTCTTGAATCTTCGACCACTGCACACCTGACAACTCCATGTCTGCCATCCTACTGCCTGCCCGTGTATGTGTATCCTCCCACAAAAACATAACAGCCCGCCTCTGTTCGCACAGTCTCTGAAGCATGTGCAGTGTTGAGTTCCACCTTGTTGCAACGTCTATGATTAGGCGATGCTGGGGAAGGTTCAAAGAACGCTGATAGGTCTGCATACGGCTGGAGTGTACAGGCGAACGGCGGATATGTGCGCAAAGTCCACGCACTTTGAGGAGCAGGTCGGATAACCCCGGATAACTTTTCAGGAAGCACTGCACCACCAGGTTTAAGGTGTGAGCCAGGCAAGGAATGTGTTTCAGTTGGGAAAGGGAGATGGCAGCCATGAAATTCCTTCCGTTATCACTCACTACCTTGCCTGCCTCAAGATCTACAGTGCCCAGCCACGACTGCGTTTCTTGCTGCAAGAACTCGGACAGAACTTCCGCGGTGTGTCTATTGTCGCCCAAACACTTCATAGCCAATACAGCCTGCTGACGTATGCCAGTAGCTGCCCCATAATGGGAGACCTGGTGTGCAACAGTGGCAGGTGCGGATGGAGTGTTTGTGCGACTGCGGTCTGTGGACGAGCTCTTGCTTCTGCAGGAGGACGAGGAGGAGGAGGAGGAGGAGGGGGTGCGAACGGCTACAGACAACTGTTTACTAGACCGTGGGCTAGGCAGAACTGTCCCAAACTTGCTGTCCCCTGTGGACCCTGAATCCACCACATTTACCCAGTGTGCCGTGATGGACACGTAACGTCCCTGGCCATGCCTACTGGTCCATGCATCTGTTGTCAGGTGCACCTTTGTGCTCACAGATTGCCTGAGTGCATGGACGATGCGCTCTTTAACATGCTGGTGGAGGGCTGGGATGGCTTTTCTGGAAAAAAAGTGTCGACTGGGTAGCTCGTAGCGTGGTACAGCGTAGTCCATCAGGTCTTTGAAAGCTTCGCTTTCAACTAACCGGTAGGGCATCATCTCTAACGAGATTAGTCTAGCTATGTGGGCGTTCAAACCCTGTGTACGCGGATGCGAGGCTAAGTACTTCCTTTTTCTAACCATAGTCTCATGTAGGGTGAGCTGGACTGGAGAGATGGAGATCGTGGAACTAGCGGGGGTGCCGGTGGACATGGCAGACTGAGAGACGGTGGGAGATGGTATTGTTGCCGCCGGTGCCCTAGATGCAGTGTTTCCTACTACGAAACTGGTGATTCCCTGACCCTGACTGCTTTGGCCTGGCAAAGATACCTGCACAGATACAGCAGGTGGTGCGCTAAATGGTGGTCCTACACTGCCGGAAGGGATGTTGCGTTGATGACTAGCTTCATTGGCCGAGGGTGCAACAACCTTAAGGGACGTTTGGTAGTTAGTCCAAGCTTTCAAATGCATGGTGGTTAAATGTCTATGCATGCAACTAGTATTGAGACTTTTCAGATTCTGACCTCTGCTTAAGGAAGTAGAACATTTTTGACAGATGACTTTGCGCTGATCAATTGGATGTTGTTTAAAAAAATGCCAGACTGCACTCTTTCTAGCATCGGATACCTTTTCAGGCATTGCAGACTGAGCTTTAACCGGATGGCCACGCTGTCCTCCACCAGGTTTTGGCTTTGCCACGCGTTTTGGGCAAGATACGGGCCCGGCAGATGGAACCTGTGGCGATGTTGATGCCTGCTGCGGCCCCTCCTCCTCCTCTGCTTCAGAACTGCTGCCGCCTGCACCCTGTTCCCCCAATGGCTGCCAATCGGGGTCAAGAACTGGGTCATCTAATAACTCTTCTTGTACCTCCTGCGCAACTTCGTCTGTGTCACCGTGTCGTTCGGTGGTATAGCGTTCGTGATGGGGCAACATAGTCTCATCAGGGTCTGATTCTTGATCAGCACCCTGCGAGGGCAATGTTGTGGTCTGAGTCAAAGGACCAGCATAGTAGTCTGGCTGTGGCTGTGCGTCAGTGCACTCCATGTCAGATTCAATTTGTAATGGGCATGGACTGTTAACTGCTTCACTTTCTAAGCCAGGGACGGTATGTGTAAAGAGCTCCATGGAGTAACCCGTTGTGTCGCCTGCTGCATTCTTCTCTGTTGTTGTTTTTGCTGAAGAGGACAAGGAAGTGACTTGTCCCTGACCGTGAACATCCACTAACGACGCGCTGCTTTTACTTTTACCAGTTTCACGAGAGGAGGCAAAAGAGCTAGAGGCTGAGTCAGCAAGATAAGCCAAAACTTGCTCTTGCTGCTCCGGCTTTAAAAGCGGTTTTCCTAATCACAGAAAAGGGAGCGTTCGAGGCCTTGTGTAGCCGGACGACGAACCTGGCTCCACAGCTCCAGACTTAGGTGCAATATTTTTTTCCCCACGACCACCTGATGCTCCACCACTACCACTACCCTCATTACCAGCTGACAATGAACGCCCCCGGCCACGACCTCTTCCACTAGACTTCCTCATTGTTTTAAAAACGTAACCAAACTAACGTTATTTGTTGCAGTCACACAACTTACACGGTGAGCTATAACTTCAGTATGATTTAGCTACCCCTTTACAGGTTGGTGAGACCACCGCGAAAATCAGGCACAATGTTACACACTCTTTTTTTGGTGGCTGCAAATTAGAGAGATGCCCCACACGCAGGACTGTCACTGAAGCACAAATGTTAATATTAATGTCACACTATTATTTGTTTTTTATTTTTATTTTTTTCAGGAACACTTTAGAAACCCCCCCAAAAAAAAAAAATTGATTTTTGCAGGGAGAATTTAGAAAACAAATGTAACAAACTATATGCTTTCTATGGGCCACTGAGTGAGAGATGACGCACACAGGAATCAGGAGTGGCACACAAGCCCAGAGGCCAATATTTTTCTACCAATGATTGATGGAGTTATTTTCTCTGGTAGATTTTGGAACCCAAATCAAGGAAAAAAAATATAGGCTTTCTATGGACCACAATTGGAGAGAGAGAGAGAGAGAGAGAGAGAGAGAGAGATGGCACACCCAGGAGTCAAGACTGGCACACAAGCAGAAAGGCCAATATTAATCTCCCACTGTTTTTTTTTTTTTTTTTTTTTTTTCAGGGAGACTTTAGAAAAAAAAAAAATAAAAAAAATATGATTTTATCAGGAAGAATTTAGAAACCAAATAAAATAAAATTATTTTTTCAGGGAGAATTTAGAAAACAAATAAAACCAAAAATAGGCGTTCTATGGCCCACTGACTGAGAGATGACGCACACAGGAATCAGGAGTGGCACACAAGCCCAGAGGCCAATATTTTTCTACCAATGATTGATGGAGTTATTTTCTCTGGTAGATTTTGGAACCCAAATCAAGGAAAAAAAATATAGGCTTTCTATGGACCACAATTGGAGAGAGAGAGAGAGAGAGAGAGAGAGAGAGAGAGATGGCACACCCAGGAGTCAAGACTGGCACACAAGCAGAAAGGCCAATATTAATCTCCCACTGTTTTTTTTTTTTTTTTTTTTTTTTCAGGGAGACTTTAGAAAAAAAAATAATAAAAAAAATATGATTTTATCAGGAAGAATTTAGAAACCAAATAAAATAAAATGATTTTTTCAGGGAGAATTTAGAAAACAAATAAAACCAAAAATAGGCGTTCTATGGCCCACTGACTAAGAGAGAGAGAGAGAGATGGAACGCTTAGTACTGGCACACAAGCCCAAAGGGCAATATTAATCTCCCTTTTTTTTTCCAGGGAGAATTTCTAAAACCCCCCCCAAAAAAAAAATAGGCTTTCTATGGCCCACTATTTGTGAGAGAGATGGGACGCTCAGGACTGGCACAGATGGCACACTCAGGACTGGCACAGAAGCCCAGAGGCCAATATTAATCTCCCTTTTTTTCTGGGAGAATTTATAAAACCAAAAAAATATTTAAATAGGCTTTCTATGGCCCACTATTTGTGAGAGAGATGGCACGCTCAGGACTGGCACAGATGGCACGCTCACAACTGGCACACAAGCCCAGAGGCCAATATTAATCTCCCTTTTTTCAGGGAAAATTTATAAAACCAAAAAAAAAATTAAATAGGCTTTCTATGGCCCACTATTTGTGAGAGAGATGGCACGCTCAGGACTGGCACAGATGGCACGCTCACAACTGGCACACAAGCCCAGAGGCCAATATTAATCTCCCTTTTTTCAGGGAAAATTTATAAAACCAAAAAAAAAATTAAATAGGCTTTCTATGGCCCACTATTTGTGAGAGAGATGGGACGCTCAGGACTGGCACAGATGGCACGCTCAGGACTGGCACAGAAGCCCAGAGGCCAATATTAATCTCCCTTTTTTTCTGGGAGAATTTATAAAACCAAAAAAATATTTAAATAGGCTTTCTATGGCCCACTATTTGTGAGAGAGATGGCACGCTCAGGACTGGCACAGATGGCACGCTCACAACTGGCACACAAGCCCAGAGGCCAATATTAATCTCCCTTTTTTCAGGGAAAATTTATAAAACCAAAAAAAAAATTAAATAGGCTTTCTATGGCCCACTATTTGTGAGAGAGATGGCACGCTCAGGACTGGCACAGATGGCACGCTCACAACTGGCACACAAGCCCAGAGGCCAATATTAATCTCCCTTTTTTCAGGGAAAATTTATAAAACCAAAAAAAAAATTAAATAGGCTTTCTATGGCCCACTATTTGTGAGAGAGATGGGACGCTCAGGACTGGCACAGATGGCACGCTCAGGACTGGCACAGAAGCCCAGAGGCAAATATTAATCTCCCTTTTTTTCAGGGAGAATTTATAAAACCCAAAAAAAAATAAAATAGGCTTTCTATGGCCCACTATTTGTGAGAGAGATGGCACACTCAGGACTGGCACACAAGCCCAAAGGCCAATATTAATCTCCCACTGTATTTTTATCAGGGAGAATTTATACACCCCACAAAAAAAAATACAGAAAAATGAAAAGGCTTTCTATGGCCCACTATGTGAGAGAGATGGCACACACAGGGATGGCACTCTAGCAGAAATGCCAAATTGCCAATCTTAATCTCCCACCAAAAAAAAAAAAAAAAAAAAAACAGGGAATGTCCTACAATTACTATCTCCCTGCCTGCAGTAATCTCAGCCAGGTATGGCAGGCAGCTACTATCTCCCTGCCTGCAGTAATCTCAGCCAGGTATGGCAGGCAGCAATAAGGAGTGGACTGATGCACAAATGAAATAAAAAGTGTGGACAAACAAAAAAGATAGCTGTGCAGAAAGGAAGGAACAAGAGGATTTGTGCTTTGAAAAAAGCAGTTGGTTTGCACAGCGGCGTACACACAGCAATGCAGCTATCAGGGAGCCTTCTAGGGCAGCCCAATGAGCTACAGCGCTGAGGGGAAAAAAAAAAAAAAAAACTTCCACTGTCCCTGCACACCGAGGGTGGTGTTGGACAGTGCAAATCGCTGCAGCACAAGCGGTTTTGTGGTTAATGGACCCTGCCTAACGCTATCCCTGCTTCTGACAAAGCGGCAGCAACCTCTCCCTAAGCTCAGATCAGCAGCAGTAAGATGGCGGTCGGCGGGAACGCCTCTTTATAGCCCCTGTGACGTTGCAGACAGCAAGCCAATCACTGCAATGCCCTTCTCTAAGATGGTGGGGACCAGGACCTATGTCATCACGCTGCCCACACTCTGCGTTTACCTTCATTGGCTGAGAAATGGCGCTTTTCGCGTCATTGAAACGCGACTTTGGCGCGAAAGTCGCGTACCGCATGGCCGACCCCGCACAGGGGTCGGATTGGGTTTCATGAAACCCCGACTTAGCCAAAAGTCGGCGACTTTTGAAAATGTTCGACCCGTTTCGCTCAACCCTACCCACGAGTACTAAGAGAACTAAGTAATGTAATAGATAAACCATTATTTCTTATTTTTAGGGACTCTATAGCGACAGGGTCTGTTCCGCAGGACTGGCGCATAGCAAATGTGGTGCCAATATTCAAAAAGGGCTCTAAAAGTGAACCTGGAAATTATAGGCCAGTGAGTCTAACCTCTATTGTTGGTAAAATATTTGAAGGGTTTCTGAGGGATGTTATTCTGGATTATCTCAATGAGAATAACTGTTTAACTCCATATCAGCATGGGTTTATGAGAAATCGCTCCTGTCAAACCAATCTAATCAGTTTTTATGAAGAGGTAAGCTATAGGCTGGACAACGGTGAGTCATTGGACGTGTTATATCTTGATTTTTCCAAAGCGTTTGATACCGTGCCGCACAAGAGGTTGGTACACAAAATGAGAATGCTTGGTCTGGGGGAAAATGTGTGTAAATGGGTTAGTAACTGGCTTAGTGATAGAAAGCAGAGGGTGGTTATAAATGGTATAGTCTCTAACTGGGTCGCTGTGACCAGTGGGGTACCGCAGGGGTCGGTATTGGGACCTGTTCTCTTCAACATATTCATTAATGATCTGGTAGAAGGTTTACACAGTAAAATATCGATATTTGCAGATGATACAAAACTATGTAAAGCAGTTAATACAAGAGAAAATAGTATTCTGCTACAGATGGATCTGGATAGGTTGGAAACTTGGGCTGAAAGGTGGCAGATGAGGTTTAACAATGATAAATGTAAGGTTATACACATGGGAAGAAGGAATCAATATCACCATTACACACTGAATGGGAAACCACTGGGTAAATCTGACAGGGAGAAGGACTTGGGGATCCTAGTTAATGATAAACTTACCTGGAGCAGCCAGTGCCAGGCAGCAGCTGCCAAGGCAAACAGGGTCATGGGGTGCATTAAAAGAGGTCTGGATACACATGATGAGAGCATTATACTGCCTCTGTACAAATCCCTAGTTAGACCGCACATGGAGTACTGTGTCCAGTTTTGGGCACCAGTGCTCAGGAAGGATATAATGGAACTAGAGAGAGTACAAAGGAGGGCAACAAAATTAATATAGGGGATGGGAGAACTACAATACCTAGATAGATTGGCGAAATTAGGATTATTTAGTCTAGAAAAAAGACGACTGAGGGGTGATCTAATAACCATGTATAAGAATATCAGGGGACAATACAAATATCTCGCTGAGGATTTGTTTATACCAAGGAAGGTGACGGGCACAAGGGGGCATTCTTTGCGTCTGGAGGAGAGAAGTTTTTTCCACCAACATAAAGGAGGATTCTTTACTGTTAGGGCAGTGAGAATCTGGAATTGCTTGCCTGAGGAGGTGGTGATGGCGAACTCAGTCGAGGGGTTCAAGAGAGGCCTGGATGTCTTCCTGGAGCAGAACAATATTGTATCATACAATTATTAGGTTCTGTAGAAGGACGTAAATCTGGGGATTTATTATGATGGAATATAGGCTGAACTGGATGGACAAATGTCTTTTTTCGGCCTTACTAGCTATGTTACTAAGTTACTATGTTAATTGTAACATCGCTTTAAATATCTGACCGTACACCCTTAACATTGCTTGAGGAAGGCTCACAGTATCTGAAACATTGCCACGCCACCTGGGTTAGTAAAAGTCCTTTTTTTTGCACCTTTTACAAGCATTTACTATCTATCTATCTGTCTATCATCTCGACTGCAATTTGGGTCATGTTCTTGGCTTCTACTCATGGAAATCTTATCTTCCTTTTTGAAGGTACAATGGGTTAGGTAAGTTTCCAGTCGAGATTTCATGAACCATGACTAGATTGAGAGTATAGCAAACTTACCAGATGTGAATAATGTGTCATTACTAGTGTTGAGCGATACCGTCCGATACTTGAAAGTATCGGTATCGGATAGTATCGGCCGATACCCGAAAAATATCGGATATCGCCGATACGATATCCGATACCAATACAAGTCAATGGGACACCAAGTATCGGAAGGTATGCTGATGGTTCCCAGGGTCTGAAGGAGAGGAAACTCTCCTTCAGGCCCTGGGATCCATATTAATGTGTAAAATAAAGAATTAAAATAAAAAATATTGATATATTCACCTCTCCGGCGGCCCCTGGACATCACGCTGCTAACCGGCAGGCTTCTTTGTTTAAAATGCGCGCGTTTAGGACCTGCGAATGACGTCCCGGCTTCTGATTGGTCGCGTGCTGCCCATGTGACCGCCACGCGACCAATCAGAAGCCGTGACGTCATTCGTCAGGAGTTTAGTGAATGAGAATGACGTCGCGGCTTCTGATTACCATTGGGAAAATAAAAAAATTGTTGCTAAAAATCATTTTTGTGACTAAAAAGTTAAATGTTTATTTTTTCCTTCCATGTTGCTTCTGCTGTTGTGAAGCACCTGAATAATAAACTTTTTGAATGTGGTTTTGTGCACCTTGAGGGGTGCAGTTTTTAGAATGGTGTCACTTTTGGGTATTTTCAGCCATATAGACCCCTCAACTGACTTCAAATGTGAGGTGGTCCCTAAAAAAAATAGTTTTGTAAATTTCGTTGTAAAAGTGAGAAATCGCTGGTCAAATTTTAACCCTTATAACTTCCTAGAAAAAAAAAAATTGTTTCCAAAATTGTGCTGATGTAAAGTACACATGTGGGAAATGTTATTTATTAACTATTTTGTGTCACATAACTCTCTGGTTTAACAGAATAAATATTCAAAATGTGAAAATTGCTAAATTTTCAAAATTTTCGCCAAATTTCTGTTTTTGTCACAAATAAACACAGAATTTATTGACCTAAATTTACCACTAACATGAAGCCCAATATGTCACGAAAAAACAATCTCAGAACCGCTAGGATCCATTGAAGCGTTCCTGAGTTATTACCTCATAAAGGGACACTGGTCAAAATTGCAAAAAACGGCCAGGTCTTTAAGGTCAAAATAGGCTGGGTCATGAAGGGGTTAATACGGTGCATTTTCCACACACAGTTTCAATTCCTTTCTCTTTACGCCTCTACCTTCAACATTCCTTTCTGCTTCACCACATCCCAACTCAGTACTACAGTTTTGTTAGCAAGAGTCCTATTCTCAACCTGCGGTTTTGAATCTTCTTTCCTCTCTAGGGAACTACTGTATATTATCAGTATGGTTGACGCTTACCTTCTCTTTCCCTGATGCTCTGTAACTCCTGCGCAGGGCACTCTCTTCATCTTACATGCTCTGTCCCGTCTAGACCCGTTACATTTATGAGTTATAATCTCTTGGCCTTACTCCTAGGCGTCCTTAACCAGGACCCATCTCCAACAATCACTCTGTTCCCTTGGTTATTTCTCATCTACTTTCTTCTACCTTTAAGCTTGACCTCCCCTCACTTTAAGGACACTCACGTCAGGCAGCACTGCTCACATTAGACCTTAGGTCTTCTTTCTATGCACACTGGGTTCTTTCTGACTTCCTGACAAGAAACAGTCTCTGTCCCTTCATTTTGGCCCCTCCATTTTGGCCCCAACAACCTACATCATTACCATCATTAACATACACCACAATTCACATTACACATTACGATAACACACTAGTTCACCAAGGAGAAAACTAGGGCAATATGTCCATCTCCTCACACACACTTGGTTTTCTGCTGCTGTCCTGACATTCTCTGCTAGGCTTTTCTCATTGAATAGTTGACCAACAGTGACCTGAGCATTTTAGCCATTGATTTCCTGGCCATGATCCTGCAATCAGCAACTGCAGTAGTCTCTGCTGGGCTAGACTCAGAAACATCACTGACCATCAGTGAAGTGATCAGTTTGGCTATTAACCCCCGAAATCCCATATGATATACTATCCCTTTGAGGTGACCGGGGACTTAATTCCCAGTGACGGGATAGTACGTCATATGCAATCGGCCGCGCTCTCGGGGAGAGCTGACTATCGCAGCTGACATCCGGCACTATGTGCCAGGAGTGGTCATGGACCACCTCCGGCACATTAACCCCCAGCACACTGCGATCAAACATGATCGCAGTGTTCCGGGGCATAGGGAATCATCGCGCAGGGAGGGGGCTCCTTGCGGGCTTCCCTGAGACCCTTGGTACAAGGCAATGTGCTCACCTTGTACCAAACGTCTCCTCCCTGCAGGCCCCGGATCCAAAATGGCCACAGGACTACTTTCGGCTCCTGCAGGGAGGTGGCTTACAAGCGCCTGCTTAGAGCAGGTGCTGGTAAACCAGGAGCAGTGCACGTCAGATCGCCGATCTGACACAGTGCTCTGCAAAGTGTCAGATCAGCAATCTGTCACTATATAGTGATGTCCCCCTAAAACAATGTGATAATGTAGAAAAAAAATATTTAGATGTGTTAAAAAAAAAATCATAAATAAAGAAAAAAAAATATTGTTCCCATAAATACATTTCTTTATCTAACTAAAAAAAAAACAATAAAAGTTCACATATTTAGTATCGCTGTGTCCGTAACGACCCGACCTATAAAACTTTCCCACCAGTTAACCCCGTCAGTGAACACCGATAAAAAAAAAAGAGGCAAAAAACAACGCTTTATTATCATACCGCCAAACAAAAAATGAAATAACACGCGATCAAAAATGGATATAAATAACCATGGTACCGCTCAAAACTTCATCTTGTCCCGCAAAAAACAAACTGCCATACAACATCATTAGCAAAAAAATAAAAAAGTTATAGTCCTCAGAATAAACCGATGCAAAAATAATTATTTTTTCTATAAAATAGTTTTTATCGTATAAAAGCATCAAAACAAAAAAAAATATAAATGAGGTATCGCTGTAATCGTACTGACCTGAAGAATGAAACTGCTTTATCAATTTTACCAAAAATGGAACGGTATAAACGCCCCCCACAAAAGAAATTCATGAATAGCTGGTTTTTGGTCATTCTGCCTCACAAAAATTGGAAAAAAAAGCGATCAAAATATGTCACATGCCCGAAAATGTTACCAATAAAAACATCAACTCGTCCCGCAAAAAACAAGACCTCACTTGACTCTGTGGACCAAAATATGGAAAAATTATAGCTCCCAAAATGTGGAGACGCAAAAACTATTTTTTTGCAATAAAAAGCATCTTTTAGTTTGTGACGGCTGTCAATCACAAAAATCCGCTAAAAAAACCCTATAAAAGTAAATCAAACCCCCTTCATCACTCCCTTAGTTAGGGAGAAATGATAGTATTAATAAAATGTATTTATTTCCATATTCCCATTAGGGTTAGGCTAGGGTTAGTGCTAGGGTTAAGGCTAGTGCTAGGGTTAGTGTTAGGGCTAGAGTTAGGGCTAGGGTTTGGGTTATGGCTAGGGTTAGAGTTAGGGCTGGGGTTAGGGCTAGGATTAGGGTTAGGGTTAGGGCTAGGGTTAGGGTTAGGGCTAGGGTTAGGGTTGGGGGTTAGGGTTAGGGTTGGGGCTACAATTAGGGTTGGGGCTAAAGTTAGGCTTAGAGCTGGGGCTAAAGTTAGGGTTAGGGTTGGGGTGTGTTGGAGTTAGGGGTGTGGTTAAGGCTGGGATTAGGTTTAGGGGTCTGTTGGGGTTATGGGTGTGGTTGGGGTTAGGGGTCTGGTTGGGATTAGGGTTAGGGGTGTGTTTAGGTTAGGGTTTCAGTTACAATTGGGGTTTTCCATTGTTTAGGCACATCAGGGCTCTCCAAACGCGACATGGTGTCCGATCTCAATTCCAGCCAATTCTGTGTTGATAAAGTAAAACAGTGCTCCCTTCCAAGCTCTCCTGTGCTCCCAAACAGGGGTTTACCCCAACATATGGGGTATCAGCGTACTCAGGACAAATTTGACAACTTTTGGGGTCCAATTTCTCTTGTTACCCTTGGGAAAATAAAAATTTGGGGGGATAAAAAACCATTTTTGTGAAAAAATGATTTTATATTTTCACGACTCTGCGTTATAAACTGTAGTGAAACACCTGGGGGTTAAAAGTTCTCTCAACACATCTAGATAAGTTCCTTGGGGGGTATAGTTTCCAATATTGGGTCACTTGTGAGGGGTTTCTACAGTTTAGGTACATCAGGGGCTCTGCAAATGCAACGTGATGTCTGCAGACCAATCCATCTAAGTCTGCATTCTAAATGGCGCTCCTTCCTTCCGAGCTCTGCCATGCGCTCAAAGAGTGGTTTACCCCCACATATTGGGTATCAGCGTACTCACGACAAATTGCTCAACAACTTTTGGGGGTACAATTTCTTCTGGTACACTTGGGAAAATAAAAAATTGGGGTGAAAAGTTCATTTTTGTGAAAAAATATTATTTTTTATTTGTACGGCTCTACATTATAAACTTCTGTGAAGCACTTGGTGGGTCAAAGTGCTCACCAGTGTACTCAGGACAAATTGTACAACAACCTTTGGGGTCCATTTTCTCCTGTTACTCTGGGTAAAATAAACCAGATTGGAGCTGAAGTAAATTTTTTGTGAAGAAAAGTAAAATGTTCATTATTTTTTTAAACATTCCACAAATTACTGTGAAACACCTGAAGGGTTAATAAACCTTTTGAATGTAGTTTTGAGCACCTTGAGGGGTGCAGTTTTTAGAATGGTGTCACACATGGGTATTTTCTATCATATAGACCCCTCAAAATGACTTCAAATGTGATGTGGTCCCTAAAAAAAAATGGTGTTGTAAAAATGAGAAATTGCTGGTCAACTTTTAACCCTTATAACTCCCTAACAAAAAATAATTTTGGTTCCAATATTGTGCTGATGTAAAGTAGACATGTGGGAAATGTTAATTTTTAAGTATTTTGCGTGACATATCTCTGTAATTTAAGGGCATAAAGGATTTAAATTTGGAAAATTGTGAAATTTTTAAGATTTTCGCCTATTTTTTTCACAAATAAATGCAGGTAATATCAAAGAAATTTTACCACTATCATGAAGCCCAATTTGTCATGAGAAAACATTGTCAGAATCACCGGTATCCGTAGAAGCGTTCCAGGGTTTTAACCTCATAAATGGACAGTGGTCAGAAATGTAAAAATTGGCCCGGTCATTAGCGTGCAAACCACCATTGGGGCTTAAGGGGTTAAAGGCTTGCCCTGGCCATTGTGATGGTTAGATTACTGGTGGCCAGTGACATCACCAATTCCGGCGCAGCAAAGACTAAAGGTGGAACAGCTGCAGATCGCCGGGATCAAAATCGGACACATCTCCACAAAATCATTGACATGTGAATGGCCCCATAGACTATCACAGGTGCTCGTAGTGAAATTTGGCATGTGAATGAGACCTTAGAGATAGCAGGAAAGAGGGTAGTTTACACAGATCTGCACTGGATTGGGTAGGGGGAAAGTATCTAGAGTTTTGTTTAGAGCAGAGAAAACAGACTATAGACAAGGAGTGAAGCACATTAAAAGGAAATTAATGGAGTTCTGGAGCAGTGCTGATACATAAAGATAAGTAAAGACTCCAGAGCTCAGGATACATCCGTAGACCTTATATCCTGCATGAATTTCAGAGAGGGATATTCCCACAAGAGAAAAATCCGAAATTTGTTTCAGGTCTCAGACTATAAACAAGTAAAGGGATGAAGAATAAGGACTGAAACTTAATGCAATTTTATTAAGTAGAGGCTACTGCTATGTATAAACATAAAAAAATAAATTCTTATGTCAAAGGTGCCCATAGACTATAAGATAAATTTCTATTATTCTATATAATATATTTTGATATATTACTGATTTACTGAGCTTCTAACATAGTGGGTTGTTTGGTGATTGACCAAATATTTTGCAATTCTGATGGTCATTGGTCAATAGTAATGTCAGTGTTACGTTTTATGTTAGTATTTTATTGGTTAGCATTGAGTACAGAAAACAATAAGAAAAAGGATAATAAATAAAATATAGTAAATCAAGCACGTCATTCAATAAAGCAAATGATAAAAAATGTACCTTTTACAAGTTTCCCAGGATAGCTGCAAACGTCAGCATCAGTTCTCACGTTGTCTCTCAGCTCACATACAAGCCTATATGTACTTATTAAAGGATCGTTCAGTCCTTTTCTGCACCATTAACAAACAGAATGACAGGATGTTTTTGACTTCAATCAATTCTAATAGATTCAGGAAAGCAAGCACCTAAAGCATAAATATAGATGTGTTTTTCTGAGATTATATATTAGCCTCTCAGACTTGCTTTTTCACTTGTGTATGCTAATTGCTTTCCAAGCAAGAAAACCTGGAACCAAACTACATACACTGCTCTATTTGTCATATATTGTTGTGAGGCTTCAGCCACAATTTACTTCTTATCTGCTGAGATGAATTTTTGAGCTGCCGTATGAATTTTTGATAAAAATGGATAATTTTGCTGGAAGTCATGTGACTTAAATGTTGTAATTGAACCTTGCTGTATTGATTTTTTTCCCTTTGTGCCTTAAAGCAAAGTAACATGTTTTGTGCCATGTTGCAGCCTTAAAAGAAAAAATCATTTGCCTTCATTTTTCATCATTTGCAGGATAAAAAAATGAAGATCACAAAAAATAAGTGTTCTCCTTTCTCAAAGAGAAATGGCCTTCATTTCTATTATTAAAAAAAATCTAATGAAAGTTACGAGAATATTATAAAGAATAACGAATTATGTATTATATATTCATTTAATCAACAACTTTATTCAATTAATATATAATACTTTATTCTATTAATATAGTATATACAGTGGTGGAAATCCCTTGCTGATTTTGTATGTTTGCCCACAGACAAAAACATGAACAGTCTATAATTTTAAGGGTAGGTTAATTTTAACATTGAGAGATAGGATATCAAAAATAAAATCCAGAAAATCACATTGTATAAATTATATAAATTTGCATTTTTCAATTAGAAATAAGTATTTGACCCCTCTTGCAAACAAGACTTAATGCTTGGTGGCAAAACCCTTGTTGGCAAGCACAGCAATCAGATGTTTTTTGTAGTTGATGATGAGGTTTGCGCACATGTCAGGAGGAATTTTGGTCCACTCCTCTTTGCAGATCATTTCTAAATCATTAAGCTTTTGAGGCTGTTGCTTTGCAATTCGGAGCTTCAACTCCTTCCATAAGTTTTCTATGGGATTAAGATCTGGAGACTGGCCAGGCCACTCCAGGACCTTAATGTGCTTCTTTTGAGCCACTCCTTTGTGACCTTGGCTGTATGTTTTGGGTCATTGTATTGCTGGAAGACCCAGCCACGACCTATTTTTAAAGTTATGGCAGAGGGAAGGAGGTTGTCACTCAGAATTTTAACGGTACATGCCTCCATCCATTTTCCCATTGATGCTGTAAAGTAGTCCTGTGCCCTTAGCAGAGTAACACCACCAAAACATAATGTTTTGACGTCCATGCTTGATAGCGGGGACAGTGTTCTTTGGGTCATAGGAAGCATTTCTCTTCCTCCAAACACAGCGAGTTGAATTGCCAAAGACCTGCATTTTTGTCCCATTTGACCACAGGACCTTCTCCCAATCTCTCACAGAATCATCCAGGTGTTTATTGGCAAACTTCAGACAATCATTCACATGTGCCTTCTTGAGCAGTGGGACCTTGCGGGCACTGCATGATTTTAAGCCTTTACCGCCTAATGTGTTACCAATGGTTTTCTTGTTGACTGTGGTCCCAGCTGCCTTGAGATCATTAGCAAGTTCCCCCTGTGCAGTTTTTGGCTGATCTCTCACCTTCCTCATGATCAAGGATACCCCACAAGATGAGATTTTGCATGGTTCCCCAGATCGATGTCGATTGACAATAATTTTGTATCTCTTCCATTTTCTTACTATTGCACCAACAGTTGTCTCCTTCTCACCCAGTGTCTTACTTATGGTTTTGTTGCTCATTCCAGGTTAGATTTTGATTAATTGAGTCTGTGGACAGGAGTCATTTATAAAGTGACTATGTAAGACAGCTGTCTTTAATGCAGGTAATGAGTTGATTAGGAGCATCTAAATGGTCTATAGAAGCCAGAACTCTTAATGCTTGGTAGGAGATCAAATACTTTTCCCACTGCAAAATGCAAATAAAATTATATAATTAATACGATGTGATTTTCTGGATTATATTTTTGATATTCTATCTCTCAAAGTTAAAATTAACCTACGATTAAAATTATAGACTGTTCATGTCTTTGTCAGTAGGCATACTTCCAAAATCAGCAAGGGATCAAATACTTATTTCCCCCCACTGTACAATATACCAGTACATTTATATGTTTGAATTTTGTTTAGCTTTTTTGTGTATTAGTTAGTTTAATTGTACAATGTGGAAAAAGAAGGATTTTTAGCCCATGAACTGCTAAAATGATTAAAAATCCTTTATTATGAGCCATTAAAAAACAGGGTGCTACATAGTAACATAGTAACATAGTAACATAGTTAGTAAGGCCGAAAAAAGACATTTGTCCATCCAGTTCAGCCTATATTCCATCATAATAAATCCCCAGATCTACGTCCTTCTACAGAACCTAATAATTGTATGATACAATATTGTTCTGCTCCAGGAAGACATCCAGGCCTCTCTTGAACCCCTCGACTGAGTTCGCCATCACCACCTCCTCAGGCAAGCAAGCATGATAAGATAGATACATGATAAGCAAAATACACATGCCATGTTTCCTGCTGTGCAAGATGAGCCATAGTATAGCCAAAGTCATAGTATATCACACAGAATCATGGGAATGACATTTAATCTGGTTGGTACCAATCATAAGATGACAGGTATGAGGGGCATTGTAATGTATATAGAAAACGAATGTCCCAGAAATCATCAAAACACACATTTTCCCCCACCAGTACAGAGTATTTTTGGCATTGATTCACTTAATGAAGGTCTTAGTGCATAGACTGATGAATATCTCTAGCTTTCGTAATCAGTAATCTAGGTTTCCTAAAACATATTTCTTCCGTCTTATAGGCCATTGACAATTTTACCTGGTTAAAAAATTACTCTTTTTTTCATGTGATGTTGTTAAACTATATTCCTGTATTCCACACAATATTGCTCTCAATGCCTTACAATATCATCTAACCAGATATAGTATAGCTCATATTCCAATGATCTAGAATAGTTTATCCTTGTTGCTCTGGACCCCTTATTGGCTTACGTCATAGTTATTTTAGGTTTAATTCAAATAATTTGCTAGAGCCAGAAGACTGAGGTAAAAATTCTACCCATTTTTAGCTATTTTGTTCATGCTTTCAGTTATCACACTTTTCACTCTACCATAGCCATTCCATGTATCAAATTGTTACAAGTTGGACTTATTTATTTTGATGACTGTGCCTTCAAAGCTAAAAGTACAGTCATCAAAATAAGACTCGTAAACAGGGAATACACTAAATGCTTGGTTAATGTAGTTTATGCTAGAGATAAACCTAAATCTAGAAACAAGATATAAATCTTACATGTCTAACTGGAAATCTAGCACCTTCCATGAACAGGTAACTTTGAGGGTATGTGCACACGTCAGGATTTCTTGCAGAAATTTCCTGAAGAAAACCGGAAATTTTCTGCAAGAAATCCGCATTTTTTTTTTGCGTTTTTTTCCCGTTTTTTTGCGTTTTTTTTTTGCATTTTGCAAGCGAAATTAGCTTGCAGAATGCTAAAGTTTTCCAAGCGATCTGTAGCATCGCTTGGAAAACTGACTGACAGGTTGGTCACACTTGTCAAACATAGTGTTTGACAAGTGTGACCAACTTTTTACTATAGATGCTGCCTAATAGTAAAAGATAGAATGTTTAAAAATAATAAAAAAAATAAAAAAAATGGTTATACTTACCTGCAAACAGCCGATCTCCTCAGCGGCGTCCGTTCCTATAGATCGTGTGTGTGTGCAGGAGCTTTCGATGACGTCGTGGTCACGTGAGCGGTCACATGAGCGGTCACGCGACCAATCACAAGATGGCGACGTCATCGCAGGTCCTTCACACAGAGCATCTATAGCAACGGAAGCGACAGCTTTTTTTTTTACCAATTATATGGTGCCCAGTCCGTGGAGGAGAGTCTCCTCTCCTCCACCCTGGGTACCAACCGCACATAATCTGCTTACTTCTCGCTTGGTGTGCACAGCCCCATGCGGAAAGTAAGCAGATCAATGCATTCCTAGGTGTGCGGAATCCCCGCAATTCCACAAATTTAATGAACATGTTGCTTTTTTTTCCGCAATGCGATTTTTTCACGGAAAAAATGCAACATTTGCACTAGAAATGCGGAATACACTGTAAATGATAGGAGGCATATGTAAGCATTTTTTCGCGTTTGTATCACGTTTTTATAGCAAAAAACGCGAAAAAAACGCGAAAAATACTGAACGTGTGCACATGGCCTTAGGTCACTATACATTTCACAGTACAACAAGATAAAACTGTCACAATTCCATCACTCACAGTGTCCTAGGGATGCGGTGAATGATAGCACCGCTGCTCTATAGAATCAGGGACATGCTGTCCTGTCAGTATCAGAGGCAGGGGTGTGCTGGGCTTTCAGTATTGTGAGTGACACCCTAGCCACCTAACCTGGCTTGGCTTTTTGGGTTTCCACCAAGTGCCATCCACTTTGGGGGATTACCTGACTATTTAGCTGGCTTATAATGGTCAGACTATTGCCAGTTGTAGCTTTGCTCGGTGGTGTTTGTGCATTGTGCTCAGCTATTCAGATCTTTGTTGCCATACTTCTTACTGTGCTTTTTCACCATTCTTTGATATTGCCCCTATTTCTTTGATGTTCTCTAATCTTTGTTGCTAGACCTGGAACTTTGCCTTTTGATCATTCTTTTGTCTTACCCTTTCGCCTTTGATGTGCTCTTTTGGTATCTAACCCAGGACTCCTGAACTTCTTTGTCTTACTGCGTGTCCATAAGAAGTGACTTAGCTTCTCAAAAACATGTCATTCTTACATACTCCTTTGTATATTCCATACTTGGAAATACTAATAAAAGTGGGTGCAGATGTGTGGCCAGCAGACGATGATCTTTGGGCAACATCATGTCTCAGGGAGAAGTCTTTGGGAGAAGAGAGATATTTATGGTTACACTTTGGTTGGTGGTCTCCCATAGCAGGGCACACTTGGGGCCTGTCCTTGTCAGGACAGGAGTTCTTCTAAGGGATTTCAGAGAAGACAGTGGCAGTGTACCTTCCCTACCCTTGGCCCTTTACATCTGGAACCACCCCCCTCATGGACTTTGAGGGGTCCTTTCTATATGTCCGTCAAAATTGGTAAGACCGATCCAATTTTTTATCTTGAGCACTGGTTCACTTGAGCACGTTTGTATTGTTCTTGTATGTGTCGTGTTAGGATCTGAATTTTTTATTTATATATTTATTAAAGGTTATGTTTTAATTTAGTGGATATCCTCCATAGCTATTCCTACAATTTTCCTGAGGGTATAGACAGGGCTGGTTTCTATATAGGCCTTAGCTATTTTCAACATCATGTCTCCTAGCCTTTTCATTTGTCAATTTTACATGGCTGTCCCAAAAAGATTTAAACAAATATGCAAGCAGTCAATGCAATGTGTGTGATTTTCCCACAAAAAAAAATCTGTACCAGTGTCGCATGGAGTGAGTCACAAAACGTATACATTTATCAACTGCGACTCCCACCATGTGGTTTACTGTATAGAGTGCAAAAGTTTTAATGTGCGGTGTGTTTGCTGCATTCTGGTGGAGTTAAATATTTCCTATTTATACATACTCTAATTGAGACATTAATAACCTCAGTTTTTATGGGATTGAGGAGGATAAATGCCTTATCAGAGGAGGAAGTTAGCAGAAACACCTTATGCTCCGGGAAGCATTTTAAATATTATCATCTGACACAAAAGATCCAAATGGCATGCATTTTAAGAATGATCTTTTCTTTATTCATTATTTTCTATGTGCATGTTACATTATTTTTTATGTTTGTTCTCGAATGTGTCACCACATGATTGGTGGTAAACAGTTTAAATGTTGTTCACATGATTCTGTGGGATACACTATGACTAATGGCTTCTTTCACACCACAAACATGTCAGTTTATTTTCTAATCAAGCTGAACCCTGTTTTTAAAGGATCATCAAGAAAGGATTTATCATCTTACCAGTGGATGTACTAAAAATCCATTTTTTTACTTTGCATCATCGGCGACCCTGCACACTCCCTTACCCGGGCAAGAGGAATGCCGACTCACTCACTGCCCCGACCCTTGTCCCATGTGTCTCCTCCTGCTGCTTCTCAGAGTCTGAACATGCCTGGCAGGTCCCCAGGCAATGCACTTTTGGTAAGTGCATGTGCACCCACTGTCTCTTAAAGAAACAGTAAACACCACCCAAAAGTAGCCCCAGCCAATGGCTGGGAGACACTTAATATTTAAGGCACCTCCACCTGTTGGGAAGTGCCTGCGCAACGTGTTAAGCCAGATAGTCTAGCTTGCTAGTTTTTAGGTCTCCTGTCTGTTAGTACCTGCCAGTACCCGCTAGTTTATACTAGTACCTGCCAAAATCTACCAGTACCAGCTTGTTTCTTCTCATTCTTGCCTGTCCCTGCTGGTGCCTTTCAGCATCTGCCCATTTATATACCAGCTGTTCCTGCCTGCACCTGCCTTGTCAGTCGTTTTACTGGTCATACCGGCCTGCACCTGCTGTGCCTGCCTGTACTTGTCAAGGTCTATCCATCCATGGCTGTTCCAACTTCTTGCCCTTTTGGGGGTCAACTGTCATGTGTCTGAGGTCTATCCTGGAGTAGCACCTGGCATACATCTGGAGCCAATTCTAACACTTTCAGGGGCTCTAGTGAAGAGTCAGATGTTTGCCCAGTAATTCCCCTCCAGGCTCTCATCTGCCCATGACACAGTGGTTCTACCACTATACCCATGACAGTTTGCTCAGGTCATGGAATCCACTCATTCTCAATCTTCCTCTATCTCTGACCTGTACCAGGAAGTCTCCCGCCAGAAAGGTCAGTAGGACAAAATCTTCTTGTATCTGCAGACAGTGACCACCTGCTTGGTCATGCTGACATCTGAGGCTGCATTTGACCCTGTCCAAGCTACAGCAACTTCTGCTGTGACTCACCAGCTTACCAACTATGTTTCTGGTTTTGGAGTCTATCTGTTGTCTCCACCATGTTAAGACAGTGATCCTAATCTATGCCATGGATTAATTTATTTATGCATTCTGCATTTTGAGCTCTTGGCACATCAGATCGCTTCAGATTGGGCCAAAGTGGCATTTATCATGTCCCATCTTACTGGTAAATCCCTGGCATGGCTTAATCCCCTATGGGAGAATGGGTACCCTCTTGCTTCCAATCTCCAGATGTTCTTCAAGGCCTTCTGCAAGGTATTTGTTAAGCCTGGCTGCCTTTTCTCCATAGCATACTCCCTCCTCAGGTTACACCATGGAGACCTCACAGTTGGCCAGTACGCTGTCTGATTTTGCACATTGTCCTCCGAACTCTTCTGGAACCTTGAGGTGCCAGTGGCAGCATTCTGGGGGTCCTTTTTGGGAGAATTAAGGACAAACTGGCTGGTTATGATATTCCCACCTCGCTGGACAATCTGGTGTCCCTGGCTACTCGGATCAACATCAGGATTCAGAAGTGCTCCAATGAGATGATCAGTGAGAGAATATTTGTGCGTTTGACTCCTACCTTTCAATGGCCCATCATGCTATAGACCCCACCTGTGATATCCTCCTCTGAAAACATGCAAATTGACTGGGTTGTCCAGGGATCATCAGGAAGTTCATCTTTCTCAGAGGAGGTGCTTCTATTGCGGTAGTCTCGAACATTTAATTCGCTCCTGACCTGAAAAATCAGGAAACTTCAAAGCCTATGGTCTATTGGAGAGGCTACCCTGGGCGAGGACTGCTCCTCTCCTCCACCGACTCTGTCAGTATCCATTTGATGTGGTAACATCTATTTAATTGAATTGGCCTAAATGGACTTTGGTTCCACAGGACATTTAATTCAAAAGGCCATTGTGGAGCAATATCAGATCCCCATCCAACATCTACAGAATCCTTTGGTGGTATCGTCGGTGGATGGGAGACCTCCATCCAATGCCATTGTTTTAGTTTCCGAGTCTGTGGAACTTTGGGTAGGAATGTTGCACTCAGAGAAGATCTCTCTATATGTACTATGAGGTCTGTCCCTTCCCCTGCTCCTGGGCCTACCATGGCTATGAAAATACAAACCTGTCTTGGATTGAAGACCCGGAGAAGTACACCATTGGGACCAGGCCTTTGACTAGAGATGCCTAGTCCCCATTCGTATTGCTCGACTTCCTACTACTCCATAAAAATTACCTGGCTTGCCTCCAATTATTGGACTTATGCGGATATCTTCGATAAACATGAAAGAACTCTACCACCACACAGGTCGTACAATTTCCTCACAGACCTTCCTGGCTCTTTTCCTCCATGATGCTATATTCACTCTGTGTCCAGGATTAGACCCAAGCTGTGTCCGAATATATCAAAGAGGAGTCATCCTCGCCGGCTGGAACAGGAATCTCCTTCGCAAAGAAAATGGACCGCTCTCTTCAGTCCTGTATTGAATATATGGGTCTCAACCAGTTAAATATCAGAGTTAAATATCCTCTGCCCCTCATATTAGAGGTGTTTGATCATCTCAAAAGTTCCAGAGTCTCTACTAAACTTTACCTACGGGGGGGAGGGGGGGGCTTATAAACTGATCTGAATACACCAGGTGGATGATTGGAAAGCTGTCTTTAACATCCAGGTTGGTCATTATGAGTATCGTGTAATACTGTTTGGGCTCTGTAATGCCAAAAAATGGTGAGCGATATCATCCAGGACCTTCTCTACTCAGGGGTAAGTGGTTTACCTGGATGACATATTGGTATTCTCTCCCGATCTTCCAGTGCATGGGAGGGATGTCAACCAGGTTTTGCAGAGACTGAGGAATAACCATTTGTTCGTCAAGTTTGAAAGTGCTTCTTCGAGCAGACCTCTCTTCCATTCCTAGAATACATAATCTCTGAGACTGGACTGATAATGTATCCTGAGAAAGTGTCTGTCTTTCTGAAGTGGCCTCATTCTGAGGATCTGAAAGCTATTCAGTGGTTTTACTAGTTTTAATTTGCTAATTACTACCGCCAGTTCATTCCACATTTTTCCTCTTGTACTGCACAAATTTCTGCTCTGACCTGCAACAGAGCTAACCCTAAGGTGTGGATTTTGAAGGCTGAAAGCACCTTTGTCTCTTAAAATAGGTCTTCTCTTCTGCTCCAGGGCTTCACCGACCTGACAACAAAAAGAAATTCTTCTTGGAGGTGGATGCTTCTTGCTAAGGGACTGGAGCCGTCAAATTGTGACCTGTGGTTTATTCTCCAAATCCTTCTCGGCTCCAGAACGAGAACTATTGGCGATTAAATTGGTACTGGACGAGGGGCGCTTTTTGCTTGAGAGCAATGAATCCAGTAATTATTTACACTGATCACAAGAACTTAGCATATCTGCAGTCTGAACAGCAGCTAAATGAACGTTAAGCCAAGTGGTCTGTGTTCTTCACCCATTTTTATTTTATTCTTTATTTCCAGCCAATGGACAAGAACGTCAAGGTTGATGCATTTTCTCTGTCTTATTGTCTTCTGACCAGGAGGAAGCGGTCCACACACCATTGAGTCCTCCAAAATGGTTACTGTCACTTCAGTGGATCTGTCCATGGTTTCATACCGAAAGACCTTTGTCGCTGAACAAGACAGAAAGCTGGTCCTTCATTGGGGTCACTTTTCTAAATTGGCTGGTCATGCCGGACAGAAGAAAATGACTCTTCTAATTTCTTGCATTGGTGGTCTTCTCTGGGCAAAGATATTGTGGATTTCATTTCGGCCTGTTCCTCCTGTGCCCAGAAAAAGACTCCAAAGCAGCTTCTGACTGGTAGGTTACTTCCTCTCCCTGTACCATCAGCTCCCTGACAGCACATTGAGATGGACTTCATTACTGATCTACCAGTATTGGTCAGATGTACTGTCATTTGAGTAGTTGTGGATCACATTTCTAAGAAGGCCCATTTTACTCCACTGTCTAGTTAGATAGTATTCTGCTACAGATGGATCTGGATAAGTTGGAAACTTGGGCTGAAAGGTGGCAGATGAGGTTTAACAATGATAAATGTAAGGTTATACACATGGGAAGAGGGAATCAATATCACCATTACACACTGAACGGGAAACCACTGGGTAAATCTGACAGGGAGAAGGACTTGGGGATCCTAGTTAATGATAAACTTACCTGGAGCAGCCAGTGCCAGGCAGCAGCTGCCAAGGCAAACAGGATCATGGGGTGCATTAAAAGAGGTCTGGATACACATGATGAGAGCATTATACTGCCTCTGTACAAATCCCTAGTTAGACCGCACATGGAGTACTGTGTCCAGTTTTGGGCACCGGTGCTCAGGAAGGATATAATGGAACTAGAGAGAGTACAAAGGAGGGCAACAAAATTAATAAAGGGGATGGGAGAACTACAATACCCAGATAGATTAGCGAAATTAGGATTATTTAGTCTAGAAAAAAGACGACTGAGGGGCGATCTAATAACCATGTATAAGTATATAAGGGGACAATACAAATATCTCGCTGAGGATCTGTTTATACCAAGGAAGGTGACGGGCACAAGGGGGCATTCTTTGCGTCTGGAGGAGAGAAGGTTTTTCCACCAACATAGAAGAGGATTCTTTACTGTTAGGGCAGTGAGAATCTGGAATTGCTTGCCTGAGGAGGTGGTGATGGCGAACTCAGTCGAGGGGTTCAAGAGAGGCCTGGATGTCTTCCTGGAGCAGAACAATATTGTATCATACAATTATTAGGTTCTGTAGAAGGACGTAGATCTGGGTATTTATTATGATGGAATATAGGCTGAACTGGATGGACAAATGTCTTTTTTCGGCCTTACTAACTATGTTACTATGTTACTATGTTACTATGTCTGGTCTCATATCTGCTACTGAGCTTGCCTAGAATTTCATCCAACATATCTTCCACCTTCATGGGTTACCTCTCAATAAAGTTTCTGATAGAGGCATCCAGTTTACAACTCGCTTATGGAGGGCAACATGCAAGCTACTACTCTCCAGCCTACCATTTACAATCCAATGTATTACATCTGGTCAATCAGATCTTAACCAGATTCCTATGGCATTTTGTAAATGCCTACCATGCTGACTGGGTGAGTCTCCTGCCTTGGGCTGAATTCACATATAACAACCATGTGAGTGAATGCTCAATTAAATCTCCGTTTTTCATTGTGCATTGCCAACACCCCAATATTCCATTCCCTGTGTTTACTAACACAAACATTCCTGAGGAGGACACCAAGACCATATTATTGATACCTTCCAAACAGATGAAGAGACATGCGGACAAGAGACAAGTAAATAAGGCAGCACACTGCAGCGCTAAAACATGCAAACTTGAAAACACGAAATTTGAACTGCATTACTGCACTAGAGATATAAAAAATGAGAACTTTTAGCGCATAAAAATGGCAAATTTTATGTGTACCTGGTAGCCTCTTTATGGCATCTCTCTTATACCAGGTCCTACGCTTGCCTTCCTCGCTGAGAATAAACGTCTCCATCTGAATGGGTGCATGTGAAACCTCTTCTTAGACTAAAATTCTCTCTCTCTGTGGAGGGGTATTGGACCTGCTGTAATTAAAACACCTGAAAGCTAGGAGGCGGAGTGCACGATCAGAAGGCTAGAGAATACATTTCAAAAACCTGACCTGCACATCCAAACATAGACACAGTGTGAACAGGTGCTGAACCTAGAGTCGCCAACTCGCATATAGTTAAGTAAATAAGGCAGCACACTGCAGCGCTAAAACATGCAAACTTGAAAACACGAAATTTGAACTGCATTACTGCACTAGAAATATGAAAAATGAGAGCTTTTAGCGCATAAAAATGGCCAATTTTATGTGTACCTGGTAGCCTCTTTACGGCATCTCTCTTATACCAGGTCCTACGCTTGCCTTCCTCGCTGAGAATAAACGTCTCTATCTGAATTTTTCATCATTTTTCTCATTTTTCATATTTCTAGTGCAGTAATGCAGTTCAAATTTCGTGTTTTCAAGTTTGCATGTTTTAGCGCTGCAGTGTGCTGCATTATTTACTTAACTATATGCGAGTTGGCGACTCTAGGTTCAGCACCTGTTCACACTGTGTCTATGTTTGGATGTGCAGGTCAGGTTTTTGAAATGTATTCTCTAGCCTTCTGACCGTGCACTCCGCCTCCTAGCTTTCAGGTGTTTTAATTACAGCAGGTCCAATACCCCTCCACAGAGAGAGAGAATTTTAGTCTAAGAAGAGGTTTCACATGCACCCATTCAGATGGAGACGTTTATTCTCAGCGAGGAAGGCAAGCGTAGTACCTGGTATAAGAGAGATGCCGTAAAGAGGCTACCAGGTACACATAAAATTGGCCATTTTTATGCGCTAAAAGCTCTCATTTTTCATATTTCTAGTGCAGTAATGCAGTTCAAATTTCGTGTTTTCAAGTTTGCAAGTTTTAGCGCTGCAGTGTGCTGCCTTATTTACTTAACTATATGCGAGTTGGCGACTCTAGGTTCAGCACCTGTTCACACTGTGTCTATGTTTGGATGTGCAGGTCAGGTTTTTGAAATGCGGACAAGAGACGTCTGGACCTACCAATGTTTCATCCTGGAGATAAGGTTTGACTTTTTTCAAAGTTTGTCTGTCTCAAGGTACCTTTGTATAATTTGGGTCCTTGCTTAATAGGTCAGACCGAGGTTCTCAAACAGATTAATGCCGTAGCTTACATGCTCAAACTCCTGGCCTCTTTACAGATTCCCATTTCATTCCACGTGTCTCTCCTCAAGACTGTCATATTCATCTCCTTCTTCAAAGATCTCTATACCACTCCTGCTTCAGTCAGTTCTGAAGATCTTATCGAGGTAGAGAATATTCTGACCACAAAAAGGGTAAGAGGAAAAATCTTTTTTATTGTTGATTGGAAGGGGTTAGTCCCTGAGAACAGGTCAGGAGAGCTCTAGGAGAACATCCATGCTCCATCATCCTAGAGAGATTTCTTGAGGTCTTGAAGATGAGGGGGCATAAATGGGGGGGTTATATAGCATTGGAGTCCTCGTATTCTCTCTTCCTCCTGGCGGGAATGTTGACTCAATGTAAGGCCCTCTTCCCGCATGTCATCCTGCTTCTGCTTCCCAGGGTCTGCACATGCCTGGCAGATCCCTGAGCACTGTGCTTATGGCATTTACACCCCCTGTCTCTTAAAGAGACAGTGCGCACAGTTCAAAAGTATCCCCAGCAAATGGCTTGGAGACACTTACTTAAGGCACCGCCACCTGTTGGGAGGTGCCTTAGCAACATATTAACACTAGAAGTCCCGGGAATTTCAAGATCCCCCCTGAAGTCCTGAGAGAGAGTCAAATGACCCTCAGTCCATATTGACACCTTAATTAGCATCCTTTTATTTGTAAATGTGCTCTTGCCTGAGGAATCTGCAGGGGGGATTATCTAAGATAAGAGTGTGTAAACAGAAGAATGCAAGCTATTCCTGAGTGTGGGGGTTGCTTGTGAGAATGTGAGCTGCTCCTGAGTGTCTGCCCACCCCCCCAGCTGCATTGCATTAGCAAATTTGCATGCAGCTTTATGTGCTGTGGGGGAGAAACCTATTTTGTTCACAGGAAAGAAAATGGAGAGAAGGCACACCATTGAAGAGGCATTGGAACTGATTCTGAGCAACACAAACCCTTCTGACTCAGATGGAGAAGACATAGTCCTTCAACCGGATTTGGACTCTGAGCTGTCTTCAGGTTGGGCTGGCTTCACACGCCCTTTTTTGCCTGTTCATTTGGATCCTATGTTTTGCAGGGGTTGGTGCAGATAAGGGTCGGTGACTTCCGTGTGCACGGACCACGGAGGAATGTGAAAAGCCTAAAAATAAAGAATTTCATATTCACCTCAGTCCAGCGCTGACAGTTCCTCTCACTTCCAGTGCCGCTCATTAGGCTTATGAATAGTCACTTCACTGAGCCCAAGAGTGAACCGGAAGTGAGAGGAGAAGAGGCGCTGGAGGGAGGTGAGTATGTGATGACAGCAGACAGCGCTATCTGTGGATTCACGGATAGCACACGGACATCACCCACGGTGCATGGGGGCCAAAAGGGATCCTGTTCTGCTTGTTTCAAAAACGGACGGAACAGGATGCCAAAAAAGGCAGTGTGAGTTACCTATTTTATTTCCTGACTATCTTTTTTATTTTGAACCAAAACAAAATGCTTATTTGAAATTATTTATCTTGCAGATGAGGAGACTCCGCCTCTACCAAAAAAGAGAGCTCGTTTGGCGAGTGAGCCGACAGAGACTGCAAAAGATGGCACAGTGTGGCATGAAGTACAAGTGGGGAAACATCTCCATTTGACCCCAATAGAACCGTACCCTACAGATGGAGAGCCAAGTGCTAAGGCCAGACGAAGTGTCCAGAGTCGCCTTCAGAGCTTCCTCTGTTTTATCAGTCTTGACATGCTTCGTAGAATTGAAGAATGGACTACTCAACATGCACATCACACGGAGCAGGTGGATTGGTTCATGGGTCTCCCGGAACTAATGGCATTTATTTCAGTCATTATCTTGCGGGGGGTGACCAAGGTTCCATCACTACGTGACAGCTGGTCAGCAAACCTGGGAAACCCAAGGATCATTGCCACTATGACCCGAAACCGCTTTCAAGACATCATGCAATACCTACGCTTTGATGACATGTTCATGCGCAGTGAGCGAGTGGAGACCGATAAGTTTGCTGCAATCTTCGATGTGTGGAGATCGTTTGTCACCAACTGCATTGCATCCTACAACCCCGGTCGACACATCACTATTGACGAACAGCTTTTCCCGTCAAAGACTCGCTGCTGTTTTCTGCAATACATTGCAACAAAACCAGACAAGTTTGGCATCAAGTTTTGGGTGGCTTGTGACTTGAAATCAAAGTACATCTGTAATGTCCTCCCATATCTTGGCAAGGACCCCAGTCGTCCCAGCGGGGAGAGACTGTCCGAAACTGTAGTGATGAGGCTGATGGAACCATTCATGGACAAGGGCAGAACTGTAACCATGGACAATTTCTTTACATGATTGTCACTTGCACAACGACTGCTTAGCCGGGAAACCACTATCCTCGACACAGTCAACAAGAGTTGCTGGGAAATTCCTCAATCCGCTAGACAGATGGACCGCACTGAATTCACCACTCAGGTGTTTTCAACCACTGGTGCCACACTGACAGTGTATGCACCCAAACGAAAGAAGGCTGTCTACATTCTCAGCAGCATGCACAGCGTGGTTGAGACTGAGGATACCAACAAAAGGAAGCCAAACACGGTCACACAATACAACCACACAAAGTGCGGTGTGGATGTAATGGACCAAATAGTGCGGGAGTACAGTGTGCATGCAGGAACACGGAGGTGGCCAGTCGCCGTGTTCTACAACATGATTGACATGGCAGCACTCAATGCTCATGTTCTTTATCAGGCATGCACTGGGGTGCAGGAGAGACGGGTGGACTTCCTGGTTGAGCTTGCAAAAGAGTTAGGTGGCCGTCATGTGATTGAAAAGAAGGCACGCAAGGAGAAACTCCTTTGGCAACTTCCTTCCACACCCAGCCCTGGCAAAAGGGTGAAGTGTCAGGTCAACCATCGATGCACGAACAATTGTGCAACTGAGAGATGTGTTGACTGCTACAAATACACGTGTGGCAAATGTACCAGGGACATACCCAGGCAGTGCCAGGTATGTTCCGACATGTTCAGACAGACTGCTGAGTGAGTGCTGAAATGCTAGTCACACAAGGACATGCCACTCACACACACACAGCCCCCCACTGCAGCCTATTGAAAATATGTGTGGAATTGTTTTATTCCTTGTATTTTTCTTAACATTTTTATAACAAAAATAAAAAGCATCCTTTACCCTTTCCCCCTCCCCTCTTCCCACTCCTCCACCAACATCCCTCCCTGTTGTATAATTTGATTATATTGTTTTCTTGTTCACTGTTTTATCGCATTTGTTTGGCCATGCCGCTTATACACTGCTCATCTTGAAAATGTGACTATTTGTTTGATGTTGGTGTGAAATAACCCTTTAGTGAAAATTTTTTTTTATTGGTTTAAAAAAAAAAAATAAAAAGCATCGAAACAAATAACAGTTATTCTTTTGTATATTTTTCACACTAAAATTTCAGTCCTCTTGTGCGAATTTTTTTCGCGCCAAATTTGCACAAGAATGAACATGCTGCGATTTTTTTCGCTAGTGTGATTGAAGCCTAAAGGTACAGTTACACGTTACAATCTCGTTGGCGATATAGTTTGAAAACGTCACGTGATCACGTCGTTCATGCGATGCCGTTTTCACATCGTTGCGTGTAACGTGAAGATATCGGACGAACACATCGTTGGATCGCTGATCGCAGATTTGAGGTCAGGATCTCAAATCGGACGATCCTCATCCAATTATGTGTCAGAAGATGTGCAGCATCGTTCAGTGTAACGCTGAGAAGAACGATGTCGGTCTAAATTCTCCTATTCCTGCCATTGTGAAAAATCGTTCTGCAAACGTTTGCAATGAGGCTAACGCAGAGCCAAAATTTACATCGTTAACAAGATAGTTGCATGTGACGCCTCTTGGACGATGTGAAACTGATTGCACGAACGATGTGATCACGTGACATTTCTAACTATATCGTTGACGAGATCGTAACATGTAACGGTACCTTTGACCGCTGCGGATCCGCAGCAGTTTCCCCTGAGTTTACAGTAATAATAATTTTATTTATATAGCGCCAACATATTCCGCAGCGCTTTACAAATTATAGAGGGGACTTGTACAGACAATAAACATTACATCATAACAGAAATACAGTTCAAAACAGATACCAGGAGGAGTGAGGGCCCTGCTCGCAAGCTTACAAACTATGGGGAAAAGGGGAGACACGAGAGGTGGATGGTAACAATTGCTTTAGTTATTCGGACCAGCTATAGTGTAAGGCTCAGGTGTTCATGTAAAGCTGCATGAACCAGTTACCTGCCTAAGTATGTAGCAGTACAGACACAGAGGGCTAATACTGCATAAAGTGTATGAGAACATGATGCGAGGAACCTTTTTTTTTTTTTTTTTTTTTTATTATAAATAGGCCACACAGGGATCGTTAGGTTAATGCATTGAGGCGGTAGGCCAGTCTGAACAAATGAGTTTTTAGGGCACGCTTAAAACTGTGGGGATTGGGGATTAATCGTATTAACCTAGGTAGTGCATTACAATGCAGTACAATGTAGTACAATGTAAACTTATGGGAAACAAAAAACGCTGTGCACATGCTGCGGAAAAATCCGCGCGGAAAAATCCGCGCGGAAACGCTGCGGATTACATTCACTTGTCACTTCTTTTCTGCGGATTTTCACCTGCTCCAATAGGAAACTGCAGATGAAAATCCGCAGAAGAAACCGCAGTAAAAAACGCGATAAATCCGCAGTAAAAACCACAACGGGTTTTCACTGCGGATTTTGGAATTCCGCTGCAGAAAAATCCGCAGTGGAATCCGCAAAGTGTGCACATAGCCTTAGACACAAATGCTTCTGGTCATTACTCACAGCTGTACCTTGCTCTAAAATTTCTAATTCTCTATTTAAAATATATAAAAAATGATTCATTGTTTCAGTGCTTTTTTGCTCAAATAAAACTAAACTAAATACAATATGTATAGTCTTTATATTATCAAATACAATAAACTGAACAGAACTAAAGGTACCTTCACACTAAACGACGCTGCAGCGATCCAGACAACGATCTGGAACGCTGCAGCGTCGCTGTTTGGTCGCTGGAGAGCTGTCACACAGACCGCTCTCCAGCGACCAACGATGCCGGTAACCAGGGTAAACATCGGGTTACTAAGCGCAGGGCCGCGCTTAGTAACCCGATGTTTACCCTGGTTACCATCCTAAAAGTAAAAAAAAAAAACGCTTCATACTAACCTTCCGCTGTCTGTCCCCGGCGCTGTGCTTCTCTGTACTGGCTGTGAGCACAGCGGCCGGAAAGCAGAGCGGTGACGTCACCGCTCTGCTTTCCGGTCGCTGTGCTCACAGTGAGTGCAGGAAAGCAGAGCGCCGGGAACAGACAGCGGAAGGTAAATATGAAGCGTTTGTTTTTTTTACTTTTAGGATGGTAACCAGGGTAAACATCGGGTTACTAAGCGCGGCCCTGCGCTTAGTAACCCGATGTTTACCCTGGTTACAAGTGAAGACATCGCTGAATGGGTGTCACACACGCCGATTCAGCGATGTCAGCCGGAGAGCCAGCGACTAAATAAAGTGCTGGCCTTCTAGCCCCGACCAACGACATCACAGCAGGATTCTGATCGCTGCTGCGTGTCAAACTGAACGATATCGCTAGCGAGGACGCTGCAACGTCACAGATCGCTAGCGATATCGTTTAGTGTGAAGGTACCTTAACTTGAAACTTGAAACTACATGGGTAAACTCCATGGAAAACAGCAAACAACCTCCTGTGGTGCAACAGTAATGGCCTTAATTACAGAACAAAAGACAGTGAATAGAGATAATATAAGCTATAGATAAAATCCTTTAGGTCATTTGATGTTCTCTGGGTTTCAAAGGTAGAAATGTCAAATGACCCCTCTCTGGGACTTCTAGTGTTAAGCCAGATAGTCTGCATGCTTGCTAGTTCTCAGGTCCTGCCAGTACCTACCAGTAACCACATATTCCTTCTCATTCCTGCTTGTATCTTCAGCATTTGCTTATCTGCATACCATCCATATCTGCCTGCATCTGCAATGCCAGTCTTTATACCAGCCATACCTTCCTGCACCTGCTGTGCCAATCTATATACCAGGCATACTTAGTAACATAGTAACATAGTAACATAGTTAGTAAGGCCGAAAAAAGACATTTGTCCATCCAGTTCAGCCTATATTCCATCATAATAAATACCCAGATCTACGTCCTTCTACAGAACCTAATAATTGTATGATACAATATTGTTCTGCTCCATACTTGCCTGCACCTGCCTCACCAGTCTGTATATGAGACATAATAATAATAATAATAATCTTTATTTATATAGCGCCAACATATTCCGCAGCGCTTTACAGTTTAACAGTTTCAAACACAAAAGTCATAAGTAACAACGTTAACAATACAATAATTAAAGCAAAATAAGACGACCCTGCTCGTGAGAGCTTACAATCTACAATGAGGTGGGGGAAATACAAAGTACAGGTGTGTATTTACAATGATGTATTTACAATCATGGTCCAGCCATCTTCAGGGGTTGGGGAATAGATGGGGATAGTGAATGGGCTACACACACACAAACATAACATAACTTTGATTAGTGAACGTGATAGGCCGCTCTGAACAAATGTGTTTTGAGCGAGCGCCTAAAACTATGCAAATTATGGATGGTCCTAATATCTTGGGGTAGAGCATTCCAGAGGATTGGCGCAGCACGGGAGAAGTCTTGGAGTCGGGAGTGGGAGGTACGGATTAGTGCAGAGGTTAGCCGAAAGTCATTTGCAGAGCGCAGTGGTCTGTTAGGCTGATAGACAGAAATGAGGGAGGAGATGTAAGGGGGTGCCGCACTGTGGAGAGCTTTGTGGGTGAGAACAAGTACTTTGAATTGTATCCTGTAATGAATGGGTAGCCAGTGTAACGACTGGCGAAGAGCGGACGCGTCCGAGTAATGATTAGCCAGATGGACGACCCTGGCTGCTGCATTAAGGATGGACTGGAGAGGGGAAAGTCGAGTGAGGGGGAGGCCAATTAATAGAGCGTTACAGTAGTCCAGGCGGGAGTGGATCAGGGCGACCGTGAGGGTTTTAGCTGTCTCCATGGTGAGAAAAGGGCGGATTCTAGAGATGTTCTTTAGGTGTAAGCGGCACGAGCGGGCAAGAGATTGTATATGGGAGGTGAAGGAGAGATCGGAGTCAAACATAACACCCAGACAGCGCGCCTGCTGCCAGGGTGTTATACGAACAACCACAAGATGGCAGTCAAATCACTGTCATCTTAAAGAAGCCAACCATAGATAAAACCTTAAATAAATTTTATTACAGAAAAAATAAAAACAATACATATATATGTTAAAAAGCTACTTCCTTCTTTCCGGGAAATACCCCATGGGAAAGCCGTGAGAATCACACTGTATACTATATCCAGATAAATAAAGTGCGTGTATCACAAACCGCCTATGCTTCTTAACAAACACATAGATTATATAAAGTGCTATTTGCATCCCTTTTTAACATCAGTGTCTCATATTTTGAAGCAGTCCTTTAGACCATACTACCCTATCATACCACCATGAACTAACCATTTCACGTATCACAATATAAGGCAAGTAAGTAGGTACATATACAATTACCCAAATAAGATCTTAGATCGTGTGCATCCTCCCACGGCTCTTCCCAGCACCCCGACGCACGTTTCGCCCTTGCTTCTTCCGGGGGGCGTGTCTATACCCAGGCAAAGTGACGTGTATATATAGTGCCCCTGGTCCAAACCCATGCCGCTGTTGTTTAAACTATTAGCGCCAACTCCGTGAATGACCTTACGGCACATGCGCAGATCCACTCTACTCCGGATGTAATAACCCTTCATGACATCGGCTGGGTGAACCGCAAGCAGGGATGCAAGCCGATATCACCAGTGACGCTGTCCAAAGAGTACGGAGACGGAGATCCACGCATGCGCACTATCATCCAGAAGACAGGCTTAAATGGGAATACCAAGGAATGACTTATTCATTCAAAAGGTGCCGTAGTGCCGATATTGCAGACAGTGAAAGTGCTTAGTGAAAAATGAATGAATGCGATAAAAGTCCATATAAATAAAGGAATGGACTCAATAAATGAATAAATTAATAATGTGCGCGGTGAAGGGATCAATACCCTAATTATATCAATAAAGTGCATTCAATGCATGATCCATATATAATCAATATTAAAATTAATAAGATCCACATGTGAAATAAAAATCCACATAGGCATAGAAAAATTTTTAATGGATCACTAAAGTGTGCAGTGATGGGATCGATACCCAAAATAATACAGTGCATACTGTGCATAATAATGATGAAATAATGCGGTGAAAGGTGATAAATAATATATAAATGCGGAATATTAATGAATTAAATTTAATACAGTATTAAATATTTAAATACAACCCATATAAAATTTCCTTAAAGTGAAAAGTGCACAATTAAATGACAGGCTTGTCTAATTCCATGAAATCCCATATAGATATGAATATGCAATAATATGTCCCTATTGTACAGACATATACATATATATAAAAACCACCCCATATACAATGCCTACAAGTAGTATTCAACCCCCTGCAGATTTAGCAGGTTTAATAAGATGCAAATAAGTTAGAGCCTTCAAACTTCAAACAAGAGCAGGATTTATTAACAGATGCATATATCTTACATTACAAACCAAAAAGTTTTGTTGCTCAGTTAAATTTTTATAAATTTTAAACATAAAAGTGTGGGTCAATTATTATTCAATCCCTAGGTTTAATATTTTGTGGAATAACCTTTGTTTGCAATTACAGCTAATAATCGTCTTTTATAAGACCTGATCAGGCCGGCACAGGTCTCTGGAGTTATCTTGGCCCACTCCTCCATGCAGATCTTCTCCAAGTTATCTAGGTTCTTTGGGTGTCTCATGTGGACTTTAATCTTGAGCTCCTTCCAAAAGTTTTCAATTGGGTTAAGGTCAGGAGACTGACTAGGCCACTGCAACACCTTGATTTTTTGCCTCTTGAACCAGGCCTTGGTTTTCTTGGCTGTGTGCTTTGGGTCGTTGTCTTGTTGGAAGATGAAATGACGACCCATCTTAAGATCCTTGATGGAGGAGCGGAGGTTCTTGGCCAAAATCTCCAGGTAGGCTGTGCTATCCATCTTCCCATGGATGCGGACCATATGGCCAGGCCCCTTGGCTGAGAAACAGCCCCACAGCAAGACGCTGCCACCACCATGCTTGACTGTAGGGATGGTTTTCTTGGGGTCGTATGCAGTGCCATCCAGTCTCCAAACGTCACGTGTGTGGTTGGCACCAAAGATCTCGATCTTGGTCTCATCAAACCAGAGAACCTTGAACCAGTCAGTCTCAGAGTCCTCCAAGTGATCATGAGCAAACTGTAGACGAGCCTTGACATGACGCTTTGAAAGTAAAGGTACCTTACGGGCTCGTCTGGAACGGAGACCATTGCGGTGGAGTACGTTACTTATGGTCTTGACTGAAACCAATGTCTCCACTGCCATGAGATCTTCCCGGAGCTCCTTCCTTGTTGTCCTTGGGTTAGCCTTGACTCTTTGGACAAGCCTGGCCTCGGCACGGGAGGAAACTTTCAAAGGCTGTCCAGGCCGTGGAAGGCTAACAGTAGTTCCATAAGCCTTCCACTTCCGGATGATGCTCCCAACAGTGGAGACAGGTAGGCCCAACTCCTTGGAAAGGGTTTTGTACCCCTTGCCAGCCTTGTGACCCTCCACGATCTTGTCTCTGATGGCCTTGGAATGCTCCTTTGTCTTTCCCATGTTGACCATGTATGAGTGCTGTTCACAAGTTTGGGGAGGGTCTTAAATAGTCAGAAAAGGCTGGAAAAAGAGATAATTAATCCAAACATGTGAAGCTCATTGTTCTTTGTGCCTGAACTACTTCTTAATACTTTAGGGGAACCAAACAGAATTCTGGTGGGTTGAGGGGTTGAATAATAAATGACCCTCTGAAAAGACTTTTCACAATTTAAAAAAAAAATAAACAAAGAAATAACATTCTTTTTTGCTGCAGTGCCTTTCACACTTCCAGGCTGATCTACAGTCCAAATGTCACAATGCCAAGTTAATTCCAAATGTGTAAACCTGCTAAGTCTGCAGGGGGTTGAATACTACTTGTAGGCACTATATAAAATCTTTTCTCAAAATATCCATATATCAAACCCATACCCATTAAAATCACCCTTGCCCTTAAAAAATATCTCTCAAAGCAATATATATATAGATCATACTATCTACAAAAACGCTGAAAAAGCAAGACTCTCATTGAGACAATTAGGACTTAAAGTTCCCAAGCGATAAATTCATTTACTCTCAGCCTGGGCGAGTGTTCTTGCCAAATCCCCCCCTCGAATACCTAACATAACCTGATCTATAGCCTTCACAACCAAACCCCTAGCATTACACCCATGATAAAATTTAAAGTGTCTAGCAATTTGTTTCAGTGACAAATCATTATCCATTATCTTTCGCCTTTTCAATGTCCCTGACATGTTCTCTTGTTCTTACCTTCAGTTCTCTTGTTGTGAGGCCAATGTCTTAAAGAGACAGTGCGCACAGTTCAAAAGTGTCCCCAGCCAATGGCTTGGAGACACTTATTTAAGGCACCGCCACCTGTTGGGAGGTGCCTTAGCAACATATTAAACCAGATAGTCTGCATGCTTGCTAGTTCTCAGGTCCTGCCAGTACCTATCAGTAACCACATATTCCTTCTCATTCCTGCTTGTATCTTCAGCATTTGCTTATCTGCATGCCATCCATATCTGCCTGCATCTGCAATGTCAGTCTGTATACCAGCCATACCTTCCTGCACCTGCTGTGCCAATCTATATACCAGGCATACTTGCCTGAACCTGCCGTACCAGTCTGTATATGAGACATGTCTGCCTGATCCTGTCTTACTAGTCTGTATACCAGCTGTACCTGCCTGCACCTTCAGAGCCTGCCTGTAGTTGTCAAGTTCCATCCATTTCAGGCCATTCCAATTACCTGCCCCATTTGGTGTCAGCTGCCATGTGTCTGTGGTCTGTCCTGGAGTAGCACCGGACGTCAATCTGGAGCCAAGTCTATCCACACCTTCAGGAGCTCTCGCAAAGAGTCAGGTATTCACCTAGTAATGCCCCTCCAGGCTCTCCTTGGTCCACTGCACAGTGGTTCCACCACTATACCCATTACATACTCATTTTATGATCTGCTTTTCATCACCAGCAGGATCTGGTACCCAATGTTTTGTGGTTCTAGGTCTTATTATTCCATTCAAATATGTTAAGCTCACTTTTCATGTCTTTTTTTTTAACGGCCTTTGGCTCAATCTCAAGCCATAGTGACTTAATGGATGAAAAATCTGTAAGAAGATCAATCTTGTGCACACCTAAAATGCTACAACAGGGTCTTCTCTGCCATTATCTTATAGCATCAAGCCATCAGGTCTTTGTCTTGTTCTTTCTATTCTTCTGGCCATAAGATCCTTCTCAATTGATTGCTGTCTTCATATAATGTATCCAAAGTAGGGAAATCGCGGCTTGATGATCCTTCAAGTGACATGTCTGGCTTGATTTGTTCCAAAATTGATTTATTTGTTCTTTTTGCCATCTATGGTATTGATAATATTGTTCTCCAGCAACACATTTCAAAGTCCTTGATACTTCTACTGGATATTTTTTTTATTTTCCAGATTTTGCATCTGTATATTAACACAGAAAAGACCAAACCATGTACGAGTCATGTCTTCCTCAACAGAGAAATGTTCCTCAATTTAATAATAATAATCTTTATTTATATAGCGCCAACATATTCCGCAGCGCTTTACAGTTTAACAGTATCAAACACAACAGACATAAGTAACAACATTAACAATACAATAATGAAAGCGAAATAAAACGACCCTGCTCGTGAGAGCTTACAATCTACAATGAGGTGGGGGAAGATACAAAGCACAGGTGTGTATTTACAATTATATATTTACAATGATGGTCCAGCCATCTTCAGAGGGTGGGGGATAGATGGGGATAGTGAATGGGCTACATACACACACACAAACATAAAATGAGTTTGATTAGTGACCGTGGTAGACCGCGCTGAACAAATGTGTTTTGAGCGAGCGCCTAAAATTATGCAAATTGTAGATGGTCCTAATATCTTGGTGTAGAACATTCCAGAGGATTGGTGCAGCACAAGAGAAGTATTGGAGTGGGAAGTGGGAGGTACGGATTAGTGCAGAGGTTAGTCGAAAGTCAATTGCGGAACGCAGCGGTCGGTTAGGCCAATAGACAGAAATGAGGGAGGAGATTGAGGGGGTGCCGCACTGTGGAGAGCTTTGTGGGTGAGAACAAGTACTTTGAATTGTATCCTGTAATGAATGGGCAGCCAGTGTAATGACTGGCGAAGAGCGGACGCGTCCGAGTGACGAGTAGCCAGATGGATGACCCTGGCTGCTGCATTAAGGACGGACTGGAGAGGGGAAAGTCGCATGAGGGGGAGGCCAATTAATAGAGCATTGCAGTAGTCCAGATGGGAGTGGATCAGGGCGGCAGTGAGGGTTTTTGTTGTTTCCATGGTGAGAAAAGGGCGGATTCTAGAGATGTTCTTTAGGTGTAAGCGGCATGAGCGGGCAAGAGATTGTATATGGGAGGTGAAGGAGAGATCGGAGTCAAATATAACACCCAGACAGCACACCTGCTATCGGGGTGTTATTATGGTGCCACCCACGGAAAGGGAAATTTCGGATTTAGGGAGGTTAGTAGATGGTGGGAGCAGAAGAAGTTCAGTTTTGGAGAGGTTAGTTTCAGATAGAGAGCGGACATGATGTTGGAGACTGCAGACAGACAGTCAGTGGCGTTCTGTAGTACAGCTGGGGTAAGGTCAGGGGATGACGTGTATAGTTGTGTGTCATCAGCATAAAGATGATACTGAAAGCCAAATCTGCTGATGGTTTGTCCAATTGGGGCCGTGTAGAGGGAGAAGAGAAGGAGGCCAAGGACTGAGCCCTGTGTTACCCCTACAGTGAGAGGAAGAGGAGAGGAAGTGGAGCCAGAGAACAGAACACTGAAGGAGAGGTCAGAAAGGTAGGAAGAGAACCAGGATAGAGCAGTGTCCCTAATACCTAGTGACTGGAGCCTAGAGAGTAGGAGAGAGTGGTCAACAGTGTCAAAAGCTGCAGAAAGGTCGAGAAGAATGAGCAGAGAGTGGTCACCGTTATGTTTTGCTGTCAGAAGGTCATTGGTCACTTTGAGTGCAGTTTCAGTCAAATGTAGGGGGCAGAAACCGGACTGTGAAGGGTCTAGGAGGGAGTGAGTGGAGAGGTAACGGGTAAGGTGGGAGTATATCAGGAGCTTCAAGAGTTTAGAGAGGAAGAGGAGATTGGAGACTGGTCTGCAGTTATCTGGGCAGGATGGGTCGAGAGCGGGTTTCTTTAGTAATGGAGTAATGATAGAGTGTTTGAAGGAGGAGGGGAAAATGCCAGAGGAGATGGAGAGATTAAAGATTGTAGTTAGATGAGTTGTGACAGCTGGACAGAGATACTGGAGGAGGTGTGAGGGAATGGGGTCAGTGGTGCTTGTAGTCGGACGAGAAGAAGAGAAGAGCCTGGAGACTTCTTCTTCTGTGATGGGATCGAATGTTGAGAGTGAGCCAGGGGAAATGCAGGGAGGGATGGGAGTCACTGAACTTGGTGATTAAGAGCAGATTTCCTGATGGATATTGTCTATTTTCTCTATAAAGTGGGAGGCCAGGTCATCAGCACAGATGTCTGTGATAGGGGCTTGTGCTTTTGGCCTGAGGAGGGAGTGAAAGGTGTCAAAAGGTTTCTTAGGGTTGTTGGCTAGTGAGGAGATCAGGGTGGTGAAGTAGGTCTGTTTGGCGAGGTGAAGAGCAGAGTTATAGGCCCTTAGCATAAATTTGAAGTGTATGAAGTCTTCTGGTGTGCGTGTTTTCCTCCATAAGCGTTCAGCACACCTAGAGCATTGCTGGAGAAATCGGGTTTGCGATGTGAGCCAGGGCTGTTTCACTCTGTGTTTGGAGATTCTGAGGGTGAGGGGAGCTACTTGGTCAAGGGTGCTTCTTAGAGTGTCATTGAAGTGATGCACAGCCAGATCAGGACAGGTAAAAGAAGAGATTGGGGACAATGATGAGTGTAGGGAGTCTGAAAGTGTATGAGGGTTAATGGCATGTAGATTTCTGACTGGGAGGTAGGTAGAAGGGTGCTGGGGTAAGCGAGGATTTGTGAGTGTGAAGGAGAGAATGTTGTGGTCAGAGAGGAGAAGCGGTTCATTCAACAATACAAATAACAGATATGTAATTATACATGCTGTATACAAAGTATAAAAACCAGGAGATAAGACAGAGGAGACATGACGGTACGCCGGGTTAAGAAGGGGTAACAAAGTTCATCCCCAGGGTGCAAGCATCACATAGAGAAGTTGGGAATAATCCTACAGGCCTCCAGTAATAAAAGTTACAATGTGTCAATACAAATAAACCCCAATATACCCCACAGTAATTTCAGTAATGCATGCTTACCCATTGAATGATAAGGGGAACGTCCCCACCATGCCCGGCAGCCTTTGGGGTGTCTTGGGAGAGTGTTTTTTGTTCGCTCCCGGCCACAGTACACACTGGTGCTTTAAGATTATGTTAAAGAACACAGGACTAAGGGAAAAGGGGGAAAACTGACCCTGCACTATGACTAGGCTAAAACCCTACGATGGAGTGGGCGACCCATTCCTTGCGAATAGACCCACCGATGATCCTAGGTTAATCTCAAGTGAAGACCTATAGATAAGGGGAAAGAGTTCCCTAAAAGAACTAAGGACTGGGTACAAAAATGGGTCACCTCCTAATAGAAAACACAGAGAAAGCTGCAGAAACCAATAGAAACAGAAACTAAAGGCCCCTTCACATTTAGCGACGCTGCAGCGATACCGACAACGATCCGAATCGCTGCAGCGTCGCTGTTTGGTCGCTGGAGAGCTGTCACACAGACCGCTCTCCAGCGACCAACGATGCCGGTAACCAGGGTAAACATCGGGTAACTAAGCGCAGGGCCGCGCTTAGTAACCCGATGTTTACCCTGGTTACCATGCTAAAAGTAAAAAAAAACAAACACTAGATACTTACCTACCGCTGTCTGTCCTCCAGCGCTGCGCTCTGCTTCTCTGCTCTCCTCCTGTACTGTCTGGGAGCCGGAAAGCATAGCGGTGACGTCACCGCTCTGCTTTCCGGCTCACAGCCAGTACAGGAGGAGAGCAGAGCACAGCGCTGGAGGACAGACAGCGGTAGGTAAGGATCTAGTGTTTGTTTTTTTTTACTTTTAGCATGGTAACCAGCGTAAACATCGGGTTACTAAGCGCGGCCCTGCGCTTAGTTACCCGATGTTTACCCTGGTTACCAGTGAAGACATCGCTGGATCGGTGTCACACACGCCGATCCAGCGATGTCTCCAGGGAGTCCAGCGACGAAATAAAGTTCTGGACTTTATTCAGCGACCAACAATCTCCCAGCAGGGGCCTGATCGTTGGTCGCTGTCACACATAACGATTTCATTAACGATATCGTTGCTACGTCACAAATAGCAACGATATCGTTAACAATATCGTTATGTGTGAAGGTACCTTAAGGCTAGCAGAACCAGAGGTACCAGCACTACACAAATAACACACACAGAAGACAAAGCAAAGCACCAACCTAGAGCTTAAGCAGGTTAACACTGTTGTCCAGCAAGGACTGGGAGGCAGCTGCTGGTTAATAAAGAGTGATACAAATACCTGACCCAAGACAAACCTAGCACCAGAGGAAAAAGACCAGCAGCCAGAACTCCAAAAGAAAATGGTGGATAGTCACAAACTAAACAGATTCTAACACATCTGCCATGCCAGCATCAGCAGAGGCAACACAACTACCAGCCTGATCACCACAAGCATACTCGGGCACATGCAAGCAAAGCACCTGACTTCTTGGATTAAATGCCAATTATCAGAAATAATATCTGCGGGTCACAACACTGCCTCTTCCCCTGTTCTATGGGTACGCCAATCCAATGTCCATGATGTAGGTGACAATGTCTCTCACCCTGCACGTATTGCCAACTTGCAACCATCATCAGCAACCATGTCCCCACCCTTGTCCCAGTGCAGCATTCAGTTGTCTCTACCACAGTACTTGGAATGCAAGCATAAATACCTAGCCACCCACCCATAGGCTACAATACTAAATGGTCACATTTTCAGACTGAACAGAAATGTTGCCATTTAGGCATGTATAGACGGAAGCTTTCTACTACCTCATGGCGGCATCTGTCCCTCAGTACTTGGCACCCAGCCACCTCTGTTTCTCCCAGTGTGCATTCCTACCTTACTCAGCACCTGTCCAATGTCATCAGTCATTCCAAAGACATACTGATAGGGATTCTAGATTGTGAGCCCCATTGGGGGACAGTGATGATAATGTGTGAAAAACTGTAAAGCGCTGCGTAATATGTTAGCGCTATATAAAAAAAAAAAAAAAAGATCAGCTGTGCACTGACCAACGGTGTGACTGGGAAGATCCACTTACCCAAGGACACCTGGAAAGTGCTTGTCGCCAGGGACACTACATTTTCCTTACAGCATACTGGGTGAACATTGTGGAAATCGGTTCCCAGTCAGAACCTGGGATGGAACATGTGCTGCCGAAATAGAGGACTATGGACCTTGTTCAGTCAGGGTTGCCCCCACCTTCTACAGCAGTTCCTGCACCTCCTGCTCCTCACCTTCCATCTCACAAATGTCAACATCATTCGCAAGCTGGAAGCACTGCAACACTTTCTCAGCCAAGCCACAACAAGAGCTGCTGAAGCTAATCTGTTTAGATGACAAACCATACACCAGAGCTGTTGAAAGGTTTAACAGACTAGACTGATCTGTAGTTCTCACCCCTTAACCTACAATCAGGCATGGTCATGTATGACAATGGCCCTAACACAGTGGCAGCTCTGAAGCTTGGCAACCTTGCACACCTACCATGCCTGGCCCACGTTCTCAACTTACTGGTCAAGCGTTTTCTCAAAGCCTACACATGTCTGCCTGGCATCGGACGATGCCTGCTACACTGACACTGATTGACACATTAGCCAATGATGGGAAAGTAGTAGTCCCATCATCTGGCTAATGTGTTGAATGAAAAAAAAAACACATACAGTACAGACCAAAAGTTTGGACACACCTTCTCATTTAAAGATTTTTCTGTAGTTTCATCACTATGAAAATTGTAAATTCACCCTGAAGGCATCAAAACTATAAATTAACACATGTGGAATTATATACTTAACAAAAAAGTGTGAAACAACTGAAAATATGTCTTATATTCTAGGTTTTTCAAAGTAGCCACGTTTTGCTTTGATGACTGCTTTGCACACTCTTGGCATTCTCTTGATGAGCTTCAAGAGGTAGTCACCAAAAATGGTCTTCCAACAATCTTTGAAGTTCCCAGAGATGCTTAGCACTTATTGGCCCTTTTGCCTTCACTCTGCAGTCCAGCTCACCCAAAACCATCTCGATTGTGTTCAGGTCTGGTGACTGTGGAGGCCAAGTCATCTGGCGTAGCACCCCATCACTCTTCTTCTTGGTAAGATAGCCCTTACACAGCCTGGAGGTGTGTTTGTAGTCATTGTCCTGTTGAAAAATAAATGTTGGTCCAACTAAACGCAAATCGGATGGAATAGCATGCCGCTGCAAGATGCTGTGGTAGCCATGCTGGTTTAATATGCCTTCAATTTTGAATAAATCCCCAACAGTGTCACCAGAAAAGCACTCCCACACCATCACACCTCCTCATCCATGATTCACGGTGGGAACCAGGCATGTAGAGTCCATCCGTTCACCTTTTCTGCGTCGCACGAAGACATGGTGGTTGGAACCAAAGATCTCAACTTTGGACTCATCAGACTAAAGCACTGATTTCCACTGGTCTAATGTCCATTCCTTGTGTTCTTTAGCCCAAACAAGCCTCGTCTGCTTGTTGCCTGTCCTTAGCAGTGGTTTCCTAGCAGCTATTTTACCATGAAGGCCTGCTGCACAAAGTCTCCTCTTAACAGTTGTTGTAGAGATGTGTCTGCTGCTAGAACGCTGTGTGGCATTGACCTGGTCTCTAATCTGAGCTGCTGTTAACCTGCGATTTCTGAGGCTGGTGACTTAAATAAACTTATCCTCAGAAGCATAGGTGACTCTTGGTCTTCCTTTCCTGGGGCGGTCCTCATGTGATCCAGTTTCTTTGTAGCGCTTGATGGTTTTTGCAACTGCACGTGGGGACACGTTCAAAGTTTTCCCAATTTTTCAGACTGACTGACCTTCTTTACTTAAAGTAATGATGGCCACTCGTTTTTCTTTACTTAGCTGCTTTTTTCTTGCCATAATACAAATTCTAACAGTCTATTCAGTAGGACTATCAGCTGTGTATCCACCAGACTTCTGCTCAACACAACTGATGGTCCCAACCCCATTTATAAGGCAAGAAATCCCACTTATTATAACTGACAGGGCACATCTGTGAAGTGAAAACCATTTCCGGTGACGGTCGGCACAAAAAAACGGCGTAGGCTCCTGCGCAATTTTCTGCGCCAGAGGGGGAAAGCCGACGGCTGGGGGCCAATATTTGTAGCCTGCTATGAATATCAGCCTGCAGCTGTCTGCGTAGCCTTTACTGGCTATTAAAATAGAGGGCCCCCCAAAAAAATTACGTGGGGTCCCCCTATATTTTATAGCCAGAAAGGCTACGCACACAGCTGCGGGCTGATATTCATAGCCTAGAGAGGGGCATGTATATTGGCCCCCCACCGACTACAAATACCAGTCCGCAACCGCCCCAGAAATGGCGCATCTGTGAGATGCACCAATTCCGGCACTTAGCCCCTCACTTCCCACTCCCGTTTAGCGGTGGGATATAGGGTAATAAGGGGTTAATGTCACCTTGCTATTGTAAGGTGACATTAAGCCGGGTTAATAATGGAGAGGCGTCAATAAGACGCCTATCCATTATTAATCCAATAGTAAGAAAGGGTTAATAAAATACGCACACATTAGGAAAAAAGTATTTTAATATTCTTCATTTAACCATAATTACCATATTTCAGTGCCTGTAAAAAATGTAAAATAATAAACCGTATACTCCCTGTCCGCCGTAGTCCAATTAATAACGAGGGTCCCACGATGATCTCCCCTCTAGAACAGTGACATCGGGTGATGTCACTGCTCTATAGGACCTTCAGTGACACACTGACAGGAGACAATGGCTCCTGCAGTGCATCACTGAGGTTACCTTAGGACAAAGTCTCATTTTATGGCAATTGCTGCATGGGAAAATTTCTCACCCAGCAATGCATTAAGTGAGACTAGGGACTATTTTTTTACAGCGGCGGAGGAATACAATGCGGAAGGATACCTTCCTCCCGTCATTATCTTTCTGGAGCCGCTAAAGAGCGGTCGCAACAGCTGTGCTGCCGTTCTCTACGGGAGATCGTCGTGGGACATTCGTGGATTTCTGCAGACAGGAAGTTTATTGGTTGTTTGTTATTTTAATCTTTTTTACAGGTTGACCCTGGCTTCGGGGAACAAAGTGACAAGTAATGGTGAGTATGAACTCTATTTTTAATATACTGTATGTCTATATGTATGTACTGTATGGAGTATGTATGGAGTATGTATGTGTTTTTTTTTTTCATTCAACACATTAGCTGGATGATGGGACTACTACTGTCCCATCATTGTCTAATGTGTCAATTACCGTCAGTGTAGCAGGCATCGTCCGATGGGACATGTAATCTAATCAGACGATGCCTGCACACATGCACAGAGACCCGGCACGCTGCACAGAGACTGGGCACGCCACATACAGCCCCGGCATGCCCGCATACAGCCCCGGCACACCGCATACAGCCCTGGCAGGCCCGCATACAGCCACGGCAGGCCCGCATACAGCCCCGGCACACCGCATACAGCCCTGGCATGCCCGCATACAGCCCCGGCAGGCCCGCACAGACCACGCCTGCACACACAGACACGCATAGTGTCTGCCCACACACCGCCCACACTCTTCCCCCCTCCGGAACAGGATGTAGAAGGACAGAAAGGGCTTATTTACGTTCTGATATTTGTGTCCCAGTGACTTGCATTGGTATCGGGTATCGGTATCGGCGATATCCGATATTTTTTGGATATCGGTCAATCCAATCCGATACCGATACTTCTGGATACTGGAAGGTATCGCTCAACACTAGTGTTGAGTCTAGTAGCCAATTAGGGAGCAGAAACCATCCACAACATCATGACACATGGTCTTCTGTGATTGGCTGACAAAGTCACATGTCTCTGCCAATATAAAAAGTGGACATCTTATTTTGCCGGCGCCATTTTTTCAGTTTCACAGTGCAGAGAAACCTCTCCTGTTAATACTGAAAGTAAACTTGTCAGTTAGCTAGATACGATCTAGTCCTGTGTGAAATTGATCCTCCAGCATCTAACTAGATTGTGCAAAAACTGTGTTGCAGTCTCAGGAGGACCCATTTGCTAATCCAAATAGTTTGTGTTAAAACTGTGTTTCAGTGACAAATCAGAAAGTTTGATTTCTACTTAAAAATCGATAGGCCTAATATTTGAGTGTAGACAGGAGACCTAATTAGCTCATCCAAATTATTTGTGATAAAACTGTGTTTCAGTGAGAAATCAGAATGCCAGATTTAGACTTAACAATCGTTAGGTATAACAGTGTTGTTCAGGCACACTCATTAGGCCTACTATTGGGGTGCAGTCAGGAGGCACAATTAGCTATTAAACAATAGTTTGTGATAAAACTGTGTTTCAGTGAAAAAACAGGACAGATTTACACATAACAATCATTAGGCCTAATATTGGGGTGCAGCCAGGAGGTCCAATTAGCTAATCCTATTTTTTTTTATAAAACTGTGTTTCAGTGAGAAATCAGAAGGCCATATTTAAACTTAAAAATCATTAGACCTTATATTGGGATGTAGTCTGCTGGGCCAATTAGCTAATCCAAATCGTTTGTGATAAAACTGTGTTTCAGTGGCAAATCATAAGGCCAAATTTCCACTTAAAAATTAGGTTTAACAGTGTTGTTCAGGCACACTATCTAAGAAAATAAATAGTGATTGTTCATATAGTGACAGGTGACTGACAGCTGTGGGCCTAAGATTGTGAAACATCTGGTTAAAAGAGGGGAAGGTTATATACAAATGGGAAAAAGGGAGATCTTGGTGGACAGGTGAATAGGACTGTGTTTGACGTGTACGTTGGTTAGTTGCTAATGTTAATGAATGCTCAACTGAACAAACACTGCCTTGTCCTATCCAAAGATCACTGACAACATCTATTACTGTAAGGGCTACTCCACTCTCTTTCTTTGGCAGCCATACAGCGGTAGGCCTTGTAGTTGAGGATCAGAAAGAGCATATGCTCCAGTGGATGGCAAGCGCTGCATCAAGTACCTTTTCCTCCTCTTCCTTTACCTTAAAAGGAACCTGTCACCTGAAATTGACAGGACCGGTTTTGGGTCATATGGGTGGAGTTTTCGGGTGTTTGATTCACCCTTTCCTTACCCGCTGGCTACAATATAGCATGCAGCCAGTGGGTAAGGAAAGGGTGAATCAAACACCCGAAAACTCTGCCCATATGACCCAAAACCAGTCCCGCCAAATTCAGGTGACAGGTTCCCTTTAACATCACTCATAGTACAATCCTCAAAGGTGGAACTCCAATCACCCTTGATTACCCCGGGTCACAAATTTCCAAATTCCCAACTGACTGTGGAGAACCACAGATGGTCCAGTCTGCAGAGCTGTTCACACATTCTATTCCATGAGCATCAGAGGTACAAAGATTCACAGAATCCAGAATAGGAAAGCATCTGCACTAGTGTTGAGCATTCCGATACCGCAAGTATCGGGTATCGGCCGATATTTGCGGTATCGGAATTCCGATCCCGAGTTCTGATATTTTTGCGATATCGGGAATCGGGATGAATATTTATGTGTAAAATAAAGAATACAAATAAAAAATATGAATATACTGACCCTCGGACGCGCCCTGGTTGTAACCGCTGTAACCGGCAGTCTCCGTTCCTAAGTATGAGCGAGTGAAGGACCTGTGATGACGTCGCAGCTTGTGATAGGTCATGTGAGCGGTCACATGAGCGGTCACTCGACCAATCACAAGCCGCGACGTCATCGAAGGTCCTTCACCCGCTCATTCTTAGGAACGGAGGCTGCCGGTTATACCGCTAAGGTCCAGGGTCCGCCGGAGGGGTGAGTATATCCACATTTTTTATTTTTATTCTTTATTTTTTACATGAATATGGATCCCAGGGCCTGAAGGAGAGTTTCCTCTCCTTCAGACCCTGGGAACCATTCCAGGATACATTCCGATATTTGTGTCCCATTGACTTGTATTGGTATCGGGTGTCGGTATCGGCGATATCCAATATTTTTCGGATATCAGCCGATACAATCTGATACCGATACTTTCAAATATCGGAAGGTATCGCTCAACACTAATCTGCTCCAATGGCCAAAACTTTTTCATGTTGGATCTGGTTTGTATGAAGTAGGGTCTGCGCAGAATCCAAACCCTCATGACCAGATGTTAACCACTGGGGTGGACATGATTCTGATGAGACTCAGATACCAGAGGAGCATAAGGACTGTACTGTGATGTCAGGGCAGGAAGAGGAGGAGAGTGACTATAAGGCTGGGGTCACACTTGCGTGTGCAATGTGTGAAACTCATGCAAGTCTCTGGCATCAATAACCGACACTGCCCCCCGGCCATTGGGACCGGAGCGTGCAGCTATGTAGAAATACATGCAGTTGAATGATCCGGTCCCAAGTGCTGGCGGCAGTGCCGGGTATTGATGCAAGAAACTCGCACTAGTTTCTTGTCACGCACACACCGAGACTGGTTGGCGTGGGTGTGCGGGGGTGTGGCCCCACTGGACCACAGATCAAACTACCCTGGAAGAGGCATAACTAAGTAGCTTCCTATGTCTTCGCTGGAGCCTCTGATGGTGAGGTCAGACTTGTGCAATAGGAAGCTACCAGGTACCACTCCAGGGTGGTGTCTGGCTCTCGCTGCTGATTGCACCGGGGAATGGAACATAGACAGGCAAGCCGGCATGGCTGGCACTCTGGCAGACAGACGGGCATGGCTGGAACACAGGCAGGCAGATGGGTACAACAGAGACACTGGCAGGCAGGCACAGCTGGCTCTCTGGCAGGACAAGCGGAAAAGACTGGTACACTGGAAGAACCGGTAGGGACCGGTCTGCAGGCAGGTATGTAAAACAGGTAAGAACCTGTTCAGGTAGGAGGCCTTAAGAATAGATAGAGAAAGACAACAATAGAAGATGCCGAGCGAAAGCACAGGAGCTAGAGCCAAGAACAGAAATGCAGGAGGTGGAGCCAAGAGCAGGAGGTGAAGCCAAGTGCAGAAACACAGGAGGCGAAGCCAAGAGCTGGTGGCGGAGCCAAGTGCAAAAATGCAGGAAGCGGAGCCAAGAGCTGGAGACGGAGCCAAGAGCAGAAATGCAGGAGGCGGGGCCAAGAGCTGGAGGCAGAGCCAAGTGCAGAAACGCAGGTGGCGGAGCCAAGTGCGGGAGAAGTAGAACCGCAAGGAGGAGAGCCATGTAGAACCACAAGGAGTGGAGCAAAGTAGAACCACAAGATGCAGAGCCGCAGAGCGAGAGCTGAGCGGATCTGCAGAGCAGGGCCACAGAGTGCAGAGCAAAGTGCAGAGCAAAGCTACAGAGAGCTGAACTGAGAGCAAAGCCACAGAGTGCAGAGCTGAGAGCAGAGCAAAGTCAGAGTGCAGAGCAAGACACAGAAGGCAGAGCCAAGAGCAAAACCACAGAGTGCAGAGCAAGGTACTAGAATGCAAAGCAAGGAGCAAAGCAAGGTCACCGAGAGCGGAGCCGAAAGCAGAGAAAAGCAAGACAGACACAGAGGGCAGAGCAGGGCAAAGCTAGATACAGAGTGTAAAGCAGAGCAAAGTGTTGTGAATTCTGTTGTCGGGCTCCCTCCTGTGGTCATGAATGGTACTTCGGCTGGTTCTGTCCATGGACTTCCTCTGGTGGGTGTTTCTGAGTTTCCTTACACAGGTGACGCGGTTAATTCGTTAGCTGGCTGCTCTATTTAACTCCACTTAGATCTTTGCTCCATGCCACCTGTCAATGTTCCAGTATTGGTCTAGTTCACTCCTGGATCGTTCTTGTTACCTGTCTTCCCAGCAGAAGCTAAGTTCTTGCTTGTATTTTCTTTGGTTTGCTATTTTTCTGTCCAGCTTGCTATTTTTATTGTTGTCTTGCTTGCTGGAAGCTCTGGGACGCAGAGGGAGCGCCTCCGCACCGTGAGTCGGTGCGGAGGGTCTTTTTGCGCCCTCTGCATGGTCTTTTTGTAGGTTTTAGTGCTGACCGCAAAGCAACCTTTCCTATCCTCAGTCTGTTCAGTAAGTCGGGCCTCACTTTGCTAAATCTATTTAATCTCTGTGTTTGTATTTTCATCTTTACTCACGTCATTATATGTGGGGGGCTGCCTTTTCCTTTGGGGAATTTCTCTGAGGCAAGGTAGGCTTTATTTTTCTATCTTCAGGGCTAGCTAGTTCCTTAGGCTGTGCCGAGTTGCATAGGGAGCGTTAGGAGCAATCCACGGCTATTTCTAGTGTGTGTGATAGGATTAGGAATGGCGGTCAGCAGAGTTTCCACGTCCCAGAGCTCGTCCTTTATTATCAGTAACTATCAGGTCATTCCGTGTGCTCTTAGCCACCAGGTCCATTATTGTCCTGACCACCAGGTCATAACAGTACAGGTGGCCCAAAGTACTAATGCATCTCAATAGAGGGATAAGAGAAGTTCTGAGACCATTTTTATTTCTTTGCAGTGTGTTTTGTCTCTCTTTTCCCCTTTACCTCTGGGTGGTTCAGGACACAGGTGTAAACATGGACATTCAAGGTATGTCCTCTTGGATGGATAATCTCACTACAAGGGTACAAAACATTCAAGATTTTGTGGTTCAGAATCCGATGTCAGAGCCTAGGATTCCAATTCCTGATTTGTTTTTTGGCGATAGATCTAAGTTCTTGAATTTCAAAAATAATTGTAAATTGTTTCTTGCCTTGAAACCTCGCTCCTCAGGTGACCCTGTTCAACAAGTAAAGATCATTATTTCTTTGTTACGTGGTGACCCTCAAGACTGGGCATTTTCCCTTGCGCCAGGAGATCCGGCATTGCGTGATGTTGATGCGTTTTTCCTGGCGCTTGGATTGCTTTATGACGAACCTAATTCAGTGGATCAGGCAGAGAAAATCTTGCTGGCTCTGTGTCAGGGTCAGGATGAAGCGGAGATATATTGTCAGAAGTTTAGAAAGTGGTCTGTGCTCACTCAGTGGAATGAATGTGCCCTGGCAGTAATCTTCAGAAAGGGTCTCTCTGAAGCCCTTAAGGATGTCATGGTGGGATTTCCCATGCCTGCTGGTCTGAATGAGTCTATGTCTTTGGCCATTCAGATCGATCGACGCTTGCGTGAGCGTAAAGCTGTGCACCCTTTGGCGGTACTATCTGAGCATGGGCCTGAGCCTATGCAATGTGATAGGACTTTGACCAGAGCTGAACGGCAAGAACACAGACGTCGGAATGGGCTATGTTTTTACTGTGGTGATTCCACTCATGTTATCTCCGATTGTCCTAAGTGCTCTAAGCGCTTCGCTAGGTCTGCCACCATTGGTACGGTACAGTCTAAATTTCTATTGTCCGTTACTCTGATTTGCTCTTTGTCATCCTATTCTGTTATGGCATTTGTGGATTCAGGCGCTGCCCTGAATTTGATGGACTTGGAGTATGCTAGGCGCTGTGGTTTTTTCTTGGAGCCCTTGCAGTATCCTATTCCATTGAGAGGAATTGATGCTACGCCTTTGGCCAAGAATAAGCCTCAGTACTGGACCCAATTGACCATGTGCATGGCTCCTGCACATCAGGAGGATATCCGCTTTCTGGTGTTGCATAATCTGCATGATGTGGTCGTTTTGGGGTTGCCATGGCTACAGGTTCATAGTCCAGTATTGGACTGGAAATCTATGTCTGTGTCCAGCTGGGGTTGCCAGGGGGTACATGGTGATGTTCCATTTTTGTCTATTTTATCTTCCACTCCTTCTGAAGTTCCAGAGTTTTTGTCGGATTATCGGGATGTATTTGATGAGCCCAAAGCCAGTGCCCTACCTCCTCATAGGGATTGCGATTCTGCAATTAATTTGATTCCTGGTAGTAAGTTTCCTAAGGGCCGATTGTTCAATTTATCTGTGCCAGAACACGCGCTATGCGGAGTTATGTAAAGGAATCCTTGGAGAAAGGCCATATTCGCCCGTCGTCATCACCGTTGGGAGCAGGGTTCTTTTTTGTGGCCAAGAAGGATGGTTCTTTGAGACCTTGTATTGATTACCGCCTTCTTAATAAAATTACAGTCAAATTTCAGTATCCTTTGCCGTTGCTGTCTGATTTGTTTGCTCGTATTAAAGGGGCTAGTTGGTTCACCAAGATAGATCTTCGAGGGGCGTATAATCTTGTGCGTATTAAACAAGGCGATGAATGGAAAACAGCATTTAATACGCCCGAGGGCCATTTTGAGTACCTGGTTATGCCATTCGGGCTTTCCAATGCTCCATCGGTATTTCAGTCCTTTATGCATGACATCTTCCGAGAGTACCTGGATAAATTCCTGATTGTGTATTTGGATGATATTTTGGTCTTTTCGGATGATTGGGAGTCTCATGTGAAGCAGGTCAGAATGGTGTTCCAGGTCCTTCGTGCGAATTCCTTGTTTGTGAAGGGGTCAAAGTGTCTCTTTGGAGTTCAGAAGGTTTCATTTTTGGGGTTCATTTTTTCCCCTTCTACTATCAAGATGGACCCTGTTAAAGTCCAGGCCATTTACGATTGGACTCAGCCGACATCTGTGAAGAGCCTGCAAAAGTTCCTGGGCTTTGCTAATTTTTATCGGCGCTTCATTGCTAATTTTTCTAGTGTTGCTAAACCGTTGACTGATTTGACCAAGAAGGGTGCTGATGTGGTCAATTGGTCTTCTGCAGCTGTAGAGGCTTTTCAGGAGTTGAAGCGTCGTTTTTCTTCTGCCCCTGTGTTGTGCCAGCCAAATGTTTCGCTCCCGTTTCAGGTTGAGGTTGATGCTTCTGAGATTGGAGCAGGGGCTGTTTTGTCGCAAAGAAGTTCTGATGGCTCAGTGATGAAGCCATGTGCTTTCTTTTCTAGAAAGTTTTTGCCTGCTGAGCGTAATTATGTTGTTGGTAATCGAGAGTTGTTGGCCATGAAGTGGGCATTCGAGGAGTGGCGTCATTGGCTTGAAGGAGCCAAGCATCGCATGGTGGTCTTGACAGATCACAAGAATTTGACTTATCTTGAGTCTGCCAAATGGTTGAATCCGAGACAGGCTCGATGGTCGTTATTTTTCTCCCGTTTTGATTTTGTGCTTTCGTACCTTCCGGGCTCTAAGAATGTGAAGGCTGATGCCCTGTCAAGGAGTTTTGTGCCTGACTCTCCGGGTGTTCCTGAGCCGGCGGGTGTTCTCAAAGAGGGGGCAATTTTGTCTGCCATCTCCCCTGATTTGCGGCGGGTGCTGCAAAAATTACAGGCTGATAGACCTGACCGTTGCCCAGCGGAGAAACTGTTTGTCCCTGATAGATGGACTAGTAGAGTTATCTCTGAGATTCATTGTTCAGTGTTGGCTGGGAATCCTGGAATCTTTGGTACCAGAGATTTGGTGGCTAGATCCTTTTGGTGGCCGTCTTTGTCATAGGATGTGCGTTCTTTTGTGCAGTCCTGTGGGACTTGTGCTCGGGCTAAGCCCTGCTGTTCTCGTGCCAATGGGTTGCTTTTGCCCTTGCCGGTCCCGAAGAGGCCCTGGACGCATATTTCTATGGATTTTATTTCGGATCTCCCCGTCTCTCAAAAGATGTCGGTCATTTGGGTGGTTTGTGATCGCTTTTCTAAGATGGTCCATTTGGTACCTTTGTCTAAGTTGCCTTCCTCCTCTGATTTGGTGCCATTATTTTTCCAGCATGTGGTCTGTTTACATGGTATCCCGGAGAACATCGTTTCTGACAGAGGTTCCCAGTTTGTTTCGAGGTTTTGGCGATCCTTTTGTGTTAGGATGGGCATTGATTTGTCTTTTTCCTCGGCTTTCCATCCTCAGACAAATGGCCAAACCGAACGAACTAATCAAACTTTGGAAACATATCTGAGATGCTTTGTTTCTGCTGATCAGGATGATTGGGTGTCATTTTTGCCGTTGGCTGAGTTCGCCCTTAATAATCGGGCCAGCTCGGCTACTTTGGTTTCGCCGTTTTTCTGCAATTCTGGTTTCCATCCTCGTTTCTCTTCAGGGCAGGTTGAGTCTTTGGACTGTCCTGGTGTAGATACTGTGGTGGATAGGTTGCAGCAGATTTGGACTCATGTGGTGGACAATTTGACATTGTCCCAGGAAAAAGCTCAACGTTTCGCTAACCTGCGGCGCTGTGTGGGTCCCCGACTTTGTGTTGGGGATTTGGTTTGGTTGTCGTTTCGTTATGTTCCTATGAAGGTTTCCTCTCCTAAGTTTAAGCCTCGTTTCATTGGTCCATATAAGATTTCTGAGGTTATCAATCCTGTGTCATTTTGTTTGGCCCTTCCTGCTTCTTTTGCCATCCATAATGTGTTCCATAGGCCGTTATTGCGGAGATACGTGGCGCCTGTGATTCCATCCGTTGATCCTCCTGCCCCGGTGTTGGTTGAGGGGGAGTTGGAGTATGTGGTGAAGAAGATTTTGGATTCTCGCATTTCGAGACGGAAACTCCAGTACCTGGTCAAGTGGAAGGGTTATGGTCAGGAAGATAATTCCTGGGTTTTTGCCTCTGATGTTCATGCTGCCGATCTGGTTCGTGCCTTTCATTTTGCTCATCCTGGTCGGCCTGGGGGCTCTGGTGAGGGTTCGGTGACCCCTCCTCAAGGGGGGGGGGTACTGTTGTGAATTCTGTTGTTGGGCTCCCTCCTGTGGTCATGAATGGTACTTCGGCTGGTTCTGTCCATGGACTTCCTCTGGTGGGTGTTTCTGAGTTTCCTTCCACAGGTGACGAGGTTAATTCGTTAGCTGGCTGCTCTATTTAACTCCACTTAGATCTTTGCTCCATGCCACCTGTCAATGTTCCAGTATTGGTCTAGTTCACTCCTGGATCGTTCTTGTTACCTGTCTTCCAAGCAGAAGCTAAGTTCCTGCTTGTATTTTCTTTGGTTTGCTATTTTTCTGTCCAGCTTGCTATTTTTATTGTTGTCTTGCTTGCTGGAAGCTCTGGGACGCAGAGGGAGCGCCTCCGCACCGTGAGTCGGTGCGGAGGGTCTTTTCGCGCCCTCTGCGTGGTCTTTTTGTAGGTTTTAGTGCTGACCGCAAAGCAACCTTTCCTATCCTCAGTCTGTTCAGTAAGTCGGGCCTCACTTTGCTAAATCTATTTCATCTCTGTGTTTGTATTTTCATCTTTACTCACAGTCATTATATGTGGGGGGCTGCTTTTTCCTTTGGGGAATTTCTCTGAGGCAAGGTAGGCTTTATTTTTCTATCTTCAGGGCTAGCTAGTTCCTTAGGCTGTGCCGAGTTGCATAGGGAGCGTTAGGAGCAATCCACGGCTATTTCTAGTGTGTGTGATAGGATTAGGAATGGCGGTCAGCAGAGTTTCCACGTCCCAGAGCTCGTCCTTTATTATCAGTAACTATCAGGTCATTCCGTGTGCTCTTAACCACCAGGTCCATTATTGTCCTGACCACCAGGTCATAACAGCAAAGCAAGACACAGAGTACGCACGGCAGAAAAAGCAAACCAAGACAGGGATATAAACGGATATGGGAACAGGACTAGACTAAGACAGAGTCAGGAATGAGACAAGGCACAGAGACATGGACACAAGCCAGGGTATGATGCCCCTCTGGGTGGCGGACATAGGAAACAGACCAGGGTACAATGCCCTCCTGGGTGGCGGAACACAAGAGTCAAAGAGACAAGGCCTGGCACCTCAGCAGCAGGAACTGACTGAGGGAGTAAGTTGCACAGGCCTCCACCAATGGGTGGGGATGTCTTAAATACAGGAAGCCTCATGGCGATTGGCCAGGGACACCTTAGCAAGGTGCACACAGTCTCTATAAGAAACAGGAGTTACTGGTGCCGCCCCCCTATGCACACAGACAGAGCATGCACAGAGCAAACAGCAGACATGAGGCACACAGCATGGAGCTGGCAGCAGAGAGAAGTCACAACAAGGCCCAGAGAAATAATTGAGTTTGAATGTAATGCAGGTGGGGGATGGGAGGCCATGCAGTGATGCCAGCAGAGTTGTTACATTTCTCATATTGCACACGTAAGTGTGACCCAGGCCTAAGAGCGAGGAGTGTGAGAAGAGAGAGGATGACGATGGGGTTGTATATGCCACTTGGTGTGAACACAGAGGTACGCAGCAGAGTAGCTCAGCAGAGGAGGTGGAGGAGGAGGAAGATGAGGGAGATACGTTGCAGCTTCCCACACAAAAACAAAGTGATGCAACCACAACAAGCACTGCATACTCAGCCCCAACTCTGGCTGTGACCAGCACATGTTGAGAGTGTGTAGTTCTCAGGGGCAACAAGGGTTGCCAAGCTTAGACCTCTTTCGAGACCACAAAGGATGACCCAACTCAAGTTGCAAATTTGCAACAAAAAAAACCTCAGTAGAGGCAAAAATTGCAATAACTTGAGTACTACATGCTTGAATCGGCACATGTGCGATTAAATACGGATTGGCGGGCCTTGGCAACCACCAGATGTCCTATCAACCACATCTGCTGCTTCTTCCTCCTCTGTCACAAGGTGCTAAGTGTACTCACACAGGTCTCTGGCAGCAGGAACTCCACTTTACCACCTCCAGTCGTGGTGAGTGAGAGCCTGCCATCTGTAACGGAAGTGGGCATGACTGCTATTTTTGTGTCACCTAGCAGAACACAACTATCTCAATCCACCATAACATCTCCGTCTGCAACTCCCTCACAGTCCAGCAGTTTGTCCTGTTCTCTTCTCCACCCTCTCTCATCATAACAGCCAGCCCTCAGTTTCACAGTTGTGGTGACTTAAAAAAATGAAACATTCTTACACATGTTAAAGCTAAGAGCTTGAACTCCACCATCTCCAATCGGTTGGCTATGGAAATGCCTCTCTGCCCGGTGGATACAGTCGGTTTTAGAAAGTTGGTGGCCATCGCAGTTCCCCAGTACAAGTTGCCCAGTTGCCATTACTTCTCTAAGAAATCTGTGCCTGGGCTACACCAGCATGTCACAAACAACATCACCCAATCCCTGAAAAAATCTGTCTGCCAGGGTGCATTTAACCACTGACATGTGGACGAGCAAACATGGGCATGGCCATTATATCTGGCTTACTGGGATCTGGGTGACATTAGTGGTTGTGGGAGCAGGCAGTTAGGGGCTGCTCTGCAGGTCTTTGTATCTAACACTTCTTCCACCTTCTGGCACTTCCATCTTCTTTGGGGACTCCATCTGTGCCCTCAACCTCTCCCTTAATCAAAGAAGCATTCCAACAGTGCAGATGCAATCCCTCCGTACTGCTCAGCCATGGCTCACCATCAGACAGTGCTCAAATTAATTTTCTTTGGAGATTGCAGCCACACAGCTCAAGAGTTCTGGACAGCTAACCTTGCCAAGTTAGGGCCATGGATATCTCCACTAAACCTGAAGCAGTGAAAGTCATGTGCGATAATGGTGCAAACCTGGTGGCGGCCCTACGGTGGGGCAGCCTCACACAAGCCTTGCATGGCTCATATCCTCAACCTGGTGATACAGCTATTTCTTTGCCAGTATCCCATCCTGGATGCAGAATCGCACTCCACAGGTAATCACTATAGAGGTCTTTCGGCCTACTGGTTAATTATTTCATTTATGATGCTCCGACCTGGTGGAATTCCACTCTGCACATGTTGCAGCGGCTGTGGAAGTAACGACAAACCCTGGTGCAATATGTCCTTTTTAGTCATGAGCGAGTGTGCTCGTTACTCGAGTTTTTCGAGGATATCCGGGTGTTCTGTGAGTATTTTGGGCGTGCTCGTAGATTATGTTTGAGTCCCCGCAGTTGTATGATTTGCGGCTGCCAGACCACTTGAATACATGTGGGGATTCCCTAACAAACAGGCAATCCCTGCATGTGTTCAGGTTGTCTAACAGCCGCAAATCATGACACAAACATAATCTATGAGCACGCCCAAGATACAGTACTTGGAGAACATCCGAGCATGCTCGGAAAACTCGAGTAATGAGCACACTCGCTCATCACTAGTCCTTTTACATAGCCTGGGCCAACACAGTATGGACGTGGTGAAAATCAAGCTTGCGTAGTGGGCACAGATGAAGCACCTCTGCATTCTTCAGCACAGTTTTGAAATGGCTACTAAGATAGTTAGCGCTGATGATGCTATCATCAATATCACTATTCTGGTCATTTACATGCTGGAGCACACTTTCAATAATCTATGTGAGGAGGTGGTGGTTCCAGAGGAAGAGGTGGAAGCAGAGGAGGATGTAGAAGGGATAACAATATCTCAAATTTACAGACTGTCATCACACAGGTGGGTACCATGGGAGGGTGGATTACAGCGATCGAGGTGATCTCATGGTACCAGACAAACTGTTAGTGAATGTGCAGGAGCTGAGGAACAAATGGAGAAGGATGAGGTGATGGATGAGCAACAGTCAGGAGATGAAGAGGATAATGATTCCCTCTCTGTTGTCTGTGGTTCATGGGTGGGGATGGAAGAAGCAACCTTGAGTTTTACACCATGGACTTGGATCTCATGGAAGCACCTGACACATGACTGGCTTCTTGCTAAACTATCTTCAACTTGATGCCCGTATTATTAGGGTTAGAAATAATGCTGACTACTGGGTTGCCACTCTATTAAATCCACAGTTCAAGAGTAAATTTAGCCAGATGCTTACCTCCTGGAAAGGGATGCACGCATGCTGAAGAATCGAAACACGCTTGTAGACAATCTTAGGGTATGTGCACACGTATTCTGGAGGACTGCGGATTTTTCCGCAGCGGATTTGGAAAAACCGCAGTGCAAAAACGCTGCATTTTTTCATGCGGATTTATCGCTGTTTAAACTGCGGATTCCGCTGTGGCTTTACACCTGCAATTTTCTATTGGAGCAGGTGTAAAACAGCAGCGGAATCTGCACAAAGAATTGACATGCTGCGGAATGTAAACCGCTGCGTTTTTTTCCGCATCATATGTACTGCGGATTTCATTTCCCATAGGTTAACATGGTACTGTAAACTCATGGGAAACCACTGCGGATCCACAGCTGCGGAAACGCTGCGGATCCGCAGCAAAATCCAAAGCATGTGCACATACCCTTAGAGTGGTTTTCCCCAAGACAGCAGTGATGATCACAGTGTGCATCCCAATTCTAGACATCCATCCCCGGGAATGTCAAGGTATCATCGCAAAAACATTAGCAGCAGCAGCAGTGTAAGTAGCGTAAACAATTTCTGTGAGTCATTTCACACATTTTTTAGACCAGCCTATGCACCAGCAGAACAGAATACACGTCTGACAAGTTGTGAACAACTAGAGGATAGTGCAGAAATATTCAGAGCTCGATATCAATGCCGGGAGGGGGGGGGGGGGGGGTTTGAACCCTTTTGCCTTTTGGTCTTCAGAACATGTCTTCAGCGCTGATGGTGTTGTCCTGATTGATAAGAGCACCCGGCTGTCCCCTGAAAGTGTTCACCATCTAATTTTTCATCAAAATGAACAAGTTATGGATCTCAAATATGACTTTTTCACCTCCGTCGCAGTCTTGGCAGGCAAGGTGATGGTCTAGTTTTTAGTGTCATGCATGGTTCTCGCATTTATGCTTCTGTGCCTGCTGTTGCTACTACTGCTGCTGATGTTATAAACGTTTTTTGAAATATGGAGACTCCAAGTTGTTTCTCCGTCTGGTGGGTTTCCTGTAGTGGAAGGTGTATCCAAGGCCTATTATACTGTTTCTACTACGTAGAAATTGATGCCACTTTAGTGGTGTCACAATAATTTTTTTAAAGTGGAGACTCCAAATTGGGTCTACATCTGGTGGGTTGCCTATGTAAGTAACGTTCCCTGACAGGCAGGCCTACACTTACTTTCAGTCAACTACCTGTGTTACTTTCCTTACATTTTTCTACCAATAGTACTATATGGAACTGATTTTTGTGCCATCTGAGTGTGGCTGAAAAAAAATTGAAGGTGCTGCATGAGGGATCAGTGCTCCCAGCTTGGAAGATATACTGATAAAACAGAGTAATATGTGCAAAAATGTGTTGTATAAAAAGTACTATTTTATTGAACTCACACAAGAACAATCAATACATAGAGTATAAACAACAAAATAATCGGTTCCAGAGAAAATTTAGAGCAAAAATCAGTTGCCCTCTTGGTGGAGGACAGGGAAGTCTTGGCTGTTGGCAGTTGGCACAAATGGCTAAGTTTATGTTCCGCAACCTTTCCCGTTACCCTTGCATTGTATACATTTTGGCCAACACTAATGAATGGTTGGTCATCCTTCCAGACACATGTTACAAGGAGAACTTTACATCTTTTCTTCCCGTGGTGGAGAGGTCTAATAAAATGTTGCACTGCCAGAAGGCCCTAGTTGAATAATTATTTAAAAAATTCCCATCTGACAACACTGCCAGCAGAGGACACAGTTCCTTGGACAACCAAGGAGTAGAGACTAGGGAAACACACACCAGATGCAGCAGAGGCAGGGGACCACTTGGAATAGGTCTGGGAAAGTTTTCTCAGTCACTCCTAGCTCTCATGCCCTGATGCAAGGATAACACTGACAAGGATGGAAACATTTTGGAAGATGCTGAAGGAGTACCTTGCCGACTGTACCAGGATTCTCTGTGATTCCTCTGTGGGCATCCAAGCTAGACATGTGACAAGGACTGTCTCTCTACTCATTTATGAGAGAGGGATTTTAATTCTGCCAGTGGTATTTTAAGTGGTAAGAATATCCAAATGCTGACAGGCTGACTCTTATCAAAATGAGCAAGGGCTGGATTGGGCCAGACCTCTATACACCACCGGATGACAGCAGCGGAACATCCAGTGTTTTCTTTTTTCTTTTTTTCTGGTCTATTCCCATGCACCCCTTTCCACCCAAACATGGGTATGCGCTTCAAGATGTTGTCTTTTTTGTGTCATCATCCTCCATCACAATATCGACAGAGTGATCATGCTACCCTCGCTATAAATTTTTAAGGGTGTTTAACATGACCGCACTGACAATTTTTAGAGGCCTACCTCAAACATCTACTATATAATTGTCTAAGGGTCACTTCCGTCTGTCTGTCTGTCACAGAAATCCCAAGTCGCTGATTGGTCGTAGTCAAACGGCCACGACTAATCAGTGATGGGCCACTCCCTACTCCCCTGCCATCAGTGCCCGCTTCATACTCCCCTCCAGTCAGCGCTCACACAGGGTTAATGGCAGCATTAACGGACTGTGTTATGCCGTGGTGTAACGCAGTCTGTTAATGCTGCTATTAACCCTGTGTGACCAATTTTTTACTATTGATGCTGCCTATGCAGCATCAATAGTAAAAAGATCTAATGTTAATAATAATAAAAAAATAAAAAATCATTATATACTTACCTTCTGTCGGCACCCGGATCTAGCCCAGGCCTTTCCCACTCCTCGCGATGGTCTGGCCCATGCATTGCGGTCTCGTGAGATTATGAGTTAGCGGCCTTGCGAGACCGCTATGTCATCATCTCGCGAGACCGCAATGCACTCTTGGGACCGGAGCGTCCCGAGGAGCATTGGTAAATGCCTGGGCTCGATCCGGGGGCCGACGGAAGGTGAGCATATAATGAATTTTTATTTTACCGTATATACTCGAGTATAGGCCGAGATTTTCAGCCCAAAATTTTGGGCTGAAAGTGCCCCTCTCGGCTTATACTCGAGTCACGGTGGGCGGCAGGGTCGGCGGGTGAGGGGGAGAGGGCGCTGAGGCATACTTACCTAGTCCCGGCGGTCCTGACACTCCCTCTGCCCGTCCCACAGTCTTCGGTGCTGCAACTCTTCCCCTGTTCAGCGGTCACGTGGAACTGCTGATTAGAGAAATGAATATGCGGCTCCACCTCCCATAGGGGTGGAGCCGCATATTCATTTCTCTAATCAGCGGTGCCGGTGACCGCTGATAGAGGAAGAGGCTGCGGCACCGAAGACCGTCGGACAGGCAGAGAGAGCGTCAGGACCGCCGGGACTAGGTGAGTATGTAATATTCACCTGTCCGCGTTCTACACGCCGGGCGCCGCTCTGTCTTCGCGTCCTCTTGCTCTGACTGTTCAGGTCAGAGGGCGCGATGACGCATATAGTGTGCGCGGCGTCCTCTGCCTGATCAGTCAGTGCGGAGAGACGCCGGGACGAGACGCTGGGAGCTGCAAGCAAGAGAGGTGAGTATGGCTTTTTTTTTTTTATTGCAGCAGCAATGGCACAGCTTTACATGGCACAGCTATGGGGCAATAATGAACGGTGCAGAGCACTATATGGCAGCTATGGGGCAGTAATGAACGGTGCAGAGCACTATATGGCAGCTATGGGGCAATAATGAACGGTGCAGAGCACTATATGGCAGCTATGGGGCAATAATGAACGGCGCAGAGTACTATATGGCAGCTATGGGGCAATAATGAATGGTGCAGAGCACTATATGGCACAGCTATGGAGCAATAATGAATGGCGCAGAGTACTATATGGCAGCTATGGGGCAATAATGAACGGCGTAGGGCACTATATGGCAGCTGTGGGGCAATAATGAACGGTGCAGAGCACTATATGGCACAGCTATGGGGCAATAATGAACGGTGCAGAGCACTATATGGCACATCTATGGGGCACTAATGAACGGCGCAGAGCACTATATGGCACAGCTATGGGGCAATAATGAACGGTGCAGAGCACTATATGGCACAGCTATGGGGCAATAATGAACGATGCAGAGCACTATATGGCACAGCTATGGGTCAATAATGAACGGTGCAGAGCACTATATGGCACAGCTATGGGGCAATAATGAACGGTGCAGAGCACTATATGGCACATCTATGGGGCACTAATGAACGGCGCAGAGCACTATATGGCACAGCTATGGGGCAATAATGAACGGTGCAGAGCACTATATGGCACAGCTATGGGGCAATAATGAACGATGCAGAGCACTATATGGCACAGCTATGGGGCAATAATGAACGGTGCAGAGCACTATATGGCACAGCTATGGGGCAATAATGAACGGTGCAGAGCACTATATGGCACAGCTATGGGGCAATAATGAACGGTGCAGAGCACTATATGGCACATCTATGGGGCACTAATGAACGGCGCAGAGCACTATATGGCACAGCTATGGGGCAATAATGAACGGTGCAGAGCACTATATGGCACAGCTATGGGGCAATAATGAACGATGCAGAGCACTATATGGCACAGCTATGGGGCAATAATGAACGGTGCAGAGCACTATATGGCACAGCTATGGGGCAATAATGAACGGTGCAGAGCACTATATGGCACAGCTATGGGGCAATAATGAACGGCGCAGAGCACTATATGGCACAGCTATGGGGCAATAATGAACGGTGCAGAGCACTATATGGCACAGCTATGGGGCAATAATGAACGATGCAGAGCACTATATGGCACAGCTATGGGGCAATAATGAACGGTGCAGAGCATTATATGGCACAGCTATGGGGCAATAATGAACGGTGCAGAGCACTATATGGCACAGCTTTCTATGGTACATCTATGGGGAAATAATGAACGGTGCAGAGCACTTTATGGCACAGCTATGGGGCAATAATGAACGGCGCAGAGCACTATATGGCAGCTATGGGGCAATAATGAACGGCGCAGAGCACTATATGGCACAGCTATGGAGCAATAATGAACGGCGCAGGGTACTATATGGCAGCTATGGGGCAATAATGAACGGCGCAGAGCACTATATGGCAGCTATGGGGCAATAATGAACGGTGCAGGGCACTATATGGCACAGCTATGGGGCAATAATGAACGGCGCAGAGCACTATATGGCAGAGCTATGGAGCAATAATGAACGGCGAAGGGTACTATATGGCAGCTATGGGGCAATAATGAACGGCGCAGAGCACTATATGGCAGCTATGGGGCAATAATGAACGGTGCAGGGCACTATATGGCACAGCTATGGGGCAATAATGAATGGCGCAGAGAACTATATGGCACATCTATGGGGCAATAATGAACGGTGCAGAGCACTATATGGCACAGCTATGGGGCAATAATGAACGGTGCAGAGCACTATATGGCACAGCTATGGGGCAATAATGAACAGTGCACAGCACTATATGGCACAGCTATGGGGCAATAATGAACGGTGCAGAGCACTATATGGCAGAGCTATGGGGCAATAATGAACGGTGCAGAGCACTATATGGCACAGCTATGGGGCAATAATGAACGGTGCAGAGCACTATATGGCACAGCTATGGGGCAATAATGAACAGTGCACAGCACTATATGGCACAGCTATGGGGCAATAATGAACGGTGCAGAGCACTATATGGCACAGCTATGGGGCAATAATGAACGGTGCAGAGCACTATATGGCAAAGCTATGGGGCAATAATGAACGGTGCAGACCACTATATGGCACAGCTATGGGGCAATAATGAACGGTGCAGAGCACTATATGGCACAGCTATGGGGCAATAATGAACGGCGCAGAGCACTATATGGCACATCTATGGGGCACTAATGAACGGCGCAGAGCACTATATGGCACAGCTATGGGGCAATAATGAACGGTGCAGAGCACTATATGGCACAGCTATGGGGCAATAATGAACGATGCAGAGCACTATATGGCACATCTATGGGGCAATAATGAACGGTGCAGAGCACTATATGGCACAGCTATGGGGCAACAATGAACGGTGCAGGGCACTATATGGCACAGCTATGGGGCAATAATGAACGGTGCAGAGCATTATATGGCACAGCTATGGGGCAATAATGAGCGGTGCAGGGCACTATATGGCACAGCTTTCTATGGTACATCTATGGGGAAATAATGAACGGTGCAGAGCACTTTATGGCACCGCTATGGGGCAATAATGAACGGCGCAGAGCACTATATGGCAGCTATGGGGCAATAATGAATGGCGCAGAGCACTATATGGCACAGCTATGGAGCAATAATGAACGGCGCAGAGTACTATATGGCAGCTATGGGGCAATAAGGAACGGCGCAGAGCACTCTATGGCAGCTATGGGGCAATAATGAACGGTGCAGAGCACTATATGGCACAGCTATGGGGCAATAATGAACGGCGCAGAGAACTATATGGCACATCTATGGGGCAATAATGAACGGTGAAGAGCACTATATGGCAGAGCTATGGGGCAATAATGAACGGTGCAGAGCACTATATGGCACATCTGTGGGGCAAAAATGAATGGTGCAGAGCACTATATGGCACAGCTATGGGGCAATAATGAACGGTGCAGAGCACTAAATGGCACAGCTATAGGGCAATAATGAACGGTGCACAGCACTATATGGCACAGCTATGGGGCAATAATGAACGGCGCAGAGCACTATATGGCAGCTATGGGGCAATAATGAACGGCGCAGAGCACTCTATGGCACAGCTATGGAGCAATAATGAACGGCGCAGAGAACTATATGGCAGCTATGGGGCAATAATGAACAGGGCAGAGCAATCTATGGCAGCTATGGGGCAATAATGAACGGTGCAGAGCACTATATGGCACAGCTATGAGGCAATAATGAACGGCGCAAAGAACTATATGGCACATCTATGGGGCAATAATGAATGGCGCAGAGCACTATATGGCACAGCTATGGGACAATAATGAACGGTGCAGAGCACTATATGGCACAGCTATGGGGCAATAATGAACGGTGCAGAGCACTATATGGCACATCTATGGGGCAATAATGAACGGTGCAGAGCACTATATGGCAGCTATGGGGCAATAATGAACGGCGCTGAGAACTATATGGCACAGCTATGGAGCAATAATGAACGGTGCAGAGCACTATATGGCACAGCTATGGAGCAATAATGAACGGCGCAGAGTACTATATGGCAGCTATGGGGCAATAATGAACGGCGCAGAGCATTATATATGGCACAACTATGGGGCAATAATGAATGGTGCAGAGCACTATATGGCAGCTATGGGGCAATAATGAACGGCACAGAGCACTATATGGCAACTATGGGGCAATAATGAACAGTGCAGAGCACTATATGGCACAGCTATGGAGCAATAATGAACGGCGCAGAGTACTATATGGCAGCTATGGGGCAATAATGAACGGCGCAGGGCACTATATGGCAGCTGTGGGGCAATAATGAACGGTGCAGAGCACTATATGGCACAGCTATGGGGCAATAATGAACGGTGCAGAGCACTATATGGCACATCTATGGGGCACTAATGAACGGCACAGAGCACTATATGGCACAGCTATGGGGCAATAATGAACGGTGCAGAGCACTATATGGCACAGCTATGGGGCAATAATGAACAATGCAGAGCACTATATGGCACAGCTATGGGGCAATAATGAACGGTGCAGAGCACTATATGGCACAGCTATGGGGCAATAATGAACGGTGCAGAGCATTATATGGCACAGCTATGGGGCAATAATGAACGGTGCAGAGCACTATATGGCACAGCTTTCTATGGTACATCTATGGGGAAATAATGAACGGTGCAGAACACTTTATGGCACAGCTATGGGGCAATAATGAAAGGCGCAGAGCACTATATGGCAGCTATGGGGCAATAATGAACGGCGCAGAGCACTATATGGCACAGCTATGGAGCAATAATGAACGGCGCAGGGTACTATATGGCAGCTATGGGGCAATAATGAACGGCGCAGAGCACTATATGGCAGCTATGGGGCAATAATGAACGGTGCAGGGCACTATATGGCACAGCTATGGGGCAATAATGAATGGCGCAGAGAACTATATGGCACATCTATGGGGCACTAATGAACGGCGCAGAGCACTATATGGCACAGCTATGGGGCAATAATGAACGGTGCAGAGCACTATATGGCACAGCTATGGGGCAATAATGAACGGTGCAGAACACTATATGGCACATCTATGGGGCAATAATGAATGGTGCAGAGCACTATATGGCACAGCTATGGGGCAATAATGAACGGTGCAGAGCACTATATGGCACAGCTATGGGGCAATAATGAACGGCGCAGAGCACTATATGGCACATCTATGGGGCACTAATGAACGGCGCAGAGCACTATATGGCACAGCTATGGGGCAATAATGAACGGTGCAGAGCACTATATGGCACAGCTATGGGGCAATAATGAACGATGCAGAGCACTATATGGCACATCTATGGGGCAATAATGAACGGTGCAGAGCACTATATGGCACAGCTATGGGGCAATAATGAACGGTGCAGAGCACTATATGGCACAGCTATGGGGCAATAATGAACAATGCAGGGCACTATATGGCACAGCTTTCTATGGTACATCTATGGGGAAATAATGAACGGTGCAGAGCACTTTATGGCACCGCTATGAGGCAATAATGAACGGCGCAGAGCACTATATGGCAGCTATGGGGCAATAATGAACGTCGCAGAGCACTATATGGCACAGCTATGGAGCAATAATGAACGGCGCAGAGTACTATATGGCAGCTATGGGGCAATAATGAACGGCGCAGAGCACTCTATGGCAGCTATGGGGCAATAATGAACGGTGCAGAGCACTATATGGCACAGCTATGGGGCAATAATGAACGGCGCAGAGAACTATATGGCACATCTATGGGGCAATAATGAACGGCGCAGAGGACTATATGGCACAGCTATTGGGCAATAATGAACGGTGCAGAGCACTATATGGCAGAGCTATCGGGCAATAATGAACGGTGCAGAGCACTATATGGCACATCTATGGGGCAATAATGAACGGTGCAGAGCACTATATGGCACAGCTATGGGGCAATAATGAACGGTGCAGAGCACTATATGGCACAGCTATAGGGCAATAATGAACGGTGCACAGCACTATATGGCACAGCTATGGCGCAATAATGAACAGCGCAGAGCACTATATGGCAGCTATGGGGCAATAATGAACGGCGCAGAGCACTATATGGCACAGCTATGGAGCAATAATGAACGGCGCAGAGTACTATATGGCAGCTATGGGGCAATAATGAATGGCGCAGAGCAATCTATGGCAGCTATGGGGCAATAGTGAACGGTGCAGAGCACTATATGGCACAGCTGTGAGGCAATAATGAACGGCGCAAAGAACTATATGGCACATCTATGGGGCAATAATGAATGGCGCAGAGCACTTTATGGCACAGCTATGGGGCAATAATGAACGGTGCAGAGCACTATATGGCACAGCTATGGGGCAATAATGAACGGTGCAGAGCACTATATGGCACATCTATGGGGCAATAATGAACGGTGCAGAGCACTATATGGCACAGCTATGGGGCAATAATGAACGGTGCAGAGCACTATATGGCACAGCTATAGGGCAATAATGAACGGTGCACAGCACTATATGGCACAGCTATGGGGCAATAATGAACGGTGCAGAGCACTATATGGCACAGCTATGGGGCCATAATGAACAGTATGGAGCATCTATTTTTATTTTTTAAATTCACCGGTAGCTGCTGCATTTTCCACCCTAGGTTTATACTCGAGTCAATAAGTTTTCCCAGTTTTTTGTGGCAAAATTAGGGGGGTCGGCTTATGCTCGGGTCGGCTTATACTCGAGTATATACGGTAATTCTTTTCTTAACAGGGATATGGTGCCCACATTGCTATATACTACGTGGGCTGTGTTAGATACTGCGTGGGTTGTGTTATATACTACATCTCTGTGCTATATACTATGTGGGCTGTGCTATACACCACGTGGCTGTGGTATATATTACATGGCTGGGCAATACACTACATTGCTGTGCTCTATACTACGTGGCCTGGGTTATATACTGCATGGGCGGTGTTATATACTACGTCTCTGTGCTATATCCTACGGGGCTGTGTAATATATTACGTGTCTGTGTTATATACTACCCGGCTGTGCAGTATATTACATGGCTGGGCAATATACTATGTGGCTGGGCAATATACTATGTGTCTGTGCTATATACTATGTGTCTGTGCTATATACTACGTGTCTGTGCTATATACTATGTGGCTGGGCAATATACTACGTGGCTGTGCAATATATTATGTGTCTGTGCTATATGCCATATGTCTGTGCTATATACTACGTGTCTGTGCTATATACTACGTGGCTGGGCAATATACTATGTGGCTGGGCAATATACTACGTGTCTGTGCTATATACTACATGTCTGTGCTATATACTATGTGTCTGTGCTATATATTACGTGGCTGGGCAATATACTACGTGGCTGGGCAATATACTACGTGTCTGTGCTATATGCTACGTGTCTGTGCTATATACTACATGGCTGGGCAATATACTATGTGGCTGGGCAATATACTATGTGGCTGGACAATATACTATGTGTCTGTGCTATATACTACGTGCCTGTGCTATATACTACGTGTCTGTTTTATATACTACGTGGCTGGGTAATATGCTATGTGGCTGGGCAATATACTATGTGGCTGGGCAATTTACTACGCTGCTGGGCAATATACTATATGTCTGTGCTATTTACTACGTGGGCTGTGCTATATACAACGTGGCTGGGCAATATACCATGTGGCTGTGCTATATACTATGTGGCTGTGTTATATACAATGTGGGCTGTGTTATATACTATGTGGCTGTGCTATATACTACGTAGGCTGTGTTATATTCTACGTGGGCTGTGTTATACGCTACTTGGCTGTGCTATATTTCTTTGCTATATCTGTGCATCATGAATTGTGGTATGTGTTAAAGAGGGGGGCCCACTGAGACTCCTTCGCCCGAGGCCCTTAAAAACCTGGAGCCGGCCCTGGCTTCACTGATTGGTCACGCCCGGCCATAAACAATCAGCGACAGTCGCAGTCCGCCCGCGAATTGGTGCGGAATTTGAACCACGATTCGCTAATTGTTCATGGCCGGCCGAATCCTTTGCATAAATTGCATTATTCTGAAAACTTCATAAATTAACTACATACATATTCTAGAATACCCGATGCATTAGAATCGGGCCACCATCTAGTTCTTTTATATATATATATAAAACCCCATCGGGGTAAATGTTTTTCAGCCCATGCACTTGGTGCATGGGCATTACCAGTCTAGGATACCAACTCCTTAATAATTGGAAAAAAATATTTTATAAAGTCCTCCACTACATCTCTTCAAATGATGATATTTATCATTATTAGGCGTTTAGGACAACTCTGGATCATTCAGAGATCCACAATGAACTTCGGGAGTGAGTTTGCTGCACTGAAAGTAAAGGGGCCGAATAATATTGCACGCCCCACTTTTCAGTTTTTGAATTTCCACAAAAATTTAAAATAACGAATAAATTTCATTCAACTCCACAATTGTGTTCCACTTGTTGATTCTACACCAAAAATTTCCATTTGGTATCTTTATGTTTGAAGCATGATATGTGGGAAAAGGTTGAAAAGTTCCAGGGAGCTGAATACTTTTGCAAGGCATTGTATAAGTCCTGGCAGCATGCAATAAATGACATCATGCAGACAATATATCAACTGACCTGAACATACATGTCAGATAATAATATGTCATAGATCCATTGCTGGTAATCACAGCAACCTAAATAATGAGATACAATCTGACCTGATGGTCATACACATAATACCATTCACTAAGGAGATCGTGCATCAAACAAGACACAAAAAGGAACACTCTCACTAACTGCTACTTCACTAATTATCCCTAGTGGTTTTCTATCTTACCCATTGCTTATTACCTCATTCTATTTACACTAAACAGAACAGTAGAATTATGTGCTTTACCAAAAAAACTCTTTGTTGGTACATCTGTTCACAAGACACCTGTTGGCCCTCTAGCAATAGAAAGGGACGCTTGAAGGTCCTGTACAAATAGTGATGGCAGGCTGATTGCCCTGAAAAAAAAGCGACTTTCAATGTGTCTGATCATGTCTCACACACCACATGGCCAGATATGGTATTAAAATGATAGAATTACATTTCTTGTTGAATGTTTTTTTCACCATTGAAAGCAATTCAAATGTGAAAAAACGCAGCAAAAACACTACATGTGAACATAGCCCTAGGTGTGGAAGAACATTTTTTTTTCTTTTATTTATTTTACCTTTTCTACAAATCAGTACCCGGGAAAGAATGTTTCTCTACCATTTTTTTACAGTAAAATCCATGCCGTAATGCTGTAATACTCTGATAACATTGTTCTCAGCACCAACCTGGGATTTAGAGAGGCTTCCAGGGGTCTTCGCCATGCTGTTCCCATGCCATTTCAGCACTGTTTACATCATATTCAGCAATTTTTAGACCTCCTCCAGACCTTAAGTTTCCCTTTGACCTCCATTATACTCGTTACTCAGGTGGAACGATTTTCTCAACTCGAGGATTATGCTGGTGCGGTTGGCCCTGGCTTTCTCCTAATGCAGGACAATGCCAGACCTCATGTGGCTGGAGTGTGTCAGTAGTTCCTGCAACATGAAGTCTTTAAAGCTATGGACTGGCCCACCCATTCCCTGGACCTGATTCCATTTGAACACATCTGGGACATCATGTCTCGCACCATCCACCGTCACGTTGCACCACAGACTGTCCAGGAGTTGGCGGATGCTTTAGTCCAGGTCTGGTAGGAGATCCCTCGGGAAACCATCCACTGCCTCATCAGGAGCATGTCCAGGCACTGTAGGAAGGACATACAGGCACATGGAGGCAACAAACACAAAACTGAACATCATTTCCTTGTTTTGAGTAGTGTTGAGCATTCCGATACTGCAAGTATCGGGTATCGGCCGATACTTGCGGTATCGGAATTCCGATCCCGAGTTCCGATACTTTTGTAGTATCGGGAATCGGTATTGGATCCATATTAATGTGTAAAATAAAGAATTAAAATAAAAAAATATTGATATACTCACCTCTCCGGAGGCCCCTGGACATCACCGCTGGTAACCGGCAGCCTTCTTTGTTTAAAATGAGCGCATTTAGGGACTTCCATGACGTCACGGCGTCTGATTGGTCGCGTGCCGCTCATGTGACCGCCACGCGACCAATCAGAAGCCGCGACGTCATTCTCAAGTCCTAAACTCCTCATTCTAGGAATTTAGGACCTGAGAATGACGTCGCGGCTTCTGATTGGTCGCGTGGCAGTCACATGAGTGGCACGCGACCAATCAGAAGCCGCGACGTCATTCTCAGGTCCTAAACGCGTTCATTTTAAGCAAAGAAGGCTGCCGGTTACCAGCGGTGATGTCCAGGGGCCTCCGGAGAGGTAATTATATCAATATTTTTTATTTTAATTCTTTATTTTACACATTAATATGGATCCCAGGGCCTGAAGGAGAGTTTCCTCTCCTTCAGACCCTGGGAACCATCAGGATACCTTCCGATACTTGGTGTCCCATTGACTTGTATTGGTATCGGGTATCGGTATCGGCGATATCCGATACTTTTTGGGTATCGACCGATATTATCCGATACCGATACTTTCAAGTATCGGACGGTATCGCTCAACACCAGTTTTGAGGCATTTCCACTGAAGTTGGATCAGTCTGTAATTTGATTTTCCACTTTGATTTTGAGTATCATTCAAAATCCAGACCTCCATGGGATATTCATTTTGATTTACATGGATCATTTTTATGTTTTATTGTTCTCAACACAATCCACAATGAAATGAATAAAGATTTGCAACTGAAATAGTTCACTCAGTGATATCTAGGATGTGGTATTTTAGTGTTCCCTTTATTTTTTTGAGCAGTGTACTTGCAATATGTTACTTACTGGGAATGAATTTGTAGTTATAGTAGGCAGACCACGGTTTCATTTTTTGACATATTCTCTTTGTGGAATAAATGAGAATCTCAAGTAATATATTGTAGTTGTTTTTTAGGAGATAAACACTTCTAATTGATGCTTGTGTAGCCTGTTTTGCCCTGAAGGTAAAATGAGCCAATGCTCTGGTAAAATAGCTTCTTAAAGATCCTGCAGGCTTCCATGACCAATATGACCTATTGCCTATCCTCTGAGGTAGAAACCAGGATCCCGAAGCACAACCCCCTCCTCCTAAGAGCTTCTTATATTATATCACCACTGAACACTCTTGTCAATACCTTCTAAAAGTGCGATATTCCAGGGATGGATACATAGATAGCTAGATATAGAGATAGATAAATAAATAGATAAGAGATAGATAATATAAAATATATTAATAAATAAATTATATAGTACTAGATGGCAGCCCGATTCTAAAGAATCGGGAGTCTAGAATCCATATATACTTTATTTATTCAAATGTAAGAATAATACAATTAATAAATAATAGTAAGAAAGAACAAAAATAATAGGCAGTATATGGAGAAAACACCAAACAAAAGTTCAAAATTGGTGTGAAAATGTCACTGAACCACTTCACAACTAAATATATATAGTTTTGGTAAATGGTATTATCATTTTTTTGACGAAATTCGGCAGGAGCTTGAAGAGCAACGTCACTGGGCCCGCCTCCACGCAGTAGAAACTTGCTGTGAGGTAAAAATTCAAAAATCACACCAAAATGGCGGGCGGAGTGTGTTACAGTACGGTACGTTTCTGATTGGTCGCTCGCAGCAGGCGGCAACCAATCAGACACTGGACACTGTTGATGTCACTTATCTCCAGACATTAGCTCCGGACATTAGCTCCGGACATTAGCTCCGGACATTATCTCCGCACATTAGCTCCGGACATTAGCTCCGGACATTAGCTCCGGACAAAGCCACGGAAGTTGGCAGAAATTGCAGGAAGTAGTATTCTAGGCAATTAATCTCCGGACATTAGCTCCGGACATTAGCTCCGGACATTAGCTCCGGACATTAGCTCCGGACAAAGCCACGGAAGTTGGCACAAATTGCAGGAAGTAGTATTCTAGGCAATTATATATTAGATAGTAAAATATTATAATTATTATTATTATTAATAATAATAAACAATGTCTGATAGAAGAGACATTGGAACCAAAGCCTCTGGATGGCACAGCCTCTGTCCAGCCACTTAGGGTGGCTGGGACCTATAGTGATGTCTGGTCTGGCAATATGGGTGTGTGTGCTGTCCAGCTAAAGTTATCCCTGCTCCAGCCATTGGAGAGCACCCCACCCCCATCTAAAGCTTCCAGCTTATTGCTGGAAGCTGCCCGTTATAGTCTTGGGATCAGGTACGGACTGGGGCTGAAATTCTTCCCTGCCATTTGAAATCACACAGGCCCATGCTGTCCCTATCCCCAAGCACCAGATGGGAATATATTACTAATATTACCCTGGATGGAGGAAAGCAAGATTTACTACAAGACCAATATGTCTAACCAGATGGTGGCCCGATTCTAACGCATCGGGTATTCTAGAATATGCATGTCCACGTAGTATGTTGTCCAGCCACGTAGTATATTGCCCATCGACGTAGTATATTGTCCAGCGACGTAGAATATTGCCCAGCCACGTAGTATATTGCCCAGCCACGTAGTATATTGCCCATTCACGTATTGCCCAGCCACATAGTATATAGCACAGCCCACGTAGTATGGTATATTGCCCAGTCATGTAGTATATTGCCCAGCCACGTAGTATATTGCCCAGCCACGTAGTATATTGCCCAGTCACATAGTATATTGCCCGGCCACGTAGTATATTGCCCAGCCACATAGTATATAGCAGAGCCACGTAGTATATTGCCCAGTCACGTAGTATATTGCCCAGTCACATAGTATATTGGCCAGCACAGAGCCACGTAGTATAGAGACTTAAAAAAAAATAAATATACTCACCTTCCAAAGGCCCGTTGAAGTCTTGCTATACTCACCATCTGCCACCTTTCCCGCTTCTCGCCACGCTCCCTGGATCGCTCCATTGCAAGCGGCAGCTTGCGGTGCCAGGCCGGGTGTGAGCAGGACCTATGATGACGTCGCGGTCACATGACCATGACGTCACGGCAGGTCCTTGTTGCACACTAGCCCTGGGATGGGACCGGAAGCTGCCACTTGCAATGGAGCGGTCCCGGGAGCGTGGCGAGGAGCGAGAAAGGTGGCGGAGGGTGAGTATAGCAGGTTTTTTGTTTTCTTTATTATTTTTAACATGACATATTTTTACTATTGATGCTGCCTAGGCAGCATCAATAGTAAATAGTTGGGGACACACAGGGTTAATAGCAGCGGTAACGGAGTGCGTTACACCGCGGGTCATTACCGCTGCCATTAACCCTGTGTGAGCGGTGAGTGGAGGGGATTACGGAGCGGGCGCCAGACAGTGAGTGCAGGGGAGTAGGGGAGGGACTAATCGGACTGTGGCCGTCGCTGATTGGTCGCGGCAGCCATGACAGGCAGCTGTCGAGACCAATCAGCGAACGAATAACTGTGACAGAAGGACAGACAGACAGACGGAAGTACCCCTTAGACAATTATGTATATAGATGATTCCTGTGGCCTGCTGGTGTCAGCAACTTTGTGCTCCATCACAACTCTTAACAGTATGGGTGTCTTGAGAACACGGATTCTGCTAACAACGTAGCCGACAAGGCAGCCCACGACCAGACAGGCCCTTCTGGCATTTCTCTATCCAAAAAGTCGTCAGATTAGTTTAGGCTGACCATAATAAATTGTGAAACAAAAGTACCAGAATATTTTTTTCACAGCAAACAATGTATGTTGCTTGTAGATCATATACCTTCCAAGTTAATATTTAGAAATGAAAAAGATATGCTGCCAGCTGCAGAACATAAGCGCCATAGTCTGGAATTTTCTACCACCTATATATAGAAGGATGAGTCACACCTAAACAGCAAGTTCACTTGTAGAAATAAAAATCACATTCCATCATGCTTGTTAAAATTGTTAAGGCGTGATCCTTGCACATTTATTGAAGACACTTGGAAGAATGTCATATTACTTTAATTCTATTGACAGCTCATTGTTCACGAGCGCTGGCTACATACTGTATCAAATGGATACTAGTTGTTTCCATGATTAACTTTGACATAAACAGTGTAAAACTTATAGAAATGACACATTGAGATACAATGTGCCTAAATCATGCAATTTGTGTATATACTATAAAAAGCCATCTGGATACACATCTTTATACATGACTTAATTATGAGTATAATTATCTCTGACTGAGTGCTTGTTTCAGGCCGCACAGCTCAAGTTGGGTTTCTACCAGTGACTTAGTATATTGCTGGTCAACCAAACGCAAGTTGTATGCTTAAAGTTTCTATGTAAAAACATTTTTTTTAATTTACAGATCAAATTGTTATTATCTACATAAGATTTGGAAAGTAGTATGCCCCCTGGCTAGGTTCACATCCAGAACTTTTTCTTCTGCTCGAAAATCAAACATCGTAATCCAGATGTAGCCAATGATTTTAATGGGGCTCCTCAACTACCAATGGCATCAGTTTTGCTATGGGTCCATTTTGCACATTAATTCAAGTTCGTATTTTCCTCTAAATAATACAGACAAAAAATATTGCACTGATTATGGGTTGTGCGTTATATTCACTTCAGTGGGGCTAAGTTGCAATACTACACACAATCCATTGTCAGTGGCGGTGCTGCTTCTGAAAAAAATGACTGTTTTTCTACTACTGATTATGCAAATTGTCTCTTCAGAGAGGAAGAGAGCTAGAACTCTAGTGCTACCTATTGGAATGTAGGAATCCTACAAGTCAATGTTGACCCTTTAACGAGCCTTGTCACATGATTTAGGATAATAGCCAAACCAGAATCTCAATTTGCAGGCACTGTGTTTCAGGGTACTGCCCCTCGTCAGTGGAAAGTGGAGATCTGGTTTGGCTGTGTGAGAGGTGTCAGACCGCTATCCAAGAAGTATAATTTCTCCTTGGAGTTCTAGCTCTCTTCCTCTCTGAAGAGACAATTTGCATAATTAGCATATTACCCAGAGGAGCATTGCGGCTTTAAGTCTCCTCATCTCGGCATGCTTAGCACGTTGATCTTCGCAAAGAGAAATGATACTTCTTGGATAATGGTCTGATGCCTCTCACACAGCCAAACCAGATCTCCGCTTTGCAATGATGAGGGGCAGTACCCCGAAACACAGTGTCTGCAAATTGAAATTCTGGTTTGGCTATTATCCTAAGTCATGTGACAAGGCTCGTTAAAGGTCAACATTGACTGTTAGGATTGCTACTTCCAATAAGTGGCACTAGAGTTCTAGCTCTCTTCCTCTCTGAAGAGACAATTTGCATAATTAGCATTTCTACTACTGGACACTCATTTTATGCAACTTTGTAAAAATGTTAAAGTTTCTTGATTTAAAATTTTCTACCATTTTACTGCTGTAGGGCCTCTGTAAATCTTTTTTTTAGATGAGTCGTTTTATAAATATGTTACAAACCCATCAGAACTCTTTATTGGAGTTCTGATGTCTCTCTCTGTTTTCCTTCCTTGTTTCTCCCACTGTTAAAAGGGTGGTCTCATACCTGTAATGCCCTTTATAAATGTTAGTATTTAACCCTTAACCACCTATCAATTTGCCTTATTAATATAATCCCTACCATTATTTCTGTACAGATAATTGCTATATCTGTTTTTTTAACTTTACTTCCTGTGACATTTCGTTTGAGGGCGTCTCAAGCAGAAAATCACAGGAGGCTCTGTCATCATTATCCAGCAGCTTCTATCACCCCCTCCCGAAACGGAATGTCATTTGGGGCGGCGCCGTGGTCATTTTCTTCTGTCGCCATCATCCCCTGATGAATTCTTGTTTCAGGAAGTGATAGAGGAGTAACCGCAACTTCAGTGGATGCCACCCCTCTTGTACTCACCGCCCGCATCTTCAGTGGCTACAGCAACTGCTTTGATCGCTGCTGTTTCTTTCCATGAACTGAGACTTCCTCAGGGATGACGACAGCAGCTTTGGTAAGTGACTGCAGGACCATCATCCTGTGATATCTCATTATAGACTCACCACAAGCGAAATGTCACAGGAAATAAAGGTAAAAACATATGGAGAGAATGGTAGGAAATGATATAAAAAAGCAAAATATAAAAGTGGCGAAACGGCTGTCGTCGATCCCTGCACACCCTTGTAATTTTGCACACCCCCGAGCCGTGAAGATGTCTTCTCACATGCTTGCATAAAGGACTATTATCAATCCAGGATCGGTGAGTGCTGCCGCATTTTTCTGTGACATGTTTGCCAAAACATAAAAGTGTTTGGGGTTTAAAGATAGATATTTAAAAAAGGCATTATATGTATAGGACCACCCTTTTAAAGATTTTAGCAGAAAAGGGAAGGGAAAGTATCTTAGAAAATGCATAAAAAAAGCTTTTAATAAGGAGGAGAGTATATGAAGAGAAAATAAGTGCAGGATAGAAGATATGCTAATATAAAGCTAATGAAGACAACAGCACCCTAAATACGTGCAGACATCCAGCATATATTATCTGAAGAGACACTCCCACAAGACTAAAATCTAAAATCTAAACTAATGATTATAGACTAAAACTTAGTGCAATTTCATTAACTAAAGATAACTAATAACATATGTAAAAATCATTGTTTTCCTATAAAAGGTGTCTACAGTCTTTAAAGGTAATAGCATAAAGCCCCCGTCACACACAGCGAGATCGCTAGCGAGATCGCTGCTGAGTCACAAGTTATGTGACGCAACAGCGATCTCAGTAACGATCTCGCTATGTGTGACACGTAGCAGCGACCAGGCCCCTGCTGTGAGATCGCTGGTCGTGTCGGAATGGCCTGGGCCATTTTTTGATCGTTGAGGTCCCGCTGGGTAGCACACATCGCTGTGTTTGACACCTTACCAACGACCTCATGACAGGACGTCCCATTGAATCATCATGAAATAGCATCGTTCTACAGGTCGCTACAGGTCACCGCATCGCTGCTGCGTCGTTGGGGAGATCTCACTGTTTGACATCTCACCAGCGACCACATAGCGACGCTTGAGCGATCCCTGACAGGTCGTATCGTTGTCGGAATCGCTCAAGCGTCGCTATGTGTGACGGGGCCTTAAGACTGTTCCCTGTCTATATCAGTGCCCACAACACTTTAGCAGATCTTTTGCATGATAAACACCAGGGGTTGACCTTTAATGAGGTTTGTCAGGTTTGGTGAGGTGCCAACATTTTAACAGGATTAATACTACTACGTTTAGTGTTTTAAATAAATTATGATACTACTACGTTTAGTGTTTTCAATAAATTATGATGAGATCTGTGATGATAACAGTTGTCAGTGCAACAAGAACTATAAAGACTGTTGGTGACTCTATGTATGTTACAGGAGTGCCCATGTTTTCATGTTTAGTCATACATCTAACAACCAGTCTCCAGTGCATTTAACATACAGTGGGTACGGAAAGTATTCAGACCCCTTTAAATTTTTCCCTCTTTGTTTTATTGCAGCCATTTGGTAACTTCTAAAAAGTTTTTTTTTCACAATAATGTAGACTCTGCACTCATCTTGACTTAAAAAAAACTGAAATAAAGAATTGTTTGCAAATTTAATAAAAAAGAAAAACTGAACTATGACATGGCCATAAGTATTCAGACCCTTTGCTCAGACACTCATATTTAAGTCAAATGCTGTCCATTTCCTTGTGATCCTCCTTGAGATAGTTCTACTCCTTCATTGGAGTCCAGCTCTGTTTGTTTCATTAAACTGATAGGACTTGATTTGGAAAGACACATATCTGTCTATATAAGACCTCACAGCTCACAGTGCATGTCAGACCAAATGAGAATGATGAGGTCAAAGCAGTAGCGTAGCTACCAGGGGGCAAAGGGTGCGGGCGCTGTTGTGAATTCTGTGGCTGAGTTCACTTCTGTGGTCACAAGTGGTATTGCAGTCTCTGGGCTTCCTCCCTCAGGTGTTTTGGTGAGCTCGTTGGCTGCCTTGCTATTTAGCTCCACCTGAGTCTGTCTTCCTTGCTCCTTGTCAATGTTCCAGTGTTGGATCTGAGCTACTGCATCTTTCCTTGGGCCTGCTGCTCTGCTAGATAAGTGCTTCTAGTTTGTTTTCTGTTTTTTCTGTCCAGCTTGCTATTAACTTTTGCTGGAAGCTCTGAGAAGCAAAGGGGTGCACCGCCGTGCTGTTAGTTCGGCACGGTGGGTCTTTTTGCCCCTTTGCGTGGTTTTCGTTTTAGGGTTTTTTGTAGACTGCATAGTTCTCTTTGCTATCCTCGCTCTGTCTAGAATATCGGGCCTCACTTTGCTGAATCTATTTCATTCCTACGTTTGTCTTTTCATCTTGCTAACAGTCATTATATGTGGGGGGCTGCCTATTCCTTTGGGGTATTTCTCTGAGGTAAGTCAGGCTTGTATTTCTATCTTCAGGCTAGTCAGCTCCTCAGGCAGTGCCGAGTTGCATAGGTAGTTGATAGGCGCAATCCACTGCTGCTTACAGTTGTGTGAGGATAGATCAGGTACTGCAGTCTACAGAGATTCCACGTCTCAGAGCTCGTCCTATTGTTTTTGGTTATTGCCAGATCTCTGTATGTGCGCTGATTACTGCACGCTGTGTTGCCTGATTGCCAGCCATAACAGTACAAGGAGCCCTTCAATGATTTCCAATAGAGGGAAAAAAGAAATCCTGACATCATTTTTTTTTCTTAGCTCTGTCTTCAGTCTTTTTTTTCCCCTAGACATTAGAGTGCTTCAGGACACAGCTGTGGACATGGATATTCAGGCTCTGTGCTCCTCAATGGATAATCTCGTTGTAAATGTACAAAAGATTCAAGATACTATTGATCAGAAATCGATGCTAGAACCAAGAATTCCGATTCCTGATTTGTTTTTTGGTGACAGAACTAAGTTCCTGAGCTTCAGAAATAATTGTAAGCTATTTTTGGCCTTGAAACCTCATTCTTCTGGTAATCCTATTCAACAGGTTTTGATTATTATTTCTTTTTTGCGCGGCGACCCACAGGACTGGGCGTTTTCTCTTGCACCAGGAGATTCTGCATTGAGTAATGTTGATGCATTTTTCCAGGCGCTGGGATTGCTTTACGATGAGCCTAATTCAGTGGATCAAGCTGAGAAAAATCTGCTGGCTTTATGCCAGGGTCAGGATGATGTAGAAGTATATTGTCAGAAATTTAGGAAATGGTCAGTACTCACTCTGTGGAATGAATCTGCACTAGCGGCTTTGTTCAGAAAGGGTCTCTCTGAAGCTCTTAAGGATGTAATGGTGGGATTTCCTATGCCTGCTGGTTTGAATGAGTCTATGTCCTTGGCCATTCAGATCGGTCGTCGCTTGCGCGAGCGTAAATCTGTGCACCATCTGGCGGTATTGTCTGAGAGTAAGCCTGAGCCTATGCAGTGCGACAGGACTATGACTAAAGTAGAACGGCACGAACACAGACGTCTGAACAGACTGTGTTTCTATTGTGGTGATTCTACTCATGCTATTTCTAATTGTCCTAAACGCACTAGGCGGTTCGATAGCTCTGCCGTTATTGGTACTGTACAGTCCAAATTCCTTTTGTCCATTACCTTAATGTGCTCTTTGTCATCATATTCTGTCATGGCGTTTGTGGATTCAGGCGCTGCCCTGAATCTGATGGATTTGGATTATGCTAAACGTTGTGGATTTTTCTTGGAGCCTTTGCGGTGTCCTATTCCGTTGAGAGGAATTGATGCTACACCTTTGGCCAAGAATAAGCCTCAGTACTGGGCCCAGCTGACCATGTGCATGGCTCCTGCACATCAGGAAGTTATTCGCTTTTTGGTACTGCATAATTTGCATGATGTGGTCGTGTTGGGGTTGCCATGGCTACAAACCCATAATCCAGTATTGGATTGGAACTCTATGTCGGTAACCAGCTGGGGTTGTCAGGGAGTACATGGTGATGTTCCATTTTTGTCTATTTCGTCATCCATTCCTTCTGACATCCCAGAGTTCTTGTCGGACTTTCAGGATGTATTTGAAGAGTCCAAGTCTGATGCCCTACCTCCGCATAGGAATTGTGATTGTGCTATCGATTTGATTCCTGGTAGTAAATTCCCTAAGGGTCGTTTATTTAATTTGTCCGTACCTGAACACACCGCTATGCGCAGTTATGTGAAGGAGTCCCTGGAGAAGGGACATATTCGCCCATCGTCGTCACCATTGGGAGCAGGGTTCTTTTTTGTAGCCAAGAAGGATGGTTCGCTAAGACCGTGTATTGATTACCGCCTTCTTAATAAGATCACTGTTAAGTTTCAGTATCCCTTGCCATTGATTTCTGACTTGTTTGCTCGGATTAAGGGGGCTAGTTGGTTTACTAAGATTGATCTTCGTGGTGCGTATAATCTGGTGAGAATCAGGCAGGGAGATGAATGGAAAACGGCATTTAATACGCCCGAGGGTCATTTTGAATATCTGGTGATGCCGTTCGGACTTGCCAATGCTCCATCTGTTTTTCAGTCTTTTATGCATGACATTTTCCGTGAGTATCTGGATAAATTCTTGATTGTTTACTTGGATGACATTTTGATCTTCTCAGATGATTGGGAGTCTCATGTGAAGCAAGTCAGAATGGTTTTCCAGGTACTGCGTGCTAATTCCTTGTTCGTGAAGGGATCAAAGTGTCTCTTCGGTGTGCAGAAAGTTTCATTTTTGGGGTTCATCTTTTCCCCTTCTACTATCGAGATGGATCCGGTTAAGGTTCAGGCCATCCAGGATTGGACTCAGCCGACATCTCTAAAAAGTTTGCAGAAATTCCTGGGCTTTGCTAATTTTTATCGTCGCTTCATCTGTAATTTTTCTAGCATTGCCAGACCATTGACCGATTTGACCAAGAAGGGTGCTGATTTGGTTAATTGGTCTTCTGCTGCCGTGGAAGCTTTTCAGGAGTTGAAGCGTCGTTTTTGCTGTGCCCCTGTGTTGTGTCAACCTGATGTTTCTCTTCCGTTCCAGGTCGAGGTTGATGCTTCTGAGATTGGTGCAGGGGCGGTTTTGTCACAGAGAGGTTCTGGTTGCTCAGTGTTCAAACCATGTGCTTTCTTTTCCAGGAAATTTTCTGCTGCTGAGCGTAATTATGATGTGGGCAACCGAGAGTTGCTGGCCATGAAGTGGGCATTCGAGGAGTGGCGTCATTGGCTTGAGGGTGCTAAGCATCGCGTGGTGGTTTTGACTGATCATAAGAACCTTACTTATCTTGAGTCTGCCAAGCGCTTGAATCCTAGACAGGCCCGTTGGTCGTTATTTTTTGCTCGTTTTGATTTTGTGATTTCATACCTTCCGGGCTCTAAAAATGTGAAGGCGGATGCTCTGTCTAGGAGTTTTGTGCCCGACTCTCCGGGGTTATCTGAGCCGGCGAGTATCCTCAAGGAAGGAGTCATTGTGTCTGCCATCTCCCCTGATTTGCGGAGAGTGTTGCAGAAATTTCAGGCTAATAAACCTGATCGTTGTCCGGCCGAGAAACTGTTCGTCCCTGATAGGTGGACTAGTAAAGTTATCTCTGAACTTCATTGTTCGGTGCTGGCCGGTCATCCAGGAATCTTTGGTACCAGGGAGTTGGTTGCTAGATCCTTCTGGTGGCCATCTCTGTCACGGGATGTGCGTGCTTTTGTGCAGTCCTGTGGAATTTGTGCTAGGGCTAAGCCCTGCTGTTCACGTGCCAGTGGGTTGCTTTTGCCCTTGCCGGTCCCGAAGAGGCCTTGGACACATATTTCGATGGATTTCATTTCTGACCTTCCCGTTTCTCAAAAAATGTCGGTCATTTGGGTGGTCTGTGATCGCTTTTCTAAAATGGTCCATCTGGTGCCCTTGGTTAAATTGCCTTCCTCCTCTGATTTGGTGCCTTTGTTCTTCCAGCATGTGGTTCGTTTACATGGCATTCCTGAGAATATTGTTTCTGACAGAGGTTCCCAGTTTGTCTCGAGGTTCTGGCGAGCCTTTTGTGGTAGGATGGGCATTGACCTATCTTTTTCCTCGGCCTTCCATCCTCAGACTAATGGCCAGACCGAACGAACCAATCAGACCTTGGAAACATATCTGAGATGTTTTGTTTCCGCTGACCAGGATGATTGGGTGTCATTTTTGCCGTTGGCTGAGTTCGCCCTTAATAATCGGGCCAGCTCGGCTACCTTGGTCTCTCCATTTTTCTGCAATTCTGGGTTCCATCCTCGTTTCTCTTCAGGACAGGTTGAGTCTTCGGACTGTCCTGGTGTGGATTATGTGGTGGACAGGTTGCAGCAGATCTGGACTCAGGTAGTGGACAATTTGACCTTGTCCCAGGAGAAGGCTCAGCTTTTCGCTAATCGCAGACGCCGTGTGGGACCCCGACTTCGTGTTGGGGATCTGGTTTGGTTATCTTCTCGTCATATACCTATGAAGGTTTCCTCTCCTAAATTTAAACCTCGTTTTATTGGTCCGTATAGGATTTCTGAGATTCTCAATCCGGTGTCTTTTCGTCTGACCCTCCCAGACTCCTTTTCCATACATAATGTATTCCATAGGTCGTTGTTGAGGAGATACGTGGCACCTATGGTTCCATCTGTGGAGCCTCCTGCCCCTGTTTTGGTGGAGGGGGAATTGGAGTATATTGTGGAGAAGATTTTGGATTCTCGTGTCTCTAGACGGAAACTCCAGTATCTGGTCAAATGGAAGGGTTATGCTCAGGAAGATAATTCCTGGGTTTTTGCCTCTGATGTCCATGCCCCAGATCTTGTTCGTGCCTTTCATGTGGCTCATCCTGGTCGGCCTGGGGGTTCTGGTGAGGGTTCGGTGACCCCTCCTCAAGGGGGGGGTACTGTTGTGAATTCTGTGGCTGAGTTCACTTCTGTGGTCACAAGTGGTATTGCAGTCTCTGGGCTTCCTCCCTCAGGTGTTTTGGTGAGCTCGTTGGCTGCCTTGCTATTTAGCTCCACCTGAGTCTGTCTTCCTTGCTCCTTGTCAATGTTCCAGTGTTGGATCTGAGCTACTGCATCTTTCCTTGGGCCTGCTGCTCTGCTAGATAAGTGCTTCTAGTTTGTTTTCTGTTTTTTCTGTCCAGCTTGCTATTAACTTTTGCTGGAAGCTCTGAGAAGCAAAGGGGTGCACCGCCGTGCTGTTAGTTCGGCACGGTGGGTCTTTTTGCCCCTTTGCGTGGTTTTCGTTTTAGGGTTTTTTGTAGACTGCATAGTTCTCTTTGCTATCCTCGCTCTGTCTAGAATATCGGGCCTCACTTTGCTGAATCTATTTCATTCCTACGTTTGTCTTTTCATCTTGCTAACAGTCATTATATGTGGGGGGCTGCCTATTCCTTTGGGGTATTTCTCTGAGGTAAGTCAGGCTTGTATTTCTATCTTCAGGCTAGTCAGCTCCTCAGGCAGTGCCGAGTTGCATAGGTAGTTGATAGGCGCAATCCACTGCTGCTTACAGTTGTGTGAGGATAGATCAGGTACTGCAGTCTACAGAGATTCCACGTCTCAGAGCTCGTCCTATTGTTTTTGGTTATTGCCAGATCTCTGTATGTGCGCTGATTACTGCACGCTGTGTTGCCTGATTGCCAGCCATAACAGGGCGCCCCGGGTCCAGTGCTCTGAGGGGGCCCACCCGGAGCTACGCTACTGTAACTGTATCAGCGTGCACATACGGCAGCAGAGGCTCAGCTTTGGGGTATCAGGGGCAGTAATAGGGACACATACGGCAGCAGCGGCTCAATATTGGGGTATCAGGTGTAGTAATAGGGAAACATACAGCAGCAGCAGCTCAGTTTTGGGGTGTCAGGGGCAGTAATAGGGACAAATACATCAGCAGCGGCTCAGTATTAGGGTATCAGGTGCAGTAATAGGGTCACATACGGCAGCAGCAGCTCAGTATTGGGGTATCAGGGACAGTAATAGGGACACATACAGCAGCAGCGGCTCAGTATTGGGGTATCAGGGGCAGTAATAGGGACACATACGGCAGCAACAGCTCAGTATTGGGGTATCAGGGGCAGTAATAGGGACACATACGGCAGCAATGGCTCAGTATTGGGGTAGCAGGTGCAGTAATAGGGACAAATACATCAGCAGCGGCTCAGTATTAGGGTATCAGGTGCAGTAATAGGGTCACATGCGGCAGCAGCAGCTCAGTATTGGGGTATCAGCAGGATGAGGAGTTTGTGCAGGTTGGGAATAGATGGTGATGGGGCTGGAATGTGAGAAGTGACATGTGTTTTTGTTGTATTCTTTGCAGCCGAGTTGTAGCTGGAAGAAGTTGTCATGTCGGTCTGGACCAGATGGAAAAGACGGGAAAAGTGAATGATTCCATCAGAAAGAAAGTCAGTGGTAAGACATTATCTGTAACTGTGCATTGATCTGTTATATGTTCCGTAGGGCTGGTATCTACCACTGACCACATGCGGTAATATCCATATTGGTCTTTATATAGAGATTATCTTCAGTAACAGTGCGGTCACCTGCTGAGGCTCTCCTACACTATTAGGGCGCGTCACCCAGTTGTAATCAAGGTTACCTGGTTAACAGTGGCCTCCATAATCCTTAAATGGAAAGTTTGGGACCACAGGAAGTCTTCCTAGACCTGGCTGTCCAGCCAAACTGAACAATTGTGGTAGAAGAGCCTTGTCAGAGAGGTAAAGAAGAACCCCAAGAGCACTGTGGCTGAGCTCTAGAGATACAGTAAGGAGATGGGAGAAAGTTCCACAAAGTCAGCTATCACTGTAGCCCTCCACCAGTCGGGCCTTTAAGCAGAGTGGCACCACGGAAGCCTCTCCTCAGTGCAAGACATATGAAAGCCTGCACAGAATTTGCTAAAAAACACATGAAGGACTCCCAACTATGAGAAATAAGATTCTCTGGTCTGATGAGACGAAGATAGACCTTTTTGGTGATAATTCTAAGCTATATGTGTGGAGAAAACCAGGCACTGCTCATCACCTGCCCAATACAATCACAACAGTGAAACATGGTGGTGGCAGCATCATGCTATGGGAGTGTTTTTCAGGTGCAGGACAGGACAACTGATTGTCATTGAAGGAAACATGAATGCGGCCAAGTACAGAGATATCCTGGATGAAAACCTCTTCCAGAGTGCTCTGGTCCTTAGACTTGGCCGAAGGTTCACATCCAACAAGACAATGACCCTAACCACACAGCTAAAATAACAAAGGAGTGGCTTCAGAACAACTCTGTTACCATTCTTGACTGGCCCAGCCAGAGCCCTGACCTAAACCCAATTGAGCATCTCTGGAGAGACCTGAAAATGGCTGTCCACCAATATTCACCATCCAACCTGACGGAACTGGAGAGGATCTGCAAAGAAGAATGACAAAGGATCCCCAAATCCAGGTGTGAAAAACTTGTTGCATCATTCCCAAGAAGACTCATGGCTGTACTAGCTCAAAAGGGTGTTTCTCCTCAATACTGAGCAAAGGATCTGAATACTTATGACCATGTGATATTTCAGTTTTTCTTTTTTAATAAATTTGCAAAAATTACTAAGTTTCTGGGGTTTTTTTTCAGTCAAGATGGGGTGCAGAATGTACATTAATGTGAAAAAAAATGAACTTTTTCAAATTTACCAAATGTCTGCAATGAAACAAAGAGTGAAAAATGTAAAGGGGTCTGAATATTTTCCGTACCCACTGTATCTAGAAGTCAGTGGTATATAAGGCACACATTCCCATTAACAGATGTTATATATTTTGATTCTGTACATTTAGTTGAGTCACACAAGGCACCACTAGGCTTTTACTTTAAAATGGACCTGTACTTTCAACGCTTTGCATAAATCAATATCACAATCAAATATCATAAATGTTGTAATGTGTCTTAACAGAGAAATCTGTCTCCTTCATCACTTATGAGACACTTTTTCCACCAACTCTGCCACCCGAACTTGTCAACCATTCAAAAAAATAGTTAATATCTGTGGTGCAATAGAAATTCTAGGAAATGCACCGACCACAGAAAGTGCCGATCCCTGGTACATTTTCCTATCTTTTCTATTGCACCACAGATGGATATTTTTTTCACTGAGTAACCAATGACAAACAGACCCCCCCATAGTGATGTGGATATTGGCAATACAATATAGGAGGGTGAGCACTTAGTGAGGTTGTGAATTTCCTCTATGTTGCCTCTCGTCTCTCTGTGCTAAAAAAGAAAAGATGGTCAGGAATCCATGTGCATTAGTGTGTAAATCAGAGATCATTACAGCTAGTCTCCTACCACTAGCCCAGAATGGACTGCAAAAAAAGAAATAGATTCTGCAAAGGGGAAATCTTTTGAAAATGCAGGATACAAGCAATATAATGGCAGTTTCTCTTATTTGCACAGTAAAATGACCTAAAAGTACAGTTGCCCTATAAAGAGTAAGTGTCAAAAAACAAGTCATCCCTTATCCACTGGATAAGAGATAACTTGCTGATCGCTGGGGTTCTGGTCAAGGTAAATGCTACCCTCAGCAATCCCGAGATTGGGGCTTTAGAACCCCGAGAACTGGGATCTGCAGTCCCATCCTGAATGAGGTGGACCTGCGCAGACATTGCGTCATTCATTGTCTATGGGACTGCAAAGTGAAATGTTCATCTAGTCCCAAAGACAATGAATTGAGAATGCATGTTCACCTATTTGTCAGTTCATGATAGAGCTACAGAGCCAAGTTCTTGTGCATTTTAAATCCCCAATCTCCGATTCGTTGGGAGTCCCAGCCGTCGGACCCACAGTGATCCGCAAGTTATCCCATCTCTCACATCGTTGTTGAGAACCACTTAAGGTAATTTGATCCTTTGGGTATAGTGGTGTAAAAAAAATGTAACCTGATCCATTATAGCGCAGTATAAACAGATATCTGAACCCTGGTGGTCCAGTGGTATAAACAGTAGTTAGAATTGTGCTGATTCTTCATTGTATTTCTCATGCAAGCTGTGGAAAAAGAAATAGGGGAGGAATTCAGACTAGTAGCCAAACTGTGAAGTTTTTATGTAGACAAGTAAATGGTTCACATGAATAATAGGTTGCCTGTAGAGCTGTATGGGCTCTATATACCACATGTGTTTGAATAAGATTATTTAGTAATTTTACGACTGACGAGTCATTATAAGAGTATAAAGCAATATAAGCTCAGCTTAATACCCAGGAATTGTATCAAGAGAATAGAGACAATTCTGTAGACTGAATGTTTTCATCCTAAGAATTTCCTCTGATTATCGTTCGGCAGATTGATGAGTTTTTGGTTTTTGAAACAATAACAGCTCTGGTCCCCCTTGGTGACTAAAACACATGACTCCTGTTTGTTGTGCTTTGGGGGATGATAAGGGGGGGTGGGCTGCAGTGCAAGATCTGCCTCAGTCATTTTCAAAATCAATACTTGCTCTCCGAGCATGGGATAATTTAGAGAACATAATTCAGAAATCTACTGTTCAGCATGCATCCTCCATCAAAAAAGGGTTTCATCTAGACTCAGCACAATGTCCACACACATACCAAATCAAAAACACTTACATAGATTGAAGGTAAAAAGGTATCCTTAATAGAGATAAAATGGCTGTTAGTTTCTAGTGGAGGGAGAATGGCAATTGAGTTGAAAGAATATATTCTTCCTTTTTATTGTAACTATGTGCTAATGAAGATTTTCACATTTCTTGCTAATGATGAAGTGTACTCTCAGTTGCTAGGACATATTAAAAAATAGTTTACCTTTGTGCCCTTTGGCACATTCTAATTAACCATTTCATACCAGTCTTCAGAAAAGATAAATTGGAACATATGCAATCATCTTTTCCAGTTATGAGTATATACTGTTAATTGAAAAACGTTTCATTATAGAAGCCCAAATAGGTGAATAAATACATCGTGCTTGCCTTCTATCCTCGGAGTGCTACCTCTACTTTTTTGCATTAGAGATTGTTTTCTGGCTGCTATCCTTGGTGGATTTCTTTTGCACCCACTTCCTGGACTGTGCTGATGGTTCTTTTGGGTTCTATATACATACAAATACTGTGTTTCCAAATTAATCTTTTTATGAGGACTGCTTTGGAATGGCTGCTGAATATCTATAAACTAAGGACAAAGGTAAATTCTAGATAGATAGATAGACAGATACAAAAAGAAAAAAAAATTGGTGCAGCACCAGGTACAAAAATCAGTCCTCCAAATATAATAAAAATATGGAATAAAAAAATAATAAAAAGATGGAAGCAGCACTACAGTGCAATAAAGTCAAATCTAGAGTGTTATTTCAGCGGCCAATATTGACAACATTTTGGTCCACATGAGGACATTTCTCAAGCCATGGACCTTGAGAATCGAAACACCACCAATATGGGCTATTAATATATCACTCTAGGTTTGATTCTGTTGCCCTGGAGTGCTGCTTCCAATTTTTTATTATAGACAGATAGATAGGGAGATAGATGAGAGATAGTGAAACCTCTATGAGACAACCACATATTAGGATGACAAATTATGATGATTGTCTAGATAAGTATGTGATTGTTTCAAAGAGGTGGTCTTTTGGAGAAGTTTAATTGTGTTACATAGAGTTTACAAATTACAATAAGAATACACATACTATATATCTCTGCAATATATAATTATATGTAGTAAATATAAAATATACCAACTATTCCTACTAATTACTAAGCAAGCAGTAAATAATCCTAAATACTAAGCATATAATCCCTTCCTATGATCACATCAAATATAAGACATCATATCTATCTATCTATCTATCTATCTATCTATCTATCTATCTATCTATCTATCTATCTATATTATACAATATTCTGGACACAATAGATTGAGCTACTTTACACTTGCTGTCATTGGATCCTGTGTTATAATGTTTTGAATTTGCATTTGTCATTAATAGTAGAGCAATATTGAAGTTTTACTGTCACTATGAGTAGTAGTGTTTCATTGTTTTAGACATTTACTCATCTGAATAGATGAAGCATGAGACATCACTATTCATGAGCACAATAGCTATAACTGAAACACACAAGCGTGATGATTGATTATATATAACCTTTATCATCAAATATCCTTAAATATTAATTATTGTAATCTGGTAAAGCAGACGTGGGTATTAACAAAAAGTGGAAATTGAAGGTCTTCTTCCAATGACAGTGCGATTCACTTTGTAATACGTGAGGGGTCAGTGCCCCACCCTGGCCAGCAAACTGCTGCTGTTGTCCATTTCGGTCTCTATTGTTCTCACTGCCTCTGCTGCTGACCACAAGCTATTCCTTCTAGTATAATCTCAGGAGATTTTCTGCCTTCAAATGGGGGCAGGGCCATTCACTGTGTGTACCAGATAATCTTTTACAGGATCCTTCACGTGCACAATGCCTTTCAAAATCTGACATTCACGGATACGAGTAAAAGAAGAACCCCACATAGTATGGTTTAATGAGATGTATTGTTTTGCATTCTTGCAAGTTGCAAAAAACACAAAGCTGATATTCAAGATATAATACTGTTGATGCCATATCATAAATCTCAGTAAAAAAAAAAAGAATTTCCATTTCAGTTTATTTAAATACATCAAGGATTATAATGACCTTTGCTTCGTCATAGCTTCTGCTGCTGCTGGAAAAAAAATGACTTTGATTTTTGGCTTTAAATGAAGAAATGAAAGGAAATGTAACAACGGTATTGTTGCTATTTATTAATCTTTTATTTATTCTGAGGTTTTCCTCCCTTTAGCATGCCACAAATTTATGTAAAGAAAGCAGCTAAAGTTCATCCTGTACATGACTCCTTATGGACTGCTTAAACTTTTGAGAAGATAGAATACTCACTTTCACAAAAAAAAAAATATTTAATGAGTTAAATACAACTTGTGGAATTACTAATACCTGCAGAGCAATTCTAAGATACTTTTATTATAAGCAAAAATATGAATCTGTATTTATATAGTGGCAGCATATTCCAAAATATTTTACAATTTCTGCACGTTCAAACAAGACTAGTAACGGTAACCATAAACATTAGACTAATGTCGGACAAAACCACCAATATCGCTTTTTTCGGCCAACAGTCTAATTGGTATGGGGATGATGGCCAACTATTTGTTGAGGAGATGGTGCCGAGCATGTTCTATTTCAGACTGACAATCACAGTATTGTTCTTCATAGAGAAAAGCTGCCAACCGACATGTCAGTCAGCGTCTTTCTTTTAAAGCAATGAAGAGGGCTCTGCCAAATAAGCGCTTCTGTTCATGAGAGAGTTGGCTGACATGCCTGTTGGTCATGTGAGACACTTCTGATGGACAAGCCATGATTCGAAATAGTCAAGGAGTCCAAGGTGAATAGCCAGGAGGTTACATTATAAATAGAGGGAGAAGACAAAGGCATAGTCAGGAAATGGTCTGAGGTCAGAATATCAGGAAGATAGCGGATCAGAGCAAAAAGAGGTAATACAAATGGGTAGTCAATAGGAAAGTCCAGGGCCCGGCAACAAAGTATCAGAAAGTCAGAATGGTTAGAACAAGGCACAGAGGAACATGCCAGACAGCTCAATTAAATAGCTAAGCAATTACTGGAGCATGGAACACCTGAAGGGAGCTCAGCACCTCCCTGTCTCACATTGGACACCACTGCACCAGACTGGATGACTGGGCTGTCAATTGCTGCATCCTAAGACACACTGAGGGGTTTAATCATTACACTTCTATTGTACAATGGTTTAGCTCTCTTTAAAAGGTGTATTTTTAGGATCCACTAAAACTGGAAATGTTAGGAATTAATCTGATTTTCTGGTGAAGTATGTTCCAGAGAAATGGGCAGCATGTTAGGAAAACTTAGAGACAGGACAGTGGGAGGTTTTGACTAAGGAATACAAGGTGTTACAGCACTGTGGAGATCTTTGTGGGTGAGATTGATGCAGTGGCTAAATAACCAGCGCAGTGACGGGCAAAGGGAAGAAGCATAGTTGTTGCAGCTAGAGTTGAGCGACTTTTACTTTTTTCGGATTGTCAAAAGTTGGGACGGGTGAAATCAGCCGATTATTGCGAAAAGCCGGGGGTCAACTGAAACACGAAACCCAATGCAAGTCAATGGGGAATCAAAGTCGGCAGTGAGTGAAGGACAGGAAAACACCTACAGTGCCCATTTTAATGCCAAAAACATCAATTCTTATTACTTAAGCTTGTCAATCTTAATTTACTTTATAATAATAGTTAGGCATTGAAAACTGGGAGTCATTTGGTTAAAGTTGTGGGGGGGTAGGGCTGGCTCAAGATTTTCGTGGGCCCAGGAAACGCGGAATACGTCACGGCGGTGGAGCAGGGAGAGGTAAGTATTTCAACTTTGCAAGTGCTGTGATCCTGAGCAAGCAGGGGGGGCCCACTCGTTGGCACTGGTTCAGGGCCCCACATAGCACGGCGGTGTGTTTGACGGCGGGTGGTGCCTCAAACTGGCAGAGACACTTTTGCGTACTATCAGGGGCCCTGTGCCAGTGATGTTGCCAACGAGTATGCCTCCCCACTTGATGAAGGAATGTGGACTTTCATCTGAACCATCCTCTTTGTCCCAGTGTAAGGTGGTATAGTATGCGGGAAGGGGAACCTGACTTTGAGCAGGGTCAGATTCTGGCTGTGTAGAGTGCAAGGGGAATTTAGTGGTCTGGGTCAATGTACCAGCAGACTCCTCTAGCAGTGGCTGGGCAATGGGCAGGATGAGGAGTAATCACAGATATAGGCCCAAATAATAAATTAGGCTAAATGCAGTTCAAAATTGGTAACAGGAATAAACAGGCAGCACTGCTTTGTTCAGTGGAGGACAACTGTAATGAGTGGCAGACACAGTTAGTAGGCCCAAATAATAAAGTAGGCTAAATGCAGTTAAAAATTGGTAACAGGACTAAACAGGCGGCATTGCTTTGTACAGAGGAGGACAACTGTAATGAGTGGCAGACACAGTTAGTAGGCCCAAATAATAAAGTAGGCTAAATGCAGTTCAAAATTGGTAACAGGAATAAACAGGCAGCACTGCTTTGTTCAGTGGAGGACAACTGTAATGAGTTGCAGACACAGTTAGTAGGCCCAAATAATAAAGTAGGCTAAATGCAGTTCAAAATTAGTAACAGGACCAAACAGGCAGCATTGCTTTGTTGAGTGGAGGACAACTGTAATGAGTGGCAGACACAGTTAGTAGGCCCAAATAATAAAGTAGGCTAAATGCAGTTCAAAATTGGTAACAGGACTAAACAGGCGGCATTGCTTTGTACAGAGGAGGACAACGTTAATGAGTGGCAGACACAGTTAGTAGGCCCAAATAATAAAGTAGGCTAAATGCAGTTCAAAATTGGTAACAGGACTAAACGGGCGGCATTGCTTTTTTCAGTGGAGGACAACTGTAATGAGTGGCAGACACAGTTAGTAAGCCCAATTAATAAAGTAGGCTAAATGCAGTTCAAAATTGGTAACAGTAGGGTTGAGTGAAACGGATTGGACAAATCCTAGTGTGGGATCGGCCATGAGGTCGGCGATCTTCGCGCCAAAGTCGCGTTTCGTATGATGCGTTCAGCGCCATTTTTCAGCCAATGAAGGATGATGCAGAGTGTGGGCAGCGTGATGACATAGGTCTCAGTCCCCACCATCTTAAAGAAGGGCATGACAGTGATTGGCTTGCTTTCTGTGGTGTCACAGGGGCTATAAAGGGTCGTGCATGCCGACCGCCATCTTACTTCTGCCGATCGTAGCATAGGGAGAGGTTGCCGCAGCTTCATTAGAAGAAGGGATATAGTTAGGGAGAGAAGATTAAGCCCCAAAACTGCTTGTGCTATAGCGATTTCCACTGTCCAACACCACCATTTTTTTGTGCATCAGCTCTCTAGCTTATTAGGCTGCCTTATAAGGCTCCCTGATAGCTGCATTGCTGTTTGGACGCTGCTGTGTAAACCAACTGCTTTTTAAAAAGCAAAAATCCTGTTGCTCCTTTCTGCACAGTTATCTTGTTTATTTGTCCACACTAGGATTGAGCGAAACGGGTCGGCCACTTTCAGAAGTCGCCGACTTTTGGCAAAGTCGGGTTTCATGAAACCCGACCCGACCCCTGTGTGGGGTCGGCCATGAAGTCGGCGATCTTCTGAATGTGGTATTAGAATTCCGATCCCGATTTCCGATATGTTTGCAATATCGGAAATCGGTATCGGAATCCATATTTAATGTAAAATAAAGAATTAAAATAAAAAATATCGCTATACTTACCCTCTGACGCGCCCTGGTACTAACCGGGAACCTTCCTTCCTTCGAATCAGCGCTTGCAGGACCTTGCGGTTACGTTGCGGTGATGTCGCGGCTTGTGATTGGTCACGCGGCCGCCCATGTGACCGCTCGCGCGACCAATCACAAGCCGCGACGTCACCTAATATATATCTAATAGGAATATACTCACCCTCGGACGCGCCCTGCTTCTTTCCGGCAGCCTTCCTTCCTAAGAATCAGCGCTTGCAGGACCTTGCGTGACGTCGCGGTGACGTCGCGGCTTGTGATTGGTCGCGCGAGCGGTCACATGGGCGGCCGCGCGACCAATCACAAGCCGCGATGTCACCGCAAGGTCCTGGAAGCGCTGATTCGAAGGAAGGAAGATTCCCGGTTAGTACCAGGGCGCGTCAGAGGGTAAGTATAGCGATATTTTTTATTTAAATTCTTTATTTTACACTTAAATATGGATCCCAGGGCCTGAAGGAGAGTTTCCGCTCCTTCAGACCCTGGGAACCATTGGAAACCCAATGCACTGCATTGGGTTTCGAGTTTCAGCTGACCCCGACTTTTTTATAGGATCAGCCGATTTCACTCGACCCGACTTTTGAAAAAGTCGGGTTTCGTGAAACCCGACCCGATCCTATAAAAGTAAAGGTCGCTCAATCCTAGTCCACACTTTTGTGTGCAGCAGTCCTTTTTATTGCTGCCATACTTTTCCTGATATCATTGTAGGGAGATTGAAATTGTACTACAGTCCTTGTATTTTTTCAAATATCTTCCAGCCACTTTCTGCCACTTAGATTGCATTGTATTATACACTGGGCCTGAGTTATGGTTCAGTCTCCCAAAAAAAAGGAAGTTTCAAATTCTCACAAAGTGGATCTACTGCAGTCCTGTTAGTTTGGTGTATGTCAGCCAGCCACTTTCTGCCACTTAGATTACATTGTTATATACACAGGGCCTAAGTTGTGGTTCAGTCTCCCAAAAAAAGGGGAGATTCAAATTGTCACAAAGTGGATATACTTCTATCCTGTTAGTTTGTCGTATATCAGCCAGCCACTTTCAGCCACTTAGATTACATTGTTATATACACTGGGCCTAAGTTGTGGTTCAGTCTCCCCCCAAAAAATGGGAGATTTAAATTCTCACAAAGTGGATATACTTCTGTCCTGTTAGTTTGTCGTATATCAGCTAGCCACTTTCTGCCACTTAGATTGCGTTGTTATATACACTGGGCCTAAGTTGTGGTTCAGTCTCCCAAAAAAAAGGGGAGATTCAAATTCTCACAAAGTGGATATACTTCTGTCCTGTTAGTTTTTCGTATATCAGCCAGCCACTTTCTGCCACTTAGATTGCGTTGTTATATACATAGGGCCTAAGTTGTGGTTCAGTCTCCCCCCAAAAAAGGGGAGATTCAAATTGTCACAAAGTGGATATACTTCTGTCCTGTTAGTTTGTCGTATATCAGCCAGCCACTTTCTGCCACTTAGAATGCGTTGTTTTTTGCACCGGGCCTGATTTTTTGTTCAGTCTCCCAAAAAAAAGGGAGATTTAAAATCTCAACACGTTAATATACACCTTCTACCTTGTTTTTGCAGTACCATATAACGGTTGTTATTTTGGTTAGATTTTCCAAAAAATGAGGAAGTCAGGTGGAAGAGGCTGTGGGCGGTAGTTGCCAGCTGGTACTGATGGTGGTGGTGGTGCATCTGGTGGTGGTGGCAAAAGCACAATAGCACCTAAGGCTGGAGGTGTTGAGCCAGCGTCATCATCTGGCTACACAAGTCCTCGAAGGCTCCCTTATCTGGGAGTAGGAAAACGACTTTTAAAGTCGGAGCAGCAGGAAAAAGTTTTGGCTTTCCTTGCTGACTCAGCCTAGATCTAGCTCTTTCGCCTCCTCTTCAGAAAGTTCCAAATCTAAAAGCAGCGAGACGTCAGTGGATGCTCCCGGTCAGGAACAAGATGTTTCCTTGTGTCCTTCACCCAAACCAAAAGTGAAGGATGCGTCAGGCGACACTAAAGGTTACTCCATGGAGCTCTTTACACATACCCTGCCTGGGTTAGAAAGGGAAATTGTTAACTGCCCATTACAAGATGAATCGGACATGGAGTGCACTGATGCACAGCCACAGATAGATTATAATGCTGTTCCATTGACTCAGATCACTACATTGCCCTCACAGTGTACTGAGCCAGAATCTGACCCTGATGAGACTATGGTGCCCTGTCCCGAACGCTATAGCACCTTACATGGTGACACAGAGGAAGGTGCACATGACATTGAAGAGGAGGTGATAGATGACCCAGTTGTTGACCCAGATTGGCAGCCATTGGGGTAGAGGGTGCCGCTGCCAGTATCTCTGAAGCAGGGGAGGATGATCCGCAGCAGCCATCTACATCGCAACAGCTGTCATCTGGCAGGCCCGTATCAGGACAAAAACGTTTGTCAAAAACAAAAACAGTTTTAGGACAGCGTGGCCATCCGGTGAAAGTAGCACAGCGTGCAATGCCTGAAAATGTATTCCATAGTAGGAAGAGTGCAGTGTGGGAATTTTTTTTACCAAGATCCAAATGATCAGTCAAAAGTTATCTGTAAGAAATGCTCAAAGACTTTTAGCAGAGGGAAGAATCTTCAAAATTTAAATACAACGTGCATGCTTAGACAATTAACCAGCATGCACTTGCAAGCTTGGACTAACTACCAAACGGTACGTTGGTGCACCTGTTCAGAATGAAGGTAGTCAGCAACGCTACATTGCTTCCCTCACTGTAAGCCCACCGGTTAGGACACCACCAGCAGCAAATGTGGAGGTATCGTCACAACGCCAAAGCAGTCAAGGAATCACAAGGCTATTGGTAGGAAACACTGTATGTAGGCCAACGTCAAGAATACCATCACCAACCCTCTCTCAATCCGCCATGTCCACCACCACCACCGCTAGTTCCACCATATGCACCTCTCCAGTCCAGCTCACCCTACAAGAGACTCTCGTTAGGAAACTCATCCGTGTACACAGGGTTTGAATGCCCACATTGCTAGACTAATCTCATTAGAGATGATGTCCTATCAGTTTTTTTAAAGCGAAGCTTTCAAAGCCCTGATGGCCTACGCAGTACCACGCCATGACCTACCCAGTTGACACTTCTTTGCAAGAAAAGCCATCCCAGCCCTCCACCAGCATGTCAAAGACCGCATTGTCCATGCACTGAGGCAATCAGTCAGTAGAAAGGTGCACCTCACAACAGATGCATGGACCAGTAGGCATGGCCAGGGACGTTACGTGTCCATCACGGCACACTGGGTTAATGAGGTGGATACAGGGTCCACAGGGGACAACCATAGTGGGACAGTTCTGCCTAGCCCACGGTCTAGGAAACTGTTGGCTGTAGGCATTCGCCACCCCTCCTCCTCCTCCTCCAGAAGCGAAAGCTTGGCCACAGAGCGCAGTCACACGACCACTCCATCCGCAGCTGCCAGTGTTGCACACGAGGTGTCCCATTATTGAACAGCTAGTGGTAAGCATCAGCAGGCTGTGTTATAAATAAAGTGTTTGGGCGACAACAGACACACCGCAGAAATACTGGCAGAGTATTTGCAGCAACAAACTCAGTCATGGCTGGGCAGTGTACATCTTGAGGCAGGCAAGGTAGTCAGTGATAACGGAAGGAATTTTATGGCTGCCATAGCTCTTTCAGAACTTAAACAAATACCTTGCCTGGCTCACACCTTGAACCTGGTGGTGCAGTGCTTCCTGTAAAATTATCCAGAGTTACAAGCCCTGCTCCTGAAGGTGCGAAGACTTTGCTCGCATATCCGCCGGTCGCCCGTACACTCCAGCCGTATGCTGAACCATCAGTGATCGCTGAATCTCCCCGAGCACCGCCTAATAATCGACATTGCAACAAGGTGGAACTCAACACTGCACATGGTTCAGAGGCTGTGCGAACAGAGGCGTGCTGTAATTAATTTGTGGGAGGATGCACATACATGGGCAGGCAGTTGGATGGCAGACATGGAGTTGTCTGGTGTGCAGTGGTTGAAGCTGCAAGACCTCTGTCAAGTCCTTCAGTGTTTTGAGGAATGCACATGGCTGGTAAGTGCAGACGACGCCATCGTAAGCTCTCCAGCCGAGGAGGAGGGAAGCCTTGATGACAGTCAGCCATTGTCTGATCAGGGAACTCTCCTGGACGAGGTGGCAGATGAAGAGGAGGAGGATGATGGGGATAAATATTTATGGGAGGAGGATGCTTCTCAGGGGGCAATACAAACTTGTGGCGTTGCAAGGTCAGGTACAGGGTTTTTGCGGGACACAACTGATGTTGGTTTGCAAGAAAGTGCTCCTCAACCCAGCACAAGCAGCGAATTGACACCTGGAACATTGGCCCACATGGCTGAGTATGCCTTGCGTATCCTAAAAAGGACCCCCGCATTATCAAAATGATGACTGATGAAAATTACTGGTTTTCCTGCCTCCTGGATCCACGATATAAAGGAAAATTACAAAATATCATGCCACATGAGAACCTTGAGCAAATATTGGCTACCAAACAAGCAACTCTTGTAGACCGTTTGGTTCAGACATTCCCAGCACACAGCGGTGGTGATGGTTCTCACACGAGCCGTAGGGGGCAACATGGCAGAGGTGTTAGAGGTGCACAAATCCGAAGTGGCGTTGGACAGAGGGGTTTTATGACCAGGTTGTGGAGTGATTTCGCAATGACTGCTGACACGACAGGTACTGCTGCATCGATTCAAAGTGACAGGAGACAGCATTTCTCCTGTATGGTTACAAACTACTTTTCCTCCCTTATCGATGTTCTCCCTCACAGGTCATTCCCCTTTGATTACTGGGCATCTAAAATAGACACCTGGCCTGAATTGGCAGAATATGCATTACAGGAGCTCGCTTGCCCAGCTGCTAGTGTGCTATCAGAAAGAGTCTTCAGTGCTGCTGGTTCAATACTGACCGAAAAAAGGACACGTCTGGCTACCCAGAATGTTGATGATCTAACCTTCATTAAAATGAACCAATCATGGATTTCAAATTATTTTTTCCCCACCTTCCCCTGCTGACACGTAGCTTGCCTGAAAAATGTCTTGCTTTTGGCTTCCTCTTACTGTCTTCTCCAATTCCTCCATTTGCAGCTGCTGAATGTCCACCAAAGGCCATTTTTATACCTCCCTAAATGGGCTGACTCCCCCCACAGGGCCGTGGTCACCACCTGGCGCAAGCACCCATGCGAGTGCCGTTTGCCTGGACAGGTGGGTGGGCAAACTCTTTGGCGACGGCACTGGCACCGGGTCCCTCATAGTACAATGAAGTGCCTCGGATGGTGGTGGTCCACAACCAACGTCAGACACACCATCGTAATATGAGGGGCCCTGTGCCAGTACCGCCACCCACAAGAGAGTGTTCCCCCCAGCTCAAACAGTGCTCTACCACTTGCAATATGTACTTCTCCCTGCTCCACCACTGTGTAGTCTGTGCTGTTAAATCTTTCAATGGCACTGCCAATACTAATTTATTAAAATGATAGATGATAGTTAAAATATACAGGGGCCCTGGCCTCCATTTAGACCAGTTAATACTTTTGCGCCTACTACCACAGTCTGCTACTGAGCAGAGGAGCCCACCCCTGTACCTAGCTATGCCACCTGTTTATTTATGAACAATTTTTTGGCAGACATTTAGCCCACTTTATTATTTGGGCCTACTAACTGTCTGGCTGCCACTCATTACAGTTGTCCTCCACTGAACAAACCAATGCCGCCTGCTTAGTCCTGTTACCAATTTTGAACTGCATTTAGCCTACTTTATTATTTGGGCCTACTAACTGTGTCTGGCTGCCACTCATTACAGTTGTCCTCCACTGAACAAAGCAATGCCGCCTATTTCGTCCTGTTACCACATTTGAACTGCATTTAGCCTACTTTATTATTTGGGCCTACTAAGTGTGTCTGCCACTCATTACAGTTTTCCTCCACTGAACAAAGCAATGCCACCTGTTTAGTCCTGTTACCACATTTGAACTGTATTTAGCCTACTTTATTATTTGGGCCTATATCTGTGTTTCCTCCACTTCCTGCTCATTGCCCAGCCACTGCTAGATGAGTCTGCTGGTACATTGACCCAGACCACTACATTCCCCTTGCACTCTACACAGCCAGAATCTGACACTGCTGAAAGTCAGGTTCCCCTTCCCGTATACTATACCACCTTACACCGGGACAAAGAGGAAGGTGCAGATGAAAGTGCAGGTTCCTTCATCAGGTGGGGGGGCATACTCATTGGTGACGTCACTGGCACAGGGCCCCTCATAGTACGCAAAAGTGTCTCTGCCAGTGGGAGGCGCCACCCGCCATCAAACACACCACCGTACTATGAGGGGCCCTGTGCCAGTGCCAACACCAACGAGTTGGCCCCCCCTGCTTGCTCAGGATCACAGCACTTGCAAAGTTGAAATACTTACCTCTCCCTGCTCCACCGCCGTGACGTATTCTGCATTTCCTGGGCCCTCGAAAATCTTGAGCCAGCCCTACCCCCCCACATCTTTAGCCAAATGACCCCCAGTTTTCAATGCCTAACTATTATTATGAAGTAAATTAAGATTGGCAAGCTTGAGTAATAAGAATTGATGTTTTTGACATTAAAATGGGCACTGTAGGTGTTTTCCTGTCCTCCACTCACTGCTGACTTTGATTCCCCATTGACTTGCATTGGGTTTCGTATTTCAGTCGGCCCCCGACTTTTCACAATAATCGGCCGATTTCACCCTACCCGACTTTTGATGAAACCTGACTCGATCCGAAAAAAGCAAAAATCGCTCAACTCTAGTTGTGAAGTCTGAACGGTGTGCAGTGCGACTTCTTTGAGCCTGATGCAGCTGGTACTCCATTAGGCTAGGTTCACACTAGCGTTGCGCCGCCCTGCGTCGGCGACGCAACGCGCGACGCACGTAAAAACGCGCTCAAACGCGCGCGTTTTGCGACGCATGCGTCGTTTTTGACGAAAATCGGACGCACAGAAAATGCTACAATGTAGCGTTTTCTTGCGTCCGACGCTAGCGTCGGAAACGACGCACGTGGCGAAAAACGCCACCAAAACAACGCACGCGTCCCCTATGTTAAACATAGGGGCGCGTCGCCGCTGCGTCGCCGCTGCGTCGCCGGCGCAACAGCGACGCACATTGGCGGAACGCCAATGTGAACGTAGCCTTACTGCTTGCTGCTGCTCACACAACCGCTCCAACATATGTAACGTGGAATTCCACCTGGTGGGTAGGTCACATATGATGTGATGTTCCAGAAGGCAGAATCGGTACTGCAGAGCTGCAATGCGCGACCTTGCCATGCTGGAATGCCGCAAGTGAGCACAATCTAGGCGGACCTTGTGCAGCAGTGCATAAAGATCCAGATAGTCTCTCAAAAAACTCTGCACGACCAAGTTGAGCACATGTGCCAGACATGGGATGTGAGTGAGGTTGCCTAGGGCCAGAGCTGCCATCAGATTTCGGCCATTGTTACACACTACCATGCCTGGCTGGAGATTCGCTGGCACAAACCACACATCGCTCTCCTGCTTGATGGCATTCCAGAGCTCCTGCGCTGTGTGGCTTCGATTCCCCAAAGAAATTAATTTCAGTACGGCCGGTTGACGTTTGGCCACGGCTGTGCTCATATCGGTCGTAACAGGTAAGCATTCACGGGTCAAGGTGGAGGTAGACCGTGATGGCTCCTGCAGCGATTATTCTGAGGAACTGGAGTATGAGGAGGAGGCAATGTGTACAGACTGGATTCCTGCAATCCTTGGAGTTGGCAGAACATGCCCTGCGCCACTCGCACGATCTGTACCCAGCTCCACAACATTAACCCAATGGACAGTGAGGGAAAGGTATCGCCCCTGTCCATGGTGACTGGTCAACACATCGGTGGTGAGATGGACCTTGCTACTGATGGCGTTCAGTAGCGCGTGTTTTATGTGTCCCTCCACATACTTTTGCAGGGGTATGGCGATTTCCTACAAAGCTGCGCATGAAGGACTGTTCCCTGCTGAAACTGGGTGATGATGAGTCACCGGTGCCCGCAGCAGGCACAGAATCCCCACGTCCTCTCCCTGCTCCACGCCCACACCCACGTGCCTTACTCCTTGCCTTCTTCATCTTGGTAGACTGATAAAGATAGGCAGAAAAGTACGAAGGGCTTAGAGTGCTTATTCCTGAACTTCTCCTAACAGGTATAAGAAACACTAATTTTATAAAGTGTGGACTAGACTTTTATATGAGCTAATGTGGCCTACACAACTGTAAAGTGGTGTGTTTGGTGAACTTTATTTATTTTTATTTTTTTGCAGAACAGACTACAGAGTGAGCTGCACTCACACACAGACCGTGCAGACAGCCGTGAACGGCACTGCAAGGCCAAAACAAGCTCCTCTATGTAATCCTATATAGTGTATTTCCGCAATCTAGCAGGATACGGAGGGAAAGCCACTAATAGGATAAATTTAAAAAAATGTGCAGCAGGCTGCACTAATTGAGAAATGGACAATGGAACGGTATGAGACAGTGATGCACCCTGAGCTGACTACAACTGACTGTGGCGGTAGAACAGACTACAGAGCAAGCTGCACTCACACACAGGCTGTGCAGACAGCCGTGAATGGCGCTGCAAGGCCAAAACAAGCTCCTCTATGTATCCTATATAGTGTTTTTCCACAATCTAGCAGGATACGGAGGGAAAGCCACTAATAGGATACATTTGGAAAAATGTGCAGCAGGCTGCACTAATTGAGAAACGGACAATTGAACGGTATGAGGCAGTAACGCACCCTGAGCTGACTACAACCGGCTGTGGCGGTAGAACTGACTACAGAGCGAGCTGCACTCACACACAGACCGTGCAGGCAGCTGTGAACGGCGCTGCAAGGCCAAAACAAGCTCCTCTATGTAATCCTATATAGTGTTTTTCCACAATCTAGCAGGATATGGAGGGAAAGGCACTAATAGGATAAATTTGAAAAAATGTGCAGCAGGCTGCACTAATTGCAAAAAGGACAATGGATTGAACAGTATGAGGCAGTGGCGCACCCTGAGCTGACTACAACCAGCGGCAGACTACAGCATGAGCTGCACTCACACACACACAGAGACCTTGCAGACAGCTGTGAACAGCGCTGCAAGGCAAAAGCAAGGTTCTCACACAACGGTTGCTAAATTAGCCTGGGTAAAGCACAATGAAGCAAATCGCTATCTCTAATCTGTCCCTCAGTCAGAACACAGCGTCCTGTCCCTAACTCAATTCACAGCAGAGTGAGCCCAAAATGGCGGCGGCGACTTTTATAGTGCATTATGACATCATTTCAGCAGCCAATCACAGCCATGCCAGTAGTTACATGCCTACCATGCAGAACAGGATGTGCCCACACATCTAATCAGTCCTCATTGGCTGAATTTGGGCTCTTAGAATTATGGGAACTTCCGATTCCGGTATCCGATATACTGAAAGTATCGGAACTCAGTATCGGAATTCCGATCCCG